>NC_059148.1:27982500-29232500 GCF_020740605.2 Lemur catta
AGATTTTAATCCTTTATCTGAAGGGCTTCAGGGGTCTATGAACCTCCTGAAATTGTACATAAATTTTGCAATTTTTTTTTTTTTTTGTCCAGGGAGAGGGTCTACGAACCTTCATCAGAATCTCAAAGGCATCTGCTGATGCCAAGAACCACCAAAGGGGTTTCAAGTCTACTTGAGGGCAAGGACTAGGTTGTTCTTTTTGTGTGTCCCCTGCAGCAACCAGGGCCTGACCGCATGTACTAGGCACCAGTCAGTACTTAATGGAGAGACAGAAGGCCAAATGGATGAATCCTGAGAGAATGCACAGATGAGGTGGACCCAGGGCCATTCCAGGCATCTCAGAGTTGGGGTTCTAAGCCCTTAAGATGCACAACCCCCCCCACCTGCCCAGCCTCATGTGCTGTCTTCAAAGCCTAGAGACACACCCTGCCCCACCTGACATACCCAAGCACGCTCCTCAGCACCAGCCACAGGCCCCCGCCTCTCCCCCACCCCCACCTGCCCACACCTCTCTGCCCAGACACCCCCGGGAGGAACTCAGCATTCGGGTAGGGAGATGAACTCAAAGTCCGGGGCCAGGACACATGTGCCCCAGGGTTAAGCACGTCTCAGTAGGACATGGTTAGTGACAAGCCTGGCTCTGGGAGCAGGTGCCTAGGAGGAGAAGTCAGAGGACAAGTGAACCGCCAGGTCAGCCGCGTGAGGAGCAGCCCAGCACGCCGAAGCGCATCACTCACAGTCGCTTGATGCCAGACTCTGGCTGGGGGGACATTCTCGGGTGTGCAATGGGTGGAGGCTGGGGTATCCGATTTTCCTCTTCCATTTCTTCACTGGAAGGAGATAAGAGGCATGAGATTTAAAAAGTCAAAACATTCCATGAGAACTAGAACATTCCAGAAGAGTACTGTCTGATGGGGACCCATGTCTCTATTTTCAGTTTATTCTGAAGAGTACAGCCAAATAGAACCACTCCCTGTTTCCTGTCCTTAAAAATGCTTCCTTATCTCTACTCCTCTGTGGTTTCTTCTATCCAGAATATGCCACCCACCCCTCAACATGTCTCATACCTAAATACTACCCTCTTTTCAGGAAAGCCCAGTTCAGTTGCTACCTCCTCCAGGAAGCCTTCCTGATTTCTACCCCATCTCCAAGCCAGAAGTGATCTCTCCCATCTTTGAACATCCAGTGCACAGTCAGTAACTTTTTTTTCTTTTTCTTTTCTTTTTTTAGAGAGAGGGCCTGGAGTGCAGTAGTGTGATCGTAGCTCACTGCAGCCTTGAACTCCTGGGCTCAAGCGATCCTCCTGCCTCAGCTTCCTAAGTAGCTGGGACCACAGGCGCGTACCACCATGCCCAGCTAATTATTTTATTTTTTGTAGAGATGGGGTCTTGCTATGTTGCCCAGGCTGGTCTCTAACTCCTAGCCCCAAGTGATCCTCCCACCTCAGCCTCCCAAAGTGCTGGGATTCCAGGTGTGAACCACTGAGCTCAGCCCCATAAACCTTTCTCCTGTGCCAGGCACACAAGTGGGTTCCAATAAAAATGGGTGGTATTGTACTTTCTGTGCATCTCTTATCTTCTCTGGAGTGGGGACCACATCTGGTGCATCTGTCCTTCCAGCTTACACGGTACGTGTCAACGTGTCATATTCCTCCTAATGGCTGAAAAGTTCTGATTCATAAAACGCCTCTGGGCATTTCAGAAAGAGATTGTGAGCTCAGGGCTGTAGGCCACAGAGGGTACCCAGAAAGGGCACAGAGGAAATGCTTGTTTTTCAGGAGGTAACTGTACAAAAACTCAGTGAGGAGCCAGCTCTGGCCATCCCAGGGACACTTACCTCTTATAGTAGGCCAGCTCCTCCTGCAACAAGAACACCTTGGACTTGAGCTCGTTCCTCTCGTGCAGCACATCCCGCAGCTCCTGGAGGGTGAACCGGGGGCGGTTGGGGTCCTTGAGATCCATGGCCACCTTCTCCGCGTCTGAGACACACTCCTCTCCAGCTGGCTCCATCTGGAGGAGGCAGAGATGCCGCTAATGAATTCCTGGCAGCCATCAGCGGCGCCCACTCTGTATCCCGATGGAGCCCGAATTTCCCACCTCCTGGGGTGTGAGCAGCCGGCTGAGGGGGCTATTTTAAGCACTCGCGGGCGGCCTCTGCTCACGTTCTGTACACTTTCCCTCTGGAGGTGGAAGCCCGCGGCCACCTGTTCATTGTTCGCCTTCTCAATAGCCGGACCCGGTCTGGGCACCTCCCCACCCGCCACCCGCCGCAGGGTTTTGTTACCAACGTTAAAAGGCAGCCAAAGAGAAGAAACATCGAATACCACCACCCTCATAAATCTGCCTGCTTTCCCCTCCCAGGTTCTCCTCTCGTGTTCTTACTAAGACCATTGCTAATCTGGCCAGACTGGCTGGAGTCACAGCCTGCGTGCAATTCTTGATTCCCTTTTCATGTGACACTAAGCCATACACGTTCTCCCATCTGTTACGGGCCTTCTGGTGAGCCTCTGCCCCTCGGTGGCTCTGGGCTTCTTGACTCGAGTTCGGTGGAAGCCTGGTGGGGGTGCACTTGGGCATTTCTCCTCAATGAAGGTGACACTGGTGGACCCCAGCATCATGCTAAGTGACCTGCCCCACGTCACATCTATACCCATCCTCCCACCTTCCATGGCAAGGGAGCCTTTTAAAAAAAATGGTGGTGAAATACACATAACATTTCACTTTTTAAAGCATGCAGTTCCGTGGCATTTAGTACGTTCACAATGTTGTGCAACCACCTCCTCTTATCTAGTTCTAGAACTTTTTCATCTCAAAAGGGATGTTTTCGAGGTTCACTCATGTGGTAGCACAAATCAGTATTTCATTCCTTTTCATGGCTGAATACTATTCCATTGTACGGACACAGCACATTTTCTTTATCCATTCTTCACTCGGTGGCCATTGGGGTTGTTTCTACCTTTTGGCTATTGCGAATGGCGATGCCAAGAACCGTATTTGTTCCGACACCTGTTTTCAATTCTTTTGGATACACACCTAGGAGTGGAATTGCTGGGTCGTATGGTAATTCTATGTTTAACTTTTTGAGGAGTTGTCAAACTGTTTTCCACAGTGGCTGCACTATTTTACGTTCCCACCAGCAATGCAGGAGGGTTCCAATTTCTCTACATTCTTGGCAACATTTATTTCCCATTTTTTGGATAGCAAGGATGTCTTTGCAAGCTGCTTCCAACTCAGCTGGCCAAATCTACAGGTGGCCCATACTCTCGAGATAGTGCAATGTCCCCGACACCTCTGAGCCACAATGTCCTGTGATCGCCCAGGGCGGACAGAGGTTAGGCCAGCAGTGGAAAAGCTCCAGACCAGGCGAACGGGAGATGGAAATAGAATCCCCACCCCAGGCCCCCAAGAAAAAGCTCACAGTGGCACAGGGAGAAGGGGACTAATGCCAGTGTGGATGGTGCCACAAGGCGAGGAGGCCAAAGGACTCCAGGAGGCAGAGCCGAGATGCTTCACATCCTGGGAGAGTCTAGGACGGGCTGTTCTGGGAAAAGACACTTGAAAGGAGATACCACCCATGTGGCAGATCAGGTGACAGAGTAGCACAAGGCAGGCCTGAGTGGGGGGAGCCCTGTGACCCTGCCCCGTCAGCTGAGCCATAGCAGCAGCAGGGGAGGGGGCCTCGAGGCAGCCAGAAACTGACACCGCCACCCACCACCCCCAGGAGCCGCTTGGGCAGCTGAGTGGGGCCTCTTCCCACCTAAGAACTCCGGAGGAAATGTTGGAGGATTTAATTTCCCAAGAAAGTATTCTCAGCGTCTGCTGATGCCACAGCTGCAGGTGGGCTGTGTCCTTGGGGGACATCTTCAGTGTCCGGCTTTCTCTGCAGAGCCTCCATGGGCACTCCCCGAACCACCCCACAGCTACGTACTGGGTGTTCTGTACCCAAGACCACACACAGCAAGTGACTGATAAACAGCAGGCATGCAATAATGCAGTTCCTTCTCTTCCCCTGCCCAGGTTCACCAAGAAGCGACCTTGGGCGTCTAATATTTATGCAGCATTTATTGAGCATTAACTTTGTGCCCTGTTGGTTGCTGAGCTTGGTCCTCGGAACAGAATCAAACAGATGAGGATGAAGAGAAGATATACATAAATAGACGTTTACAAGGTCACATAATCAAAGAGGTGCAGGGACATCAACTCTAACTGGAGAGAATCAAGGGAGATGTTGCTGAGGTGTGGTCTCTGTGTATGGGGTCTTGATGAATGTGTAGGAGCTCACCAGGAAGTCTGAGCATCAGTCATATAGACCAGAGGTTGCAAACTAGGTCCTCAGACCACACCAGCACCCTCACCCCCACACTTTGGTCCTCACTGTGTCCTAAAACTCTATTGGCAGATCAGGCCACCCTGGGCCCACATTCCCCCATGTCAACATTGGGCGGATGCCAAGTAGCAGCGGCTCCCTTTTCCACGTGCCTTCTGTGGCTACCCACCCCCACCGCCTTTCCCTTCCCTGCATGGACCCCTGTAGGCAGCAGCCGCCCCTGCTGTGGACCCAAACCTCAGGCTCACACACTCCCTCCTGCCCCTCCTTCCCGACAATTCAGGTCCTGCCTTTCACAGCAGGCAAAGGACTTACCTCTCCGTGTCTCTGGGAGGGGCCATCGGACAGGGGTCCTCACACCTTGGGGCGGGGCAAAGTCCTTCAAAGGAGCCCCTAAACCCCCGCCTCCCAAGAGGCCTTTGGGGGAGCCACCTGCTCCCCTCTGGGCCTTCACTTCCCCATCTAGCCCTCAGGGACCCAGTCGTATTTCCAAAGGCTCTTCCCACCCAGACACCTGGGGATTTCTATGAACACACACTTTCAAAGCCGCAGCAGTTCCCTGCTCACCCCCGAAAGGTTTCACTTGCCCAAGACACTGCAGGGCTTCCTGGGAACCTGAGTTCTTTCCATCTGGAGAAGGGACCTGATTCCCTTAGACCCTGCGGGATTCCCAGCCAGGTGTGCAAAATCCTGACCTCTGGAACTTGCCTGCGAGTGCAAGGACAGCCCGGGCCAATCTGGAGGCCTCCAGGCAGCGGCTGCAGTGCCATGGACAGCCCAGGATTGGCCTGTTCAGACCGAGAGGGACCAAGAAGGCTTGTCCCGAGATAGCAGTCGGGTCCCATCAGCAGCGGCCCTTCTAGGCTTACTGCATGAGGCACCATAGGTGGCCCGGGTTATCCCAGATAAGCCGGGGCCTTCCTCGGGTTGCTTGCTGGTCCCAGGAGGCACTCTGGGCGCCACGTGAGGGAGACACCCTGAGGCCCCAGCTGCTTCCCAGGGAGGCCCAAGAGACCAGCTAACAAGCACTGGGACCTGTCCAGAGGCCTGAGGGCAGTGACATCATGGATCCGGACCTGTCCCAAGGCCCGGTCTCCTGGGAATGTTCCTCGCTGCCCAGGCGCATCAAAACGCCCTCTGCTCCCATAGACCCTGGCCCAGCAAGGGGGGACAACTGTGCTCTGGTCACACTCAGCACCTGCTGGCCTACCGTGCATAAATCCAGCCCGTGTTTAAACCCGGCCTTACCTGCCAGACCTCACACCTGTCTGCTCTCCCCACACAGGCAGAACCCACTTTCTAAAAAAGACCTGCTAAGAAATCAGAACTCGTAAGGCAGAGGTATCCAGGAGATAGGTGTTAATTTTACTGTTTTCCTACTGTGTTTATTTAAAGCCTTTCAGACAGGGGGCCCACTGCATTTTCTTAAGAATTTATATGTCTAATGGTGAAAGGCAGGAAAACCTTTGGGTAAAATATGAGGAGCTGGAGGAACTAGAGAACGTGCTGGGGAAGCCAGGCAGGACCACACGTCGTGGGATGCGCTGAGGTGAAACCTCCAGACCAGGTACATCCAGAGTGCCCAGGGGCGGGGCAGAGGGGACATGAGTGGCGGTCATGAGTGGCGGTCTCTTTCTGGGGCAGGAGAAATGTGCTAGATAGTGGTGATGAGCACACACTTTAGTGAATAAACTAAAAACCACTGAGCTGAATACTTTAAACGGTTGAACTGTACGTTGTATGAAGTATACCTTAATAAGGATGTTATAAAAATAGAGAACCCCGTCTACTGGAGATGACACTGAAATGACAGTGACACGGCTCAGAAGGGATCGTGGGGCAATGATGAGAAGATTCCTCTCTAGCTCTGGATCCCTCCCTGGCTCCCACCTCCTCCCGCTGAATCCTGCCCTGGGACGAACCCCTCCCCCCCAGCCACATGCTGCACGTACTCCTGTCTGGCTCTCGCTGTCCCCCTTTCTGGAAGGGCTTGTGTCCTCATTCCACCTCTGGACGTCCTGCCCTTCTCACAGGCCTGTCCGGACGCCGTGAAGCCCTGCCCTGTGCCCGCCCCTCCACGTCCCTGCGCCCTTCTCCAACCTCACAGGCCTCTATGCCAGCCATGCTGCACAGTGAACCTCCTGAGTCAAGTCAAGGTCATTCCCCTCACTCATCAGACGAGGAAACTGACCACCGAAGAGATGGACGGGCCCTGGTCACATGGCAGCCAGTGGAGCAGCCACCACCACCTGCAGTTCCCTGTGTGACGGACAAGCACCCTGCACCGCACACGGCTCCGAGGCCGGGAAGCAGAGCCAGCCTGAGTCTGGGAGCAGACGCTGCAAAACAGCCGCGGAGCGGTCACTGCTGCAACCTGACTTTACTCCCCGTTTCTTCCCCATGGCCTCAGCTGCCAGAAAGGGAAGCTGAGACCAACAGGCCATCAGGCCAACATGTGAAATGTCCCTGTCCTCATTGCTAAAGAGATCTGGAACACAGCTGGGAGTCTTGTGGCTGGGGTGATGTCCTCGAGACCCAGGTTTGGACCAGGCCCTCCCTGGCCAGGAGGAGACAGGCCTGAGCCCTCGTGGGGCCTGAGGGCTGGGAGGGGTACACTGTGGAGGGCAGGGTGCGACCTCCCCAAGCTTGGCCTAGTGGCTCTATTGTTGGCACTGGTCTCCCCTCCATCCCACTCCCATATTTAAATTTTTTTTTTTTTTTTTTTTTGAGAGATGGAGTTTCACTGTGTTGCTGAGGCTGGTCTCAAACTCTTGGTCTCAAGAGATCCTCCTGCCTCTGCCTCCCAAAGTGCCAGGATTACAGGCGTGAGCCATTGCACCTGGCCCCACTGCCATATTTAGAGTCCAGCCCTCACCATTCTCGCCTGGGTTATTGCAAAGGGCTCCTGACCACCATGTCTGCCCTGAGCTCTTGGCTGTTCACACTGTCCTCCGTGAAACTCGGCCGATCCTAGCTCCCGCCCGCTGAAACCCTGTGAATGGACCCACACCTCCCACTGCTCAGAGTTCTGGGTGGCACTCTCGGCCCCAGTGCTCTAGCAGCTGTTGTCTCTGCCTGGCCGCACCCCTCCCTACACCCCTTTGGGTCTAGTCACTGATTTTCCTCCAGAGAAAGACCACGCCCCACGTCCAGTCCATATGGCTTGTGCTGGCAACCACCAGGGGCAGCCATGTGACTCGGGAACGGACGGTATGCATATTCTAGACATCTGGCCACAACAGTTGGGTCAGCGATGGGCCAAGGAGAGCATTCCCTCCGACTTTGCTGGGACTCTTGGGGAAGAGGCAGTTTCTTTCCATTGGGGTTGCTAAGCTGGCTGAGTACCAGGGGCCACTGTAAGCCAAGAGCCTGCCTGAGAGTGACAGCAACACGGAAGAAAGCAAAGCCAAGAGAAGGTCTGAATCAAATTCCAGACAGCATCATCTGGGCACCTGGAACCAGCTATACCTGAAGCCATCACTAACTCAAAGCTTTTAGTTACAAAGCCAATAAATTCCTTTCTTCTCTCCGTTAAGCCATTTTAATTTAGGTTTACATCACTTTTAGCCAAAAGCAGGCCCTAACCTCTCCCTTTCAAGACTTCTCTCCCTTACCTTCATGTGTATCCCAGGTTGCTACAGAAAACCTAGAAGTGACTGGCCTGCATTCACAGGATGTTTAATGAGTGCTGGGACTTGAGCCCACCTGTGAGCTGGTCTGTCTTACCTCCCCTACCTGTGCCCCAGATTACTGGCACAGTATCTGCAAACCTCAGACAGTTAATACTGTTTGTTGGAAGAGAAGGCAAGCCCTGGGCGCCTCCCCAGCAGTTCAGTGTATTTTCTGAAGCCGCATGTCCACTTTCCACATTTCTACCTGTCACGGTCTTGGCATTAACAACACCGACACAAAGCCTAAGGAATAGCTCTTCCATGAAACCCACATCACAACCCTCTAAGGATTAACTGCCTCAGCCCCTGTGTTCCTGGCACAGTCCGGGGGCACATTTATGCGGCAGACACCTCTGGTGCCCACCTCACAGCCCTGGGCCTTCCTGGATTTTCACTGCAGCTACGGTGGGCAGTTCCATCCACGCAGACGGTACGTTCGCACTGTCAGGCAACCATCACCACTATCTAATTCCAGAACGTTTCCATCACCCCCAAAAGAAACCCTATGCCCATTAGCAGTTATGCCCCCATTCCTCCCTTCACCAACCAATCGACTTTCTGTCTCTGTGCATTTGCCTGTTTGGGACAGTTCATATAACTGGACTCATACACCATGTGGCCTTTGGTGGCTGGCTTTCTTCTCGCAGCAGCATGTTTGCAGGGTTCATCAATGCTGTAGCACGAATCGGTGCTCCCTTTTATGGCTGAATGATATTCCACTGTGCGGCTGGACCACATTTGTTTACCCCTTCTTCAACTGATGGACGTGGAGGTTGTGTCCACCTTTTGGCTATCGTGAACAGTGCTGCTACGCACACTGACGTAAAAACTTTTGTGTGAACACCTGTTTCTAATTCTTTTGGGTATATGCCCAGCAGTGGGACTGCCGGTCACGTGGTAGTGTGTGATTACCGCCTAACGTCTGGACTACGCGTCTGTCATTCTAAACTGTCAGCCCCATGTGGACAGGGGCCGGGTCTGTATCTAGCGCACCATGTTATCCTCTGTGCCTGCCACACAGTTAACAGTCATCGGAATGAATGAATGGCAGGTGCCCAGGAGCTATCACTAAGTGGAATGCTCCGGGCTGGAATGTTCCAGATTCAGTTCTGCCTTTACCCAGCTGTGTGTCTTCAGGCAGTAGCCGGTTCTCTCTCCCATTTTGTTACAGATAACAGGGAACACAAGGCAACTCTGCCTGCAGCCAGCCCACAGACTCGCCTCCCACAGCCCCTCCGCACCCACCCCAGCACCCACCTCCGCACCCACCTCAGGCTCCTCCTCCCCGTTCTGGCTGAGCTCGCCCTGCAGCCTCTCTCGCAGCTTCCCAAGCTCCGACCGCAGGTTGCCCATCTCCTGCTCCTTGGTCTGCAGATCTGCCTCCAGCTCCACCTTCTGTTCGATCAAGGCCTTCCCTTGGGCCTCCACCACTGTGACCCGGTGCCGAAGGTCATGGTTGATCTTCATCAGCCGTGTCTGTTGCTGCTGCAGCTATAGAGACAGGGAGGCCACTGTGTGGGGCTGCCACCTGCAGTGGCTCAGGCTGTGCACTGCACAAGGGCAAACCATCTACAGGTGTGCCATTTATACTGTAGACATCTTTATTTGAAATGTGTTCATATTCTCATGACTATTGACAGAGATGGGCAATTTGTATATTTACTATAATTTTATGGCAGATGGGAGATAAGTGTCTTGTTAGCATTAATATAGTATGGCAATTTCCTAACAGATGGAGGTAACGTGCGTTGAGAAAGGGGCGGCTTTCCCTAATGCAGGCAGAGACAATGTGTGGGTTCCTGGAGCAGCCTGGACCCTGCTAAGTCGCTCAGAGGCCATGATGGGAGGGGGGTGGGCTGGAGGAGGCCCCGGGGTCAAAGCAGAGACTGATGGGGCCTCTGGACCTCCCTGGCTGTGTTTCAAGTTCGGGCCCCCCAAGCCATAGGCAGGATCCCCCACTCCATGGAGCCCAAAGAATGAGACCAAGGGGGAAAGGAACCGCCTGAGTGGAGGATCCAGTCTCTTGCTGGTACCTACTGGCCGGGAGGGTAGATGTGGGTTAAGGGCTCATCACTTACAGCCTCGACGTCCTCATTTTTCAGGCCAAGCTCCCTGTCCTTGGCACGGATCTCGTCACGCTGCTTGTCCACCACCTCCTTCAGCTTTTTCATCACCTGCCGCTCCCGCTCTGACATGCCTGGGTGGGGGAGGTGGGACCAGCAGGTGAATCCACCCCCCCAACACACTGAAATAGCCCTGCGGCTTCCCACCGAGACTGACACTGAAGCCTTAGTGGCCCCCAGCCTCACCCTCTACGGCCTCCACCGCTCCCTTCGCCCACCCAGCACCTGCTCCCTCTGTTCCTGGCCCCTCCAAGCTCATTCCCACCTCAAGGCCTCTGCCCAGGACTCCCTCTCTGCTCGCTTCTCACCTCCCCATGGCTGGCTCAAATGTCACCTCTTCGCAGAGGTCTTCCCTCCTCTGACCACCCTAGAGTAGCCCCCAGCTCCCACCCATCCTGTCAACGTCTCTCTGACCCCACTCCTCACCCCCCATTTCTCATATTCACAGCGCTCTTCACAGTTACTAAGCGTCTTTACGTTCTTTTCTCTCACAAAAGATGTTAGGCTGGGTGGCTCAGGCCTGTAATCCTAGTACTCTGGGAGGCCGAGGTGGGAGGATCGCCTCCGAGCTCAGGAGTTTGAGACCAGCCTGCGCAACAGCGAGACCCTGTCTCTACTAAAAACAGAAAAAATTAGCCAGGTGTGGTGGCTCCTGTAGTCTCAGCTACTTGGGAGGCTGAGGCAGGAGGATCATTTGAGCCCAGGGGTTGGAGGTTGCCATGAGCTATGATGACGCCACTGCACTCTAGCAGGGGGGACAGAGTGAGACTGCCTCAAAAAAAAAAAAAAAAAAAAAGGTTAAGGTGATAAATTTTATGTAATATGTTAGGTGTATTTTCACAGTAAAAAATAACTATCTACATATACATACATATCCCACCAGATTTCAAAGACTGAATATGACATTAAAAGACTTAATACACCAGCCTGAGCGAGAGCGAGACCCCGTCTCTACTAAAAAAATAGAAAGAAATTATCTGGACAACTAAAAATATATAGAAAAAATTAGCCAGGCATGGTGGCGCATGCCTGTAGTCCCAGCTACTCGGGAGGCTGAGGCAGGAGGATTGCTTAAGCCCAGGAGTTTGAGGTTGCTGTGAGCTAGGCTGACGCCACGGCACTCACTCTAGCCTGGGCAACAGAGTGAGACTCTGTCTCAAAAAAAAAAAAAAGACTTAATACGAAAAAAGAATGCAAAATAGCCCACTGATAATTTTTATATTGATTACATGTTGCAAGGATACTTACTATTTTGGATCTACTGGGTTAAGTAAAATATATTACAGAAATTACTTTCATCTGTTTCTTTTTACTTTTTCTCATGTGCCAACTAGAAACTGTTACAATTACATCTGTCTCTAATGCACAGTGCTGTTCTGTGCTGCCCTTCAGAAAATGACCATGTGGCCAGTTTTCCTCCTCCCTGGTGACTAAGTTGCTCCTCCAGAGCCCAAGGTGTTTTTTCCAGACCCTTGAGCATATCTCGCACCCCATCTCCCCAGCCCGATGGCTCGGACACCTGTGATGCATCCCTGCATGTGCTAACTAGTAGTTTTTATAGCTTGCCCTCCAGCTGCCAAGATGCGTTTCCAAAAACAGGGGGCAGGGAAGTGCTTTTTAATCTGGAGATTTCCAGGGGCTGAAATACAGGAAACTGCAAAGGTCCCTCTGAGCGCAGCGCCCGCTGTTAACTGCTGGGAAAGCCACACTGTTCCACGCAGGGCTGGCTCCTCTGAGCACCGCACTCCACGCCCCTGCACAGGACTCAGACGGCTGCTCCCCTACATCCTCAGTCTACCCCTAGGCCTCTGCCCAGCACATTCTCAGTGTGGAACCTGCCACGTGGTCACAACTTCATGGGCTCCACCTTCTCCCAGGGACCCCCCGTCTGGCCAATGTCTGTTCCTCTAGCAGGTGGAAGAAGTGCCTTTGTCCTTGTGTTCCCATGGTTTCCCTTGCAAAATAAAAATAACCGTGAAAGGCATGCCTGGCATCTGCCCGGTCTTGGTCTCTCTACTCCAGTGGGGGCTGCTGCCAAGTGGCCTCCCGAGCTAACCCTTCAGGAGCCGGACCCACGCTAGACACCACTGGAGTGCGTCTTAAATCACGTGTGTGTAGGCTGTCTCATGACAAGCCCAGCAGGGATGTGGCAGCTGTGGAAGCAAAGCAAAGCTCCCCCACACGCAGGGCGAGTGACATGCCAAGCAAGCAGCTCAGAGCTTTCGGCTCCGTGGCCTGAGGGTGCCTAAGGCCTTTGGGGCCTTAGTGGGACCGGCAGGGGAATTCCCAGGTCACCCCCAGAGGCCTCCGGGTGCCCTGCAGAAATGCCCAAAGTTCAACACGGTTTCCGTATGACCCAGAAATTCCACTCCTAGGTACATACCCCAAAGAACTGAAAACACGTGTCCACACAAAGCTTGAGCACAGATGTTCACAGCAGCACTGTTCACAACAGCCAAAAGGTGCAAACACCCCATGAGTCCATCGATGATGAACAGATAAACAAAATGTGGGCTATCTACAGAATGGAACATAACTCAGGCATAGAGAGGAACGAAGCACCCAGCCATGCTACAACATCCATGAACCTTGAAAACGTTACGCTAAGTAAAAGAAGCCAGACACAAAAGACCACACAGTGTATGATTCCATTTACAGGAAATGTCCAGAAAAGACAAATTCACAGACACAGAGAGTAGATCAGTGGGTTCTTACAGCTTAGGGTGAAGAGGGCATGATGTTTCTTTGTGAGGTGATGAAAATGTTCTAAAATTGTGGTGATGGTTGCACAACTCTCTGAATAGACTAAAAACCACTGAATTGTATAATTTTTTTTTTTTTTTTGAGACAGGGTCTCACTCTGTCATCCAAGCTGGAGCATAGTGGTATAATCATAGCTCACTGCAACCTCCTGGACTTAAGCGATCCTCCTGCCTCAGCCTCCTGAGTAGCTGGGACTACAGGTGAGTGCCACCATGCCCAGCTAATTTTTATTATTTTTTTTGTAGAGATGGGGTCTTGCTATGTTGCCCCGGCTGGATGAACTGTACACTTTAAATGGTGAATTGTGTGGTATGTGAATAATATCTCAATAAAGCTGTTACAAAACAAATGATGGCAAATATTTATCTAGTGCTTACCACGTGCTAAATACTTTACCATATATTAACTCATTTAATCCTTACAATAATGTCCACATTTTACAGTTGAAGAAGCTGATTTATGGAAAAGTAAATCATCCTGCCAAGCCTGGGATCTAGCTGAGCCGAGATTCGGACCCAGGCAGTCAGAGATGACCTTGTGTAAAGATGCCCCGGTGGGGCACAGTGGCTCATGCCTGTCATCCTCACACTTTGGGAAGCCGAGATGGGAGGATCACTTGAGGCCAGGAGTTCGAGACCAGCCGGGGCAACCCAGGGAGACCCCACCTCCATAAAAATAAAATAAAAAATTAGCCAGGTGTGGTGGCACACACCTGTAGTCCCAGGTACTCTGCAGGCTGAGGCAGGAGGATCACTTGAGCCCAGGAGTTGGAGGCTTTAATGAGCTATGATGGCGCCACTGCACTCCAGCCTGGGCAACAGAGTAAGACCCTGTCTCTAAAAAAATTTTTTTTAATTAAAAAAAAATAAAGATGCCCCCACCAAGTCACTTTCTATCATATCCCCTGCGCCACCTGGAACTAGGCCATCTGTTTGTGTACATGTTTATCACCCATCTCCTCTGCATGCCACAGGGTCTCTGTCATGTGTAACGTGTGTTCCATGGCCGAGACAGGAGCCTGACAGATACAGGGGATCTGCAACAGTGTGTAAGGAACCTGTGTCACCATCTGTAAGTCGAGGCAGGGTTATGGTATAAATCAACATGACAACAGGAGTCCGAAGGCTTTGGACATCAGAAGGCACCTCAGACACATTAAGGGCACATGATGACGGTGATGACTGACGGCGTGGGTGACGACGACAACAGGAACAGCCCTCTCCTCACACCTTGAGCCCACCCCCCTCTTACCTTCGTGCTTCTGGAACTCCTCCTCGGAGAAGCTGACGTCCTTGTGGGAGAGGTTGGTCATGAGCTGCTTGTTCTCCTCCTGCAGCTGGGCTATCTGGGAGAGGAGGTCCTGCGCCTCCCCGCGCCACACGTCCTCCACCAGCTCCAGCTCCTGCCAAAGCCAGGGCACGCGGTGGGGTCACGGCCTGTCCAGGGACAGCAGGGCTGTCCCCATCCCTATGAGAACCAGGCACGGGGCAGGTGGGTACACAAGGCCACCGCTAGCCCCTTACAGCACCTCTGCAAGAAAGAGAAGGTGCTTCCCCGGGGCCGATGCCTGCATTTATGCTGCCAGGACTGGCCCCGTTAGAACTGCGCCAAGGACGACCACAAAGCTGGTTCTGCTACCGACAGAGAAGAGTGTGGCTGAGCGGCCACAGGCTACGGGGGTCCTAACATTCCCAGCCACCGCTGGGGGTGGTCTTGCCCTGAACTTTGGACAATCAGGGCACACCTGCTTCTCCAAGGGAGAAAAAGGCTTCCAAGATCCGGCGGATGTGCAGGTCGACAGGGCCGTTGTGCCCCAGGGCTCCTTAGCTATCTGATATGGGTGTCACTCCAAGGGGTCTTGAGCAACACTTAACCACTCTGAGCCTCAGTTTCCCTCATTCTGGGAACCAAAACATAAAGGCTCACAAGGTGGATGCGAGGATAAGTAAGATCAGTCTAAGTGCAATTATTTTGTGGATGTCTGGAATCAAAGAAACAGTAATAAGTGCTCACAAGAATATGAAGAAATTAGAACTCTCCTACACTGCTGGTGGGAAGGTAAAATTCTGCAGCTATGCTGGAAAACAGTCTGCTGGTTCCTCAAAATGTGAAACAGAGTCCCCGCAGGGCCCAGCAATTCCACCACTAAGATTGGCCCAAGAGATACAAAAACATATGTCCATGCAAAAATTTGTGCACGTGAATGTCTGCAGTAGCATTATTCATAGTAGCCAAAGGGCAGAAACAATCCGAATGTCCATCAACGGAAGAACGGGCAAATAAAACGTCGTCTATCTATACGATGGAATAATACTCAGCCATGAAAAGGAATGAAATTCTGACACATGCTACAACATGGAGAAACCTTGAAAACATGCCAAGAAAGGAAGCCAGGCTGGGCACGGGGGCTCACGCCTGTAATCCCAGCACTCTGGGAGGCCGAGGCGGGAGGATCCCTTGAGGTCAGGAGTTTGAAACCATCCTGAGCAGGAGTGAGACCCCGTCTCTACAAAAAATAGAAAAATTAGCCAGGCATGGTGGTGCACACCTATAGTCCTGGCTACTTGGGAGGCTGAGGCAGGAGAATTGCTTGAGCCCAGGAGTTTGAGGATGCAGTGAGCTGTGATGATGCCACTGCACTTGAGCCAGGGTGACAGAGAAAGACGCTATCTCAAAAAACAAACAAACAAAAAAAGAAGCCACATAGGCCATATATTGTATGATCCCATTTATATGCAATGTCCAATAAGGAAAACCCACAGGGACAGAGAGCAGACTGAAGGTCATCTAGAGCCGGAGTGCTGGGGGAAGTGAGGACTGACTGTTAATGGGTATGAATTTTCTTTTCGGGGTAATGAAAATGTTCTAAAATTGATTGTGGTGATGGTTGTACAACTCTCTGAATATACTAAGAACCACTGACGTGTAGACTTTAAATGGACGTATTGTATGGTATCTGAATTATACTCAATAAAGCTGTTACCTAAAACGAAGAATCTCGTGCAACTGTGAACTAGCTGACAAAGCGTCACTGCTGCCACCGGATGAAGCAGTGGGGTCAGGCATGGATGCTGGCATCTGTTGACCCAAGTTTGCATCCTGCTGACCTTGGGCAAGTTATTCAACCTTCGGGTGCCCCGGAAACGAGGAAAGAAGTGTATTGTCTCCCTCGGAGGGCTGCTGTGAGGATAAATGGTCACTACATATAAAAAGCACCTGGAGTATGCCTGGCACTCAGGAAGTGCTAACGACGATGTGTGTACTAATCCCTGTTCCTCCTACAATCCGTCACAAGCCCGCCAGGTGGCCGGACATTCAGCGTCGCTTCTGTCCATCGTCTAAATAAGTTCTTAGATCCCACCTCCTTCGTCAGGAAGCCTGGCGCACTGGGGCAAAGAGCAGTTACAAGCAAGTGTTCAAGCAGCTGGCTCGAGGTCACCAGGGGAGGCGAAGGGTGGGGGGGGCAGGGGGCTAGTGGAAGGGTGGAGCAGGCTCCACTTGGAGCAGAGTGAGGCTCTTCCAACCCCGCTCTTCTCCGCTCCCACCCGGCACAGGCTGAGCACACGGCTCAGGGAGTATCGGTCCAGGGTAACTGGCTGGGGTGGGCATAACAGCCCCCAACAACATCCATGTCCTGATCCCCGGAACCTGAGAAGATGCTGCCTTAGGTGGCAAAAGGGACTTCGCACATGTGACTTAAGTGAAGGATCTTGAGATGGGAGATGATCCTGGATTGTCCACGTGGGTCTGTGTAATCACAGGGTGCTTGTAAGAGTGAGACAGGAGGGTCAGTGTTAGGGACAATGTGGCTCTAACCTCCAGAGGGAGACGTGAAGACGCTACACTGCTGGCTCTGAAGATGAAGGAAGGGGCCCAAGCCAAGGAATGCAGACAGGGTCTCGAAGCTGGATTCTCCTCTAGGAGCCTTCCAAAGGAGTGGCGCCTTCCTGACACCTTGATTTTAACCCAGTGAGACCCATTTATGACTCTTGACCTCCTGAACTTTATCCGGTATTATTCATATGGACATTATCCACGTGCCTCCACAATACTGCATTACATTGTATCTGCACGTATCCATAATAAGCCCGTGGGCAGTGGCTCACACCTGTGATCTCAGCACTTCAGGAGGCCAAGGCCTAGGTGGGAGGATCGCTTGAGGCGAGGAGTTTGAGACCAGCCTGGGCATCATAGAGAAACCCCATGTCTACAAAAAATAAAATAGAGCCGGGGGTGGTGGTGTGCACCTGTAGTCCCAGCTACTCTGGAGACTGAGGCTAGAGGATCACTTGGGGCCATGCCTTCTGCCTAGAATGCCCCTCCCCCCAGCTCTCTGTGGTTGGTTCCTATACTTCATCCAGATCTCAACTCAGATGTCACCTCCCCAGGGAAGCCTTCCTGACTGCCCCATCTATTAGACCACCACCCTAGTCTTAGTCTCCCTGTTTTATTTTCTCTATGGCACTTATAAACCGATTTAAAAAAATCTACCTCCTTACGCCAGAATTGCACCATCCCATAGAGGAGCCACTAACCACATGTGGCTGTTGAGCACCTGAAATGTGGTTGGTCTGAGCCGGGACACAGGGTAAGGGTGAAATACGCAGGAGATTTTGAAGATGTAGTAGGAAGAAAAGAAGGCAAAAGATCTCAATAGTAATGTTTTACACTGATTACATGTTAAAATAAAAATATTTTGGATATACTGAATTCTATAAGATATATTAAAATTAATCTCCCCTATTTCTTTTTATTAACATGGCAAGCCACGTTGTATTTCTATGGGCGGGCACTGCACTAAAAGGTCAGGCCCGTGAGGGCCAAGACCTCATCTGTCATGGTCACTGCTGTCTCCTCAGTGCCCAGAACAGTGCCTGGCACACGGGGATGCTCAATAAATAGATCTGCTGAGCGAGTGAACATAGGCCGTTTACATTATCTGCAATTGTATCAGCCCAGCCGCTGCTTTCTAAAGCCTGTTACCCGCCCGCTGCCTGATACCAGTGACGCTTTGCTTTTCTCCGTGTAGCCCGTGTCACCGGGGATGGCACTCGGCACACTGTGGCCCGTCAACAGGGCTGCAGATTGAGTAACGATATAGAGCGTGATAGGACCGTGGCCCGCGTCTAAGTGACGAGTAGAAGTGACTGAGTGGGGGTCTACTGGGAGGGGGCGTAGGTGGAAGAGAGGGTGTGTGCTTTACTGGAGCCTTCTTTGTTAAATGAGAAAGGGAGGGAGGGAGGGAAGGAAGGAAGGGAGGGTGGGCAGACAGCAAGACCAAGGACATGCTAAGAAGATTTCTGTGGAAATATCACCTTGAAGAGCCTTTGAGGCTGTGGAAAAAGAAAAATATCAGATTGAGTCCCTCCTCTTTCCCAAGAATGCAAAGTGAAGGGGCCTGGGGTTGGGGTGGGAAATGGGGGATTCTGTCCTCAGATCTATGAGAGGTCATTGCTGATGTTTATAAACAAGCCCTGGCCCTGAGCTCGTGGGTGTTTACTTCCTAGCTGATGATGTTCCAGACGCAACAAGTGCAGCTGGCTGAGAATTCCATCCTCTTTAGGCCGAGTAGCCTAAAGCCACTAGGGTGTCTCCCAGCCCAGGCAGAACTAGAGACAGGGGTGGGGGGAGGTTTGGTACCAGGACTCCGCTGTGACCTGGGTCAAGCCCCTTAGTGCTGTTAAGAAGAGGCAGCTGCATGGGAGGATTCCAAAGGTCCCTTCCCTCCTTGACCCTCTAGGAGAGACAGAGGCATCTGGGGTAGGAGGGGGATGTCTGGGGTGGCCATGGCTCCCTGATGTCACCCTGTAAGGACCTCAGAGAAAGTATCTCTGGCCTAAAAATAATAGTTAACATTTGCAAAGTCCTTGCTATGGCCGGGCTCTGTCCTGAGCACTTTATATATATTAACTCCATTAATCTTCACCGCAATTCTACAAGGTCCGTACTATTAGTACCCCCATTTTACAGCTGAGGAAACTGAGGCACAGAGAGGCTGTCCGATTTGCCCAAGATCACACAGTCCACAAATGGTGGGGTTTGAAACCAGGCTGTCTAGCTCCAAAGTTCCCGCTCCTAGGAATCTTTAATTACCAGCCCGAAGCATTTTCAAGCTTCCACTGTGACCTTGGAAATGCTGCCCAGCTCCTGGGAGCTTGAGTTTCCTTCCTGACCCCAGGGCAGAGAGACCTACGAGGACAAACACATTGAAACCTGGCAAAAGTGCTGTTAACCACCCACGATCTGCCCTCAGGTTAGGCCTGCAGACCCAGCTTTGGCCATTTTCCCTGAAAACACACAGATCATCAAAGTACATAATGGGTGACAGCCCGCCAGGGAGGTTCAGAGAGGCCAATTTTATTTCCTGAGGCCACACAGCAAGCCAGAGATGGCTCAGGCACCCCAGCCTCTCAAGGAAAGGTGTTTCCTCCCATTCTCAGTCTGAAGGGCCTGTCGGGAACATCCCTGGGCTGAGGTTAGGGCAGGAAACCACACGTCTCCCGCTTCCTCATCCCCAGGAACCTCGTCTGGACTCCCCTACCGGACTCCCCGCCCAGGGGGAGGCCCCGATTCAGGCAGATTCCTGTTCCCAGCGGAGAGGCTTAGCCTTAAAGCTGCCTCAAATCACCCCCTTGCCCCAATTCCAACAGCGCCAGGAGGAGACACTGGGGCTGGGACCCTCTCACCGCTAACTTGGGACAAATCCCTCCGCGACTCTTCCCTCAGTTTCTCAGTTTCTGTGAAATGAAGATAATTCCTACCTCCCCAGTTCTGTGAGGATTACAGATACAATCAAGGAGGGGGAAGCACCTCCGGACACAGGTTAATCAACTAGGGGGCCCCTGGGAAGAAAGTTGCAAATATGAACTCAAGAGACTGGGCTCCGTATAAGCTCACTGCCTGTATGTCACATTCCCCTTGCTCTGGGGGGGTTTGGGGTGGGCTGGAGAAAAGGCCTGGTGTCACATCTTCTTGGGTCTCACTGGGGGGCAGGGGCTCATTTCATTTCTGGAAAAGAACAGTAGTATCTAAGCACTTAACCTATGTCATCCCATTTCATTCTTATAAGATGATCACCATTTGACAGGTGGGGACATAAAGCACAGAGAGGTCAAGTAACTTACCCAGTGTCACACAGCTACTAAATGGTAAAGGTGGGATTGGAACTCAGGTCTGACTCCAGAGAACTGCTCTGGCTCTCTCAGGTGGTATATGCCAAGGGCCTCCCTCTCTCACCCAGTCTAGTCCCCTCTTGTCTAGTCCCTGTGTACACGTGTGTGCGCACCCACAGTGGCCCAGAGCTGAAGGGCCCTTGCGTCCCAGCGGCCCCATTGCCCGGATGGGCAGACTGAGGCTGCTACCCACCTTCCGATGCTTGCGCTCCTTCTCGATGCGGTCCATCCTCTCCAGGCGCAGGCGGTCCAGCTCCAGGCGCAGCTCGTCCAGCTCCGGCGCGACGTGGTGGCGGCTTACCAGCACCTCCAGGATCTCTAGGACGCGCACGACCTTGGGCACGAGGCGCGCGATGGCCTCGAAGCCGTGCTGGTCGATGACCCGCTCGAACTCCTGGCCCACGAGCGACGCGATGGCGTACACGTCCGTGACGGTCAGCTCGGCCACGTTCTTCTCCAGCGCCGACTCGGCCGCCAGCGCCGACCCCCGCTCCTCGTCCATGGCGGTGCTCCCGGCCTCTCCCGCACCCCGCAAACTAGTGCAACTCCCAAACTTGCCGCTGTCGAGGGCAGCGCCGGGCCGGGCCCACCCAGGCGCCGCCGGCGGCCGCGCTCAGCCTGCCCGCGGGCGAGGGCGCACCGGGGCGGCCGGCGTCGGCATGGGCGGGGGCGGCGGGCCGGAGCCGAGGTCAGCGCGCCGGGCCGCGGGTCTGGGCGCCCGGCTCGGCCCGAGCCTGCTCCCGAGATGGGGGGAGGGGAGGAGGAGGGGGGCAGGAGGAGGAGGAGGCGAGGAAGGCGCGCGCGTGCGCAGGCCCGCGGCGCCTCCCAAGTTGGGAATCCGAGTTGGGCGCAATGGAGGCGCGGGGTCTAGCCGGAGCGGGGCCCCGCTGCCCGCGGAAGCAGTTCTCGCCCAGCGGCGCCCCCGCGCCGGGGCCGGGGAGGAAGGGCGGCCCGCGGCTCCTCCGGGAAACTTTGGCGACGGCGGCGAGGCCGGGTGGCCGGCTCCCCCCGCGGGGATGCCAAGCGCCCCGCCCCGATCCCGGCCTGGCGAGGGGCGCGCCCGCCTTCTGCCGCCCGGGGGCGCCCCGAGGTCCCCGCCGGCCCCGCGCCCCCAACCTGCCGACTCGCAGCTGCTCCCCCAGCCCCGCTCCAGACCCCGGGACGCGCGGCCCCTCCCGCCAGCCGCCGCCCCTCCTCCCGCCGGTCCCCGCTCCTCCCCGCCCCCCGCCGGGGAGGGTCGCGGCGGGCCCGGAGGGGAGGGGAGGCGAAGAGCGCTTGTGTCGCTGGGCAATTGGCGGCTCCGGGGAGCTGCGCCTGCCGGGGAGAGGAACGGAGGGGCACGGGTGGACTCCGGGATGGGGCTCATCCTGGGGACAAAGCGGGGACCCCCGCCCGCAGACCCCCCCCCCCCCCGCCGACCAGGTCACCAGGCGGACCTGGCGACGCCGGACTCTGCGCTGCGGAGGCGCCAGGCGAGGGGCAACGGGTCCAAGAGTTCTCTGTCCCCAAAGCCGCCGGGTACCCCGCCCGCCGAGCCACGTCCATTAGCGGCTCCTTGTGACATACACACCAGTTCACAGTGGCTCGAGGCCGGCGTTCGCATCTCAGCACCAGCAATTTCCTTCCCCCAAACCCCCTGTTCTTTAGGACTGGCTAAACCCACTTGTCCCTCAGACCCCCTCCCACCCCCAGGAGAGCCCTCCCTGAACCCACAACCCCCGTGCACCCTCCTGTCCCCTCACGCGTGAGTCAGGGACCCTCTTCTGCGAACCTCACAGTCCGCCGCTTGCCCCATCAAAATCACTCTTCGCGTCCTGAGTTTAACCATGTGGTTCAATATGCCTCCGCCACCTGACTGTTAGCCCCTCGAAGGCAGAAATCTTAAGGCTCTTGTAGCCATAAAGCACACCCCAACCTTGCATATATTGATTAAAATTCAAAAAAAGTTAAAATGTATTATTTGCTTTACATTTAAAAAACTATGTAGTACTTATTGTGTGCTAAGCATTCTTCTAAGTGCTTTATAAATATTACTCACTTAATCCTCACTCCACAGGTTCCCAAAGTGTGGCCTAAGGACTGCTGAGAGTCCCCAGGAGCCAAGGGGTCTCTGCGAGGTTGTCACTTTTTGCAGCTATGCCCCAGTGTGAGGCTAGATGTTCTGCATATACTTGACACAAATCAGTGTATCAGAGAGACTGAAAGCAGAAGGCAGGTTTGGGGACCCAGCTCTGTTCTATTTAGCTAGACATTAGGGAGCTGCAGAAACACGGAACGGTACCACTGTTCTAAGTATTTTTTGTTTATTTTGGAGCATAGAGTTATCTTTATTAGAAAATACATATGTTAGCTGGGCACAGTATTGCATGACTGCAAACCTGGCTATTAGGGCAGGAGGATCCCTTGGGGGCAGGAGTTCGAGTCCAGCCTGGGCAACATAGGAAGACTGCATCTCTCAAAATAACCAAATAATAATATAAAAAATAATTATGTTGGCGGGGTGCAGTGGCTCACGCCTGTAATCCTAGCACTTGGGAGGCCGAGGCGGGCAGATCGTTTGAGCTCAGGAGTTCAAGACCAGCCTGAGCAAGAGCGAGACCCCATCTTTCTACAAAAATACAAAGAAATTAGCTGGACAACTAAAAATATATATATAAAAAATTAGCCAGGCATGGTGGCGCATGCTTGTAGTCCCAGCTACTGGAGAGGCTGAGGCAGGAGGATCACTTGAGCCCAGGAGTTTGAGGTTGCTGTGAGCTAGGCTGATGCCACGGCACTCTAGCCCGGGCAACAGAGTGAGACTCTGTCTCAAAAAAAAAAAATTATGTTAACATTTTAAAGTGTCTTCTATTTTTAAATTAATATTTTTTAATTAGCCAGGTGCACTGGTGTGCACCTGTGGTCCCAGCTACTCAAGAGGCTGAGGCAGGAGGATCACTTGAGCCCAGGAGTTTGAGGCTGTAGTGAGCTATGATCACACCACTGCACTCCAGCCAGGGCAGCAGAGAGAGACCCTGTCTCAAAATATATATATGTATGTATATATATATATATATTTTAAAAGCATCAGTTTAAATTTCTAATTACAGTAGATATCAATAGATATAACCCACCTAACAAAAGCTCTTTCAATAGTTTTTAAGTGTATAAAGAGGTCCTGAGACCAAAAAGTTTGAGAACTGCTCCCTTACAACATCCGTATTTTACAAGTGAAGAAACTGAGGCACAGAGAGATTAGGCAACTCATCTAAGGCCAGGCAGCTGGCAGAGGTAAGTCCAGGTCCGACTGTGCAGTCCGGCCTCAGGTTCGTGGCGTAAACACCTCTTCCTTGCTGCAGACATGGGCTAAGCACTTTACACCCACTTAATCTTCGAGGCAGCCCAAACGAAGTGGACATGTTACTATTTCCCTTCTAAGACAAGGACGGGGGCATGGGGAGGTGGATTAATTTCCTGTAGCTACTGTAATAAACTGCCACAACCTTGGTGGCTTAAAACAACAGAAACTTTTTCTCTCTTCCGGAGGCCAGAATTCCAAAACTGAAGTGTCAGGACTGGCACATCCCCTCATGGGCTCTAGGGGAGGGTCCTTCCTGGCCTCTTCCAGTTCCTGGTGGCTCCACATGTTCCATGGCTTGTGGCTGCATCACTCCAATATCTGCCTGTTCCCACATCACCCCTCCTACTTTCCTACGTGTCTGTCTTCTGTGTCTTTTTTTTAAGACAAGGTCTTGCTCTGTCACCTGGGCTAGAGTGCAGTGGCATCATCATAGCTCACTGCAGCCTCGAACTCCTGGGCTCCAGAGAGCCTCCTGCCTCAGCCTCCCGAGTAGCTGGGACTACAAGCACGTGCCACCACACTCAGCTAATTTTTTCTATTTTTTGTAGAAATGGGGTCTCGCACTTGCTCAGGCTGGTCTCCATCCCTGACCTCAAGCAGTCCTCCTGCCTCAGCCTCCCAGAGCGCTAGGATCACAGGTGTGAGCCACCTCTCCTGGCCTTCTCTGTGTCTTCTATAAGAACATGTGTTATTGGATTTGGGGCCCATCCAGGTAATCAAAGATGATCTCACCTCAAGATCCTTAAATTAATCACGTCTGTAAAGACCCTTTTTTCAGATAAGGTCACATTTACAGGTTCTAGGAGTTATGAGGAGGATATATATTTTGGGGGGGAGGCAGGTAGGGGTTCACCATTCAGTCACCTACAGAAGGATAAGCCACTTGTCCCACAGCTAAGAGGGACAAAGCCAGGAGTTGAACCCAGTGGGTGCACATGGTAAATGAAAGAAGAAATAATAAAGGTAATAAATGGCCAAATTGGGGCAACTTGGTCCTTCAAGGCAGCAAAGATGTACCGAGACTCCACTGGGAGGGGGACAAAGATTAAGGAGCCACAGTGCCAGCTGCATCCTGTGCCTCAGGACAGGGGCAGGGAAGGGGTGGGAGGGTGCGGGAGATGGAAATTAAGGAGGGAATTGTGGGGGCAAGAGTCCAAGGTGACCCCCAGATGGTGATCTGAGTGCTTAGGAGAATGGTGACAAAGTAGGAGAGGCAGTTAAGCCTAGTGGTTAAGCATTCAGAGCCACCTCTCTGTGCTCTAATTTGTCACCATCACTGACCAGGTGTGGGACTTCAGGCAAGTCACGTGGCTTCTTGGTGCCTCTGCTTTCCCCTCTGTAAAATAGGATGATAATAGTACCTAGTTCAGAGGGTAATTGTGGTTATTAAGTGAATCAAGGTACACCAGCCACACAAAGTGCTATAAAATAGTTGTTTATTATTACTAATTATTATTATCATTGAAACCTAGGGGAGGGGAGATATCCCGTATGGGTGTAGGTGTAAATGTCCAGTTGACAGCTGGAAAGGTGAACCTAGAGCTCAGAGCTAAAGAAGCGGATGCGGTAAGACCTGCATTGTCACTCATTCATTCATTCACTCACTAAACATTTAGCTCTTACTACGTGCCAGGTAGTTTGCTAACCTGCGGGATCTGGCCATATGCCAGAGAGACAGGATTACTGCTCTCATGGGAAATAGAGAGTAAGGGAGGTAAAACCAAAAATAAACTAATTTCTGATAGAGCAAGAGAGGGTTAAGAAAGGGGAAGAGAATCAAGAGATTGGCATGTCAAGGAAACCAGGTATACCAACCAACACGTGAATTGTAAGAGTTCCAGGCACAGTATCTTTTTACCTGTGGATATTTTAATATGTATTTCTAAAACATATTGAAACTCCACATCAATAATACCATCAGCACACTTGAAAAAAGTAACAGTAATTTCTTCCTATCAAATATCCAGTGTGTTCAAAATGCCAGTTATCTCAATTTATTGTGTTTTTCCTTCTTTTTTCCTCCGTGAGTCTGAATCGTCAATTTATTTTTTGTACAATAGTTCATTTAACTCAAGATCCAGATAATATCCACGTATTGCAATTGGTTACTATCTCCCTTAGTTTCTTTTCCTCCTCCATCTATTTTTTTTCCTTGCCTCACGATTTATGTTGATGAAACAGACATAATGCAAAGACAAAAATGTCAGTGTGGAGTTTGCTAATTTCATCACTGTGATGTCCTTTAACATGTTTGTCTGTCCCCTGTATTTTCTGTAAACTGGTAGTTGGATCAAGGGGTTTCATCGGGCCAGGCGCAGACTTCATGCCTGTAGTCCCAGCTACTCGGGAGGCTGAGGCAGGAGGATCTCTTGAGCCCAAGAGTTTGAGGTTGCTGTGAGCTATGATGATGCTACTGCACTCCAGCTTGGGCGACAGAGCAAGACTCTGTCTCTAAAAAATAAAAAAATTTAAAAAAAAAAGAGGTTTGATCAGATTTGAGTTCAGTTTATTTGGTGGTAGTGTGTTCTAGCATTTTTATTTTCTCTGATGTATCACATGTGATAATAATAACCTTTTTCTGGTGTACAATTCAATGGTTTTTAATATATTCACAAGGCTGTGCAACCATCACCACTCTCTCATTTCAGAGCATTTTCATGTTCTGAATTTCATGCCCATTTCAGCCCCAACCTTGTACCCATTAGCAGTCGCTCTCCATCCTCCCCCGGCCCCACCGTGAGGTAACTACTAATCTGCTTTCTGTGTCTGTGGATTTGCCTATTCTGAATATTTCCTATAAATGGAATCATATAACATGAGTCCTTTTGTGTCTGGCTTCTTCCACTTAGCGTAGTGTTTTCCAGGTTCATCCAGGTGGTAGCATGTACCAGCACTTTATAACTTATTTATTTATTTTTATTTATTTTTTAGAGACAGAGTCTTGTTCTGTTGCCCAGACTAGAGTGCAGTGGCATCATCATAGCTCACTCCAGGAGGGTTCCAGCTATCCTCCTGCCTCAGCCTCCCACATAGCTGGGACTGCAGATGTGCACCACCACGCCTGGCTAGTTTTTATTGATTGATTGATCGTAGACACCAGGGTCTCACTATGTTGCCCAGGCTGATCTTGAACTTGTGGCTTCAAGCCATCCTTCTGCCTTGGGCCCCCAAAGGGCTGGGATTATAGGCATGAGCCACTGTACCTGGCCAATTGCAACTATTTATTGAATGCTTATTGCGAGGGACTGTGCTAAGCACTTTATAAATAAATCCAATGAGTTAGGTTTTATTATCTCATTTACAGAAAAGGAAACTGAACAGGCCCAGAGAGGTCAGGTTACTTGTACAAGTCACTGAACATCTTTAGCTAGTAAATTAGCACAGTCTGATTTCCAAATCAGTGCTTGGATAGCTCCTATATGTACCAGGCTCTGTTCTAAGTATTTTGCCCATTTTAACTTAGTTAATCCTCATAAAAATCCTGGACAACTTTCTGACCCCAAAACCATCTTGAAGAAAAACTTTTAAGGGAAAACATATACACCAGGATGTCAAATAATATTGTTTCATTCAACATGATTTTGTGAGAAAGAAAAGTCGCTGCCTGGTTGGGGCCACTGTGATGTTTGGATGTTCTCCCCACAACCTTGTGGTTTGCTCTGGGTACTCTGTTTTCTCCCACAGCCCAAAGATGTGCACGTTAGATTCACTGGGGCATCTACATGGGCCCAGTGTGAGTGAGCTGGGGTGTGTGTGAGCGCGTGCTGAGATGCGGTGGCATCTGTCCAGGGCTGGTCCCTGACTGAGCCGCCGGGTTGCTCCAGCCACCTGCAACGCTGAACTGGAATAATTGGTTAAAAAATTATCTTGTTTTTCTTACTCTTTCTTAAATGTATGGATAGCTCCCATTTATTTCCATGTTTAACGTTAGAAGTGTTTTGGTCTTTATTTGGAAGTTTGGTGATATTTTTGTGATCAGAAATAGGCCGTAGGAATTCTTGTTTCTATCAATTAGCCTGTCGTAAAATTGGATTCTTCAGGCAACGTTTGAAAAAACGTTGCACTTTCCAAGAGCCTGTCACTGACGTGAAGCGAGGACGTACTGGACCTGCTTGAAAAAGCAAATACGCAAAAGGATTGACGGCGAACATAAGTTGTTGCCAGGCAAAAGCCATCATTTCACTCTCCCCCTACCGCACAAAGGTGACACGTATGTAATGACAAACCGTACGTGTCAATGCTGTATCCAACTTGAATCCAGTCTGTGTTGCACAGTCAGGAGTGGCTTCCTGGGGCAGCCGGAGGTGCAGACAGGAGAAGAGAGGCCACAGCCACGTGTGTGGGGCCCAGGGCAGCCCAGCTCTGCTGGGCGTGAGTCAGCAGACTGAGCCCGCGGTGGCGGCGGGGGTGGCGGGGCAGGGGGACAAGGAGCCAGAGAGGGAACCAGAAATGGACCGTGCCAAGTTCACATTAGCTGTGGTAGGAATGTTGTCTGACCTCAGGCACATCATTGAATCTTCCTTTGTCTCAGTGCTTTCCTTGGTAAAATGGGAATAATCTCAACCATACCTCTCTCCAGGACTTTTGTCGAGATTAAATGAGTTCAAATACAGAAAATGTTTATAACACAGGCTAGCATGGACTAAGAGCTATGTTGATGTCAGCTATGGCTATTGTCATTATTGTCACCACGCTTACACTTGCTGTGACTGTTCCCACTGATTTGTTTCATTCAGAACAATGACGTCATGGACTTAACGCCCGTGTCTGCTTGGTAACATGGAACAACTATTTAAAGACTATGGGCTTCCTGAAATATTGATGAAAAAAATAATATAATGTTTGGGAATTGCTTTAAAATAGTCCACTGGGAAGGTGGGATGGTTGGGATTATAGATGAAATAGACTCGCCATTTTGTTAATAATCGTTGAAGCTGGGTGAAGGGTGCTTGGAGGTTTGTTATACTATTTTCCCTCCTCTGCAATATTTGAAAATTTTCATAATACAAAGAGGTATTTCTGGTTTGTTTTAATAAAAACTATGGGCTTGAAGGAGTGGCAAAGTATTATTAGTGTGCCTGCGATGACCACAAGTCTTGCTTCAGCCACAGGTAAAAGAAGAGAGATTTGATGTCACCAAAAGAAACAGAAGAAAAAAATAAAAATAAAATAAAATAAATAGAAGATTTGGAGAAAGGAGAAGCTCTTGGGGAGATCGTAGGAAGAGGACTCTCAGGACTGGGTGCCGGGGACCACCACGGTTAGGGGTAGGAGGAAGAGCTGTGGGCAGATGACAGACGGTTCCTCACTTGGGCAAGGCACGTGGCAGAGAGAAGCGGTGATTCTGTGGAAGGAGAAGTCACTGCTTCCTGGAAAATCAGGCCACAGGCGCCTGAGAAAACACTGGGGCTAGAAGGCGACTTCAGGCCACTTGAGTGTAGCTGGCCTGTGCTGCTGCCAGTGAACTTTTTCATGAGCAGCAACATTTTCAGGAGCCTGAGCCGTCACCAGCCCAGCTCTGCCTCACCTGTGCTGTCCCTCGGGCGAGATCCCCAGTTCTGACCTGAAACAGCCTCGCACCCAAATACTCCTCAACCCACGCCACTCTCCCGACTTTCTGTGGTTGTTGTGGTTTCTCATTTCTCCTCCCCCATCCCCCCCTCCTTCTCCTCTTCCTCCTCCAGTGTCACAGACCTGAGGTGGTAACGGATCATTTTGGTGCCATCATTGCATCTTTACACACCAGGAATGTCACTCACGACTCATGTTCTGTTCTGCACTCACTTCTGCTTGATAGCACCCACCTGTACCAAGGGCACTGAGAGAGGATCAGCCTCCCCAAGTCCATCTCGGGAAATGAGAAGATCAAACCTCAGCAGCAGGAGTTTAACCGCATCGGGCACAATCTCTGAATTTCAATGTCATTTTCTTCCTAAAGAGAAGCATTTGCCCACCTGTAAATGCCAGGTCTGTGCAGGTTTTTCATTACAGCTGCGTGAACCTGGCACTGCCTCTCTGCTGCAAGATTCTCATCCACTTAATGGTTGGGCTCTTCATTTAAAAAAAAAATATGTTTAGAGAAAAATGTTAAAAAAGCAAAAAGTCACCCATTGCCTTTGGATTCCCTAGAAAACAGAGCCCGAGGTGAAGCTTAAGAGCTCAGGCCTCCCTGGAGAGCAGAGTGCTGGAGCAGCAGCCTGAGGGAAGAAGGGAAGGGAGGCGGGAAAGGAGGGGGAACAAGTTCAAGGTGGGATATTACTAACGTGGCTCAGCTTTGCACGAACTCAGCTGGTTGCTCGGTTTTATGGGATGTCTCTGCAGAGGACATATGAAACCAATGAATCTCAGAACATTCCAGAAGGGGCCACTGGAAAAATGGGGAGGGGATACATAGGGGAATGTGCGCGATTTATCTGCCACTCCTTCATTAGTCCTCCTCCCATTTCTGGATGAACCCTTCTGGTTCTAGATGGTTCCCGGGGGCTGAGGTGGCTGCGGTCCTTTGCCCTGTGGTCTTCTGAGACAATCAGAAATGCTGGGAGCTGAAATGACCCTGGCCCTGGGCAGCACTTTCCAACCTCGGGACCAGTGTGAGCTGTCGCTGTTCATGCGGAGGCAAGGCAAGACCCTGAGGCCGGGGTGGGGGGTGGCGTGCAGGTGGGATGATTGAATCTAGGTCTGCCATTCCCATAATCCAACTGTTTGAAAAATTATGTATTGAAAAGAAACCTCTCCCGCCTCATTTCAACCCCCAGGTAACTACTGTTGACAGTTTGGGCCGTGTGCTTCCTGATCCTTTTTCCTGAGAATATGCGTATTTATCTGCATGTACGTAGTGTATATCTAAACCTACATTTGTTTTTTTAATGAAAACAGGACATACATATGAGTATGCAATTTGCTTATTTATTATAGGGTAATAATACCCTATAATCATTTTTCCAACTCGGCACATATAGACCCACTTGTTCTTTTCTAAAAATAGATAATACCTGCCTCATTCTTTTAAACGATTGTAGAGCTTTCTGTTTATGAATGTGCTGTAATTTACCCGATCACTGCTCCCTTGGTGTTCATTCAGGCTGTTTCCTGGTTCGGACTTTTAAAAAAAATTATTATTTTTAGAGACAGTGTCTAACTCTTGTCACCTAGGCTGGAGTGCAGTAGTGTCATCATAGCCTACTGTAACCTCGAATTCCTGGGCTCTAGTGATCCTCCTGCCTCAGCCTCCCAAGTAGCTGGGACTGCAGGCACGCACCACCATGTCCAGCCAATTTTTCTACCTTTTATAGAGATGGGGTCTTGTTGTGTTTCTCAGGCTGGTCTGGAACTCCTGTTCTCAATCAATCCTCCCACCTTGACCTCCCCAAATGCTGAGAGCTACTGTCTCTGGCCTTATGAGGTATTTTAAACAATGTTGTGCAAATCAACACAATTTTTGGTTCTCACAACTTTATGAAAAGTAGCCAAAACATGTTGCATCCTCATCTGCCCAGTACTTCCGTTCCTGCCTATAAATTAGGCAAAAAGGCGGAAGGCAGAAGGCCGCAGCCCACCACTGCCGAGAGCAGGGCCCGGGAGTGTGCTGGCGTGTGCTGGCGGTGCCGCCCTGCAGCCGTGCATCTTTCCAAAATGTACTTTTGCCCATGTCAGTTTCTGACTTAAGTCCTTCCCGTGATTCCCATTGCTCGTTAGGGGCTGGGGTTGGGGAGGGATCTGGCCCTTCTCCTTCTTCAGCCTCATCATCTCTTGTTCCCCACATGTTAACCACACTAGCCCTTTTTCAGTTTTCAAAAAAAATCTGAAAAATAGAGCCCAGGGAAGCCCATGAAGAGAGGGTCTTATGCATAAATGCCTGATAAAAACTATCCCTAAAGACCCTGCAAAAACCACAACCTTGCACAAAGGCCCTTGCAACCTTACCCAAGAAAATACTTCTGCAAGGACATCTGCCCAACAACTGCCTGTCCAGCCTTGCACTGGCGCCATCCTTGTTTTTGATCCTTGTAGCCAAGGATAATTATCTCCAATCATGTAATCCTCCTCATTTTCCTTTAAAAACCTTTGTCTTCCTTTACCTCCCTGAATATGCACATAGTTTACTGTGGTATGCCTATTCCCAGTGCAGTGCCTATTCCCAAATAAATACCATTTTCTTTTCGAGGGCCCCTCTCTGCTATTTAGGCTGACACTGGCAGTATTTACTAAATCTAAACTTATACCTCCCCTATGACCCAGCAATTCTACCCCTAGATTTAAACCCAACAGAAAGGAGAGAAAAATATCCATAGCATCTTTACTCAGAAATCATCCAGAACAAGAAATAAGCTGAATGTCCATCTGTAGTAGAATGGAGAAATAAACTCATACAGTGAAATGCTATGCAGCAATGAAAAATAACAAATGATTCCTATATGCAACAGCACGAATGACTCTCACAGGCATAATATAGTGAGAAATAATCTGGTCCGGACACAAGGGAGTACACGCTGTACGGCTCCTTTTGTATGAAATGTTTGAACAGGCAAAACTAAGCTACAGGGGCTGAATGCAGAGCAGCAGTTGCCTGAGGCAGGAGGTGAGAGTGGGACTGAGTGCAAAGGGGCACAAGGAAACTTTTCCAGAGTGAAGAAAATGTTTCTATTTTGATTGGAATTGTGATTATGTATGTACCTATTTGCTAAAATGCATTACACTGTACATTTCAAATGGGTACATTTTATTATATGTAAGGTATACCTCAATGAAGTTGATATTTTAAAAGCATGCAAACCAGTCTAGTGATAGTAGTCAGAACAGTGGTTACTTTGTGTGGGAGGTGGCAATTGATTGTGAATGGGCAAGTGGAACCTTCTGGAAGTTCTGCAAATCTTTTATATCTTGGTCTGGGTAGTGGATTCAGGGATTTGTGCATATGTAAAAGTTCATTGAGCTGTAACTTAAGATGTGTGCATTTTATTGTATCTAAGTTATAACTTCATGAAAGGGTAAATTAAAGGAAAATAAAATAAGTAAAAAATACCAATGTCTTTCCAAACTGAGGGTCTCCACACCTCAGTTCTAAGTGTCTGGATGGAGTTCGTTTCCTGTCCCACTCCTCTCCTGTTTCCTTTCTAGTCCTCAATCCTTTGGGCCTCAGCTCAACTGTCGCTCTCCTAAGGGACACTTCTTTAGCTCCCACTCTAGATTAGACTACACCTTATATGCTAATACAGTGCGGAGGACTTTCCTTTCATAACTAAATGATTGAAGTTGTGGCTGGTATTATTTCTGCAATGACTTAGTATCTCTGTAAATTTGTGGGGTTTTTTTTTTTTTTGAGACAGAGTCTCAGTCTGTCACCCTGGGTAGAGTGCAGTGGCATCATCACAGCTCACTGCAACCTCAAACTCCTGACCTCAAGGGATCCTCTGGCCTCAGCCTTCCAGAGTGCTAGGATTACAGGCCAATCTCTGTAAATTTGATTTATTAATCTGTGGTTTCTCCCACCAGCAACAGTTCACCCTTCCTTTGGTAAATCATCTATTAATACATAGGTTTTCCTTTGAGAAATCACTCTTTTCTCTGCGCCCAGTCCACGTGCTTCCGGTGAGTTGGCACCACCCCCAGGCCTGGCCAATCAGAGAAGTGGATTTCTCTGCAGTTACTGATTGGTCCTGGGATGGGCATGTGACCCAATCAGAGCCAAGGAGACCCCATGAGACATTTTCTGGGCTCTTTCTAATTAATATTTGTTCTTGAATTTGGAAACTGAAAACTGGACCTGCTGGCAACCCTTTTGCCATCACGGAGAGCCTGAGAATGAAGCTCACAGGGAGGGAAGCAGAACTGAGCGATAGTTCAAGACCTATGTCTTGACTTTTCAGTAACCTTGAGCCAATATATTCCCTTTTATTTATGCTAGTTTAGGTGAAGTTCGCAACCAAAGGTCTTAACTGTCAAATGCCTGTCTCACCATCTATTAGATTGTTAGCTCAAGGGCAGGGTCCTTGCCTGTCTTGTTCACCACTGTATTCCCTCCAGCTAGAACAGGGTCTGGTGAATAATTTTACTACTTTAAATATTTCCTCCAACAGGCACCTATTATTAATGGCGTCAGCTAATTCAGGTTTTATTCAGTTTACTGGTAAATTTATCACCCGATGAGGAACTCTACATAATACTCTTAGAATTGCCCTCGGGACCCCTAAGTTTTAATACATTGTTAAAGGATGAATTTTATGGCATGTGAATTGTATCTCAATAATGAAGTAAGAAAAGAAGGGAGGGAAGGAGAGACAGCCCATTTTGTATTGCACTTCAGTGACCACGGTTGGTTCTGGGCCAGACCCCAGTTGAAAGCTTTGTTCATCATCCATCAGATATTAAGTATCCAACATGTGGCAACTGTTTGTCATGTTGGATGTATTCATGCACATGATGGCACATGACCTCATGCCAATCAATCTGTGTTGATAACCTTAAATGTGCATGTTTCCTGTGGGTGACCTGTCAAGTCCTGAGAGCCTGTGATCCTTTAATTTGATGTCCAATCCTGAAATAGCAACGTTGAAAGACACCTGATTGAAAAATTATGGCTACAACAAGGCTACCAAAAACAAAACAAAAAAAAAAAACAAAACCCCAAACCAAACCAACTGAAAAGAACTATATCAAGTGGTTGATAATGGTTATTTTATAGTACTGTTATTAGTTACCTTTGTCTCTTTTCCAATTTTAGATATCATAGTTACTTTTATAATATAAAACATAAAGTTACAGACGGTTTCTGGCTGCATCTTTGGTTTGACCACCAGTGTGTTTTCAAAAATTGAAATTGAATGTATTTAGCCATGGCATCTATGCTCCAGTTTGCCACAATCCTCCATCTTCCCTATTGCCTAAGCTAGTGCCGTCTCTCATTCACATAAACTGCCTGATCACTGAAGGCATTTGAATGTGGGTCCCCTGATTTATATAATAAAACCCTACAATATACACTACCTTGTGTTCCACTAAGATGCTAAATGCCCATATTTTAATCCCTGACAGATGGAGTTATTATATTATTCAGTTCAAAAATGAGAATTAACTTTGAATTTCTAGATAAAAACAAAATTGTTCTTGGCGTTTTTCTACAGTTGGATTTCTTGGGAAGTCAGAAGGGCTGTATCAAAAAAAGAAAGTGGGCCAGGCATGGTGGCCCACATCTGTAATCCCAGGACTTTGTGAGGCCGAGGCAGGAGGATTGCTGAGGCCAGGAGTTCAAGGTTGCGGTGAACTGATTGTGCCTCTGCATTTTAGGCTCGATGACAGAGACAGAGATGCTGTCTCTTTAAAAAAAAGTGGGGGGTTGTATCCATTACTTTAGTAGGAAACCTCTGTAGGTATTATCAGCAGAAAGAGATTCATTATGGAGAAATAGGGGCTTATAAATGTGTTGGAAAGGCTGGAGGAGTAGGCTCTAGACTGAGTCTCCCTCCAGTGATGGCACCCAGAGTCATACTACAGAACTGACCCGCCAGGGAAGGCAGGACCCCTGCCAGTCTGGAAGATGGGGAAGGAGGGGACCACTACTAGAACTCTTGAGCTCAATAATACAGTTGACTCTTGAACAACATGGGTTTGAACTGTGAGGTTCCACTTACACGTAGATTCTTTTTAATAAAAGTTACACTGAGTCTCCTGCCTCTCCTGCCTCCCCTTTGACGACCTCCACCCAGCTCTTCTGCCCTGCCACCCCTGAGACAGAGACCAACCCCCCCTCTCCCTTGTCCTCTCAGCCTGCTCAATGTGAAGATGAGGGTGAAGACCTTTACGATGATCCACTTCCACTTAATGAACAGTAAATATATTTTCTCTTCCTTAGGATTTCTTAATAACATTTTTGTTTTTCTAGCTTACTTTATTGTAAGATATACTTTATTATAAGTATATAACATAAATGACATACCAAATATGTGTGAATCCACTGTTTATGTCATCAGTCAGCTGTAGACTGTTAGCAGTTATGTTTTTGGGCAAAAATTATAAGTAGATTTTTGACTGCGCAGGGGTCAGCGCCCCGATTGCCTGCGTGGTTCAGGGGTCCAGTGTACATTGTCATAACCAGGAAGCCTTCATCACCCCAGCTGCACCTGGTTCTGGAAACCTGCGGCAGGAAACTGGATATTGGGCCACTACTGCCCCCTATTGCCTATTGGTCTCTGAAGAAATAATCGCTTAAACTTGCAAGGCACGTGGTGTCACCCCCCTTTTGCAGATGAGGAAAGTGAGGCCAGGGAGGTGACGGAAAACAACCGAGGTCACACAGCTATGTGCAAAAGTGGAGTGGCAACCCAGGCCCCTCAGTCTCAGATGGGTTCAATGAACCCAATTACCACGTAATGAGTCGGGTCTTTTGTGGCCTTGTGGTAGGGCCTGTGTACATGTGACAAGGCTGGTGCCTTACGAATGAGGCAGACTAGTAAATAACTATAATTCAGGAGGAACAAGTCTGCACTGTAAGCACAGAGGAAGAGACCAGTATTTGGCAGAAGGATGTCTAGCAACATTTTAGAGAAGATGTAAGAAGTGACATTTGAGTTTTGAGGGATGAGTAGGAGTATGCCAGGCGGCAAAGGGTGAAAAGACAGTCTTAGCAGCTGGCAAGGGGCTAAGGGATATGGAGAGGCACCAAGACTTCGGGGAACTGGGAGAATTCAAATTTTGAGGAATTTGAACAGGCAAATATTTTTTTGTAGTTAGGGTAGGTATTACATATATACAGTAAAATAAGGTGCATTAGTCTTACGTATATAGCATCTTCATTTTCAAAAAACATGTCAACACCCCTTGTATCCATCACTCGGGTGAAGGCAGAAGGCATTTCCAGCACCCCAGGTGGTTTCCTCACGCTCCTCCCCAGTCTGGGAAACCAGAAGGGCAGGGAGAAGCCAACATAAAACCTCAAAACCCTTGGCTTCGGCCCCACCTCTCCTTCCCCCACTCCTATGCTGCCTCCAGATCTTTCGCCATCTTCCCGGACAATCCTAAGAGGGCATTACGCCGGGCGGGGGAGGCTTCCGGACACTGTCACTTTCTTGGGAGGGCCACGTGAACTTTAGTTTGAAAACGAAAGCGCTGGGGACAAGGATTTTTGTTCCTTTGGAGCCACCGTCCGGGCTCGGGCCGCGCGGAGCGGTCGTGTCCCTCGGCGGCCGCCGTACGGCCGTTACGTGGCAGCTGCCGGCGCCCGCCAATCCGCGGCGCCCGCATCAGCCCCCTCGGGTGGCGCAGCCGGAAGGGGCGGAGCCGAAGCGGTGGCGGCTGAGAAGGCTGCGGGGCGGCGGCGGCGGCGGTGGCTCCTCTGGTGGCCGCAGTCTGGGTCCTGGCTTCGGCCCCAGCCCCACCATGGTGACGCTTGCTGAACTGTTGGTGCTTCTGGCCGCTCTTCTGGCCACGGCCTCGGGCTACTTTGTCAGTATCGACGCGCACGCCGAGGAATGCTTCTTTGAGCGGGTCACCTCGGGCACCAAGATGGGCCTCATCTTCGAGGTGGCCGAGGGCGGCTTCCTGGACATCGACGTGGAGGTGCGGGCGCGCTGCCCGCGGCCGAGGCGGGGTCGCGCGGCCGCTCGGGGGTTAGCGGCGCCCGGGGCCCGCGCGGGGCCTTCCGGGGCAGAGGGCCTGGCGGCCGCTGTCCGAGTCCTAGAGGAGCCCAGGCCGCCACCCTCCTCCCGTCCCGGCGACCCCCTAACGGCCCTGTTTCCCGCCGCTTGTCCGTATTCCGGGCTTCAGAATCCGTTCGGGATACGCAGCCATTGCGTAGTTTCCTGGGGTTCTCATCTTGAACGACAGGTTCCCATTGGAACCTCTCGCCGAGCTTTGTCACCCGGGCGCCGCGTGTCCGCTCCGGGGTCCGAAGGCGCTTCGCAGTCGCGGTTAGCTGGTGGCAGGTCTCGATCCGGTCAGCAGCTGCTTTCCTTCGCGTTACGGATTAATGTTGGAACGTGGCATGGAAACTTTTGGAAAAGTAGATGGAAAGCTATTGAGAAATGCTAGGCTGATTTTTGCGTTGTGATTATTTTTCGTGAAAAGAACCTTAATGTTTACCCACTTTTACAAGAGGGTCATCATTTAGTCCTCTCTGCCTAGGAGAGATGTGGAGTGGGGTCATGCATTTTAGGGGCAAGGATTGCAGTGAAGTATCTGGAGAAACAGGAAATTATGAAACAGTCCCTTGATCTCCACCTATATCTTTTTTCAAACCAAAAAAATGATTTGTTGCTATTTTTTTTTTTTAGGAAACCAAATGAAATTAATATTTTAACTCACCTGCTAGCGTGACTAATTGAATCTAAGGATTTTCCATTTGACAAGTGTATGTCAGTAGAGCTGGGCACAAGCTACACACTACAGGTGAAATGCAAAAATAAGGGGATGATGGATCGAAGAGAGTTAGAATTAGCTGAGAACTTACATATCACCCTTTCCAGTCTTCAAGTTTTACAGGTGACAAGGTTTAAAAGGGAAACTTGACCACAGCCTAACATCTGATTTGTAGCAGACGGGGATGAGAATTTGAATCTCCTAATTTCCAGTCTAGTCTTTAAGCCTTCAGGCATCTTAGATAAAGCAGATTCCTTCGCTGTTTGGCAGTAATCGGGAAATCCATAAAAAGTTTTTTGTTTTTCCTTAAGGTTTGATATCAGCCATGTTTGCATGTTTGTTGGTTATATTAGGCCAGTTGGAGACCATGTGTAAGGTGCGGTTTCAGTTTTCGAGGGGTTTATGTTTAAATTGAACAAATAAGACATAAAAGTAGTCAGAACTGAAAGGTGCTTTAGAGAGCGATCTAGCCCACCCTTGTTTTATTATGTGGAAGAATTCAGTCCAAAGTGGTCACTGTTACTGAAGTGGAGCTAAGTGAAAGTTACATATTCTTAGTGAATTTCCTACTGCCAATGGATAGAAAGTTTATGATGCTAAATCTTTCATGACGTTTTTTGTGTTTCTCTGCTGCTTCCAGATTACAGGACCTGATAATAAAGGAATTTATAAAGGAGATCGAGAGTCCAGTGGGAAATACACATTTGCTGCTCACATGGATGGAATATATAAGTTTTGTTTTAGTAACAGGATGTCCACCATGACTCCAAAGATAGTGATGTTCACCATTGATATTGGGGAGGCTCCAAAAGGACAAGACATGGAAACAGAAGGTGAGGTGACCATTCAGAAGATTTATGTCACATCCGAAGAGCTAATTTTAATTCTATACATTTTTACACATCTGAATAGAGTACTTATTTTTTTCTTATTCCAGGTTCATTCACTGTCCTTAAAACCAAAAACCTTTTGTGGAATATGCTTTTTATTTATGCAAGCCTCCTAATTAACAAAGTTTGTGGAAGTTAATGTTTATTTTTTCATTCTTTATGGTTGCCCTTTCGGACAGATTTTCTTAGTCCTTTTGTGCACTTGTGAGCATCTAGGTTACATGTATCTCAGTACGGTTGTTCTGTTTATCTGCTAATCCTGGTATGTACATCTTTATTTGCTCCTTTGTGTACATGACTAGTTTAGCTAAACTTTTTGTTGTTTTTTTTTGTGTTTATATTTTATGCTTTTCTGTAGGTGGTGGAGATACCTGGGATGGTATGTGAATTGTTTTTTGACAGTATCCTGTCTTTTTGCATCTTTTTGTTTGCTAATGTCTAATTTCTGCTTTTCTTTTTTCTAACCTCAGCTTGTTGGCACAAGAGTGTTTTTTGTCTTAAGAAAACCCTACAATTAATTACATTATTTTTTGGTGGTTTTTAATCTGGTTTACAGGAGATATAGGTTATTTTATTTTATTTTATTTTTGAGACAAGGTCTTGCTCTGTTGCCTGGGCTAGAGTGCAGCTGGCATTTTCATAGCTCACAGCAACCTAAAACTCCTGGGGTCAAGCGATCTTCCTGCTTCAGGCTCCCAAGTAGCTGGGAGTATAGATGTGTGCCTGCACACCCAGCTAATTTTTCTATTTTGTTGTAGAGATGAGATCTCACTATTGCTGAGGCTGATCTCAAACTCCTGGCCTCAAGCGATCCTCCTGCCTCAGACTTGCAGAGTGTTAGCATTACCAGCGTGAGCCACTGTGCCCAGCTTAGATTATTTTAAATTAATGGTACTGAGAACACAGTGATTGACATTTTGGTACAATAGTAACATCTTTGTTCTTTAAAATGCATACCAAAGGATGGAGAGATTCAATTATAAGTGGGCAAGTAAAAGTTGTAATTAAACATAGCTAATAGCAAATAGTGCCTTTGACTTTGTAGAAAGTATCTTGTAGGCTTGTTTTACCATTATTAAATTTTCTATCCTAGAAAAGCCTCCTAGAAAAAAAAAGTTTCTAACTTGAAGCTTGGTTGGATATGAAATGCAGTTCTAGGAGCCATGGATAGATATGATGACAAAAATTCTTTTGGCCATATGTTACAGTTAGATTTTTTATTGCTCAGCTGACCGGTAGTGAACCCTGATTGGTTCTTACCAGGAGCCAACACATTTGGTGTGTGTTTGTTTTTTTTTGCCACAGTGCATGCCAGGAGTTTTGGAAGGTAGCAGTTGTTCAACACATTCCATAGTATTTTATTAGCATGATAATGTTTGTCCCAGATATTCAGCAGTTAGTAGAGTACTAACATAAAGAAGGGGAAATGTTTGGTTATATTCTGAAATGTTTATAGTTTAGAGAATCATACTACTTAGTAATTTCTGTGCTCATTTTTTAGGCCATTTACAGGGTAGGACTTGGCTAATTCTCAAGAGAATAAGGAGTCTTGAAGGACTTTTTCTTGTTCATTTTCTGGAAATTGGTCCTATTTAAATAGTTAGAAAATGTTGGCTGATGAATGTGAATGTTAAACTTCTTAATCCTTTAACACATCATCTAAAATTCTTGCTTTTGCTTATTAATGTCAGTGAATGGGACCTGTCCAATCAAGCTATCCTCTAAAGCAGTGGTTCTCAAGTTGGGATGATCTTTGCCCCCCAGGGGACATTTGGCAATATCTGGAGACATTTTGGATTCTCAAGACTGGGTGGGTAGGTGCTACTGGCATGTAGGGACTGGAGGCCATGGATTCTGCTAAATATCCTTCAATACATCACATAGCTCCCCACAACACACACACAGCAACATTTGGTCCAAAATGTCAACAGTGCCATTCCTCAGAAACCCTGCTGTAAAGTTTCCATGTAGTGCACGGGGCTTCCAAAGGGAAACTGGTAAGGGATGACTTGTGATTCCAGTTCAACTACCTTTAGTGATAAGGTCCTTTGGCTTCTCCTAAGAAATTGAGGATTATTTGTGGTAATCTAGAATCCCAGATGAGGCCCAGTCTTGGGCAGAGATGAAGAGATTACCCCACCCCACCCCTGGGAATTTTCCCTTGTGCTGCTTGTTTGTTCGTTGTCATAATACAGCACCACCTGGAAACATATGCTTACTCTTCAGAGCAGTGCCTTGTACTTATTTTTGGTTAAAGAGGATACCTGGTTGAAAACTTTGTGCAGCTGTGAGCTTGTCTCTTTACTTACATTGCCTGCTGTTCCTCACTGTAGTGAAGCCCTTGCTATGACTGTCACAGAAGAATGTTCGAGTTGCTGTGGCTTTTCCCAAGAGTGTCTTACTGGTTTTCCCTGCTTGGCTTCATAGAGTTTAAAAGTCAGTTTTGGTGCTGCTCCTAAATTAACATTAAAGTTATGTGACTCTTAAGGGTAGGTTTTATTATTTGTAGGACTAGGTTTTTAAAAATACATATATTAAATATTTATTTCGTGCTGTTTTTTTATCCTTCGATGTTTTACTACTCTGTAGTTAGTAATCAGTAGAGTGAACAGCAGCAATTCATGAGCAATTTCTTAGGGTTAATTGTTTTCTTTTGGTTAGTAAGCACTGTATAGTTTCTTAGTCTGAAAGGAGTTTCTGGAATACTGGAATGGACTTTAAAAAAATGTTTTGAGAATTAAATTGTCATCAGTGGTTCACATCAGTGGTCCAAATTGATATCTGAGCCATTTCTAAAAATAGCTTGTTTTGTATGCCTTCTCTGAGGAATTTTGTTCTAATTTAATCAGTAGTTTTCAAAAAGGGATTGCCAAATTTGTGCTAATCTGTTTTCAAATCCTTCTGTAGCTCACCAGAACAAGCTAGAAGAAATGATCAATGAGCTAGCAGTGGCGATGACAGCAGTAAAGCACGAACAGGAGTACATGGAAGTCCGGGAGAGGATACACAGAGCCAGTAAGTTGACGCCTTAACTTTGCAGCAGTGTCTGGTGGTGAAGGTGGGATTACCCGACAGCTTGTGTTTTCCTCATTTGGAAATTTTGTAAACACCATGCTAAAGCATTGACTTTAAAAATGCACCTACACAAAGATATTTTTTGAGTATATCCATTTGTAAAGCTTTGTAGTTTATTATTGGGATGTTCCTTCTAAACCAGATATGCTATTTAGAGTCAGCACAAGCTTTTAAGAGGTTTTTCTTTTTAAATATATGGTCAGCTAAGGAATAAGCTAATAGTTTTCTTAAACCAGAAGGGGAAAACATTGTAAATGGGTATTATGGTGGTTTTTTAGTCACATCCCTGAAACTTATATGCCAGTGTGATTAATATTAACATATTTGCTGAGATGTAACCTTTTGTCTAAAATGGAATAGAAAACACCAAAATGTATAGGCAGGTCACTAGGTGAAGATCAGTTTGGGTTCTCAAGTTTGTAAGCTGGGAACTTGGAAAGTATTTTTCTGTGTAAATAGTGATTATTGGAATCTTGTAGGATGCGAAAGTCCATTTAGTACATGATAGAGCATTAAATACTATGCTTTTGCATTTAAAATGAAAAGGTACCATATCGACATGTAGACCAAATACCATTTATTAGGTCCAGGCCCACATTGGTTGTTCATTGTCTTTAATCCTCCAAGTAGTTCTTGGGAGTAGATCTCACTGGAAACAAGCTCTTGTTTGTAAGTGCAGGTTGATTTTATATCAGGAATGTTTGTTCTGAGCTGGAATAGGGAGTGGAGAGAAGAGTGACTCAAGGAGATAAACACACTTGAATTCTTAAAGTTGTGGTTTCTGTTCTTTCCACTCTTACATCTATTTTTTCTACTCTGAGCCTTCAGGACCTAGAGCACAGGTGTTACCCGCCCTTGGCAAGATGAGGTATGTGGGTAAGAGACTGGAGAACCCCCTCCCCACCACCACTTTTTTGGGAGTGGAGTATGAAATGGACTTAACTACACACACACTAGCCTCTCCCTCACCATCCCTTCTCCTTGCCTCCACTCTTAACCTCCTCACCCTCTGGGATCTCCGCCTTTTTTCTCTTACCTTGTGGGGACCCATTTGTTGGTTACCTTGCTCCCACATGGGGTCAGGCCATTCTGGGGTTAGAAGGGTACTGAACTAAGAGGGTTAAGGGCTTCCATTGCTTTGCAGTTTTAGCTAGTTCAGACCAGATGGCTTTAAAGTTATAGGAAGTTCTTGGAAACACATCAGCCAGAGGAAGCACGTCTTCCAGCCTGTAGGGACTTCCAGCCTTGTTTTCTCACCCTTAATTTGTTGGGAGATACTCTTCATATTTGTTTCACAAATAATGGGCTTAGTATGTATTTATGTTTAGTAAAAGTGTTAACAATTTCTAGAACTGAATTTTCAGGTATTAAGTTTAATTTTGCAAATTAAATCGTTCCCACAATGTTGTTTGGTTTTTGTACATTTTCCTACAACACCCGCTCCTCAGACATAGACATAAGAGACTTTCTCTTTACTACAGTGTTGTAATAATACTGTGTTGCTTCTAGATTAGGCTAATATGTGAGTGGCATGAGCACAGTCTTATATACCCACTTTCCTATGTGGCTACATTCCTATGTCATTATGCTTCAGCGTGTTCTGTTTTAACTTAAAGATACATTTTCCTACAAGTACAAGATGAGAAATATTTTTCATATGCATAAGTAAGAGATCATGTGGAAGATGATATTTCTCAAGTATAATAAACTTTTATAATTAGGGAAAAAAGGGTTACCATATTCCGTAAGAAAATTTGGAAAATACAACCTTAAAGAAATCGAAATCACTCATAGTCTGCCATTTAAGATAATCACTGTCAACATTTAAGTCTGTTTTCTTTTAGCCTGTTTTTTTCCTGAGAAATAGGAATTTTAACATAAATGAGTAAAGCTGTGTGAGTGTGGTGTGTATGTGTGTGTGTGTATATATATTTTTTTTTTGAAGAGATGAAGGATTTTGCTGTTTTGCTCAGGCTGGAGTACAGAGGCTATTCACAGTTGCCATCATAGCGAGCTGTAGCTTTGAACTCCTGGGCTCAAGCAGTCCTCCCACCTCAGCTTCCTGAGTAGCTGTGTCACTTCAAGAAAAGCATTTTTCTGTGTCTCTAAAGCATCTTTTAATGGTGTCTTACTATTTTGAAGTATTTATTCAACCAGTCCCCTTTCAGACACAACCTTAAAATGATAGTCATTCACGTTATGCTAGAAATTTGTTACTAAGTCTTTAGCAGAAGTAAAGTTCATGTCATGGAATTAGTACTAAAATTTTGGTGGTTTCTGGACTTCTAGTTAATGTTTTTTTTTCAGCATGTGTCTACTTTTACTCTGGAAAAAATCACACAGCTTTTAAGTAATTTTAAGTTATGCTCTTGGAAACCTGTTAATTGCTTTTCACTTCTTATTGAGTGATCATTAGTATAGTAGCTATTACATTTCTAGTTAATCTTTTTTGTTTTGTCTTTTTTTTTTTTTTAAATAGAGACAGAGTTTCACTCTGTTGGCTAGGCTGGAATGCAGTGACATGATCATAGCTCACCGTAACCTCAAAATCCTGGGCTTAAGCAATTCTCCTGCTTCAGTCTCCTGAGTAGCTAGGAGTACAGTCAACGTGCCCCTGCTACTGGCTAATTTATTTTTATTTCTTCTGTAGAGATGGGGTGTTGCTATGTTGTCCAGGCTGGTCTCAAACTCCTGGGCTCAAGCAATCCTCCAACCTTGGCCTCCCAAAGTGCTGGGATTATAGGTGTGAGCCACCATGCCCAGCCTAATTAATCTTTTTATAAATGATATACATAGATCTAAAAATATAGCAGTCACTTATTCAGCTGATTAATACTGTTATATGGCTAATTGTAATTGTTTTAATATTGACCATTTGCATAAAAATAAAAAACTACATAGTAATTTTAAGAAGTTAAGGGTTTTTAAGAGTTTGACTGGAAACTTGAATGTTACAGATTGAGCAGAGTAGATAGATAGTCATAGCTTTTATTGTAAGGATCAAATCCTTAGCTGGAGAGTGGGATAAATGTCTTGTGTTTTAACAGTCTAGTAGTAACTGCCAGTATTGGTCCATGTAACTGAGAAACCTCTGTCATCTAGAACAAATGCCAAGTACATATTAGGTGCTCAATAAATATTTGTTGAATAAATATTTAGATTGCCATATTTTGACTTGGTAAATATTGCTTTTTGGATAACTGTGATGTTGAAATAATCCCTTAATTTTTTTTAAACTAGTTTTCTGACTTGGCCAAAAGGATTATAATGTAGGACATTACAGTAGTGAGGGAGAAGGAAGGTTGGATTGGGTTTTAACCCTAGAAGTGTGACCTTAAGCAAGTTATTTTCCTTCTCCGTTCCCCATATATGAGCAGAATGGGTTTGGCTATATATTCAGCTAATTTTTAAGGTCCCTTTTAAATCTAAAAATCTCTACTTTTGAATATGTTGAGTTGCTTGGGGACAAAACAACATTATTTAGAGTACAGATGGTCTGCAACTTATGATGTTTCAACTTAAAAATTTTTTGATTTTATGATGGTGCAAAAGTGGTACCCATTCAGTAGAAACCGTACTTCAAGTACCCATACAACCATTCTCTTTTTTACCTTCAGTACAGTGTTCAATATTTTATATGAGATATTCAACACTTTATTATAAAATAGCCTTTGTTAGATGCTTTTGCCCAACTGTAGGGTAATGTAAGTGTTCTGAGCACGTTTAAGGTAGGCTAGGCTAAGCTATGATGTTCAGTAGGTTAGACGTATTAAATGCCTTTTCAACTTTATATTCAACTTAACGATGGGTTTTAAGAGAAGTAATTCCTTTGGCAGTTGAGTAGCATTTATACTGTAAATGGTGTGCAAGATATTACTTTCATGCAGAGTAAAGACAAGGAGATAATTTATGATGCCTATGCTTTTTTGGGGGGAGTTGTTAAAATTTGTTTGTTTGTTTGTCCTCAACAGTCAATGACAACACAAACAGCAGAGTGGTCCTTTGGTCCTTCTTTGAAGCTCTTGTTCTAGTTGCCATGACATTGGGACAGATCTACTACCTGAAGAGATTTTTTGAAGTCCGGAGGGTTGTTTAAAAAGCCTTTTTCTGATGATCCCAAACTCATAATTCACTGTTTACCAAACACCTTGGTCACAATAATGTCATTAGTTTCTACATTTTTATTTTCTGAACTGTACATTCACAGCTTCTGTTTCTTTGTGATTAATAGATTTTGGGGGAAAATACCTTTTTAGGAAAGTTATAGTGAAAATTTGACATTTGATTGGCATAATTTCTTATTTGAATGCTGCCTCCATTATACAAGTCCTTCCAGAACTCAAACACTGTAAATGAAATATAGGAGTATAGTCTTTATTATGTCTCTTTTTCCTTTTGTTTTTATAATAAAATGCAGTTTGTTCAGGAAGTCAGTACAAAGCCTGATAGTACTTTACTAAAATGACTGCGTTCTTTGGATTTCCTCATCCTGTGGTTCAAATCATTAAAGATTCATTGTGTTGAGTCCTTATAAGAAGCAACAGTCTGAATCTTAACGTTTTCTACCCATCCTAATGACAGAGCTCTCTGACTGGAGTATGATACCAGGTTGGGTACTTTTATACTTTGTTACCTTGTTTTTCCTTTAAAGGTAAGGCTTGCCCCAGTATACATTTTCCCCCATAAATTTTTACATTGAACCTTAGGACTCAGTCACCTCCATTTAAATTGAAGACACAAGCAGCTAATAACCATTTTTTTTGGTTTGTGCCTAACCTTCTGAGAAGCCTCTGTTAAAGCCAGTACGCCGGGTGCTCCAGTGAACGGTAGCTCATTTTCCTTCTACGCTGGCACATCCACTCTTCCCACTCTTGGCACGTAGGAAGTGTGCATTCACGGAATTGGAAAAATCTGGATTTCTGATACCAAAGGGTTAAAGCCTCTTGGATTTCATAGCAGTGATATACAGCCACTATTTTATTTTTGATCAGTGGCCTTTGAGCCACTGACGAGGGCACTGAACATCAGTGTCAGCACTAGGGTTTTTGTTTTTGTTTCTCTTGGATTTTTTTTTTTTTTTGGCACATGTGAATTTTGTTTTGTATAAAGTGAAATGACTTTCTCTTGGTCTCTGATGATGGGTTTAAAATTAAAGGAGCCTCTGGTTTTGGTGTGGGGATGATCCAGGATTATGTTGTGACTGATGTATATTAGTTACTTGTACATTTTTTTCGGATCTTTGCAAGGGGAAAATGAAAAGTAATGACTTTTATATAATTAATTTAAATTTGTTACAGGTTTTCATGTTCAGGTTAAACAATTTTTCAACCTTGGGTAAAAATACTTGCAACAGTTTATTGATAAGGTGACTGTTTCACCTTAGGATAACTGTTGCTTGCCAATTTGTGTGTTTGTGTGAAAACACTTGAAAATTGAATTAAAAGATGTAAATTTAAAATTGGTTGTATATCTAATATGCCCCAGGTTCAGTGAATAAACAGTTCTTTTTAAAAACAGTCAGTACTCTGTGTTTTATATATTGATGGTTAATTCTCATTTGTTAAATAGCAACTTTCTGTTCTTACTTGAAATGAGACATGTCCATGTTTTCTGAGTAATTATGCCTGTTCCTTTTTATTTTTATAAACCTGAGGATAGGAAACAGGAACCAAATTTTAGTTTCCACACGGGAAACTCAGATGGGTTGGTGTTAAAACCTTATGCATTTTTTTTATTTGGAGGGGAAAAAAGTTTGAATTATTTTCACTCAGCCTCCTGGTTTATGGATGTGGGAAATAGGTTTAAGAGAGATTAACGATTTGCCCAAGGCCCCCACATAGAGTGAAAGTGAAACCGGAGACAAGATCTCTGTCTATCTAAATTGTTCCTCCTCTGCTGCTTCATTAAGGGCATGCTAGTAACAAAAGTAGCTACTGTTTTTTTTTTTTTGAGACAGAGTGTCGCTTTGTTGGCCTGGCTAGAGTGAGTGCCGTGGCGTCAGCCTAGCTCACAGCAACCTCAAACACCTCAAACTCCTGGGCTTAAGCGATCCTACTGCCTCAGTCTCCCGAGTAGCTGGGACTACAGGCATGCGCCACCATGCCCGGGCCAATTTTTTTTTTTCTATATATATTTTAGTTGGCCAGAGATTTCTATTTTTAGTAGAGACGGGGTCTTGTTCTTGCTCAGGCTGGTCACGAACTCCTGGCCTCGAGCGATCCACCTGCCTCGGCCTCCCAGAGTGCTAGGATTACAGGCGTGAGCCATTGCGCCCAGCCAAAAGTAGCTGCTGTTAATTGAGCACTGTGTAATGTCCTCAGTTGGTGCTAAGCACTTTACATGGTCTATCTTATTTATGCCTCAAAACGGCCATTACCTTGGATGAAATCATTTTATAATTGAGGAAACAGGCTTGGAAAGGGTCCCAAGCTCAGAAGACTAATAAAAGTAGGAGAGCCAAAAAGGCAGACACAACTATGCAGTTTCCCCATGCCTTTACTTTTAAAACTGTCTGTCCCGTTTTATTTTATTTTTTGAGACAGAGTCTGGGTAGAGTGCAGTGGTGCTATCATAACTCACAGAAACCTCAAACTCCTGGGCTCCAGCGATCCTCCTGCCTTGGCCTCCCCTGTACCTGGGACTACAGGCACATGCCATCATGTCTGGCTAGTTTTTTCTATTTTTGGTAGAGATGGGATCTTGCTCTTGCTCAGGCTGGTCTAAAAACTCCTGAGCTCAAGCAGTTCTCCTGCCTTGTCCTTCCAGAGTGCTAGAATTACAGGCATGAACCACTGCACCTGGCCCTCTGTCCCACTTTAGATCACAATTGTCAGAGGTGTTTTGAGGATGTGATGGGTATGTCGGTGAAAATGTTTCCTCAGGCTTTTATCTTTTTTTTTTTTTCTTTATTCTCAGGACTCAGGCTTTTATCTTAATTTAGTTTGAGATGAGTAGGGTCTGCATGAGTACTATTTATTCCTGTTTATTCATCCCGCAAATATTTGAGTGACCACTGTGTGCTACAGTTATAGTCGCTGGGATAAAGAAAATAGAGAAAAGACCCCATTACTGTGGGTTTTATCTTTTAGTGGAGGAGATGAATGTAATAAATATGTAAATTATATGGCATATTATTGGTAAGTGCTAAGGAGGGAAATGAAGCAGGCTAGGGGTTTTAGTGATTAGGAAAGGAAGGCACCACTGAGAAGGTGACATTTCAGAAATTCTGGGGGCTGTAGGAGTGTAGGGATTAAGGGAAAACGTCCCCTTTGCCCTCTGAAGTTTGCTGAAAAATCAACTGACAAAAGGCAGATTAATAGGAGAAAAGGCATACAAGTTTATTTGATTGTGGTTTTACATGACACAGGAACCTTCAGAATGACTACCTAGAACCACAGGGAAAAGTATTCATTTTATGCTTAGGTTCAATGAAGCATGGACATCGGTGTAGACAAAAAGAGTGTGATCTAATGCTAACAGACTGGGGAAACCCAGCAAGGCCTGTCCAAATTCTTCTTGGCCTCTCTGTGCAGCATTCCTTCCTTCTAGGTATGTGCCAGGATCCTTTCTGGAATGGGGATCTTATGACCTACAATCACAACAAGGTAGGTTAGGTAATTTCTTTATGGCCAGTTTTTACACAGAAGGGCGAGGGAAAGTTATAGAGCAGTATTTTTAGGTTTTAATGACTGGCTTAGGAGAAAAGGAGGTTCCGGTTTCTATGACCCTCCTTGGGTAAGAGGGATTCTAATTTCTATGGCTAGCCTTAGCATGAGGGGGAAGACACGGGAGGGCAGGAAACGGTCAGAGAGAAACTTGTGCTTCTGAGGCCTCCATTTTGGGGAATCATTTTCTGAGCCCAAACAGGAGCAAGCTTTGCACATAGCTGGGGGGAGGGTTATGTCCTCAACCCAGCCCATGATGAGTGGTCAATAGAAGCTTGCCGAATGAATGTATGCGTGGACAAATGAATGGCCCAGGAGCCCATGGTGAACACAGGAATGGGAAGACAGCGTTCTCGTCTAGGACGCTGATCATAACTTCCTGGAGAGTAAACCAACATTTACTATGCACCTGCCATTGGATCCCCACCATCAGCCCTGTTTTGCACGTCTACCAAACTGCGGCTCTGCGGCTGGGGTACACTTCTCTGCCCAGTCCAGCCAGCTCTGCTGTCCTTTGGCCTGGACGCGGTGTTGTGCTGCCACCTGCCTCCGACTGGCGGAGAAAGCTGGGGGGCCGGGCCAGAATCCTTCCCGCCAAAATTCCTGCTTGGGGTGGAAAGGCGCCGGGGGCCAGAGAGGCTGCGCAAGACGGGGGAAACTACTCGGGCCTGGCCCCCGCCGCCCGCTTTCCCCGCTCCCGCGGTCGACTTTTCCTCCCTCCGGCGGTGAGAGCGCCTTCCCAGCCCTGCGGAACTTTGCCGCTGCAGTGCGGTTTCCGGCGGGCGAGGGACCTGCCGGAAGCGGAAGTGCTGGCTGGCAGTGCACTGGAGGCGTCCGGGTGGCGGCGGCCTCGCAGACGGCGGAGTAGCGAGCCATGGAGCACGTGACGGAGGGTTCCTGGGAGGCGCTGCCGGTGCCGCTGGACCCACGGGTGCTGGGCGCGCTGCGGGAGCTGGGCTTCCCGTACATGACGCCGGTGCAGGTATCCGTCCCCGGGGCCCAGTTGTGAAAGTGAGGCTGGGAGCGGGGCAGGCACCCGCTTGTCGGACACGGCCGGCAGGTGGTCGAACTAGGACGCGAGCCCTGGGGTTCTCGCCCCTCCAGCTGGGACTCTGCCCCGTCGCCAGGCTGCCCGGACTCCCGCGATGAGACGCGGGATAGTGACCCGGCGGCGGCGCACCCACGCCGGGATCTCGCCTCCACCGCACCGCACCTCGCCCTTGGGTGCTGGGGACTTAGTGCCTGGTTCACATCCTGGCCCTGCCCGCTCTAGCTGTGAGACCTCGGGCAAATGACTTAACCTCTCTGTGCTTCATTTTCCTTCTCTGTGAAGCGATGAAAATAACATTACCTGCCTCGTAGGGTCATTGTGTAGGTGAAATAAACCAATGTCGGCACATTATAGGCGCCCAATAAAAACGTTATTGTTACTGTGTCACGAAGTGAAGCACCCTGACCCAATTAATTCATTTGTTCAAGAAATATTTCTTGAGGACCTGCTATATATCAGGTCCTTCTGGGCCTTAGGCAGTGTTGGTTCCTGTTCATGGGCTTATTTTCTAGTGCAGGAGCTACAGAAAGAAGTAAAAGAATAAGATAATTTCAGCTGGTGTCGTTATAAAAGAATAAAACAGACTGATGTGGTAGTGTGTTAGGGGAGGCCTCTCTGAGGAGCTGTCATTGAGCTGAGACCTGAGTGATCGAGAAGGAGCTGGCTGTGGGGTGATTGGGGGCAGATAATACCAGCTTCGAGAAATGCCAGTGCATATGCCATGGGTTTGTCTGGAAATGAGCTTTGAGCAACAGAAAGACCTTTGTGGCATGGAGAGTAGTGTAACAGCTGAGCAAAGCAGGGGCTGCACTGTGCGGGGTCTTGGAGGAGTTTGGATTTTATTCTCAGTGCAGTGGGAAGCCATCTTTTATGGGTTTGAAACGTACAAAAAGGAAAGAGCTGTGATCTCCGTGTAGAGAATGGCCTTTAAAGGGGTGAGTGGAGAAGGGGGCAGGTCAGTTTGGAGGCCATCGTTAGGGGAGAGATGGTGGTGGAGTGGAGGCAGTGGACATGGAGAAATCAGGTTCAGGATAGCGTTGGGGTTGCTGAGAGACTGGAAGGGGGGGGTCATGAAAGAGGAATCTAGAGGGACCCGAAGGTTTTGCTCTTAGTACCTGGGTGTTTGGTGTTACCATTTCCCGAGGTGAGGAAGTCTGGGAGGGGTGACAGGTTTTGGAGGGAAAACCCAGACTTCTGTTTTAAACTGTTGAGTTGGAGCTGTCCATAAGAGTCCCAGGAAGGATGTGGAGCAAGCAGGCAGGGCTGCAGAGAAAGACTGGGGGTGCCCTGTGCTCTGCCTTGGGAATGTAGTGTAGATAAGACCCAGTCTCTGCCATTGGAGTTCACTGCTTAGAGCTCTCCCTCCACTACAGTGGTCACCACACACACGTGGCTATTGAGCATGTGAAACACAGTTAGTCCAAATTCAGATGTACTCTAATTATAAAAGAATACACTGGATTTTGAAGAGTTCATATGGAAAAAGAATAGAAAATAGCTCCTTAATTTTTGTAATAATATTGATTAAGTTTTGGAGTGGCAATACTTTGGATGTATTGTATTAACATTTATTTCATTTGTTTCTTTTTACTTTTCTTACCGTGGCTATTAGAAAATTTAAAATGATGTATGTGGTTCACGTTATGTTTCTATTGGATGGCAGTGGTCTAGGGCAGGGTCCCCAACCTTGCCACTTTGACATTTGGGGCTGGAAAATTTTTTCTTGTGGGAGCTGTCCTGGGCATTATAGGATGTAGCAACACCCCTGGAATCTACCCACCAGCTGACAGCAACCCCCTGCCATGGGTTTTGACCACCAAAAATGTCTCCAGACATTGCAGTGTTCCCTGGGTCGTTGGGAGGTTAGAAATCACCCAGGGTGAGAACCACTGGTGTAGAGGCAGTTGGAGAGGGATGACATCTGCTGCGATGCAGGTGAGCTCAGGCTTTGGGGACCAAGAGCAACTTTGAGGCCAAGACCTGAGACCAAATGGCCAGGCTTCTCAAAATCTGGAGGCACTTCACAATGCTTAAAATGACAGGGTTTATTTGAATCATTCTTCTGTGATACTAGAGCTAGAAAGGACCTTAGCACGCAATGTCTTCCACCGCTTCCTGGTCCAGAGTGGAAAAGCAGGAGAGACGGGACTAGAATCCAGAACTCCCAGTTAGCTCCCAGCTCAGGTTGCTGTCCCCACCACACCGTCTGTGTTGCATGTTTGATTCAACTCCTCAGTGGTGCCTTGGTCACTCAGAGCCCTCTATGGGGTGGGGTCTGCTGTGACTTGGGCACCCAGTATGTGCCTAGGGCTTTGGGTCTCGCCTGTGAGTTCATAGCATTCTTTAACCGGTGCTTTGCAATTTCTCTCTAGTCTGCAACCATCCCTCTCTTCATGAAAAACAAAGATGTCGCCGCAGAAGCGGTGAGTGCCTTGTGTACATCATCCTGTCCTCATGTTTTCCCTGGAATGAACTGTGAGAACAAAATGCAAACGAAAACTTCCTCTCCCTTTGCAGGTCACAGGTAGTGGCAAAACACTCGCTTTTGTCATTCCCATTCTGGAAATTCTCCTGAGAAGGGAAGAGAAGTTAAAAAAGAGTCAGGTGAGGAATTGCAAAAGTGATTTATTTTCACTTAGTCATCAGTCAGTTCACAGCTGGGTAGGAAGCTGGTTAAAATCTTGAATAACTAAAAGGCAGTCAACATCATTATTTGTGGATTCTACATTTGTAAATTTGCCTGCCCTTTAAAATGTATAACCCCCAAGCTGATGCTCGGGGTGCTTTCACGGTCATTTGTGGATGTGGCCAGAGCTGCCTTTCATTTCAGCTCTCAGACTGTACACGGTGTCCTTTGTGTGGTCTCTTTAGTGCCATGTTTTTCACATTTTTGTGCTTTTTCTTGGTGATCTTGCTGTTTAAAATGGCCCCGTAGTAATGTAGTGCTGAGGTGCAAGATAGTGTTCTGAGTCCAAGGAGGTTATGATGTGCAGACGAAGTGTGTGGGTTAGATAAGCTTCATTCAGGCATGAGTTATGGAGCTCTTGGCCACGGGTTCAATGTGAATGAATCAATATGTGTAAAACACGGTGTCTTTAAACGAAACATACAGCAAGGTTATGTATTGATCAGTTAACAAAAATGTTATGCCCAGAGACTGGCAGGAACCTAACCCTGTATTTCCCCTAGGAGCAATGGTTCAGTATTTGCCAACTCAGTGTTTGCAGTGACTGTACAAAGCATAATTGCAGTGAATAATGACCAGTGATGGTACTTCAAAGTAATTGGTATATGCTATGACCAGATGGTGCAGCTAAAGTCCGGGAAGTGCTGTTTCTCTAGGAACTTTCCCCTGTGAGGTGGCAGGAGCGGGGCTTGTGTGTTCAGCTCTGGGAGTCCCATGTGCGGCTAACCATGTCTGTTCCGTCCACGTGGGTAGGTTGGAGCCATAATCATCACCCCCACTCGAGAGCTGGCCATTCAAATAGACGAGGTCCTGGCACATTTCACGAAGCACTTCCCACAGTTCAGGTGAATTGGGTGGGGTATCGCTGTTAAGCCGTGGCTGTTGTTTTGCCCAACTTGCTCAAAGACCTGTTTCTTGTTTTAGCCAGATTCTTTGGATCGGTGGCAGGAATCCTGGGGAAGATGTTGAGAGGTTTAAGCAACAAGGGTAAGTTTACTTGCTTCCACTTCTTTCTTTGCTTGTTCTTTGCACTGAACCTAAGAGAAATTGTTGTATGATTTAGGCCTACCTGTGAGTGTAAGTGGGGGGCAGATTGTGAGGAACTGGCCAGTAGGTGCCCTCAATACTCACCTCCAGTTGGTAGTTACCTGGCTGGACTCTGGGCTCAGAATTGCCAGGTTTGGAGTTTTTTGAAAAGAAGATGGGATTCCAGGTTTGTACATGTAATCCCCTGATTTATTCTGTTGGCACGTGATCCACATTTTAAAGGAATTTCTTGCAGGTCAGCCAGTCTGTGGGGCCACATCTGGCCCTTGGTCTGCCAGTTTCTGGCTGTCTCATTCTGTCAGTCTTTCATTTTATTATACAGATGAGTTACCTGGGACCTAAAGTGGTCAAGTAACTTGCTGTGGGTCAGAGGTTGGCAAGCTTTTTCTGTAAAGGAGCAGATAGATGGTAAATATTTTAGGCTTTGTGGACCATATGGTTTCTGTCACAATTACTCAGCTGCTGTTGCAGTGTGAACGCAGCGACAGACCACATGTGAAGGGCTGGGCGTGGTTGTGTGCCAAGGAAATGCTTCTCACAGACAGGCGGCAGGCCGGGTTTGGACTGGGGGTGGAGTTTGCCCGTGGGTCCTGGATCGTAGCCCGGAACCCAGTCTTGTCTCCTCATGACGCTTGCCGTCTCTACCCTGCAGCACTCTCTTCCAGTCTCCTGGTCATCTTTCTCTTCCCTGGGACTTAGATGACTTTTAGGGGTGTGAAACCTGGTATTAACCATCACCGGTATTCCCAAGATCCAGAGAGTATGGTAGATGTTAACTTTCTTTCCATAGCGGGAACATTGTTGTGGCCACGCCAGGCCGCTTGGAGGACATGTTCCGAAGGAAGGCCGAAGGCTTGGATCTGGCCAGCTGTGTGCGCTCCCTGGATGTCCTGGTGTTGGATGAAGCAGACAGACTTCTGGACATGGGATTTGAGGCAAGGTAACTGGATTGTGGACTTCACTGGCTTTGGGTGGGTGGGTGATCCTGGTAGAAAAGGGGAGCGAAATGGGATTCCTTTACCACTTACTGACTAAGTGTCTCTGTTAACCACATTGGAGTTTCAAACTATTGTGTAGTTTAATCCTTCAGATTCTACCACACAAATTTAATTCCAGTCCTTCTGTCTTTGATATTCTTAAAATGCATGACTTCATGGTTTTGTTTTGCCTTTGTTGTTGTTGTTCGTAATAAACAGCTTCATTGGGATATAATTTACATACCACACAATTCACCCATTTAAAGTCTTGGCCAGGTGTGGTGGCTCACACCTGTAATCACAGCACTTTGGGAGGCTGAGGTGGGAGGATCGCTTGAGCCCAGGAGTTTGAGGCTGCAGGCAGCTGTAATCAGGCCACTGTACTCCAGCCTGGCAATAGAAGGAGATCCCATCTCTTAAAAAAAAAATCTATATTCAGTGGGTTTTAGTCTCAAAAAATTTTCACTCTTTTCTTTTAATTGTCCCTCACTGTAAAGGTATAAATTTATGTTTACATTGGAGAAACCTAGGAAAAATGAAAGTATGAAGAAGAAACAAAAATCGCCCGTAACCTCACTTCCTAGTAATATCTGCTGGAAATTTTTTTTTTGCTTTGAGACAGAGTCTCACTCTGTCAACCCGGCTAGAGGGCAGTGGCATCATCACTGCTCACAGCAACCTCAAACTCTTGGGCTCAAGCGATCCTCCTGCCTCAGCCTCCTGAGTAGCTGGAACTGCAGGTGCACACCACCATGCCTAGCTAATTGTTTGTATTTTTGGTAGAGATGGGGTCTTACTCTTGCTCAGGCTGCTCTCGAACTCCTCACCTCAAGCTATCCTCCCACCTTAGCTTCCTAGAGTGCTAGGATTACAGGGGTGAGCTACCATGCCCAGCCTATTGTAAATATTTTGCTGACTTCTTATTCAGTCTTTTTAAATACCTATTAGTATCATGAAGCACTGTTTTGATTATGCTGGTAAGTGAGGGGTTAAGTGTGAGCCTTCTTTTTTCAGCATAAACACCATCCTGGAGTTTTTGCCAAAGCAGAGGCGAACGGGCCTTTTCTCTGCCACTCAGACGCAGGAGGTGGAGAACCTGGTGAGAGCAGGCCTCCGGAACCCCGTCCGGGTCTCGGTGAAGGAGAAGGGCGTGGCAGCCAGCAGCACCCAGAAGACCCCCTCCCGCCTGGAGAACTACTACATGGTGCGCACCTGGGCCTGCCTCTTGCTCAGTCCTGGGGTTCAGTAGTGACGGCACGTGCTCTCGGGATTCACCTGTGCTTCACAGGAAAGTGAATTTATATAATGAGATCCTGTGGCACATTTAAAAGGCATTTGAGGACAGAGATAGGACAAATGGTCTGGGTGGTCCTGCTTGTTGAATGAGTGAATAAGGAAGTTATCTTGGGCATAAATGTATTCTAAGCACAATCTCCAAGGCCAGTGTCTCTGGCCCTGCTACCCTCAAGTGACCAGTGACCAAGTGTTTGGGTTTTCTTTTTTTTTTTTTGAGACAGGGTCTTGCTTTGTCACCCAGGCTACAGAGCAGCAGCCTCGGGAGGCTGAGGCAGGAGGATTGCTCAAGCAATGCTGTGAGTGAGCTAGGCTGACGCCACGGCACTCTGGCCTGGGCAACAGAACAAGACTGTGTGAAAAAAAAAATTTTTGGTAAAAGTAGGAGGAATGCATTCAGGTAAATTTAATGGCACCAGTTTGGCGGTTTGAATGGAGGACTTGATTGCATTTTTAAGAGACACAGTGGGGTCTGTCTCCATGGAGGCCTTTCAGATAATTACGTACATTCCTTTCTGGAAATCTGTATTTACCTTAGAGCAGTGACTTCTGAACTTGGCACCAGAATTTCCTGGAGAACTCTTAAGTAATACAGATTCTTGGGTCCAATCCCAGACCTACTGGATAAGAATCCGTATGCTGTGCCCAGGAATCTGCATTGTGAAAACCTGCGCTGGAGCTGGTGTTACAGCTGTCGTGTATATTGGGATTGGGATTCGGAAACTGTTGCATTAGGTGACTATATTTCTCCGAGCTCCATGATTTTGTGACTTAAAAATTAACCATTACAACAGCACATGTTAACGTTTATTCTGAACTAGGTAGATTGGTTAACATTCTGACTAAAGTCTGTCCTATTCATGGAAAAAATTAGGTCCTTTAAAATTTAAGACCAAAACTAAAAATAGCCATGGAGATTATTGTTGCCAATAAATGTTTTTATTTTAGTAGTTTCCCTTTTCATTTTGTAGGTATGCAAGGCAGATGAGAAATTTAATCAGCTGGTACATTTTCTTCGAAATCATAAGCAGGAAAAGCACCTGGTCTTCTTCAGGTAATCCTGTGGTCTCTGGCATGGGAGTCAGGTTCAGCCACACCCAGAATGCGCAGGTGCGTGTGGCCCTTGGGTTTGGATTCCATCTAGGATGGTTCTCTCATGAATGCTTTTGGTTGCAAATAACTGAAAACCCAACCTGTGTGGCTCATACAGGAAGAGTTTGTTTTCCTCCCATAAAAAGAAGTTCAAAGATAGGCAGTTTCTGACATTGGTTTGATGTCTCAGTAATTTCAGAGTCAATGTTTATGTGATTGTCTTGGTCCTTTCCCTCCTGTGTGTCACCTCCTGGTTTCCAGGTGTCCACTGTAACACCCTGTCGTGTGTGCACTGAGGGTAGGTAGAGGAGGAGAGGCACAGAGGGTGGAAGGCAGTGTTAGCTATACCCATCCTTTTGGACCAGAAAAGCAAAAAATGTTCTCAGAAACCCCTTCGCCCTAGCTGACTTCAGCTATGAATTCACCTTAGAGCCCAAAAGTGGGTCACACAGACCCCTTCACTTCAGAAGCGGCAGAGAAAATGACTCTGGAGAGGCAGGCGAAGGAAGAAGTGTTCGGGAATGGCATTTGATCAGCCACCCACGGCGTCTGCCACAGTGGGGTTTTGTCTTGTGGTCGGAAGGCAAGATGGGAACAGATGTGTGTGTTCTTTGGGCTGCTTGTTTGTTTTTTGTTCCTTCTCCTCCAAATATGAAAGTGTTGATCTTTGGCAATACCAAGAGCATTTTATGTTTCTTTTCTGTCATTCTACAAACAAAATACATTATCTGTATTGACTGACCCACAGTACACACACAAATACACACAAATAAAACAAAGGTTTCACAAAACTGTGCACTCTACTCGGGATGCATTCTGATGCTTTCTGTTCTGTTCTACTCGTTTAACTTTCAGACATGCTGGTTGAGACCCACCAAATGGCTTTCAGGATCTGTGGGGTTGTGACCCTTACTGTGTGACACAGCTCATGTGACTCGTGGCAGAAAACAATGGCGAATCTGGTAGCAGCCACTTAGCACAGTGGAGGTGTTTAAGTAGACGGGAGTTAGTCCAGCTTGGAGTGCTGCAGCTGAATAGTGGGCGGAACAGCAGAGAGGAGTCCCACCTCGGTTCTGGCTCTGCCACTTGCTCTTTGTCCCTGGTAAAGCCTCAGTTCCCTCATCTGCAAAAAGATGGGAAGTCACTTTGGAATCCTTCCGAGTAAGAAAAAAAAGGGATTCTGGGTGAACTTTATTAGAAGGTTGCTGGGTAAGGAGCTCACAGACCCAAAGGGAAAGTTGAGTGCCCAGCCCCCAGGGAGGGCAGGATCCGGGGTGTCCCAGAGAGTTCCTGGGCAGGAGTTCCTGGGCCATCTCTTTAGGGCACATACTCTTTGGGATGACCCTGCTCTAGTCCCCTTTAGTCTTTGGATGTCAGCCCCAAGTCCCAAATATCTAGGAGAAGGGATCTCAGTGGTGTAACTTGGGTATTTTGCTGAGCCCTTGGAAATCCTGCTAATTAGGGAAGAAGTTCCTCAAAGGAAAAGCAGGAGTGTTGTAAAATTTTACAAGACTGTTTGTGTCTAAGATGTCATTGTTTTGTTCTGAATGACTACTTCAGTTTAATTCCTTTCTCAGGAGCCCAGGGAGAGTCCACTTGCTAGAACATCTTTAGACGGTAGAATATATCGTTGGTGTTTATCTCATGTTTGAGGGATTTTTGTCAAAAGATTGACCTTTCATTGGCTGAGAGGATTTCCGGTCTGGAGCTTAGTGGTGGGTGATAGTCACAGCCATTCCTCTCTTCATTCCCCCAAGGGGGGTTCATAGTTAGGTCACATCTGCTGCACCTGTCATTCGCTGCTTCGCTCCCCCAATTGTAGAAGGACCAAGATGGCCAATGACACTAAGGCCTCTCTCCCTTCTCACAGCACCTGTGCCTGTGTGGAGTACTACGGGAAGGCTCTGGAGGCCCTGGTGAAGGGTGTGAAGATTATGTGCATTCATGGAAAGATGAAATATAAGCGCAATAAGATCTTCATGGAGTTCCGCAAATTGCAGAGGTGGGTTGGCTTTGTTGGAGATGTAGACCTCCAGCTGCACTACACTTTCGCAGGACCCCAAACTTACCCTGTTCCCCCTTGTCCATATCCCTCCACATGTGTTGTCTTTGCTATCTGGGACCCTCTTCCTTCTCGAACCCGCTTATCACGTCTTCTTGGCATAAACACCCGGAGCACCCTTTCCTCAGCCCTCACCCCCTTTACGCTTTGCTGTGTCAGTGCCTTAGTTGTGGGGCCTCCCTGTTGGATTGTAGGCTCCGTGCAGACAGGAGTCTTGGGTATTACGTTCCTTCCCGGCTTTCTCCACGCCTGGCCCAGTGGAGGGTTGTGATGACTATTTGTCAATTGGATGATTGAGCAGAAAGGAGCAATCTTGTTAGTCTTGTTGGGATGGAAACTGTCTATCAGTTGTCAGGGTTGTGACTACATGGCAGGGAACTTGTGGTCTCTTAGGCGACCATAACTTGTTTCTGTTTGTACACATAAATAATAATTTTCTGTTTTTCTTAATCATTGAGCATCCTGGCTATATTAAAAGTACTCTTGGCTGGGCACAGTGGCTCACACCTGTAATCCCAGCACTTTGAGGGGCTGACGCAGGAGAATCCCTTGAGGCCAGGAGTTCAGGACCTGCCTGGGCAATATAGCGAGACCTCATCTCTACAAAATATTAAAAAATTAGCCGGGCACGGTGGCACATGCCTGCAGTCCCAGCTACTCAGGAGGCTGAGGCAAGAGAATGGCTTGAGCCCAGGAGTTTGAGGCTGCAGTGAGCTGTGATGACGCCACTGCACTCTAGCCCCAGCAACACAGCAAACCCCTGTCTCAACCAAAACAAACAAACAAACAAAAAGACTGACGGTGATGAAGAAGACTGTGACCTCCTTACTCAGAATGCTGTTTTCTCATTTTCTAGTGGGATTTTAGTGTGCACTGATGTGATGGCCCGGGGGATAGATATTCCTGAAGTAAACTGGGTTTTGCAGTACGACCCTCCCAGCAATGCAAGGTACAGTGTGGTGCACTGCTGCTGCCCTTTCTCTGTCTAGGAATGTAGCTTAATGAAATGGGAATTCTGAGAAGATAAACATGTAGTGGTGTTCATCAGAAGATTACTTTAGCTACTTGGGAGGCTGAGGTGGGAGGATTGCTTGAGGCCAGGAGTTCAAGACCAGCCTGGGCAACATAGTGAGACCCTGTCTCTAAAAAAATTAAAAAGTTAACTAGGCGTGGCTATAGTGAGCTGTGATTACACCACTGTACTCCAGCCTGGGTGACAGAGTGAGACCTTGTCTCTTAAAAAATAAAAATAGGGCTGGGCGCGGTGGCTCACGCCTGTAATCCTAGCACTCTGGGAGGCCGAGGTGGGTGGATCGCTCTAGGTCAGGAGTTCGAGACCAGCCTGAGCAAGAGCGAGACCCCGTCTCTACTAAAAATAGAAAGAAATTATCTGGCCAACTAAAATATATGTAGAAAAAAAATTAGCCAGGCATGGTGGCACATGCCTGTAGTCCCAGCTACTCGGGAGGCTGAGGCAGTAGGATTGCTTGAGCCCAGGAGTTTGAGGTTGCTGTGAGCAAGGCTGACGCCACGGCACTCACTCTAGCCTGGGCAACAAAGCGAGAGTCTGTCTCAAAAAAAAAAAAAAAAAGCAAAAATAGGCAAATGAGTGAATAAGCCACTCATTTCCCTGGGTTATTCCCTGGGTGAAAGTGATAGGATATTGCAGCAATTAAAGATATTTTCAAATACTGAAATTTCTTACAGAAAATGCATGATAGAATGTTTAAATGAAAAAAGCAATACTTAAAACCATGTATGAAAATTGTAATTATTTTTTCCAAAGTGAATATATATTCCTAATATATGCTTCCAAATGTGGGAAAATGCCTATAAATATAAACCCTCAAATGAAAATAATGGTTACTTCTGAAATTATAGGTCATTTTAATTTTATTCTTTATACTTTTGTTTCTCAAATTTTCTACTCTTACAGAATCTTATCTGTTTGCAAAGTCTGTTTAATTTGCCAGCTGTTCTGTTTCTCACGCTAGTAGGTGGTTGAGTCCACACTGAGCTGTGGTGTCTGGTGGCTCCTCAAAGCATGTGAGTCGCGTGGCTGGAGCCTGAGCTCTGCTCAGCCGTCTTCACCCGGGCGCCTGTTCCCATCCTGTGTCCTCACAGTGCCTTCGTGCATCGCTGTGGCCGCACAGCCCGCATTGGCCACAGTGGCAGTGCCCTGGTGTTCCTCCTGCCCATGGAAGAGTCATACATCAATTTCCTTGCAATTAACCAAAAAGTAAGCTCTCTTCCCTTTTCACATAGAACACCAGGGACAGAGTAGCTGCAGAGTTCTCTGGCATATGGTCAGAAACTTAGATTAGGGATTGCAGACTCCCAGGGGCCGGGCTGGTGATGTCAGTGCGGGACCCTGGCAGGCGTTAAGGCTGTGGGGGCAGCTCAGTTGTGGGGTGACTGAGCCTTTTACGGGGTTGCAGCCACTGCTGGGCTCCAGGCAAAGGTTCTACTTGAGAAGAAGGACCCAGTGTTGCCATACTTTCCTACCAGATCAGGAAGATTTATCATGCAAAATCTTCTTTGTAAATTTTCTTTTAGAAATTTAAAATACTTTTTGGACCAAGTAAAATAGTTGGGTTGGATTTGGGCTCCAGACTTCTGATCTAAGATTAAAATGAACTGTTTTGCTTTTCAAGACTGGGAGCACTGGGGTGGCTGTGATGGGGAGCACTGGGGTGAGGTGATGCCTGCCAGAGGTGAGGATGTGGTCTCTGTGCAGTGTCCCCTGCAGGAGATGAAGCTCCAGAAGAGCACAGCTGACCTTCTGCCAAAGCTCAAGTCCATGGCCCTGGCCGACAGAGCTGTGTTTGAAAAGGGCATGAAAGCTTTTGTGTCGTATGTCCAGGCTTATGCAAAGCATGAATGCAACCTCATTTTCAGATTAAAGGGTAAGTTGTACTTTTTCTTCACATAATTGTGTCTTTATCTTAACTACCTGATGCTCTTTCAAAGATGAAGTTGCTTTGTCTTATAAAAATGTTAGGCATTAATATTTTCTAAACATTTAAAAGAGAGTGTTTCTAAACTTTGAGTAGACACAGGATAAACCAGCCACTGGCTGCTGAATATTCATTCCCTTTTGCCTTCTAAACATGTAATTATTTTAATTCTAATTAAAGTGAATCCATTAAATCTTTTTGTAGAAAAATTATATTGTGAGGCTGAGTGTGGAGGCTCACACCTGTAATCCTAGCACTTTGGGAGGCTAAGGTGGGAGGATCACTTGAGGTCAGGAGTTTGAGACCAGCCTGGGCAATATAGCAAGACCCCACCTCTAAAGAAAATTTAAAAAATTAGCCAGGCATGGTGGTGCACACCTGTAGTCCCAGCTACTCTGGAGGCTGAGGCAGGACGATGGCTTGAGCCCAGGAGTTGGAGGCTGCAGTGAGCTATGATCGCACCACTGCACTCTGCTAACTCTTATGTTTTGATTTAATTAGACCTTGATCTTGCCAGTCTCGCTCGAGGTTTTGCCCTGTTGAAGATGCCTAAGATGCCAGAACTGAGAGGAAAGCAGTTTCCAGACTTTGTGCCCGTGGATGTTAATACAGACACTATTCCATTTAAAGATAAAATTAGAGAAAAGCAGAGGCAGAAACTATTGGAGCAACAAAGAAAAGAGAAAACAGAAAATGAAGGGAGAAGAAAATTCATAAAAAATAAAGCGTGGTCAAAGCAGAAGGCCAAAAAAGAAAAGAAGAAAAAAATGAATGAGAAAAGGAAAAGAGAAGAGGTGAAGTTTGCAATTTTTTTTATTATTTACATTTTAACTTGGAATTCTGAACACATTTTATTGTAATGGAATCTTCAAATAGGAATTGTGTGGGGCTCTCAAATTTCTTTATTACCTTAGCAACAAGGGCAGGGAACTTGCTGTATTTGTGGAAGCTTATAGATCAAAGAGCTTATTGTTCCCAATTAAAAATTGCTGGTTTGGGCCAGGCACTGTAGCTCATGCACAGGCCAAGGTGGGAGGGTCAGTTGAGGCCAGGAGTTTGAGAGCCAGCCTGAGCAACATAGGAAGACCCCATCACTACTCAAAAAAAAAAAATTAGCTGGGCATGGTGGCTTATGCTTGTAGTCCCAGCTATGTGGGAGGCTGAGGTGGGAGGGTCACTTGAGCCCAGGAGTTCATGGTTACGATGAGCTATAATTGTGCCACTGCTGTCAAGCCTGGGCAACAGATTCTTTGCCTCATAAAAAAATTTTTTTGATTTCACTAGAACACTGTTGCTAAGCAATTCAGTAGTTTGCTGGTTTCTTCTGCACTTAGGGTTCTGATATCGAAGATGAGGACATGGAGGAACTACTTAATGACACAAGGCTCTTGAAAAGGTTTAAAAAAGGCAAAATTACTGAAGAAGAATTTGAGAAGGGATTGTTGACAAGTGGCAAAAGAACAATCAAGACGACAGATTTAGGGATCTCAGATTTGGAAGATGACGGCTGATGCCAGCGCCACAGATAAGCCCACCAGGGCACAGCTGGCCCCAGACTCAGCACGTGGCTCCCGTTTGCCTTTCCACACTGGGGAACCCTTCCACACTGGGGAAATGAGAGATCTCACACTCGTGAGTATTTTACTAAAAACATAGCAGTCTTAAAGAATTCCAACAGAAGAAAATGTAAAATTATTTGAGTATAAGTAATAGATGTCAATATTTATTTATCTTGATGGATCACTTAAAATGAAAGAGCTCATTTTTCCTGAGGTTATAATTTTTTTACACACAGATACTGAAATATACTTGATTTTAGGCTTTTTAAAGTTCCTTAGTACTTTTAGGCACTGACCCAAGGGTGTCCCTGCCTGCCGCCAGACTTCAGCTACCTTGTGATGCTCTGCACAGAGCACCTGCAGAGGTGGCTAAGGTGCTAGGGTCTTCTAAGAATAGTCCCTGTACTGTTTACTGGTGAGTAGCTGCAAAACAGGAAGCAAGTGATTTTCTGGGATAGAAAGTTACTATAATTTTTATGCCTTCTGTTAAATAAACTGTGTAATCTTCTAATTGGCTGCATCTTAAGTATGTGAATGTGGCTGCATAGTGTTGTCATGAAGATGGCCAATACACTGTAGCGGTCAGCTTGCAAATTGATACAGCACTGTATCAAAAATCTTTCATATAATTTATTTGAAAAGATGCTGAATTTGTTCCCAAGTATAATTTTAAAAAGCTGTTTAGGTCCCAAACAAGTTTAAAGTTAAGTGCACATCTTTTACAGATACAGAATTTCAGTTGACATACTCTGGAAGGCATCTCCATTAGTGCTGAGCCATGCAGGTTACGACTGCTGAATGCCGTTTCTGCCTTCCTCGTGTTCTCTCGGTACCCCGGTTTTTCCGTTTGGCTTGATCCTGTTGGGTCGTGCTCACCACAGGAAGCCAGATGCAAATTCAGCAGTTGCTGTTTGCCTTTCTTTAAGGCACCAGGTGTAACATGTCCTGGCCAGCCATTAGCCATTTATTGCAGAGGATGTGGCTGTAGTTAGGGACACCTGCTTTTTGGCCTGTATCTCTTTTATGGATGCTTTTGGCAAGTCAGTCTGGAGTGCAGGGCAGCTTGAAGGGAGGTGGACTGGGGCACACCTTTCATTCAGTAGCCAATAATCTAACTTGTATTTTTGGAAACTGAACATGGAAGTTTCTAGAAACCGTAAGCACAATTTAGGTTGGGTTATAGAACCACGGCCACGGCCACATTTCAGATGGGACTGAAATAAGTAAGAAAGATTCTCCAAGATTTATGATTTTAAAGCCTTAGTCCGTAAGTCTTCACAAAAAACAATTCAGTTTGGCCTGGCTCATTGGGAGGTCATGTGGCTACTCACCCTGCCTCAATTACATTAGGTGTACGGTGGCAGGAAAGGACCTGGTGGTTATAGATAGAGCTTGATGAGTTCGTCACTGACTGCCGAGGGGGTCAGCACGCCCAGGTCTGTAAACAGCAGGGTGATTAGAGAAGGGGCGGTATAGTCGACCCATGGATGCTCCTCTTTGAGATCTTGTCCAGTCTGCACAGACTTGAGAGTATCTGCCTTATACTGAGGAGAGAAGAACCACACGTTAGCCTGCCTGGAATCTTCCTGGCTCTGAACCAGTGGGGCCTTGGCCTGAGCAGTCAGTGTGCTACTGCCTGCGACTGCTCTCTGAAAACAGGGGAAGCTGGCTGTGTAGCACGCTGGTGGGGAGGGCAGGGTCACCCCCGCAAGCCAGATCATGGTGGCTACTCACCAAGAGCTGTAGTTTAACAAAAAGTGTAAGTCACAGGTCCCCTCATTCATGTGCCGGATTAACTTCTCCACACCTCTCAAGGTAACCAGTTAGAGTCTGCTTAGAGAGCACTTGCCACATGCCAGGCTCTGTGCTAAGCCCTTCCTTGGCTTATCTCAGAATCCTCACAACCCTATGAGACGCCACCATCCCTTTGTACAGATAAGGAAACAAACTCAGAGGTTACCATGAAAGGACTTGTGCAAGGTCACATGGTTTGTAAGTGGTGAAGATGGGAGTGAGCCCAGACAGTGGATTCCGAAGCTGGGACCCGACCACCATCTTCCCACCTTTCAGCCCACATAGTGCTGCTTGAGTGAACGGGAGACTGAAAGACGGACATTCTGCGGCAAATGTATTTGTCCAACCACCGACTTATCTCTGTATCCCAAATGTTGGGGGAAATAGCAGTGGGAAGTGAAAAACTTACTGGAACATTCCTAGCACTGCAGTTTTTCAAAGCTTTCAGTTTAGACTTCAGTATCCCTTCAAATATGTAAAACTCTTGCCTTAAACTTATCTGGGACGTCTTGCTGGTTTAGTGGAAAGAGCCGTACAAACTTGAAACTTTCTGCAACCACATAAAAAGGCTTGTTCTGTGCTTTGGCGCACACAGCCATCTGGTTGGTTCCAATCTGGGAAGTCAGAGAGAACGGAGAATGATGAGTTCTTCAGCACATTTCAAGTAGAAACAACAGAAAGCGTATGAACATAATATATGTAATTCTGGCTTTGGAGTCAAAGAGGATGTTTTTAAAAAGAAGATTATAGACATTTCTCCAAGGATATATAAACGGCCACTAGGTGTGTGAAAAGATGCTCAACATCATTAGTCGTTAGAGCACTGTAAATCAAAACCACAGTGAGATGCCACTTCACACCTACTGGGATTGCTATAATTTAAAAAATAGAAAATAACAAGTGTTGGCAAGAATGTAGAGAAATTGGAACCCTTCTGCATTGCTGGTGGGAATATAAAATGGTACAGCTACTGTGAAAATTCCTCAAAAAGCTAAACATACAGTTACTGTGTAACTCAGCAATTCTATTCCTCAGTATATAAACCCAAAGGAATTGAAAACAGGCACTCAGAAACTTGTACACCAGTGTTCACAGCAGCATTATTTACAATGGCCAAAAGGTAGAAACAAGGCAAGTATCCATCAACAGATAAGTAGATAAACAAAATGTGACATATCCATATGATGTACTATTACTCAACCATGAAAAGAAGTTCTGACCCGTGCCACAACCCGGATGAACCTTGAAAACATCATGCTAAGTGAAATAAGTAAACTCAAAAAGACAAATATTATATGATTCCACTTATTTGAAGTACCTAGAATAGGCAAAATCAGAGATAGAAAGTGAAATAGAGGTTATTGGGGATAAGGGAGGGAGAATTAGTGTTTAATGGGTAGAGTTTCTCTTTGGGAAGAAACTGAAAAGTTTTCAAAACAGCCAGGCATGGTGGCTCACACCTATAATCCCAGCTAACTGGGAGGCCGAGGTAGGAGGAATGCTCCCTCAAGGCCAAGAGTTGAGACCAGCCTGGGGAACATAGCGAGATGCTGTCTCTACAAAATATAAAAAAGTTAGCTGGGTGTGGTGGCACACACCTATAGTCCCAGCTACTCAGGAGGCTGAGGCAGGAGGACCAAGCCTGCAGTGGGCTATGATTGTGCCACTGTACTCTAGCCTGGGCAACAGAGTGAGACCTCGTCCCATAGATAGATAGATAGACAGATAGATAGAGGTAGAAAAGTTTTCAAAACAGTGCTAATGGTAGCACAACAATGTGAATACATTTAATGCCACTGAAATGTACACGTAAAAATGGTTAAAATGGAAAATTTTTATTTTTATATATATTTTACCATTAAAAAATACTAAAAAACCTAAAAGAAAAACTTTCATGAAACCTTTCCAGGTTAAGCAATGGATAAAGAAATTGGAATAAAATATTATGTAGAGGTTGAATATGTTCAATTAAAATGAAAACAAAAAACAAACCCCAGTTCTAATTAAAGCTCATTTTGTATAAATATAAATGACATTGTCTTAATTTACGATCAATCTTCAAAGAAAGAGATCTGACCACTGCAGTGGCTCATGGGAACTGGTCAACAGTTCAATTCCACGATGAAGTCCTAAAGCTAAGCAGGATTAGGAGAGGAATGAACCGCAACACACAATCCTGTTGTGGTGTCCTGGGTCAGCTAGACATCTCCAAGTCCTGAGCAAGGAACTGGGAAGAGCTGAGGCTCCTACCTTGTTAATAATTCCTCCGTTTTCAACAACTCCTTCAGCACCAACTATGACAAGATCTGCTTTCTCCATGATATAGCTAAGGAAATTAAAAAAAAGAAAAACTTTTCATGCTTGCTTTTCTTGGCTCATTAGTAGTACCACCGTCTGCGAAGGTCAGTATTCCGTTTTCATCATGCTAAGTTCATCCCATTACTACCTTTTTTCAAAAGAGGACTTAAAACATGAGACGATTGGCCCTTGGAGTTGTTATCAGGGACATTAAAACCCCTTTTGATCATGACCCCACAATAAGACACACTCCACACTGCCCCCCCAGCATGTGCACACATGTGTAATTGTGTAACTGAAGCAAGAATTTCATGATACAGTATTTGTCCTTACTAGAGTGGTATTCTGGAGTTTCTGTTCTACTTCAATAAAAACAAAATGAAAATTTAAAAAGCTGATGTGAACTCAAGTTGGAACAAAGTGTTAGGCAATCCTTCTAGTAGGGCGAAAGCCAATTCACCTTTTAAAGAGAGCAGTTAGGATTCCTCAAAATGCCTGCTCTTGAACACATTCCTAATTTCCTTCATCATCTAGCTTATGTGTTTTCTTCCCAAGAGACTATTACTCCTGTTTTCTCTTGTGAAATACACTGATAATCCCAGGAAGATGTGACCTTGGTTTTTTTTTTTCCAAATGGATTCACAGGAACAGTGACCTTGGTTTAAGAAGAGAAGCTGCCAGGGTGAGAAAAGCAGCTCAGTGTGCCACTGAGACAGCCCGGGTCTTCAAAGGAAGAGAGAGCACCGATTATCCTAAGTGCTGATCCTGACTGGCCTTGGCATCTTGCTCTTAAAATGTACAAACACTTGGATCCATAAAACTATGGACACAAACTGCCACTCTCCCCAGCGTCCTACAGCCCTGTCTTTTGTGTACACTATCAAGACCTTACAATGAGCTTGCTGACTTAGAGCAGCTGTTAATTAAGAGGTGGGATGCTGCCCAGTGCAGTTTTATGAATGGGACTCAAACCTTGAATCTGAAAACGCTGCTCTGAGCCAACCCTGGGGCTGGGCAAGGGAAGGTATGATGCTCAGGGAAGATGGGCACTTACCCAACAGCAGCATCCAGCACCACAGTGACAGGGACATTGAGATGGCAGAGGGCATTGGCCATTTTCTTACTGAAGATGACATTTTGAGAACATTAGAGAAAGTCCAAGAAATTCCCATAGTAATATATGATAAGTCACTTAATTTGGACAGTGATGAGTCATGTTAACTTGAAACTCAGTTAATAGATTAAGGGGCAGATTCCAAGACTCTGGACTAAGGAAACAAGAATTTGGGTTTTTTTTTAAAAAAGTATGTATTTTGGAAAACTATTCTCTTAGGGACTCTGGGTAAGAGGTATAAATTCAGGAAAAAGGAGAAAGGTTTTTCCCTTCTGGAGAGATGGAGACATGAATTACCTATTCCTTTTATTTTATTTTTTTTAAGTTTTATTATATTTTTTAGAGACAAGGTCTTACTCTATCGCCCAGGCTGGAGTACAGTGGCCCAGTCATAGCTCACTGCAGCCTTGAACTCTAGGGCTCAAGTGATCCCTCCCACCTCAGCCTCCCATGTAAATGGGACTATAGGCACTTGCCACCACACTTGGCTAATTTTTAAAAATTTTTTAGAGACAGGGTCTTGCTATGTTGCCCAGGCTGATCTTGAACTCCTGACCTCAAGTGATCCTCCTGCCTCAGCCTCCTGAGTTGCTGGGATTGTAAGCATGAGCCACTGTGCCCAGCAATCACCTATTCCTTAATAAACACTTTCCATCAACACAATCCCTTGCGGTTCCTCTGATTAGAACCCCCAGATCCTACACCGTGACCTATTGCAAATCCACAGCAATTCTCCCAGGGGCAGGAACAGGCACAGTCAAAGGCACTGCTGATGCTGACAAATGGGAAGGGAGAGGGCACGTTCTGGTTCCTGTTATGATGGACTCTCAGCCTCAGTTTGCTGTTCAAAATGACTGCTGGCAAATAATTGAACAGAAAGGTACTTGCCCTGATAAATCAGGCCGCGACTCTGTGATGTATACACTGAATCGCTTCTTGGCTGCCACGGCTGCTTCCAGGACTCTCAGGACCACTCTGGAGTAGGCATGAGTCAGTATTTTCTGTGGATTGAGAAAACTTGTCAAAGAGGCTGACTCCCCGGTGATCACCTATACTGTCTGCACCGTAATGCCTGTGCCTGGCACCCTAAGCTTCTCCGTGTGCTTCCTCACAAACCAACTATTATATAATCAGAAAGGAGACGTGACAGTACACTGAGTTTCCAGCCCATTTACAAGCTGAAAGTTTCTGCCAGAAGACTACAGCATGGGTCCCGCTTCCCCCAGCAGACGTAGAAGCGGGAACCCCACGCAGTGTTACGAGACATAAAAGCCTGGATATCGGAAGGCACCAGGAGGTTCCTTTGGGTTGGTTTCCCTATTTCTGAGGTTTTCACACTTGGGCTTACAAGCATAAATCACTGCAGTAGGTTGGGTGGGGCCAGCAGCAAAGTGCAAAGACTAAGTAGACAGCCAGGACTCCTCAGCTCCGTCAAGTGGCTGTTATGTGGTCACCATCATGTGGTCCTGCTGCTGCCAGACCATCTGATTTTTCCAGAGGGGCCGAAAATCCAACATTGAAATGTTGAGAAACTCGTTTTAAAAAATTTATAAGCATGTTTGGGGTAAATACAACCTATGTGTGGCATGGATACAATGTGCAGACACTTATACGGAACTTCTGTTCTGTGGAAGACTGCAAAGGATCTTGTAGTGCAAGACGGTAGACGCAGCTCTCTAGCTCCTCTCTGGGCCTCACCTGAGAGCTTGTTAGAAATGCAGAGTCTCATGCCCTGCCCCAGACCTGCTGAGCCCAGATCTGCATTTAATAAGACCCCCAGGTGATTCATCTACATGTTCAAATTGGAGCAACTCTGCTCCAAATTTAGTCTCAGTGCGTTGCAGGTGATGTATGCACAGATTACACTACGCTGGAGCCAGCGGAACCTGCGGACAGGGACAGCACGGTGAGTCTGCAGAAGGAGAAGGCCTCGGTGAGAGGCAGTCACAGCCTTGCCTCCACTTGGCCGAAAAAGGCTTTGTCTGCACCTGGCTTTTGTACAAGTTCCAGTCACATCAATTACATCATTTAATAACATACTTCAAAGGTTAGGACAAGATTTAAGAGTCAAATGCAAGTAAATAATTTTATGGTCAGTGGAGGCTTAGGTAGCAAAAGGATGTGATGCCGGCGGGAGAGACATTACAAAAGTTTTATTACCCCTTTGCTGGGAGACTGGCTTAACCTGCAGCTCCTGTCTTTCCTTTGCATCTCTGTAATAGCATCTAAAACGAAGTTAAAAAGAAAATCTCCAGTGCTGACTTGGCATCAAGAAGATGCTCAATATTAACCAGTGACAAGAGCTGTTCTGTGTTGATTTAATTCAGACTAATTTACTACATATATAACCATAAAAATACTTCTTTAGTAAAACATCTTATTATAATAAATCAAGAATCATCCATGCTGTCCCAGTGTCTTTCCCTGTGTGTTTGTGTTTACAATGGCAACGATTTGTAATAACATCTACATTTATATAGCACTTACTATGGGCCAGACATAGTGCCGAGCCCTTACGCATACCATCTTATTTAATCCTCACAACAACCCTGTAAGGTAGGTACTATTGTCACCCTTATTTAACAGATGAAAAAACTGCACAGAGAGGTTAAATAACTTGTCCAAGGCTACACAGCAAGTAAGTGGCAGAGCCAGGATTTTACCCCAGGCAGTCTGACTCAAAGCCCTTGCTCCTATTAATAGTTACCACACATAGTGGATATCTACTCACCGCCCCATCTTTGATGAAAGTATGGCACAGATCTGCAATTTTACTTCTCGACAGTGATATTCTCCTGAGAAAAAGTTCTCCGCGCTCAATCATGATCTTTTTACATTTGGAGTAATCCTGGGAAGAAAAGAGCAAAATGAGAGAGGGCAGGGTCGATCCAGGTAAAGCTGAGAACATGTGTAACCAAATAGAGAAGTGGAAAGGTAACCTGAGGGAGGGCAGGGGCTTACAGAGTATTCCAGGGAGGTAAGGCTGATGAAGCGAAGGAAGAGCTCCCCGCCAGAGGACACGGCCACGGAGGAGTCCACGCCACACAGGGTCTCTATGGCACTGGTGAGGTTTGCTCTCAGGCCCTGGATTGTCTCCCCTGGAATGACCAAATGAGGAATGTGATGTTCATTTTAGTATCACAGGCCCTAGCTGGGTCTGCAATTCATTCATTCATTTAGGGAATATTTAATGGGTGCATACTGTATGCTAGGGATATATCAGTGAATAAAACAAGCCAGCCACTGTGCCTCACACCTGTAATCCCAGCTACTCAGGAGGCTGAGGCAGGAGGATTGCTTGAGGCCAGGAGTTTGAGACCAGCCTGGGCAACATAGCAAGACACCATCTCTTGGGGGGGGAAAAAAAAGACAGGTTCTGCTCTGATGGAGAGGAAGCACACAATAAGCAAGCACACAAAGAAATAAACAAGTAAAATGCAGATATATGTAAGGAAGAACAAAAAAAGCAGTGATATGCAATGTGGGGCTACTGAACGGGGATGGCCTCTTGGAGTGGGGGCCATTTAAACTGAAACCTGAATAAGAAAGGATCCAGCCCCAGAGCCAGTGGGAAGAGTTCCAAGTACAGATTATAACAACACAAAGGCTCTGAGATGGGAATAAACCTGGCATGAGAAAGAGAGAGGCCAGCAGTGCTGAAGCAGAGTTCAGTGAGGGACAGCATGGAAGGACATTGAGTAGCAGCAGCAGATGAGGTCTGCCAGGTGGTGTAGGTGAGCAAAGGTGTTTGGATGTTACTGTAAGTACAGTGGGAAGACCCACGTCTCTAGGCCAGCAGTTCAGATTAAAGAAGGCCTTATTATCATTACTATTTTGGTTACACAGGGTGTCATGCTATGCCCAGATGCTTACATGTAGGATGCTGAGTTGGTATGACATCACAATGAGTAATATTAATAGAATTTATTCTGGTATATTCTCTGTAGTATTTGCACAGAATCTGGTGCAAGGTGGAAGCCCCATAAACATCTGTAAAGCTGAACTATTGCTGTAATTTAAGCTTCATGGCTAACTCGATATAAAATGGTCACTTGACTAAAAGTATATTTCATTTATGGAAGGGGATCCTTCTAGTGATAACCTGAGGGCTCTCTCCAGATTAAAAGGCATGAAATGAAGGCAGAAGCTGAGCCTGGGGCTGCATTACCTTATGCAAGTAAACATCCATCTCTCACCTTCTGCATTTTTAAGAGTCATTAGAAGACTCTCCTAAGGCCCAGAATATTCACACATGACGTCTTTACCTTTATCTCTCTTCAAGAACTCCAGCAAAGTCCGGATGGCAGCCACTGCCGAGGCCATGTCAGGATCTTCTTTTATCTGAGACTTAAAGTATTCAATTAACTCTGGGAAAAGAGGAAAAAGTGATTCATCAAATTCATTTAGCAGGATGTAAGGCCAGAGAGCTTATTAATGATTGTTGACCTTAAGAAGCAAAATAATTTAAGAAATGTTTTCTTTTTGGGTTATTTGGTTTCAGGGACATGATAAAAGTATCAGCTTTTAGGAATAGAGAAGACACCACTTTACTGTTTGCAAGATCTCTTATTTGGAAAAAGTTATTGGTGTGCAAGGCATAAAATTAAAGCCCTACCAAAAGATTAATAGTCATTCTTCCCCCTATCCTTGGACCTAAGTTCTGAGACGATCTGAGTCAGCCACCTTACCAATTTTTCCTGCACCCCTCCTGACATATGCTAATGCAAGTCTATTCACATACACGCATATGTACACGTGTGTAAATGAGAGTTCCACCCCACCCCCTTTATTCCTTTACATGAGAGGTATTGTATTAGTTTGCCCTTGTTTTTCACTTAATAAAACCCTTTAATAACCATAGTAGATGAGCACATTAAGTATGCCTTATTCTTTTGATTTTGAGTGACAGATCCAACAAGACAGGAACTCTTACTCCTGCTTCACATAGGAGGAAATCAACATTGCGGAGGCCTTTCTGGAGGAGGGCGCTAGGAAGCAGCGTGTGTACGGGCAGGTGTCTGCGGATACTCTCAGGGCCCAGGCCTGGATACGAGACCAGCAAGGGGGGCTTAGTTACGACTAGAGGAATCGCATGCACACGAGCAGCCTGAACTTCGACAACGACCTCTCCGGGAGCCCAGCTTCGGTGTGAGCCCTGCGCGGCTCCGCTGTAGGCCCAGCAGTCCCACCTCACCCTGGCTTACCCTTGTCGTCCATGGTACCCCTCTGAGTGAGGAGCCCGAGGGTCCCAGAGCCGCCCGCGCCACTGCAGGACCGCGCCGGCCGCGAGCCACACGGATTGACAGCGCGCGGCGCGCCGCCGCACTCCACTTCCGGCGCTTTGGGGGCGGGGCCGGGGGTACGGCGCGCGGCCCGGGCCAAACCACCCTGCGCGTCGCTTGGCGGCGCCGGAAGTCGGGGTGCGAAGGATCCCGGACGCCGGCCGACCGCTGCCTGCTCTAAGCTGAGGTGCTGGGCCGCCATGGTCTCAGACGGTGAGGGTCGCGCAGGGCGGGACCCCGGGCCCCAGGGCTGGGCGGACTCGGCTTGGCCAGGACCCGCCAAATGGAGCGTATCTTTTGGGCTGGGCGGAACTCGTTTGGTCTTTAGAGGAGTAGCCAATGTATCCAGCCATTCATTCCGTGAATATTTTTGCATCGCCTCCTGTGTGCCGGGGGTCATTTTCTGCGCTGGAGCAGAGATGATGGGAGACAGGGGCCCTCGTGGGGGTTCCGGCCCAGTGGGCAAGGCAGACAATCGGCAAGTGAATAAAAATAATTCCAAAGGGTGACAAGAGCTGTGAAGACAACCTAATAGGACGGTGTGGTAGATTGACTAGGGAGGAGGAAAGCTGCTGGACGTAGGAGTCCAAGGGAGAGCGGGATATTGAAACTAAGACTTGAATGACTATTCGAAGTCCCGGGAAAGTGCCTTTTAAATGCGAAGGCGCTGTGGCTGGTCGAGCCACCCGGTCACACTGAGAAGCAAGAAATGGAGAGCCTGGGGGTAGAGGAAGGTGGGAGACTTTCATTCATACATTAAACTACCAGTTATAGAGCCTGACGAGTCTTGAAGAAAAGGCTAGAAGGATGAGATCAGAAAACGAGCCAGTTGCGGGTCATATAGGGCCTTGTGGGCCTTGATAAAGTGGTTGAGCTTTATTTTTAAGTGTAATACAAAGCTGTTGTAGAGTTTTAAGCAAGGAAGTGTTACGATCTGATTTACAGTTTTAAAAGGTGACTTTTACTGCAGTGTGGAAAAAGGATTGTAGGGAGCACGAATAGAAATGGAGATCCCTTCAGAGCCGGGGGTGGTGGCTCATGCCTGTAACCCCAGCACTCTCGGAGGCAGAGGTGGGAGGATAGCTTGAGCTCAGGTGTTGAAGACCAGCGTGAGCAAGAGCAAGACCCCAGTCTCTACTAAAAATAGAAAAAATTAGCCGGGCGTGGTGGTGCACGCTTGTAGTCCCAGCCACTTGGGAGGCTGAGGCAAGAGGATCGCTTCAAGACCAACCTAAGCAACATAGTGAGACCCCTTTGTCAAAAAAAAAAGTTCAAGAAGATGATTAATGTGTTAAGGTAGCCTGGTTAGTTGTGTTTGTCACTTTTGAGAGTAGCCTAATTCCTTTTCACAATAAATGATTTACATAGAAATTGCTTTACATTCTGGATTTTATCTTTTAAAAATTAGCTCCTAACCACGATTAGCCTTGCTGCTAGGTGATTGGATGGAACAGGCCACATTGACTCCGATGTCTCCCTTTAATTCTTCATGCCTGAAATTCTACCACTGGGGTTCCTGTTATTGGCTAATCAGTGTCTTCTGTCCTTGGCCAGGCAAAATGCAAATATCTCTGGGTGCATTCAGTAGTCATTCATTGAGCATCTGCTATGTGCTAGGCACTATGCTAGGAGCTGAGGATAAGCCGTGAACAAAACAGACAAAAATCTCTGCCCTCGTGGAGTTTACGTTCTCTACAGGAAGCAGGCAAGAGCTTGCTAAGGGCCCACTTCAGTCTCTGAAAGAACTGGGTCCTCTGTTAGTTTTCGATTGTAGGATGATAAACATTTAAAGGCACGTAGTGGTACTGGCTCTAGATTTAATCTGTGAATTGGGAATGTTAGCTTTGATTCATTTTCATGAGGCTAATGTTTTTAATTTTGTTTCTTGTTAATTTTCAGAAGATGAATTGAATCTTCTAGTTATCATAGTTGATACCAACCCAATTTGGTGGGGAAAACAAGCATTGAAGGAATCTCAGGTAAAACTGCTTGAGGAGGCCTTTGGATAGTTCTGGCTTAACTGAGTGTATGTTTATATTGCTTTTTTTAAAAAAATGTCTTTATTAAGGTGTAATTTGCATACCACAAAATCCACCCATTATACTGTACACTGAACTGTAGTCAGTGATTTTTTTTTTTTTTTTTTTTAGTAAATTTGTGACGGTGTGTAACCAATACTGCAATTCCATTTTAGAACATTTCTTTTACTGAGTAAAGTTCCCTCATTCTTCATGCCTATTTGCAGGCAATTCCTGCTTCTACCCACAAGCTCCTGGCAACCACTGATGTGCCTTCTGTCTTTATATGGCCTTTTCTGGGCGTTTCATGTATTAATTCCATACAATATGTAGTGTTTAAAAGAATACTTTCTATTTTGAAATACTTTATTATGCAATAATTATAGACTCACAGGAAACTGTAAAAATGGTACAATATCCCATGTACCCTTCACTCAGCTTCCCCCAGTGATAACATCTTATATAGCTATAGTACAATATCGAAACCATCAGTGCAATCTACAGACCTTATTCAAATTGCAAGTTTTACATGCACTAATCTGTGTGTGCGTGTGTGGGTGTGTGTGTAGTTCTATACAATTTTTATCATATGCACAGGTTTGTGTAGCCACCACTGCAGTCAAGATGTGGAACTGTTCCTTCACTACAAAGGAGTTCACTTGGGCTGTACCTTCTACAGTCACTGTTGTATCTTTCTAGTCTCTATCCCTAACTTCTGGTAAATGGTAATATGCCAACCCGTTCTCCATCTCTATAATTTTGTTTTGTAAATAGATCATACAGTAGGTACCCTTTGCAATTGGCTTTTGTTTATTCAATGTAATGCCCTTGAGATCCATCCAAGTCATTGCATGTATCAGTAATGATTTCTTTCCTTTTTTCTTTTTTTGTGTGTAATTCCAGGTTAAATTCACATTATTTTTTTTTTATGCTGAGTATTATTCCATGGTCTGATGTACCATATTTTGTTTAATCATTCTCCTATTGAAGGACATTTGGTTTGTTTCCAGTTTTGAACTACTACACAAAAAGTTGCTCTGAAAATTTGTACACAGGGTTTTATGTAGACACAAATTTTCATTTCCCTGGGATAAATGCCCAGGAGTGCAATTCCTAGGTCATATGGTAATTATATGTTTGGTTTTTTTTTTTTGTAAGAAACTGCCATACTGTTTTCCAGAGTGGCTGTACCATTTTACATTCCCAACAGCAATGTGTGAGAAATGCAGTTTCTTTGCATCTCACCAGCATTTGGTGTTGTCATTTTTTTTTTTTTTGCTAGCTGTTTTATTAGATGTGTAATGATACCTCATTGTGGTCTTAGTTTGCTTTTCTGTAATGCCAGCTGATGTTGGACATCTTCTCATGTGCTCATTTGCCAGCTGTATGGCCTTTGTGGTGAAATGTCTTTTTATATCATTTGTCCATTTTCTAATTGTATCGTTTGTTTGCTTTTTTAACTGTTGAGCTTTGAGATTTCTTTGTATATTCTAGATGCAAGTCCTTTGTCAGATACATGGTTTATAAATATTCTTTCACAATTACTACGTCACCGAATGGTTTCCTTTTTCTCCCAAGTATATCAACTACTTTATAAGTTGCTTCAGTGGCATTATTTCCAGGTCTTATTGCTGCTTGAAAGAATTGTCTTTGCTTTTGATTTTCATATTTTAATTTTTACAATACAACCTTTTACGCCTTTCCCTCTAATTTAAAATATTTGTGGTCCTTGTGAGTGTTATAGTGCTGATGAGCATTGAATTTCTTGAATGTGGATACTACAGCATCACAAAGCAAGCAAATCATCTTATCTTTAGCAGAAACAAGATAATATTGCAATTCCCAATCCTCATTAAAAAAATCTGTTTTCTTCAGGATTCTCTTGGTCTTCTTTGACATGATGGGCTGTTAAGCAGACAGAATTAAAATACACTGTGGAGTTGTGCAACTATTCACAAATTCCACTTCAAAGAGAAACACAGTGCACTGTTGTCAAAAGCTGATAACAGACTGGCGTACTGGACCCCCATAAACTCTCCAGCCAGCCTCGTGTGGTGGTGGCACCGTCAGGCTGGGGAAGTTAGAACTAAGAACATAGTAGCCGTCAGTTTAGCCCTTATGGCTTACTAATGTTATAATTGTGCCAGTCAATCTAGGAGGATTATTTTGTGGTAACTTATTTTATTCTTTGGTATTTTAAATACATTCATTTTAAAAACTAAAACTATAAAAGATGAACAAAAATGTATTAATGAAAATAAAAAATTTGTTTTGTAAAATTTGGATTCAGTCAAAAGGCTGCACTTAAGGACCTAAAAGGCCACGTGTGGCCTTGGTATAAGCCCCCTGGTTTATACCAAGTGTAATTGTTTCACTTTCCTCTTACTCCATGACTTAAAACAAAAATATCACACAGTATTTGTGTCAGAACTATACTGCTGCAGTTGAAACCAGGAATTTACTATGAATACAAGAATTCAGAAAAAGTCAACATAGGCATTCTATGAGAATCAATTGGCTACATGGAATTTACCATAAAGAGTATTGCATATTTCATTATTATTTGTAAAGTATGTTTTACAAACCTTTGTATCAGTAATATTTGAATTAAACATATGTACTTGTGTGTATGTATACCTAATTGTTTAGGGAGCCAGTGGTTAAACGTTTAGCAGCACATTGCTGGTGTTGGCCTGTTACTCTCCAGAAAGGCTGTCTTAGTTTGCGCTCTTATCAGTGGTGTGTGAGAATTCCTCTTTTCTTGTGCCAACACGAGATAGTCTCTCTCCTTGTCTTATCTTTTGTCAATATAATGTGCAAAACACAATGCACTCTCAATTTGCTTTTAGTGTATTTGATGGCCATTTTCACTTCTCCCTTTGGGGTTTTTTTTTTTTTTTAATTACTGATTTGTGGATACTCTATATTAAAGGGTTGGCCCATGGCTTGTCATATGTTGCAAGTATTTTTCTCCAGTTTTTAACTTGCCTTTCACTTTGGTTTATTGTATCATGTTTTCTCATATGGAAATTTTAATAGATTTGTTTTTCTTCAATAGGCTGAAATTTACCAATGTTTTGTTTTCTACTTGAAATATTTATTTCTTGAAGAGAAACAGGTCTTATTCCAGGATTACAAAAATATCCACTTATGTTTCTTGGTATTATTAATACTGTTAGTACCTGTGAGAATGTGAGCTCCATGAGAGATGGGGTCTTTGCCTGGCATATAGCAGGCAATCCGCATACTTAGTGAATAAATGAATCGAAAACTCTTAAGAATCTCCAGTTTATTCAGTTTGTATTAAGTATCCATTCCACAGGTAGCAGTAGTTTGCTTGTAATTTTATCACAGAAGATGTGACATGTTTGCTATTCCCTAAATGTTATGCAAAAAATATTTGGGGAATATTGTACTGATGAAGGAATGATGTCATATAAGTAAAATTAGAAAATTATAGTTTTCGAGTGTTTTTGTTTATGCTCCTGAATAAATTTTTAGCAGTGAATATTTATCTAAAATTTAAATGAAGTCTTAATTTTAAGACCTGACAGTTACTTGTATAGCTAATTTGTTTTTCCAATGTCTTTGATTTTGTCGACAGTTTACTTTATCCAAATGCATAGATGCTGTGATGGTGCTGGGAAATTCCCATTTGTTCATGAATCGTTCCAACAAACTTGCTGTCATAGCAAGTCACATTCAAGAAAGGTATGACCGTTATGATTATTTTTCCTGTTCAGTGCTGAACATTCATGAGTTTTCTGTGCCGGTTGGCACGTATTGTTCCCTGTCCATGTTGTAAAAGGGAAATTTTTTCTATACCAGTGAACAACAGATACAGCATCAAGAACCAGTACATGTACGTTGTCATTCTACGAATATTGAAAACTTCGTTAGTTGATAGATAGTAGAGTTGCACAGTGGCACGAGTCACTTACACAGATTGAACTATATTGTCTGGGCAAAATAGGAAAAAGAACTATCAAATTGGGCAGGTACTTCCTCATTCCTGTCTTTTCAATTTGTGTCTCCTCCAGAAGGCAGGTAAGATGGGAAGTGTGATTCTGTTTTCCCTTCAGCCAGTCTGGGCTCTGCTTACCTTTCAGGGCCTGACTGTTTCACTGCTCTAGGGGTCATTCTGGTGTTTAGAAATAAAGATTTTTCTTAGAACATTGGCTTTAAAACCCAAGCCAACTATTCCATCTGGTGCTTGACTGAAGAAACAGTGATCTTTTCTAATATTGGGGTAGAAACTGGCTGTGTTAGACTCACTGCAAGATGGTGCCATTAGCCCACAGCTGCTGTGTAAATATGGCCACATATATGGCGAGAGTTTTCATGAATAATTTTGACCATATTTACTTGTCACGTTATGCACCAAATGTAGAATTGAATCATCATGTAAGATACAGTTCTTCCATCTCTTAACTGTCACATCACAATAGAAGTGACTCTTGCTTATCAACATATTTTATCTGAGATTAGTGGCTGCTTCTCAAATTTTCTTGGTTCTTAGGGCTACTTCCTCTGGTGGGCGAAAGAGCCACGGGCCACCAAGCATACGCACCTACTCCCATCCTTACTCTACATTTTTCTCAGAATTGGGTGAAAAAGATGATGCTAGTTAGGTTAAGATACCAGTAAAAGCTATAACAGCCAGACTTTTCTTTCTTCCTTTCTTTTTCTTTAAATCAAAAGTGTCCTCTGTGTGATTACCTTAAGAGTCATGAAGCACAAGAGAATCTTTTCAGGGACCCTTGGACCAGATTTTTATTACTGGAGTAGATAATATGTACCTCAAATGATAAACTAGTAGTAAATTAGAATTTGGTAGGAATCTCTTCTGATTGTTATCTGAGAAAGGAAAGTATGGGGACCACCGTGAAGCATTTCAGAAGACTATAACCCAATACCCTCTTTACTCCACTCGTTGTTCAGAAAACACTGGAACCATTAAAATGTGTGGTGGTAGACGAATGTTTGCCAATTTGCCTATTTTATACATTTTTTAAAAATGAAATTTATTGTAGAATCTTATGAGTCCAAAAGTGGCGTGATTTTGTTTTCTCTGCTTGAATTTCATTTTGATCCTGAGTAAGAGCGCAGGCAGTACATCCTGGTGTAACTAGATTTTTTTCCTTTGCTGTTTCAGTCGATTTTTATATCCTGGAAAGAATGGCAGACTCGGAGACTTCTTTGGAGACCTTGGCAACCCTCCTCCTGAATTTAATCCCTCAGGGAGTAAAGATGGAAAATATGAGCTGTTAACAGCAGCAAATGAAGTTATTGTTGAAGAGATTAAAGATCTAATGACCAAGGGTAACAGCTTTTTAAAAAATTACTGTTATTTTGGAAATGGAGTTGATTTTGGAGGTCTTTGACACATAAAGTTCATAAAGTAAAAAGATTCGCATCTCTTTATACTATCTACTTGCACTCTTTGTCTTTTCTTTTTAAGAATCATTTTCATCAAAGTCTGTATAATTTGCCTCACATCTACAGCATTTGACACAGTTGACCAGCCTTTACTCCTCTTTTTTGGTGTTTTCGGTTTTTGAGACAGGGTCTTTTGCTTTGTTGCCCACACTGGAGTGCAGTGGCCTGATCACATAGTTTACAGCATCTTCAAACTCCTGGGCTCAAAGGATCATCCTGCCTCAGCCTCCCAAATAGCTGGGGACCACTGGTGCTCACCACCGCAGCCGGCTAATTTTTTTTCCTTTTTTCTTAGAGGTAGGATCTCACTAAGTTGCCCAGGCTGGTCTCGAACTCCTAGGCTCAAATGATCCTCCTGCCTCAACTTACTGAGTAGTAGGGACTATAGGTGCAAGCCACTATGCCTGGCTACTTCTTTTTTTTTTTTTTTTTTTTTTTGTGAGACAGGTCTCACTCTGTTGCCTGGGCTAGAGTACAGTGTTATCAACATAGCTCACTGAAACCTCAAACTCCTGGGCTCAAGCGATCTTCCTGCCTCAGCCTCTTGAGTGGCTGGGACTCAAGGCACGTGCTACCATGCCTGGCTAATTTCTCTATTTTTTTGTAGGGACAGGGTCCCACTGTATTGCTCAGGCTGGTCTCTAATTCCTGGCCTCAAGGAATCCTCCCACCTAGGCCCTCCCAAAGTATTGGGATTACAAGTGTGAGCCAGCCTTTACTTCCTGAAAGATATTTTTTGGCTTCTAAGGATATCCTGTTGACCTGTTTTTCCTCTTTTTTGAACCATTTCTTAGTCTCCATTTCTAACTTTTCCTTTATCTTGTCCCTTAAAATATTCATTCTTATTTTCTTCTTTTTATGTTTTCATCCACTTTTGTCTTTAACACTCATTTATGTATGAATACTTCCCAGTTTTTGTCTCTAACCGAGGATTTCTTTTAAGCTCAAACTTCTCCATTTAAGTGCCCCACTGTTTCCTTAACGTGGCCCAGACCAGCTTTGTTATCTTTGCCTTCAATACGCCACAGTTTCCATTCCCTATTTCTGTCACCCTCATCCACCTAGTTTTTGAAATTTAAAGCTTTCACTTTTGACTACTTTCCTCTCACATCTAACATCTAATTTGATATGAAATCCCAGTAGTTTAGCGTCAGAAGTATCTCCAGAATCTGACCCCTTGCTATCTAAATCAACCTCAGCACTGTTGACATTTGGGGCTAGACAACTCTGCTGTAGGGACTGTCCTGTGCATTGTAGAATACTTAGCAGCGTCCCTGGCCTCGACCCACTAGATGCCGTAACATCCCCCAGTCGTAACAAGCAAATATGCCTTCAGACGTTGCCAAATGTACCCTGCAGGGCACAATAGCCTGGATTTGGAGCCCCTGCTCCAGATGATTGTGATGCTTCCTCCAAGAATGCTTTGGTTCGAAAGCATACTTAGTTAAAGAAAGTACTAAGTGGTTTTAGTTCAAGACAGGACTTAAAAATTCCCTTTTTAATGTTTTTTTTTTTTTTGTTATTTGTAGGTGACATAAAGGGTCAACATACAGAAACTCTGCTGGCAGGATCCCTGGCCAAAGCCCTTTGCTGTATCCTTGGTGTCTGAATGATACAGAAGGTGCCTTCTGTAGTAGACATATCTTAACTTGTGACATTTCTTAGAATCTTGAGTGTCCATTAATAGGAAGCATTACTATAATAAAGTGGTAGATAATAAAAAAAATAGTTTATCTTGGCTTTGAAATGTTTTTAAGACAGCTGTAAAAACCTGAGGTGGAAAGAATGAGAAAACTCCAGAGTCTACAGTATGTCCTTCTGCCTGCTCCCAGCGCCTCCTCAGGATGCTTCCTTGCTTCTCATTTTGACAAATTGGGGATCTATCAAAATAAGAGATGGGAGTTGGGAACAGTGTTTGATTTTAAAAGCTGTTTACTGACCCTGAAGCTTAATAAATGAGTGGCTGCTTCTCTACAGGCAAACTGGTTATTTTGTACGTAGTGTAGGGCAGTAACACCTTTCTAAGCATTTTCAATTTTATCTGTTTGTCTGATGTTCTCTCAGTCTTATGTAATCAAAAATTCTTTTGGACAACATGGAGTGATTCCTTTGTTCCAGACGGATTTGGGTCATCTGATCATCTTAGTATGGTTTCAAATTTGTTGCCGCAGTCGATTGGCTTATTGATTTACTTGTGGTCCTAGTATTCAAATCTAGGACATGGTAGATAATAATAGGACAGTCTGATAGTGGTAATTTTAATCTTCTGAGACAAAGATCATATTTTGATCAGGTTACAAAGCCCAGTTGAGGGCAGAGTTAGTAACTGAAAACCCCCAGTCACTCTAGTGTATCTGTCACAGTAAGTGGGGCATTTCTTTTTTTAGCTAGGTGGATGCTGGGTTTATTTAACTAAAATTTGAGGTGATTTTTATGTTCATTATAAATATTTATGAAATAAAATAATATTTTTATATTCCTTAATGCTAAGAAATTAAGACATTCACAGAATGAACAAAGAAGTCAAAGGTAGGAGCCTGTTTTTCTATGAGAACTGTAGTCCTACCTATTTTACTACTATGTGTGTAGTGGACTGCTTAAAAGTTGGTTAGGAAACCATATTTGTTTAGTGAGATTCAGTCATATTGTAATCTGTTTTTATCTTTTTATAGATAATCAGGAAATGAAATCACGGATATTGGTAAGATTTAAAAAATCAATACTATGTTTATATTTAATTATAGACAATTGGAGAACAATGGGAAATAAGACCCATTTATAATAGATGCAAAAAATGGTAAGTATTCAGAATTAATTTAATAAGCAATGTGTAAAACTGATTAGGAAGAAAAACTAAAATTCTGAGAGAAATAAAAGAACTGAATAAATGGAGGGCCATATTTTATTCTTGGATGTCAGTTTTTCCAAAGCCACACTGTCAATTCAGTGCAATATCAGTCAGAATATCAATAAGGTTGTTTTTTTTTTTTTGTTTCCTGGCAGGGTAGAAAGATTTAAGAAAGAAAACTCAACAGTTTATCTGGAAGAATAAATCAAAAAGAATAGCCAGGAACTTTCTGAAAGGGAATAATAAGTGGGAGTTTGCTCTGTTAGTCATTAAAACACATTATAGGCTGGGTGCGATGGCTCACTCCTGTAATTCTAGCACTTTGGGAGGCCAGGGTGGGAGAAGCGCTTGAGCCCAGGAGTTTGAGGCTGCAATGAGCCATGATTGTGCCACTGTACTCCAGCCTGGGCAACAGAGGGAGACCCTGTCTCAAAAAAAAAAAAAGAAAGAAAGAAAATATGTTTAGCCTTACTAGGAAGCAAAGAAATGTCAAATAATGAGATTTTCATTGTCTGCTTATTGCTTAACACAAATGAAAAATCTGGTAGTTCCTGGGGTTGACAGTGATGTTAGAAATTGGTTATAGAAAATGGTCCTCCCATATCACTCATGGGAGGATAAACTGGTAAAATTTTTTGGAGGGCAGTTTGGTAATCTGTATCAAAATTAAATGTGCATACAATTTTGCAATTGCCAACTATCTTCGGGAGGTAATTGGGGATTTGTGCAAAGGGTATGTGAGGGTGTCATCACAGCATGATTTAAAACTGAGAATTGGAAACTGCTTAAATATCCTCTGTAGATAGATAGTGGAAATCTATGAAGTCAGCAAGAAGCATAATATATATTCTAATTCATTGGTGTAAAAAGATTCCCCCCCTCTATATATTGTGGACTGAAAAATCAGGTTGCAGAACACTAGGTAGACTGTCATCCAGTTAACCTCTGTGTGTGTGTGTGTGTGTATTCTGCGGGTGAGTGTATATACTTGTCCACATAGATGCTCTATAATAGAAGAATGTTCATCCTCTGGACAGTAGGATTTAGGGAGAAATTTTGCTGTCATCTTTACGCTTTAGGTATTATTTAATAATGATAAATGGGAAGACAAATTGGAAAAATAACGTTGGTCATGGTTGACTATATACTGTGTGACATTTGAGTGGGAGTATTGAATGAGACATTTGAGAGGGATGTGCCGAGAGGTATTAACATGACTGTAATTTTCAGGTGATTAAGGCTGCAGAAGACAGTGCATTGCAGTATATGAACTTCATGAATGTCATCTTTGCAGCACAGAAACAGGTGAATTGAGAGCCTGCCTTTTAAAGAATATTTGTTTCATAATGAAGGAAGGAATCAATTTTATTTTTTAAATGGCCTGTTCAGAGAGAGAGTCTGAAAAAATTAATGGGCTAGGAATTAAGAATCCATACTGTATACTAGTTATTTCTCTATTTTGGGTCCCGGTTTGCTTGAGAATCTGATGGGTCCCCAGAACAGTGTGGGGACTGCCAATGCAGTTTTGTGTATAGTTTCATGATATTCAGGTAACTCCTTTTAGTTCATCCTTGGACCCCATGCTAAGAATCCCTAGTTTGACAGTTTGCTGCATAAATCTTGCCTCAGTTTCTCTCTCTTTACTTTAGTGAGCTGTGTAAAAATTCAGTGTTTTTACTTTGCAATAACTGAAATGTTCAGATGAATTATGACTAAATACACTTTCTTCTTTGATACCTTTAAGAAAAGAAAGAACCCAGGTGCGGTGGCTCATGCCTGTAATTCTAGCACTCTGGGAGGCTGAGGCAGGAGGATTGCTTGAGATCAGTAGTTTGAGACCAGCCAGAGTAAGAGCGAGACCCCATCTCTACTAAAAAAATAGAAAGAAATTAGCCAGACAACTAAAAAAAATATATATAGAGAAAAAATTAGCCGGGCGTGGTGGCACATGCCTGTAGTCCCAGCTACTCGGGAGGCTGAGGCAGGAGGATTGCTTGAGCCCAGGAGTTTGAGGTTGCTGTGAGCTAGGCTGATGCCACGGCACTAGCCCGGGCAACAGAGTGAGACTCTGTCTCCAGGGGAAAAAAAAAAAAAAAGAAAGAAAGAAAGAAATCCTTCTAAAAATTTAAGTTTTAATATAAAATGCTGCTGTAGCCATGTATAATATTCTCATAGAGTGGCAACATGATACAATGAAAAGAGCACAGACTTTGGAGGCAGGCAGAGTGGGGTGACCACAGCTCTGCCACCCGCTAGCTCTGTGACCACAGCCCACCATATTCTGGGTGTTTTAGCTGCCAGATGCAAATGAAATACGTGCTGTGCAGAGTCATTATGCATTTTACATGAGCTACTTTCAGAATAGAGTCTGGGTACATAGTAGGTTCTCAGTATAGGGTACTCATTAATGTCATTATTCCTATAATATTTTCAAAATGTCCCTTTCAGAATATTTTGATCGATGCCTGCGTTTTAGACTCTGATTCAGGGCTCCTACAACAGGTATGTTTTAAAAGAATGCTTGGTGTTGGTTATGAAAATTAATGATTTTTATATTGATTACAATTTAAAATGATAATTCTTTGGATATATTGAATTAAATAAAATATTTAAAAGGAATTTTATCTGTTTTTTTCCTTTTTTATGGAAGTACTAGAAAATTATAAGTTATATGTTTCTTGCATTATATTTCTTTTGGGCAGCACTGTTGTATGTTGTTTTTTAATCAAAACTAAAAACCTGAATTTCAGCCAGGTGTGGTGGTGGCTCATGCCTATAATCCTAGTGCTTTGAGAGGCCAAGGCAGGAGGATGGCTTGAGGCCAGGTGTTTGAGACTAGCCTGGGCAATAGTCAGACCCTGTCCTCTACAAAAAATAAAAAAATTAGCTGGACATGGTGGAGTGTGCCTGTAGTCCCAGCTACTAGGGAGGCTGGGGCAGGAGGATCGCTTGAGCCCAGGAGTTTGAGGCTGCAGTGAGCTGTGACGACGCCACAGCTCTCTAGCCCAGACAAGAGAATGAGACTCTGTCTTAAAAAAAAAAGAAAAAACAAAAACTGAATTTTATTAATACTTTAATCAAAAAGGAAAAAAAAACCTGAATAAGTCTGAAGAAATTACCAAGCTTTTGATAAATGTTTTTGGCTATAAGAAATATTTCTTAAGCGATCAGTCCAGGCACGGTGGCTCACACCTGTAATCCCAGCATTTGGGGAGGCCAAGACAAGAGGATTGCTTGAGGCCAGGAGTTTGAGACCAGCCTGGGCAATATAGTAAGACCCTATCTCTACAAAAAATTTTTTTTAAATTAGCCAGACATGGTGGTCTGCACCTGTAGTCCCAGCTACTTGTGAGGCTGAGGCAGGAGGATTGATTGCTTGAGCCCAGGAATTGGAGGTTGCTGTGAGCTGTGATCATACTACTGCACTCTAGGCTGGGTGACAGAGTAAGACCCTATCTCTAAAAGAAAAAAAAAGTTGTGCTTCAAAGGACACCATCAAGCAAGTAAAAAATATTTGCAAATCATATCTGATAAAGAGACTTGTTTTCAGATTATGTAAAGAACTCTTAAAACTCACCAATAAGACAAATAATTCACTTAAAAATGGGCAAAGAATCTGAGCAGACATTTATTTCTCAAAGAAGATCTACAAATGGCCAATGAGCACATGAAAAGATGCTCAATATCATTAGCGACTAGGGAAATGCAAATCAAAACCACTGTGAGATCCCACTTCCCACCACTGGGGTAGCTAGTGTTGGTGAGCGGATAGAGAAATTGGATCCCTCCTTCACTGCTGCTGGGAATGTAAAATGCTGTAGCCACTTTGGAAAACAGTGTAGAACTTTCTCAAAAAGTTAAACATAGGGTTACGATGTGACCCAGCAATTCCACTCCTAAGTATATATAAGCTCAAGAGAAATGCAAACATATATCCACACAAAAATTTGGACTTGAATATTCATAGCTCCATATTCATGATAGCTCAAAAGTGGAAACAAACCAAATGTCCATTCATTGATGAATAGATAAACAAATTGTGGCATATCTATACAGTGGAATATTTGTTATAAAAAAATGAGGTACTGATATACATTATAGCATGGATAAACTTTAAAAACATTCTTAATGAAAGAAGCCATCAGAGTAGATGACTTTGTAAGGAAAAAAACCAAAAGAATAAGACGAAAGAAGCCAGTCCCAAAAGGCCCCATTTTGTGTGATTCCATTCCTATGAAATGCCTGGAATAGGCAAGTCCCTAGAGACAGAAGGCAGAGCGAGGGCTGCCAGGGTCTGGGGGAGAGGGCATGGGGAGTGATTGATAATGGGTGTGGGGTTTCTTGGTGGAATGATGAAAATGTACTGGAATTAAATAGTGGTGATGGTTGCACAACTCTGAATATACTAAAAACCAGTGGATTGTACACCTTAAAGTGGTGAATTTTATGGCATATGATATCTCAAATATGTTAAATGAATAAATATGGCAACAATAAAGTTGTGTCAGTAGCAAATGGGAAACAGGGCAAACACTCCTACACCACTGTCTTCAAAAAGTGAAAGGGATTGGTCAAGAGGGAAGAATAACAGATTTTGAACATCTCGAGAAGTAACTGGAAGTTTCTGGTCCTCATTTACGCTGGGAAAATGTTCCCTTTTAATCTGCAGTGTCACATCCTCCTCTCCCTTTGCAGACCTGAATAATTACCAGTGAGAGTTCCATCCCTCTGGAAAAACGAAGTAAGTGCTAGTTTGGCAGAGAGCCCTCTGTGTGTCTTGCAGGCTTGTGACATCACAGGAGGCCTGTACTTGAAGGTGCCTCAGATGCCCTCACTTCTGCAGTATTTGCTGGTAAGGAAACAGCAGCAGCAACCCTAATGGCTTGAGTACAACGTGGCCCATGTGCTGGGGAATGAATAGGAGCAGATGGGGGGTCCTAGTAATCGGGAGAAAGGAGTAGGTGGGTGGCCTTGGAGTTTCAAAGCTGAGGAGGGCGGGCTTCAGGTCATTTTTTCCCCTTATTTTAAATAAAAGTCCCTTGTTTTTTTGGTTTTTGTTTTTTTACAGTGGGTGTTTCTTCCCGATCAAGATCAGAGATCTCAGTTAATCCTCCCACCCCCAGTTCATGTTGACTACAGGGCCGCTTGCTTCTGTCATCGAAATCTCATTGAAATCGGCTACGTCTGTTCTGTGTGTTTGTCAAGTAAGTTCATGTACCTAGTTTTTTTCTTTCTCTTTATCAGGGGACGGGCAGAAAATACCTCTGTGGTTTTTAAATCACCCTGTTTCATTTTTTGTAATTTACAGTATTCTGCAATTTCAGCCCTATCTGCACTACGTGCGAGTAAGTATCTTTGAGTTGTGTGGGTGGCTCACGCTTCAGAGATGTAGAGCATTCAAAAGTGTTTTCTTCTTCGTGTCATTTCAGGACAGCCTTTAAGATCTCTCTGCCTCCAGTACTCAAGGCCAAGAAAAAGAAACTGAAAGTGTCTGCCTGAGAATGATGATTGGCCCCATCTTTTAGAGCTATTAATAGAGACTGTACGGCAGAGTCTTTGTTGGGAAGGCTCTGAAAAAAATACAGATATGTATAGGATAATTTTTAATGTAGTGAGATTCTTACAGGACATACTCCCAAAACACCCTTCTCATCCTGTGCTTCTGGGGGACCGATTTGTTTGAGGGAGTCATTCTATGCACTGTATCCTAAAATCTTCCATGACTGGTTTTTGTCCAGAAAGGGGAAAGAAAGCACTAATTTGTGGCTTTTATTTTTTTAATAGGATGATCATTTGTCAAAGTCAGCCTATCATGACTGATTGTTTTAGAAGCCAAAATATAGGTCTTTACTGTGAATTGTATGACATGAGAAATTTGAACACATCTTTGTGAAAAGGGACTATTTATGGAGTAATGGCATTAATCGCGATAGAACATCTTAACAGTTAACTTCAACAATAGTCATATAAATAAAATCCGTATTGTCTAAATTGAAATTTGGCTTCAGATATTATCAGATTTTTCTTTGTCTGGTATCAGTACATATTTGGACAATTTTATGCAAATAATAATAGTTTGTCACCAAATACCTACAAAACCTGATTTTACATGAGTAAGAGGAGCAAGTGCATTAGTGTGGTAGTAAATTTTTCTTCACAAACAGTTGGGTGAAGAGCTTATTTGTGAGAGCTAATGTCTGGTTCCACGGGGAATTTACTGGGGAAAATGAACTCTGTGTTAAGTGTTGTTCCCAGATAGAATTCTTCCTTTTTTTAGTGGGGGAAAAAATACATTAATATTGGAAACTGTACTCTACAAGCTTTGGAGTGAATACCGAAAACTTTTATAAGTTAAAAAAAATTATTTGTAATTTCAACAATAAAAAATTTATTTTTCTATGTAATCTTGAAATTATTAAATGTCATTTTAAGTTCCAGCAGGAAGAGTTTAAGGAATAGTGGCTGGTTTGCCTTGTTTTTATTTTTTATTTTTTTTTACTAATAGGAGACAGAGAGAGAGATTAATTTATTATCTGCCTTGTTTTTAAAAGTCACTGACAGCACTTAGGGAGGCTGAGGTGGGAGGATCACTTGAGCCCAGGAGTTTGAGACCAGCCTGGGCAGCATAGTGAGACCCCATCTCTACAAAAAAATATTAAAAATAAAAGTAATTAACAAAAACCTATTTGTGTACAAAATTTTGTATGTAAATAGATTTTAATTTTCTCCTTATATGAGCTGAATCTTAAATAATTTGGTATTTGGTTAGATGATTTCAAGTAGATTTTATATTCTATATTTGTGGTTTTAACAAATTGTACAAGGACTTTGGTGATCACTTAGCAAGTATTTGTTAATTCTTGAGTTTGAGAATCTGTCTTTTAAAAATAATATTATTTCATATACTAATTAAGTATAATGAAAAGTACTATTTTATGTCTAGGAAATAAAGCATCATATATGTAAAAGATGAATAATTTCAAACAAGCTAATTAGGCTTCTGTTATTACTTTTTCATTTGAAATGTTTTATATACTTTCTTAATTCTGTTTCAGTTTTATTTTTAACTGATTTAAAACACTGTGACTTAGGAGCTCTTAGATAAGGTTGTAACACCTCTATTAAAAGGAAGTTTAGGAAATGTTCCCCCTGGGTAAGCGAGAGATGCAAATCAGAGACAGTAGAAATCTACACATGCCCAGACCAGACCGTACTTGCCTTGGTGGCCTCATGGGAGGGTCATATGGGATAAAGGATGCAAAAATGTTTTATAATCTGTAAAGTGCCTTAAAAGGTAAGGCAGCGTATGGCAGCCGTGAGAATGCACCTCTTAGAACTCCACCTTCTGGGGGTGGAACTGACGGAGGCCCCAGCCACTGACTCTGAAGCCAGGCTCCCACGGGCTGCTCCCAGCAGGGACAGCACGGGAGTGCCAAGGCCCCCTGGCAAGGCCCCGCTGACAGCAACTTTAGTTTGAGAACCTGCCACAGCCTGGCCAGACTTCCCTGAGAATTACACCACAATCTAAGCTGCTTCCACCCAAATTCCTTCCTTTCCTCCCTCCCTTTGTCCTTCCTTCCTCCCGCTTTGCTTTTCACTCAGAGTCGGACTGCAGCCTGGTCTGAGGGCGCTCCCGGCTCCGTCCCCATATCACAGGCAGCTTCCCTAATAAGTGGACTTTAATCCCACCTTGGCAGCAGCTTCTAGGAGGACCCAGGCTACAACATAGTGCTAATAAATAAAGGATCTTTTAAAAGCTTTCATCATTATCCCTTCATTCAATATTCATTCATTCTTTCAACTATTATAAGAGCCAACATTTATGGAATACTTCTCTCGTGTGAGGCCTTGTGCTGAGCACTTTACAACCTATTCTCTCCTACGAGCCTCAGAGCCTGACAGGGTCACACTAGCATTGCCCCGTGCTGCACAGATGAGAGGCTGCACTACTGCCGGGTCGTCCTAATGGGCTTCACTCCTCCAACATGTAATTGAAGTAGATTCACAGACCACAGAACTCACTGTTTAAACATGTACAAAAAGAGGCTAGGTGCAGTGGCTCATGCCTGGAATCCTAGCACTCTGGGAGGCCAAGGCAAGAGAATCGCTTGAGGCCAGGAGTTTGAGACCAGCCTGAGCAAGAGCAAGACCATACTAAAAACAGAAAAATTATCCAGGCGTGGTGGAATGTACCTGTAGCGCCAGCTACCCGGGAGGCTGAGGCAGAAGGATGGCTTGAGCCCAGGAGTTTGAGGTTGCTGTGAGCTAAGATGAGGCCTCTGTACTCTAGCCTGGGATTTGACTATTCTGGACATTTCATAGAAATAGAATCATATACTATGTGATCTTTTGTGACCAGCATCTTTTACTTAGCGATGTTTCAAGGGTTTTGCATGTGGCAGCACTGTACATCTTTCCATTTCATGGCTGGATCCTTCCTCACTGTATGGTACATCACATTTTGTTCGTTCTCAGTTGATGGACAGTTGGGTGGTTTCCACCTTTTGTCTACAACACACAATGCTGCTGAGAACATGTGTATACAGGTTTTTGTGGACGTCTGTTTTTAATTCCTCAATTCTTGCTCCCAATATTCTCCCTCCAGGAGCCAGTGATCCTTTTAAAACAGCTGTTCTTTTCCCTGCTTAAAACTTCCCACTTCCACCCATTGTGCTTAGAATAAAGTGCAACGCTGCACTCTGGCCTTAAGACCCTTCATGATCTCACAGGGCTGCGGCTCCTCTTTCCTGTCACTTCCTGTCACCTCCCTCAAGTCCCACTGCCCTTGCTGCCCCTTGACCACATTGGGCTTGTCCCCATTGGCTGGGGCTGCCAGTGCACTTTCCCTGCCAGAGTTGAGCAAGAAGCCTACTTCTCATTCTTCCACCCTCTCTTATGCTCCAGGGAATGTCGCCACACCAGGGAATAGACACAGACCATCTATGTGCTTTCGTTGCGGGAAGGTTCTGTCCCCACGTAGTCAGTCCATGCCCAGGGGCCTTGCCAGAAAGCCACCAGCCTTCCCCTGCCTCCTAGACACCATGTTCCCACGACACTCCTTCTATTTCAATTCTAGTTATCAGACAACTTTATATCTTGAACCAAAATATCTCTCCTTGTAGTTTCCTTCAGTGTTCCCTGCAAGAATCGGTCTCTTTCTCCCCCTACAGTTGCGAGTGGTAGTAGGAATGGTGCCATGTTGCACTCCACCCCTAAAATATGATTCTGAGAATGACTTGTAGGGTTAAGAGCACAGACTCTGGTACCAGACTTTGACTCTGCCACTTTGAACAAATTACACATCCTCTCTGTGCCTCAGTGTTTTCATCTGTAAAATGGAGATAACAATCATCTCAGTGAGACCTTCCTGACCACCCAAAAGTGTCACCTTTCTCTCCAGCTCTTTCCGTCTTAATTTTACTCTATTAACTCTTATCATCTCACACTTCGTGTTTTATTTATTTGTTTATTGTCTTATGTCCCCTGTGAGGGTTAAGATTTTTGTACATTTTATTCACTGCTAGTGGCTAAACGATGACAAAGAAATATTTGTTGAATGAATAATGATAATATTGGCTACCATTTATTAAGCATTTATTTTGCACTGAATACAGTTCTCTATATTTTAAACACATTAAGTCATTTAATCCTCACAATATACTATTTAATTCCCATTTTACAGATGATGCAGGGGGAGTTAAATAGCACTTCAGGGCTATTTAGCCAAGAGTGAAAGGGAGAGCATGTGATTGGCATCCTTTGCTGATCCCGGGCTTGTCTCCTGCATCCCGAGGTCGGATCCCCTTTGGAGCTAGGTGGTTGGAGCATCCTTCCTGTGCGGCCTTGGCCAGGGTGTCCCAGCCAATCCCCTGCTCTCATGATCACCACTTACCAGGTCCCACCTCAGTCTCCTGCCAGGCTAGTTTCAGTTTCCCATTAGAGCCTCGGAGGGGTCAAGCTATCATTCATAAACCTAGAGCAATCCTAGGCGAACTCAAGGAGTTACAGAAGCCTTTTCGTGCATTCTTTATAGTGAGGAGTGAGTGTGGGTGAAATGACCTGGAGGGAGGAATACAATAGGCTGTGGTTACTTATTCACAGAAATGTTTTCTTTCTGGAGGATTTACCCCCTAAGCTTTACGGTTTGGCCATGCCGACTTTATTAGTAGATTCATTCTGCCAAAGACAGATGGGGAATAACAGAAATATTGAAGTGTTTGACAACTTTCCTCTTAATAACATTCTCCTAGGTTTTATTCCCAGATACCTAGAGAGGTAAACACTTTGCAGTTTCCCAGAGAGGAGCCGAGATGCAGGGGAAAGTGTCATGCTAATGTTACAACTGGAGCAACCCACAATTTTGCAAGAGTGTAGGGCCCCTTACAGAGCCTCAACTTTCAGAACCCTTTCATAATGTTAGATTTGCTGATCGATTAACATATGACTGGACATTGAGAGTAATAATGGCAAACATTTATTTGGCATTTGTCTGTCAGCCAACACCACACATGGAATTTGTATGCTGAACACCGTACATGGGTTCTCTCAGCTAAAGGACACACAATAGCTCACAAAATGAGTGAGCATTAATTGAGTGCTTGCTGTATGCCAGGCATTGGTCCACCCTCATTAGATATATATTACCTCACTTAATCCTCACACAATCCTAACAGGGAAAGGCTATTACTATCCTTTTTTTTATAGATGAGGAAACTGAAGCTTAGAGAGATTAAGTGACTTGCCCAAGGGCACTTAGCAGCTACAGAGTATCTGTGGAGGGAAGGCAAAATCTCAGAGCCTCAACTCTCAGTCCCCGGGCTATTACAATGCTTGAAATGCTTTGAGGCTGTTGACATAAGAAAAACAAATTTTTTTCCAGGCAGAATTCTGATACTTTCCCATCTGTCCTGTTGCTGGGCAAAACTCCTGTGTGTTCTTTGATTGGATCTGCTTTCAGAGTGCTGAGAGCTCTGAGTGGTGGAGAAAACCCTTCAAAAAAATGGGATAATGACAATAAAGACAATCCAACAGCGCTACCTAATTACAGCACCGCAGCCTCATCCCTTTTTGTGCCCCCCTCCCAAAACAATCCCCATAAAAATGAAGTTTATTAAGGCGCGAATCCTACCCTTCTTGTTTAAAAGCCAGTGCTTATAGGCTCGCCCCTGCCGTGTGGCTGCATTAACTCTCGAGTGGGAGGAAACTCCAATTTTTGAACTGGACACGGATTCCTCCCTTTTCACGATTCTTCTTACTTTGAGCCACAAAAGCCGCAGAAACGCTCTAGGCCTTGTGGGCGGGGCCGGGAGGCTCGGGCCTGGGCCGGGGCGGGCTCTCTTGCCGCTGGCCCAATCACGACAAGTTGCTCCCCCTGGCCGGCAGCCGATTGGTGGTTGCCATAGCTCCGGGATCTCGCTTGCGAAGATGGCGGCGGCGGGAGGGCGGCGGCGGCGTCTTCGCGTCCTGGCGCTTCCCGGCTTCTGAGGCGGGCGCGGTTCTGCGGTGCTGGGCCCGCGAGGCCCAAGCATGGCCTCTCCGCCGCCGGCCGCTCTCTTTTTGGGCCTCCTCCTTCTGCAGGGCGACCTGAGGCCTCTGTGGGGGGACCTGGGTGTGTACGGCGGGGCGGGGACCTGCCGGGCCCGGGGCTGCGGGGACTCCCAGGAGGCCGCCACACCCCCCCGAGGCACTGACAGTTCACCTTTAACCCCGCCCTGTGCCCTTCCTTCCCGCCTAGTTTTCGTCCCTTCTTTCATCCGAATGTCGGGCCCTGCGGTCAGCGCGTTCCTAGTCGTCGGAGACACCGAGAATGTGACTGTGACCCTGGCCGTGCTGCATGACGAGGCGGGTAAAGAGCCCGGTCCCTCTCGTGGGGAGGGTGGGGACGGCCAGATCCGGGCCGCCCAAGAGCGCGGCGAGGTGGCATACTCCGGGCCCCCCGCCTCTGTCCTCTGCAAAGTCGGGTGGGGAGGAAGGATGGGGGCCGCTGCAGACCAAAGGGGACCGACGGGCAGGTTCGGTAAGAGAAAGCTTGAAGTCATCATGGCTATGCATCGCCTCATTTCCCTAATAAGAATAGTAATACGTTTCATTCCATTTGACAAACGAAGAAACTGAATTTCAGAGAGATTGTCACTTGCCCAATGTCACACGGCTTGTAAAGGGCCCCGTCCTAGGCTTGTAAAGACATTAGGCAGTCTGACTCTAGTGCACTCCCTTCGCTGCTGGGCAATAGTGCCTGGCATTCTGATTTTCTCTTCTCTAGGAGTCTTGCCGGTTCCAACTTGTGTCGGGCTGACCACTGAGGCAGAAAACTGGAGTGTGACAGTGACCCCCAGTGCAGTAAGGCCACAGGTAAAACCTTCTCTGTAACCCGTGTAGGCCCATGTTTAGGGTTTCTGCAGTGCTCTCATGATTTGACAAGGTATAGTTTTCTCCTCGCTCAGAACTGTCATTAAATTGTGGGCTATGGGATCTGATAGACTTTGAACCAGCTCACGGGGCCCTTACTGTATGATTAGGGGTCCTTGGATGCATTTGCAGGGGTCTGTGAACGCTATGACATTGTATGTAAAATTCCGCGTGTATGTGCATTTTTCTGATGAGAGCTTTACTAGCTAGCATCATATTATCAAATGGGTCAGCTACTCAAAAAAGCTTCATAACCACTGATCTTGCCCAACTCTGAGTTCATGTGTAAAGACAATCCTGGAGAGATTAAATATCTTCTATTTAATAAGTGTTTATTGAGTGCCTAGTATGTGCAAGACATCAACTCTGGAGATAAAAGGATGAGCAAGATCAACTCTGCCTGCACCCTAGGAATGAACATTTACAAAGTCGTTCTGAGATCAGTGGGGGTTGTTTGCATTGACTTTTTTTGTGTATTTAATCTGCCTATAGGATAAAAAACTAAAAAGGTGCTACACAAACTAAGTTAATTTATCAGACCTAGGTTTAGCTTTCTGTAAGTATCCAAAAGTTGTTTGCTTTTATGCTAAATTAAGGAGTAGGAATCAGAGATTGTATCTTACCAGATTTATGGAGTGTACTTAAAGATAACTCTATCATCTTTGTATACAGTTCTCCTTTTATAAAATGAACTGAGGCTAGTGTGTGCTTTTATTGTGTTTTCCATTGTGTGTTCTTATAAATGCCGCTTTGAGTCGCTTTAAAAGTACAGCAATCTTTTCCTTTCAGGATGTGCTGGAAGTGACAGTAAGGTTGATGAATGGTCTGGAATGGTGTTCCTCTAATGAGACAGATTCTGTCTCCGAGTCCCCGTGTCTCCTCCAAACTCTTCTGGTTTCAGCGTCTCGCAGTTCGTCCTGTTTGGCACATCTACTCATCCAGGTGGAAATGTACGCCAACTCTTCTCTGACCCGTAACGCCTCAGGCAAGTGAAGTCTTTGACCGTCAAAGCATTCATGTCACACTTACCTGTGTGATAAGTACGTGCCTGCGGTTGGTAAAGTGCTCACCTTCACTCTTGAGTCTGTCTGGCCTCCATAAACTTACTTTTCTTTTTTTTAGTTTTCTTATTTTAAGTTTTTATTGTGTATTTTTATTTAATTAAGATTTATCTTGCTCTACTGTTTGGATCTTTGTAAGCCATCTTAAATCCTTTTTGAGAGAAGGTGAAATTTATTTCTGTGCATTGATTCTCATGACTCCATCTTATGGAAAAAAAAAAAGGAAAGGAAAAACTCATGAATGAGTTTATAGAAAAACGGATTTTCAGTGAAAGCTTTTGACTTCCAGCTCCCTTTCCTAGATTCAGCCTGCTAACTTCTTATCCTTATAGAAGCATGTATTCCCTTCTTTAAAAAGCACTCACACACACACACAGTAATACTTAATAACACAGTTCATGATTCTGTACCTTTTAAAAAATAATATAACTTAGCAATGGTTACATATAAATATGTGTAGGTTCACCTCATTCTTTTTAATGGTGCATAGTATTCCATTGTGTGGATAGACCATTGTGTATTTGACCGGTCTCTTACTGATGGAATTTACATCATTGCTAGCTTTTGATACTGTAGTGCCACAGCAGATATCATTATGCACACATATATGCGGTTTTTGACATGAGGAAATGGTTTTGTGTTATTCTCCCTTTCACATAATGGCAGTGTTCTAAGAACAAAAGAGCTTCCAACTAGATGTGCCACAGGGCTCTACTGTGATAGGTGCCGCCACCATATCCCCTGTCCCCTGTAGCAAACTCTGGCATCTCAGCTTTATGGCCACCTGGGATGGAGGGAGAAGTGGTCCTCTTTAGTAAAAAAGTCTGTTACTTTCAAGTGCCTTCGCTGCCACTTCCCTTTTTCTTTTTCTTTTCTTTCTTTTTGTTTTTTGAGATAGAGTCTCTCTCTGTTGCCCTGAGTAGAGTGTAGTGGCATCCTTGTAGCTCACTGCAACCTCAAACTCCTGGGCTCAAGCGATCCTCCTGCCTCAGTCTCCCAAGTAGCTGTAGATGCTTTTGATAGCAATGGTTAGCATTTATTGAATGCTTTATATGTGCTAAGCTTGGCCTAAGCACTCTTCTGTTTTTTTTAAAAAGTTATTGAGGTGAAATTCATATAACATGAAATAACCATTTCAAAGCAACAACACAGTGGCATTTAGCACATTCACAATATGGCTCAGCCACCACTTCTATCTAGTTCCAAAACATTTCCATCACCCCAAAGTAAAACTCCATTCCCACTGAGCACTCACTCCCCATTCCTTCCCCGACCCCAGCCCTTGGCAACCACCAGTCTGCTTTCCGTCTCCAGGGATTTACCTATTTTGGATATTTCACATAAATGGAACCATACAATATATGACCTTTTGTGTCTGGCTTCTTTTATTAGATAATATTTTCAAGGTTCATCCCCTTTGTAGCATGTTATCAGTATTTCATTACTTTTTATGGCTGAATAATATTCCACTGTGTGAATATACGGTGGGGGGGCATGTAGGGAGGGGGAGGGGTTTCTTTTTGAGGTAACAAAACTGTTCTAAAAGGGACTGCGGTGACAATTGGAGACATTGGTGAACATAGCAAAAACCATTGAATTCTACACTCTAAATGGATGAATTGTATGGTATGTGAGTTATGTCTCAATAAAGCTATTTACAAAATTTGTGTAGCCCAGCCAGCTTATACTGACGGAGCTGCCACCGTGTGCCAGGCAGCTTGCTAGGCTGGGTTTCAAAGTCAGCACAAAAGGAAAGATCCCCATCTTAAGCTCTTATAGTTTAAAAAATAAGTAACCAAACAGACGCAATGAGACCGAGGAGGAAACAGTGCTGAGAATGGGAGTAATTATTGGGGGGCGGCGAGGGGAACACTGGCTCTAGCTGGGAGCTCCTGCCATGCTTTCTGTCGGGGGACGGCCTCGCAGTGAGGCGCTGAAGCAGACGGTGGAGGGGAGAGTGGGCTGAGGGGCTCTCCCCGGAGAGGAGAGCCAGGAGGAGGGCATGAAAGGTGATGGTGGAGCCAGAGCATGGAGAACAGGAAGGGGGTGCCTGGGACAGCGGGGCAGGGGCCCGGTCGCAGGGTACCTGGCCCAGACAGGGAGCGTCAGGAGCCAGTGGATGGGTTTTAGCAGAAGAGCAATGCAGCTTAACTTGTATTTTTTAGAAAGATCTCTAGGATTGAGTATGGGGAATGGCCTGGAGTGGCCCCAGCCTTGTGGCAGGCACTGCGAATTGGCTGCCAGGAGCTGATTTATCACAAGCTAAAATTGCCTCAGGGTTCCGCCTTAGATTTAGTTAACTTCCTTACACTCCAAACAGAATCATGGTGTGAGGATTTGGATTTACAATGGCAAGTGGGGGGTCTTGAGGTCGAGCATGTAGCATAATTAAATGGGATCTTGTGATCCGATGGATTCCAGATAAGCTGTCTGCAGTGTCGCCATGGTTTCAGTTCTGTCTGCTAGGAAAAGGTAATGGATTTGAAGGAGTAAGTGCTTAAGGTCTGGGTGTGTTATGAAAGGATTGTTCAGCATATTGAAAAATAAAATCAGTGTGTTACATTTATCCTAATTTGTAACTTTTAGTCAATCGATTATCTTCAAGATCAGATCAATTGTGACTTCTTTGGTTCATTGTAACAAGCATGTTTTCTTATATTTGGGTTTTGTTGGAGTAGCAGGCGCAGGCCTCAGATATGTTTTATGCAGAGCTCATTTCAGGCATTCCTCAATGTGGAATATTTGATAATGGTAATTTATAAAACATGATGATTCAGCTTTTTTTTTTTGAATGTCAAAAATGTGACAATGCTTTGTCAGAGTGTTTCATAGCTGAACTTTTCTGTTACATGTACTTTTCAGAGAACGTGACTGTTATTCCTAACCAGGTGTATCAGCCTCTTGGTCCTTGTCCTTGTAATTTAACAGCTGGGGCCTGTGATGTTCGCTGCTGCTGTGACCAGGTATGTTCTTTTCAGGTGCTTATTAGATATGTGTTTATCTTTTTTGGAGAAATGTCTATTTAGACTCTTCACCCATTTTTAAATTGGCTTGTCTTTTTGTTAAATTATGAGTTCATTATACATTCTGGATCCCAGTCTCTTATCAAATATATGACTTGCAGAAAATTTCTCCCATTGCGTAGGTTGTCCTCCTTGTTGGTGTCCTTTGAAGCACAAAAGTTTCTTAATTTGATGAAGTCTAATTTATCTAATATTTTTCTTTTTTTACTTGTGCTTCTGGTGTCATTTCTTAGAAACCGTCACCTAGTCCCAGGTCAAATACATACTTTTAATTCTTATGTAGATTTGAGAGGAATGAGAAATGCAAAAGAACATTTACTAGTACTCAAGTCACTCCCATTTCTAGATGAGTGCGATTATGTTTGGTTGAGTTTTTTCCTCCCCCCACTGGGGAAATGCCAATTTATTTTCTTAAACCACTTCATTGAGGTGTAATTGATGTACAAAAAGCTGTAGATACTTAAGGTCTACGACTTAATGTGTTTGGAGATAAGTATATACCTAGGAGCCCATCATCACAATCAATACCATACACTTATCCATCCCTCCTTCCTTCCACCCCCTTCGGGTTTTTTCGGTTGTTTTCTTTTGTGGTAAAAGCACTTAATATAAGACCTACCTTCTTAGCAAATTTTTAAGTATACTGTGTCATGATTGGTTTTACAATACAGAAAAGGAAAGTTTAGGGTCTGCATTAATGTTGTAACTCTTATGCTAACGATTATACTTAACTATGTAACAATTATATTTACTTAAAAAAGTAAAGCACATCATAAATCTGATTCAGGTATCAATAGAAATGTCAAAATACGTCTTCAGATAACCACAACTTATCACTTTATACATGATCTATTTTTAATTTGAATTGCTCTTGTTTAAAACAATAGATCATTTACTTTTCTACCTTCAATAAATAAGGGATTCAGAACATAATTGAACTTGGAGCTCTCTCTCTCCTTTGTGAAAAAAGGAATATAGATGAGTATGCGAATGCGTGAATCAAGTCACTCCCTGATGACATTAATTGGGTTGTGTCGTAATCTAGTGAGGGCCTTGAGGGTTCTTGTGGAATATGGACTGTTTGCCCTAACTCTGAATGTTCTTAGGCTTTTCTGGGCTAGGGGTTTGAACGGTGGTAACAGTCCGAAAGGGAAGTTTACTCTGATTTAGTCCCCATTTGGGGTCTATTCTTACTATCTTTTCTTCTCCCATTTTTTTTTTTTTACTAGGGACATAGGTAGGATGTCCCTAGTAAAGCTGTGGGTCCCTTGAAGGCTTGAAGTTCCTGACTTGGAGGCTTATTTGGGGAATTAGCTAAAGAAATTCTAGAACTATTTTACTTTTTGTGGACACAGAGCACTTTTAGATGAGACGGGGATTGTATTTGTTTCTCACTGACCCAGTAGTGTCCCGCTGGCCTTGGTGTTCATCGCCCTGCCAGGGGACCGTGACGCCACCACAGCGGAAGCTCTTGTCGTCTCACTACCCCTTTGCGTTTGCTTTCAAGGAATGCTCCTCCGAGTTAACAGAGCTGTTCCGGCGGTCCTGTTTCCCCGGCGTGTTTGGAGGAGATGTCAACCCTCTGTTTGATCAGCTCTGTTCCGCCGGGAGGACGCGCCCCGTCCCGGAGTGGTTTCCCCTCCTGTGCGTGCAGTCGTCCCTTGCCAACACGCCCTTCCTCGGTTACTTCTACCACGGTTCCGTGTAAGTTCGCAGGAGCGGCTGTCTGGAAGAGGGCGTTGTCCTCCAGCTCCGGTGGGCTCTCTTAGGCTGGTCACACTTTCCCCAGCACCTTGCCAGAGGCCCCACGCCTCAAAGATGCAATTCTAGACTTTGGTTAGCAAATTTATTTTGCATTAAGTATTTGAAAGAATTGAGCCTCACTGAAAATAATTTCTTTTTGTTTTCATTTACATTCTTAAGACTTTATACATGAAGAGATGAAAATGAATTGGTACTGCAAACAGTTCTAGTGCTTTTCTAGGGTAGCAGGAGTGGTGGGCTCATGGGGACTTTTAACTTTCTGTAGTTTACAGTTCTCTGTTGTTGGAAGTTTACAACTATCTCTCATTTTTGTAATCAAAAAAGTAAAGAAAAACTTAAAGGAAGAATTGCGTTTCAGCAGAGGGTAACTGAAAGTATTGGTGATGGTCTTTCTTTTTGATCTACAGTTCCCCTAGGCAGGACTCCTCCTTTGAAGGATATTTGCATATTGATCCAAAAGACTTTTCAGACTTTGGTTACAAACAAGGAGACCCAATTATGACTGTAGATAAGGCATATTTTACTATCCCACAGGTAATCATTTCAATTTTAACATACTAGTAATAGATGCTTCTCTTATTTTTCCTATTCTGTTGTTAATTTAACTCATACTGCTCTTCAGAGTCTCTCCCTAAGTTACTTATTTTCTCCTATGGGCTTCCAGGGATGTAACTATTTATGGTCTCCAGATTTAAAAAAAAAATATTCACTTTTAGATTAATCATGTCTTTGCTAAATCTCACTGTAAGCTTACAAAATAAAACCAAAAGATTTTCTATAAGTTTCCATGGAAGTATCATTCTTCACTTCCATTAGTTTAATAGCCAATTTCTTGTAAGCTATAAAGATATTATTTTATATAATATTCCAGAAATTTGAAAAATAATTTTAGGCTATAAGGTTTTATATGAAATCTTTTTTTTTTTTTTTTTGAGTTCAACATTATGAAGAGCAAATATTTGTGGGAAGAAAGCTTGAGAGTCTAAACCATTTCTCTGTTTTTACGATATTAAAAAAATCTGGTTGTCACGAGGGAGAGAAGATAAAGTTGAATATAATCACGTCTCTGCAAAGTAAACAGAGCAGGGCAAGGGATTTTCTTTGTTTTTATTAAATAATATTTATTGTGACTTCTTGACCAGTGGCTTCCAGACCTTGATCAGTCAGATGTTTTACCAAAGTTGGTCAACTAGTCAGTATGCTAGCCATTGTGAAACTAGACCAGCAATAGGAGCAGGGTGCAGAAAGAACAATTTTAAGAGATGCTGATCTATTTTTTATGATCAGAAGACAGGCCATAAATCTGTTGGGTTTTCCCCTCACCGTCAGGTGTCTCTGGCTGGGCAGTGTGTGCAGAAGGCCCCCGTGGCATTTCTTCAGAATTTTGATGTTAAATGCATTACTGATTTGGAAATACACCAAGAACAAGATGGTGTTCTCGATGTGAAGATAAAGAGTGGCGCTATGGAAAGACGTACGTTACATTTCTTTGAAAAAAGAACACAGGCCTGAGCATTAAGATAAATGCTGGTCTCATGAGATTATAAATAAATCACTTCTACTAGGTAGCATAAAATAATATTTCAACTGCCAGTTGAGGAAAGTGTTTTCCTTGGAAAAAGATCAGTTCCGTAAGAGCATACTGCATGTTAGTTCTTTTTTTGAAAGTGAAGTAAAATACAAATAACATAAAATTAACCATTTTAAAGTATACAACTCAGTGACATTTAGTACATTCCCAGTGTTGTGCCATCCTCACCTCTGTCTAGTTCCAGAAGATTTTTATCACCCCAGAAGGAACCCTTGTACTCAACGTTCTCCCCTCCCCACCAAAACCACCAATCTACTTTCTGTCTTTATAGATTTGCCTATTCTAGATATTTCATATAGATAGAATCATACAAAATGTGGCCTTCTGTGTCTGTCCTCTTTGGTTTAGCATGATGTTTCCAAGGTTCATCCACATTGTAGTGTGTGTCAGTACTTCATTTTTATGGCCGACTCATACTCTGTTGTATGGATAGACCGACCACATTTTGTTTGTCCATCAGTTGATGGACATGTGGATTGTGTTCACTTTTTGACTGTTGCAAATAATGCCACTGTGAACACTTGTGTGAAAGTTTTTGTGTGGATGTGTGTTTTTATTTCTCTTGGGCAGACACCTAGGAGTGGAATTGTCCTGTCGTATGGTGATATGACTTTTTGAGGACCCACCAAACTGTTTCTCCAGTGGCTGTGCCAGTTTGCATTCCCACACAGCAGTGTACTGCATGTTTGTTCTTACGTGAGAGTGACACACCAGAGTATCAACCCTGACTTTTGGGATTCTCCTCCATAGTTATAATTAGATGCTAAGAAGGGTGGGATTCCCAACTGACGGTGTTTGAAGAATGGGGAGGGTTCTGTAGTTGGCACAAAGGACAGTTGCAGTCGCCACATTTGTTGATAAGCTTTCCTTTGAGTAAGTAACGGTGATCATGGTAGGCCATGGAGTCCTGTGGAATTAATTCATGTTTCTTTTTAGGCATAGTTATACCAGAAGTAATCTATGAGGCAAGAACTGACCTAGACAAATTCATCACCAATGCAGGTATTTTAATGTTACGCTTTTATATAATTTCTACAGAAATATATATGTCATTTCTTATAAGTAACATATAGCCCCAGAGTAAAATATATTTTTTTAAAAGAACTTAAAGAGGTTCACAACAGTTAGAAAGATATCCCAGTAGCATTTCATTTGTTCCTTTCTCTGTCCTGCCTTGCTTTGGAGCACTTTCCGTGACCTTGAGCCAGTGCCTTCACAGTCCTGCATTATATGAGTCCCTTGTTCTAGGAACTTTTTCTTTTCTTTTCTTTTCTTTTCTTTTTTTTAACCCACCAAAAGAAGCACTGATTGTGAACCTTTTCTTAAATGTTTGTCAGATAGTTAAAGAATTCTTTAGAAGTGCATTTTCACTTCTTGCTTCCTTTTTTTTTTTTTTGATAATTTGCAATTGTGATGAAGGCAAATAAGTTATTTGGGATTTGGCTGATCTTACCAGGACTTTTTGTTTTTAATGAAGGAGACTATTTGTGTTTCTTTTTGATGTGTTACAATTGTCGAGTCTATTCGTTGCTTCGTCAGATGTGAGTGGAGTTCCTACAGTACAGCAGGGCACTGGCCAGCAGGCCCTGCGGCTGTGGAGCTGACACTCTGTCATTGTTCATCTCCAGCACTTTGCTCCATATCTAGCTGTGAGCCAGGTGCTGGGGTAAGGAAGTGAGAGGAAAGGGCCCAATGCCACTCAGGGTACCATGATGGTATAGAGGAGGCGGCTAACGCTGGCTTGGTGGGGCCAGGGAAGGCTTCCTCGTGCTGTGTTAGCACGAGGAGATGGGCAGGGGTGGGGTGTGAGGGGAAGGCCACCTGGGCAAAGAGAACCACCCAGTATAGACTTGAGCTCAAAGAGGGTCTTTAATTTATTAACATATTCTCAGTTTTGTTTTTGTTTTTGTTTTTTTTTGAGACAGAGTCTCGCTCTGTTGCCCAGGCTAGAGTGCCGTGGCGTCAGCCTAGCTCATAGTAACCTCAAACTCCTGGGCTCAAGTGATCCTCCTGTCTCAGCCTCCCGAGTAGCTGGGACTTCAGGCATGTGCCACCATGCCCAGCTAATTTTTTCTATTTTTAGTTGTCCGGCTAATTTCTTTCTATTTTTTGTAGAGACGGGGTCTTGCTTTTGCTGAGGCTGGTCTCAAACTCCTGAACTCAAGTGATCCTCCCGCCTCGGCCTCCCAGAGTGCTAGAATTACAGTCGTGAACCACCATGACTGGCCAATAAACATATTCTTGTATTTGCAGAAATTCTTTTAAATAATGGATCAGCCTCCAAACGTGTGAATGTGGAAGAACATTACATTTTCATATGGAATAATAAGACAATCCATGGAATAAATGTCAAAATTATTTGGGCAGAAATTAATGCCCACCAGAAAGGTAACTTTGATGAGGGTAACAAGAATGCTTTCAGCTTAAAGTGTTTTTGTTTTCCTTCTTCAAGATTCTCATAATTATAGCATATAAAACTATGTCAGATTTGTTTCTTATGTGCATTTATGATTTAATCAAAGAGACAGTATTTTTGTTCATGTCAAAATGCAATTTTAAGGTAAAGAAAATAACACTACAGGGGATAATTTCTTTTCCTAGTGAAATGGTACATATTATATTTTTATTTTCTAGGAATAATGACACAGAGATTTACAGTAAAATTCTTAGGCTATAACAGTGGTAATGAAGAGGAAACATCTGGAAATCCAGGTAAGATGTGTATGTACCAATCATTGATCTTACAAACATATTTTAGTTCAGTACTCCTGCATTATCACGATGGCTTTAAGTAACTCTTGAATTTTAGTTTGTGACTCTGAATTTTTCTTTATTCTCTTTTGTGTCACTGTATTCTTTTTCTGATAGCAACTTAATTTTTTTATAGAGAGTGTTGTACCTAGTAACAAGTTACTGCAAATGCAAAGCATTCTTTCTCTTTAGGTACTGCTCTTTTGAGAGATATGCTGCGTATAACATGTTGGTAATATGAGCTTTCTAAGAAATAGTGAGCTGCAGATGATGGGTTCTTAGCCTGAGATCCATGGTGAGACTGCATGGGGTCTCCGAACGCCCTGTCCTGTGCTGTTTTGCTGTTTTGTATTTATGTGCAAATATACCACCCCCTGATGTGTTATAGACTTGTTTCTTTTTTCTCTTTTTCCGTAGAGCTGTGGTATAGAAGGATCTACTTGTTTCTTTCATTCACTTTGGCCTGCTCCTTGCCTCAGACTGCCTGATCCTTGGGACTGCACAGTCCCACATGGTAGCCAGTCGCCACATGCAATGTGGCCAGTATGGTGTGTGAAAATGATATTTGGATTACTGATTGATTCTAGGTGTGGCTATATTGGCGTTCATGGTATTACTTTCAACTTTTCTGTACATGCAAACATTTTCATAGTAAAAAGTTGGAGACTGTAAGTTGGATTAATAGGAGATGGATGGGAATAGGACCTAACACCAGACTTTGAGGTTGCACAGATTTACTAGAAAATGGACCCACTGAAAGGTTACTTTGGTTTCAGTTTCCTTTACAGGCTCCTGCGGTAGGTGGTATTGATCATTCAGCAAGTGTTCGTTCCTGGCCTGCTCATGTGTCTCTGCACGAGAGATCCAAGACTGACTCATGCCTGCTTTTTAATTTTCAGATTTTTCCCCCCACACTAGCAGCTCTTTATTGTAGAACAAAATGGGTCTGTCTCCACGAGTAGAGAGACAGACGGACAGACCGACTCACTGACTTGCTCTCTCTCTCTCTCTCTTAATTCTCAGATTGTTTCCTTTTATTAGCCCAGTCTGGGGGTGGGCTCTCGGGATGTGTGGGATGTTATCAAATGACCAATAGGTGTCCTCAATTCCATCTGCATATATGAGCCCCCTCTCTGAAAGCCCCCCTGGGTGTGGGTGAACCACAATGCAGATTCAGGCTAATGGCATAATAATTGCAGTTAGGTTACTTTAGGTCATTTTCTAAATCCTATCATGCCTGGGCTTGGGAATTCCCAGATTCGTTCCCCAGGTGTAGCAGTTGCTCCGGACAGCATTAGGGGTGGGGCAGCGCCAAAATGGAGTGTCAGCTCTTATCCTTCTTCCCAGGTGGAGCAATTGCTTGAGACAGCACCAAAGCAGGGCACCCTGTCCCGAGAACAGCCAGACCTCCTAGCTATCTACCTAACATATACATATGTATGTATTCAGTTTTATCCAGCAACTGAAAAACACACATTCATTTCAAGCACACATTAAACATTCATAGGGGTAGACATAGGTGGTCATAAGGTGAAAGTCATTGATCTTAAAATTGAAAAAATATACACACTTTTCTTTAATCCTAAGAGAATTAAATTAGAAGTCAGTAAGAGGACGGAATCTCTAAAATCTCTACGTTTATGACAATTAAACAACCACTTCTAAATAAAATATATTATTAATAGATCAAACAAGAAATTACAAGGGAAATTACAAAGTATGTTCAGATGAATGAAAGTAGATGCAGCTAAAGCTTAGAGGGAAACTTAGAGCTTTAAAAAACCTATAATAGGAGAAAATTACCCTTATCAGCTTCCACTTTAACTTAGAAAATTGAGCAATTCAACTACAAAGTAAGTAGGAAGAAGTAATAAAGACTGTAGATGGTTATCAATAAAATGCTAAAATGGACAAATAGTATGTACAATTTTAAAAATTAAAAACATTTTATAAGATTAAAGAAATCTATCTTTACTGCAGGAGGGAGAGAGGAAGGGAGAAGTTAAAGGCAGGAGGAAAAGAGGGAGAGAGAGATGTAGAGAGAGAAAACTGAGAGAAGACGCAAATCACTGGAGTATGAGGCGTGGATTAGGAAACATCACTTCCAGATTTTAGTGTTAAAATGTATTTTAAAAATCACATGAATGTCTGTGTCTGTTAAAGGAAAGCAAAACAGCGAATGAAGGTGCTGTCCTTATCTCAAGGGTGTTTTTCTTTCATTGTGCATTTCTCTTTTATATCATTTGATGAGACGGCACTTGCTGTGTTAGAATGTAGGAGGAGAGGTGCTAATTCTCATTTGTTGTGTTTCTCTAGGTTACCAACTTGGCAAGCCTGTCCGAGTCCTAAATGCCAATGGAACGAATAATGACACAACTTTTCACCTTTGGCAGTCAGGTAATCCGGCCTGGGCATTATGATTAGCCCTGTGCTAAACGGGAGCTAGAAGTATTACCGTATTTTAATCAAGGGATCAACTACTTTAACACCCAGTTGGTTTATTTAGCAGGGAGATACATCCTGCCAAATAACGGCAGTGGTGGTTTTTCATGCTTCTACAGCTTTTTTTTTTTTTTTTTTTTAAAGGAATGCTACCAATGTTTGCACCTGAAGTGCTGGTTGTTAGTGAGGTTTGAGTATCTTGAGATATCTCTTGTCATTGTCATCTATAACCCAAGATGGTGCTAACTGGGGACATGAGAATAACTACTTTCTGAACTCTGGAAAATCTTTCCATCAGTGGTAGTTACCGCATCTGCCAGAGGCGTTCAATTCCACCTTCTGAACAAAGCACGGATCAGGTCCAGGGATTCTGATACAGGAAGGCGCCCTTGTTCCACTTTGAAAGGATTAGAGTAACAACGATCTTAGTTTTCGAAAACTGGAAACTATTTCTACTTACTGTTTTCTGTCTTTAAACTTTGAAGTAAATTTCTACTTTTATTTAGCAAAAATAATAAGAGGATAATCTTTTTCTTTTATAGCTGGAAGGGGTTTGTGTACATCAGCAACTTTCAGACCCATTTTATTTGGAGAAAATGCACTATCGGGGTGCTTACTAGAAGTTGGGATTAATGAAAACTGTACTCAGCTCAGGTGAGTGTTTCATTGATGAATTTATCTGCAATTTGAATGGTTTGCTTAAAATTAATTCACTACATGAATGTTAAAGACAACATGAATATGAAAAATTAGAGTTTAAATTAAAACTTGTAAAAGTCAATCATGAAGAGATTTACCATTTGTCTGATGTATGTGGGAAAAAAAGGAAAAAAATCCTGCAAAAGTGATAGTGAATAATGAATAAATATAAACTTGCAATACAATTTAGAGTTGATCTCATCATCAATCTAAAAGCTTCTTTCTTGGGACTAAAGTAATTTCATCCATATTTTTTAAGGAAATTCCTCTGCCCAAGTTTGTTTAGATCATTGGAACCTCATACTCTAGAGCTGTGAAAAGGGCCAGAGCAAGATATAATTGGTGTGATTAGTATTTGAAGAATATATAAGCCCTGTTACATGGTATGAAAGAAGAACTTTCCACTTAATTGTATGGGTGGCATTTGGAAAGTATATTATGGATATGCTTATGCATTCTTTTATTTAAAATTTAGGTGAAAGTGGCTGGGTGCAGTGGCTCACGCCTATAATCCCAGCACTCTGGGAGGCTAAGGTGGGAGAATTGCTTGAGCTCAGGAGTTCGAGACCAGCCTGAGCAAGAGCAAGATCCCATCTCTACTAAAAATAGAAAAAGTAGCCCAGTGCTTGTATTCCCAGCTACTCGGGAGGCTGAGGCAAGAGGATCGCTCGAGCTCAGGAGTGTGAGGTTGCAGTGAGCTATGATGATGCCACTGCACTCTAGCTAGAGCGAGACCCTGTCTGGGGAAAAAAAAATTTAGATGAAATTCACATAATATCAGATAGCAAGGGCAGGGAAAAAATAAAAAAATACAAGACAGAAAAATGTAAAAAAGCACAAAATATAAAACAAAAAAAGGATAAAGAAAGAAAAAAATTCACATAACATAATTAGTTTTTTAAAGTGAACAATTCAGTAGCATTTAGTGCATATTCATAATGTTGTGCAACCACCACCTCTTCTACTTTTGTAATTCTAAACATTTTCATCACCAAGAAAGGAAGCCTATTGAGCAGTTACTCTGCATTTCCTCCTCATCCCAGCCTGTCAGCAACTGATCTGCGTCTGTCTCTGGGGATTTACCTGCTCTGGCCATCGGCAGCAGGTCGGACCACAGGTTATGAGGCCCGAGTTCACTGTCCTTCTCCTGCGGTTCGGATTTGTGCCCTCCAGTGACATTACTGGAAAGGAGGGACACTGAGTCCCAGTTCTTAAACTTCACTTAATTTTATGACTCAAAATTCTAGCTAGAAATACTGTAGGTTCCTTTTACTGTTGGATCACTCTGGCCCATGAATTTATCCTGGTAACTTGATATGTGACCTAACCACCTCCCAGGTTTGGTGACGCTCAGTGGAGTCTGTAAACCACATGATACCCATGTAAGTTGCTAACATTTTAAGTCCAAAGTAAAAGATTGCTTCTGTGTGTCCTCCCCTAGCTGCTTGGGGTCGTCCTGGGAAGGCCATCGAAGGGAAGAATGATGTCCAGCCAGTTTTTAATGCCAGTTCCTCTGGCAGTTTTTTATGTAGGCGCTTGGCAAGCACAGGCTGGACATTTATTGGAAAGGACTTCAGGACAGGGCCTGCTGGTCCTGAGCTGAGAAATATCTCACTCTCTTGCAGGGAGAAAGCTGTTGAAAGACTTGGTTCATTAATAAAAGCGACTCATGTTGCAATGAGAGGCAACTCCAATTACAGTGACCTTGGTGATGGCTGGCTCGAGATAATACGTAAGTCAAAGCTGCTTACAATAAGGTGTGTGACTTGGTTGCTATGACTACCAAGTGTGGTTTAGCATTAGAGCTTGACCCAATAGGTCATCTTTCTTTGTCGTGGCAGGAGGCTCTTCACATCTTTCTTCTCTTATTCATGATGGTTTTTTTTTGTTTTTTAAGAGGAAATTTACATGGGTTCAATTGCCCAGTCATTTGATGAGCTAACAATCTTTATAAAATAAAGTCCAGGCTGGTGTAATGGCTCATACCTTTAATCCCAGTGCTTTGGGAGGCCGAGGTGGGAGGGTAGCTTGAGGCTAGGAGTTGGTTACCAGGCTGGGCAACATAGCAAGATCCCTTCTCCAAAAAATTTTTTTAAAAACTTAGCTGGGTATAGTGGTGTGTACCTGTCGTCTTAGCTACTCAGGAAGCTGATACAGGAGGATTGCTGAGCCCAGGAGTTTGAGACTGCAGTGAGCTATGATTGAGCCACTGCCCTCCAGCCTGGGAGACAGAGCAAGATCATTATCTCTAAAAAAAATAAATAAAGAAAAAAAGAAAATCCAAAAGTCCAAATAGGGTTTGAAGATTTTTAGTGCACTTCAGTTTGCCTTGCTATTTTTGATTACCAGCAATACAGGCATTTGAGAATTGACTTTGTAATTTATAAAAGCAATTTTGTTAACTTAAAAGGAAGTGATTGAAAACATTGTGCTAAGTGAAAGAAGCCAGACACAAAAGACCACATATTGTGCTTGCTTTAGCAGCACGTAGAACTCAAATTGGAACAATACAGGGAAGATTAGCATGGCCCCTGCACAAGGATGACATGCAAATTTATGAAGTATTCCATTTTTTTTTTTTTTTTTTTGAGACAGAGTCTCACTTTGTTGCCCGGGCTAGAGTGAGTGCCGTGGCATCAGCCTAGCTCACAGCAACCTCAGACTCCTGGGCTTAAGCGATCCTACTGCCTCAGCCTCCCGAGTAGCTGGGACTACAGGCATGAGCCACCATGCCCGGCTAATTTTTTTGTATATATATTTTTAGTTGGCCAGATAATTTCTTTCTATTTTTAGTAGAGACGGGGTCTCACTCTTGCTCAGGCTGGTGTCGAACTCCTGACCTAGAGCGATCCACCCGCCTCGGCCTCCCAGAGCTAGGATTACAGGCGTGAGCCACCGCGCCCGGCCTAGTATTCCATATTTAAGATAAACAAAATAAAATAAAAAAGAAACAGAAGACCACGTATTATATGACTCCGTTTATGTGCAATGTCCAGTGTGGGCAAATGGATAGAGGCAGAAAGCGGCTTAGTGGGTGTCAGGGGCTGTAGGTATTGGGAGAAAATGGGGAGCAACTATCATGGGTGTAGGGTTTCTTTATGGGGTGATAAAATGTTCTAAAATCAAACCTGGTCATGGTTGCACAACTCTGAATATATTCAAAACTACTTAATTGTATACTTTAAATGGGTGGACTGCATGGTGTGTGAATTGTATCTCAAAGCTGGGAGGGAAAGAAGGAAGGGAGTGTGGAAGGCTGGGAGGAAGGAAGAGAAAAGAAAAGAAAGGACCCCCCCATCCCCCTTGGGTGTTCATGGATTGCGTGATAGGTCCACTCTCTGACTCACGGAGGGGTTGTGTTGGCCATGGGGTTCTCATCTGCCGATCCAGCCCATGCCCAAGACACCAGGCCCAGAGTTAGAGCCTTCTTTGCAAACAGAACCCAGAGGTCAGGCTTATTAAGCCCTGGGCTCTGCCATCCAGGCCAGCTAGATGGCCTGTGGAATGACCCCTGAGGGATGGAGGGAAGGAGTGAGTCAAAGCACTCGAGAAGTAAGCAGTATGGAAAATTTCCAGACAGAGCCCAGGCTGGTTAGGTACAAAATCAGAGAAGTGATGACATTGTGTTCCCTTCAAGGTGGAAGAGGTTAGCTTCCATTTCATGTCTGTGCCAAAAAGCAACCCTGATCCTGGTTAATAAACAGAAGAGAAGTGATGTTGACACATGTATGAGGAAATTAGATGTTGTGAAGACAGTGTCACTGACCTTCAGAATCCCTGAAGGAGCAAAGAAACCCCTCCAGAGTGGTGACAGACCCTGCCCCTACCTCTTGTCATTGACTTTGCTGGTTTTTCCCCTGAGTGCCAGTTTTCAAGATAAATGAAAATTAGTTTCTCATTCAATTTTATTCTCTTCCAGTTGTATTACTGCTCTGGCAACACATTAGGAAATTACTTTTTAGCTGTCTAATCCATACTAATTGAAGTTGTTAGTATGGATTTTTTAAATGTCTTATACCGTTTTTGCTAGAACCACAATTGCATGGGATAACTTTTGGCATTTTACTGCAATTATATATTTTCTATTAAAAGGCTGGGTGGATTTCAATGGGGAGTCTGGAAACTGAATCATGATTTATGGTTTTATTATATGGGTCAGGGCTTTTTAAAGTTCCAGGACTTTTAAAATTCCTAGTGTGATTTAACACACAAGGAAACATCTTAAGTACAACTTTGGTTAATTAGCACCAGCCTATATGCCTTGTAGGCTTCAAGAGGGTAACACAGTTATGGAGTGACAAGCAACTAGAGCCTATGGGAGCTTAAAGTCTCATTAATGTGCTTTCTAATATTATTTCCCATTTTTGGGGTCTCATGCCATTGTAGGAAAACTTATTATTTTTTCAAAAATGCATAACTTAACATTTCTATAGATGTAGATGCCCCTGATACAGGGGCAGACCTGCCTGTTAGCAGCGTGAACGGCATCTGTCCGGATGTTCCTGCTCAGCTGCATATCCGCATCCTCGTCTCGGACGCTGGCTTGGTGGAAGGGATTACTCAGCAGGAGATACTTGGCGTAGAGACAAGGTATGATCACATCTTGGAAAAGTGTAGCTTAGAGAGTGTCAGTAAAGTTGAGGATGTGCCAACAAAGAGGGAAATGCTAATTTAGATTCTGATTGTTTATTTACAAGTTGCAATTATTAGTATTATGATTATATATACATATGAAATGTATATAAACTGTGTTTATAGTGGAAGCTTATTCTCACAAGTATTTATGAAGCTTTGGGTAAGAGATGCTGTAAGGTATTTTAGGGAGTACAAAAGTGAATAAAGGGCTGCTTAGCACTGAGCATATTTTGAAATCCACGGATGTGATTGGCATGCTGATCAAAGACTATCACGCAGCGGCTGGAGACATTGGCAGCAGACAGGCAGGTTCAACTCATGGCTCTCCCTCTTATGAACTGTGTGACATTGGGCAATTACTTAATCTCTTCTGAGCTGCAGTTTCCTCATCTGTAAAATGGTGATCATACATTTATGTACCATGCCGCTATCAGTTTTAAGTGACAGGGTCCCAGTTCATACTGACTTAAGCAAAAAAGGGAGTTCATTGGTTCAAGTTAAGAAAAATTCACATACAGCTAGTTCATGGTTCATGGTTCTGATGGGGTCAGGAATCTTTTTCTCTTCCTCTCTTAGCTCCTCTTCCCTTTGTGTTGGCTTAATCCTCAGGGAGGTTCTCCTCAAGAGATGGCAAAGATGAACACCAGCAATTCCAGGCTTCCATCACTTTACTAAATCCAGTGGGGAGAGAACACCTCTTTCCTCATCTTTCTCAGAAAGGATCTGGGCAGAATTTTATTGGTTCAGTTTGGGTCACGTGCTCCTTTCTGAACCAATCACTACAGCCGGTTCAGTAGACAGCTGTCACTGGCTAGACTCAGGTGATGGGCCCACCCCTAGATTCAGGCTAGTCCCTGTGGTCCACTGAACTGAGAGTGGGGAGTGACAGTTCCCCATTGGAAAACTGGGGTACAATTACCAGAAGACAGGAGAGGGGTTGCTGCGTAGGCAGAAATAACAGATGTTAACCACCAAACTCACCTCGGTAGTACTGTTTGGAGGATTCCACAGGATGGTGTGTATAAAGTCTAATACCTTAGTTCTGTGCCTACAACATGGAAAGCCCTCAGTAAATGGTTAGCCATTGTTTTTATTATTATTAGATTAAGACAAAAGAGTGATGGAACAAGTTACCTTTAATAGCACCTGACTGGCAACATACTGGCAATTACAGCTGGGTGGTAGGTCCTGGAAGATTTATTATACAATACTCTTCTCTCTCCTTGTGTCTATATGTAAAAATTCACATAATACAAAGAATAAAAAAGCACAGGTAGAATTTAAAACTTAAGAGAACCTCAGTTTGTATCCTCGTTGTATCTGTTACCTGGTGGTCTTAGTAGAACAGGAGTGAATGGTGGCTGTGTAGCTTGATAGTCTTTTCCTCCTAGGTTCTCCTCGGTGCACTGGCAGTACCAGTGTGGGCTTGCCTGTGAGAACAAGACCGACCTTTTCCCTATCGGCGCGTCAGTCCAGTTTATTAAAGTACCTGCACAGCTACCCCGCCCCCTGACAAGGTACTCCAGTTGCTGCCCTGGTTGACATTATTAGGAAGCAGAAAAATATATATTAGAAAATAGGAAATTTATTCCTTTAGTCAAGTTCTGATGCTTTTCACTTGTAGTTTTTGTAACCTTCTAAAATGTTTTGCAGATTCCAGGTCAATTTTACAGAGTATGACTGTAACAGAAATGAGGTGTGTTGGCCGCAACTTCTGTATCCATTGACCCAGTATTATCAAGGTAGGGTAAGACAGATTTCTGTTATCAGGTATGTTATATCAGTTAGAAACATTTAAAAAAAATGTATAAATATCACAGAAAACTTAAAACGTATAGAAAATTTTTTCCCATCACACAGAAGAAAAGTTTTAAAAAGAAGAAAAATTTACTTTTAACATTGCCACTTAGAAATTGTCACTATTAATATTTTTGGCTTTATTCTACCTACATAGTTACAAAAAGAGTTAAGAAATAATGTTGCTTAATTTTATTCATTGTTTTTCAGGGGAGCCGTATCCTCAGCGTGTTGCCAAAGGCTTACTGTTGGTATTGTGCCTCATGCTGGCTGTGCTCCTCAGCAACCCCTGGATCAGAATGTTCCAAGCTTGGAGTCTGACTTCTTAGAGGCTATAGACCCTTACTTCTGTGATTTGGTATAGTCCTATGTGCCTCTTTGTAAAATTTTAATAAATGAAAGTTTTTTTTTTATTTTGTTTGTTTTTGTTTTGAGACAGGGTCTCACTCTGTCTTCTGGACTAGAGTGCAGGGGCCTCATCATAGCTCACTGTAACCTCAGACTCCTGCCCTCAAGCGATCCTCCTGCCTCAGCCTCCCGAGGATGGGCCTACAGGCAAGAGCCACCAAACCTGGCTAATTATTTCTATTTTTAGTAGAGATGGGGTCTCACTCTTGTTCAGGCTGGTCTTGAACTCCTGACCTCAAGCGATCTTCTTGCCTTGGTCTCTCAGAGTGCTAGGATTATGGGCGTGAGTCACCACGCCCTGCCAAAAGGTTTTATTTTTGTAGACAATTTTTATTAAGTGCTCTGAGTTTAATTCACGTATGTAGCTATCCAGATGTTCAAAACAATGCCGAATGAACACTGTTTTTTTTTTTTCTTTTTTTTGTTTTTTTACAGTGAACATTCTTATCACTGCACTGGACTGAGTAAAATGCATGAGAGGATCTACTCGGTAAATAAATGTTAAAAATTTTAGCTTCTCACAAATTACTAAAGTCATAGGAGTTTTACTTATACCAGAAAGAGCTAATCTTTTCTTTAATTTTGTATATACTTGTGTTGATTAGTTTCCTGTATTCCAAGAAAGGATTAAGAAATGCATAAAGCCTTAAGAATGCATACAGCGCAAAAGCACACAATAATTGATAAGGAAAGATGTGGGGATTGGGGAAGGGAAAATAATATACGGGGTAAAGTAAAAGAAAACCAGGGGTACGTACGTGTAAGCCCCTGAAAACATATGCCAAGACTGCATTTAGCATAGGCAGACCCTGAATTTAGTGCCTGCTGATGTTTCAGCACCACATAAGATATGTTGTTGTATCTTCATTGCAGAGTTGTCCAGGGGGCTTCAAATCTTCCTTCCACTCTTAAGTTCATTTTTAAATAGGGAGATAAATCAATCAGGCACAGATCATGATTGTCTACTAGATGGAAACCCTGTCAGTTTCAGCATCTGTTCTGTGATGGTGGTGGGCTTTCACCCAACCCCAAGGTAGGGCTGATTTAGGAGTCTGGGTCAATCCTGAACTGAGGGGGTGGGGTCTGGGTTGATTTTTGTCCAAACTTCAGCCATTTGAATTCACCTTCACAATACTTTTTTATTATTTAAAATTCTTTTTTTTTTTTGTAGAGACAGGGTCTCACTGTGTTGCTTAGGCTGGTCTTGAACTCCCGGCCTCAAGGAATCCTCCCACCTTGGCCTCCCAAAGTGCTGGGATTACAGGTGTGAGCCACCATGCCTGGCCTCACCTTCACAATTCTTACTGTGTCTTAGCATCACCTATACTGTTGTTTAAACTTTTCTTTAAATGAAATTACCAAATTAACCAATATTTATAACACTATGTGTCTGAACTTGTATCTTTCCTAATAAATATTAAACATATAACTAACGACAGATTTTTCTCTCTCCCAAGTAGCACCGTTTGTGTTGTATTGGAGGAAACACTGGCGTCCTCCCTCTTCTGCTTCTTTCTTTGATTTGGATCTCTGTAGGCTGAAGTGATTACACCCTATAGAAGGAGCTGAAGGTTGTCTTTTGTCAAAGAAAAGGAAATACCCATTGATTACCTGCAGTGATTCAGAAAGTGTTTCAATGGCAGCTAATGTAACTAGCTTTGGATTTAAGATATTTTTGGAAAATTAACTTAAAATTTCTAAATGACAGGTAATTTAGCCTGCTTTTGTGGGCTTTGTCAGGATGCCTTTTGTACTTAAAGGAGGGAAAACTCACTTTGTCAGGAAAACGGGATCTGGGGTGCACACCATATGGTTTTCACTTTCTAAGTGTATACATTCATGTATGCATTCAAGAACTCGTATTGAGTGGCCTGCTACGCGCACGGCCCTGGAGGCCCTACGGTGCCCGAGACCAAGTCCCTGCTCTAGCAGAGCTTACATCCTAGTGGGAAGGCTGGCACTAAGCACGCAGACCAGGTTTCAGATGGTGGCCGGTGGTGCGAAGGAAAGAAAACGGTGGTGGGGAGGTCGGGCCGCCTCTCTAGGGAGACTGGCAGGCGCCGGCTTGGGGAGGTCGGCCGGGGAGGGTGCTCCCGGCAGAGGCCAGGTGCGCACCCGGTGCTGGGCAGGCCGTCGGCGGGACGAGTCTGCAGGTGGCGACTGTCGAGACAACGTCGTTCGGTGGTCGCCGGGCTGGGCCGGCTCGTGGCAAGGGGAGACCGCATCCGCGCAGGAGGACTCTTTCTGGGGTCGATGGGGAATGTTGGAAATGGGATCGTGGTGATGGCTGCACACTCTGTACCTTCCCTGAGAATCACGCCACTGTGCACCTGGAACGGGTGAACTCCACGGCATGTGGACTCGGGAAGGCGCCTCTTCGACAGCTGCACAAAGCCCAGCGAGCGGCTTTCCCCGCGGGCACGGGCTGAGCGCGGACAGCAGCCGCCCCGACCGCCGGGTTTGCGCCGGTTGGCCCGGCCTCCGCGGCTTGCGGCCGCAACCCCGGGCACCCATTGGTCGGCCGGCGGGGGGCGGGGCGCGGGGGCGGAACCGGAACCGGCCGCAGCTCGGGGGCGGGGCTTCTCTGGTGGCGGCGGCAGCGGCGGTAGCGGCGGCCGCGGTGGCAGGACCCCGGACAGCCGCTGCAGCTCGGGTCCCCATGGTGCGGGGCCGCGGCCAGGCCGCAGGAAGAGCCCGAGGCCCGGGCCGCCCCGGCTGACTGCGGGCCCGCGCGGCTCGGAGCGCCGCTCCCCTCGAGCCCCTCCGCGGCGCGGGCCAGCCCGCCATGGGGTCGCTGTTCCGGAGCGAGACCATGTGCCTGGCGCAGCTCTTCCTGCAGTCGGGCACAGCCTACGAGTGCCTCAGCGCCCTGGGCGAGAGGGGCCTGGTGCAGTTCCGAGACGTGAGTGTCTCCCGGGAGACGCGGGCCGCCCTCACCTCCCGCCGCGCTCGGGCCTTGCTGCGGCGAGCGCCCGGGGAGGGGCCGCCCCTGCCCCCGATTCCCAGGCGGGGAAGCTGAGGCCCCAGCCTACCGGACAGAGCTTCCGCCCGGCGGGGGGCTGGCCCCGGGGTCGCCGGACGTCTGGGCCGCGGCGGCTCAGCCCGAGCTAGTTGGGATCGCCTCCGTGCGGTCTTCGTCAGCTTGGGCTGGGGCTCGTCAAATGCCTGGGGAGGACGGGTCCGATAAAGGCCTCTTGTTGTCCTTTTGGAACTTACGGGGCTGGCGGGGGGCGGGACACGAAGTAGATAGATGCGTAAACCAGAAAATGTTTGCTATGATGAAAATAAAACGGTGTGGTATGATGGTGATTTGGGTGGGAGGTGTTTTGGAGGAGGTGGTCAAGGAAAGCCTCTCGGAGGAGGTGGTGTTGCGGCCGAGACCCGCGTGGGAAGGTGCCGGCCGTGGGAAGATCTGGGGAAAGAGGGTCGGTGGTGGAGGGAACAGGGAGAGTATAGACAGAGCCTGAGCTGGGGGTAAACTCCTTGCGAAGGGGGGTTTTCGTCTGTCTTCTTCACTGGTGTGTAGTGAGGGACATGCCATTGTCTAAGGACTGGAGGCACAGTCATTATTTGTTGAACCGGAGCTGTCTCCCAGCGTGTGATAATAGACACTCGCGTCTGTATATCCATCTCCTTGTTTATTGTTCGTCTCCACCATGGACTGTCAGTCAGCCTCGCAGGGCAAGGGCCTTGCCTGACTTGTTCACTCCTGATTCCCCTAGACTTGTCACCGTGCCTGGCATTTCTTGGCATTCATAGGCATTTGTTGAATGAATGAACAAGGTTTTATTGAGTGCCTGCTGTGTTCAGGCATTGTTTCTGGTGCATGGGGACCCAGTGGTGAGCGAGGAAAAGTCCCTGTGTTCCTGGAGCTCACCGTCTGGGAGGAGGCAGAGTAAACACACTGAGTATGAGCTGTGATAAGTGCTCTGAGGAAAAGAACAGGGTGTGAATGGGAGACTATTAAGCAGGACCTAATACTTACTGAATGGAAATTCACTCAGGCAAAGATTTTCTTTCCTGGCCACCACTTTCATTTCTTGGCTGTTTCCCCTTGTCTTTCTGAGGGGTCTTTAATTTCAGAAAGGAACAGCCCTATTTCAGATGTCACATCGGTGATGTTTGGTTGGCCCCACGAGGCGATTGCGAAGTCGAGGTCATGGAGAAACTCGGGTACAGGTCAGGTGCAGTGCTCCTCCTGGTTCCTGGAGTTACTTGGATTTCAGCTTATGGCACCCACTCACCAGGCAGGGGCTCCACCGACCCCTGAGGAGCACCCGAAGGACTCAGGCCACAGGTGCAAGTGAAACAGGCTCCTTTCTTTGTAACAGGTGTATTTGTTCCATCCTGTTTGTACTCAAGCCAAGATACTTACCACACTTCAGTGGCAGATTTAAGCAAATGCTCTCATCACCAGGGAGATTCAAGTTTTGTTAAGTGCCATTACATTAGGTTGTAGAGTATACTTAGGATCCTTTCTAACTAAAAGTCAGTGAAAAAAAAAATAAAGTGCTGTTCGTCTTTTTCCAAAAGGAAAATAAAACTAAGGCTGACTGTCAGCATCCTAGGTGCCAGTGCAGAAAGTATTGTCACATCTGACGCTTCTGCTGTTTTCTGGAGTTACTTACTGACTTTGCAGACATCGGTCTTTTCTGGTTCATTAGGGCTTTTGTTTTAGTAACCCTTGCCAGGGAAAAGGGGCAGGGCGAGGATTTCCATGGTGACAGCCAGTGAGAAGACTTGGAAAAGAAAGGTCATTCAGCTAACCAGTAGGACTCAGTGCAGGGAAAGTCCTCTCACTTTTATAACAATTCTTTAGGCTGAGAACTGGTTTCCTCTGTGGTCCTTTAGCTGAAGTGGGAGGACCAGTGGTGTGAATATCAGCACAAACAGCACCAGGTTTCCTCTGTCCGGGTTTTTCTAGGTTAAATGTGTCTTACAATGAATCTGCATTAAAATATACTTTATACCGTTAGCCTTGAATTAGGGTGCCTTTGCTGCCCTAAAAAGAAAGCAAAACTTAAATTTTATAAAAGGAACCATGCAACAGGAAAAAAAAAGAAACCCAAACAAACCAGTTAATGTATGTAAGCTAGTGACGGTGGCATATGTCAAATTCAATTATATTTGTATCAAAATTGCCACCGAAATTTACCTCTTTATAAAGATTCTGTTTATAGAACCATTATTGTACAGTTAGAGGTAAGTAGTGTTTGATACTGAAGGAAACAAAATTGAAACTGAGAAGTAGTGTCCATGGGCGACAGCATTTGATGCAGAGCTTCCTTTCCAACTTCTCAGTTCTATGGAAATGGATCGTGTCTGAATCATTAGGAACTTGGAAGTGGTTACTACAAAGTAGTATGACCTTCAGAAATAAATGAGGTGACAAACAGAAGTGAAATTTGAATTTTTATCTTTTTTTCTGGTTAATTCTTTAAAATAATTCAAAAAACTGAACAGAAACTGAGCCATTTGGCGTAGACACTTCTCAGGTTGAGCAGTTTCATATCAAATTGTGTCTCGTTTCTTGAGAGCGCCCAGTACCAACGCTGGGTGGAATAAAAGATAAACTTCTTATCCTAAATGGCTTTCAACATGAATGATTACATTTTGTAAATTATAAAAGTAATATATGTGCATTGTGGGAAATTCCCTACCTAGAAATAAACATTTTAACTTTTTGGCTAATACTGAACAAACATTTTTCTAATAATATTGTAAAATGTGCATGTATGTGTGTTTCTGTATAATTGGAATCACATTGAAAATATCTTTTTTTTCTCTTTATTTTTCATCATCTGGGAAATTGTTAGACACATTGAAAATATCTTAATCTGCTTTTCACACAAATTATGACTAATTGTCCTAATTTTATTAAATATTCTTTTATGATTTTTTTTATCGTTTTATGGTTTGTATTGTAAGAAGTAGAGGGAAGAGTATAGTGGACCCCATGTGCCCATAATGTAAACTCATGGCCCCCTGTTTTAACCCCCAACCCCGTGTCCCCTCCCAGACTAGATCATTTTGAAGTAAATCCGACATATATAAATTCTTATTTCAATAAGTATCTCTGAAAGATAAGAACTCAAAAACAATAACCATGATACCACTGTCATACCTGAAAATTTTAATAAGTTTCTTCATATAATCAAATGCCTCATCATGTAAAACATCCTTTTTAATAAGTGCAGAGTAGGGCCAGGTGGAGTGGCTCACGCCTGTAATCCTAGCACTCTGGGAGGCTGAAACAGGAGGATGGCTTAAGGTCATTTGTTTGAGACCAGCCCGAGCAAGAGCGAGACCCTGTCTCTACAAGAAGTAGAAAAATTAGCTGGGTGTGGTGGTGCACCCTGTAGTCCCAGCTATTAGGGAGGCTGAAGCAGGAGGATCACTTGAGCCCAGGAGTTGGAGTTTACAGTGAGCTATGATGATGTCACTGTACTCTAGCTACGGTGACAGAGTGAGACCCTGTCTCCAAAAAAAAAAAAAAAAAAACCAGTGCAGAGTAATCAGTTGCATGGCTGAACCATAATTTTTATCCATCATTACTGATGCGTATGATACAAATAACCCATTCAAGTACATAATTTATTTATTTTATTTTTTAGAGATGAAGTCTCACTTTGTCTCCCAGGCTGGAGTGCAGTGGCACAATCATAGCTCACTGGGACTATAGGCGTGTGCCACTACACCCAGCTAAATTTTTTGTATTTCTTTAGAGATGGGGTCTAGATATGTTGCCCAGGGTGGTCTTGAACTCCTGGGCTCAAGTGATCCTCCCGCCTCAAACTCCAGAGTTGTTGGGATTACAGGCGTGAGCACCGTGCCTGGCTCAAGTATACAATTTAGTGATTTTTAGAAAGTTTATCAAGTCATACAGCCATCACCACAATCCAGTTTTAGAATATTCCGTCCCCCCAGAAAGATTTCTTATACTCATTTATAGGTAACCCTCATTCCGGTCTGCAGCCCCACTCGTGTACTTTCTGCCTCTTGATTTGCCTTTTCTGGACATTCCATATAAATAATCCTACACTATGTGGCCTCTTATGTCTGGCTTCTTGCCCTTGGAATAATAGTGTTGCTGCGTGTGTCGGGAGTTCCTTTTAATTGCTGAGTAGTATTCTGTTGGAGGGATACAGAGTATAATTTCTTTAACCAATTTTCTGTTGTTGGATTTTTGGGTTATCATTTTTCTGCTTTCTCTGAGGTTGATGTTCTTACAGATACATTTTTGTCTGTATCGGTACTTCTTCCCTTAGGTTAAATTTCTTCATGGGATATTGCTGGGCAAAGGACAATTTTCAGGCCTTTTTGGTTGCCAGATTGCTCTCCAGAAAAGTTATGTCAGTTTATGCTCTTATTTAGTAGTATATGAAAGTATATTTTCCCCCCAAATTTTGCCAATATTTAATTTTTATTTTTATTTATTTTTTTGAGACAGAGTCTCACTCTGTCATCCTGGATAGAGTGCAGTGGCGTCATCATAGCTCACTGCAACTTCAAACTCCTGGGCTCAAGCAATCTTGCCTCAGCCTCTTGAGTAGCTGGGACTACAGGCTCAGGCCACCATGCCTGGCTAATTTTTCTATTTTTAGTAGAGATGGGGTCTCACTCTTGCTCAAGCTGGTCTTGAACTCCTGAGCTCAAGCAATCTTCCCACTGTGGCCTCCCAGAATGTTAGGGTTACAGGTGTGAGCTACCGTGCCCGACCAAATTTATTTTTTAAATAAAATATATTTTTAAATTTTAGAAACTTAAAGCAAAATTTTCATCCTCTTCTCAGCTCAACCAGAATGTAAGTTCTTTCCAAAGAAAATTTGTCGGTGAGGTGAAGAGGTGTGAAGAACTAGAGCGGATATTGGGTAAGTTTATTTTCTGTTATAATAACTTAATATTGATTGATTGACTCTGTCACCCAGGCTGGAGTGCAGTGGTGCAATCATAGCTCATTGCAGCCTCAAACTCCTGGGCTCAAGTGATCCTCCTACCTCAGGCTCCTGAGAATCTGGGACTAAAGGTGCATACCACCATGCCTGGCTAATTTTTTTAAAAGTTTCCTATAGAGACAGGGTCTCACTATGTTGCTCAGGCTGGTCCTGAACTCCTGCCTGGCCTCAAGTGATCCTCCTGCCTCAGACTCCCAAGGTGCTAAGATTACCGGTGTGAGCCACAGAGCCCGGCCCATCACCATTTTTAATGCCTGTATAATATTTCATTGTATTAATGTGCCTGATTTTTTTTAACCAATCCCTTGTAGTCTATTATAACTTAAAAACGTTGTATACATGTTAATATATTACTTAATTTAAAATTGTATCAAGGAACAAGGGAGGCAGGAAATAATGGCAGATAGATTGATCAATAATAATTTTCTTTTTCTCAGGTCTTCCTTTGCCAATGTGTTAGATCAGTGCTGATTGTTAACCATTAAAACTCAGTAGCCCAAGGCTACTTCCTTTATCTCTGAAATCTTTAAGTTTAGTTATTGTCGAGTCAAGCCTTGAAGTTCTGACTGAAATGGAAGAGAAAATGACAGACAACAAGCTGAAGTTCAGAATTTGCTTTTTTAAGGCGGACGATGGGGAGGGAGACTGTGACTTGGAATGATTTCTAATAGCTGATAATTATTGTGGGCTTTATTTTTAAATCAAGGATTTTTAAAATTAACAGAAACTTCCAGTCATCTGAAATCTGTTCCTGTTCATATTGCTTGAGGTCCTGGTTATTTGTGTGGCTTGAGATGTGCCTGTGTTTGCAGCCTGTGTGAGTCGTTGGACAAATCGTGTATTTGGAGCGAGGTTTTTAAAGGCAGGGCAAGAGTGATAGCGCGTTAGACATGTCTAGGACTTCCTGTCGTTTAAACTGCTTCAAAAAGAATGCAGACTTGAAACAATAAAACAGGAACTCTCAAGTAAATTTAGGTATAAGCTGGGCATGGGGGTGAGCACCTGTAGTCCCCGCTGCTTGGGAGGCTGAGGTGGGCTGATTGCTTGAGCCCAGGAGTTCAAGGCCAGTCTGGGCCACATAGTGAGACTCTTTCTCTAAAAAAAAAAAAAAAAAAAAAAAAGAATAACTTTAGGTATAAATTGGACAGTTTGCATCCATTTCTAGAAATCTCTTAAACCCAGTGCTCCCTCTGCTATCTTGTTGGTAAGACATGGTTGCTTTTCTTTTTCTTTTCCTTCCCTTCTTTTTTCCTTCCCTTCCTCCCACTCTCCCTCCTAAAAATAGACTAACTGGTAACACTTTTCTGATATATTATGTCTGGTAATGACCACCAGGTATTGTGACTTTCATCCTAAGGAAAAGGATGTTTCCTGGAATTGAAAATATAAACTAAAGAAAGTGAGTCATTTTGGTTGGTACACTATTAATTTCATGAATCTAGTCTTTGGCTTACATAGTGAAGCAGTGCGAGCAGTTGTCCTAAGTCACAGCATCCGGGCTAATTGGGGAGTTGCAAGAGAGCCCGGCTTCTGCCCTGGGTGCTTGTGGTGGAAGAGTTACGGTTTTCTTAACGGCCACCCACCTCTTCCTACAGGCGTCTGCAGAGAAAGTCAAGTTGCCGGCTCTTGTGGGGACTATCGTAGGTCTATCACTTGGGTTATTTCTGCACTTGCAAGTGTGCCCCTGACCTCTGCTTCATTCTACAGACACAGAGACAGCTGTGACTCAAAAGTTCTTTAACTAAAATTTTAGAAATGGAAAAAATAGGGGGGGAATTTCAGAGAGTGTTTCTCCAGCATGTGTATTTTGTCACTGCGTGCTGGTGTCTCTAGGCAGCATTCTCTTGTAGATCTTTGGAAACAAGTTTGCCAAAAGTGACCTGTAGGTCAGTTGGCACAAGTAAGAATTTTGTGTATTCAGACAGGACAGGTAGGGGTTTAAAATGTTTTGACTGATACGTATCATAGTAAGTTTTTGTATCTAATTTGTTTAACTTTTATTTTCACAGTTTATTTAGTGCAGGAAATTAACAGAGCTGATATTCCCCTTCCTGAGGGAGAGACCAGTCCTCCTGCACCACCTCTTAAGCAGGTTCTAGAAATGCAGGTAACTTGCTTCTGAAGAAGCTGTTTGAAGCCATTGATCTCAGGGGCTGCTTATTTATATTGTCTAATGTTTTTCTGTCTTCTCAAAGCCATGGGATAAAAATTAAAGAACGGTATTACGGTTAACCCTCAGTAGTAGATTATCTATGATAATTTTCATGATAATTCAGTTTTCTCTTACACTGTAAGACATGCACTTCCTCTCCAGGTTGTGGTGAACAGAGGCTAGTGAGCATTAGCCATGAAATCTGGTCCATGAGCTTTTAATGTTTCAGAAAGTTCCTTCTGGGATTACCCAGGCCTTAGCCTGCCTCGCCTGCAAGCCCTTGAGGCTTCAGTCCTGTGCCTTCACAGTCCCCCTAAACTCGCCCTACCTGCCCCTCTCTGATTCGTAGAAGGTAGTATGAAGTCTCTGGGCTGTTTCAGGTGGGCGGCAAACAGAATTCTTTCGCCCTGCGCTCACTGGCTTGTGTGCTGACAGCCTTCCCTCTGTGAGGACACTGGCTCGTGGTGTTCATCGGCACCCCCACCCCCGGGAATTATCCACTGAGGCTTCAGGCTGATCATTGGATAGTTCATCACCCTGGGAAATAGGCAAGAGCTCTTTATAACTCTTCTAAAACAATTACTGCTGTGTCACCGAGGCCATTCCCCTTGCTGGCTGCTCTGTTCATCTGTGGGGAAGTCATGCAACATTTGCTGTATGAATAGACTCCAGGGAGGATTGTACGGTCAGATGGGTGGAAAGCAGTCATCTGGTTTGGCCTGTTTGGTTGGCCGGCTATGATATAATCATAAACATAATGATTACTCTTTATAGTTTTTATACGGCAAAGCAGAAGTAATGAATGTAGCAAGTTTAGTGATTTGTTTGAATACAAGTTCTCATTGACTCCATTTGTTTTACAGATTTCTGCTTCTATTGTTTTAATACTTAAGTATTGTTAAGGTTGCTTAGTATGTAACTAATTATTTAAAGAAGATTTGTTCTCAAGAATTTTTATGCTCAGTTGTATGAGAGCAAGTGCATAAACTCAAGCTAGAGACTAGAAAAATACGTTGGAAAAGATTATCTGACCATTTTCTGGTTGCAAATAAAAGGAAATGTAGACTCGCAGAGGAAGATGCTTTGATGTTTGATAGTGGATAAGCAGGCAGAGGAAAACCAGAAGAAATGACAGGACCTACGGTTAGAGAAAAGAGCCAGTCTTTGGGTCGTTGGAGTCATCATAGCCTCCGGAATGTTTTATATCATATGTGGTGTGAATGTCACAGAAATTACCTGAATTAATATGCAATGATAAATGATGAACCCCTAAAATCTTTGCATGTTTTCATACCCCTGCCCAACTAACGTAAATTGTGGCTTTTTAAAACCTCCGGCTGGTTTTGGTGTACTATAAAAAGGTTATTAGAATCACACTTGGAACTAAGTGATACTCTTAACTAACTGCTATTTGTTTTAGGAGCAGTTACAGAAGCTCGAGGTTGAACTGAGAGAAGTCACCAAGAACAAGGAGAAACTGAGGAAGAACTTGCTGGAACTGATCGAGTATACACACATGCTGAGAGTGACAAAAACCTTCGTGAAACGCAACGTAGAGGTATCACAACACCTCGTGAGGAAACACATGTCTTTTGTAACAATCCCATTCCCTTAAGCCTGTGGGTTTTGTTACTAATTCATATTGATGTGTTACTTTTTTAAAGAGATAAATTTAGATCTTGGCTTTATTTTTCAGTTGAATTATATGATATTAAAAAAAGGTTTAGGAGCTTTTTCTTATATTGATTGGTTTTAGCAACAATAGTACTAAATATTTGTAAAATGCTTTAGTTTGCTGTAGAAAAAATCTTTTTATGATCATGAGAAAAATTGAACTGTGGAAGTTGAACTCTAAAATTGGGTTTTTCCAAATTGCTGAATAAAGGAAGTAAACATAATCTATATAAGAATAAAGACTAGTCCAAGTAGTAGTACTTCCCTGAGCTGATATAGACAGAAGTCCCTCCTGAAATTAGTTTCACTGGATACAGTAGTTGACCTCGGATAAAGTTATTCTATTTTGAATGAAGGTGATGACTTAAATTATAACTATTCTTTTATGTAAATATCTTTAAATGGCTTACAAATAGTGGATGGGCAGATTATCTTTTTATTTATCAGAGCTGAGTTATATGTCGAAGTTACCTTAGGGCCTTTGCACCCAGATCCAAGTAGTTAGATATGATGTTCTGTATAAACTTGTTTGGAAATATGACATGAGAAATAAAGTGTCACTTTTAATGAGACACACTGGTTTTATATTTCTCTTTCTAGTTTGAACCCACTTACGAAGAATTCCCTCCCTTAGAGAATGATTCTTTGTTGGACTACAGCTGTATGCAGAGGTTGGGAGCAAAACTGGGGTAGGTGACAAGGACTGGGTGTCACACCTCATACTGCCCTTCCTGTAGAGTGGATGAATGGGGACTGTTTTAAAGCTCGTGATTGAATGAAAGGAAGTGAATATTTGTTTGAGAAAACACTGTACTTCTGTACTTGTTAGGCTGAACTACTCAGCTGTGTTGACTTTTAAGCTAAATACAGTGGGCATTTCTTTTTTTGGTATAATGATTTGGAAAGAAGCAACATTATGTCATTCAGTGTTACTCCTATAAGCTTAGGATAGTTGGTCATGGAAGCATCAATTCCTGTCTGGTGGAAACATAGGGGTTAAACTGAGTTGGTAATTTTTTTATTAATTGCACTTTAAGGGTTTCTTTCTTCTGTTTACTTGAACTAATGGTAACTTCCTCATGTGAGCTGTGATAATTTTTTTTTATCATTATGAACTTACATTCTTCAGTTCCTTATCTGAAGGAATTCAGTGGTGTTTGGTTTGAGGGAGTCTTCCACCAGAGAGAATCGGTGTTGACATTTGTCAGGTACCTGGGAGTGCTCTACCAACCTGGAATCATTGGCATCGTTTCTCAGCGTGGGATTTTTTGTTGGTTGGTTTGTTTTTTGACTATGCGAGTAATGTGAATTTAAGCACTGAACCTGAGTGAATTTTAACCTGTGGTTATAAATTCTTTTTTTTTTTTTTTTTTTGAGGCAGAGTCTCACTCTGTTGCCCGGGCTAGAGTGCCGTGGCGTCAGCCTAGCCCACAGCAACCTCAAACTCCTGGGCTCAAGCGATCCTTCTGCCTCAGCCTCCCAAGTGGCTGGGACTACAGGCATGCGCCACCATGCCCGGCTAATTTTTTCTATATATATATTTTTAGCTGTCCATATAGTTTCTTTCTATTTTTAGTAGAGACGGGGTCTCGCTCTTGCTCAGGCTGGTCTCGAACTCCTGAGCTCACACAATCTGCCCGCCTCGGCCTCCCAAGTGCTAGGATTACAAGCGTGAGCCACCGCGCCCGGCCTGTGGTTATAAATTCTTAGGGAGGACTTCTCTCTCCATCTAGAACCAAAACCGAAATAAATAAGTCTACTTGTAGCCCCCTTTGCTGGGTGGATTTTCTTCTGGTCCACCCATTCACTGAAGGTGTAGCCCTTCGGGCATGAAGAAGCCCCAGTGTGAGGGGGATTCAGTTCTGTCTTGGCACCTTCTCTGGGCCCAGTGTGTGTCTTCTGTCTCTCGTGCTGGCGTTAAACTCTAGGCCTCAAGATACTCGGTTAGTATAATAATCAGGACAGCTAGGAGGCCCTGTTTTATTTTTGGATTCCAAAAAGTTTCTCTTTCTTATAAGCTCAGCTATACATTTAAAAGGATGTTTCAAAACTATTTTATCCAGCATTTGAGATATTTCGCAGTTGGAGGGTTTCCATTTTCACCATTTTGCTAGAAATGGAAGTCTTCATCATTCTTTTAATGCAACTTGATACTATTCATTGCTTTCAGTTGACTCAGGTTGGCTTTGTTATTCCATAGATTTGTGTCTGGCTTAATTCACCAAGGAAAAGTTGAAGCATTTGAAAAAATGCTGTGGAGAGTCTGCAAAGGCTACACCATTGTGACCTATGCAGAACTGGATGAATCCCTCGAAGACCCTGAAACAGTGAGTAAATGTCACAGTCACCTTTTAACAATGACAGGCAAACAGCAAAGCTGGAGATACAGTGGGAAGAATGTTTTTCTCCTGAACCATTAAGTTGTTAGCCTGATGCCTCATATCTTTGGACACATTCGTGTGTAGTTCCTAAAATCAAGGATGTTCTCCCACAGTGCCACGTACGACCCTCAAAATCAGGAGAGGAATGTAGATATGTTACTACGTTTTGAGCCTCAGATCCTGTTCAGGTTTCCCCAGTTGTGCCGATACTGTCGCAGCGAAGGATCTAGTTAGCATCACACGTTAGATTTAGTTGCCATGTCACTTTGGTCTTCATTCTGGGACAGTTTCTCAGACTTGCCTTGACTTTCATTTAAAATTGACATTTTAAAATATTACAGACCAGTGTTTTTTGTAGAATGTCCCTCAATTTGGATTTATCAGATGTTTTCTCACGATTAGATTCAGGTCATGTGTCTTTGGCAAGAGTGTCACTGAAGCGAGGCTGCATTCTTCTCATTATATCCTTCAGGTGGCACCTGGTGTCGTTTGTCCCATTACTGGTAACGGTCACTTTGATCACTTGAGTAAGGCAGTAGCCTTAGGTTTCTCCACTGCGAAGTTACTCTTTTTTCTTTGTAATTAATAAGTGTTTTGGGAGAAGTGCTTTGCACCTGTAAATATCTCATCCTTCTTCAGATTTTCAGCTTATTCATTTATTTCCTGTTTTATTCAGTGGGTTGTATTGTCCTACCATATTCCTTATTTTTATATTCAAATTCTCCTAGATTTGGCCAGATGGAGCCCATTCAAACTGGCTTTTGTATCCATTTTACCATGTTCCCGTCATTGTTAGAACACTCCTTGCTTTGTTGTATAATAGGATGTCCAGATTCATCTTGGAATGCCCCTTACACAGCTCTGGAATCCGCCATTTCTCCAAGAAGCTCATTCTTTTTAGTGGAGATCTTGGTGTTTCAAAGCGAAGATGTGGTCTCCGAGTGCCCATTGTTACTGAGGTGTGGCTGTTCCCTGCTCGCTCAGAGACAGCGCTAGGACGCGCTCACGCACCCACATTACAGCTGTGGGCCACGGCTACTCCTCCCCTCCCGCCCTCCGTGTCCGTCCCGCACACGACAGCGCTAGGACACGCTTACGCACCCACATTACAGCTGTGGGCCACGGCTACTCCTCCCCTCCCGCCCTCCGTGTCCGTCCCGCACACGCCCCACAGCTCTAGGGCCGAGTTGTTCAGGAGGGAAAGCGGAGGGGCAGGGGAAACACAGAGCCGTAGTCACCTTTTAAAATCTCTGTGCGTTTTTAGACTTTATGGTAAAAATAACTGTTATTCTAAATGAGGATGAACTGATCTATTGAAGGTAGCAGAGGAGCTTGGGCTTCTTGATTTTCGGAAAAGAGTTCGTATTTCTCTTCTGGATTAGCCTCAGGAATTTTGGCTGTAAGATTTATATATATCCCATAATGATTTTGACACATCAAGAGGAATTTGGCTGTGAGATGATCTTCAGAAGGCTCAGCCTGAGTGACCATCATGCTGGGAAACCTCCTCAGTTAATTGTTCATTAACCATGTACCTATAAGATTTTCTACTTTTTTTTTTTTGAGACAGGGTCTTGCTCTGTTGCTGGGGCTGGAGTGCGGTGGCTTCTCCAACACACACAGTGGCTTAGGCACATCACTGCCACCTTGTTATCAGGAACACTGGACAACACTTCAGCATTGTGCTTGGGGACATTTTAAATGGTGAAATCACCAGCAAAAAGCACAAAAATGTGAAAAACATGGCACTAAATGGACCGTGTAGAACAGGACACATGTCTGCAGTCTCAGAGCTGAGACGAAAAGGCAGAGTTCCACCTTGCTGGGCCTTACCTGGAAACGTGGGCACTGGGTCCCTGAAAGTTTTTGCTGCTCTGCATGTGCCTGTGAAAGTGCTCCGTGTATTGATTTTGGGGTTATTTTAGCAAGTAGGCGAATTTGCAGTTACAGAGTCTGCAGATGCGGATTGACTATATTTATGGAATGAATGAAAGAACTATTTGACAGTGTTGGAGCTACCAAAGTTCTGGAAGTTATACACACAGAAGTAATACTTACCCTTATTTATTCTTTGTAGGGAGAAGTCATAAAATGGTATGTGTTTTTAATATCCTTTTGGGGAGAACAGATTGGCCACAAGGTTAAGAAGATATGTGATTGGTAAGAAAAAGAAACATTTCATTTCATTTATTTTTTATATTTAGTAACCTCTGATTTTCCTTTACTATCTCTCTGTAGTCAAGGAGAAATAGGCTGAGCGCAACGGCTGCTAGTTTTGTTATGATTTCCTTGCAGTGATACCTTCTTAAACACTTAATTTGTCATCTCTCTTGCCAGTGCATTACTCAGGTGGCCCCTGAGTAAACGGTGGCGTGTGTGTGTGTGTGTGTGTGTGTGTGTGTGTGTGTGGTTTGTGTTTGTTTTTGTGTTTTAAACCTGTTTAATGATTCCCAGCCCAAGGATATTGTTGGATCTCAGAAGGCTGGACTTGGGAATGAGCTGCCGGGTGTCACTGAGGGCAGGAGTGGAATGTGGATCCGAGAGCGAGTTTGCTCAGTTTCTTTCATTGAGCAGATGTCTGCTGAGCGTCCGTGTGTGACACCTGACCACGGGCACATGCCCACGTGTGCACCTGTCTCTCCCAGAGGGTTGCCGGGAGATGACAGATGCACGATACATCCTCCTCTGTCTTCCAGTTACCACTGCCATGTGTACCCCTACCCACACACCGCTGAGGAGCGGGAGGAGATCCAGGAGGGGCTGAACACTCGCATCCAAGATCTGTACACTGTGAGTGAGGCTGACACCGCGCCTCCCTCCTGAGGGATGCACGGCCTTTGCAAACCCATTTGCTTTTTTGATACGGGTAATTTTGGATGTGGACAAATCCATACGTTCCAGTGAGACTGCAGTGTCGCTTCCCTCCCCCCTCATGGGAGTTTTATTTTAGCAGCCTGGGTAGTAACCATGGGGTTTTTAAGATGGATTCCCTGGTCATCTTTGGTATGTTGGATTGTAGTTCTTGATCACAAAAGGCAAGAAGGCCACGTGTGAAATGCTGGCATTGTTTTACCTGTACGATTTACATTCCCGCTTCTGCTGTCAGTGAGGGTTCCCGGTGGCAGGGCCGCGACACAGACTGACTCATTTAAGCAGAAGGGGATTTCTTGGCGGGATGGGACCGGATGGGCATTGGTGGCTCCCAGGGTTGACAGGGGCGGGGCCAAGCTTGGGAATGGGTAGGAACCCCGGGGGCTCTCTGGAGCCAGGTGGGCCATCCTGCTGTCTCAGTGACGATGACATCTAACCACCTCCTGTGTCCGTGGGGTCATGTTCTCTGGAGGCGACTTCTGGAAAGAGGGTGTATGCTTGGCTGAGCTTAGATTTCCCGCCCACCTCCAGGTGGTGCTGGGGGCGGGAGGGAGAGACAGGCGCCTGGAATGCTCCTCCGCCAACAGGGAGAAATTCGCCTAAAGGAAGTCGGGTGCCAGGCGGACAAAAACCAAAGCACGCGGCCACCCTGCAAGCCCCGCGCCTTCTCCCCCAGGTGCTCCACAAGACCGAGGACTACTTACGGCAAGTGCTGTGTAAAGCTGCCGAGTCTGTCTACACCCGCGTCGTCCAGGTGAAGAAAATGAAAGCCATTTACCACATGCTGAACATGTGCAGCATCGACGTGACTAACAAATGCCTCATCGCCGAGGTCTGGTGTCCCGAGGCGGATCTGCACGAGCTGCGCCGGGCGCTGGAGGAGGGCTCGGTAAGCTGCCTCGCTCCCCCGCCGGGGCTGAGAGACTGCGGACCCGACACGCTCAGACAGTTAAAGGAAATGGGAATTTCGTCCAGTAAGGAGCTAGTTGTTGGAGGGGGTGTGGGTGTGCATACAGTTTAAATTACTCTTTCCAATAAGTAGTACGTTCACATGGTTTAAAAGGAAAAAGAAGTGTCAAAACGTGACAGACACATGAGGTGGCTTTACCCACATGGCCTCATGTGTCCATTTCTTCTACTCAGAGATAATCATCATTTTGGTGCTGTTATATGTTTGAGTTTCTTAACTGCAGACAAGCAGACGTGAGCAGGTATTCTTTTCTTCACAAAAGGCGTGCTATTCACACTATCATTTTCACTTAATAAGACTTCCCTGTTTTTTAAAATAACTATTTAACATTCTGTTATGTGCATGTACCATGGTTTATTTGACTACTTCCCTGGTCATTTAGGTAGTTTCCAATGTTAAATGCCACTGCAGGGTGTGACACTGGACCTAGAATGTTTTTTTTTTTTTTTTTTTTTTGAGACAGTCTCGCTCTGTTGCCCGGGCTAAAGTGAGTGCTGTGGCATCAGCCTAGCTCACAGCAACCTCAAACTCCTGGGCTCAAGTGATCCTCCTGCCTCAGCCTCCCGAGTAGCTGGGACTACAGGCATGCACCACCATGCCCGGCTAATTTTTTCTATATATATTTTAGTTGGCCAGATAATTTCTTTCTATTTTTAGTAGGGATGGGGTCTTGCTCTTGCTCAGGCTGGTCTCGAACTCCTGACCTCGAGCAATCCACCCGCCTCGGCCTCCCAGAGTGCTGGGATTACAGGCGTGAGCCACCACGCCCGGCCTTGGACCTAGAATGTTTCCTGTGTGTACAAGTCTGTCTGTGGGGCAGGTTCCCCGAAGTGCAACTGCTGGATTAATTTGGATAGATATTGCTAGTAGTTTTTTTCTTGGATAGTAATTTTTTCTTCTTTTTCTCTTTTTGTGTGACAGAGAGAGAGTGGTGCTACAATCCCCTCATTTATGAACATAATCCCAACGAAGGAAACACCCCCGACTCTCATCCGCACCAACAAGTTCACTGAGGGCTTTCAGAACATCGTGGACGCCTATGGCGTCGGGAGCTACAGGGAAGTGAACCCAGGTTGGAAATGCTTGCATTTCACGTGGCATTGCTGCGTCTCCTCGCTCTGAGAACGTAAAAGATGTTTGGAAAAATAGGCTTACTGCTACTTTTTTGTCACCTTGTTTAGTGCGATGTTTTAAATTTAACCTCACAATTCTATCCTAGCAATGCTAGAGATAGTCAGGATCATCGCGAGTCATTGGGTTAAGTCAGGTGTTCTGCGCTGTATTCGCCGTGAGTCTGAAGGCTCTTTCCCTTTGCTTCCCCACAGCTCTGTTCACCATCATCACCTTCCCGTTTCTGTTTGCTGTGATGTTTGGAGACTTTGGACACGGCTTTGTCATGTTCTTATTTGCCCTCTTGCTGGTGTTAAATGAAAACCATCCCAGACTAAACCAGTCTCAGGAGGTAAAAATATAACCACTCCAGCTCGTTTCCGGTTGGGTAGCATGGACAGTGACCACAAGAGAGACGCTATTAGCTGTCACCTGTCGGCCGTGGCTGTGCTGCGTGAGAGCTGGGGGCCGTCACCTCCAGCTGCCAGGACTGTGTTGCATGGGGCTGTTTTCTGAGAAGCCCTGAGGGGACCGCTAAGCGTGCACCAGACTGATGCTGTCCCGTGAGCACGTCCCCCAGTGACCATATCTTGCTGTTGCGCTTTGCTCCCCGCAGATCATGAGAATGTTCTTCCACGGGCGCTACATCCTGCTGCTCATGGGGCTGTTCTCCGTGTACACCGGCCTCATCTACAACGACTGCTTCTCCAAGTCCGTGAACCTGTTCGGCTCCGGGTGGAACGTGTCTGCCATGTTCAGCTCCAGCCACGCCCCCACAGAGCACAAGAAAATGGTGCTTTGGAAGTAAGTGTCCTGTCACCCAATCATGTCTTGGGTACAGAAAGCATTTTTCTGAGATTCCTTCCCCCTCCCCGCAGTAAGCCGTCTCGCTCTGCTTCTGTTACAGCGACAGCACCGTGAGGCACAGCAGGGTTTTGCAGTTGGATCCCAGTGTCCCCGGGGTGTTCCGAGGCCCTTATCCTCTCGGCATTGATCCTGTGAGTGCGCTGTCCTGCCCTTGTCTCCTTGATCTGGGGTGGCCCCCAGTTTTAGGTGCCAGAAGGTTCCCTAGAGGTTTGGGCAGGGTTCACATGTGCTTGTGCGAGGGGGAGGGTGTTCCCCGTGCTCCGTGGAGCCCCTGGACTCGCAGAGCAAGCGGGAACGTCACGCTCTCCATTTGGCACGCCAGGGGCTGTGCCCGACCACGAGAAGTCTGCAGAGAGATGGGCTGCATTCTGTCCTCTTTCCTGACCTATTTTCCTCTAGTGAGACGTGACACTTCAGGAGCCCTGTTTCTTAGATTGCTTCTTTGTATGTGTGAATTATTTTTTTACCCATTGATGTAAAAGAAACATTTTTGTCTGTCCTAATAGGCCCTGTTTCCCTTTTCCTAATCCACCCGGGGTGGGGACCGTAGGAATTAATTTTCAGGCAAGAAGAGAAACAGTCAGTGATCAGGGACCCGGAGTGGGGACCCTGGGGGTCAGGGCTGCCTTGGGGAGCTCAGCATGGCCTGGGTTCCACTCTGGCGCGCCAGCTGCCAGCAGCTCAAATCCGCCACGTGCTGCACTTCTGCTTTTATCTTTTTCACAGTTAAACTTTACTACAGAATATACATACAAGAGAGTATATAGCACGTGTGTAAACATGTCATATATAACACATGTACTTGTGTGTCCCCCACCAAGACGGGCTGTAACCCAGGACTCGAGAGTGCCCCGGCCCTTCCCCGCGGGCGCCAGCGCAAACCTTCGGCTCTGTGAACTTCCTGTGACTCTTGCTCTTGCTTTTCTATTTGGTTTTGCTGCCTTGGCACGTGTCCCTAAATGCCGTGTTGTTCCATCTGGCATCCTTTGAGCTTAAATTGAGAAAATTGTTTTTTAACTGTCTGTGGCTCTGGTTTAAAAAAATCAATGGTTCTCAGATTGAAAGCATCATGAGAAAAGTCTGAGTATTTCTTTTTAAAATTTAGAGCTGCTCCTCAATGTAAGACAGGAACTTTCTTGAGTGTCACCTTTTCAAGGAAGTTAAAAGATTTTTTTGTTTTGTTTTGTCTGGTGTTTAGATTTGGAACTTGGCCACAAATCGCCTCACTTTTCTAAACTCTTTCAAAATGAAAATGTCTGTGATCTTAGGAATTATTCACATGACTTTTGGAGTCATTCTGGGAATATTTAACCACTTGTAAGTACAGATATTTTTAAAGCAATATTTATGAACCAAGTTTGGTATTTCTTAAACTTTGCTTCTTGCAGGTAGACTGTTTATTGGTTAAAGGGCAGCCCATATGGTAGTGTACTGCTTTATAGAATTCTGTTTTGATTATTTAGATTTTTTGCAGTTTAAGTGATTCATTCATTCAGCAAATATTTATTGAGCACATAGTATGTGACAAGTGCTGTTCTAGGCATTAGGGGTTCAGCAGTGAGGGAGACAGAAAAAAGTTTTTGGCCTCATGGAGCTTACATTCAGGTGGGACAGGCACGTAACACATAAATTCATAATATATTTCCAGAAGTGATTTTTGGCATATTCCTTTTTTATGTTACAAATAAGAAAACTTTTTGTTTTTACTTTATCAAAGCTAGTCTATTAACAGTAAGAGATTATACAATTTTCTCTAACTAGACCTGTTCATTCTCATCTCTAAACATAACTTGTATAACATTAGTTATAGCTTTAAATCTTAATATAACTGGAAACTTGGAAAACTTTTACAATTTAAAATGAGGCATTTTGGACCCAGAGTCACTAATAATTTGTAGCTTTGCTTTGAGGAAACAAATGTTTCTGAATAAAAGAATCAGGGAAGGAAGCATGAGTGGGGTTTGACACGTCGGTGGTTTTGCTGTCCTCGCGTCTCTTTGTCTTTGTGGATGCATCTGGAACACGAGTCCGGGTCATCACAAGACAGATGCTGTTGTACTGAAATTGGCTGTATTTTTTTTAGTCACAAAAGATTTGAGATTAATTGACTCTTTACTTTGTAACGTAGGCTGATTTTGTTCATGTGTTGACTGGTTCCTTCTTTTTTCTAGGCATTTCCGGAAGAAGTTCAATATCTACTTGGTTTCCATCCCAGAACTTCTCTTCATGCTCTGCATCTTTGGATACCTTATATTTATGATTGTCTATAAGTGGCTGGTTTTTTCAGCAGAGACCTCCCGAGTCGCTCCTAGCATTCTGATTGAATTTATCAATATGTTTTTATTCCCAGCCAGTGAAGTAAATGGGCTCTACACAGGGCAGGTAAGTACCCTTTTCCCCCCTCATGAACTTACCAGAAGTTTCCCAAGAGCCTCTCATCTGCTTAGCAGAGCGAGTGCAGGTGACTTCCGCAGGCCTCCCAGGGGACCTGGGAGCGTCCTGTTTCTGTGCGTTGTCACCAGGGGATGCGGGTGAGGCTCTGGGCAGGCTGGCTGAACGCACTCGCTGCCGCTCAGTAGCTGACAGTGTGGGGAAGGAGATGCATTGCGGGGGGCTCCTGCCGGCTGCCCAGCGCCCAGTTCAGAGTGGGCACCTGGGACACAGCACACGGGCCCTCTCGGAAAATGGCTTTTCTATAGTCGCGCGTTCGTGTGATGTCACAGTGTGGGCTTCCGGGCTGACTGCTCCACGCGGAGTTCCAGCTCTGCCACTTCCTCGAGATGGAACTTTGAGCAGATTATTTAACCTCCCGGTGCCTCCGTTTCCTCATCTGTAAAATGGGATTAAAAACAGGAGCCAGATCACAGTGTAGAGCTAGTATGTCCAAAGTGCTTTAAAGAGTGCTTGGCACGTACCTGCTAGTCCACACAACAAAAACCCAGAACCAAGGATATAAAAAGGTATTCTGCTTGTGTGTGTATGTTCCCATCTACGGTGTCTCCGGAAACGAGTAGCTAGAGTTTGAGTCTATGTAGAACTTTTCTAAAATTTCCTTACTGGCCTAAAACAAAGTAATACGTTACCACTGTGTCGTTAGTGGTGTTCACCAGTTCTGAATGCAGCTGTGTGTTTGGAGGAAGAAGACAGCACGCTGGCAGGTGGAATTCGGCCTACCCGCACTTAATGTGCCCAGCACGGGATGTTCTGTTTGATGTCTGCCAATTTGCTCAAGCGCTGCTGACGCCGTCGGCACCCTGCATTTCAGTCGCTCTTCTCCCCTTGTGCACCAACAGGAGCACGTCCAGAGAGTGTTGCTGGTCGTCACGGCATTGTCTGTCCCTGTCCTCTTCCTGGGAAAGCCACTCTTTCTGCTATGGCTCCACAACGGGCGCAGTTGCTTTGGGGTGAGCCGGGTAAGTGTGAGCTCGGGTGCGCGTCTGTGACCGTGAGTGGCGTCTGCCGGTAGCTGTTGCAGGACTGGTGGAACAGCCGCCTCTCACAGGGCCCCAGTCCAAACTGCGTCATTCACAATGCTGGTGTCGCCGGGCCCGCAGAAGCTGGGTGACAGCCTGCTGTGTCCTGGGCACGTGGAGACAGGCCCCCCTGCTGAGCAACAAGCCTGTTAGGAATTTAACCCAGCCCTTCGGTCCAGCTTGGCATGATTAAAAAGTTTTTTTCCATGTTCTTACCTCTTAATTTTTTCTTTAAAGTGTTTTTTATTTAAATAATATAACTAGTTTACAGAAAATGTGGAAAATATAGAAAATAGTGTCCTTATGTTCCAGCACCCACTTATAACCAGTTGCCATTTGTTGAATTTCTTTCTAGACTGTTCTCCTGTATGTCTAGTATCACATTTTCTTTCTTTTTTAAAAAAATTGTAACGTAGAGCTTACCATTTTAACCACTTTTAAGTGTACAATTCAGTGGCATTAAGGACATTCATAATGTGTAACCATCACCACCCTCCATCTCTAGAACTTTTTCATCTTGAAGAACTGAAACTGTGTCCCAGTTAAACCCTAACTCCCTGTTCCTTTCTCCTCCCAGCCCCTGGTCCCCGCCATTCCACTTTCTGTCTCTGACTAGCTGCCTCACATAGGTAGAATCGTGCGGCGTTTATCCTTTCGTGTCTAGCTTCTTTCACTTAGCGTACTGTCTTTAAAGTTCATCTGTGTTGTTGGATGTGTCAAAATTTCCTTCTCTCTGGATAATCTTCCATCGTATGGACGCACCACGTCGTGTTCAGTCACCCGTCCGCTGATGGACACTCGCATTGTTTGCACTCCTGGCTGTTGTGGATAGCGCTGCTGTGAACACGGGTGTATAAATGTCCCTTCAGGTCTCGTTCTTTTGGGTGTATACCCAGAAGTGGGATTGCTGGATCGTATGGTGATTCTATGTTTAATCTTTGACGAATGGCCATGCTGTTTTCCAAAGTGGCTGCACCATTTTACATTCCTACCAACAATGCGAGAGGTTTCTAATTTCTCCACATCCTCGTCAACACTTACTATTTTATGTTTTTTTTGTTGTTGTTGGTAACAGCTATCCTAATGGGTATGAAGTGCTTATTTTCTTTTAAGAACCTTTTTTATTCCCAAAGAGCTGAATCATTAAGAGAAACAAAGGGGCTGTATAACTTTGGTTTTGTCACGACCGTGAAGTGTTATAGGCACTGACTGTGTACTCTTTTGGTTGTTAGAGTGGCTACACGCTTGTAAGGAAAGATAGTGAGGAAGAAGTTTCTTTGCTGGGAAACCAAGACATAGAAGAGGGACATAACCAAATGGAAGATGGATGTAGAGAAATGACATGTGAAGAGGTAATCTTTCCCGTTGCTGTTGATAAACTTAGATAAGTAATCAAGCTTCTGTAGAGATAATCGTCATGATAAAAATGATAATTACAGTGTAAAAATACAAAACAAAACAACAGTTACTCAAGGCTTTCCAAGTGCTGTTTTGGTCATACAATTGGTGTCATAATGCAAGAGTTTGGGTTGTCATTTTGTTGTTTCACTTTTACAATGGGATTCATACTGTCACCATTGCAAGTTATGATTGAAGTGACTTAAGGTGCCACAAACGTTGCTCTCCAAAGGTTCCTGTGTCAGTATTTATATATATGTGTGTGTGTGTGTGTGTGTGTGTGTGTGTGTGTGTACTTTTTTTTTTTTTGACAGAAGATCTCACTCTGTTGCCCAGGCTAGAGTGCAGTGGCGTCATCACAGCTCACAGCAACCTCAAACTCCTGTGCTCAAGCGATCCTCCTGCCTCAGCCTCCCAAGTAGCTGGGACTGTAGGTGTGCACAACCACACCCGGCTAATTTTTCTGTTTTTTTGTAGAGACGAGGGCTCACTCTTGCTCACGCTGGTCTCAAACTCCTGAGCTCAGGCGATCCTCCCACCTTGACCTCCCAGAGTGCTAGGATTACAGGCATGAGCTACTGCTCCCAGCCCAGAACTTTCTGTAGTTAGAAGACATAGAGACCCAGTTTACTCTGATTTCAAAGGGAAATCTACTGGCTCATGTCAGACAGGAGTAGAGTTGGTTTCAGGATGATTACAGCTTGGTTGGTTTTTTTTTTTTTCTTTGTAAGTTTTTTTTGTTTGTAAGTTTGCTCTATATTCTGAAGCCGGTTGGCCCCATGGTGTCGGAACCCTGGCCACAGGTAGCCCTGGGCTTATTTTTTTCAGTCTTTCAATCAGAGAGGAAAGCATTCCTACCTCTCATGACTAGTACGGAAAACCCCACGGAGATACCAGGATTGGCCTGGCTGGGGCCACCTGCCATCCCTGGACCAGTGACTGGTCTGTCTGCCGGGGCTGCCGTAACCAAATACCACAAACTGGGTGGCTTGTCTCTCACCGTTCTGGAGGCTGGAAGCCCAGCATCAAGATGCTCGCAGGGTTGGTTTCTCCTGAGGCCGCTGTCCTTGGCCTGCAGACAGTTGCCTTCTCGCCGCAGCCTCACGTGGCCCTTCCTCTGTGTGTCTGCGCCCTGGCTTCCTGCTGGGCCAGCCTCGCCCTCGTGGCCTCATTTAACCTCCTTAAAGGTCCTGTCTCCAAATACAGTCACACTGGGGTTAGGGCTTCAACGTACGGATTTTGGGGACATAATTCAGTCCATCGCAGCTGTGGCGAGGGCTGGGCACGAGGCTGGACAGAGGAAGTAGCAGCCCCCCAGAGAGGGAGGTGCCGTCCTGGGCAGACACGCAGAGCATGTCCTCCACAAGCACCTTTCCTTTCTTGGAAACCTTATTTTGGCCATTTAGTGAGGACCAAACAAAATTTCTTATAGTTAATGTTTTATAGTTATCATGTAATTTAGTGTTTTAATTTGAGACAATTAATAATTGGGCTTATAGGATCACAGAAAAACAGAAAGCAGAGCTGGAAAGAGCATTGGAATCTTGCTGGCATTTTGCAGCCTTGTCACTATCAGGGACCCTTTTATAGTTTTCCCGTCTTGGCTCTGTATTTAGGGTTCTCTTATCCTTAAGCTGAGGCACTAGTAGCCTTCGCTCTCGTTGGTGAGCAGCCATTTAATCCTTAGATGTTGTGTAATGCTCAGACCAGCTCAGGGGCCCTGCTGGGCCACCTAAGGGTGTTGGCACCCTGGGCTGTGGCAAGCCCACCTCCTCTAGTCCGGCCCCTCTGTTTGCACAGGGGAAACTGAGGCTAGAGGTGGAAGGGGGGCTGGTGAGGGTGGGGAGTCTTGTGGAGCTGGGAGCAGAACTCAGCCTTGGGCTTCCTGTTCCTCACCCTCTGGGTGTTGTCACCAGCATTCCGGAAGGCAGTTCTTCCCCTGTGATCCTGAAGGTGGGACACACTTAACCCGTGGGAGTGTGCGTGTGACACAGTGAGGCTAGTGCGTGTGACACAGTGAGGCTAACACGTGTGTGATCTCTCTCAGTTCAATTTTGGAGAAATACTCATGACCCAAGTCATCCACTCCATCGAGTACTGTCTTGGCTGCATCTCCAACACCGCGTCCTACCTGAGGCTCTGGGCGCTCAGTCTGGCGCACGCACGTAAGTTCCGGCTCACACCTGTCCCCAGACTCCGTGTTGAGACACCTGTGGCGCCACAGTGAGCTCATGGGAGACCCCGTGAGGTAGTTTAAGTTTTTGAGGGAAACATGGCACCGTCTTTCAGTCACTGTGCGAACTCGTGCCGTTAGCCGGCGAGTGCCCAGGGCTCCCGGCTGTTTCTTTCAGGGGTGCTGAGAAAATGGCCCCTGAGACGCCAGGGGCGTTGAGGCCGAGAAGGCCTGGGAACCTCCGGCATAAACACGTTCAGTCTCCGCTGTTACTGTTATTACTGATAGTTTATTCGGTCCTGCCTTACTAAGTGTGAATATTTATTAGTATTTATTTTAAGCAAGTCCTGAAATGGTGCAGGTTAACAGTTTTGACTGCAGGCATTCCTCCCTCTGCATGGTCCGATGACGCACGCATTTAGTTTCCACCGTTGAGTTAAATAACCCCTGTTCTGCGGCAACTCGGTCCGAATCCATCAGCACCGTCTGCCGTCTGAGCTCTTGGGCAAAGTACACACTTAGCCGCTCGGGCTTTAGTCCGCAGACCACGTGCATAGCACACTTGCTGTCGGGACCAGTGGCCAGTCACCAGCTTCTTTCAGACATTGGCATTTGGAAACATGCCAGGCCAGAGAGTTTTTTTTTTTAAATTATAGTGATGTTTTTATAAGCGTCGCGGAAGGTCTGGGATTTATGGCCCCGCAGGGAGGGGCCCCTGTGCTCCCTCATCTCCGTTTTGCAGAGGACGCGACGGAGCCCAGGAAGGCCGGTGCCCTGCGCGGGGTCGCCCAGTCTGTCTGCCGGGGCAGAGCCTGGCCTGGGTCTGGCGCCTGCTGCGGGGCCAGCACTGCCCCCGACGGCGCTGAGCCGACCCGGTCTGGGTCGAGATCTCCCGCCGGTAGGAGGGCCGCCGGCTTTTCCGGAATGCCACGTCTTCCTCAGTGTTGACGACAGTTAAGGAACTGGGTAACTTTTACCTGAGAAGCAGGTTACATACGTGATGCACACGTGTGTATGTTATTTTATGGGGTGGTGGCTCGGAGCTGCACATAGCGAAGCGAGCCCGCGGCTTCCTTTGCAGAGCTGTCCGACGTGCTGTGGGCCATGCTGATGCGCGTGGGCCTTCGCGTGGACACGACCTACGGGGTCTTGCTGCTGCTCCCGGTGATCGCTCTCTTCGCAGTGTTGACCGTCTTCATCCTCTTGGTCATGGAAGGGCTTTCTGCGTTTCTTCACGCCATACGCCTCCACTGGTGAGTCTGAGATTCAGCCTTGGGACTGTTATCTAAACACATATAACCCTTCCCCCTAAACACGCAGAACCCCCCAAAACCTAATGCTTGACGTAGGCTAGTTCTTGCCTTCTGCCTTTGGGATCTGTATTCAAATCTTCCGAGTTAAAATTGTATTTTGTTTCTGAACTGTTATCACTGTTTATGCTTGTGAGTTTTTGCTTACAGAATAATTGCAGGTGTTTTATACTCTTAGTTGACTTTGGGTCTGACAGATTGCTTTATCTTACTGTAAAACACTTCTTATGTGTTTTTGTTTTGTAGTATATATCAAATTAATTCTGTGTGCATCCAGTTTCCTCAGTGGAGAGAGAGGTTCTAATTACTCGTGCGTGTGCCTTCTGTGTGTCTGGCTGTGTGACAAAAGGGGCAGGATGCATCAGTGACAGCTCCCGTTACACACTGGGACAGCCAGCGTGGGGGCGGGAGGTGTTCCTCTAAATAAAAATATTTGTGCTGAGAGCATGTTATGGCATGAAGCAATTCTAGCACAGTAATTTTTTTTTAACATATAAATGTTTTAAGAAACAGGAATGTTATTTCACAATCTTCCATTAATACGTGAATTTTCTTTTTTTAGGGTGGAATTTCAGAACAAATTCTATGTTGGTGCAGGCACCAAATTTGTTCCTTTCTCATTTAGTCTGCTTTCATCGAAGTTTAGTAAGGACGACAGTGTGGCATGATCATCCTGCTGTACCCAGCCCGCTTTCAAGTTTATGGAGAAGTATCATGTTGTAGAATTTCACTTACATCAAACTTGTGATAGGAAAAATTCCGTCTTCATTGATTGCCTTATGATATAGCCAAATAATTCTGTAAGATATACCTCTTCCTCATATGTTAAATATTTTGTATAGTTTATCAATTTTGGGTATATAAATTTCTTTTGGTTTTTACGATGAGTGAATATAAGTTAATGCCAACTGTTATGTTAAAGTTGTTTTTTAAAATACAGGATTGGGGGAGAGAAGCCAATTTTGGATGGCTAATTAAAAAATGGTCTTAGATACTTGATTCCTTTAAACTTTATTAAAAAAACAAAGTTATTCTGTCATCTGAAGTTGTCAGATAATATTTTCCAACTGCTGAGTAAGCATGGTTTTTAAAAAAATTTAATGACGGATTATCAAAAGATCCACATTTATTCTGCTTGATTAAAAAATATGCAAATGTTTTTTATCATATGCTATCTAGAATTACAAGCAGAGGATTGTTTCTACAATTTTGTCTTGTTTTAATAATTCCAGGAAATGGGATAAAATATTATAAAACATACAACAAATGGTTATCCCATTTGTATATTTTTTTAAAGACTCTTATCCTGTTACCCTTTCATAAAACCAATTATGACCATTGTATGTTTGGAAAGATAAGCTGTGTACTGAGCCTTAAAACCCAGTTTGATTGTAGAAGATCTAATATGAATATAATTTGAACTTAGTGACCAGCTTGGCTGATGTTACTGAACAAAAAGGGTTTATACTGAGTGAAGGAAGGGTAAAAAGTAGTATTTTGTATATTTTTTATAACAAAATATAAAGATATTTTACCATGAAGAGATTGCACTTATCCTTGAAAACAGCATAATTATAATTTTTTGTTTTTAGACTTGTTTCTAAATAAAGGTCTGATAAAGGTATGTAGAGTTAATTTAAACCTTCAAACACTATTGAGATCAGTTGAAAACTATTAATAATTCTAACTACGCCATTAATTTATAATCCTTAGTTTAAATTCATCGATTCACTTGACATTTAGTTTTCTGTGAATTTGAGTGCATCTTATTGAATGTTTGGATCTATACCGTAATCTTGTAAATTGTGTTCATTTTTCATATTTTACTCTAATTGATTTTAGATAATTATTTTCACCTTCTTAAAATTTCGAGTAGCACACGTTAAAGGCCCGTCTGCCCCCGTGCTCCTTCACCCTGATTAGTAGTAGAGACTTTGGCACTTTGGTGACAAGCGCCGTTATGGCAGCACGGGGTTTACGGAGATCTTCGCAGGTCAGTTCAAGGCCCGTGTGCGGAGAGGCCTGGGCTGAACGTCATCTGACACAGCCGCGACTCTAAACTTAGCCCTTCTCCCTTACAGTGAAGACTCTGTGCTGCTGCTGGATGAGAGGTTATCCACGGCCAGTTGGGACTTCCTGCTTCTTGTCCCTCAAGTTATCAAACATAAAACAGTGCTGATGAAACTCTTGGAAATGATTTTGCTCTCAAAGTTTTGTTTCCCCAGACAGGTGTAATGTTGGGCACTTCTACTGGGGGAATATGAAATCCAAGTAATGTTCAGATTTCAAGGTTGTTTTTTACCTGATGTCCCCCGCAAATTGTCATTTGCCTTACTTTACTCCAAGGATCTATCATAAAATCAGTAGTAACTGCTTCATCCTTAGGAAACCCAAGACTTCATTCAGGGCACTATTAGCTGATTAGTAAACAAGGGACACATGGCGTCCGTCCGCTGGAATCTTCTACGGCTCCCTGCTGGTGATTGTCATGGGCGCCACTCTAACATTCTAATGAACACCTTACCGGGATGCAGAACAGGGTGAAGCGTCCTTTTCCAGTTGGAATCTGCGTAGTGGTTATGCAGAATGTAATTAGGTGAAAAGCCAATTAATTGTCCTAACTTTTGTGAAGGAATTCTCTGGAAATAGTTTGATATGGTATCTCGTAGACACCAGGGGAGATTTTATTTCTTTTATAAAGCGATCGGCTCTGATGTCGTGCTCCCAGAGTGGTGGTTCTTGTTTTGTTTTGTATTGAAGCAATTTGCTAGAACCTATTGTGTGTCCAGTTTTTGAGACATTTTTCATTTCCTTGACAGCAGGTACCCAGAGGAAAGATGGTCAGTTGTCTGGATAACACTAGATGGTATCTCTTTATTTTCCTAAAGATAAATGTCATGACAGCCACAGTTTCAGTTTTCATTCAGATGTTTATTGCCATATGTTATTGGAGTCCTAATATAAAAGCCCAAGGGATTTCTGCAGTAAAATAGAATTTGATTTCATCTCGCCAGGGTGGAGACTGCGCTCGCAGTGACGCAATCGAGGTCAGTTAAGGACCACAGGGTGCTCTGAGAGGGACCCTGGGTTGTGCTGAGCCCTGTGGACTTGCTGTCCCGGACAGGACTTTGAAAAGACTACTCTTTCGCTGAATGCTGCTCCTTCCTCATTTCTGGAATGGGTATTTTATAACATTCTGGTCTCAGTGTTCAACCTGCAGTAGTTTAATAAGAAACAGAATATCTATAGCATAGGTAACTGGTGATGCCTACGAAGTAAGTATTCAGACATTTTAGAGCCTGATTCATTTTGGAAAACAAAAAATAACATCTACACCTGTTCTGCAGCCTGCATTTAAAAACAAATTTCTCTATTAAAAATTTGAAGCCTGGTTTGCTTGCATGCCATATGGAATATCTCCAAGAAGGTTATTAAGAGATCTTAATTCAAGATGATGGGAATAAGGCAGTTCGGAGTAACAGTTTTCTTACAGTCAAGCCATTAATGCTGAGGTTTGGTTTAGAATTTTAAGAAATACTTAGAATATTCCACTCAGTCCTTGACGGGAAAATCTAACAAGAAGGTTAGGAGGTTCTAAGGGTCGGCCTAGTCATCTAGGGGCTCAGCTCCTCTCGAGGGGAAATGACAGTGAACAAGTTCGTGTTTTGCTCCACAAATGCATGAGAGGACAAATTGCATCTTCCTATCAGTATTGAACTTCCTTTTACTAATGACAAATAAATATATTTATATTTTTAAAACCGGTGTTTTGCTTGATTATGCTTTGTCTTGGCTACAAAGCCAAAGAGCTCTGCCCCTTCCCTGATTTTGTACCAGAAGGAACTTGCCCTCGGGGGACTCTCCCGTGTACTTGCTTCTCTGCGGTCTTGGATCCGCACTGTGCCCTTCTGCCTCCGCCCCTCCTGCCGTGACCCTGTCTCCCACCTCCCTTGGCTCAGCTTCCTTATCTGCAAGGTGGGCGCGCGCCCTGCAGACGGGGGGTCGTGAGAATTACGGGAGGCGACGCCCGTCTGGTGCCTCGGCGCCCAGCAAGGTCTGCGGGCTGTCGCGCCCTTCCCCGGGCTGCGGCGGCCCGAGGCCCGGTCCTGGCCGTGCGGTCCCGCCCCGCTGCCGAGAGGGGGCGCTGCCGCCTGCCCGGACTCGCTTCCCCGGGACCACGGGCGGGGCCCGCGCGGCGGCACGGGGTGGGGGCGGGCGGGGACCCAGAGGGGCCCGCGCGGCGGCCGTTGCCGGGGCGCCCGTTGCTAGGAGCGCGTTGTCACGGACGCCGCCCGACGCCGGCTCCCTCTGCCCGGCGCCGCGCCATGGACGACCTGCGGGTGCTGTGGATGCGCGACCGCGTGTACACCGCCTTCGGCCTCAGCGACCCGCAGATCTTCGAGGACCTGCTGAACCGCGACGACGGCGAGGGCGAGGACACCGTGCTGCACTTCCTCAACCAGCGGAGCGACGAGGAGGGCGCCGCCACGCTCTTCTTCTACCGCACGGTGGTGCCCGAGGAGGTGGAGGTGGAGATGGGTGAGCCCGCCGCCCCCGCCCGCCCGCGCAGGTGCTTCCTGCCGCCGCCACGTGCGGCCGCCGCGGAACCCGCGACACGGCCGCCCGGCCCTCCCGGAGAGTCAGGCCCCGAGTGAGCCCGCGGCCAAGTCCCACGCAGCCCTCGCTCCGCAGCGGCCGCGGCGCCAGCGCTGTATCGGGCCGCCGGCCCGTGCGCTGGGCGTTCTTCGCGTCCCCGCGTTACACAGGAGCACACCGGCACCGAGGGGGTTAAGTAGCCTGCCCAAGGCCACGTGGGCGGTGGGCTTCACTGTCCGGTGACACGCAGTGGCCGGGTAGGGCCGTCCCGTGCTGGCAGGCGCCCAGGCACCCCCACTCTCTTCGGCGGCCGCAGGGTCTCGGGGAGGGTGGGAGGAGCACACTTTCTGTTTCTGGAGGCTCCTCGTGTGCCGAAAAGAGAAGTAATGCCAAGGCGAGGCTTTGAAAAGTTACAGGACATTTAAAATGTTTATGTTGAATAAGGCAGCATCTTTAATAGCAAAAGATGACAGTGACAGGGTGCGCAGACCATCGGTGGAGGGGGGTCCCCACCCCAATGGGTAGGCCTGCCTGCTCCAAAAGGCCAGGGACACAGAAAGGAGGGAGCTCAGGGCTGAAGCAGGAGGCAGCACAGCGTGCTGGGACAAGGGACAGGAAAATGCAGGAAGGACACGGAAAAAGTTGCCTGGTCGCAGCAGCGTGAGGACAGCTGTCCTGAACTGCCACGTCCACAGCAGCCTCCAGTGCATGAGGCCTGTGGGTCCCACACCAGGCCTCTCACAGGTGGGGTGGCGGGGCCAGGTGTACTTTTTTTTAAAGATATTAGGCACATTCATTTATTTTATTGTGTTTATTCATTTTTTTTTTTTTTTTTTAGAGACAGGGTCTTGCTCTATCGCCCAGGCTGGAGTGTACTGGCACAATCAGAGATCACTTGTTATTTTGAACTCTGGGGCCTGAGTAGCTGGTACTACAGGCATTTACCACCATGCCTGGCTAATTTAAAAAAATTTTTTTAAGAGATGGGGTCTTGCTATATTGCCCAGGCTGGTCTCAAATTCCTGGGTTCAAGCAATTCTCCCGCCTTGGCTTCCCAAAGTGCTGAAATTACAGGCATGAGCCACCATGCCTGACCACATTCATTTATTTTAAATATGAATTCTTTACATATACAAAATAATACAGGTATTCATTGTAAAGAATCCCAAACCACAAATAAACAACAATAACAAATTGCCAGTGGAACTCGGAGACATGACCACATGATTACATTTTGGAATCTCACCTTCCAGTCTCTCACTCCCCTGGGCAGGCCTGTGGACCCGGACGTTACATTGTAACGGGACCTTGAATTTAGGCTCTTCCAGTATCACCAAGTGAAATTATGGATGCGAAAATACACGAACAGGATTGACCACTCAACATGCACCACAGTTTCAGTAACCTAGATTTTGTACACTTTAAAAAATCATACAAAGACCCTAAAGAATGCACGTGACTTGAACTGCTTGCAGAGGCCCTAGAGGGGTGGCTGTTTTCTGCTCTATGTTTACTGGCACATGTTTAGGCCAAATGTCTACTAGGTTGGATGTCCCCATCAGTCTCACTTCAGAGGGTCCCCTGGTTACTTCCTGGACCTGCTAAAGGGTGCTGTTTCCGGCTGCTTCTACCCCTGGTCTTCCCCTCTGTTTCCGGCTCTTTCCCACCGTCACTGCTTGGCGAGAAGCTGCCATGCCTGGAGGTGCTAGGTGGCGCTGGGCGTTGGGCTCCGGCCAGGTGGGAAGAAGGGACCTCCGCCCCATCTCTGCATCTCTCGTTGTCGTCACTCACTCTCTGCTTATTAGGCCCACAGGCTCACAAAGACGCTCGAACAGCTTTAGTGGGTCCTTTTGGGGGGCTCTGCTCTGTCCCAAGGACCTTCAGTGGGGTGGCGCGTCCTGTCATTCCTTTTTCCTGCCCCTCCCCTGGTCAAGACTTCTCTCTGCTCCCAGCTAACAGTGCTAGGAATGAGACAGGGAGGCACTGGGGACGGGGTGGGGACAGAGGTGTCCTCCCTGGCAGCAGCTAGCCCAGGAGGCGGTTTTAGCAGGTGTGCGTGTGCTCTTTCTTGAGATAACAAAATGGAATCGTACTGCACATATCATTTAATAACTTGCTTACATTTCAAAAAATTACACAGGTATTGATGGGATACATGTTCTCTAAAAAACTCACATAACATAGAATTATATAAAGTAAAAAGTGAAAAAGCAGCACTTCACCATCCCTTAAGCTCGAGTCCTACTGCCATTCCTATGGGTAGCCACTGTTATTAGTTTTGTGTGTACCCTGCCGGCTCTTTTTCCAAATATCTATCTATCTATCTACCTGTCTGTCTGTCTCCCTGCCTACCTTTCTAAATCTCTATCCATTTGTCTACCTACCTATCTATGTCTGTCTGTCTGTATCTATATATAATGATATTTTTGATGATAATATGTAGATACATATGTAGTTGCTAAAACTATAAATAAAATCATACTATGCTTATTGTTTTGTGACTTGATCCCCCCCCCCCCGGCAACATATCCTGGAGATTTGTTCATGTCAATACCTATAGGTCTACCTAACACTATAGATTTTAAATATATACATGTACCGTATTTGACTTACCCATTCCCCAATTAATTGACATTTAGCATTTTACAGTATTTCATTCTACAGACAACGTAACAGTATCCACCTATCTTTGCAAGCTCTTGTTCTTCTGTAGGATGGATGTATAAAGGTGGAGTTGGTGCTGTAAGGAGTGTGCACATTTACAATTCAGGTCTGGCAGGTCCTGCCAAACTGTCCTCCAGGAAGGCCCGGCCTGTCACACCCCAGCGACGGCGGGTGAGGTGCCTGCTCCCCAACAGCCTTGCGGACATTGGATATTGTCACACTTTTAGATTTTTGCCAGTGTCATAGATGAATAGCGGATGCACGTCCTGACTCTGTTCATATTAATGTTTATATAAATGTTGGTGGAGGTGGAGCCTCTTTCCCCTTCAGTTTTTTATTGTGATAACATACACGTAACATACACTTTACCATCTTAGCCATTTTAAGTGTGCAGCTCAGCGCGATGAAATATGTCCATAGTGTTGCACAACCACGAGCCTCTTTTTTATGCTTCTTGGTCACTTATATTTCCTCTGGGCTGGTGGTGACTCTGTGACCGTTCTCGTGTCCTTCATCTCTTGGCAGGATTTGGGCAAACCTTCCTTGCGGTCACCGGGAGCCGGCTGCAGTGACCGGTCCCTTTCTGTATGACCGTGACCTGCACGAGTCTCCCGCGGGCCGTGCCCCGACCCCTCGGCTCCATGGAAAGCAAACACAGCAGGTGTTTCGTGCAGTGAAAAATGACATTTTGTCTTTTCTTTCCATTTATGTGGCTGTGAAGAAAGTGAGGCACCTCTTGCTTTCGACGAGGAGGACGCGGAGGAGGAGATGGCTTCTCCGAAGGTGGAGTCCCTGGACAGATGGCAAGGTGCGGGTGAGGGGTGCGGGGTGGGTGGACGGGGGGACCCTGCCCTGGGTGCAGGTGTTGACCGCCACGCTGCCCTGGGTTCCTGCTGCTCCTCGGTGCCAGGCAGAAGGGACACAGCCGGCCCGGTAACACATGCACACAGTAGTTTCCCGGGGCTCTACTCGCGAGTCGCCACCAACGTGAGGGCTGAAAACAGCAGAAATTCATTCTCTCACACTTCTGGAGGCCAGAAGTCCAAACTCAGGGTGTCACCAGGGCCCTGCTTCCTCGGAAGGTCAGGGGGGAGGACGCTTCCTGGCCTCCTCCGGCAGCTGGTGGCTGCAGCATCCTCAGCTCACAGCTGCGTCACTGAGCCTCCTCCCCTGCGTGCCCGCGTCTCCTCTCTCCTCTGGCATGGGCACCAGGCATGTTGGGTTTAGGGCCACCCGTATCCAGTGTGACTGCATCATAACTAATGACATCTGCGAAGATCTTATTTCCAAATAAGGTCACGCTCTGAGGACGTAATTTTGGGGGGGACACTTCAGCGCAGTACAGCACATGACACGAGGACACCGGTCTCGCTCGGCGTCTGCTCCACGCGGGACAACGCCGTACGCTCTCCTTCGCGGCGAGGGCTGCCGGGGTGCAGCCTACAGATGCCGGTTCTTTGAGGGGACTCGCCAGCGCACGCCGATGTTTAAGTCAAGGAGTCTGCTGATCGTCACTTGGGACGTGGGACCAGACTTGCTGCTGTATATGCACAGGGTGTCCTGTGACATTTCTGATCCTCTGCAGGCTTGGAGTCATCTCTGTCGTGGTGACGATGTGACCTTAGCAACGTGCTCTAACCCAGTTTTCTATCCTAGTGGTTCTTGGTGGGGGGAGGTTTGTGGCACCGATGAATCCGTGAGCAGCAGAGACCTGGGTGGGGGGAGGTTGCTTAGGAGGGAAGGTTGGGGAAGTCCTTTCCCACAAAGTCAGTTAAGCCACACTTAAGTGTTCTTTTTCTTTTCATCGTGGTAAAATAGCTGTAACGTGAAACTTACCATTGTAACCATTTCTAGGTGGCATTAAGTACATTCGTAAGCCTGTGTTTGCTGTGGTCTGTTGCTAGTGCCCCGATGACCCTGCCCTCTCTGGACCGCGTCTCCTGCCGGCCAGCGTGTCAGGCCTTTGACCTTGCTGGAATCGAATCCTCCAGAACCTGCCCAGTAGTTACCACTGTCCCATTTTACGGATGAGAAAACCGATGGCAGAGAGGATTCAGCCCCCGCACGTTGAGTTGATTCCAAAGCAGCAGTGACTTCGCACAGTGCCCGTCAGAGGGAGAGCTGAGTTCCAGGGAAAGCTCCCCGCTCCGTAGTCGCCGCGCTGGGACGCTCTCAGGGCTGACACTTGGCACCCCACGAGGTTTCCGGATCCGCCTTGATCACATTAGGCTTGAGAGAGATGCAATCATTTTTTTGTTGTTGTTGTTTTTTTTTTTTAAGACAGAGTCTCGCTCTGTCACCCTGGCTAGAGTGCCGTGGCGTCAGCCTAGCTCACAGCAACCTCACACTCCTGGGCTCAAGTGATCCTCCTGCCTCAGCCTCCCAGAGTGCTGGGATTACAGGCGTGTGCCACCGCACCCGGGCCAGATGCAATTATTTTATTTAGGCTACGTTTCTTTTTGTCCCACACGAGTTTTGAGTCTCATAGTGAAAAAGGCATCAATGCTTACAGGTTAGCTGTAATCCTCGTGTTAATGATAAACTCGTTTTTAGTAAAAATCTCAGAGAAGTCACATGTTGGACACTGTAGCTGGAAAACTCCCCCCCAACCCCCGCCGCCACACACACAATTTCTGGTGGACGACCTGTGAAAACGCAGCCTGGCTGTCTTCCGTTATAACGTACGTCAAGGCTTCCCTTGTAACAAATGTCCGTGTAGCTATTGGATGACCTGCCTTTTGAATCCAATATGCTGTGACACAAAATGCAGGCCTGCCTGGTCTCGACGATAGGAAACCTAACTTTCTGATTATTTCATCTTACACTCGGGATAATGTCTTGCAGGGAAGAGTTTGTCGTGGAAAAGTGGTTCCCTTGGTCAGTATTTAGCCAGCATAGAGAGTGAAGACCTGGACAAAGAGATGTCAGAAAAACCCTCCACCAAGGTACGCACGGCCCTCGGTCCCCCTCGCTGGGGCAATGGGGTGCTGCCGCCGCTGCCGGCGGTCAGGGGATGGACATAGTCCCTCCACGGGAGTCATCGTGTTGGAGTGGAGACTACAGGACCCCGTGTTAAGGGTCCTCAAGACCACCCTCAGGTTCAGTGATTAACTAGGAGGACTTACAGGACCCAGAAAAGCTGTTATACTCATGGTTCTCGTTTAGGATGCAAATTAGCACCAGCAAAGGAAAAGGTGCACAGGGTGGGCCAGGAGAAAGCAGGTGCAGGCTTCCCGTTGTCCTCTCCCAGGGACTAGTGGGTGACAACTCACACGGAGTATTGCCAACCAGGGAGGCTCACCCGAGCCTCAGTGTCAGGGTTTGGGTTGGGGGATGGTCACGTAGGCATGGAGCGTCCACACGGCTGAATTTAGTTACTCAGCTTCCCCAGCCCCCAACCCCCCCCCCAGGGGTCAAACTGAAACAAGCGTGACCAGGATTCCAGGCAAACAAAAACAGGCTATCTGGCTTAGCCCACGACTCACATCAGGCAGGACATTCCGGAAGCTTAGAAGTTGTCACCCCAGAGCCAGTTGAAGACCAGGCCTGAAGACCTCTGGGGACGTGGAGGGTTTGGACAACCCAGGCCTGCTGAGCGAATGCTTCATTGCAAACGTCCCAAGGGCGGCGTTTCAGACTAGGACGTCACTCAGCCTGGCCTGTGCTCAGTGAAATTGCCCTGAATTGCTTCAGGAATGTGTCCCCCCCAACCCAAAACAGAATTCAGACCTGGTTCGTGGCTAGGTCTGGCCTAGCAAAGCTCTGCCGGGACTTTGTCCAGGTCAGTTTACTGGGGCGTGGCTGTGCTGGCCACCCGACAGAGGGGTCGCGCTTAGAGGTCAGAGTCTGGGTGCATTTTAGTCCCGTGCTGTAGCCCCTGGTTCCGATGCGGGGCGCTGGCGGCGTCGTGAGGGAGTGAGATCTGCCCCTGCGCTGAGAGGAGGCCTCAGGTGTACTTGAATGTCAGGGTCTTCGGGTGAACAGGTGTGTCTCAGCAACGACATTTGTTCCCCGTGTTGCAGAGACGCGTGAGGACCATCGTGGAGAGGACGTGTCTCCACATGCTGTGCACGCCTGTTCCCGAGGAGTTTCTGGACCAGAACGTGGTATTTTTTCTCCGAAACACCAAAGGTATATTTCTGGTGTGTGTGTGTGTGTGTGTGTGTGTGTGTGTGTGTTGCGGGGCGGGTTATGTGTGTACATGAGTGAGTGCATGATTCTTTCTTTCTCTTTTTACATTTTCTTGAGAACGTAACTTTTTACGAATGGAGTTGATGCTCATTTTTCCTGGGTTCCTTACTTGTGACGTCGCCCGCTCACCGATGTTGGCTCGTAACCCTGCGAGCGACACTGGTGACACTTTCGAGGTCGTTGGCGGACGTGGGCAGAGCGAGGAGAAATTCCAGTGCCGCGTGTTCCCAGATGAGTTTGAGCAAGACGGCGTCCCTGCCTTCCTGTCTCAGCTGTCACCCTGCGAGCAGGTGTCCTTCTCGTGACCGATTCAGTGCCGTACTTTCTGCATGTTTCTGCTTTTTGTTGGCGATTTTGCGGCTTTCCATGGCCCCTGAGCGCGGCGTGGAGGTGCTCTCTGGTGTTGCCAAGGGCCAGGAGGCTGCGACGTGCCCCACGGAGAAAGTAGGGGGGTCAGGGAAGCTTCGTTCAGGCACGAGTGATTGAGCTGTTTTCCACGAGTCAATGTCACAGAGTCAATGCTGTGTGTTAAATACAGGGTCTTTAAACAAGCGCACAGGAAACAGAGTCAGGTGTTGACGGGTTGGGGAAGCGCAGTGCACAGCGACTCCCAGGGACCTCACACCGTGTTCCCGCTGGGAGCGGGGTTCGGCCTTCTGATTCTGTGCTTGGTCACGGTGACTTTATAGAACGTCACTACCAGGAACAACAAGAACCGACTGTACGTGTATGTTCTTAACTCTACTTGCAACAATCAGAGGACGATTCCAAGCCAGGCGACGCCCGGTTATAAGACGAGCTTTCGTGGGCTTCTCTGCGTGGCTGTGCAATTTCAATGCAGGAGCCACTCAGAGGCCAAGTTTATCCTGCAGGGTCACTTTCTGGGCGTCCCCACTGCACTCTATCCTGCCCGAGCACCCCCCAACTCTTGCTGATCCCCCTGCAGAACATCAACAGCAAAGCTGAGGCCCGGGTGGGCGGCGCCAGTCTCTGGCCCCACGTTAGTGCCATTTGGTCTCGTTCTACTTGTCTTTCTGCAGTGGTCTTTCCCACACTGGGGTCTTAGGCCGTCCTTTAAAACCAATTCAAGTGCAGAGTGTTTAATATAAGGAAACGTGCTCGGCGAGCGACAGTGCATCTCTCCGTAGACGCGGGGAGAGGCGTGCGACGGAAATGTGTGAAATAATCACTCCAGCACGTCTGTGCGTGGTGCTTCCGTTTTGTGTCCCAGTCAGATGGAGGGAGGAGTCCGAGGACCCTTTGCACTGTCTGCCGTGGTGGCTGATGCTTGGCTGGGTGACATGGATACATATGAAATAAAACCTCGTGTGTTGGGAGGGCAGGTGGCTGCCAAGTGTACCCCGTGACTCAAAAGCTGCTTTGGGGACGAACCAGGGAACAGTTGGGAGTGGAGACGGGCAGAGCCTACGTCTGACCTGGGGCTGGAAGAGGAATCACAGACAGGGCGGCTTGAACAGCAATTTAGTTTTCTCAGTTCTGGGTGCCAGAAAGTCCAAGATCAAGGTGCCAGCAGATCCGGTGTCTGGGGAGGGCGGCTTCTCGTGTCCTCACATGGTGGGGAGCACAGAGGGAGAGGGAGCAAGCCCTTGTGTCCCTCTTATAAGGCACTGATCCCATCGTGCCCTCCCGGCCTAATCACCTCCCACACCCCCACCCAACACCGTCACACTGGGGATTCGACTGTGAATTTTGGGCCATCCAGGCCATAGCAGCAAGGAACCTGGCAAACATGTCCAGGCAACCCCAGTTATTTCTGTTGTCCAGCTTTGGACACCCCAACCAGGTTAGCTAATGTGTACAGTTCCTGGGCGCTGCTTGTACTGATCCGTGAACCACAGGGTTGGCTGGGCGCGGCGGCTCCCTCCTGGAATCCCAGCACTTTGGGAGGCTGAGGCAGGAGGATCGCTTGAGCCCAGGAGTTTGAGGCTGCAGTGAGCTATAATGACACCACTGCAACTGAATGAGACCCTGTCTAAAAAAAAAAAAAAAAAAAAAGAACCACAGTGTGTTGTATTTATTTCAGCTTCTCATAGGCCCAGGGATTCATTTAAACACAAAAGGAGCATCTATTCTGAGCCTGTGACCAGGACTTGGCTTGCAGTGACATGAGCAGAAGGAGATTTCTGCACTGTAGCCAGTGTTGACTGTTGGCCACTCCCGCACCAATCTCACGTCTGTTCTGTTCCTACTCAGAGGCAGTCGCCGAAGCTACTGACATGAAGGAGGCCATGGAAATCATGCCCGAAGCGCTGGAGTACGGGATCATAAATGCTCACGTGCTTCATTTGCTGAAGGGTATTGTATGTCAGGTAAATACGGGGAAAGGAAGGAATCCCAGCATTTCTGAGATTAAGGCCATGTGATTCGTTTAGTCCCAAAACGGGTCGTGGGCACATTTATACTTCAGTATAACAGAGTATTCAAAGCTGGAGGCAACGTAAGTACACGAATCACTGAAAACGACATCGCGTGACTGTGTCATTAACTTGGCTTTGTAGGTATTCTTGCCAGCGTTGTCCTTCAGCCAGCACAAGATGGACTCGACCTTTGTACTTGCACCTGGAGAGTTCCCCGATCCTTTTAAGTTTGAAATGGACCTCCCCAGCATGCCCATGGAAACCGTAGAATATCACAGTGTTCAGTTAATACGGGACGAATTTTTAATGAACCTCCAGAAATTTGCAAATGGCATTCAAAGAACAATGCAGCAACTGGAAGGTCAGGTTCCATCTTTCTCCTCTTGAGTTAAGAACGATGAGTTTACTTTAAGAAGGCAAATGTAAGCGTTCAGGAGCTTTTTGAATTTAATTTTTAATAATTCTTGTTGACATGCTCACTCCCGTGCTTGAAAGAAACTGAGCTCATCATTATTATAAGAGACACAAAAAGGAACGGTGTGATCTTTGTCCTCAAGTGTCTTAGAATCCAGTGCGTTAGGAACTAGGGCAGGACAAAGAGCTTAAGAAAGATACTAGGGTCTGTAGGGTTTGGAAGAGGGAGACCAAGCTGGGGAAGTCAAGGAGAGCTTCACGGAGGAGGTGGCATTGGACCTCCTCTGAAAGTTGCACACAGCAGCTGCTATTGCATGGAGCCGGTCTGCATCTCATTCGATGGGGTGGACGGCACAGCCAGAGTCCCAGAGCCTGGGTCAGTAGGAGACTGTGTGTCGTGGGAGAACAGGGAGGCCGACAGGCTGGCTTGGGGAGGAAGCTGAGTCTCATGTGGTAGCTGTATTTTTAGGGTCTTACATTGTGAAAAGACAAAAGAGCTTTTATCAGCAAGACTATTAAGGCCCGTGAAATGGGATTGCTGTTCTAGGAAAATAACCTTTTTTCTTCCTTTAAAAGCAAGATTTAACAAGCCCCACTTTGTACACATGTAGAAATCCAAACCTTTTGTAACACGTTACGGGATGTTTTTTGGGGCTTCCGTTTAGAATGTTCTTTTCTCCCCCCCAGAAGCAGTTTTCTCTTGCCCTGTCTCTTGTACCCATTTTCCGGTATTTCTGCTTGGTGTTTTCCTTATTTTCCCCTTTCTCGACTCCCAGAATTGGGATAACATAGCAGAGATGTGCAGAATCGTTTCTTATTATCTTAAACATGATTGTGTGCCTCGTTCTTGGGGTAAAAAACTAGATGAGTGAAAAATACATTTGTGTTTTAGATAAAACACTGGCAGGAAATTCCTTGAAATGTTATCGGTGACTGGCACTGACTAGGATGTGAGAATAAGATGGTTTTTCTTTGGTACTTTTTTTTTTACAATTAGCATATATTATTTAAAAATCAGAAAAGCAGGTGAATTAATATTCTATAACGGGTCAGAACATTATGGCCAAATCCGGCCCACTGCCTGTTTGTAATGGCCTGTGGGCTACAAATAGTGTTTTTAATGTTAAATGGTTACATTTTTGGCGGCTACATAAACACCTACATTCTGTCTTTGATTTTGCCTCTTGGCCTGCAGGACCTGAAATATTTACTGTTTGGCCTTTTGAGAAAAGTTTGCCGACCCCTGTTACATAATACTGTGGGGAAGAAGTTTGTTTTTGTTTATGGGACATTTACTAATAGCTTTTTGTCGGTTACTGGCTGTTAATTTAAAAAGCTCTTTTATTCTTTTTCTTCAAGATGCATTCTATCATAAATGCCAGGTAATCTGTTGCAGAGTGAGTTTTTTAAATGACTGTATCACATATATATAATACATTATATACAGTCTTTCTTTTTTTATGTAGCTCTTCCCTATTTGTCTTTGTTTCCTCTTGTTAAAATTCCTACTGGACAGATGTCTATAGATTTTCTTTCTCATCTCTTCTGTTTTCCATCTTTTTGTCTTTGCATTGTACCTTCCTGGAGTGTTCCTCAACTTTCACCTTCCCCGCGTCTGATTGATAGTCACACCTCTTAGTCTCTGATTGTGCCTTTTTCATAGCATCCTGTTCTTGTTTGATGGATGCCATAGTGTCTCAAATCTCTGAGACAAAGAGTTGGGATTTCTTTTTGGAAATTTCTCCCTTTTCTTGGTATTATCTCAATTTCTCTCAGGTCATTCCCCCCGCCCCCGATTTATCTTTGACTCTCTGTTTCATCCTGAAGGTTACCTCACATGTCTGTTGAGCTGTGATTGTTTGTTCAATTCTTTAAAAACGGAAGTCACTAGGTTATAAATTTGGGAACATCTTAATAACTCAATCATCATCATGGAGCTTAACACTGGAGCAATTATCTAAAATGTTTTAATTGCATTCTAATGAGAGAGAAACAGGATAGGGACATTATTAGGACAACGGATGTGTCAGAGCTTATACTGATGTATGAGAGAAACCTGAACATGACTGTTTTAGCATCATTTTTCCTAAGCCAGTGGCTGACTGGCCATTTTTGTCCTACTAGGTGAGATCAAGTTAGAAATGCCGAGCATCAGCGTGGACAGAGAGGTGTCTGATCTGGCAGCTGACCCAGAAACCGTTGAAATCTTGGAGCAGTGTGTGATAAACTGGCTGAATCAGATATCTGCAGCTGTTGAGGACCAGCTGAAGAAGACACCTCAGGTAATGTGTGCAGGGTTCAAAGATCCATAGAGCCAAGAGACTGAGGGTCTGCATGTTCTGGCCTTTTTCTACTGCTTTGTGACTTCCTTAAAACATCCAAGTAAACACACCCAAGATATCATTCTTGGACTTTCTGATGTTGGTGTGCTACCAGATTCCTGCCTGGATTGACAGAGTTGACACTGTGTGTCAGTCACGATGCTCGGGTTGCCAGAAACACAAAACCCAACTCACCTGGATCAAATAAGAAAGAGAGGCAGGGGATGGTGGCTCACGTCTATAATCCTAGCACTCTGGGAGGCCGAGGCGGGAGGATCTTTCGAGGTCAGGAGTTCGAGACTAGCCTGAGCAAGAGCGAGACCTCATCTCTACTAAAAAAAAAAAAAAATAGAAAGAAATTATCTGGACAACTAAAAATATATAGAAAAAAATTATCCAGGCATGGTGGCGCATGCCTGTAGTCCCAGCTACTAGGGAGGCTGAGGCAGAAGGATTGCTTGAACTCAAGAGTCTGAGGTTGCTGTGAGCTAGGCTAACGCCATGGCACTCTAGCCTGGGCAGCAGAGCGAGATTCTGTCTCCAAAAAAAAAAAAAAAAAAAGAGAACTCCTTGCCCCACATAACTGAAACGTCCAGAGGCAGGGCTGGCTTCAGGTACGGTTTATCAGGACTTTAGCTGTGTTTCTCTGTGAATCTCTTGGTTCTAGCCTCTTCTCTGGGAGGTGAGGGGGCTTATTCCTCAGGCTGGTTTCCCTCACGGTGGCAACTTGCAGTAGTTTCTGGCCCCCTGACCGCAGACTGCATTGTCCAGAGAAAGGCGGAGTGTCTTTGCCTCGTGTTCCCAGCCGGCGCCCTGAGATGGTCACTCTGATGGCTCCATCCGCGGTGGGAAGGCCACCTCCGAGACCCTGTGTGGACCGGAGCGGTTGGGGAGGAAGGAGCAAGTGCCGAAGAAACCACGGCAGGTGTCTGCCTCGAGCCAGCGATGAGAGTTCTTTGTGTGTTCGTGTCACCTCTCAGGGTCATGGCCCTCTGGCCGAAATTGAATTCTGGCGGGAAAGAAATGCAACCTTAAGTGCGCTTCATGAGCAAACAAAGCTGCCAGTAGTCAGAAAAGTCTTGGACGTGATCAAGGAGGCGGGCTCCATGCTCCCGGCCAGCGTGCAGCCGGTGCTGACCGAGCTGTTCAAGCTGCACATGGAGGCCTCGGACAACGTGCGCTTCCTGTCCACCGCGGAGCGGCATTTCAAGGTAGGCCGCCGCGCTCCGCAAAGTCCGCTGTCAGTGAGCTTTCGCATGGTTCCACCTCCTTTTTCTTCATTCAGCATTTAAAAAACTGAGATAAAATAGATATGGCATAATATTTATCGTTTTAACCAGTTCCAAGTGTACAGCTCAGTGGCATTAAATACATACACGACACCGTGCACACACAACACTGTCTATATCCAAGCCCATGTCGTCTTCCCAAACTGAAACTCTGCACCTATTAAATGCCAACGCCCCCTTCCTGCTTCCCCCAAGTCCCCTGTGATCTCTGTTCACTGTTCTGCCTCTTATGCGTTTGACCGCTCCGGGGACTTCATACAAGTGGCATCATGCAGCTTTTATCCTCCCGTGTCCGGCTTCTGTCACACAGCATCGGTTTCCAAGTTTCGCCCATGTCGTGGCAGGTGGCAGTGCTTCATTCCTTTTTCTGGCTACGTGACATTCCACCACGTGGATATAGTAACACTGCATTTTGTTTCTCCAGCCATCCGTTGGTGGGTATTTGAGTTGTTTCCACATTTTGGCTGTTACGAATAATGCTGTTAGGAACGGTTGTGTGCAAGGTTTTGGGTGGACCCACGTTTCTCAGTATCCTTGTGCCTGGGAGTGGACTAGCTGGGTCACGTGGTAACTGTTTAACCTTTTGAGGAATTTCTAGACTGTTCTCTAAAGCGGTCGCCCCTATTATTCTCATCAGCAATATGTGAGGGTTCCAGTTTTTCCATATTCTCACCAACACTTGTTACTGTCTGTCTTCTTGATTAAAGCCATTCTTATGGGTGGGAAGTGGAATCTCCTCGTGGTTTAATTTGTGTTTCCCTAATAACTAGTGAGACAGAACACCTTGGTGTGTGTTTAGTGTGCTTCTTGTCAATTCCGCATCTTTGGTGAACCGTCTATTTTAATCGTTGCCCATTGTTTGTCTTGTTATTGATTTGTAAGAGTTCTACAAAAATTCTGAATACAAATCTTTTATCAGATATATGATTTGCAGGGTCCCAGTCTGCAGGTTGTTTTCCCACTTTCTTAATGACGACCCCTGTGTTTGTCTCCGGATTTTGTGGGTCAGGAATTTGGGAAGAGCTTAGCAGGGTGGTTCATCTGGGCTTCGGAGACAACCGCGGGTGGCTGGGCCAGAGGACCCCCTTCCAAGGGGGCTCCTTTGCCTGCCCATCGGGCGCCCCTGGCATCTCCCCCTCCATGCGGTGTCTCGCGCCCCAGGGCCGCCCCTGTGGTCGGGACGTGGCAGAGCCTGTGGTTTCGGGGTAACAGAGTGGTCACGCTTCTTCCAGGAATGGAGAAGAGTGCAAGTTCTCGCACGCGCTGTTTCTCAAGCCGTGGGAGCCGCCCGGCCGAGGTCTCACACTGCTCTCTCTCTCTCTCTCTCTCTGTCTCTCACGCGCTCCCCGCTCAGAACATAACACACGGCTCGAGCTTCCATGTGGTCCTGGACACCATCCCGTCCATGATGCGTGCCCTGCGGATGGTGTGGATCATCTCCCGCCACTACAACAAGGACGAGAGGATGATCCCGCTCATGGAGCGGATCGCCTGGGAGATCGCCGAGCGGGTCAGCAGGGTGGTCAACCTGCGGACCCTGTTCCGGTGAGAAGCCACAGCGTTTGTTTATTGACTGTAGAAAGCTTTATGGAGCTATAATTCATGCATTTAAAATGTACAACTCGATGGCTTTTAGGGTATTTGCAGAATTGTGCATCCATCACCGCAGTCAATGTTAGCACGTTTGCTTCATCCCCCCAAGAAGCCTGGTCCCTTGTAGCAGTCACTCCCAGCCTCCCTGCAAGGGACCCGTACACTGGGGGCACACAGTATGGGAATCCTGTGACATGTGGCCTGTGGGGTCTGGCTCCTTGGACTCAGCATCACGTTTTCAAGGTTCACTGATGGTGTAGACGTATCTGTGCTCCATTCCTCTTCAGGGCTGAATAATACTCCATTATGTGGAGAGGTGTATAAAATTTTGTTTTAACTAGGACTTTCTTCCCCAGTTGTACATGGGGAGACTGAGGCAGAGGGCCAGGGTGTGCTCAGTCCTGGACCCCGGCCCCCCTCAGACGGAACAGCCTTTGAAGATGTAGAGGGTGATGGAAGATGTTGAGGGACAGAGAGAACTTTTTTCACTTTCTTAAGAAAGAAAATCTATGTAGGTGAAATGGGTACCCAAGTCTGGGACCCAAGGCCGCCTGCCCTCCTTGTGCCGCAGAGAGAAAAGCCGCCAGAAGCGGCACAGCCTTGCACGCCGGCTGGCAGCGCGGCACAGGCCGTGGCTCGGCTTCCTGCCCTTGCACTTGGGAAACCAGGGAGGCTCCTGGGTTAGACTCGACCCCCCCGCCCCCCGGGGCCCCGCCGTCCCCTCATCCCGCCGTCCCGCCCGCCACGCCATCTCTTGGCTTTGCAGAGAAAACCGAACGAGCGCGCAGCACAAGACCTTGGACGCCAAGAACACCCTCAAGCTGTGGAAAAAGGCCTACTTCGACATCCGGGCCAAGATCGAGGCCTCGGGGAGAGAGGCTCGGTGGGAGTTTGACCGGAAGCGGCTGTTCGAGAGGACGGATTACATGGCTTCCATCTGTGGGGACCTGTACGAAGTCCTGCAGGTAGGGCTGGGCCGCCTCCCCTGCGGCGCGTCAGGCCAGGGAGTGTGGGGCTCTGCCCGATGGGACGCCATTGGCTTTGTGACGGTGGACCCCTCCCAGCCAGGCAGAAGGTGGGTGTCAGGAAGGGCCTGGAGAAAGAATACACAGAATGTGCTAGAATGAGCCAGAATGCATCAGAGCACACCAGACCTTTGTAACTTTTTCTTGTCTTTGGTGACATCCCTTCCTCCCCGTTGCTTTTTGGTTCCTTGGACCTCTTTGGCTGCTCCTTCTCCGTGTCCTTTGCAAAGTTCCCCTCTGTCTTCCCAGTACACGTTGGCATTCCTCAATGACAGTGCCCCATGCACTTGTCATAGATGCCACGCGCTGGCTGGGACTCGCTTAGGGGCTTGCTGGACTCACGGACCCACTGGAAGTCTCTGCTGGGGGGCAGCGCAGCGCCCCATGGAACGGCAGACAGGCAGATTGCTGTCACCTCCTCTGCCCACACACATGTACCCCCGTCACATCACACCTCATTGACAAAACACAAGTTCAGAGATCAAATTATTAAGAATTTCAAGTCGGTAATAGCAGAGCCTTAAACCCAGCACAGGGCCCTTCTGAGCAAACATCTGGGGCTGTGGCCGCGTGGAGCTTGCCGTCCAGGGGAAGAGGAAGATGGTGGATGTCACAGTCACACACTGCAGCTGAGGTAGACGCTGTGGAAAGCACACTGAGGGTGCTCTGGCACGTGCATCGAGGCCTGACCTGGTCTAGAAGTGTCGTTCACAACAAACGGATAACTAGTCATGAGTAGGAGCTAGTCAGGCACTTCCAACTGCAATGCAAAGGCCCTGAGGCAGAGAGGAACGTGGACCTGAAGGAGGGCTGGGGTGGTTGCAGGGTGGCAGGGGGAAAGCAGTCTGGGAAGAAGTTGGGGGAGGAGGCAGGGGCAGACCTTGTGCATCTTGCAGGCTACGTTAGGGCGCCTGATCTTATCCCAGGTGCCGTGGGCAAAGTACCCAAGGGCTTAGTCGCGGAGGAGGTTGCCCTCAGCGACTCTAGATCTGCCATCCATTTGTAATTAGCATAGTCGTGAGAACACCAAACTGTAACCTCCTCGTGGTTCTGTTTGATTGGGCAGGTTATGGAGGAATTTTACAACATATTCGGTCCAGAACTCAAGGCTGTGACAGGGGATCCCAAGCGCATCGATGACGTCCTGTGCAGGGTGGACAGCCTGGTCACCCCCATGGAAAGCCTGACCTTTGACCCCTTCAGCATCAAGTCCTCCCATTACTGGAAATACGTGATGGATGAGTTCAAGATCGAAGTTATGGCAAGTGACACGTCCATCGGTTCAATCTTGTTTCCCCACGTTAATTTTGTTGGGTTACGTAGCGATGCACTGAGGATTTTTTTTTTTTAAATCACAAAAAGCAGCACATCCTTATTTGTAAAAAACAGAAACAATACAGAAGTCAGAAAATAAACGTGAACATTCCTTAATCTTCTTCGCCCACACTCCTGTTCCCCAGGTGGAAAAGTTTACATTGAGGTAGACCAGTAGCATTTCTGTGATGTTTGTTTCATACAATATTAATTCAGCTATTTATGAATCAAGGTAAAAATAAAACCAGATACAGCGAGAGAATCACAAAGGGCTCGGTGGGTTTTTGAAAACTGTGTTTTGTCAGGGGTTGAGGGCAGTGAAGGCAACAAGTTGGAAGCAACCTTTGGGGTTGGGGACGCTCTGGACGGGGTGGGGGGGACAGAGCTGAGGAAACAAAGGGCGTTTCAGGAGGTCAGATCGGTGTGGATAAAGGCAACAGAATAAAAAAAACCGGGGAATTGTCTGAGGCAGAGAAGGTACAATAAGAAATCTGTCCCAAGCCACTGAGTTTTTTTTTTTTCTCTCGTCACTTTGTTTTTGCAGGATAATTACAAGGGCATGAGGGCTCTTTTCTTGACTTTTTTTTGCAGGTTATTGAGAAAGAAGCAAAAAATTTTATTGATGAATCTTTTAAGACACTTCGATCAGCTGAAGCAGCGTTTGACATGCTTTTAAAATTCAAGCACATTCGTTCACGGGAGGCTATTAATCGACAAATGATGATGAAGTTTAATGATATTCTTGTGCAGTATTGCAAAGAGGTAATTGACAAATTGGTGGCTGGCGGAGCAGTGAAAATACGCTTGGCAAAATGTGAACAACTGAACCATTTTCTGCCTTTCCCATTTGAATTCAGAGAAACTGTAGGATTTTCCCAAATAAGCATGTCACATAATACAGGTTAACCCAAAGTGGGTTTGTTTATGTAGTGGAGAAAGTTGATACCAATTTATGGAGTATAATATTATGTAGCTGATGTTGCGGTGGCCCTGTGTGAGTTAGCAAGAATTTTGGCAATGGTAGAAGTCAAAGCTCACCGTGTCCAAGGCTCATCTATGTATGTGTCGTTAATTCAGAAAAATATATTCAGCGCTCATGTGTTCCCAGTATGGCGCTGGGCACAGAGAAACGAAACATAGCTTTTGCCTTCGAAGAAATCAGTATCTAGTGGGAGAAACAAACAAACAAAAATGCTTATTGTCTTATTCAGAATATAAAATGAGAATATGTGAATAATTAGAGCAACATAATATAGTATCAAATAAAAGCCTTCAGTGGTCTCCTAATGTATGATATTAGTTTTCTATTGCTGCTGTTAACAAATGACCACAAACTTAGCTACTTAAAACAAATGGGTTATCTTATATTCCTGGAGGGCAGAAGTTTGCCGCAGGTGTCCCTGGGTGTAAATCAAGGTGTCAGCAGGGCTGGAGCCTCTCCTGGAGTTTCGAGGGAGAAGCCTGTTCCCCACCCCCCCCACCCCCGGATTCTAGAGGTTCCTGGAACACTGCCATCTTCAAAGCCAGCGACAATAGTTTCACATCTGATCAGTGTGACCTCCTCTGCCTTCCCCTTTCTGTTTTGAGGACCCTTGTGATACATGGGACCTGCCCAGAAAGCCCAGGATAATCTGCTCTAAGATCAGCCGGCTGACAACCGCGGCTCTGTCTGCAACCTCGGTTCTCCTCTGCCGAGTAGCACGACAGAGTCTCAGGTCCGGGGGGTGGGGACGCCACCTCTGGGAGGCCCTTGTTGTGCATGCCACACCCGGTTACCCACTTGAGAGCACGGAAACGCTTCTTTTAAAATGCAGGTCGGCCACTGGTCCCGTCTAGAACACATTTCAGGGTTTCTAATAATTCAGTCAAACCCACGTACACAGTGTGGAAGGTCTGTTAGCTCTAAGGCAATTTGGAGCATTGCATAGGTTAAACCAAAGGGAAAAAAAATTGCTAGAGAGCATAAGAAAAAGTAATAAATAATAAGGAAGTAGTAAAAACACTCTTCTATAGACTATTTCTTGACATAGCAATTTTCATTTCCTTACAGATTCAGATCTCAAATCTTTCTGGGCTAACGCGGTGATGTTTGTCCCTTACAGAGTGCGTTTGATTGCTTTTCAGATTGACATCATTAATAAGCTCTTCCTCCAGAACCAGGACAACCCACCGCTGTATAAGAACCTGCCCCCGGTGGCGGGTGCTATCTGCTGGGAGCGGTCCCTGTTCTATCGAATCAAGCACACCATCCTGCGATTTCAGGAAGTGGAGGAGATACTGGAGGGTGACCGAGGACAGGAAGTACGTTGCTTTTGCCGGAACCATCTGCTTCTGTATTTAATACTTTCATCCTAGACAGGCCGGTCTCCCCCATCTCATCCGGGGGCGTCGTTAGATCTGGGTGGCAGCCACCCTGCAGAGGCCACGGAGGGTTTGCCCGTGTGGGAACCAGCTCACTTTCACATCCACGCCTGCCAGTTACAGGGTCTTCCCTGTGGTCTGTGATTCAGGGCTCATATTTAAAACTCCCTTCTGTGTTCTTTGTCTTTGGCACCTTAATATGTAGGACATCGTCCCAGGTCCTGGTCACGTGAGCTGCTTCTTGCCCTTGATTTTCAGCTTCTCTTGAGGATGGCCACTATTTTGGGGTACCATCGCTCCCCCGCACCCATGGATTTTTGTTTGGTATATAGCAGAGGTCAGCACGCCTTTTCTTTAAAGACGCAGACAGTAAATATTTTATTCAACCTGCCGTTGTTGCATGAAAGTAGCCCTAGATAATACGTGTACGGACAGGCGTGGCTGAGTTCCAATAAAACTTTATTTGTGGATGCTGCGACTTGAATATCATATAATTTTCACAAGTTATGAAGCATTATTGTTGTTCCATGGTCACGTAAAAACCGTTCTTGGATCATGGGCTGCAGCAGCCGATCCCTGCTCTTCCGCCTACGTTTCAACTCACACCACCCCACACAAACCCTCCATAGTGCGTGAAAATCTGTCTACTTCCTTCTTCAAAATGTGTTAATAGGTTATTTAAAAAAACATATGTGTGTGTAGAGAGAGGAGAAAACGTTATTTCCGAGGGCAGAATGACCGTTGCGTGCATTCTTCGGTAGGTAAAACAGAAATATCTGGAAGTGGGGAGGACGATGAAGGACTATGAAGACAGAAAGTACGAGCAGTGGAAAGTCACTGCGGAGCAGGTCCTCCCAAACCTCATGAAGAAGAGCATCCTGACCAAGGTGCGTATTGCCAGACTCTTGTCCCCAGCTGTGGTGGCCGTGTCAGATGATGGCGTCTGTGTCATTTTCCTGAAGTTCCATTTGTTGACACTCACGAAGTTGGCAGCTATTTCCAAAATCAAAGACAAAGGAGGGCAGTGGGTGACAGGGAAGAAGAGGAGGGGCCTAAAGGAAAGAGAACAGAGCTATCGGAACGGCATGGTTAGGACCCGGGCTGGACCCAGGCAGCCCTACCGGCTCCCTGGGCAGGAGGCTTCACTCAGAGCCTCAGTTTCCCCGTTTATGAAATGAGTTGGATCAGATGATGTAAACAAGTAAAGGATTAGTTGAACTACATATGAAGTAGCTGCTATCAGTTGACCTTTTTTTTTTTTTCTGAGACTGGGTCTTGCTCCGTTGCTGGGGCTAGAGTGCAGTGGCGTCATCATAGCTCACTGCAGCCTCAAACTCCTGGGCTCAAGGGATCCTCCTGGCTCAGCCTCCCAAGTATTTGGGACTATAGGCGTGTACCACCACACCTGGCTAATTTTTATTTTAGTAGAGACAGGGTCTTGTTTTTGTTCAGGCTGGTCTCGAACTCCTGACCTCATGAGATCCTCCCACCTTGGCCTCCCAGAGTGCTAGGATTACAGGCGTGAGCCAGCACACCCGGCCTAGTGGACCGTTAATAACCTACAGAAAAATGCCATTCCATGTGATTCATCCTTATCTTTAGCACAGGGCCTTGCACATAGCAGGTGCTCAGTAAACGCACACCAGCTATTATGGAGGGATGATGTGGCCTGGCAGTTTTAGGTCTTTGGTCCCCGAAATTCTGACGTAGGTACCACAGTGAGTGGAGAGGGCTGGGTGGCCCCTGCAGGGAGCCGATCTGCTCAGGTCACATCAAAGGGGCAGCTGCTCCCCGACTTCAGGCTATTCTTGCTATACGACTAGACTTTCCAGTTTTCCAAAGGATGCCAGAATTCTGGATTTTTATATGAAATCACCCAATTTTCAAATGCAACTAAATGGAATTCTTTAAAAACTCTACTCACTGAAGTCTGTATTCCAGCCCGTTCCAGCCAGCGCCCCAGTCAAGGGCTCTGCATTTATCTTTTTCAAATCCGCTTTTACCTTGGGTTGTCCTGACCCGACTGCTTCCGGAACTGCCTTCTGGGCTCCCCACACGTCTCTCCCGCTGTCTCGTCTCTTCCGCAGCTGTCCTCCACTGGCGACGAGCTGTCCACTCCAGAGAAGGGAGCTGTTTTTGCAATCAATTTTTCACCTGCGCTCAAAGAAATTATTCATGAAACAAAGTACTTGGAACAGCTGGGGTTCGTTGTCCCTGAATTAGCAAGAAATGTTGCTCTCCAGGAAGACAAATTCCTTAGGTAAAAAGATCGTTCTCTTAAACTAGCCGTAAACTTTTTAGCCTTGGGACCTTTTTACACTTTTTTTTTTTTGAGACAGGGTCTCCCTCTGTCGCCCAGGCTAGAGTGCAGTGGTGTCATCACAGCTCACTGCAACCTCCAACTCCTGGGCTCAAGCGATCCTCCTGCCTCAGCCTCCCGAGTAGCTGGGACTACAGGCATGCGCCACCACGCTTGGCTAATTTTTCTATTTTTTATAGAGATGGGGTCTTGCTCTTGCTCAGGCTGAAAAGTAGTATTTTTCAAAAAGTTAATGAAAAGAGTGGTATTGTTTTAAATTTTTGCAAATGTCTTGATCGCAGTTGTAGACGGGTTCGTGGTCTTTGGTAACCTACTGGTTACAGACAGAAGCTTTGAGTTCAGTTCAGCGCGTCCTCACGTCCATGCCTGTCGGCCCCGTGCAGGTACACGGACGGGATACAGCGCATGTTGGATCACTACCACGCGCTCATAGGGACGTTAACTGAGGCGGAGACTGTTCTTCTTGACGATCATGGCCAGGAATTAATCCGAGTTTTTAGGACTGGATATAAGAGGCTGAACTGGAACTCACTAGGTAACATAATTTTTCTATTTATTACCTTTTCTTTTTTCCTTTTTAGAGACAGGGTCTTGCTGTGTTACCCAGGCTGGAGTGTAGTAGTGTCATAGCTCACTGCAGCCTTGAATTCCCGGGCTCAAGCCATCCTCCTGCCTTAGCATCCCGAGTAGCTGGGACTACAGGTGCTCACCACCATGCCTGGCTAATTTTAAAATATTTTGTAGAGATGGAGTCTCAGGGTCTTGCTATGTTGCCCAGACTGGTCTTGAACTCCTGGCCTCAAGCGATCCTCCCACCTCAGCATCCCAAAGTGCTGGGATTACATGCATGAGCCACCACACCTGGCCTGTTTATTGCCTTTTAGATGTTAGGATGCAAATTCTTTTAGGTTGTTTTATTTGAGTTACAATTTTTGTGTGCTTACAGATACAGTTATCAAATAATTTTTGAGGGTTGATGAAATACACTCTGTGGAACTCAGAGCTAATCTCCAGGCTGTAGGTGCGGTGATGCTAAGAGGGGGGCCGTTGTCACACTCTGCAGACCCAATGTGCTCTCCTCCAAAAAGAAAGTGACTTTTACTTTTTTAATTAAAAATTTAATCTGGAGGTAATTACAGATTCACATGCAGTTGTTAAGAATTACTGCAGAGAGACCCCGTGTGCCCTTTACCCAGTTCTCTCCAGGGGCGACTGCTGGCAAAACTAGAAGATCACAACCACGATACTGGCACTGATACAGTCAAGCTAGAGAACATTCCCACACTGCAGCGATTACAGCCACACCCACTTCCCTCTCCTTAACCCGTGGCAGCCGTGAATTTGTCCTCCATGTCTGCAATTTTGTCGTTTCAAGAGTGTTATCTAAATGAAATGTATTATAGAACCTTTATTGGGTTGGCTTTTCTCGCTCAGCCTGATTCTCTGAAGAGCCATGTGAGTTATTGTATCTACTGACAATTTGTTCCTTTTTCTTGCTAAATAGTACTCCACGGTATCAACGTACCGTTGTTTGTTTAAGCCGTTCGCCTCTTGAAGGACATCTAGGTTGTTTCCCGTTTTGGCTGTTATGAATAAAGCTGCCGTAAACATTTGTGTACAGGGTTTTGTGTGAACACGAGTCTTCACTTTTATGGGACAAGTGGCCAGGAGTGCAATTGCTGAGTTGTGTGGTAGTTGCATGTTTAGCTTAGCTCCTTTTTTTATTTTTTAGTTGTTATCCTGTTTTACAGCGTGGCCGTGCCAGTTTGCATTTCCGTCAGCAATGCGTGAGCGGTCCTGTCTCTCCACATCCTGGCCAGCATTTGATGGGGTCGCTATTTTTTAGCCCAGAGAGCTGTGTAAAGACAGCTCGTCGGGGGTTGGATTTGCATTCTGTAGTGACTGAGGAGGTTGAGCATCTTCTCACGTGCTGACTTGTCGTCTGTCTGTCCTCTTGAGGGAAGGGTCTTTTTATGTCTTTTGCCCATTTTCCAATTACATCGTTTGCCTTCTTCGCTGTCGAGTTTTGAGAGATCTTAAATATTCTGGATATTAGTCCTTTGCTGGATGTGCGGTTTATAGATATTTTCTCCCACTCTGTAGAGCATCTTTTCTTTCTCTTAGGAGGGTCGTTTGTAGGGCAAAAGTGTTAAATTTTGGAGAAATCCAGCTTGTCAGTTTTTCCTCTAATGGGTCCTGCTTTTGGTGGCAAGTCTAAGAATCATCACCTCACCCTGGATCTCAAAGGTTTTCTCCCTTTTTTCCCCCCTAAAAATGTTATAGTTTCATGGCTTACAGTACAGCCTGTTATCGGTTTTGAGGATTTTAGAGTATATAAAGTGTGAGACTGGTCATAAGTGCTTAACCCGGGTTTACCGTTCACCCTCTTGCTGTTTGCCTTTCGGAGGAGGCCGCCGGCAGTGCGGGGTAGCGCGTCGGGGGAGCCCGGCGACGGGACAACAGGGCTGCGCATTCTCTTTCTCCCCGTGTGCCTCCCACGTGGCTCTGCCAAAATGCAAACAGAAGACACGTATTGCTTGGTGATTCTGCGCACCAGGCTCCTTGTCCTGGTCTCTTAGGGATGCAGGGTCCCTTTGCCGCCTCCAAGGCCCAAGGGAGTTGGACTAAGCAGGGTCTTCCCCGTGGAGGGACGGTGTTAATGTCTGTAACGTCGGTGAGAGGCATGTGGAGAGACAGACTCGGAAGCCCAGTCTCTTCCTTTTTCTCTCCAAAGGCATCGGGGACTACATAAGTCGGTGCAAACAGGCCATTGGGAAATTCGAGTCTCTCGTGCACCAGATCCATAAGAATGCAGATGACATTTCTTCCAGGCTCACATTAATAGAGAGCATGAATCTCTTTAAATATCCAGTGCCCAAAAGCGAGGAAGAGCTGCCAGGTAGGTCTGACCTCTCGGTGCTCCGGTTGTGCGGTGAACCATGAGCCTCCTGGTTGTGGTTTTATATCCATGTACGTAAATGAAACCACTGAATTGAATAAAACCATTCCTAAGCAACTCAGTCATCTTCCTTGAAAGAACCATGGGTAATTCTTGCTTTTTGTGATGTTTTATTGATTGCTGAGAATTGAGTCTGAAAAATCAGTAGCACTTTTGTCGATAATGTTGTAACAGTAAAATGAGTCGTGCTTTTATGGGCTCGCATTTGCACATTCACACAAGATAGTTTAAGCATTCTTAGACTAGTCAACAAGGAATTCAAGAAAAACAAGATCGCCCAAAGACAGAAAAGCCACCTCCTGGATGTGGTGTACTTCCGCGTACGTAACGAGCATCCCCAAGTTGTAATTTATTCGTTGCTTAGGGTGTGTCTTGACTTCTGGTGTTGACTTGTTTTCTGCTTCGGGTCAAGGTTAGGGGCTGTTTATGTATTTCCGAGACACAGGGCTGGTGTTAGGACTGCTTTCTGAGCTCTGTCCTTGCCTGTCTTTGCGGACAGCTGTGACAAATGTCTTTCTCTGTAGGTGTGAAGGAATTCTTTGAGCACATTGATCGAGAAAGGGCCCGAGACGTGGACCACATGGTCCAGTGGTATCTTGCCATCGGACCTCTGCTGACCAAAGCTGAGGGTCTGGTCATCCACACCAACACGGGCAAGGCCCCCAAGCTGGCCTCCTACTACGAGTACTGGGAAAATAGGATTTATGAGGTCCTGACGAAGCTCATCCTCAAGTAAGTGCATCTTCTTTTTTGTTTTTTAGAGCCGGGGTCTCACTGTGCTGCCCAGGCTGGAGCTCAGCGTTTACGCGCAGGCATGATGGTAGCGCACCGCAGCCTCGAGCTCCCGGGCTCGAGGGTTTCCTTGCCTGGGTCTCCCTAGTAGCTGGGACCACTGTGCTCAGAGTTCATCTTCTTATTGCATGTTTTAGAAACAATGTGCTTAGATTAAAATATTTTATGTACACGGACAGTTAAAGAGGGTGGCCAGGTACAAAATGAAAATCAGGAGACGGCTTTCTGGCCGAAGGGGCCCTCACAGGATAGAGGGGGTGACCTTCATTTGGGCTCACACTCTTGTTAGCGCCTCAGCGTTCAGAACAGGAAATGATCCCTCTTGCCACTCTAACTGTCTGAAAGACATAGTGTGTCTGTGTTCAGAAAATTAGCCGGGCGTGGTGGCGAGCGCCTGTGGTCCCAGCTACTCGGGAGGCTGAGGCAGGAGGATCGCTTGAGCCCCGGAGTCTGAGGTTGCTGTGAGCTATGAAGACGCCACGGCACTCTAACCTGGGCAACAGAGCGAGACTCTGTCTCAACAACAACAATAAAATCCCCCCTCGCAAAAAAAAAAAAAAAGAGCCGGGAAGGCAGGACAAGGGCTTGCATTTCACTCTGACAGCAAGAGGAGGCTACTGAGTGTTTTCAGCGCGGGGAGGGAGAGTCACATGTGTTTAAAACGTCTCTCCCCCAGCTGCCGCATGAACTACTGCAGGGGCAGCGCAGGGGCCCCGCGCTGGGGGCTAATGAAGTCCCATCTCCCGAGTGTCACCCCCAGCGTGACCCGGAGAGGACAGAGCGGGCTGGTGCAGGTTGCGAGGGGCGTGAATGTTCCCTTTTCCTGAACCAGAGTCGAACAGCTTCCGGAAGTGATCGGTGTCATTTAAGTATTTTCCAACCAACGGGCATTGGACTTTCCAAAAGTAGAAATGAACTATTTGTATAAATTTAGGACCAAGAAAATACCATGAAACTCAGCCCGGACTGTCCGCCGCACCCCACAGCGTGGGGTTCCTTGGGGTGGGCTCCTCACCTGTGACTCTTGTGACCCCGGTCCTCTCCGTCCGCTGTGCCGTGTACTTCGCTCTCCCGGGCACTCAGCTATTGGCATTTACGCTTTTAGGAATTTGCAGTCTTTTAATGCGTTAATCCTGGGAAACGTCCCTCTGTTCCAAACGGAAACCATTCTGACGGCTCCGGAGATCATCCTGCACCCGAACGCCAACGAGATCGACAAAATGTGCATCCACTGCGTCCGCAACTGCGTGGAGATCACCAAGGTAACGGCAGAGAGTCCGTCGCTTCTCAGGTGGCGTCTCGCTGCAGGTGGCTGCGCCCTCCCGCCATCCAAAGCAAGTGACCAGGAGGTGGAGGACGCGGCTGCTCTTGCCTCTGTCTCCCTAGCGCCTCCCCGTAGAGCCCCCAATTCCAGAGTGTCCCAAAGCCCGTCCTGGCTGCTCGCTCACTCTCTCTCTTTTTTAATCAGTTATCCTCTCTTTCTGTTGCCTTCTCGGTTTTTCCCTTTTCCTATGTTGGGTTCTTCTGTGAATCTACAAACATGTTTAAGTCTTTTTTCGATGGAGAGAAAATAAAAAGGGCACTCACAGGAACTTTCTCTTGCTCTGTCCCTCCAAGCTGTGTGCTGTGTCTTTCTGTCGGCCACGCGCCGCTCCTGTTCTTCCAGTCCTGCGGCTCTGAGAGCCTCCGTGACGGCACCCGCCCCCGCCGCACTCCCGCCTCCAGCCCAGGTCCACGCGGTTGTCCGCTTGAACGTCCCCTTTGGGCCTTAGCCTGGACATGCCCAAGGTGGAGTTCTTGACCTTTCCCGCCCTGCAGACTGGTCCTGTCCCAGCTTTCCCACTTCGGGGAATGGCACCAACATCAACCCAGTGGCTTGAGCCCGAAACCTGGGAGCCGTCCCCAATTCCTCTGTTTCTGCCACCCAGTGACACCCAGCCCATCGGCAAGTCTCCCAAACACACCCGATCTGTCTCCTCTCCTTTCCCATGTCTACGCCACAAGAGTAGAAGCTGCAGGGCTTCTTGCATCCTTGGCTTGGAACTTGCGTAAACTACTTCTGCCCCTTTTCCACTGGGTCAAGTTAAGTCACCAGACTGGTCCAAGATGGGGAAATAGACTCCATCTCTTACTTTGTTTTTTGTCCTTTTTCTTTTTCTTTCCTAAACCATCACCTTGGGAGACTCCATCTCTCGATGGGGGGAACAAAGGTTACTGTGGTAATTTTTGTGATCTAGCATAGTTTATCAATAATAAAATGGTTTCCATTACTAGGCAAGACTTATCACTGAATACTAATACATACACGGGAGACAAAACAGAGACTAAAATACTACCTTTTCCCCCAATTCTTGTTTCGCCAGAACTTTGTGCGCTGGATGAACGGCAGCTGCATAGAATGCCCTCCTCAGAAGGGGGAGGAAGAAGAAGTTGTCATAATGAGCTTTTACAATGACATTTCTGTGACTCCTCAGATAATTGAGCAAGCTGTTATGATCCCCCAAAACGTCCACAGGATTCTGGTCAATCTCATGAAGTACCTGCAGAAATGGAAGCGGTATCGACCTCTCTGGAAATTGGACAAGGCTATCGTGATGGAGAAATTTGCTGCCAAGAAACCCACTTGCACAGCCTATGATGAGAAGTTGCAGTTCTACGCCAAGATAGCCAGCGAGGTCACGCGCTACCCTTTAACTAAGGACGAGCACTGCGTTAGGCTCCAGCTCGGGCCTCTGGCAAACACGGTGCAGGAAAATGCCAAGTCCTGGGTGGTTTCCCTCGGAAAACTTCTCAACGAGTCAGCAAAGGAGGAGCTCTACAATCTGCACGAAGAGATCGAGGTACGTAAGTGCTGTGTTTAATTGAAACTACTTTCCATGAAGGTTGGGCTTCGTTTGTACTGATAACTGTTTTTTCTATGTGTATTTAGTGTCCTTTGAACTTTCGTTTATAGCACCTGGCCAAAAACCTTAAGAAGAGCCCTAATACCCTGGAGGATCTCAAGTTTGTCCTTGCCACAATTGCAGAAATTAGAAGTAAATCTTTAGTCATGGAACTAAGATACAGGGATATCCAGGAGCGATACCGCACCATGGCGATCTATAACCTCTTTGTAAGTCAACTTCTGTTTTCTTGTGCATTTTACAGTTGGGTTGGCTACTCTGACCCTTTTCAGAAATACTTCTCAAGTGCACTGCCATAGATTCATTTCTGAATAAGTGACTTTATTTTTTATTTTATTTTTTTTGAGACAGAGTCTCACTCTGTTGCCCGGGCTAGAGTGCCGTGGCATCAGCCTAGCTCACAGCAACCTCAAACTCCTGGGCTCAAGTGATCCTCCTGCCTCAGCCTCCCGAGTAGCTGGGACTATAAGCATGTGCCACCATGCCCGGCTGATTTTTTCTATATATATTTTTAGCTTTCCATATAATTTCTTTCTATTTTTAGTAGAGACAGGGTCTCACTCTTGCTCAGGCTGGTCTCGAACTCCTGAGCTCAAACAATCCGCCCTGATCTGCCTCCCAGAGTGCTAGGATTACAGGCGTGAGCCACCGTGCCCGGCCTGAATAAGTGACTTTAAGTAATCAGTTGTAAGTGTAAATTCTAGAACTGATTAATTACAATGCTTGAAATGAAAAGATCAAAGGGTTAGTTAAGGAAACAGCAAAAGCAGATCAGACACAACCGAATAGAACATTAATGAGCTAAAAGCTCAGGTCAAAGTATTAGAATGAACCACGGGAATAAAAGACAGAAGGGAGCGTATGATATATGGGGTATTATGGAGAAGGTCTAACATATGTGGAATTGTTTGTTTTTTCCTCATTAGCCTTCTGATGCAGAGAGAGAACTCGTTGAAAATATCGAGAGCATGTGGTCCGATCTGTTTAACGAGTCGGTGAATGTGGAACATGCTCTTGGGGGTATAAAGAGAACGTTCACAGAGGTACCTTTCAGATTTCGCTTTCAGGGTGAAGATGTTGAAAAGTGTATTTGGGCTAAATTAATGTGACCTCGTTTTCCTCAGATTACTCGAGGTGAAATAGCCAACTACCGGGCTCTGATAGAGGAGTTTTCAAAACGGTTTTACAGCCAAGGGCCTGGTTCTGTTGGTGAGGATCTCGATAAAGGTAAGAATATTCATGTTGGTCTTACTGGGCGGCTTGAGTACGTTTTGCTTAAGAATTTTACAGGAGTGTAACGGTGTGGCCTCCCACCGGGGAGACAGAGATTTCTGCTGCAGATCGGACGTCTTAGACGCCAGCGTCTGCCTTGATAAACGCAGCCTGTATCCTTCCACGCTCTCACTGCTTTTCTCCAGTTACGGTTGTCCTTTAGACTGAGGACCTTGACTGCTGCATGTTTGTCCCCTGCCCTTCAAGTCACACGGACTAAAAGAGTGATAAGATTAAAAATACTAGCATTCTTATTCTAAAGAGAATTGGATAAATACCATGAGACTGGTAAAAACCAAAGATGGCTGGGGATTCAAAAGAAACAGGACAAGTCTATTTAGAACTGCCTAAAAAAGACGTCTTGAAAAGGTTGTATATGTATATTTTTAAACTTGCTTCGTGTATTGTTTTTTTTAAAAATTTCATTTCAGCATATTACGGAGGTACAAATGTTTAGGTTACATATATTGCCTTTGTCCCACCCGAGTCAGGGCTACAAGCCTGCCCATCCTGCAGACGTGCGCACCACACCCATTAGGTGTGAATTTACCCATCCCCTCCTCCCCCCGAACCTGCCCGACACCCGATGAATGTTACTTCCGTATGTGCACATAAGTGTTGATCAGTTAGTGAACTAAAAGTAGAACTACCATTTGATCCAGCAATCCCGCTATTGGGTATTTACCCAAAGGAAAAGAAGACATTCTATAAAAAAAGACATCTGCACTTGAATGTTTATAGCAGCACAATTCATAATTGCAGAGATGTGGAAACAACCCAAGTGCCCATCCATACATGAGTGGATTAATAAAATGTGGTCTATGTACACCATGGAGTTCTACTCAGCCATGAAGACAGTGGAAGGTTGCCTTTTGGATGGGGGACTGTGAGTGGTGGTGTAGGGTCCCGATGGCCGTTGGAGTTGGAGAGAGAGTGTGGAATTGTGAACAGAGTGTGTAGGACAGTTGTCCGTGCGGTTACAAAGGTCTCAAGTGAGGCAGCGAAGGATGGGTGATGGAGACCAGATGGAGACCAGCTCAGATTCCTTTAAAATGGCCTCATTTCTCGAATGCTCTGGGTGTGACAATTTGAATTTTCTAACTAGGGGAGACAGCAGATGCCCTTGGCCTTTGGTTTCTGTTAGAATGATGGCGTGAGACAGTCTGGTGATTCTACGTTTGTTTTCCCACGTGGCTTATGTGGATGGAATTATAATTTGTGTACATTGCTCATGACTTCTTGCTCAATTTTATATACCTTAAAATTTTATTTATTCCTCCATCTTCATGTTTATTTACCAGGAGTGGAACTTCTAGGCGAGTTCGAAAGAGAGCTGGCCAAACACGAAAAGAACCGCCAGGAGCTGGCCAACGCCGAGAAACTCTTCGACCTGCCTATCACGATGTACCCGGAGCTGCTCAAGGTGCAGAAGGAGATGAACGGGTTGAAGATGATTTACGAGCTCTACGGAAGCCTGAAGGTGAGCGTCCCCAACAGGCCCAGCGCCACCGTGGGCAACGCGGGGCTTAACTAGGCCCCGTGGACTTCGACGCCACCATAGTGAAGAGCTTGGGTCAGATTTCGCAACAATGCTCATTTTTGCTGTAGAGAGGGGACCGGGAAGTGACTGCCCATGGGTACAGGTTTCCATTTGGGGTGCTGAAAAAGTTCTGGAACTAGATAGATATTGGCGAGAGTTGCCTAACCTTGCGCATGTACTTGATGCCATGGAATTGCACACTTTGAAATGGATCTTGCTATGTTGCCCAGGCTGGTCTTGAACTCCTGGGCTCAAGCGATCCTCCTGCCTTGGCCTCTCAAAGTGCTAGGATTACAGGAGTGAGCCACCACACCCGCCAGTAATAATATTTTCAAAGAGCTGAACGTGACCAAGGTAAGAACCTGCTCTTCCTGTCAAGTGACATTTCCGAAGGGGTCTTGTTGATGGCACCATTTCTTGCATATTTCTAGATTGCAAAGGAAGAATGGTCTCAGACCCTCTGGGCCAACCTCAACGTGCAGTTTCTCCAGGACGGAATTGAAGGTTTTCTCAAGGCTCTGAGAAAGCTGCCTCGGCAGGTCCGCAACCTGTCAGTGGCCTACCATTTGGAAGCGAAAATGAAGGCTTTCAAAGACTCCATTCCTTTACTTCTTGACTTGAAACATGAGGCGCTAAGAGACAGGTTTGTTTTGTCCCCTGCCAGCTGATGGGAAAGTGTGGAAGGAACTTTTAGTTTAAAACATGTCCCCTCGGGACCTTATCTTTGCTTAGATCTGGGGACAAGGAACAAAGTTTCAGCAATGATGCTTTGCTATACATATGCAAGAAACAGTTCTGTAATAGTCCTTCTATAAGATTATCAACCACAAGGATTCTTTTAAAAAAAATAATCCCTATCAGGTATAAAGCAGCATTTGCAGTTGCTCATTTGAAGATCAAAAAATATATATAGATAGAAAGGGGCCTAGAACAGGCCTGTCCAGCAGAAATATCATGACAGTCACATGTCATTTACAGTTTTCTAGCAGCTACGTTAAAAGCTCAAAGTGAAACAGCTTCAACTAATTTTAAGAATATATCTGAATGAACCCAATACATCCAAAACATTATTTCAACATATAACCGACGTGCAAATTGATTCCTGCGATATTTTGCATTCTTCTTAAAAACGGTGTTGAGATCAGGGTGTGTTCCCCACCCACGGCATCTGTCGCCTGCCCGTGGGACCTTACTGGGTGCAGTTCCCTGGGTTTAGCCAGCGGGACTTGGGGAAATTTGGGGAATAAACTGCCACTGATGTCCTCATAGTTCAGAATTCTATGAAAGGAGTTTCCATAATGGGACGTGTCCCGTGACTGAACTGGCCCCTAAATGCGGTCCGCACGCAGGGGTAACGCTGATGCGCTTTCAGGCACTGGAAAGAGCTGATGGAGAAAACAGGCGTCCATTTTGAAACCACCGACACGTTCACCTTGCAAAACATGTTTGCGATGGAACTTCACAGGCACACGGACGTCCTCAAGGAGATCGTCACCTCGGCTATCAAGGAGGTCGCCATCGAGAAGGTGAGACCGTGGCCGGCGAGCAGCCTGCAGGAAGCATTGTTTTTACTCAGAGAGAAGAGATATTTGCTCTCGTACCTGTCGCTTTAGGAATAAAGAATTACACGTTGTAGAAATAGGATTTCTGCCTCAGTTACATTTTTTATTGCTCCTGTAGTTTTATTGGCATCTATTTATTATAGAGTCATGACTGTTCGTGGTAGAAAAATGAAAAAACCCACTCATAATCCTACCACCTAGGGATAATTATAATTAACATTTTACTGTATATCTTTTCCTACTTAAAATTGCATGAGGGATCCGCACCTGTGACCCAAACACCTCCCGCCAGGCCCCACCTCCGGCATTGGGGTCACATTCCAACAGCAGGTTTGAAGGGGACAAATGTCCAAACCGTAGCAGTATGTAACACGCGTACCTGGCACACAGCAAATGCTTGATGAATGGCTATTTTGCCATGACAGAATCTCGACTTTTCAGGAAACTGATCCAGGACTCTGGTCAAATTGCCAGTCAAAGTCAAGCAGAGGAAGTTGCTGTCGGGTTGCGTTTGTCTTTCTGATTTGTGTGTCTGAATCATTCTTTTTCTGTTCCTGACCAGGCTGTGAAGGAAATCTTGGACACATGGGAAAACATGAAATTCACTGTGGTCAAGTATTACAAAGGCACGCAGGAGCGAGGCTACGTTTTGGGCTCTGTTGATGATATTATTCAGTCCCTCGATGACAACACTTTCAACCTGCAAAGCATCTCAGGAAGCAGATTTGTGGGGCCTTTTCTGCAAACTGTTCACAAATGGGAAAAAACACTTTCTCTAATAGGGGAAGTTATTGAGGTGAGAGAAAAAGACCCCCCCCCCAAAAAATGGATTAGAGCCAATTCATAGCAGGAAAGAACTTCTATATGAGAATATTTTGTGCTTAGAAATGAATGATGCTCTTTCATACTTTTGTCTTGGTTTATTTTGGGGAGAAGAGTGCATGATTAGAGGAGCTGATCTGACTTTTAATTTCAATGAACGATTTTTGGTTTCCAAGATTCGTAATTGGTTCTTTTTTATATGTCTCTGTTCTTCTTTAATACTGTCCTGTTCTTGTTGCAAGGATGCTTTCACATCCTTTGTTACACAGAAAATTGTAAATGTGGCCGGGCGAGGTGGCTCACGCCTGTAATCCCAGCACTCTGGGAGGCCAAGGCGGGTGGATCGCTCGAGGTCAGGAGTTCGAGACCAGCCTGAGCAAGAGCGAGACCCCGTCTCTACTAAAAATAGAAAGAAATTATCTGGCCAACTAAAATATATATAGAAAAAATTAGCCGGGCATGGTGGCACATGCCTGTAGTCCCAGCTACTCGGGAGGCTGAGGCAGTAGGATCGCTTAAGCCCAGGAGTTTGAGGTTGCTGTGAGCTAGGCTGACACCGCGGCACTCACTCTAGCCAGGGCAACAAAGGGACACTCTGTCTCAAACAAAAAAAAAAAGAAAAGAAAATTGTAAATGTGTTTATTTTAAAGTCCTTTTCAGATTTCTCTATACTTTTTATTTTCTCAGGCAAGAATTTTCCTCCTTTTTTGTGTCTGTCAGCTATCTCTCATTGTGGTGGGTTTTCCTCTGTGTGATTTTGATTATTTTTAGTTTCATCGCACATAAAGTTTTTTCCTTGTGCTACATCACTTTGTCATCTGCTTTTGCAGTCTCTCTAACCTGGCTTGTCACATTGGGACACACCAAAGTCTTCCATTAGGTGCTTTGGGGCCTTCCTCCTTTGTGGACAATATTAGTCCAGACCCTCTGTGAGCAACCTAGGCTCATTCCACCATTTTCGGGTGGCTGCCATTTTTCCTGCCCAGACCACAGGCAAGCACCTCGTTCCTGGCCACAGTCAGAGCTTTGGGTGGGCTGATGCCCGGCCTGGTTCACTGGCTGGAAGTGTGACTCCGGCCCGGGCCTCCCATCATGCCCGGGCTTCCTTGGCTTGCTTTTGTTTATTTGTCTATGACTTTGTATTAGCGGAAGCTCTGGTGTAGAATATGCATACAGCACTGCTGTTTTCTTTGCTAGCTAAAATTTTTGTTTAATCAGTGAAGTTTATGTAACATAAAATGAACCATTTTAAAGCACACAACTCAGTGATAGTTAGTACATTCACCACGCTGTGCTACCACCACCTATAGTTCCAGAACATTTTCAGCAAGCCAAAGGAAAGCCCAGTACCCATTAAACTGTCATTCCCTCCCCATCACCCACTGCCCCCCCCAGCCCCTGGCAACCACCAGTCTGTTTTCTGTCTCTGTGGACTTACCTACTGTATAATAGATATTTCACATAAACGGAGTCACAAAATACGTGGCCATTTGTGTCTGGCTTTTTTTCGCTTAGCATAATGTTTTTGCGGTTCATCCACGTACATCAGTACTTCGTTATGGCTAGATAATATTTGATCGTATGCCTAAACCACATTTTGTCTGTCTGTCCACTAGTTGATGGGCATTTGGGGGGTGTCCCCCTTTTGGCTGTCGTGAGCAGTTCTGCCGTGAGCATTCGAGTACAGCTGTTTATTGGAGTCCCTGTTTTCAATCCTTTTGTGTCTAGTAGCAGGACTGCGGGGCACGGGGTGCCGGGCTCACTTTTTTCATGGACTTCTGCATGGCCTGTGCTTGGTGGCTGTGGGTCATGGGGCTCTACCCGCTGCTCATAACTAGAAATTTCCTCCCTGTCCTGGGCTGGCATTGAGCGTTTCCTTTTGCTTTTGAGTGTGGCCATGTAGTTTTAAACATTTAGTTATGTGTTCTCCGGCACGCTGTCCATCTGGGTGGAGGGGGAGCGGGCCACGTGAGTCCTCACTCCGCCGTCTCGCCTGGAAACCCCTCCCGCCCGAGTCGATTCGCATCTGTCCTGTGTCAAGGTGGGGCTTGGCGTGACAGTCCTTGAGGTGCCCGTAACCTCTGCTGACACGAACGTCTTGTGCATTCACAGATTTGGATGTTGGTTCAGAGGAAATGGATGTATCTTGAAAGCATTTTTATTGGCGGAGATATAAGATCACAACTTCCGGATGAGGCCAAGAAGTTTGACAACATCGACAGAATATTTAAAAGGGCAAGTGACTGGCGTCTGTTTTGGTCATGAGAGGAGGACAGTGCTTTGAGATATTTTTATTTTTGTATTTGCATGTCATATTTTCTCCATTAGTAGCTTCTGAATTTTTTTCTGTTATTGTATATGACCTTAATCAGTTTAGTAAAAATTTCAGAGCCGGGCACGGTGGCTTGTGCCTGTAGTCCCGGCTACTCGAGAGGCTGAGGCAGGAGGATCCCTTGAGACCAGGAGTTAGAGGTTACAGTGAGCTATGATAGCGCCACTGCACTCCAGCCTGGGCGACAGAGCAAGACCCCGTTTCTAAAAAAGAAAAAAAAGAAAGAAAATGTGTGTTTGATATTTAGTGGCTGGCATATTCCATTGAAACTTTTTAAATATTTATTTTTATCATAAAAGTAATATTTGCTTGTTTAAAAAATTTTGAAAATGTAAAAAAGGAGGAAAAATGGTTCTATCACCTTCATGGGACCACTTTAATTTGTCAATTTATTCCTTTTATCTTTTTCCTATGTGAATAGGTTAAAAAACATAATGATAATCATATTGCGTACAATTAGTATAACTTATAATTTTATCTTAATATTGTGAGAAACATTTCATATTATGAAGCCATCTGAGAAAACATTTTAATGGCTTTATATGCTATTCCAGTGAGTGGGTTGACATTAGTTTAGCTGACTGTTCTGTAGTCATTTGACCTTTTGTTTCAGCAGAATTCTTTGCTTGCATAAATAACGTGCGGGTTTGTGCCTAATGCTTTTTCCATATTTAGGGTGAATACCTTAAGACAGATTGTTGGAAGGCAAATTGCCCATGAAAGGGTACGCTCATTTTAACATCCTTTCCAGACAGGGCTGTGGCAGTCGTCACTGCTGCCACTAATTAGCGTGGCTGGGACTGTAACCCGGACCACCCACCCCCAAAGCCGAGTCTCTGCTGTTAACGCTCAGCCGTGCTGTCGTGCCGTTCAGTTACGGGCGGCGGGTCACGTTTCCGTCCGCTCGACCTGCTAGAGTTGATAATTGTTTCTTATCCATTTGCATAAGCTCTTTTTTGAAAAACTTAAAAAAAATACACAGCAAATATCGATTCATTATAGAAGAAGTTAGAAATTATTTAAAAAGCAAAGAAAAAAAAAGAAAGCCAAGAAAAATAGAAAAAAAATACTTACCACTCCCCCACCCGAGACAATCATTTTAACAGCTGAGCGTGTGGATTCCCAGAGTGGCGATTCCCGTGTAAACCTACCGATACGTATCGATAAGGAAGGATTCCACAAAGCACCATCCTCCTTGCCAATATAATTGGCTCTTTTCACTCAACATTTTTGACGTATTTCAATAAACAAACAACTAAGTTGTCACTTGCAGCAGATTATTTACCTGTGTCTCTGCTGTTGGACGTTTCGGCGATTTCTTTCTTTCTTTTGTTTTTTGTTTGTTTTTTGCCCGGCTAGCGAGCGCTGCAGTGACCATAGCATATGTGCAGACTGTTGGAAGTGCAGCCGCTGGCTTCGGTCATGCAACAGCTGCTGGCCGAGCGCCGGCTGTGTGTGCGGCCTGTCGTGGGTGGGCGGGACCCGCAGGGAGCAAAGCAGATACAGCGCCTTCACCGAGCAGCTGGCCCTGTAGTGGGAAGATGGGGAAAAACCCCAGGAAATAGTTACATGTATAGTACGCTGGAAGGTGCTATAGGTGTGCTTGTTTGAAAATTTGATGGCTTTTGCCACCTGGGTCCCCCACCAGGCTGTGGCACTGGGCAGTTTGTCAGTTTTGTTCTCTGGTGTGCCCGGGCCCTGGCGGACGCCTGTTCCAGGGGCAAGAATAGCGTGTCTGCTCACCTTGCGTGGGGACAGTAACAGTGTCGCTGCTCACCTTGCGTGACGCTGCCCTTCTGTCCCCGTGCAGATCATGGGTGAGACCTTGAAAGACCCGGTGATCAAGCGCTGCTGCGAGGCCCCGAACCGCCTCCAGGAGCTGCAGAACATCGGCGAGGGCCTGGAGAAGTGCCAGAAGAGCTTGAACGACTACCTGGACTCGAAGAGAAACGCTTTCCCCAGGTTCTTCTTCATCTCCGACGACGAGCTGCTCAGCATCCTGGGCAGCAGCGACCCGCTGTGCGTGCAGGAGCACATGATAAAGGTGGGCGCCGGCTCCCGCGCGAGCTTCCCAACTGCAGGTGGGGCTTCCCCGGTTCCCTTTGCGAGGAGCTCCGCAACCCTGAGGTTTAGGACTGTGCTTTGCTGCTGGAGTTTTCTTCTGAACATGAGCCTGACGATACTCAGTCTGGAATGACACCAGCCTCAGCTCTTTCTCCACAGTCCAAAACTTTTTTTTTCCTGAGAAACCAAAGAAATACAGACATATACAAAGGCTAATATAATAAACAGAGAGGCAGTAGAGGATGGTGCTTTAGTGCAGGAACTCTGGAACCAGATCGCCTGGGTTCAAATCCCGGCTCACCACTGAGTTGCTGTGCGACCTTTGGCAAGTTACTTAACCTCTCTGAGCATGGGTTTCCTCGTCTGTAAATGGACATAACCCTCATAGTTACCTGTTTCAGTGGAGTTGTTATAAAGATGAAATGAGTTAATATTTGAGAAGTACTTAGCAAAGTGCCCGCCTTTCGATGGTGGCTAAATAAGCTTATCCACCACTGACGTCTAACTCCCCAGCCCGGGCTGTTTCCTTACCCTCCTTCCTCCTGCACGCTCCACTGGGGCCTATGTCTGGATTCCTCCTCATGCCAGCAGTGCTAGAGAGTCTGTCTTCTTTTCATTTCTTCTTTTAATCCACCACCGATCCCGCACGGTGCCGGGTGAACGCAAGCACCCAGTCCCTGTCTGTGGAGCGCAGACAGCCGGGTGACATTCGGTGTGCGACCCCGGCCGCCGGTTGCTGTGGCTCGCGTCCCGGCAGCTCTGCCGTAGGAGGGAGCGTCGAGGGCTGGTCTTTGATTTCAGAACGCGGTGACAGTATGACAGGGTGGTCTCTGCCGCTGTATTGCAGATGTACGACAACGTAGCATCACTGAGGTTTAACGACGGGGACAGTGGGGAGAAGCTGGCGTCCGCCATGATTTCAGCGGAGGGCGAAGTCATGGAGTTCCGGAAGGTCATCCGGGCCGAAGGGCGCGTGGAGGACTGGATGACGGCGGTGCTGAACGAGATGAGAAGGACTAACAGACTCATCACCAAGGAGGCCATTTTCAGATACTGCGAGGACAGAAGCAGGTGAGGCCGTGCGGGGGGAGGTGGGCGGCTCCCGCCTGTCGGTGGGCAGAACGGAGCCGTTTCCAGGGTTTGGAGATTGGCTGACTTTGCACAGCAGGTTTTCTTTTCTCGCAGTAGCTACTAACCAGCCGGCAGAGAGCTGCCTTCAAATGCCCCCCCTGGCGCAGGCGAGCTCCCTGGCAGCTGGTGGGAATGCGAATTCTTGGGCTCCACCCGCACCTGCTCTCGGGAGCTCTGCACGTGGGGCCGGGGAGAACCACTGACTTATGAACCAACAGCAACCAGGGGTTCAGTAGGATCGACTATGTGTATGTAAAGTTTTGCTAAAATATTTAATGAATTTTAATCAATCATTCTTGAATTGAAAAATGCAGCTTTTATGAAGACTGGGCTGGCCCTGTGTGCACTCACCTAGAGGCACGTCCATACGGATTATTAAATGAGAAAAGCAAGGTGAAGAGTGACTTCTATCACAGAAAGCATTTTGGGAGAAGCACCAGTCACAACTCCTTCGTCTCCTGTGTTTGTCTATAATTGATCAGGTCTGGCGATAACGGAAGTGGTGGGTTAGACTCAGGAAGTTACAACAAGGGCGTGGTCAAAGACTATGAAATTCTTTGTTGGAACATTTTTACAATAAGCTCACAATACTAAGTCATTCTGAAAGCCCGTGCGGAAATATTTTACAGTTTTACAGTATTTTTAAGCAGTCAGGAGCCTGCGGCATTTCCTTGGAGGCGGTCACTGGCCTGGTATTTTACTGTCTAGGCAGAGGAATCTTCTTGTCATTTGCTTACCTACACCTTTACTTTGCCGTCCCCAGTCCAGGGCAAAGAAACAAAGCCCTGATGGGCCTGTTTCCGGCGCGAATCCTTGGGTCGGCCAAAGTCTGTAAAAGTGCGTTTCCTCCGCAGAGTGGACTGGATGCTCCTGTACCAGGGCATGGTGGTGCTGGCCGCCAGCCAGGTGTGGTGGACCTGGGAGGTGGAGGACGTCTTCCGCAGAGTGCAGGAAGGGGAAAAGCAGGCCATGAAGAACTACGGCAGGAAGCTGCACCGGCAGATCGACGAGTTGGTGACGCGCATCACCACACGCTTAAGCAGAAACGACAGGAAAAAGTACAACACCGTGCTCATCATCGACGTGCACGCCAGAGACATCGTGGATTCTTTCATAAGAGGCAGGTGAGAGTCTTCCGAGGCCACCCGCGTTTCAAAACGGACCCTTGGGTGTTCTCTGGTCCCCCTCAACGGTCCCCCTACCCGACCCCGCATTTCTCGCCGCCCAGCATTCTGGAAGCGCGGGAGTTCGAGTGGGAGAGTCAGCTGCGGTTTTACTGGGACCGGGAGCCGGACGAGCTGAACATCCGGCAGTGCACGGGGACCTTCGGCTACGGCTACGAGTACATGGGCCTGAACGGGCGGCTGGTCATCACACCCCTCACCGACCGCATCTACCTGACACTGACCCAGGTGACCGTGGCCCGGCGCTCGCAGCTGCCGCGTCCCTTGGGGCTGTGCGTTTTCCCCCAAGTGTGATGGTGGCGACTGACATAGTTAAGGGAGATCAGGAAAAGATGTTCCCTTCGGAATATAACCTGATTGTCACCGTTTGGGGTGGGGATGTGAGTGTGCCCATCACTGGGGACCATTGGGGCGTTGGCCTCGGGGCGGGCACCAAACAGTTTGCATGGGCTGCTCAGTCCCTGGGTCACTGGTCCGTATATAATGGGGGGGTCGGCAGAGGTCAGTGGGAGAATGCCGACATGTCAAAGGGGGTGCTGTCAGGGGCCGAGAACGCCATGCTTTTGCACGTCTTGTGACGGCTTTTATTCCAGATTCCAAGTGAACAGCCTTGGAATAGAGAGAGTGTCTCCGTCCAGGACGGAGGGCAATGAGATAACGTGGCTGTCCAGGCAGGGTTTGGGCAGGTGTGCGAGCCACACCTGTGACCCAGACTGCAGGTGGAGAACGGGCAAAGCCAGTGCTGTAGTCGGAGGGTCTGACCAATAGTGTGGAACCAATGGTGTAGACCCCAGTCTGGGTCCGAAGGCCTGGGAACCAGGAGCGCCGAGGGTAGAGGCTGATGGGGAACCAGGAGCGCCAAGGGTAGAGGCTGATGTCCCAGCTCAGGCAGCCGGGCAGTCAGTCCAGCCTTCCTCCATCCTTGTGTTCTAGTCAGTCTCCAAGGGGTTGGACGGGGCCCAGCCACACTGGGTGGGGCCGTCTGCTTACTCAGTCTAACCCTCACAGACACACCCAGGAGCAACGTTTGGCCACCTGTCTGGGCATCCTGTAGCCCAGTCAGGTTGACACATAGAATTAATGATCACATGGTCTACACACACACACACACACACACACACACACACACACACACACACTCACTCACACACACTCTCTGCACCTGTTGTCACGGTAAGGAATTTGGCAGTGACCCCCATTTCCTTCTGTGCGTCAGAAAACATGTTTGCCTCCGGCTTATCGCAGGCGCTGTCCATGCATCTGGGCGGTGCCCCTGCCGGCCCAGCGGGCACCGGCAAAACCGAGACCACCAAGGACCTGGCGAAAGCTCTGGGCTTGCTCTGCGTCGTAACCAACTGCGGCGAAGGCATGGATTACAAAGTAAGGCCGGGCTGTCGCCTCGGGTCCTGTCTCGGTAGGCAGAGAGCGTAAAGTGGGTGGGACATGGCAGGAAGGCATTTCACCTCGCTATGACATGGTGACAGCTGCAAGAATGTGGTAGAAACCCTCTGACCACCACAGTCCCAGAACTGAAATGTGCCTGTGTAAAGATTCTGCTTTGTCAGCGGCGTGCAGAGCAGGAGTCCCAGACCTCCCGGCCTGCGGGGCTCGGGTAGCTGATGTAAAGGAGTAAAGCAGCCGGCAGAGGCAATAGGGAGTGGTGGGGTCTGTGGCCAAGTGGAGAACAATGCTCTAAAGGAATGTTGCCGCTCAGTTTGATTAATTATCACTACTTGGGAAAGTGGTCCCAGCATTGCTAGATTTTACAGCATTTCAAGAGAAGCCAAAAGTCTGGCATTTTACACAAAAATCTCAATTTGTAAAATCCCTAGTGGGAGCTGGGCCATGAGAGGGGCTTGGAAGTCTTGCCAGAAGGATCCATCTGTGGGGGTGGCTGGCTGGCTGCTTCACTGTCAACCCGACCATCTCGTTGTTTGCTTTGGTTTAGAAAGTGTATCCACAAATGTGTTGCTTGCAGTTTTAAAGGTGGAAATCGCCCTTGTCCTGACATTTCTTTCACTCTAGGCCGTGGGGAAGATTTTCTCTGGCCTTGCGCAGTGCGGGGCTTGGGGCTGCTTTGACGAGTTTAATCGGATCGACGCCTCTGTGCTCTCAGTTATCTCGTCTCAGATCCAGACGATCCGAAACGCTCTGATCCATCAGTTAACCACGTTCCAGGTGAGGACAAGCGGGAAGCCCGCCCGGATCATCTCCCCAGGGTGGAAACTTGCCCCATGACCTTTGCAATGTCAGTCAGCTGGTGTGCAGCTGTCTTTCCAGACCAGACTTCCTGGAGAGGGTGCGTCAGACTTTTGTTTTCCAATTGAGTTGGGTGGGATTCCCCAAATTATCATCACTGATGATTAAAGATTTTATTTTATTTTTTATTGCAAAATATTAAGGGGGGGTACCAATGTTTGAGGTTACGTGGATCGTTTTTGTAACGCTTGGGTCCTGGCAGTAGGTGTGCCCGTCACCCAAATAGTGCTCATGCTACCCACTATGTTGGAGTGTGCCCGCCCGCCTTGCTTTCCGCTGAGTGCCACTGCCCTGTGTGCACAGCTGTGCTCACTGGTCGGTTCCGATTCAATAGTGCGCACCTGTGGTGTTTGCTTTTCCATTCTTAAGATATTTGACTAAAGATTTTAATACTTCAAGGACTTCAAACTAATTCCAGACATACAACTATTAGTTACAGACAGGTGGGACAGTGTTCTCAAATGAGTGATGTGCAGGGCCCCCCTATAAAGGTAAAAACATATTCTTGGTGACTTCCCAAGTTTGAGAAGACCTGACTCACAAAGTTAATGTTCTGTTCAATCATATTATCACAGTGAACAAGAAATTCTGCCTTCATAAAGTTATGGCATTATTATGAGTAGGATTTTTAATGTCACCAAGTGAGAAGGCAAATTGAAAATAAATTTTTGGGGGGCCGGGCATGGTGGCTCACGCCTGTCATCCTAGCACTGTGGGAGGTCAAGGAAGGAGGATCACTTGAGACCAGGAGTTCAAGACCAGTCTGAGCAAGAGTAAGACTCTGTTTCTACAAAAAAAAAATAGAAAAACTAGCTGGGTGTGGTGGCTGTACCTGTAGTCCCAACTGCTCAGGAGGCTGAGGCAGGAGGATCGGTTGAGCCCAGGTGTTTGAGGTTGCTGTGAGCTATGATCACGCCACTGTGCTCCAGCCTGGGTGACAGAGCAAGACCCTGTCTCAGTCAATCAAATAAAACAAAACAAAATTGTATTTTTAGGAATTCACCAATCTCTGTCCAAGGAAACGTTTGCAGACTCAAGTTTGAGAGGTCTGCATTAAATTACATCAGATTAAGCTGGATCAGAATTTGGAGAAACACGACCTTATTATATAATTTAGGTAGCACAGACAGAAGTGGGTTCTTTGACAACATAGGACCAGGGTGACTGGGCTATTTCCCTGCACTGGGGCCCTCTGTGGTCCCTACGTGCCCCACCCCCCGCCCCGCTTCTGTCCTTGCCCCTGCCTGCTCTGCACGCCGTCACCTCAGGCTACTCCCTCTGCAGTCACAGCATACCCTGTGACACCATATTCATCCCCATCCATCTGGAATTGTCCTTTCTTTCCCTTTACTGGAAAACTCCTACACATCCTCCAGAGCCCCATTGAGGGGGTCAGATTCAAAATTGAGCTTGAGCTGGTGGCCCTGGCTTCCCACCTGCTTTCTCTAGAGACGTTGTCAGGGGTCACTCTCAAGAGATTATGTAAACTGGATACTGTTAAATATTTTCCGGACCCCAGTAAACATTCTGGATGCATTTCCCTTTAATTAGTTCTTCTGAACTATCTTGGGGCGGAGCTGACTGCCCCTGTGGGAGGGAAATGTAACCTGTGATGCACGTAGGTTTCCGGGGGAGCAGCGGGGCGTCCGCTCTTTCCCGGGGGACTGTCGGGGTCTCACGGGATACGGAGGAGGGTGAGGATGGTCTCAGTGGGGACTTGGGGACAGGACCGTGGCCTGGTTTTTGGAGAGCCCCAGCTGTCTGCCGGGCTGCCCTCTTGCCGGCTCCGCAGCCTGTGCCTCACAGCAACAGCAAGTCCTGTCCTCGCCTGTCCGGTGGACACTGAGGAGAAATAGCGAAGGTCACCGGGAGACAGTCGGGACCCAGCTGTGGCTGCAGAGGCTAAGAGTACAGCGATGTCTGCGGGTCGTTGGTCCCTGGAGCAGTCGGAGGAACCAAGACGGGCGGCCTGAAGGCGGCAGCTGGAATTGATGTGGGGAGGGTTGATCGCATTAAGCGCGGTGCTCACGCGGGGTGGAGACGGGGGTGGGAAAGATCTGACAAGTAGGGGAGTGGGAACCGGTGTGTGCGCGTGCGAGGTGGGGGCCAGGCGTCCCCTGTGCTGCCTCGTTCAGTCGCCACAGCCGTGCAGGAAAGCCACCTCCGGACTCAGGGTAAGTGACCTGTGGGGGTCACACAGCACCTCGTACCACTCCCAGGCTCATGCTTTCCCAGCCTCTGCCACTTCTCCAGTGTGAGACCCTGGGTCCAGGTCAGAGTTTGGGGCTAGCTGAGGCTCGTCCCGCCCCCTCAAACAGCGGGGCCTTCGGCAAGCAGGGGTGGGGGCGTTCTGTGTTTAACACCTGGGACAGGAAAGGAGCTAAATGGTGTCGTCCGCCTCGTGCCATGAAAATGAATCTCCACGCGGCTCACCCAAGGCCCCTTGCCCCGGGGTGGGCCGGGCGCACGCACGACCCCTCCTTTCGTTCTTCCTGTCCTGCAGTTTGAAGGGCAGGAGATCGCCCTGGACTCCCGAATGGGCATCTTCATCACCATGAACCCCGGCTACGCGGGCCGCACGGAGCTGCCCGAGTCGGTGAAGGCGCTGTTCCGGCCGGTGGTGGTGATCGTGCCGGACCTGCAGCAGATCTGCGAGATCATGCTGTTCTCCGAGGGCTTCCTCTGGGCCAAGGTGGGCTCCGCCTCCGGGCTGGGCGCTTAGGGCGCGTGAGTGAGCTCTGCGTGGCTCTTTAAATGTTTTTGCTTTGTTTGTCTCCCCACCACTTAAGTTCTTTTAAAATTTCAGAATAATTGAAGATGCACGAGAGGTTGCAACAATAGTAACATACGTGCCCTTTCCCCGCGATAGCACCTGACACATCCGCGCGGTCTATCCTCAAAACCAGGGAAATGAGCTTGGCACGAGTGCCATGAACTCAGCTACGCGCTGTACTGGGATTTCACCGGGTTTCACGTTCTCTCTCTGTCTCTCTCTGGAGCTGCAGTTCTGTGACATTTTATCACACGTGCACCAAGTGAGCATTACTGCAGTCAGGATACAGAACTGTTCCATTGCCACAAACTCCCTTATTATCACCCCTTAATAGTCACACCCTTCCCATCTCACGCCTGCCAGCCCCCCAGCTGTTCCCCAGTCACTGTAATTGCAGCACTTCCAGAAGGGTCTATGTCTGGACTCACCAGACCCCATGTAACCCTGTGAGATGGGCGGCTTTCCCTCGGCATAACACCACGGAGAGTATGTGATTTAAAAATTCTTAATAACTTTGGTCCTCTGTAAAATATCTGTAAAAGTGTGCACATGGATATTTCCAGGAGGTTGATACACAATAGAGAACACTTTTACCCTAAAGGGTTGTTACGTTGCTTTCCTGCAATATGTGCTTTATTGGAAGCACCTGCTGCCCACTGTGAGGCCTCTGAGTCAGTGGGATGAGATCTCTTATTCTGACTTTTTATGACTGAGACTCCCACGCCTGCCTTGGGGACCAGCGGGCTTTGAATCCTTGAAGCGGACCGGGGGGCCGACTTGTCCTCAAAACAGTTCTACCTTTAATAGTGGGCTTAGGTCAAAATAGACAAGTATGTATTCGGAGTGTGATTACTACGGCAGGTTTTGTTCTTTAAATCAAGGTGGTTAAGATCTTCCCCAGGTTTGTAAGAGAGTCATTGAATTCTGGTAAGGCAGGTGTTTCTTTTAAATTCGTTCCCAATTTGCCGTGGTTAAAAACGAAGGACCCACCTGGAATTTCTGAGCGTCAGAAACCAGGTTTGCTCTTGTATAGAGCAGCTTCCCTGGAACCTTTGCACTCATTTTCTTGCATCTGTGTAACCATGTTCTGTTGATTTTGCATCATTTGATTTGATGTTTTTCCCTTTCTGTCAAAAAGACGCTGGCGAAGAAGATGACGGTTCTGTACAAGCTGGCCAGGGAGCAGCTCTCCAAGCAGCACCACTACGATTTCGGACTCAGGGCCCTGAAGTCGGTGCTGGTGATGGCTGGCGAGCTGAAGAGAGGCTCCTCTGACCTCAAGGAGGTAGGGGCCGTGTGCTGGAACGTTCCCTGGTTTCATCTGGATCGTGTGCATAAGTACTGGGGTGAAGGTGATGGGTGCAGTCAGTACTCGGCTGGAAGGTCTGTGGGTTTTTTTTGAGGCGGGGTCTTGCTCTGTCGCCCAGGCTGGCGTGCAGTGGTGCAATCACAGCTCACTGCAGCCTCCAGCTCCTGGGCTCAAGTGATCCTCCTGCCTCGGCCTCCCAAAGTGCAACAAAAGCAAGAGGGACAATTGTGCTGATTTTACTCCAAAGCGTAGGCTCAGTCAGTGCCGTGCTGTGGGCAGCAGCTTTGCTCGTTTCCATGGCTGCACTGTTTTATATTTAATTTTAACTTTTAAATTGTATATTTTATGTATTTCATTTTAGATTTTTATGTTCATATCTAAAACATTTTTTAATTTTGAAGAATATGAAATTTTACATCTTACGTATAAATTCTGTTTTATAAAGTTTTATATTCTACATAAAATTTCATTTTTAGTAAAAGTTTTATATATAATTTTAATATAAAAAGTGAAAAGTATATATAATTTCTCTATTTACTATATATGTATATACTAACTATGTGTAGCAATTTTTAAACTGTATAAAATTTCACTTTACATTTTATAAGAGGGCTCCAGCCGGAACTCCCTTGGCGACCCCCCTGTCTCGCCCCTCCAGGATGTGGTGCTGATGAGGGCCCTCCGAGACATGAACCTGCCCAAGTTCGTGTTTGAGGACGTCCCCCTTTTCCTGGGCCTGATCTCCGACCTGTTCCCGGGGCTCGACTGCCCTCGGGTCCGCTACCCCGACTTCAACGACGCCGTGGAGCGCGTGCTGGAGGAGAGCGGCTACGTGGTGCTGCCCGTGCAGGTGCAGGGGGACGAGGGTGCCCTGAGTGCTTGTGGCCACGGTCGCACAGCTCTGTAACTGTGCCAGAAACCACTGAATTGTACACTTAAAACGGTACCCTTTGCTGTGTGAACTGTATCTCAACCAAACTGCTTTTGTAACTTTTTTTTTTTTTTTAAAAAAAAAAGATGTGTTTTTACCCAGCTGCCGATGTTTGTCCCGCAGGTGGACAAAGTGGTTCAGATGTTCGAGACCATGTTGACCCGGCACACCACGATGGTGGTGGGGCCCACGGGAGGGGGCAAGTCTGTGGTCATTAACACCCTGTGTCAGGCCCAGACCAGGTGAGCGCGACCTCGTGGCGGGGCCTGGTGGCTGGGTGGGTTCACGGGAGACGTTTGGTGGCAGCGTCACCACGTCCCACTTTGCTCTCTGATTTCCTGGGAGGGTCAGCATGTCCTAAACACCCTTTAAAGCCCAGCATCTCTGCTTGTTTCATTCTGAGTGAGTTCACGTGTTTTAGAAAGCAGAAGAGCAACCCTTTGGCGGGTCAGACACGGTTAGGCTGATTTGTGAGATGAGAATTTCACAAACTACCTTATATAGGATATTTTGAAATGAACGGCAGTCACGTTTGGTGTCCAGATTGCTTCTTTATACCTATGCAATGCCACAGTGGTATCCAAGTGGCCGGAAAGTGTCACTTCCTTAGACTCTCTGCTATCACCAGCCCTGCAGGGGCGATTCTGCTGGAAGGAGGAAACGACCTCACTACCAGTGTGGACTAGCGCAGAGGCCTGCAGGGGACGGACCCTCCCCTATGCAGTGGCTACATTCCAGAAACGCTTCGGCGGATGCCGGCAGCCCAGCAAAATTCTAAATCAAGCCTTGTTATTTTTGTGCCTTTCACGTTTCTAGATGATCTATACAATCTAACGAGTGACTGTCATTTCTTCTTCGTTCTTCAAATGTTCCATGTGAGAAAGTCAGTGGGTGGTGGCTTTATGACCCTGAGTGGGCTAAGCTGAGTCGTCCTGCATTCCGTTATTCCATCAGTTCACTGACAGATGATTTACAGAACTGTCGCAGACCTATGTGTGTCTGTAGAGTCGAGCATGTGGTTTGTGTGTTTGGTTTTCTCTAGCTGAGTTAATCACGTGGTTAGCGTGGCGGGATGTACGGGCATCGTGGTGGGAGCCCACCGTCTCCCCGATTTATAATGTCGGCAGCACAGAGCAGATATGGCCCTGTGAATACGGGGCTCGAACAGCAGTGATTCAGAGGCTTGTTATGTTATCCCAGGCGAATGCGTATGGTCTCCTACACACCCTTAATTGTGGAATATTTACCCAAGTGTCACATATGTGAATATGAAACACACGTGAAAGTGAGCTTCCTGGTGTCCTTCACAGGAAAAGCTGTGTTTTCATTTGTGTTGGGGCCACATTTTTGGTGAAATGCGGTTCCTTTATGTTTAGTACAAACCATGAACAGCGAACGGGAAGCCCGGGGGAGAGTTCGTGTGGACCGTGTTCTAAATTCTGGACGGGATCCGGAACATCTCATTCCTCACACGGGCAGCCCGGGCCGACGTGCTGAGGCGTGTGGTTTGCCCGAACCGTGGCTGACGCCTCCCTTTGATCTAGGCTCGGGATAACGACCAAGCTGTACATCCTGAACCCCAAAGCCGTGAGCGTCATAGAGCTCTACGGCATCCTGGACCCCACCACCCGCGACTGGACGGATGGGGTGCTGTCCAGCATCTTCAGGGAGATCAACAGGCCGACGGACAAGAAGGAGCGGAAGTGAGTATTTTTGTAAGTAGGAAAGAGCCCGGGTTAACTGATGTAAATCAGCCAAACATGACAAACTGTGCCAGGACTGAGTGCACGAGTATATCGCAGTTCCATGTTTGGACTCCAGCAGACGTAGAGTCCCACCCTGGAGTCTCTGCTTACGAAGTGCCAGGTACCAACTTAGTGCTTTTTATGTGTGATCTTAGTTTGTCCTCCTTGACAATGTGATGTGGTAGGTACCAGGACTGTCCCCAGCTCCCACGGGGGAAACTGAGGCCTAGTGGAGGTAAGAAACTTGCCCCAAGGCCAGGGATTTGGACCCGGGCTGTGTGACTCAGCCCTGAAATGCAGCCAGACTGTCGGGTCCCCACCCCCTACGGCAGGCCAGCCGAGCGCGGCGCAGAGTGCTGGGACCTGGGTCACGACTGTCCCCCGCCTGCAGGCGTGCTCGGCGATGCGCTGACTCCGTCACGTGCTGTGCGGGGCGGGGAGGCCAAGCGTGGAAGTGCTCTGTGGGCACAGCAGTGACAGCTTCTAGTTGTTCCTGTGATACCTCCTGGTAAACTCAGGAACCGTCCTGATCTGATGTTCCAGTCAAATCCCATTAGCAATAAATAAAATCCTTAAATAACAAGAGTCTAAAGTCCCAACTAATGGCCTTGAAAACCTCTTTGTAGCACTTCTCCCGATTCTGGATCAGTCTAGGGTCTCACGTTGAGTTCAGCTGTCATCTCTTTGGGATCCTTCAGGAAATCCTCAGGATGTCTTTGTCCTTTATGACCTTGGTGTTCTGGAAGATTCCACACCAGCTATTTTATAGAATGGTCTCAGCTTTTGATTGTCAGAAGCTTCATAATTAGATTCAGGCGGGGCCTCTAGCAGGAATGACGCAGGAGTGATGCTGTGCCCGTCTCAGCAGCTCATGGGAGGCAGATGATGTGGGTTTGCACCATTATTGGTGGTTTTAACTTTGGTTATCGGGTTGAGGTGCCATTTCATTTTCCCCTTTGCAGTTGATACGCAGTCTGTAGGGAGATACCCTGTGACCATGTAAATGTCCCATTCCTCATCAAAACTTCACCCAATGGTTTGAGCATTTTTTTTAATTTTAATTTTTCAGAGACTCTGTCGCCTAGGCTGGAGTGGAGTGGCACAATCATAGCTCACTGCAGCATCAAAGTCCTAGGCTCAAGTGACCCTCCCACCTTAGCCTCCTGAGTAGCTGGGACTACAAGCCTGCACCATGATGCCCAACTAATTTTTAAATATTTTGTAGACACTGGGTCTGACTATGTTGCCCAGGCTGGTCTTGAACTCCTGGCCTCAAGCAATCCTCCTGTCTCAGCCTCCCAAAGTGCTGGGATGAATAGTTGCTTGAATCTTGTCTTCTTACAGTGAATATAAAAGGAAGTCTTTTATTGGGATAATTGGTGAAATTTGAATATGGACTGTGCATCAGATAGTAGTATTGTATCAATGTTCAATTTCCTGAATTTCATAATTGTGCTGTGGTTATGTAAGAGAAGGTGCTTGTTCTTAGGATGTACATGCTTAAGTATTTAGAAAAAGAGGGTATTATGTCTGCAACTGACTCTAAAAATTCAGGGAGACAGAGAGCAAGAGAGAGCAAAAAACAACAACTGGGGAATCTGGTTGAAGGGCAAATGGCAGTTGTTTGTACTGTTCTGGTAACTCTACAAGTTTGGAATTATTTAAGAATAAAACGTTAAAAAAAATACTGGAAGAAAATAAAGCGAAATGTTAATGCTGCAAAAAACCTCTAACTACTTATAGCAGTGAGTGAAATGGAAGCAGCCATATGGAACCATCACAACACAGCAGAGCGACAGAGCCCATCCTTTGGAGCCGGGCTTTGCGGCGGTGGAACCCATCCTGGCCACAAAGCTGAAGCCTCGCGTAGCTTCAATACGGAGGCCTTGGGGCCGAAGTTCCCTGATTCTTAAATGTTGGCAACTAACTCTAACAGTTTTTATGTCCCCCGTGGGTCAGATGCCTGGACCAAGCAGGGTGCCGTGTCTCAGATCCTGCCTAGAAAACCCCAGGAGGAGACATTCAGCGTGCACAAGCGGGTTACCCCTGGTTCCGTAACTGGAAACTTCCGTGGTTGCCGCAGGTACATTTTATTTGACGGTGACGTGGACGCCCTGTGGGTGGAGAACATGAACTCTGTGATGGACGACAACAGGCTGCTGACCTTGGCCAACGGCGAGCGCATTCGGCTGCAAGCGCACTGCGCCCTGCTCTTCGAGGCGAGTAGTGACAAAAAATACTTTTGAACATGCATCTTTCTTTTGAGTAAAAACCCGAATGTTTATTAAAGTAGTAATAAATATAGATGATGTGAAAAACCAATGCACGAGAGTTTATGACGAGTACAACTCTCTGTTCTTTATTCCCCGCATTCCCTCTTTATCCCAGGGGTGATTAATTTACTTATTTTTGAGTTGTTTTTCCTGAGGATTACCATAGCATCTGCAAGTAACGTGCAGGGCGTGCTGTTTCTCCCTCCGTGCATTTTATAGTTTATGCATGACATGTGGGCTGACGGCCAGGACAGGAATCACTCATCTCTCATAACACTGGCCACCTCCCCTCCTCAGAACGGTGTATTGTTAAACTGGTCAACAGCAAATGGCGTTTGCATTATCACGAAGATAGAAGTAGTCACCGCCAAGCCGAGCAGCACGTTGTGATTACCTTCACTTTCTTTTAGAGCCATCTGTTTTGTCTGGAGTTTGTAACTGCCTTCCTTTACCCCCTCTCACCATTTGTCTTTATCGTATCCTCGTTTGTTTTTTCAAACTTTCTGTCATATCGAGTATTCTGTTGAGTCCCTTTAGTTCCTGGAGGCTATTCTCTAAGGCGCTCCCTCTCCTGCTTGCAGTGTGGACGGCTCGTCTCCTAGCTGTGGGCCTGGGGCTTGCTTTCCCTCTAACTCGATATTAATGCCATTTCTAGATTGGCCCGCAAGATCTGTCAGTGCCTGAGTATTTGCACTTATCATTGTCTGATTAACAGACTGAACTATGTCTTCTTTCCTAGAGACGGGCTCGTTAGCATTGCTGGTTTAGCTGTGCATTTACTGAGTTTTATACTACCTGATCTGAACTGTGTTTAAAAAAGAAAAAAGACTGAAAGGAAAACACTCCAAACTGATATTTGTTTCTGGGTGGCGGGATTTCAGTAACTTATTTTGTTCTTTATATTTTTCTGTTTTTGTCACATACTCTACAACATACTCATTTTCACTTTAATTTTATAGTAAGAGAAAACTTAAAAAGGTGTCACATCACAGATACACAATCTTCCCATCATAAACCCAGGTGTTGAAATGAAAACCTCAGGAAGGCTGTAATTTTGATATGACCTGGGTTGTGTGCAGTTGTAAAAACTTTGCACAAGAAAAAGATCCTTAAATATCTAGTTCATCTTGTTTACGGCTGTAGATGTGATTGATGCTCTTTATTTCTCCAGGTTGGAGATTTGCAGTATGCCTCCCCTGCAACTGTCTCTCGATGTGGGATGGTTTATGTGGATCCTAAAAACTTGAAATATGAACCGTACTGGAAAAAGTGGGTTAATCAAATACAAAACAAGGTGAAAACTATTTCTAAAATGAACTTAAGTTCTTGGTGGTGGTGGTCGGTTGGATGATGTAGCCCCGAGGGATGGTTGCAATTGAGGACCATGACCTTGCCCTCGACCTGCCCACGTCCTTGAGCACAAATCGAATGAAAGCATGGCGGACACGCTTATTAAACTTCAGATAGTTCACAGCTAAACCAGGGGCTGACAAACTTTTCTGTAAAGGGGTAGGTAGTACAATAAATGTTTTAGGCTTTGTGGGCCGTATGCTTTCTTTCGCAAGTATTCAGCTCTGCCATTGTGACATGAAAGCAGCCAGAGACAGTATGTGCACAAATGGGCATGGCTGTGTACCAGTAAAACTTTATTTACAAAAACAGTGTGCTTAACATAAGGCTTCTTTTAAAGGAGCAGAGATGGATGCGACAGTCATGTGTGGGCTGTGGTTCGATCACATTCAGGACACCATGACCATATTCTTAAAGTGACATGGGTGGTCTGGGTGCATCTCTAGAAGAGCTGCTAGGCTGAGGGTGAACTGGAAACTAGGACATCATTACTGCAGAGAAGACCAAGGGAACCGTGATCGGACCATTCGAGGCACTGTCCTATGGGAGAGGGACTTGTCTGACGACCCCGCAATCCCGGGTGGTCGCCGATGCCTCGATAGGGAGAGGGGCCTCCCGCTACTTTGCTGGATGGCTGTGGTTAGGTCACTTGAACTCAAAGACGCTCAGTCCCTTTTCTGTGACATGGGACCTGTTCTCCCTCCCGGGTGGGGTAGACCCTATGGCAGCAAAATGAAATGCTTCCTGATGAAATGGAAGGTATATCGTACAGGGCAAATCTCTACAAATATAAGGCTCTAGCATCAGGGTTTCCTCGCCTGCCAAACTTATTCATCACAAGATGTTTCTGACCCTCACAAGAAAAGCTTTCTGCCAACTTGATTTAAATAAATAAACCCTAGGAAGTGCTTTGGAATCCTGCTCTTTTGTAGCTGCAGCAAAGCAACTTAGACAGTCTCTTCGGGAAATACGTGCCCTACCTCATGGACGTGATCGTGGAAGGGATAGTGGATGGGAGACGGGGAGAGAAGCTGAAGACGATTGTGCCTCAGACGGACCTAAACATGGTGAGAGACGGTGGCTGCTGTGAGGGAGAAGGAATTCTTCCCTGAGACAGACCCGCACCAGGCTGTTAAGGGGGGTGAAGACGCCAGATGGGTAACCTGTCACATTGCGGGTTAGTGTTGGGGACACTAACGTGTAACATGTGTGTGTGACCCTGTGCAAGTCAAGACACTGGGCTCCACCTGTCTGACCAAGATGGCGGGACACGTGTTCCCGTTGCTCTGGGATCCCGGTGTGCATGGCTGGGGCTGTTCTGTGTGGGTGGAGTGTGTGGACTGACCCAGGTATTCTCCTGTGAACCAGGTAACCCAGTTAACCAAGATGCTGGACTCGCTACTAGAAGGGGAAATAGAGGACCTCGAGCTGCTGGAGTGCTACTTCTTGGAGGCCCTGTACTGCTCTCTGGGGGCCGCCCTGCTCGAGGACGGGAGGGTCAGATTTGACGAATGTATTAAGAGCATCGCTTCTTTGCCCACCGCCGATACGGAAGGAGTCTGGGCCAAACCCGGGCAATTGCCAGGTAGGAACTGTCCCGTTTTCTTGCTCTGAGTGCTTTTGGCTAGGTTTTCAGAGGAGTGAACTTGCTTTTCCGTACTCCTGTCTGTATGGGTTTTCCACGTGTTTCGACTTTGTAGAGAAACATGCTCTGGTCAGAGCATCGGGTGGTACCCTCCGGAGAAGTTCAAGTGCGTCGACTGCTATAGCAGAAGCCCTGGCCCCTTTGGGTGACCTTTCTTGATGAGCCTAAGCCTTTTCTCACCTGAGCTTAGGTACTTGCTTCCTTCGCTCTGTTTAAGCTCTTTCAACTCTGCGTATTCCAGCCGCCCCGGGCCCTTGCCCTGCCCCACCCTGGTTGGGCCCGTGCTTCCTTTTCTGCAGAACGTGGCGCTGGGGCTGCCTGCCACTCGCCTGGATCTCAGCTCAGAACACTCAGTGTGTGTCCAGTCGCGGGGGCGTTAGTTCACAGTGCTCGGAGCGCCTGGCTCGTGCGGGAGGAGCACGGGAGCGCTCGCTGTCGGGCTGTGCCGCGGACAAGCGGCGTTCGTTCCTTGCACGCCGCGCCAGGACTGGTTCTGCGTGTCTCAGTCTCTGACCGCAGTGACACAGGCCACTATCCACCGCAGGTCACCTTCCAACCCTGTATGACTTTCACTTCGATGGCACGCGGGGTCAGTGGATCCCGTGGAGCGCGTTAGTCCCAGAGTATGTCCACTCTCACGAGAGGAAATTCATCGACATCCTGGGTGAGTGACGGTCCAGCCCCTGTTCCCGGATTTCAGATCATGGGGTCCTTGTCCTGGGAGGAAGTGAGGAAGACCCCACGGTCTCTGTGGCATCCTGAGTCCCTGGTGGAGGGGGACTGAGGAGAGTGAGCCTTGGGCCCTGCCACGAGGGTGGCAGCTTTGGTTCCTTTTGTCCCCTGCTGGCTCTGAGCATCCTCGGTGGCTGCGCCTCTCGGCTCTTCCCCCGCAGGCCCGTCCCACAGGTGGGTGAGCCGCTGCTTCCCCCGGTCTCCTCGGGCTCCCTTCAGCCTGCAGAGCTGGCCGTGCGGGAAGGGCCCGAGGAAGGGATGACGCGGGAGTGAATCAGACAGGATCTGGGAGACAGCGCTGCCTGCAAAGCCGTGTGCGGTGGGCGTGTCCACACTGAGCCGCACTTCAGATGCGCTCCTCGGGCTGTCTGCAGAGTGTGTGCTGGATAGTTTCGCAAAACGTGGGACTGATCTTGGTCCGTTGTGCTTACAGGGTGAGGCAAATGCATCAGGATTAAACACTGCCAGACCTGGCTTGTGGTTTCACACTCTCTTCAGGAGAAGGTGTTGGTCAGGAAACCAAACCCTGCAGGCAGGGGTGTGAGAGATGTAAGCAACAGAGAAGTTTTTAACATCCTGAGTATAAACCAGAATCAGATGTTAAAAACAGTTTGGGGGCTGGGCAAGGTGGCTCACACCTGTAATCCTAGCACTCTGAGAGGCTGAGGCAGGAGGATCACTTGAGGTCAGGAGTTTGAGACCAGCCTGACCAAGAGCAAGACCCCGTCTCTACCAAAAATAGAAAGAAATTAGCTGGGCATGGTGGTTGACACCTGTAGTCCCGTCTACTCGGGAGGCTGAGGCAGGAGGATCACTTGAGCTCCCAGGAATATGAGGTTGCTGTGAGCTAGGCTGACACTATGGCACTCTAGCCCGGACGACAGAATGAGACTCTGTCTCAAACAAGCGAAGCCAGTCTGGGCGTTCTAAATCTGGATGTGGTGACAATCACAGTCATAGAACTGTATCAAACTCATCAAATCATACACTTAAAACGGGCGAATGTTATGATGTGCAAGTTATACCTCAATAAAGCTATTGAAGTAATAGTTGGGGTGGGAGGTTCTCCTAAGAAGAAAGTTTCCCCATATCTGTGTTTTTTGGGATCCCATCTGGGCTTGTGCTGACGCTTTTTATGGGATTTGAGAGATTCTGTGAAGCCCCAAGTTGCCAAATGCTCGCCCTGTCTGGAGTCCCTGCGATCGCCCACTCTCAATGCGTTTTTAACAGTTCATACAGTGGATACCACCCGGACTACCTGGATATTGGGACAGATGGTTAAAATTAAGCATCCTGTTATTTTTGTTGGTGAATCTGGCACTTCTAAGACAGCCACTACCCAGAACTTCCTCAAGAATCTGAATGAAGAAACGAACGTAAGTCATGACTAGTATTTGTTATCTACTGCTGCGTAACAAACTGCCCCGGCACGGAGCAGCTTAGTACAACAGACGCCTATATTATCTCACGGTTTCTGGGGGTCAGGAATCTGGGAGCGGCTTAGCTGGGTGCTTCCAGCCCAGGCTGTCTCACGGGGTCGCAGTCGAGCTGGTGGTCAGGGCTGTCGTCACCTGGAGGCTTCACTAGAGCTGGGGGGTCCTCCTCCCAGATGGCATTTCCCGTGGTTGGGGCCTGGAGGCCCAGTTCTTCGCTGTGTGGCCGTGACGTGGCAGCTGGCTTCCTCCTAAGTGTCCAAGACAGACAGCAAAGCAGAGGCCACGATGTCTTTCATGACCAGGCCTTCCTTGGATGTCACCTCCCATCACTTCTGCTATTTTCTGTGGGTCAGAGAAGCAGAACCAGAACCACCCTGGTGCGGTGTGGCAGGACATGCACCAGGGTATGACTGCCTGGAGGCGAGGATGGCTGGGGACCCTCCTGGAGGCTGTCACAGGACGCATCATCATTTTGGGGTTTCTAACACTGTTCAGGTTTTTCCTCTGCTTCCTCCAGCACTTTGTCCAACATGGTGGGGGCGGGTGGGTCTGACGTGTGCCAGGCGCAGGGCTTGCGGGGTGCACAGGACAAGCGATGGTGAGCAAGCCTGTCAAGTCTGCTCTGGAAGGATTCTTGGGCAGTGGGAACAAGTGTCACAATGACAACAGGGAACATGGGAGTGTGGCTGTGGCAGGGAGTACCGAGGCAGCAGGGAAGCAGGTGCCTCCTCTGTACCCTGGACCGCCCTAGGTGGGCCTGCTCCTGCCCACCCCCCAACTGCCTGGCTGCACGGCGTCTTTACTTATGTTTATAACCGAGTGAAGACTCCCGCTCCTCCAAGGGGCTTGCCGTGATTTCCGGGAGCTCCGGCTCTCAGATGCCTGCCTCAAATCTGCGAGGCCTCGGTTCTCTGTGTGTTAGTGCCTGTTCAGTGTTTAAGCTTCCAATTCTGTTCTGGCCTGCTGGGACCTCAGCAGGGAGAAGCCTTTCCCTCCGCTTCCCCCCAGTTCTCTCGCTTGGGTTTGTGCCTCTTCCTCTCCCACGCATGTACCGACACACGGAGACATGGGGGATTTAGCTTTAAGGATGTCTGTGTGGCTGGCACAGAAGGGACATTTACAGTTGGGGGACCTGCGGGTTTGTGGAGTTGGGCACAGGAAAGCCACGTTCGGGAGACTTCTTCCCAGCTCCCTCCCTGTCCCCGGGACTCTGCGGCTGGTGCTCGCTGGCCCAGCGAGGTGCATCTGACACGCTGGCTTTAACCAGATGCACATTCATTTGCAACATGTCCAGCTTATGTGCACCTGCACGTGGATGCCCTGGCTGGAGGGTGCTACAGGAGACAGCGGTTCTCAAAGCGTGTGCCCCAGACCAGCAGCATCGACATCACTGATACCTTGTTTAAAATACCCCAGACCCACTGCAGCGGCAATTCTGGGGGATGGGCCGGGCACCGTGTGGCACAAGCCCTCCAGGTGCAGCTGGTACGTGATGAAGGGTGAGAACCACTGATCCGGGAGCTCTTACCACCCCCAGCACGGGGAGGGGTCCAAGGACACGTGCATGAGAGTCCGGGGGGCTTCCCTCCCCTTTCCCTCCAGCAACTCCTGGGTGTTCATGCTGTCTTTGACCTATTTATGAAGATGCAGCCGGCACGCTAGTAGTTTAAATTTGAGTCTTGTTATGTTGCAAATGCCATTGTGTGTTGCATCTCATAGGATACAATCACCCCACAAAGAAGTGCAAACCGATGTCATTACAGTCACATTACAGATGAGAAAAATGAGGCTCTGGAAGGTGAAATGACTTTGGAGGTCACTTAACTAGAACTGTGCAGAGCCAAGACCCCCTAGTCCACTTTCTGCAAAGCCACCTTGTCCCCAAGGCCCACATGCAGCAGCTTGTTATTGGCTCATAGAATCTGCCACAGGGAAGAGGAATTCTTGCTTTAGCACTTAAAAAATAATGGGGCACAGAGCCATGCTGGGTTATGCAAAGGTTAGTCCAGAGACCAGTGACTTTGCAGAATAGAGGTGGTAGCTTCTGCTCAAACATTTACTGCTGACACCCCGCAGAAAAAGCCGACTTTTCAAATCATCTCTTTCCGCTTCAGATTGTGTTAATGGTCAATTTCTCCTCCCGCACCACGTCCATGGATATCCAGAGAAATCTAGAGGCAAATGTGGAAAAGCGAACCAAGGACACTTACGGGCCGCCCATGGGGAAGCGCCTGCTCGTGTTCATGGACGACATGAACATGCCCAAGGTGCTGTGAGCTCAGAGGTGGGAGGGAGGGGGCGAGACGGTGCTTGTGTTTGTGTTGGGAGGCGGGCGAGTGTGAGAACCGCCCTTCAACTCTGCACGGCTGTGGGAGGCCCGCCAGGCAGCATGTTCCTGGGATGCTCATACACAGAGGGACCTATCCCTCACTGACTGTGTCCCTTAGTTTCCTAGAGGAGGAAAGCAGCTGGTAGGCGCCTTTGCACCCTGTTCAGCATGAGTTTGAGTAGGTGGTTTCCACACGAGCTCTCCTTTAGAGAATAATCCTGTTCTTGGCCTCATATCATTGGAAGCACCAGGGCAGACGCTTCCCAAGAATTCCTCTGGCTTTACCAAGGGAGGAAAATTTTAGCTGTTTGGTGAGTGTGTTTCTGGCGCGAGAGCCTGAGAAGTACAGAGTTTTGCACTTAGCATACAGGAATTTAAATTTATATCATTTCACAGAACCATTTTTTCCTGAAAGTCTATCTTCCAGAAGGGCTGTGTGCAAAGCTGGGATCCATCTGTTCTGCTGATCCATCCTCTGTTTTCCATCTACCCACCCAGCTGTTTATCCAGCTACCCATCCGTCTGTTCATCTGTCCTTCCATCTATCTATCTACCCATCCATCCATCCATTCAATTGTCCGTCCATCCATCCATCTGTCCATCCACCTGTCCATCCACCTGTCTAATTAACGTATTTATAGAGCATCTCCTATGCGCTGGTGCTACGCATGTGCAAAACCTATGTATTCCCTGCCCTCATGAAGCTTATAGTCTACTGAGGGAGACAGACTTAAAAATGTAACCACAAAGGAATATATAATAGCAAAATCTGAGAAGCCCTGTGAAACTAACACCAGGTGCTCCGGGAGCAGCAGGAGAGATGAGCTTTAGTCTAGGTGGTCAGGGGAGGCCTCTGGGTTCTGCCTTACGATGCTACTGTTCTCTTTTCTCTAAACAAATCGAGGTGGACGAGTACGGCACCCAGCAGCCGATTGCCTTGCTGAAGCTGCTGCTGGAGAAGGGCTACTTGTACGACCGCGGGAAGGAGCTGAACTGCAAGAGCATCCGCGACCTCGGCTTCATCGCTGCCATGGGCAAAGCCGGCGGAGGTCGCAACGAGGTCGACCCGAGATTTATTTCGCTGTTCAGCGTCTTCAATGTGCTCTTCCCTTCAGAGGAGTCTTTGCATCTAATTTACTCCTCCATCCTGAAAGGCCACACCTCGGTAACTTGATTGTAATCAGAAGTCTAAACCGGAAGACCTCGCGTGGGGTAGAAATGTGTGCGGGGCCGACGCAGCCCTCAGGCACAGCAGGGACAATGCCAAGGGACCACGACACTTCCAAGGGCCATTGCAAATGTTTTAACTTCTTTCAAAATCAGAAGAAAAAAACTATCTTTATACCAATGCAGTTATAAAATATAATTTTACTGTGTTTTTACGGGGGAAGGGGCCCATGGCAGTCATGATGTGGCCCTGAGTGACGTATGTCACGCTGAGTTACAGCAGTGAGCCAACCGGGGACCTGGGGTTCTGAGTCAAGCCCAGTTCTGCTCCTCGAGCTCTCCCGACCCCCATTCTCACCTGGAGCCGGGGATGACACTGGCACCCACCTCGCTGGGCTTGGGGAGAGCGAGAGGAGAAAACTGTGCATTACAGTGTCTAGCACGGAGCAGATACTCACTGGACACTGTTACTGCTGTGATCATTCCGACTCACGTGGGTCCCCCAAATGGAGCCCGTTCATTTACACAGTGACCTGGTCCTGACACTTCCTACCGAAGCAGAGTCCGCACGCCCAGCGGCTCCGGGGACCACGTAGGTGAGGCAGAGGCACAGAGGGGCCAGGTGTGAGCGCCTGCTCTCGCGCTGGCTGAGGGCTTTCGCTTTCGGAACGGTGAGGTCTGCGCCAGGCAAACACGGCTCGGACAGGGCTGGCTTGGGTGTTGGCTTCACGTCACGTTGCCTGGTCAGCTAGTGAGAAAATCTAGACTAGAGATAAAAGATCAGATGATGAGCTTCTCTGGCCTCTTAATTTTTAAATTTCCATTAAAAAATGGTAAAATTCACTTAACCATTGTATAAAGCATACAATTCGGGGGCATTTGGTCCATTCAAAATGTTGTGCAGCCATCACCACTAACTGATTCCAGAACATGGCGTCACCCCAGAACGAAGCCCGTTGTCAACAGCGGTTACTCCCATCCCCCCCTCATCCCCGGCAACCACTGACCTACCTTTGTCTCTCTGGCTTCGCCCATTCTGTGTTTTCGTATAAAGGGGAGTCTCCCTACATGTGCTCCTCTGTGTCTGGTCCACTTAGCAGGATGTTTCCAAGGTTCATCTACCTTGTAACACCTATCAGTGCTTCATTCCTTTTTATGGCCAAATAATATGCTGTTGTACATCCATCCATTCACCTATTGATGGGCTTTTAATTTTTTAGACATTTCACGAGAGCATCGTGGCTGTGAGTGACAAGGTGACATTCTGCACGTTAGCACTTTACAGAAATACCGTTCAGGATCTGCCTCCCACTCCTTCCAAGTTCCATTACATCTTCAACCTTCGGGATCTCTCCCGGGTTTTTAACGGTCTTGTCCTCACTAACCCAGAGAGGTGAGTTTGGTTTCTCTTACCAAAACAGTTGCCGTCGGTAGGACGATGACTTTTATGCTTTTAAGACAGAGAACTTACCGATGATTTCGATGAATCTGTGCATCTTAGTTACCCGATGTTTTTGCTTATGTTAACTAAGAAAATAGACACATGCTTGGCTAAGGCCCAATGCTCTGTAAGCCCTTGGGGGGGCGGACAGGTGGGACCAAGAGAAGCGGAAATGCTGATGTGGGGACAGGTGCATCTGACCCCCGGGGGACTGCCTTGCTGACCTCTCGTCAGTTCTGCAGTTGGGGTTTTCCTGCCTGGAGCTTTTCACGCAACCGAATTGTTCCCAGTTGCTACGTGGTGGCGTGTGTCTTTAGGAGAAGTAAGTGGAGAACAGAAAGGATTTAAGTCCGGGTGTAGAAAATTTCCCATTAAAACTCGACTTACGTCTTCACGTGAATGTCTACTTTATGCAGATTTGCAAGCAGAATGCAATCATGTGGGTTCATGTTACAAATCGACGAAATATTGGAAAATGAGTTAAGGGCTTTCCGTGGACCCAGCCTTGCTCGGGGCTGCCCTCGAAGCTGTCTGGAGTAGCACTCGAGCAGGGCCAGCCGCAGGTGTTTTGGCTGGGGTGTGATGGCTCTTTGCCAGAAAACAGGGAAAGTTCTGGAACTGGGGCCAAATGGAGTTGGCTCTTAGAATAAGGAGCTGCCAGTGGCCCTGATGCTGATTTTGAATTCACATATTCCAGCAAGTGGGGCGATGTTAGGTACTTACTTTACGTCATTTACGCCACATACAGATATATGCCTACCCCCCGCGGTAGGACAAGTTACGGGTGATGACGTTGTGGTCTTTACATTTAATTCATTAGTATCTGTCGGGCTCTGCTTACGTTCCATTAATGTGACGCTAGGGGGAAAAGGACTCTAGGAATGCGGGTCCTTCCCTGCGCCCTGTGTGAGCATCTGCTGCAGGGGACGTCGCGGCTGACTTTGCCCCTTCCGTCCTGCAGGTTCCAGACGGTGGCCCAGATGGTGAGGGTCTGGAGGAACGAGTGCCTGAGAGTCTTCCACGACCGGCTGATCAATGAAACAGACAAGCACCTGGTCAGTACAGTGACGGGGACCAGCAAACAGGCAACTCTGACCACAGGGTTCTCCGCTGAGTAAAACGAACGAGCATAAAAACAACTTTTTTTATATAGAACATTAATTGCAGAAAACTAGACACTAACAATAAAAGTTGAGAGGTAAAGGAGGGTGGGTTGATTATTAATTACCTTGTAGCAATTGGGAAAAAAATCAAATGCAAATTATTTTGGGTAATAGTAGCGTATATTCTTTTCCTGGTAAGTTCTAGTGAGTGTGCTATTGTCGAGTTTGGGTCCTTAAGTGGGCTTGTGTCTTAAGGTACAAGAGCACATAAGAAGCTTGGTTACGGAACATTTTCACGACCACTTGGAGACAGTGATGAGGGATCCCATACTGTTCGGAGACTTCCGGATGGCTCTGCACGAGGAGGAGCTACGTGTGTACGAAGACATCCAGGACTACGAGGCGGCCAAGGCCCTGTTCCAGGTGTGGGCGAGACTCGCTCCTCCCAGGGGCAGGGCCGAGCGGGGGAGCCCAGCATGGCGTGGGTGCCCGGGAGGCAACGGCCATGGCTTTTTCTCGGGGTGTCAGATGTGGGCTTGTGTCTGACCTAGGGGTCCCCACGCCCAGCGGTACACGGGAAGGCCCCCGGCGAGGCGTTTGTCAAACAGACTCCTGGGCCTGTCCCCTGAGATTGGCTTCATCGGGTCCTCGGAGGGTCCCTGGGTGCACAGCTAGGTTTGGGGACTGCTCCTCTGCTCCCTAACATTCATTTTCATTTAAATGCACAAGATGAGCCTCGTGACCCCCATCAGCTTGCTGCTGGCCAGTCAGAGCCCAGCAGGTCGAAATCTGGATTGTGAAAGCCGGATGAGTCCTGCGAACCCCAAAGATCTGATTATTTCAACGACTGCGGATGCTCGGAAAACTCTCTCCTCCATTCTTAATCTCTCCTGGATAGAAGCAGGGAGTCCGCCCCTTCAATCCAGGGATCTTTTAAATTTTTTTTTTTTTTAATTCAGGAAATTCTGGAAGAGTATAATGAAAGCAACGTCAAGATGAACTTGGTTCTCTTTGACGATGCTCTGGAGCACTTGACCCGCACACACCGCATCATCCGGATGGACCGCGGCCACGCCCTGCTGGTGGGTGTCGGGGGCTCGGGGAAGCAGTCCCTGGCGCGGCTGGCCGCCTTCACAGCCGGCTGCGAGGTGGGTCCGCCGCCCCTCCGAGAAAAAGCGTAGCGTGCCGGTTTCTGCCATCAGTAGTTCACGTAACCACTGAACAGTTGACAGCAAGTCATTCCATGGTGTTTTCACAGAGTATAGAGGTGGGTTTTGGGGGTTTTTTTTGTTTGTTTGTTTCTTGTTTTTGGCTTGATATTATTTCTACTGAATATCGAAAGCATCTAACTACAGATGCTCATTGGCTTGTGATGCGGCCACATCCTGATAAACCATCGTAAGTCAAAAATATAGCAAGACAAAAATGCATTTAGTACCCCAACGAACCCACCGTAAAGTTGAAAAATCATAAGTTGAACCATGGTAAGTTGGACCGTCTGTATTGTATTGTTTTTGGAACGGAGGATATGTCAAATCGAGCTCAAAAATCGAGCACAAGCCAGGCCTGTGAGCTGTGGTGTGTGCTTACGTTGGGGGGGGGAGGGCTTGGCCCAAACCTTGGCGGGCCGTTATATGAGGCCAGCAGGTTGCTGGCTGCAGAATCCGCATGGCTGGCACGGTTCGGGGTCGAGCCTAGAATTTTTTTTTTTAAATAACTTGAGATACAATTCAAGACCATATAATTCATGCATTTAAAGTGTACAAATTGGTGCGTTTTGGTATATTCACTGGTATGTACAACCATCACCACAGTCTAGTTTAGAACATTTTCATCAGTTCAAAAAGAAACCCTGTGCCTTTCTCCCCATCCCTGCACCCTCATCGGCCCTAAGCAGCAACCGCTAACCTACTTTCCGTCTCTGTAGACCAGCCTGTTCTAGACTTTCACATGAATAGAATCGTATAATATGAGGTATTTCGTGTTCAGTGCCTTTCATTTGGCATAACGCTTCCCAGGGCTGTGTCGTGTGTTCACTGCTCTGGGCGCGCTCCTGGGAATGAAGTTGCCGGGTCATCTGGCAGCTCCGTGTTGAGCCATTTGCGGACCCGCCGGAGCAGCAGGGTCTGCGGGGTCCTGTCTCTCCAGACCATTGTTAGAACGGCACGGATGCCTCCTGCGGTTTCCACAAGGGACTCGCCCGCAGGGGCCTGTCAAGCCGGGGGCTGGCACCGTGCGTTGAGACTGAATCTTGAAGAAGTTGTATATATAACTTTGGTAATATGTGTGTAAATCTGAGGCATTTTCCCAACATGTCACCTTGAGGAGGACCAGCAGAGAGGGTGTCAAGGGACAGAGGCTGGGAGGAGGATGAGGGCACACGGGGTGGCTGGGCCCCGGGAGGCGGGGGGCTGGTGGGCTGGGAGCAGGCTTTCGCGCAGAGGGGTGCCGGAGCCGCTGGAGGGGGCCGGCGGACAGAGCTGGACCCTGGAGTCTCCCGGCCGGTGCGAGGCTGCGTGTGCGAGTACGTAGGGTTGGGGCGGGAACAGAGAGATCTCAGTTACTAGAATATGACGGTTGCCTGTCGCAGTGGAGGTGTTCCCTTCTGCCTCTGAGCTAAAGTAAATGCTTGAACAGAAAAGGTGTGTTCTTATTTACACTCAGATCTGTTTTGTGTGTAAATAGGATTTTCTAGTTTAAGAAGTTAGAATGGCTTCTCACTGAATTTCTTTACACATCTTCCCACAATTCATCCAATTTCATGTCAACGCCAGCACGTGGCTGAGCATACTTTGAGGCGTGTGTGTTCTTCCTCTCCTTCCAGGCTCACCCCTGGCTGCTTCCTTCCCACCTCCCCCGTCTTGCCTTCCGTCCCTCTCGGTGGTCCGAGGGCCTCGTCTTCGTGACAGGGAGGCCCTCCCAGACCCACGTACTCCGTGTGGACGGCCCCGTGCCCTCTGCATGCAGCCAGCAGGGGAGGAGGCCCGCAGGTGGCCATGATGTTGTGCTCTGTGGCTTGGTGACGCTGTGCTCTGTGTCGGCAGGTATTTGAGATCATGCTGAGCCGAGGCTATGCGGAGAACAATTTCCGGGATGACCTGAAGAACCTTTATCTGAAACTTGGGATCGAGAACAAAACGATGATCTTCCTGTTCACGGATGCCCACGTGGCCGAGGAGAGCTTCCTGGAGCTCATCAACAACATGCTGACCTCAGGTACGGCCGGGCTGGCGCCACTCAGCTCTGAAGGGGGAGGTCCTTGTCCCAGCACGTACCACCTGCAGACAGGGCTCTATCCTGCGCAGGCGTGTCCCCGCTCCTCCCTCGTGGCAGCCCGTGGGAGAGGGCTCATCACCTCGCTGTACACACGACAGAGCGCCCTGGGGCCCTCCCGTGCTGAGCATCTCCTCCGTGCGTGTGGCAACGGCACAGTCACAGCGTGGCTGGTGCTCGCTGTGCCGCTGCCCGGGCCGCGGGCCCTTCTGAGCAGTTACGGTGCGTCGCTTAGTGTGATAATGAAGGCACCGTTACCACCCTCGCTTCACAGCCCAGGAAACTGAGGCACAGAGGCTGCCATGGAGGGCTGAGCTGTGGTTCCTTAGAAAGACACACTCTGGTCCTCCTGGAACCTGTGAACGGACGTCATTGAGAAAAAGGGTCTTTGCAGATGTCATTAAGGATCTTGAAATGACATCCTGGATTTAGGGTGGGTCCTAAACCCAATGACAGCTGTTCTCGTAAGAAGAGGGAGAGGGAGATTTGAGACAGAGGATGAGGCCACACAAAGACGAAGGCAGCGATTTCCACGAGCCAAGGGATGTCTGGAGCCACCGGGAGCCGGACAAGGCGAGGAGGGATCGGTCCTCCCCTGCGGCCTTTGGCGGATGCCCCGCACCTTGGTCTCAGGCCTCTGGCCTCCAGAACTGGCAGAGAACAAACTTCTGTATCATTTTAAGCTACTCAGTTTGTGGTAGTTAATTATGGCAGCTGAAGAAACTGCTAGTGATAACACCCAACGTGTCCAAGGGCACCGAGGAGGGACTGGAACCTGGGACCTTGAGCATCATAGCTGTGCTCATAACCACTTTGCCGTGTCACAGTCCTGTCTGCCTGGTGGCCCGTGAAGGTTCGGGGACCTCTTTTCTTTCCCAGGGACCGGTTACGTTTAGCGCTTGTTCGTTTCGGGACCTGTGTTCCTTACCGTATTGCTGTGTTAGTCAGTGAGTCTGTTACAGACAGTCGCAGACAACGGTGAGGCTGAAAGGATGTCACACGAACACCTGTGTGCATGCGTGTAGACGCCACCATGCCCGCGTTACTGCGCTTGCTGGATCACGCGTGCGCACGGCTCTCCTTCCCTCTCTCCACGCGCCTTGTTCTTCGATGCAGTCCAAGGTCGACCGTAACATCGGCACGCTCTCCCCTCAGTGCTTCCGCCTGCCTGTCACTGTCTAGATCCAATTTTTGTTTATCGTGTTTTTCTTTTGATGCAAAATTTAAATACAATGGAAGGCACACATTGTAAAGTCTGTATTTGCTGTGTTTCAATCACTGAGTTTTAAGTCATGTCTGTTTCCTTGGGCCGTTAGCATTTTGAGGCTGGGGACCACGTCAGCCACTTGGATTGATTCCACAGCCTTTATTCCAGATGCTGGATTGGGTGGGGAATAAGACGGTCATGACCTCTGCCCTCCTTGAAGCTGAGAGTCCAGGATGTGTGTGGGCTGATTGACAAAAACACAGAAATACGCAGCAACCACAAATCGCGAGAGGCGCTATGAATGAAAAGAACAGGTGCCGAGAGAGGATTCAGGCAGGACCCATCTCAGTTTGGACAGGGAGGTGTCATTGGAAAGAGGCTCTTTAGCTGACATCTGACAGATGGTGTGTTAGTTCCCGTGGCTGCTGTAACAAATTAGCCCAAATGTACTGGCTTAAGCTGGCACTTCTACCTGGTGTGTGCCAAAATCCCAGGTGCCCAGTGGTAAGGCAGGAGGTCAGCGTAAAATGCCTCCATTGTCTGAACCATTCGATGCTCTCAGTAACCTCCCAGGTAAGCAGGGGGTGTTTATTGTGCCCATTTTACAGATGAGGAGCTTGAGGGTCAAGGGGCTTTACACGTGGGCAGTGAGGGAGCCTCGGGTCACAGGGTCAGGCCCCAGCCCTTCTCCGCAGCAGCAGCTCCGTGACCTCGTGCTTCCGCTATTTTGCTCAGTGCCTAGAGAGGTAACGACCTCGAGACACAAGAAAACCACCCACGTGTCTTTGTTTTCTAGGGATCGTACCTGCGCTTTTCGCTGAAGAGGAGAAGGAGTCCATCCTCAGTCAGATCGGACAAGAGGCTGTGAAGGCAGGCGTGGGGCCGGCCAAGGAGTCCGTGTGGCAGTTCTTCGTGAACAAAAGTGCAAACAACCTGCACATCGTCCTGGGCATGTCGCCCGTCGGGGACACCCTGAGGACCCGGTGCAGAAATTTCCCAGGTGCCCTCGAGCGGAGCCAGCAGACCGGTTTCCCTGCCACGGCAGGGCGTGTGCGCCGGGGGTCCCCCCACCTCTCAAGGTTCCCCTGGAGAGTAGAGCAGGAGACGAGCCTCGGGCTGAAACGTGGGCCCCACACGGTGGGGCGAGGCTCACAGCTGCTGCAGGGCTCAGGCCTAGGTGATGTCCTGCCCACGCTGCTAGGCGCCGGGCCCACAGCAGGTGGAGGGTGGCTCTCTGCTCCCTCCATCCTGGAAAGTTCCGCCAGTACCTGCCCTGAGACAGAGGTTCCTAATAGGAGTGGGATTTTGCCTCCCACAGGGGCATCTGGCAGTGCCTGGAGATGTTTTTGGTGGTTACAAGGCAGGGAGGGGTTGAGGGACACTGCTGGCATCTAGTGGGTAGAGGCCGGGATGCTGCTAGACACCCTGCCACGCACAGCCGGCCCCTGCAACAGGGGACTGTCCGGCCCCAAATGCCAATAGTGCCAAGGTCTAGAAACGGCTTCTGATGAATGAGACTTGGACGCGTCCAGCTCATTCGCCAATCTGTGGGCTGCCAAAGATGGTATCGAGTTCCTGAGCCCATCGCAGGGCTGCAGAGTGAGCATCTGTTTCGTCTCTTGTCTTTTCAAGGTCTGGTAAACAACACTGGTATTGACTGGTTCATGCCCTGGCCTCCCCAAGCCCTGCATGCGGTGGCTAAGTCATTTCTAGGTAAGGTACAGCTATCATGGGGACTACATTGTTGGTATAACAAAGCGATTTATTATCGCTTTTCTGTCTTTGAATTGGGTCCAGGAAATTCCTTCACTGGAAACCCCTGTGGTGACAGATGGCTCTTTATTTTCGGTCTATACTGTGTTTTAGTCCAAAGGGATTTCAGGAGACCTACAAGGACAATTTAGGATAAAAATTGATTAGGTATCATCTAAAGCATGAGTTGCCAAACCAGGACCTGCTGCCAAATTGGCCCACCGCTTGTTTTGGTAAACAAAGTTTTATCAGTACACGGACTCCCTCATTAATTAACATACTGCCTATGGCTGCTTTAATGCTACAACTGCAAAGCTGAATAATTGCAACTCTTACTAGTTGGCTTTTTGAAGAAAAAGTGTGCTGGTAGCCCAAGCATGCCCCACGGACCTCTCGGTAAACATTATCAACCAGCGCTGAACTTCTCTCAAAAGTTTCCAACACCTAAGGCCTTGGATATTTATTTAAATCTTTGAATAAGAAAGCACGTCCTTTGATCTTCTAGAAAAAATCTTTTTCTTTGGACCTAACTTGACCAAATTTATGCCAAATGACACTGGGTGACTTGTAAATATGTATTCAATAAATAAATAAGTAAATAGGCCGTCTATACAAGCAGAAGTCATAACTTATAATAGTTTTTTGGCAAAGGGGGCTAAGAGAATGACTCTTTTCTGATTGCATAACTCAGGGGGTGGAAGCTTTTCTGTAGAGTTCCAGATGGCACATGTTAATATTTGCAGCTCTGTTGGAACTACTCAGTCTGCCGCTGCACCGTGAAAGCAGTCACAGACGATATGTACACGAATGGCTGTGGCCGTGTTCCGATAAAACTTTATTTACAAAGAAAGGTTGTGGGCAGGCTTTGTCCTTGGGTTCCCCGTTTGCCAACACTGATAGAGACGTGCCCTGGTTCTCATGGGGGTGTGAGCCGCTTCCAGGGCTAGCACTCGGGTTTGCTTTCAGTGTTGTACATAACGCTGCTTGGACTTTGCTTAGGGTTTTTTCCTTAGAATGTATTCCTTGGAATTGGGATGACTGTGCCCAAAGGTGTGGACATTTGCGAGGCCGAGTTTTTCATGCACGCTGTAAAACTGGCCCTCGGGCTGTGGTTTGCCGACCCTGGTATAACTCAAGATCAGCTCTGCAGAATGTGGGTGAATCAGCACTTTTGATCACTTTCCTTCCTTCACTTTAATCTGAGACATACTGTGCTCTGAGGTGAATATATTTAACTGTCAGATGACCCCAGAGATGTAATCCTGGCACCGGAGCAATCGTTCATTCTTTCAGCAGATCTGTGGGAAGGCCCAAGTCTCGCCCGGTACGAGCGGGCGCTGAGGACCCGGCAGTGAAGGGGTGGGCTTGCCCGGGCAGGGGTGGGATGTGCTGATCTCCCCTGAGATCCCATCCCCTTCTGCCACCGTGTCTGAGCCTTTAGGGAAGACGCAGCTTCCCGGCAGTGGGAAGGAGGATCGGCTTCCTGTGTCAGCAGAGGAATTGCCACAGCACGGGTCACAGCTGTGGTCTAGAAAAGTCGCCAATAAGTGATAGCTGCTCTTTTCCTTTCTTTCTTTATTAAAAATTTTAAAGTCGGCCGGGCGCGGTGGCTCACCTGTAATCCTAGCCCTTTGGGAGGCCAAGGTGGGTGGATCGCTTGAGCTCAGGAGTTCGAGACCAGCCTGAGCGAGACTCCGTCTCTACTAAAAATAGAAATAAATTATCTGGACAACTAAAAATATATAGAAAAAATTAGCCGGGCATGGTGGCTCATGCCTGTAGTCCCAGCTACTTGGGAGGCTGAGGCAGGAGGATCGCTTGAGTCCAGGAGTTTGAGGTTGCTGTGAGCTAGGCTGACGCCACGGCATTCACTCTAGCCCAGGCAACAAAGTGAGACTCTGTCTCAAAAAAAAAAAAAAAAAAAAAAAAAAAAAAAAAAATTTTAAAGTCATTTTTCATTGTTGTAAACTATATGCAACAAAATTTCCCATGTTAATCAGTTTTAAGCATCCACGTGGCATTAATTCATTCCTAACGTTGTGCAACCACCACCACTGTCTATTTCCAAAATGTTTCATCATCCCGAAACGAAACTCTGAACTCTGTCCCCATTTAACAATCACTCCCCACCCCCAGTCCCTCCAGCCCCTGGTAACCTCTAAGCTACTTTCTGTCTTTGGGAATTGCCTATTCTAGATATTCATAGAAGTGGAGTCACACGCCATCTGTCCTATGTCTGGCTTCTCACTTAGCGTCCTGGTTTCGAGGTTCATCCGTGTTGTGGCGTAATCAGTGCCTGGGTCCTTTTTATGGGTGAATAACAGTCTGTTGTATGGATGGACCACATTTTTTTTGTTTGTCCCTTCATCTGTTTTATGGACGCTTGGGTTGCTTCTGCCTTTTGGCCGCTGTGAACAGGCCGCTGTGAGCACTGGTGTACAGGAATCCGAGTCCCTGCTTTCGGTTCTTCAGGCACACACCTAGGAGTGGGATTGTTGGGCCATGAGCTAAGTCTGTATTTAACTTCTTGAGGAGCTGCTGTTTTCCTTTCTTTAAGAGGCGCCTTTTCCCTCCCTTCTTCGTCAGGCAATAACCCCATGATCCCGCTGGACAAGACGGAAGCCCTGGTGGAGCACATTGTTCTGGTGCACGAGTCCGTGGGCCAGTTCAGCAAAGAGTTTCTGCAGAAACTGAGACGCAGCAACTACGTGACTCCCAAGAACTACCTTGATTTTATTAATACCTACTCCAAACTGTTGGATGAGAAAACTCAGTATAACATAGGTAAGACTTGGGGGTGGGACGGTTAGCAGAGGTCATTGTCACTTAAGAGTGAGGGTTCGAGCACTGGATCTTTTCTTGATGTAGATGTTTCTTAGCAAGATGAGGCACCTTCAGGATTGAGGCCAAGCAAAGCACATTTTGGATTTTGCATTTTGGAGTAATTCTTCTGTGCGGGCAGGGCCCTGGCGCGCTCTTAGTTTGATCTCGTGTTGGGCCGTACGCCTTGTCGCTTGACGTTTCCGTCTCATTAGAGCATCAATGCAACGTGCTCTGTTAAAGGGCTTTAAAAAAAAAAATGCTCTAGCGCCGGCTGCTGGCCAAGGGACGGGCTGTTTTCCGACACGTATTCATGGTGCCCAGCGCCGTCCCAGAATGGCAGTGGCGGCGCTGAAGGATGCGTGACGTCTCATAAAAAGGAATTTTTTTTTTGGTGAGCCCAAGCTGGATCCTGGTGAGTGCTGGCTCGCCCAGGTGTGTTCAGCACAGCAGCAGCCTTGAACCCGGGTGCTCTCTCCTCAGCCCAGTGCAAGCGTCTGGAGGGCGGCCTGGACAAGCTGAAGGAGGCCACCGTTCAGCTGGACGAGCTGAACCAGAAGCTGGCCGAGCAGAAGATCGTGCTGGCGGGGAAGTCCGCCGCCTGCGAGGCCCTGCTGGAGGAGATTGCCACCAACACGACCATAGGCAAGCAGGGGGCAGCGAGGGGCGGGCCCGCTCCCGAACAGGACAGGGTTCCACCGGGGACGTCCTTGAGAAGTCACTTGGTGGCGCTGAGCGTGGCATCCCGACACTTAGATTCCTGTTTCTTTCTGAGCTCCCGTCTAGCCAGTCCTGTCCCCCTTCATAGGCACCGAGACTCTGCCACCCGTAGGGCCCTGAGCATGTAGCTTGAGGATTCGATGGTGTGTGGGAAAGTCAGTTTCTTGACCGTCAAGGAGCTAGTGAGCGAAGTGCTTGGGGTTGAGATGACTGAAGCCGTAGCGTCCTCTGTGGGGCTGTCTTCGTTCTCCCTGAAGCTGTTTCAAGGTTCTCTCCAGGGCGCCTGCACTTGGTCTCCCTGGCCGAGCAGCTGTGCTTGCCTGGGCTGTCCCACTCCTGGGAGTCTGCCTGTCACAGGGCTCACACGAGACAGCTCCCTGGCCTCTCCCCTTCTCTCGAGGTCTTTGGGCTCCTATCTCCTGCCAGTATTTTACATCATCAGAATCCTGATTTGCGCCCTGTGTGGCCAACTCCCAGGTGCAGAAGCCACCTGACCTGCCTGCCCTCCTTCTCCTTCCAGTCCACACGCGTGTTCCTTCTAAGTGTGATCTCAGTTCAATCCTCCCGCTGTCACTGTACCAAGCATCCACTTTCCACCACTCTGGTGACAGTGCCCCAACTTGACCTTGGCAGACTGCCTCTCCCCAAGTCCCCTGTCCGGAGGGACTTATTTCCACCCTGGCAACCAATCAGATGGTTCTCCTGGACTGCACATTTCGCATCGGCCAACGTGAGACCGAAGATAACTTGTGTTCGTTCATCCCATGTCAGTGCCGTGAAGAGACGACTGTGCATCGGGCGTCCAAGCCCAGATCCCTGGGGCTGCCCCGTTTATGTCTTTCAGCATCTTCGCCCTCTCTGAGCTGCTCTCTCCCTTACACAGATTCTCATTCTCTTAACCTCACTGTTGTTGGTTTCTGTTGCTTGCAACCGAAGCAACTTACCCGATAGGGATCCCTTCCCTGTCACTCACGGCAACTCCTGCTGCCTGTTTTAATGCTGAATGCTCAGTGAGTCCGAGAAGGGTCCCCGACAGTCCCTCTGTGTCACCTGGCCCAGCTCATTTCTCAGGATGCCCTGTCCCCTGCTCACAGCATTCCTTCATGCCCACGTGACTCCTGCAGCAACTTATTCTTTTTCTCCCTTTGCTTTGCTCAAAGACTACCCTCCTCCCTGTCCTCCTATCCGTGTTTCCTCTTCCAGAACTCTGATCTGATGCCTCCTTCCCACACAGCTCCACTTTGCTTTGATCCTTCAGAAACTCTGTCTTCCCAAGTGCCCCTGTGTGGGTTTACATGAGTATGCAGAGACCCTTGCCGAGTCCGCACGCCTCGGATGTAAAATGCAACTGGGAGTGTCTAGCAGGACGCTGTTACTTCACGTACTCATCTGTCCAGATACCGACTGGACGGCAGCTCTGTGTCAGGTGCCACAGCAGGGAGCGGGGGGGACTGAATGGGATGCAGCCACTGCCTCATGACCAAGAGACCCTCTCCCCCTGTGCCCAGGCTAGAGTTTGGATGGCAGGTGACCTGTTTGCCACCCCTATGTTTAGTGGCTTTCCCATCTGTGGCTGTTTTCCCTTCCCTAATGCCATCATGCTTGTCCAGGGTCACTTTGCTCCCACTTGGAATTTTGAAGGTAGCCTCATCTGGGATCTCTGCTTCAGGCTGCCTGTCCCTATCAGGACTATTTCGGTTATAGATGTTGGAAACTGAGCTAAAGTGACATAAGCCAAAGTGGAAATGCATTGATTTGCAGGTGTGCTGGCTTCAGGCACAGCTGCATCTAGGGGCTCGGATGTGTCAGTGGGAATCTGTCCTTCCCTTCCGTGGCTCTGGTGTCTTCTGTTTGGGCTTCGTCTCGGGCCGCAGGCCCTGTCCATGCTGAGAATGCGGGAGCCCCCAGCACGCGGCTGGCATCCTACCAGCGCGGCAGCCCAGGGGTGCGTGTGTGGGCTGCCTACTGTGTTAGTGTCCTGCAGCCATCATAACAAAGTACCACAAGCTCGGTGGCTTAAAACAACAAAGATTTATCTCTGAGTTCTGGAGGCCACAAGTCTGAAATCCAGTATCGGCAGGGCCTGGGAGAACCCTTTCTTGCCTCTTCCGGTGTCTGGTGGTTGCTGGCAGTACTTGGCCTTCCGTGGCTTGTGCCACAGAGTGATCAGTGCGTCACTCCGATCTCTGTCTTCATCGTCACATGACCTTCTTCCCCGTGTGTCTTCACGTGGCCGTCTTCTAAGGACCCCAGTCACTGGATTTCAGGTTGGAGTCGGAGTGGCTGCCTGGGGTCCGAGGCTGGGACGCAGTGAGGGTTCCTGCCCCTCCAGGAGAGCCCGGGGACGGCACGTTGGCCAGGCTCCCGAGACCCCCGGTGCAGACAGACCTGAGGACCACACGCGGCCTTGGCCCAGGGCCAAGTGCACCCTCCCCGCACGCAGTGGCTTTGCTGACCTCCCTCTCCCCCTGCAGCGGAGGAAAAGAAGAAGCTCGCGGAAGAGAAGGCCGTGGAGATAGAGGAGCAGAACAAGGTCATCGCCGTGGAGAAGGCCGAGGCCGAGATGGCCCTCGCCGAGGTCATGCCCATCCTGGAGGCCGCCAAGCTGGAGCTGCAGAAGCTGGACAAGTCGGATGTGACGGAGATCAGGTGAGCGTGCAGTCTCCCAGCCTGCCCTGGCCAGCACCTGGGGTTGGGAAGGGCTCCCGCTGCGTGCTAAGCACTCTCCACGGGGCACTGTCATTGCCGTCATTTACAGATGAGGACAGGGAGGCCCAGGGCCCCGGTGGCTGTCCCCCCAGACCCCCACCCCAGCCAGTAGGGAGCAGGGCTGGTGATCTCGAACCCACGTGGACTCACAGAAAGAGCCTCCAGCACGGGGCTTCCGGAGAAGGAATCAGTGCTGTAAATCGGTCCCTTTCACAGAAACAAGTGTCTGCTCTAACCCGTGGCAGGGTGCTCGACACGGGGCCAAGCCCTGCTGGAAATAGTGCAGCGAAGGTGCACCATGCGCCGTGGCCGGGTGGGCGATGCCGTGATCCGTTTTAGCCAAATGAGCTCTCACGGGGTGGAAGAGTGGGTCGTTACTGTGGCCCCAGCATTTTGCAGATCGATCTGTAAAGTGACTCTGTCCCCTACAGCCAGAGGGTTCGTCTGCTCTCGGGGAGAGTGGCCTGGTGTGGGGTGGGCGGGTGAGCTTTCTCCCTGCGGACTGGTCTCCCCAGGGCACTGCTACTGGATTTCGATGGTAAATTTGGGGACGTGAGTGAAGCCCCAGGAGGGACCACTGTCCCCGCGCCAGCCTTGCCCGCCCGCCTGCCCGCCCTGGTCCAGTGCAGATTTCCCGGGGGGAGCCTGTGCCCTCTCCCATCACGCATCATGTGCTCATTTCCAGACGGGGTTCATCCCTGTGGCCCCATAGACAGGTCTCACTGCTGGGGACACTCCCGTTTCCGGGCCAGTAGTTGATTTTCTGCCACGGCTCCCGGTGGAATGGTGCTCATTCTCCACGCTTCTCCTCGTTTCCGTGTGTGCTGAGCAACGCGCCTTGTTGAAGGCCGTGCCTTTGTTTTCTTGTTAGTGAAACAAATGCGAAATTGAACACAGAATTCAGCTCCTTCCAGGACAGGGGACCTGAGTCACTCTTGGCAGGTCACCTGGAGATGCTGCTGTCGTCAGCAAGCAGTCGTTTCAGTGTAGTGTTTTGCCAAGTGTGGGACCAACAAAGGTTCAAGGATGGGCAGATTCAGTACCACGTGGTGGCAGTTTAGACTGAGTCGGCAGGACAAGGTCTAAACGCACGCCTAGCAGAGTGGCGGCACGGACCGTCAACATACACGGTTTCGAGGGAAATACCCAATTACGAGTTCCGTGATTTTCGGTACTGCTCCCAGGTCAGCAGCATAAAAACATTGTTGAGAGCAGGGAGTCAAAAGAGATTTATTTGAAGAGAGGGGTTTGTGAGTCCCCCATTGAGCCAAGAAGGGAAGGGTGTGGGGGAGGGGGTTCCATGGGATCACTTGAAGAGCTTGACATGTGTCCCCTGCAGTGAGACAGACGTTATGGACAGGTGTCCGGCTCTCCCCGAGAAAGCCAAAGTGGTTCCAACATCACAGAAGTGCACCCGGCAAAGCCTCCCCACCCCCACTGGGTCCTCCCTGGGCTTTGCTCACTCCCTGCTGTGCAGCAGGTCACCACGGCCACTCACCTCCCAGGTGTCCATCCAGAGGGTTTTTGTGCATGACCAAGGCAGCCAGGTATACGAGGGTCTCTTCGGGTCCTGACTTTGGATTCCGAGGTTTGGAGAGGGAGGGATACCTGTCAATCCCTTGTTCCTTCCTTTTACATAGAAATGGCAACACACTATGCGTTTTTCGCATCTTTTCTGCTTAGTGATACATTTTGAAGATCTTTTGCATGTCGATCTATGATGAACTTCCCTGCTATTTTAAAATAGCCCCATCACATCCCGTCCTATGGCTGTGCCGTGATTTATTTAACCATCCGCTGCTGAGGGACCCGTAGCTCGTTGTCTCCAGTCTCTTGCCTTTACAAACGCCGTGGCAAAGATGAAACCTGACCGTATTTCACTGTGCACTTGGGCAGGGCTGCCTGCGGGACACATGTCCGGAGGTGGGTTGCTGGGTCCAGGGCTGTGTGCATTAGTGACGTGCACAGCTGCGGCCAGAGCCCCGGTGGGGACGGAGCTGATTTACGTTCTCACCCCCAAGTGCGCAGCACCTGCCTTTTCAGGACCTCACCAACAAAGGGCGCCATCGAGCGCTTGGATTTTGCTCGTCGGAGCCGTGTTTGTGCCGTTTCAATTTGCATTTCTCTTATTATAAGTGAGGCTGGCCCTTTTTCCACACATGGAAAAATGTGTGTGAAAGTCGCGTGTATTTCCTTTTCTGTGAACTGTTCTGTGCTTTTTCCGTTTACCTGTTGGGTTGTTACTGTTGCTTTTTGTTTCTTCTTATCCATCTCCAGAGCCTTTTTACATAACGGGGAGATTAGCTTTTTACCCATCGCGCGAGTCGCAAATATTGGCCCAGCTTTTGTCAGTGGCGGCTGGACTTTGTTGGTGAGGTTTGTGTGTGTGTGTGTGTTTGGCGTGTTTATTTTTCTGTGGCAGATTTGGGCAATATTGTATTTTGTTGCTTTTAGACATTGTGTCGTAGTTAGGCCTCACCACTGCAAGGCTGTTAAGATAATTTCCCTGTGGTTTCTTTCTGTACCTTCATGGCTGAAATCTTTTATCTCCTGGGGATTTCTTTCCCAGGGTTCCCTGTGAGTTCGGGTCCCATTTGGTTGTTCCCAGATGACAACAGTCTGGCTTTCTTCAGGTCACTGGATGTTAAGTACAATGGGCCAGCACTTACCGCTTGGCAATTTCATAATCCATTAATTCCTTTAAAAAGCACTTCCTTTCTTTAATGCTCAGCCCCCTTTGTAGACATCGTTAAACGTTAAGGCAGACGAGGAGCAGTGAAGATTAGAAGTGGATGTTTCTCCGCCATGGAAGCATAAAAGGCTCCCTTTGTCACTGGCTTCCTGTTCCACTTTTCGTCCTTTCATTCATTCCGCCGTCCCTGGGCTTCCTGGCGGGGAGCCCGGCAGGCGGCGCCGCGGCCGCACGAAGCCGACAGTCTGTTTTCGGGAATCCCGAGCGCGGTGAACTGACGCAGGAGGTCGGGAAGGAAAGGTCCTGGCTGCTCTGACAGTGGGACCTGCCCCGGTCATGGCCCTGCCGGCCACAGGGGGTGGCTTGAGGGAACAGCAGGGACAGTTGGGGTGTCTGGCGTGGAGCAGCAGCCGGCGGGGGTGGGGTTTGTGATGATTGTTTTCTTCCAGGGAGGGCAATATATCATCCCCCCTTCTCATCCCTGAGTTTATTTTGTGATAGAAGAAAGGAATCCGATGAAACGGGACATCTCTGTTCCTCTGACTGGCAACCTCGGTCTCTCCAACGCCTCCGTTATCCAGCATTGGGGACCGGGATGGTCTCTGGATAAACGAGGTCCCAGGGCACGGCCTATAAGCTGACCGCAGAGAACTTCTCTTTTATAGACGCATGGGATTTTGGAGCTCGAAGGTTCTGGTTCTGTGTCTCCACGTTACAGATGGGAAAACTGAGACCCCTGGCTGGTTCCTGACTTGCCCAAGGGCGCAGGGCCCTACCACTCAGGCCGGGGGCTCTTTCTGTCTTGGATCTGAAAGTATCTCACTGATTCTTTCTGCCCCTGATTACTCAGAGAGCAGTGGCCGGGCCTGGCTTTCATCAACCCTGAAGGGAACCTTTTAAAGCCGGCTGACAGCATCGCAGTTTTCGTCAACGCCGCATAATTGAACCTTTCCCCGGTGACTCAGGGCCATTACTTTAATCACCCAGCTTTATGCTGAAGTCTGGGCGTCCTCCCTGCTGGCAGCTGCCCTGGCTTGTCCTTATGCTGTGTGGTTCCCTCTCCCGCTCCCATCCGCAAGGGAGTGGGGGGATCTGGGGCCAGGAGGGGCGGGTGGGGGTGCCCCTGCAGAAGGTTCCAGACTGCTGTCTGCTCGGGTGTCTCTTCCCTTCTGTCTCAGTCTCTCTCTGTCTTACTCTGTGCCTCTGTCTCCCTCTGTCCCTCTCTGTCCCTCCTTCCTTCTCTGGTTCCCCAGCTGCCTCCTGGAGCAGGGCATGAGGGCCTGGGCTCCAGCCTGTCTCCCTACGCTGCATCTGTGCACTCCAGGGGCCTCTGTCTCCTGCTCCGCTCGCCGTCTTTCCCTCCTTTCCTTTTTTGCTTTGTCTTTCCTGCATCGTTCTCCTGCTTCTGTCTCCGCTGCTTTCGTTGGCGGGGCCCGGCCGCGGGAGCTAGCGGGCACCCTCTCTGGGAGGTGGCCCGGTTCCTTCTCGGGACTTTGCACCAAGGCTGTCTCAGGTTTCTCCTGGGGTCCTGGTTCTCTGGAGGGTCGAGGACATTGGGGTGTTGGAGAAGCAGAGTGACGGGCTTATCTCGTCAAAGCCAAAGGAAACAAATTTGGGGCAACACAGCCTGGAAAGAGCCCTAGATGCGGGGACCTCAGACCTCCCAGGCTGTCATCCAAGCACACAGAGTCCTGTTTCTCATAAATGGGAAAAGATGATGACAATGACAGCAGCCACCATTTCCAGTCTGAGGAGTCACCCCAGGGTGTAATTAACACACAGATTCTCAGGCTCCGCCCCGGCCTGGGGGCAGCCTGGGTTTGTATTGTAATGAACCCCCCATGACTCTGGGGCCCAGCTGGGTTCCAGGACCTGTCCCTGTCCTCAGGGGGCAGCTCCCACCCGGAAACCCAGTCTGTGCTGGGATCTGGCTCCGTTTGTTACCATGAGGTGCCACCTCCAGCGAACGACTTCCAGGTGAACCGTCGTTCCTGGAGCTCTCTCAGGCCGGCTCCCACTGCACCCGGGGCCACCGTGTGTGCTTCTGTCCCTCGCCAGGTCGTTTGCTAAGCCCCCGAAGCAGGTGCAGACGGTCTGCGAGTGCATCCTCATCATAAAGGGGTACAAAGAGCTCAACTGGAAAACCGCCAAAGGCATGATGTCTGACCCAAATTTCCTGAGGTCTCTGATGGAGATCGATTTCGATGCCATTTCCCAGAGCCAGGTTAAGAATATCAAAGGTGAGTGTGGTCAAATGCGGGAACAGCCAGGCTTGATCTCAATTTGGCGTCTTGGTCTCTGGGACAGGGGTGGAGGGCAAGGAGGGGACTTGTCACAGGCAGGCCCTCCCCTGGGGTCAAATAGTACCACCGAGGCCCTGCAGATGGGAATGGGAGACTGACTGTCCCCAGAGGAAGATGGCGCCCATGACGCAAAACAGGGAGAAAGGCTGGGGATGGGCAGTAGCAGCAGATGCCACTGGATGCCAGGTTCATGCTGGGTCTAGTTCTCCCGGTCAGGAAACAGGAGCTTCTCACTGGGACCCAGCCCAGCCTGTCTTCTGTGCAGCTCGTCCGACGCACACAGTGGTGCAGAGAGGCGGTCTAACCTTGACTTCTCCCCTTGCCCCTCTCGTCAGTATAGAGTCTTCTGTAGGTCCCTGGGCCTGGGCAGGGGGGAGAGGCCCACATGGCCCACAGCCAGCCCCTCCGTCTTTGGTGAGAGACCCCGAGTCCCCTTGGAGCCAGTGTTTAGCCAGGAGGAATGACATTGTCCTTTGCAAACAGCAGCACAAGTTCATACTGGGTTTGCTGGTTTGTGTAGAGCCTGATTATCAAATGCTCTTTTTCAGCCCCTTAAAAACAAAAGTAAATTAAACACAAACAACAACCGCAAAAACCCAAGGCACTCCCTGTCTCTGCATATCGACTGTTTGGGTTTCCATTCACGTGACATGACTCCCGGGGTGAGGGCACAGGCGGAGGTGACGGGTGACCCGTAATGGTCGACAGATCCCAGTTAGCTGCCTGTGCTGAGCTACCCTGGTGCCCAGTTGGGAGTCCCCATCATGCCCTGGGTCCCCAGGTCTTCTGGGCGTCCCAGGCTGTCCCTTATTCACGTCTCTCTCACTGTGGGTCGGCCCACGCTGTGGTCCCGGGAGCACCGCCCGGATTCTGCTCCTGGCGTCACTGAGGAATCAGGAACTTGTTCCGCTTACTTTGCCCATAGACAGTTTATTTCTATTTTATTTTCCCAAGTTGAAGCTTTGTCGCTCATAGAAACGATTGTGCTTTTGACTTCAGGCCTCCTGAAGACTCTCAACACCACCATCGAAGAAATGGAAGCTGTGAGCAAGGCCGGGCTGGGAATGCTGAAGTTCGTGGAGGCTGTGATGGGCTACTGTGACGTCTTCAGAGAGATCAAGCCCAAACGAGAGAAGGTATCGCCCATCCCTGACACAACACCCCACTGCCAAGAGACCGATCTGGAGTCAGAATTAACGTGTTCACAGCTTTGCTGAAAAAATCCTGGCAAGGCTCTGGCTTTACAGAGCGTAAACAATTTCTCCCCGCCTCCCAGTAAATGGCAACCCTGAAACACAACTCTGACGTAGGTGGGAAGTGGATGGACAGAGCCGAGGTCGGAAAGATTTTCACTCATGTGTGACAGTGTCGGGTGAAAGGTGTCACAGTTGCTCTGGGGTCAGAGCCGAGTTTCCCAACCACAGCACTGTCGGCACTGGGGGGGCCGGCCGGGGGGGGGGTCCCAGGGGATGTGGCAGCTTCCCTGGGCTCGCCCCACTAGATGCCAGGAGCCCCCTCCTTACGCCAAGTTGTGACACCCAGAAATGTCTTCAGACATTGCCAAGTGTCCCCTGGGAGGCAAAACTGGCCCCAGTCGAGAACAGCTGGGTCAAAGTAACACATAGAGACAGAATACAGAGAGAATAAGGCTGATTTGATCATTTTGAGTCCTACTTGACATTGTCTTATAACTCGGAATTTTATAACTCAGAACACTTGGAACCCGAGTCTAAGAAAACTTAAGACACAGAGTAGGACCGGTATCATCTTCAATGTGCTCCTTTGAGTTTTTCACTTACAGCCACAGAGTCACCTTACTATGGCCTCAGTACACATGAGAAGCAGACACCTGCTGCCTTGGGTGCAGGGCTTTTGTCACAAACTGGAAGAGGAAACTAAGAGGCCGCAAGCCTCAGTGTAGCCCACGGTGACCCCAGACAGCACAGACGCCACCGGTGTGGACGTACGTTCTGCCGTGAGACCCCTGCCCCACATGGCCCTTGTCCCCATCCGTCTGCCAACTGTCTTCACTTAGGTAGCCAGGCTGGAGCGGAACTTCTACCTGACGAAGCGGGAACTGGCGCGGATCCAGAACGAGCTGGCGGCCATCCAGAGGGAACTGGAGGCCCTGGGGGCCAAGTACGAGGCGGCCATCCTGGAGAAGCAAAAGCTGCAGGAGGAGGCCGAGATCATGGAGAGGCGGCTGATCGCCGCAGACAAGCTCATCTCGGGCCTGGGCTCGGAAAACGTCAGGTCAGCTCGGCTCTCGGGGCCACCCCCTGTGGCTTGTAAACGCGCGTCACCACCGGAGTTCCTTGCCATGCCGATTCTTTATTCCCCATTGTGTTTTTATTGGAAACCACGTGGCAAGTTCTTATTTTCTTATTGCCACGTTTACAGTGGCCGATGGCCGTTGTGTAGACTCCTTTTTCACTAGGTACCGAGTGCTATCTGCTGAGTGACCTCTCGGGGCTAAGGAGGCAGTAAGCGTAGCAGTGAGACAGGGAGAAACCAGCAGCATTTGGCCGTCTGCCCTGGGTCTGGGAATGTTTCCATCTTGGTGACCTTTGCCCCTGAGTCCATTCTGGAGGGGTCTGGCGGCGGAGCCCACGTGTGTCTCTGCGGAGATGCCGTCTGAGGGCCCTAGTGGCGTGTCCAGTCCTGGGCTTCAGGCTTCAGTGGGTGGGGCTGTCCGATACTCGAGGGCAAGACCCTTTGGCGGAAGCTTTTCCACTGGGTGTGACAATAGTCTCAAATCTGGCATCTGTAAACGTGGCACAAAAACACTGGATTCAGCCACATCCTTCTATTAAAAAAAGAAAGAAAACACTGGAAAATACTGTTTGCCTGTGGGAAACAAACAATTTTCAATATTTCTAGAACCTAAAGGACTTTGGACATTTACCAGACGAGGCCAAAGGAAACAAGCGCTTCCTTTTATCTTGGGCAGAATTCGGTCAGGTGGGGCCGAGCTTGTTGGCTCTGCTGGGCCATTTATACGTCTCTGATTAAGTGTTTGGAAACAACGTGATTACTGCTTAAGAAACAACCTCAGTCCCACCGACATTGCTGAGGCCCCTGCTAGATGCTGGGTTCTGCTGAGCCCTGGAGTTGAATAAAATCTTTCAAGACCCTGGGAGCACCGGGGTGGGAAACCGCCAAACGAGGTGGCGCTCTCTGTTCTCTACAAGGGAAGAAGAGCTCAAAAAATGTTAGCAAGCTGTCCAGCTGGTCCTTCTAGAACGTTCCTTTTGCTGGTGGCCACACGGCGACTGCTCACGGCAGCCTCCCTCTCCCGCGCCCGCCAGGTGGCTGCACGACCTGGACGAGCTGCTGCACCGGCGCGTCAAGCTGCTGGGGGACTGCCTGCTGTGCGCCGCCTTCCTCAGCTACCAGGGCGCCTTCACCTGGGAGTTCCGCAACGAGATGGTCAAGGAGATCTGGCAGAGCGACATCCTGGAGCGGGACATCCCGCTGAGCCAGCCCTTCCGGCTGGAAAGCCTGCTCACGGACGACGTGGAGATCAGCCGGTGTGTGGCGCCTCCGAGCCGGCGGGCTGGGGGGTCACCCGGGGGGCCCGGCTGCGCAGAGCGGCAGGGTGGGCGACAGACCCGGCCCGGCTCCCCTCCCCGGAGTCTGAGGAGGGTTGGACAGCCTGGGCAGATTGGTAGATTGTTCTGGAAGGCCAGTCCCACCACCTGTAGCCCTTGGTTCACAACTTGGCGAGAAAAATGAACGTCCCTGTGGCGGTCCCTTGCAGGTGGGGCTCCCAGGGGCTGCCCCCCGACGAGCTGTCGATTCAGAACGGCATCCTCACCACCCGCGCCAGCCGCTTCCCCCTCTGCATCGACCCCCAGCAGCAGGCGCTCAACTGGATAAAGAGGAAGGAAGAGAAGAACAACCTGCGGGTGGGTGCCCCGCGCCCTCGGCCCCCGCCTCCCGGCCCCCGCCCCCGGCACGGCCCTGCCCCCCCCCCGCACGGCCCTGTCCCCCCCCCCCCCCGGCACGGCCCCGCCCCCCCCCCCCGGCACGGCCCCGCCCCCGGCACAACCCCCACCCCCCGGCACAACCCCCACCCCCCGGCACAGTCCCGCCCCAGCACGGCCCCCGCCCCGGCGCAGCCCCCACCCCCGGCACAGCCCCGCCCCCGGCACGGCCCCGCCCCCGGCACGGCCCCGCCCCCGGCACAGCCCCCACCCCCGGCACGCCCCCGCCCCCGGCACGGCCCCCACCCCCGGCACAACCCCCACCCCCCGGCACAACCCCCGCCCCCGCCCCCACCCCCGGCACGGCCCCAAGGCTCCAGCGAGGCGGAGCTCAAGTGCCACCGCCCGACCCGCAGTGCTGCCCGCCCCTCCTCGGTCCCCACCCTGTGAGTCTGCCGGGGCGGCTCCATCCACCCTGAATTTTCCTCTCGCGTTTGCGCACCTCAGGCTGTGGCAGGTGAAGGCGAAGATCGTGGCATCCTCAGCTTTGCGTCCAGCCTGCCCAGGACAGGGCTCGGCGGCCTGGGTGCTCACGGGCTCGTTTTTGGAGCTGGCGGAGGGAGGAGGGGGTGGAGGGGCGAGTGTAACAGCGTGACTGATCTGTCATTCACACCTGGCACAACCCACTCATGTAAGGCTTACAATTCAGTGGGTTTTAGTACATTCGTGCAGTTGGATAATGACTATCAGACTCCATTTCCAGAACATTTTTTTATTCCAGAGAGAAAAGCTGTTTCCTCTAGCCCTCGTCCCTCCAGTTCTTCCATTGCCCCCCCAGCCCCTGGCAACCACCAAGCTACCTTCTCCCCATGGACGGGCCCGTCTGGACACGTCATACAGGTGGCCTATTCGTGTTTGGCTTCTTCCTGCTGAGCGTCACGCTGGGGTTCATGCGTGCTGGAGCCCACGGCAGAGCTCTGTTCCATCCTGTGGCCGAACAACAGTCCCTTGTCTGGATTTGGCCCATTTTGTTTCTCCGTCTGTCTGTCGGTGGATAACTGGGTGGTTTCCACTTTTCCACCACGGCGAATAACGCTGTTGTGAACATCCGTGTACGGGTTTCTATGTGGACGCGTTTCCAGTTCTCTTGGATATATACCCGGGAGCGGAATTGCTGGGGCCCGATCCTTTTTTGTTGAACGAGTGGACAAATTAATGACTTTCAGTTTTACCTTCTCCTTATATTTTTCTGGTCCTTGTCCTGGGTATTTACATGCTGTTGGGAGAGGTCCATTTGAGTTCCAAGGTCAGGGGAGCATCTGCCTCTAACAGTCACACATAGCTATGGTGGGACAAATATCCATAACACAGGAGTGTCCCCCTAGACTCCCTCTTCCCTCAGCCTGCCGAGACTTCTGCAATTGCCGGTCACTCCTAGTCCCCGAGTCCGATTCCAGCCCCGACCCTGTTTCTTGAGGAGGAAGGAGCCTAGCTTACTGGGGGGTGGGTGGGCGAGTAAACCCCCTCTCCCTTCCTGTGCACCCTCTGTGAATGAGGTGCTGCTCTGAGCTTGAACCGCGTGGGTTCTGGGTTTATCTGGGTTACACACCTCGCTGTTCTCTCTTCCTGCGCTCAAGTTCCCGACTCATTCGCTCCCGCTCCCAGGCTCCCTCCCCTGTATTGGACTTTCAGCGTCTGCGTGTCCTCTCTTCCAGGTTGCTTCTTTCAATGACCCCGACTTCCTCAAGCAGCTGGAGATGTCCATAAAGTACGGCACTCCTTTCCTGTTCCACGACGTGGACGAATACATCGATCCCGTGATCGACAACGTCCTAGAGAAGAACATAAAATTCACCCAAGGACGGCAGTTTATCATACTGGGAGACAAGGAGGTGGACTACGATTCAAATTTCAGGCTGTACCTAAACACCAAGCTGGCCAATCCGAGATACGGCCCGTCTGTGTTTGGGAAAGCCATGGTCATCAATTACACCGGTGAGGATGTGTAGAACCCCACCTGCAAATGAAGGTGTTTATCGTGGGCGCCACAGTCCGAGGTCCAGGCTTTCGTGGCACGTCACCTCAGTCCCACGGTCACATCTTGACTCGTCAGCTCTTTGTGACGATGAGGAACCCCTAGAATGTTTGGGGCCTTTGGAAAGCCCTGGGTGACGTGTGCTGAGGCATGACAAGACCAGACCGTGGCTCGGGCATCCACACTTGGCCGGGGGCAGACGTCTGTCTGCTGGGGCAGGAAGTTATTCTGTATCTGTGTATCTCAATGTATGTCATGCATTTGGAATAGGAATCAGACAGCATCTCTCACGTTTTCTAGGGCTGTCTCACAGCTGCTTAAATAGGTGGATTAGATTTGGGTGGACTTTAAACTAGAGTCCCCCAGTATGTGGGAGCCCTGGATTTTATTTTAGTGCGTCTGCTTTTGTCCACACTCTGCAGAGCAGCGTCACCATTTTGCTGTCTGATGTTTGTCACTTTGCTGCTTTAGAGTGATCTCGGTAGGACGTGAGTCCCTGTGCCACTGACACACAGGTCAGACCCGCCCTCAGCTGGTCCCGCCCAGCGGGGCAGGTGTAGACACAGCGACCGGCTTGTCGGGGCCACAGGCGGTGAGCACCTCTCGCTGTCCCCACAGTCACGCTTAAGGGCCTGGAGGACCAGCTGCTGAGTGTGCTGGTGGCCTACGAGAGGCGGGAGCTGGAGGAGCAGAGGGAGCACCTCATCCAGGAGACCAGCGAGAATAAGAACCTGCTCAAGGACCTGGAGGACTCCCTCCTGCGGGAGCTGGCAACCTCCACGGGGAACATGCTGGACAACGTGGAGCTGGTGCAGACCCTGGAGGAGACCAAGTCCAAAGCCACAGAGGTGGAGACTGCATGTGGCTTGGGGCGGGGCGGGGGGCGTGGACGTGGCCTCGGAGCGCCTGTTCCCTCATCTGCTCAATGAGGAAATCAGACTTTGTGCTCTCAGGGGCTCGTTCATGGTCACGACCTCAGTAGCTGAGGGTTGGGGGGCCGCCCGCCTGTCTCTTGTCAGACTCGGGCCTGATTCACCAGAGGATTTGCCTGATGATAAAAGGCCACCTCTACCGAGGTGTGCTGTGAGGAGGGGAGTCCTAAAGGTGTTCCTAGGGACCTGTGCACCGGGTCAGCCTCTCTCAGCTGAGAATGACAGAAAGCACAGCCCTACCCGGCTTATGTAAAGGGGAGTTATCAGCTTAGGAAGCAGAAAAGTTCAGGGATGGCTTCAGGCAGGGCTGGATCCAGGACTTGAAAACATACCATCCGGTCTTGGTTTCTGTCCATGTCTGGGCAGGGTCTGCTGGGTTGGCTTCATCCTCTGCCAGCTCCTCGTATGGTCACAAGACCAGGTCTGGCCTCGTGTCCTTTCAGGTTCAAGTCCAAAGGGATATGTGGGAATCTTTTCCTGTTCCTATCATGAAGGTCCTGAGAGTCACTTAAGTCACATGCCCGCCCCAAACCAGTCCCGCAGCCTGGGGATGCCAGGCTTTGACGGGCTGGGCCTGGGTCACATGCTCCTCCTCTGGCGTGGGGGTGGAGCTCCACACGTGGAATGAAAAGGGAAGGCGAGTACTTGGAAATGTGAAGGCAGGGACTGTCACTAGCAGAAGGGGGCACGGGTGCAGGGAAGTTGGCACACATCACAGACGCGCACCGTGTCTGACAAGAGGGCGGGCGCCCTTGGTCCCTGGAGTTCCTGGTGGCTTTTACAGCCCTGGATCATGGCGGGCATACCTTTGCTGTCCCCAGCCACTCCCGCCCTCTGCCCATTTTGTAAGCCTTCCTGTTTCCAGGGTAACTCGCGCCTTTTCTTCAGGTATCGGAGAAGCTCAAGCTGGCGGAGAAGACAGCCCTGGACATCGACCGGCTGCGGGACGGCTACCGGCCGGCCGCCAGGAGGGGGGCCATCCTGTTCTTCGTCCTGTCCGAGATGGCCCTCGTGAACTCCATGTACCAGTACTCCCTGATCGCCTTCTTGGAGGTCTTCGGGTTGTCCCTGAAGAAGTCGCTGCCTGATTCCATTCTCATGAAGCGACTGAAGAACATCATGGACACGCTGACCTTCAACATCTATAACTATGGCTGCACAGGTGGGGGCCCCTTCCCGTTGGTCGGGATGCACGTGCGGAGTGGGTGCGTGTGATTTGGGGCTTTGGGGAACTCGACCTGTGAACGTGGAAACTTGCCAAATGGCATTCTTGAGTGTCACTATTCACTTCATAAAAAAGAGGAATGTTTAAAGCATTGATTTTTAAAATAGCTTTATTGAGATAGAATTCACATACCACAAATTCACCCTTTAAAAATGGACAATTGTATGATTTGTGGGGTATTCAGAGTTGTGCAACCACCACCACGTAGTTCCAGAACATTTCCATCCGCCCAGAAATGCAACCCCACACCCATTAGCGGTCACTCCCGACGCCCCAGCCCTCGTCTCTGGCAGCTGCTGATCTGCTTTCTGTCTCTGTGGATTGACCTTCTCTGGACATTTCCTATCAGTGGAATCGCACGATTTGTGACGGTTCTGGCTGGTGTCTCTCACACAGCTGGTGTGCTCACGGGCCATCCACGCTCACAGCATGTTACCAGCACGTCGTTCCTTTTTATAGCTGGATGATGCTCAGTTGCGGGACAGACCACGTTTTGTTTGCCCATTTAGCAGGTGACGGGCAGTAGGACCGTTCTGCTTCTTGGCCGTTATGATAACGCTACTGTGAACATTCATGCTGGGGTTTCTGTGTGAACGTATGTTTTAAATTCTCGTGGGTATTATCTAGGAATGGAATTGCTAGGTCATAGGGTAACTTTATGTTTAACTTCTCAAAGAATGCCAAACTGTTTTCCAAGGTGGCTTACACGACAGGAATTTATTTTCTCATAGTTCTGGAGGCTGGAAGTCCAAGATTGAGGTTTTGGTAATTTGGCTTCTGCTGAGGACTCTCTCCTTGGCTTGCCGACGACGATCATCTTACTGTGTCCTCATGTGGCCTTTCTTCTAGTCTGTCTTCTACCGAACCTGGTGGTTTCTCTGTGTGTCCAATTTCCCTCTTGTCATACGGATGCTAATGATACCGGATTAGAGCCCACGCTAATGGTCGCATTTTAACTTAATCCCATCTTTAAAGACCCTGTGTCCAAACACAATATACTCTGAGGCACTGGGGGTTAGGGCTTCAACAGGTGAAGGTTGGGGGGGGTGGATATAATTCAGCCCGTAACAGCTGGACAGAAAAGAGGTGGTTCCTATAGGGCTCACTTAGGTAGCCAACCCTCCTAACGCATATAAAGTAGAATTCAAATCACAAATTTTGACTTACACATTTTTTTCCCCAGAAACATATTTCTTCTGTTAAAAAACAAGAAAGGAGAGATCTAGTGTTTTGCCTCCATCAGTACAGGGTGCTGATGGAGTGCTCTTCCTCTACAACACAGGCTGCAAACCTGCAGCCGGCAGTGCAGAATCTGGCCCACTACCTCCTTTTGTCAATAAAGTTTTATTGGAACACTGCCATACTCTGTTGTGTACATATTGTGTCTGGCTACTTTCTCACTATGATGCAGAGTTGAGTAGTTATGACAGAGGCCACCTAGCTTGCAAAGCCAAAAATATTTACTATCTGGCCCTTTACAGAGAGTTCCCCGGCACCTCTTCTAGACTGTAACAGACAAGAACTCACACTCTGAGTCAGGCAAACCACCAGCCCTCGGTGGAGAAGCTGGCTCTGTGCCCCTGTTCTGTCCTCACTTGATTTTCCACCCTGCTCTGCTCTTCCCAGGAGGCTGTGATGAGAACCTCCCGTAGACATGGCCATTTCAGTTGCATGCAAGTGAATGTCCCTATAGACTGCGCTCGGGCGTGACCTCTAAGCTGAACCCATTTTTTTTTTTTTTTCCCCCAGAGATGAGGTCTTGCTCTGTCACCCAGGCTGGAGTGCAGTGGTGTGATCACAGATCACTGCAACCTCGAACTCCTGGGCTTAAGCACTCTTCCTGCCTTGGCCTCTCAAAGTGCTGGGATTACAGGCATGCACCCTCACGCCCAGCCAAGCCCATCTTTTTTGCATTTAAATATTCATGGACATTAGGTGCACAGAAGGCTAAATGCACGCACTTTGGGTGTTTCCTTTCATTTCTCTTAAATTTAAGCATATTGTGTGTAAGCAACTCAGTTTTTAAAATGATTTTTTTTTTTTTATGAATACCCATCTGGTGTTTCCCTGCAGGGTTGTTTGAGAAGCACAAGCTACTCTTTTCTTTTAATATGACTATCAAGATAGAACAAGCAGAAGGGAGAGTCCCCCAGGAAGAACTAGATTTCTTTTTAAAAGGTAATGGATTTGCCTGATTTTATTCTTCCCGATTTCCTTGACTCACGTGGTACACGTATGTAAGTTTGTTCATTAAAGCAACCAACAACACAATTCTCCTTAAAACTTGGCTTCCTACAGCACTGGTTTATTAAATATTTCGGTTGATGACTCCAGGCTCGGCAGGGGTGCTGGCTGGACTCAGAGCGGCCAGCCTTTGCCTCGGTGCTGCCCGGAGCCTGGGTGCCACGCCGAGCACCTGCTTGGGGTCACTGCTGGTGACAAGGGCCAGCGGGGGCCTCCTCTTCCCAGTCTCCTTCTCGGGAAGTGGGCTTTTCCCAAAAAGTACTGGGCTGCCTGCTCTGCGAGGGCAGCACAATGGCTATTGCTTCTCTTGTCCCGTTAGGAAACATTTCTCTGGAGAAAAGCAAACGGAAAAAGCCCTGTGCGTGGCTGTCCGACCAGGGATGGGAAGATATCATTCTTCTATCAGAAATGTTTTCAGACGACTTTGGCCGACTTCCTGATGATGTTGAGAATCATCAGACGGTCTGGCAGGAGGTGAGCTCCCGTCCCCCCCCTCCTCCCCTCCTGCCCTACCCGCCAGCAATCTCCAGACTCAGCCTGCGGCCTCGCCCCCGTGCACGAGAACGTGCTCCTCCGAGTGGCACACTCAGGGTGTGATCCGTGCCCTCCAACGCCCTGGATGGACTCCTCCTCTGGCTAACATAGCTAGCTGTGCGGGAGAACCTTCCATCCGTCTGTCCACCCATTCGTCTGTCCGTCCATCCATCCATCCATTTATCCTTCCAAGAAATACTTGTTGAGCACCCACCCTGCACCACGTCCCCTGATGGGCGCTGGAGACTGAGACTCGGTTCCTCCCTGTCCGAAGTTTACGGCTTTTGGGGTGGAGCCTGAGAGACCCGACCAGATGAGTTCATAGATCCTCATCCCTTTACAGGGGGTTTTGGCAACTTCACGTGAAAGCGGGGAGGGCCTCTGTCATCTCTGAGTCGACACCACAATGAATATTCTTTGCTTTTCCCAGTGGTATGACGTGGATTCACTCGAGCAGCTTCCATTCCCCTTGGATTATGATAAAAACATCACCCCTTTCCAGAAGTTGCTTATTTTGCGCTGTTTCCGTGTGGACCGGGTGTATCGGGCGGTGACCGACTACGTGACCGTAACAATGGGAGAGAAGTAAGTGTGCTGCTTTGTTTATCTGCCCCTTCCCGTGGGGTAGAAAATCTACTGTCCCCTCCACCTGGACTCCAGCTGGCAGCTGCCGAGAGGAGGTCACGGCCCTGACGTTGAGCCGGGCTCGACGGCGGCTCTAGAACAGCGAGCGCCACTCAACAGAATCACTGTGAGCCACAGCTGTGTTGCAGATGTGCTAGTAGCCACATTAGAAAAGAAATGGGTAAAATTAGTTTTAATAACATTTTATTTAACTGAATATATATAATATATTAAAATATTTTAATGTATGATCGATACAAACATCGAGATATTTTATACTTGCTTTTTTCTGGTATTAAGTCTTCAAAATCCTGGGTGAATTCACACTGACAGCACATCTCAGTTGCAACTGGCCACACTTTACATGCCCGGTAGCTGCCTGTACCGAGGGGCCACGGTCCGGGACAGCGGAGCTCCAGCTCGGGGCACGAAGCCAGACAGGTGGCCAGGGGTGGGGGGTGTTGCAAACTCAGATGCGCCCTCGCGGCCAGCAGACGCTGCGAGTGACTGGATGAGGCTAGGCAGGGTCCCGGGCCAGAGGGCAGCTGCCCTTAGCACCTGGTGACTGATACCAGGTGGCAGTGGGGACTTGGAGTGGTAATCCTCTGACTCCTCGAAGGAAGCTAGCAATTCAGATTTTTACATGAAATCTCCCGATTTTTGTATGTGGGCAACTAATTTTTTAAAAAGCCCACAAAAGTCAACATGCAGACCATGCGGGACACGCCTGTGGAATCACCGCTGCGGAACCGCGGGGCTTTGTGCCGAGGGCACGTCCACCTGCAGGGCCAGCCGAGGCACCCAGCTTGGCCCACGCCCGCTGACCGTCCTGGGAGCCGTCCTCCTGGGAGGGCTGTCTGGTTTCGTGTCTTCCGCCAGGTACGTGCAGCCCCCGATGATCAGCTTCGAGGCCATTTTCGAGCAGAGCACCCCAAACTCGCCCATCGTGTTCATCCTGAGCCCCGGCTCGGACCCCGCCAGTGACCTCATGAAATTAGCTGAGCGCAGTGGCTTTGGAGGGAACCGCCTCAAATTCCTTGCCATGGGTCAAGGTCAGGAAAAGGTAATTTGCTGTTGGAAGGAGCAAGCTTCACGCTTGGGTGAGGTCCCTGGCCACTGTTGGGGACGCGTCAGCCTGGTTTTAAGCCCAGAGCACCACTCCGCACGCGAGCTGGATGCATCTGTGATCTACGGGGCAGCGACCAAAGGTTGGAAAGGCGACAACGTTAATAACAGTGATGATTTCGGAACCTCGTGTGATCGTTGTGTCCCGCTGTTTTCAAAGCCCTTTGGCACCAGTCCTCACCTGCCCCCGTCCCTGCAGTGTCCCTGCTGTGGATCAGGGTTACACTGCCCCGGCTGCATGGCTGAGGAAGTGGACGTGGGGGACAGAACCGTGGTGCAAGCCAAGTCCCTCTGGGCCTGTAAGCTCTCCTTGCCACAGCCCCGCCTCTCTGTGGCACGCTGCACCCTGTTGGAACGTGCTACGCAAGTGTAGCGACGTGGACAGGCCTCGAGGGAAAAGCCAAGTGTGGTGGCCACACACGAGGGCTCTGGGGTCGGCAGCACCGTCTGAGGCTGCGGGAAGCCCCCTGCTGCTGCGAGCCCACCTGTGACAGGAGGAAGGTCACACCCGGGTGGCTAAGCCAAGGGCACCAGCCAGGCCGAGCCAGCTCTCTCAAACCACAAAACTGAAATTAGCTATTGTAGTGTCAGCATTCGTGTAAGTTTTAAGCCATTTCAACGCCCAGGGTTTTGCGGGAGTGTTTAGCTTGTCCGTACTTGGAATCACACTTGGGGAGGGACACTGCGATTGCTCTTTCTGCTCAGGGCCCTTAAGTTCTCAAGGTGGCGGGAACAGTCCCACGTGGGTTTGAGTTGGTCCCCTGCAGCCCTGCTCTGGGGGTGCTCTGGGTGCAGGTGCAACCCTGTGGAGGGGCTGCAGCTCTTGGGGCCGTGGAGGCCAAGGGGTGCGGGGCGCTCGCCCATCCTCCGGGCAGCCCAGTACCCAGAGGCCGCCTGAGGGCTCCCACTGCAGCTCCAGGGTCACCGGCTTGCTTTTGGCTTCGGCTGAAGTGGGCTGTCACTTCTCTGTGACACTCTGTGCTGGGAGTGGGTCTCTGGAGAACCCAGGGTCGGTGTGGCTCTGGGTCCCCAACGCTTCCCCACCACTCCCCTCCCCCCTCTGTGCAGGTGGCGCTGCAGCTGCTGGAGACGGCGGTGGCTCGCGGGCAGTGGCTGATGCTGCAGAACTGCCATCTCCTGGTCAAGTGGCTGAAAGTCCTGGAGAAGTCCCTGGAGAGGATCACCAAGCCCCACCCTGACTTCCGCCTGTGGCTCACCACGGACCCCACGCGCGGCTTCCCCATCGGGATTCTGCAGAAGTCCTTAAAGGTCTGGCTTCGGGACAGACGCCAGGGCACCCCCAGTCCCGCTCCTCAGATCGCTGCTGTGTCGCCGTGGGTGGGTGGGTGTAGATAAACCTCAGGCTGCGCCTGGAACCTTGTGGATGCCCCTCCCCAGTCCCATCCCCCCTCCAGGGGGAGCCACTGTCTCAGTTGGGTGCTGTGACTCCAGGCCTGCCTTTGCCTTTGGCACGTGTCCCTCGCGACCCTGGGTCAGCTTCGTGTACTTCACGTTGACTGAAGCCTTCTTTGTGGCTCACGACAGGCCCACCCTCAGCCCGCAGTGGCTGTGTGCAAGTTTCGAGTGGTTTCTGTGCCTCGTTTAGTCTCCAGGGAGTCCTTTTGGAAAGGTTTTGTCGTCCTCTTGGGGGCAGGTGGAGGGGACATAACTATTACACTTTCCTTTTAGAGTTGAGGGTCCCACGGTTCACAGAAAGGTCAAAGAATCTTCACGGGGTCCCTCAACGAGCAGGGACAGAGCTGGAACAACATCTAGTCCTTTCACATCTTGGTCTGGGCCCCTGATGAGAGACGGGCTGTTGGGGACGAGGACAGGCGGCTCCGTCAAGAGGAAGGAAAAGCCGGAGCCTGCACTGTGCCCGCTGCTCACGGCTGTCCCCGGGGCCTCCGCCCTCCACCGCCGTCTGTTCCCTTCCTTCCCAAGGTCGTCACGGAGCCGCCCAGCGGGCTGAAACTGAACATGAGGGCCGCCTACCTCAAGGTCTCCTACGAGACGCTGGAGCGGTGCCCGCACCCGGCCTTCAAGCCGCTGGTCTACGTGCTGGCGTTCTTCCACGCCGTGGTGCTGGAGCGCAGGAAGTTCGGCAAGATCGGCTGGAACGTGTACTACGACTTCAACGAGTCCGACTTCCAGGTGGGGCGCGGTTCTTGCCGCCGCTCCAGCACAGAGTCGGGACAGGCGGGACCGTCGCTTCTGCGTGACCCAGCCTGCCCTCCCCTCCCCTCTCCAGGTCTGCATGGAAATCCTGAACACGTACCTGACCAAAGCCTTCCAGCAGTGCGACCCGAGGATCCCGTGGGGCAGCCTCAAGTACCTCATCGGAGAGGTAGGAGCGCCAGGCAGGGTGGCGCCGGGGCCTCGCCGTCCTCTTGTTCCTGCTGCCTCCGGCTGAAGGCCCCTCAGGTCTCGGGAATTCGCACCTGGTCCTGTGGTTCTTTGTCCTACGCAAGCTCCGTTCACACGGACGGCCCCTGAGCTGGATTCTTGCGAGCTGGTCCCCTGCGAGGACCTGCCCAGCCAGGCTTGGGCACGTTGTCAGGCGTGGAGGCCGCTGCTTCGTACAGAGCTCACGGGCAAGCTTCCCTGGTGGTCCGCACGTGCTCAGACGATGACATCAATTCCAAAGACACAAGTGGCTGCTGGCGTCTTGGGTTTGGCCTTTTGGTGGTTTGGTGTGCTCGGGGGATTTCCCCAGGGCCCCGGGCCCCCGGGACCTCGTGAAGGCCGCTGACTACCCCGGGCTCCGTTCCTGGGGAAGCCGGCAAGGCCTCAGCATGATCCGTGGACAAGTCCTCTCGCGGACACTGGCCCGGAAGTTTATTTGCGTGGACAGGTTTGAGCTGTGCAGTGGCTGGGCTGCGGCATCTCACCCTCTGGGGGGCCCCAGGGTGCACACAGTAGGTTCCGGTCCCTGGCTGGCCCTCACCCCCTCCGGTTTCAGGTCATGTACGGAGGACGGGCCATCGACAGCTTTGATCGTCGCATCCTGACCATCTACATGGACGAGTACCTGGGAGACTTCATTTTTGATACTTTCCAGCCGTTCCACTTCTTCCGGAACAAGGAAGTGGACTATAAAATCCCTGTTGGTGATGTAAAGGAAAAATTCGTTGGTGAGATTTCTCAGATAGAAAGAAGTATTTTTAAGGCAATTTCTAAGGGAGATGATCCATTTAAACTGTTTCGTTTCCTGCAGTTGTCTTGGCAGCTCTCGAGACCCCTCTCTGCTGGGGCCCTTGGCTGGCCAGGTGGGGTCTGTTGAGCCTGTCAGGCAGCCCACCAGGTCCTCCTGGCCTTAGAGCTGACGGAGTTAGTCCTGGAACCACGGTAATACGTGCACTTCCACCCGGAAGGGCAGAGTGGCCACTGGGAAGCTCACTGAACCATTTTCATAAACGACAGACATACAGCTGCACTGGGTGTGGTGGTGCAGAGTTTTTAATCAGTGGAGATTAGTCTTGCACGTGTGGGGATTTTGAGGCTGTGGGCCCTCCACAATCAAAGGTGGCTTGATGCCGTCACCTCCGTTCTCTGTGATTACAGAAGCCATCGAGGCCCTGCCGCTTGCTAACACGCCTGAAGTGTTTGGCCTTCATTCCAACGCCGAGATTGGCTATTACACGCAGGCGGCTCGAGATATGTGGTCTCACCTCCTGGAGCTGCAGCCGCAGACGGGTGAGTCTCCGGAGGTCTGTGTTCGTCCACTTAGGGCTTCTGGCGTCTGTCTGCACAGGTGCTGCTGGTTGGTTCCCGTAGCTTTCCCGTACTGCTGTGCCTTTCCCAGAGCCAGGAGGCCCCACGCTGCACACAGATGCCTTGCTTTCTCTAAAAAGCGTCCTGGTTTCAGGGGAATCCAGCAGTGCCATCAGCCGCGATGATTACGTCGGCCAAGTGGCCAAGGACATAGAAAACAAGATGCCCAAAGTCTTTGACTTGGAACAGGTGAGGAAGCACCTCGGCGTGGGAATCTCCCCCACGTCCGTGGTGCTCCTGCAGGAGCTGGAGCGCTTCAACAAGCTCATGGGACGCATGACCAGGTCTCTGGCCGAGCTTCAGAGGGTGAGCGTGTTTCTAACGTGTAAATGACGGCCGCGGTGCAGCGCCTGGGTAGAATTCTGATAGAGTCTTGCCCTTTGCCCTTGATTCTAAATAGGCCTTGGCTGGAGAAGTTGGAATGAGCAGTGAGTTAGATGATGTGGCCAGGTCTCTTTTTATTGGGAGCATCCCTAATATTTGGAGAAAGCTTGCACCTGACACCTTAAAGTCCCTTGGAAACTGGATGGTCTACTTCCTGCGGCGGTTCAGCCAGTACACGTTGTGGGTGAGTGATACATCACGGCCTGTCTGCCGGCTCAAGGGTCAACGTGGACTCCCTCAAACCCCCTCCCAACCCCCTCTACGCACTCCCCAGTGGGAACCTCTGTTCAAGTTTATTGGGTGCTCTAGAAATGTTCTCAGATTCTATAAGCATATCTGTATCTTCTATTTTTCCTTTTCTGTTTTTAAGACTTTCTTTTTTTCTTTTCTCTTTGCCCCGGGTAGAGTGCAGTGGCATCATCATAGCTCACTGCTACCTCAAACTCCTGAGCTCAAGCGATCCTCCTGCCTCGGCCTCCCGGAGTGCTAGGATTACAGGCACGAGCCACCATGCTGAGCCTGGTTTTAAGACTTTAAAGCATCCTATACACACTTGATTATTTTATCTAACAGTAGCTTTGGCAGTTGTCCATATCAGTACATAAAGATCTAACTCATTCCTTTTAGAGTACTGCCCAATGGACATTTAGGCGGTGAGCATATTTTTTTTTTTTTTTGCTGGTACAAACAACGTTCTGGTGCACATGCCTGTGAGTACACATGTGAGCATATTCCGTGGGTAAATTCCGTTAGTGAGGCTGGATCAGAGAGTGTGCATTTTAACTTTTGTTAGGTCTCATCAGATGGCTCTCTAGAGAAGTCGAAACCACAGTATGCGAGAGTGATCTCTCCCCACCCCTCTGCGACACTGTGTATTCCTAACCCTGACAGGTGAAAGATGGTATCTCACTGTTTTGCTTTGGATTTCTTTAAGTATGGGGAGGCTGAGTGTGCTCCACATGCTTATGTTTTGTTTCTTTTTCTGTGAATTGTCTTTTCATATCTCAGTTTCATTTTTATGGAGGTCGCCATCTTTTCCATTGATGTTTGGGAGCTCTTTGGGTGTCAAAGACATCAGCCCTTTGTCTGCTGGTGTTGCAAATGTTTCTCCCAGCTTGTCACAAGTCTTGACTTTGCTTATGCTGTTTTTCCCATAGAAAAGGTTGAAATTTTTATGTAGTCTAATGTATCAGTCTTTTTTTTTTTTTTTTTTTTTAATGGCTTCTGGGCTTTGCATTTCCCACTCCATGACTATGAGAACATTCACTGGAGATCCGATCCAGTACTTTTGTGGTTTTATTTTTATATCTAAATCTTTGATCCATCTGGCATCGGTTTGCTTTTCCCAAGTGGGCTGCCAGCTGTGCCGACACCATCTTTTTGCAACCGGGATGAAACAAGTCTTTCATCCAGAGCCAGCATCAGCCCTGGCACGAGAGGGCAGTGCCGGGCTCCCACCACGCGCCCTCACCTCTCTCCAGGTCACCGAGAGTGAGCCCAGTGTGATGTGGCTCTCGGGGCTGCACATCCCGGAGTCCTACCTCACGGCCCTGGTGCAGGCCACCTGCAGGAAGAACGGATGGCCCCTGGACCGGTCCACCTTGTTCACACAAGTGACCAAGTTCCAAGATGCAGACGAAGTGAATGAGCGGGCAGGACAAGGTACCGTGAGCTTGCGACGGGCCACAGGCTCTCATTTAGGGTTCCTGTCCCTGAGGCATCCTCTATTCAAAGGGACGAGCCTGAGAGTCAGGCTGCTGCAGATGTTTACCGTGTTTGTGCGCTGCCGTGTCTTGACAGCTCTGAGGGTGAATACCTAAGCTTCTCTTCCACTTTCTCCGCTGAGACTGGGGTTCTCAGGGCAGATCTGAACTGTGTTCACCCTGCTCGTTTGTGGGGAGTGAGCTCCTAGGCCAGAATTGCTCTTGCTAAGCATTAGGTCGCCAGGTGGCTTCCCTGTGAACGTTGATGGGGCCAGGGGCATGGGAGCCAGAGTGCAGTGTGGGGTGTGGAGTAGCTTGATTGGAACGATTAAATTATGCTATAACTTCAGGTCCCTTAGACACTGGTTACTGACTGCGCAATGATAGCTGGAAACTCCTGTTTCCCGGGGCCATGTTGTCTTAGAGGCCATTTAACTACAAGGAACACGAGCTCTCCTGAGCTGGCTTAAGGAGCAGGGCTTTCCATAAAGATTCAGGGCGTCTCCCAGGTCCCAGCTGCAGGAGTCCAGCTGGCTCTCGGGGGAACTGGCAAGTAAGTGTCTGGGCTGCCACTCACTCTGGGGCCAAAGGATCATCCTCTTCTCTGCTGCTCTCTGCGTGTCTGCCGGGCCCTCTTCCCCGGGGACAACTCTCTCCCCGCGAGGCTCAGCTTCCCAGTTCCTGGCCACTTGGCTCACGGGGGAGCTGGGGTTGCCATGGTGCCCACTGACTGCCACTTGTCTTTGCAGCCTGAGGGCCCAGGTGATCTGCATCTGTTGCCTTGATGCCGTATTCCTGGGGAGGGGGCAGACACACCCCTCATCCACCTCTGGGGCCATAGGGGAGGTCATGGGGTCTACAGTGTCTCCTGTCTGGGCTGTCCCCCTGGAAAGGGAAGGTGGGCGGGACAGAAATGATGGAGAAAGGCCTGGGCTGTGCGTGTCCTTGGCACCAGGGGGAGGGGGACTCGTCAGTGGCCTTTGTGTGTGCTCTTCATGTGCTCTGCACACACCCAGTCTCTTCCTGGTGTCTCTAGGATGCTTTGTGTCGGGACTGTACCTGGAAGGTGCTGACTGGGACGTGGAGAGAGGCTGTCTGGTCAAGAGCAAACCCAAGGTGCTGGTTGTGGACCTGCCTATCCTGAAGATCATCCCCATCGAAGCCCATCGCCTCAAGCTGCAGGTGAGGCCAGCTCCCTCTGCTCTGGCACCGGGCCCCACGGCAGGGACAGCTGAGGTGGTTGCCAATGGCTGTGCCTTTTAAAACGGGGGCTCTTACCCTCTGTGGGCTGGGGAAGCCTTGGAGACATGATAAAAGCTGTGGAGCCACTTCCGGGAAGATGCACAGATATGTGATCATTCCACAAATGTCAGGTTCAAGTTTAGATCCTGTGGTCTATCTAGGTTAAGGAGAGACTCCTTCCCTTGTGAAAGTCTGCGGGCAGGGTTTGCACACCAAGGCGGTTACACCCGGTGTGGACAGCAGGTGCTATCTCCTTTGCCCTGGCTGGGCTCCACTGTTAACAAGTGTGTCTGCGTGAGCCCAGTCCCCATGGAGGTGGCAGGGGCTGGCCTTGCAGAGCCTCGGCCACACCTGTGTTGTCAGACGCAGCCTTGCTCAAAGGCCCACCACCCTTAGGTTACGCCTTCCCCGCCTTTCCCCTGCAGAATACCTTCCGGACCCCTGTCTACACCACCTCCATGAGAAGGAACGCCATGGGAGTTGGCTTGGTCTTTGAAGCTGATCTCTTTACCACGAAGCACATTTCTCACTGGGTGCTACAAGGGGTGTGCCTCACCCTCAACTCTGATTAACCGCCGGGCAAAGAAAACTGGATAACGCATCCTGAGTCTGGCTGGTGGCGGATGCTGCGGGGACTGGAGGAGGACGGTGATGTCTGCTGCTGTTTCCTGTGGCCTCTCAGCGGGAAGGTGGGGACTGACAACGATCTTCCTTACATTGGAAATCAGTTAACTAACTCTCTTTCCATACAAATTAACCCAAATGTTTTTTTTTTTTAACTATTTTATTTTTAAGATTCTATATATTTAAAAAGTAAATACTAGAGAGCATTTCAAGATGTGTTGTTTTCTTTTCGTTCTCAGAGGAAACACTTGATTAAGCAGAAGTGCCTGGCGTGTCACTGGCCCGAGTGAGAGTCCTAATGTAAATTTCCGCAGGGCTGTTTGACAACCCAGGTCTGTTTCAGCAGATGCTCCTTTTTGGCAAGAGCTGTCCACTCAGAGCACAGAGGCTGCTGGGGGTGGGATTTCGGGTAGAGCCCTGCCCCCCAGCTGGTGGCAGGCTGGGCTGATGGTGCCAGGCACAGAGCAGAGGTGGCCAGACTCTCCCCCGTCTAGAAATCTCTGGCCCCAGCGCCTTTGGCTCTGCCCTGCCAGGGTGCCAGTACAGCTGCTGAGGTTGAGTTTAATTCCTACCTGAGTGTGTATGGGGCACAGACTCGGAACCTCTGAAACCAGTGGCCACCGGACCCCCTGTCCCACTGTGTATCGTGAGGCCGGCCAGCGGCTGGGCTGAGGACAGACAGGGCGGAATGTTCCAAGGAAGGGCTCAGGGCAGTGAGAAGGTGCTAGTCACCGCTGGGGACCTGCTATTTCTCCCCCTCCCACAATCTCCTTCCAGCCCTCCCTCAGATGGTTTAATAAAAGACACAAAAAACAGAAAGAAGGCAGGTTTAGAAAATAAAGTTTGTTGGGATCTTAAACATTTTGGATAAACGTAACAAAAAAATATGAACACACATTCAGGTTGTGGTGCTATGAGGAGCAACGTCATCTTATTTAGTTCCTTGAGCTACACACACAGCTGCTCGGCGCTCGGCGCCGCCCTGGGAAAGGTCTGTCGGGAGGTTACGGGGGCTCCAGGAGGGAGCAGGGGCTGCTTCGGACAGGCTGCCCTGGAGCCCAGGGGGAAGGTCAAGGTTGACACCTGGTGCTCAGACTTCATAATTGGGCGAGAGGCTATCTGAGGTCACGAACGTCGAGGAGCGAGGCAGCCCGAGGCCTGCGCTCTGGCCGCAAGCGCGCTCCGCTTACACGGGGTGGGATTAGAAGCAAGCGATCGGCACGCAGGCGTTTGGCCACGGCAGTTGGTAAATACGTATTCTGCAGCAGGGACTCGGTCACATTTTGGTGTAAGAGGGCAAGAGGAGGAGAATCGGTGGACAGGTCTGAAAAGAATTTGGCATGCACGGGATTCAAAATAAAGTGTGGATGAGTTTTTCCTAGTAGTGCTCACAGTGCGTGGCCAGCGCGGGCCGGCGGCTCACACAGTTCTGTCCGCGCCCGGCTGCTTCCTCGCCGCCTTACCTCCGTTCACCTGGTCGACCGCCAGCGTCTCCACCTCGGGCTGCCCCTGCGGCGGGGCCACGTGGTGGATGCGGTGGGCCACCCCCACGTGGGCCTTGTGCTGCTTGTCGCGGGCCGGGCTGTGCTGCTCGCTGGAGCCGCGCTCGGAGGCGATGGGCGGGATGACGAGAGGCCGCTCCTTGAGGTGGACCTCGGTGGACTCCCGGGCCAGCAGGAACGGGGTGGGGTCGGGCATGGCGTCCACCGGTTCCCGCAGGAGTAGTTTCCGGCTCTCCGCCCCGAATCTGTAGACCTCTTCAAATTCGGGGTGCAGCGGCGCCGAGAGGCTCTTTTTCATGCGGCGGCGCGGCGTCTCGGGCAGCTTGTCTTTGGGGGGTGCCGGCTTGTAGCTGGCCAGCACGGGGCTCCCCGACGGGCTGCCGTCCGAGGTCCCGCTGGAGCTCATGAGCTTCTTCTTGGCGGCGTGCAGCTGCGCCGTCAGGTAGGCGATGGTGCCCGCGCGCTGCTCCAGCTCGCCCGACAGCAGGCTCAGCTTGTGGCTCTTGACCTTCAGCTCCTCCAGGTACTTGCGCTCCCGCTCGCGCAGCGTGTTCTCCAGCACCGCGATCATCGCGTTCTTCTGCTCCAGCTCCCGCAGCAGCTCCGCGTTCTCCTCCTCCTTGGCCTTCAGCTGCGCCTCCAGCTCCTCACACCTCTTCTGGAGCTCGCTGCTTCGGGAAGACCCATCTCCTACAAGAAGCAGCCGAGGCGGCAAGTGAAGGACCCGCCAGACTAAGGCGGTGCCGTGAGGCCGGGGGCAGGCAAGGGGTGAGGGCAGGAGGTCGGGGGGTTGCCAGGCCCGTTCCCGCGCCCGCAGCTCTAGCTTACTGCCTGAGACCATGTCTGCCCACTGTAAAAACGCTGAAGTTCGAGCCCCAGTCTCAGTGTTAGACCCCACCACGTAGTTAGGATTGAACTGGCACCAAATCCCCATGTCTGCTCAGGTGGTGGTTACCAAACGCCTACTACAGTCAAAGCCATCTTGAAACTCAAATGTAAAAGAATTCTCCACGGCTAAAGCACAAAAACTCTGCAGCCAAGAGAAGGAAGGTCAGGCTATTGCCTTTGGTCTCCTCTCATACCCTCTCGCTCAGACAGTGAGGTGTCCCTGGCCCTGCGCCCACCCTGACACCAGGGGCTGCTGCCTGCTCCTGCCGTCCCTGTGTGCCTGCCCTCGCCCCACCTACAGCACACGGCAGCCACCCCACCGCCTCTGCTGCTGCAGTGCCCTGCAGGCCCTATCCCCAGCTGCCTATACCTCACACCTGCTGGCTGCACTTAGCACCCTTGGTGCTGGACCCGGTGCCACCAGCCTGCTTGTCCTCATTGCCTGGGTGGCCTTCCTCCTCACCCAGCCCCCAGGACATCCTTTCCAGAGTCTTCCTTGCTGACATGGAACTCACCCTGAGTGTCCACTCCCGAGTCAGTGTCTCCCAGTGATGCCAGACACGTCCCTCAAATCTAGACAGCCGCTCCCTTCCCACACCTCCATCTTCCCAGCCAGACCGAACCTAGGCGTGCCACAGCCACCTCGAGCCCTTCCCTCCCCAACTCTGCTTGTGCCTGTCAGCTCTCGGCAGACTCATCCCTGCGCCTGCTTCCTGGCCGTGCTCCAGCCCCTCCGGGCTTCCCTCCGCTCCATCTAGCAGTTAGCAAGCTTGCTCACCCTCTAGATGTTGCGCTCCCCTGGTCACAAATGGCTCCTCACTGCCTGATAGAATCCAAGCTGCCCGACGGCCTCCAGTTCCTCAGTGTGTCCCGTGTCACCTGCTCCCACACAAACCACACCCCCGCCGCCCGAGCCTGCCCTCCTGTTCTGTCTTTAGTGTAACTTCCGTCTCCGACCTAACCTCAGATGCGTCCCATATCCTTGGACAAAACCACCAGGGTCCGTGCTGGATGTCCCTGAGCCTCTGTCTCTCCTCGCATGTCCCCCTGCCTGGGCTGCAGCTTCTGGAGCACATTCTGTCCGCCAGACCTGCAGCTTCTCCAGGCCCTGCAGCTGAGCAGACCTGTTTGGTGCGGGGCGAGTGCACATGGCACGCTCACCACAGGTGAGTCACGCACCGGTGCTCCTCGACGTACGATGCGGTTATGTCACGATACACCCCATCGAAGTTGACATACCATTAAGTGAAAAGTGTATTGTCGATATTTTCAACTGACGATGGGTTTGTCCAGACACAGCCCCATCGTAAGGCGAGGAGCACACTGAATACGTACCACTCCATAATGTCGAGAAATCAGAAGTTGAACCGTTGCAAGTTAGTAACCGTTTACATTTCTAAAAACCACGTCCGTGTGTGTGCATGTGCTTAACGTCAGCAATGACTTCCCTGGAAAGGATGTCTGCAATACTATTTTTCATAAGGCTTTTTTTCCCCCCAAAACAAAAATGGATTCTGAAACAGTTTCAGAGGTAAAAAGAGTGACAGAGAGACAAACCCATGACTCTAAAGCCACCTGTGAGACCCAGGAGCCTGGCCACCCTGGCTCGGGCACACCAGCTCAGGCTCGGCGCCCACTGCTCTTCCCCTGAGGCCTGGGGGGCAACATCCGAGTCTGACACAGGACCCTCATGCTCAGGTGGAGGACGGTCTGCGACCTCAGGCCTTCGACCCTATGCCCAGCCAGACGGGAACATCTGGGCTTTTTCTCCCCCCAGCCAGGGCTGCGCAGGGCTGACAGCTGGGACACTTGAGAACAAGGCTCTCCCTGGGCTTTGCTTGTGTCCTGGGAGGGGCAGATGAGGGGCAGTGCATGAGGGCAGAAGGCCTGGTGGTCAGGCGGGACTCGTGTTTGTGGGCTGTCAGATGACATAAGGTTCAGAGATGTTAAAGAACTTGCCAAAAGCCACACAGCCACTCCCAGTCAGAGCAGAGCCTGAATCCAGGGCTCACTTAATGTCGAGTAGCAGGTGTTCTTTTTGGCCGTCCCTTACCATCCTAGCTGTGCTTTCTCCCAGGGTGGCCTTGGCTTTGGACTGATGCTTGTTGGCCCCGACTGAACGGGTGTTACTGGGGGAAGGAGCTGGTGCTCCTGTCCCCAGACTCTGGAGAGCTGCTCTCTGGTGACTGTCCTTCCTGCAAATCAGCACCTCCTGTTCTGCCAATTTTCCACTTTTTATAGGAAGCTCCACTCCACCTCTTCCTCTACACACACACCCTTTCTCGAAATTCCATTCTCCCCCCATCAAAGCTGTACGTACACTGAGCTGATGGCAGCAACTGTTCTGTCACTGAAAGCAGTATGTCCCAGCCTGCCTGAGCACAGCTCACAGTAGCCTCAAACTCCTGGGCTCAAGTGATCCTCCTGCCTCAGCCTCTCGAGATAGCCGGGACTACAGGCATGCGCCACCACACCCAGGTAATTTTTTAATCTTTTGCAGAGACAGTGTCTATGTTGCTCAGGCTGGTCTTGAACTCCTGGCCTCAAGTGATCTCCCCACCTCGGCCTCCCAAAGTGCTGGGATTACAGGAGTGAGCCACTGCCTCCAGCCTGCAGCACTTTTTAAACATACAGATTCCCAGGTTCCCTCCCAGACTTTTGGAATCCAGGAGTCTGTACTTCTGACCTGTATCTACAGCGGCTTAGGATGGGGCAAGTTTGGGGCGCACCAGTGTAAAGCGATGACTTTCACCCCTGGGGAGGGCAGACACCCCACCAGAACCGCCTGAGGGGCTTTTGCTGCCTCAGCAGTGAGATGCTCCCTGCAAACTGCCACCTTCGGGATCTGCTGCTGATGAGAGGACCACACCAGGTGGCCGGGTGGCCTTGGGACTCAGGGTTGAGAAACTCAACTGGAGAAGCCAAAGGGCAGGAACTGTGCTTTTGCAGATTAGCCTGGGCCAAGAGGGACGGGAGCGAGGACATCCTGGTTTCCATGACAGATAGCTCCTTTCGAGGATTTGGTTTTGGCAGGGGTGGAGGCTGGGGCCCCCAACTCCAGGTTGAAATCTCCTGCTGAATTCCTGGAGGCCCAGGTCCTGGCCTCAGGGGCTGCGGGACACGACCCTGGTGGTCTTCCTGTACACGGGACTCCTGAGGGTGGCTCCTGTCCCAAGGCCCGAGAAGTCTGACCGTGCCTTCTCTACCACACACAGACAAAAAGATGTCTTGGCTCCTGAAAGGAGCACTTAGGAGACTGTAATATGAGCAACACAAATGGAAAACCTGGTGCCCGGTAATACACCAAGACTCTGGAAATAGTCCATGTCTTTTACAAGGAATTGGACACTCTCATGAATAATAACTGCCCTTGTGAAGCCTATTTAGAAAGATGCATCTCGCCCCAAATGCGCACTCTGCATCCTCTACCTCTCCACCCTGTCCTGGGGACCCCACTATTCACGACAGGCACAGAGGACCCTGGGAAGGCCCAGGTTTCTGTCTCTTCAACCCTGGCTGCCATCAGGCTAACAGCTTTGTGGTTCCCTGATGTTCTAGAGGATTCTGGTTGGGGGACGTATTTCTGGGACTGCAGTCCAGAGAAAGATGGTCACCGATCCTCTGGGGGCCACCTAGTGTTGTGTCACTCACCCAGCCGGTGTTTAGAGAGCACCTGCACTCACCAGGCCCCTTGCTAAGCTGTGGGGACGGGGGGCGGGGTGCGTTCTGCCTAGCACTGCCGCTCCTTTTCCACCTTTTGCGTTTAATTCACATCTATTTTTATGTCCTGATTACACGAGAAGCACATACTCATTGTAGAGAAGTCAAAAAATCCAGAAAAGCATATAACAGACATTCCAAAGACATGTAGCAATCAAAAGAAAATAAAGTCACTCATCCCCCTGCCCACTGATAACTACTTCTACACTGAGGGGTCCAAACATCCTTCTCGTCTGTTCTTAGCGAGCTCTTGCCACATACAAACCCATCATAGCAAATGTGTTTTCTTCTAAGTGTGTAACTAGTGAAAACAAATGGTACCAACACAAACCACAAAAGGGAATGATACTGTGATTAACTTTTGGGGAGGAGTTCTTACCTGTCTGTTCAGAACTTTTGAGTGTCAGTTCATATGTCAAATCTAAAAAGGAAATTTTATACATTAGTTCTGTTATGGCACATTTCAAAGCCTTCATCAGCTGTGAGAATGCACAACCGATTCCCATGATTAGGTAGCAAGTCGTGCCCAGACAGAGCAGGGTTTGGCAGCCCCAGAGGCAAGCATGAGAACAGCAGAAGATATCAGTGGCCACTGTCCTTACTAGGGTTAAGAGGGGACCCTCCTTTCCCCCAAGAGCCCCCATTCCCTTTCCCCCAAACACACATCCCAACAATCCAAAATTAGCGAGCAGCTTGCTCTATATACTACATCTTGGCTGTCCTTTCCAAAATGCATTGTAAATTCTAACCATTGTACTTTAATCCTTTAAGTCCTCAGTATGCCAAGAAAAGGCTTTGCAGCCCTGGCTCAGTGCGTTTCCATTATGCAACACGTTCACGTGGGCTCCTGCGAGGACGGGGAGCCGGCGAGAGCTGGCCTGGCCCGCTTCTCATCTTGCCACTGCGGCCTCATGACAGGCTCCGCGGTGCCACAGCTGTCTGTCTGTCCGCAGCCCTGGCCCCCGACCCCAGGATACCTGTGCAGTGTTGCTGCAGTCGCCGGATCTCGGCGTGCAGCCCCTTGAGTGTGCTGGCGTGCTCCCGCTGAAGGAACAAGAGGTTCTTCTGCGCACTGTGCAGCTGGTTCTCCAGGTTGGTGGCTGCCATGCTGACATCCAGGTGACCTGTGGGAAACACAGACCCCAGTTGCTGTCCCTGACAGCGAGGGTCCCAGGGTGGTCAGCTGGAAGAGGGAGCTGCCCCCTGCCTACCCTCCTGGGCTGTGGATGTGGAGGGCTGCACTCCTCCGGGATAGAGAAGGAAACCAATGGAGCCTGGAGGGCGAGGACCTTGGGGGTCTACATTCCTGTCACCACAGTGAGGCCCAAGTGCAGGGACAGAAGCCTCTGCTTCCTGAGCACCTTAGTGTGTACACTAGTACCACACCTGGCACACGAGTGAGCTATGTCCAGTACAGAGTCCAAAGTTACTTTACTTGCTCATGAGGAAACAGGTTAAGAGGTGGATGAGGCTGGGGGTCACACAACCAGTAAGTACGGAGCAGGGTTCACATCCAGGGGCCCCAATTCCAAATCCTCTCCTCGCCATACGCCACCTGAACTCAACAGACTCTGACTGACCAAACCTACTCCTGAAAGATCCCCTGACTGCTTTCTCGCAGGAGAACCCAGCACCTGGGAAGGGGGCTGAAGCCCCCCTGAGTGTCTGGAGCAGGCCAGAGCGGGAACAGGGGGCGGGGAAGCCCCCACACTTAACAGGGTGCAGAGGAGCCCCAAATCCTTCTTGGGAACGTCCCGAGAACACGTGTTATGGGGCCACGTGGTGGCTTCAGGAGTCTGGGATCCGTCCCCAATCCCTCCCCCCCACACCCCACCCTGGCTTCCATCATCCAGCGCTGGCGCGGGGCCTCAGGTTCTCTGCCTTTACTGTAACCCAAGAAATGTGGCGAAGTTGATCAGTCTTTCTGGAAAAGCTACCAGAGTAATTCAAGACGCCTTGCACAGCACTGAAAAATACCAAGGATGAAATGTGGACTATTTTAATTATTCTTGTAAATCCGGAGCCTCAGAGTCCAGTTTCTCTAACCTGCTATGCCTGAGAACCCTCCCTAAAGGAAACACTGCGTGCGGCACGTTTGCAGCATGGCAGGATGGGAAGATTTTGGAGACAGTGACACACCCAGGCTGTCACCACTTCAAGCGATACTGATCACTCCTCATTATTCGTCAGGCCAGTGATGTATCTGCACACTAGCTCTGGAGCTGGAGACACTTCCTAACTGGAACTTAGGACACACCGTCACTCACACGAAAGCATCTCGCAAGGTCACTCAGATGAGAGGACACAGGATGCCAGGGGAGCCTGGAAGAAGGAAATAGAATGAGACAAAGCTCAAGAAGAGGAGTGAAAAATGTCACACCCTAAAGAGGACATTTCAGTCGGCGGGGGTGGGGGGGTGAGGGGGAAGTGACAAGAGAAAGCAGTGACGACCAGGAAACCATTCAGTTTTGGTGGGAGCGTTCACTGGTGTGCCTCACCACAGGCAGAACTCGGCAAAGCCTATCTGAAGCCTCAGAACTGATGTCTGCCTGAATAGCAATTTTGTGTCTAGGAATCTGCCAAAGAGAAATTCGTACTTTTGTGTGTGAAGAGGCAGCAGAGAGAATGGTCATTCCGGTGCAGCCTGCAGTTAGAAAAGCCTGGAAACAGACTCAGAACCCAGCAACGGGAGCTGCTCACATACCGCGGGGCCCTTGCTCGGCCAGTTTCCGTGCAACGAAGGGCCGACTCTGGCCTGCAGCTCGCCTGGCTCCCGGCTGGCGACGGTGCCGGAGCTCAGTGTCCATCCCGCAGGCCCTTCAGGCGGGAGCAAGGAAAGAAGTGTCTGCCTGAAATCATCTGTCTGCTGTAACCACAAACTCCCTGGACAGGCCGCGGGGCCAGATGCTATTAGCTTCTAGATGGAGCCCCCAGGCCCCGAGCTCCCCGTCCTGTCTGCTCAGCGCGTGGCCGGAACAAAGGAGCCAACTGCGGCCAAGGCAAGTTCGTGAGTGAACCGCGTGGGCTGCGTGTTCCCTGTGGAAGGTGAGCCCCTGTGACCTTGCCCTTCCCTCACCAAGCGGAACGTGTGCAAGCTCAGCAGCCTTGTGTCAAAGGAAGGAAGAACCCAGGGTGCGGCCTGAGCTTTCGGGGCACGACCCCCGCTGCACTCAGCAGCCCTGAGTCACTCTGGCGCCGGGTCCACCTCTCACCTGCAACGCTGGTCCCGGGATCTGAAGGGGGCTTTGGAAGTGGAGCCGAGCTGCGAGGCCGACACTGTAAAAGGACAGGCTCAAATCTGAGATTCCGTTCGTTAGTGGGAAATGCAGAGCCCACATTTTAGGGGCTTGCCATTGAAGAGAAAGAACAATTTACATTTGATCCAGCACTTAGCGGGTCTAGCAGGACAGGCCTAGCAGCTCAGCACCGCCCCCCGCCTCGAGCACTCTCCCCAGGTGCGCACCTGGGAGTCAGTCACCTGACTCCAGAATTGCACGCCACTTGTTTCCAATCCATCGAGGTTTCTCAGGGATCCATCTTCAAAACTGGCCTCAAATCCACTCACTTTCCCCAAGGCCACCATCACCCTCACCCGAAACACTGCAGACAAACCTCCCTCTGTCCTCACGGGCCGGCTCCGTTCCATTCTCCACACACATGGGAAAAAACATTCAAGACTGCTTAAAAGCATTCAACGGTTCCCACACCTCTGAGAATCGAGTAGGTTTGCCCAGCCCTGAGACCGGTCCTGCCACCCCCAGGGTCCCCACGGCACCAGCCTTGCTCCCAGTGCCCCAGTGGGCTGTGCTCGTCCCACTGTGGTGCCCTCTCACGGCCCCTCCTCTGCCCAGAACACCCTTCTTGGCCCCTTCTCTCCCGCAGCCCACCTTTCTGTTTACCTTTTGGGTCTCAGCGTAAGTTCACTTCCTCCCGGAACCCCTGGGCCCCAGACTACGCAAGGCTCTGCAAGCCCACGGCACCTGACGTGCCACACCCTGTCCCCAGTTTTAGCTAACTGCCTTCGTGTGAGGGTCCCTAAGTGTGAGTCCATCCCCTGGTGGGCAGACTCAGGTTTGCCCACCGCTGCCCCCCGCCCCGGCACAGTGCCTGGCACGCAAGGGGCCATGGCAAGCACTTGTTAAACGAACGAGCCCAGGTGTCAGTCTCTCAGGGACGCCAGAGGACACGAGACCTTCAGGGCCGAGGAGCCTTTGCTTCTGTGGGCTTCCTACTTAGGCACTTACTTTGCAGGCACGCCTTGCTCAAAGAAAACCTGATACACTAAGATATCCTAGAAGTTCAAAACAATTTCGCCCAGCCCTGACAGCACAAAATGAGGTGTGCCTACACGTGGAACCGCTTCCATGGTCTACTACGGGGAGCAGGAGGGGAGTAAAAATGTAACCTTAGTGGCTACCCCATTCCAATCCTAGTGTGGTCTTAAATTTCATTTGTAACAAATTTAAATATGATTTAAACCAGTATTCATACTCCAACTGCCTTGGTAAATCAGCAACTTTGAATCGTAACTACTCTATTTCATTAACCCACCGTGGTAACTACAGAAATAAAAACGTGTCCTTGAAGCTTCCCACCATCGTGGGTACACAGTATGGCCGAGAAGAAAGGCAAGGGGAGCAGGGAGAGAGTGCGCAAGCGAGCTCTGGCGACACCACTGGAGTCCTGACAGTTGGAGGACAAGGATCTCCCACCTGGTGACATTCACTGTCCATCTCCCCTTCTTCCTCACTCAATGCTGACTTAAATGGGTCCAACGTGGAGATGTCATCCGTGCAGGGCATTCTACAGTTGTTACCACACACCTGGACAAGACAGGGCCCTCCTGGGGCTGAGGAAACAAATCACATCTCCAAATGGCATCCAAATTACTACATTATTTTCTAACCAGCCCAAAAGAACAATAGTATTACTGGCTTTCTGAGGGCGAAAGAGTTGCTGCACTTTGAAAGACAGTGATGTCTCCAATTTCTATCCTTAGCCGCTGCTGACACGTAATCACCGTGACGATTTAATCCTTCCAGGAGTGTGATGTGAACAAAGCTACGGACGCATCCTGTTTAGGCCAAGACGACACCGCGGAGAGATGCAGATAATTCCGAAGAAATGGACTTGGTCCCGAGAGGCCTCATTCAGCATCTGAGACACTCTAGGAATCAGCGGCATGAAGGAGCACTCATGACCGACCCCTGAAACGGCCCGTGTGCTGGATGGAAGCAGAAACGCAGGGCGTCCACCACACATGGATAATGCAGGCCGGCGAGAAAGGCGACCCCGCCCGAGCCGCGGGTCAGCAGTAAGGGAGGACGACACTCGCAGAGCCGTCTTGCAAAACACTGCACTTTCTGTGTCACGAGGGCACACACTACAGACTGTGGGCTCTCTGTGCTGCAGCCTTGTGACGTGAGCCAATCCAATTTTGTCTCTAAGCGTTGCTGGGAGCCGTCAGCAATTTTACAGTTATTTGCTCAACCAAAGGCAGCACGGCCTGGACACTGGTCCTCTTCTGCCCTTGGAGACACACACTGCACTCGGCTGCACAGAATGGGGTTCCCAGTGACTGTCACGTGCAGGGCCCGCCACAGCCGCAGCCAGAGGGCCAGCCCCACGCTGGTGACACGCACAGCTCCCTAGTTTCTGTCCCAAAGAACTCCGGCAGAAGCAACGCACGTGGGCGCTGGGAGGGTGAAAGCTGCTGTCCAAGTTACCTTGATCATGACTCAAAGGTTAAGCCACATACACATTTTTTCGTGTGGTAAATTCACTAGGTGTTAAATTTCTGTTAATTTACTGTTTACAAGTTCAGAAAATTAACATTTGAAAAAGGCTTTCCATTCCAAATTCTACAGAGATAGGCTCTGAAGACCTGGCCAAGACAGCTTCCTGGAGTGGGGTGAGATACTGCTGCCATTTCCTGGTGACACTGTCTTTTAAAGGAGGGGCATGGAGAGAAGAAGGGCCCCCACCTCACTGGGCCTGCCCCCTGGCAGGGCAGGAGGCTCTCGGCCCGGGAGGGAGGGCCACGCGCCGTCTCGGAACAGCGCTGCTCTGCTCGCACGGGGCAGGCTCCACCGGCTGTCTAGACCGTGGGTCAGAAAAGTACACAGTCGAAAAGGCCCTGCGGACCACCCAACGCAGCAAACAACTTGCTAACGAGTCTCGCCTGTAGTGCTGGCCAAGGTTTCCAGGAAGCTGGGCGAGGGTGAGGCATTCTGGGCCTAGCCAGTGCCCTCACAAAGCAGCAAGACCAGCTTAGGAACAAAGAACTAGGTATCCCACCCTGGAGAGTGGGGTGCCCACAGATGCCCTGTCCCGGGGCCAGGGCCACACTCACACTCTTCCTCTCCAAGGCCAGGCTGACAGGAGCCCTCTGGGGGCTGAGTCAGCAACAAGGCTGTTCTGGGAAAAAGCAGCACTCAGCTCGGCCACCAGCTGCCAGGCCGCTCAGATGCTTCTGTGGGGAGGAGCCAAAGCCAGACTTATCTTTTCCCCTCTTCAAAATACACCTTTTCCTTTGGTGTCTCTCCTGTGCACACACATTGCCTTCCTCTGATCACATGGCACCTCTGATGCTCTTGGGACCGAGCCCACATCCCTAGAGGCCCTGCCAGGTCGCCTGGCCTCCCCTCCCCATCCCACCCGGTCCCCTCCCTGCTCTGTGCTCACTGACACTGGTGTCCTCTGGACCCTGGCCACACCCCTCCAACACAGGGCCTTTGCACATCTTGTTCCCTCGTCTGGAACACTCTTGGCAAACCACCTCCCGCCCCCCAGCCTAATTAACTCCCATCCTTCCCGCACATCTGAACTCATGCATTACGTACGTGCTTCAGATAATTTTATATACCTCATAATGGTACTGAGTAGAGAGCTAAACCAGAATGACACTGCACTAATCAAAAAGCACTGCAGCAGCATTGATTTGGACATGACCTCATCCCATAATTTCTCGACATGCCAGAAGCAATATTTTAAAGTATCCCTAACCTACATTTCTTAGACTAAAAAAAAAAAATGGAATATCTTTGGTAGTAAAGGGTCTCACCATTTAATAATGGGAAATTTCTTTGTTTCTGAGCAACCCAAAGCAAATCCATCTTTTAGCTGAACACAAAGCCTGTGGAAACCGGGTAATAATTTTAGAATCTGAAAAAATAGCACACCAGTACTCAGGTGGTAGCTGTGAATTAGTTATAACAAGCTATTTTAGATCCTAGTCATGAATAAGTTATAACCCATTCACATTTGGTCCTCTCCTAGCCGGGCGGAGGGGAAGAACTGGAGCCCTGCCGCCCCCTGTGTGCGTTCGCAGAAGCCCGCCCGACCCCGCTGCCTGGCCCTTAACACAGTGCGGCGACTCAGCGTTTGCGCACAAGGACCTCTGAGGGCTTTCTCGGGGGAACTTTCTGTATGCCCTGGTGTCCTATAGCTTAAGCACTCCCATCAAGAAAATGAAGGTTGGCCAGGGAACAAAGGCAGCAATTGTAGTGATTAAATGTAAGAGGAGAATAAACTGATTCCTAGCAGGGAGGTGGTACTTTCTAAGTAGATTCACGGACTCGGAAAATGTTGAGGGTAAAGAAACCTGCAAAAGCAGCCACCCAACCACCGCTTTGTTTCATGATTAAGAAACCAAGGCCCAGAGAAGCTTTGCTCAGCACAGTGAGATAAAGAGAACAGAGTGTACGGACGCTTGAGGAGTTAGACTGTGGCCGAGGTTACATCTGAATCCTATCTTGTCACCTGAATCACCGTGAGCCCTGACTCACAGGGCTGCTTTACATGCTAAATGCAAGCAGGTGTGGTGTCTCCATACAATAAGTGCTCAATACAGGTGCGCTATATTATTTTTATATAAGTATTGGTCAGCAGTTCTATAAATATACCTCCAAGTTGTTCACTTAGTCCTACTAGCATATTTCCTGAGCATCATCTACGTATGGAAACGAGCTGGCAAAGGAAGTCCAGGTATTTTCAAAGAGGAAAACATAAAAGCAAATAGAAGCATTTTCTGGTGGCCTTTATCCTCCATTTTCACTGGAGAGGAGCCATTTAGGGAAGCAAATGCAGAGAGGTAGGCAGAGCAGGGCACCCCGAGGGACAGTAAAACCTACTTCTTCCTTTGAAACAATCTATAGTACTGTACGAGAGGCTAAAAAAAGGTCCAAGGCTAATTAGGCCATCCCCTTTCAATCCAAAATGCCTGCTTTTAAGAAAGGAACCTTATCATCTCTGAAAATGAATACCAATGTTAACTCTGAATTCACAATACCCTGGATAAATAAACTGTTTTACGCCGTAGGACCCTACTATTCCTACTTGTACAAGTGTTTAAGAAATTCAACTAGTAAGTGATGCGAAAATCCCAAAAAGATAGGGCAGCAAGAAAAAGGACATCATTTCAGGGAGGGGTAAGCATTCAACAATGACTCCAGGAATATTTTGGTAAAAAGAGTGGACACCATTACAAAATGGGAACAAAAAATGTTGAAGGCAAAGGTGCAACTATTTTTTCAAAGAGACAAAAAAATCTTCCTAATTAATCATTCTTAAAGAATTTTTTTTAAAACCTAATAAAAATGGGTGTGGTTAAGAGCTTAGCACCAGAGTCAGAGAGTATTGGTTTCTAGTTCTGACTTGGCCACATTCAACTGCAACCTAAGTTCCTTACCTTTCTCTTCTATAACAATAACCATAGTACCTACAAGACATAGTGACTGGGAGGATAAAATGAGATTTTTCAGATAAAACCTTTAGAGTATGTCACATTATTGTAAAAAGGTGGTAGCTGAACTAAATTTGGACTCACTCAAATGTGAGAACTTTGGACGGAGATGTTTTGTGGGGTTCCCTATTCTCTGGGTAGGCAGCAGACATTTTCTTTTAATAGGTTAAGTTTCTAAAAGCTAAAAGGAAAACTCTAATGGAAACAAACAAAAAAGTCTTGTATTTTGCAAGATAACCACCACACAAAATAATCTGAATGTCAATAAGGGGTGAGCATGACACATCTAAACTATGCAATAATTAAAAATAATGTAGAGTTATTGACAAGGGAATATGTCTATGATAGGTTAAGTTTTAAAAAAGTATGTTAAAAGCTATATGCATATCATCACATTTTTGAATAGATAAGTAGAGGAAAAATCTAGAAGGATACATACCAAAGTGTTAAAAGCATTTATCTCTACATGGTAGGACTGTGGGTGATTTTTAATTCTTAAAAATTCTATTGGTACAACCTAAACCTTATTTAATGATGAACACATATTACTTTATAGTTAGAAAAAATTAAAAAGCTATTTCTTGTAACAAAGCTAATCACTAATTATCCACTAACAAAGTAGTATCATATGTTTCAATAATATTATTCCAAGGTTATTATGGATTGCCAGAATTGTGACTCATTTACAGGCACCAAGAAGAATTAATGGGAAGGCAATTTTTACAAAAGCAACAATTTAGTGTCCCCAAGATACGTAGAAAATGACAATGATGAACTGTTAGGTACCTCCCCCCCATGCATTATCCATCATAAAATACAAGGCCCATCCACAATTCTTTAGACACTGACAGCCATTTCCTTCTGAAAGGACGTACAGCCTAACATTAAAGTTATAATAGATGTGATTAGAGAGATCGGCAATTAGACATGGAAATAGGATACGTGTCCTGTCTGGGAAGTCTGCAGTCACCGGAGGCCGACATGATGGATTTATTAACTGGGTTTCTCCGCATTCTGATTATCTCACACTGTAGGAGTCTCTATTTGACTTCTATTTAAAAACTACGTCATGTGTCTGTATACTGATAAGGCCTTGGCCCCTCTGTGTGAAAATGTCTCAAGAAAGCACGTTAGTATTTCAGTTTGCTTAAGGGTGTCTCTGAGTGGGCTGTGCAGGCCAAGACAGGCAATGCATGAGCTCCCACGGTCCCCTATGGTAACTTCTGGAAGTGCAATGGGCATCATGGAAGATTGGATTACTAATAGCCAGGATGCTGGTACCCTGTGGAAGACCCTACCCCAGGAGGTGGGGCCACCAGCACCCCATCTCCTGACCCTCAGAACAAGGAGGGGTTGCTATTCAGGCATGGGCATGTGCCTGCAGAGTCAGCTCAGCACGTTCTATTGCAAAGAGACACTCAGAGAGAAGTTGCTTCTAGAGGTGGCGGCGGCCAAGTGCCAGGTGGGGCTGTGGTGGCTCTGCTCTGCCTGCAGCCTCCTCCTGCCCTTTCTGGGCAGCACCCAGCATGCCTGTCCTTTGGCGATCACTCAAATAGCCTTGTTTCATGAGCTAGAGCTGGAAACATTTGCAACTCAATAGAAATGTCATTTGTGAACTTCTAACAAGCTTGTCATTTACCAAAATGATCCTGAGCCAACAATTTAAGGACATAAATATCTCACAATTTACCAAATAGTAGTGATATTTTCTTTTAATGGAAAGGAAAATAAGCAGTTCCTATCTAATTAGTGTTTCTATTTCCATGTCTGATTGTGATTATTTTAATTGTCTATTGGTTGATAACTAGAAGATACAATGACCCCAAATGCCAAATTGTTTTTTCACACTAATGAAATAGGAGATATTTCTTAAATCTTCGTGCTTGATCATCAAAACATAAACTGCAGTTCCTAGGCCAAGAAGACATGTTCACTTGCTTTAAAAATATCTCTCTATATGGTCTGCCAAACAGCCGAACCATTTCAGCTGACTTAACTGATATGGCTTCTTTTATACATTTTGTGGGTCTGCCTAATTATGGTATAGGTTTTAAAGAAAGAAAATTATGCATTAACTGAAACTCTATATACTTTAATTTAGCCATACTTTTCCTTTACTACTTACCAAAAGTAAAAGAGGCAATTGTTTCATTAGCTATAATAAACCATATTTTGCTAATCTGGGCATCTGAGAAGATGACTGTCACCTACAGAGAAAAGAGACTTTATCCTTGTGTTATAGTAGAAAGAGCTCTGCCTGGTGCCAGCAAAGTCATCTTGGACAGCATAAGACTTTGGCTATGTGATCAAGCAAAAGTCAGTCAACTCCTCTGACTTGCCTGTCTACAAAACGGGCCCACACTGATTACTTCAGCAGAGTTTAAGCAGGCAGGACGTTAGAGATCTTCAACATTACTAAAATAGTCCAACAATAGTCAATTTAGTAACTCAAGTCACCATGACCAGGCATTTAGTCATTACGTACCTTCTGGTGACCAATAATAAAGTATTTTTTACTGGACATGTATTTCTTTGGGATAACATAGCTTAAGTACTAATATTTTTAAAAGATAAACAATTTTTTAAGACGGCATTTACCATTTCCCTAGGTCTTCATGTCCTAGAACCTTTTTTTGATGGCTTCAGCGTGTCCATTTACCGTTGCCTGACCCTTGCCTTTCCATCTAGTGATCTGCCAGCCCCAGCATGGATGTTCAATTCTTTAAAAGTTTCCTTTCCATAAGCTCCCTGTGTGTGTACAATAAGTGAGGCACATTTACTGATGACATTTCAGACTGGCTCCCATAAAGTTCTTTCTACTCACAATCATGCTTTATTATGTCAGGGCATGAGAGAACTCCCAGAATCATATATTCTAGTTCTTTAGGAGGTTGTGCATTAAGTTCCAGGAAAGGAGAAACACTCCCCATAAAACATCTAAGAGTGTCTGTCCTTTATAATACACCAGCAACTCTAAGGTCCAGACACAGCTGTCAGAGTGAGAATGACACCAGGTAAACAGGTTCTGTGTGTGCTATTTTAAGGCTTATCTCTGTAACCAATTTGGATCATCTTAGATAAAATAGCCATTAGTATATTAACCCGGTAGAAATAAATGAAAACCAGTAAAGGAGAGTAAAATGGGAGGCAGGACAACCGTATTTCATAGATGACATATCACCTGTGGGAGGAGAGCAGGAGAAATTGGGGAAAGTAATGTACTCATTAGGATTTTTCAAAAAATGGGATGCAATCCAGTACTTTCTTATTCTTACTGTGCTACACCTTGTTAAAGGTCACTATTTTTCATTTGCACTTTTGTCACATTTTGCCATTTGTACAACTGTCTTTGTTTTCTTCTTCTGCTTGCCCTCATGCTCCCACAATGGGATTAATTATAATCCTTGCTTTGTGACACACTCTTTCAGGGCCAACTTTTATTTAGATACTTCTATTAATAAGCACCCAATGTATCCACATTTTTGGAACTCAGCAATTTTGGTTTACAGTGACATTCCCCATTTGAAGTCCAAAATTCTGAGGTTGATGTTTCAGCTGCTTCTAGTTGATCCAACTATGATGATGCCTATTGGTCAGTCCGGAGCCTGGGGGATTTCTATTTCCTCCTAGTGTTCAGAATATGTAGGATGGTCACCTTAGGTCACACATAGTAGCCACTGTCCTCGCTGGTCGAGGGAGAGTGGGAAGCAGCTTCCATGCCAGTGACGTAGTTGCTACACACACGCCCCACAAGGCCTTTCCGCTGGCGCTGCCCTGCTTCTCAAGGGTGTGACCACTACACTTCAAAGTGGGTAACAGCGATTGGTTTTGACAATTCTGTCCTAACACAGCCTCGGGTCAGAAAAGACTCAAAGGCATGTTTTAATCATGAAAAGCTGAAAATCATTAGTAAAAACAGTAATTACAGCTATTATTTACCAAGTGTCCTTGTGCCAGGCTCATAAAAATCACTTAATTCGTGAAACAATCAGGCAAGACAGGTGTGATTACACCCATTTTTTAAAGAACTGCAGCTCCGAGGAGTAAAGACACTTGCCTAAACCTGCAAACACTAACAAGTGCACGGGCTAAATGCAAATCCAGTTCCAAAGGCTGCCGCCTTCTCGGCCATGTGCCTTCCAGGCGCGTTCTCCAATCCAAAACGTGCAGTGTTTGGAACCTGAAGTTCCCGTGCAGCTCTGGGAGGTGAGGATGAGCTGCCTTCCCACAGAGAGAAATGGCCAGTTCTGGTGTTTTCGGTGCATTCTGGAATGTTCGGTCCAAGCGTGGCCATTTAAGAGTGGAGTGGCAATGCTGCTGACAGTGACAGCAGTTGCCACCTGTCAGTGTTCACTGTGTGCCAGGTCCTGTGCTGAGGCTTCCAGGCCATGTCTTAGATCTTCACATGCTCTATGAGATAGGGACCTTTTGTTTCCCCAACTTTACCTGTGGGGAAACTCAGGCACAGAGAGCTTAGATAATTTCCCTTGAGATTACACATAAACTCGGTATTTTCCTGGTATTTTGTGGATCCCTCTTCCTTTTTCAAGGAGGGAGAAACTACGCTAACATAGGCCTACATTTTTTTTGTCAGATGAGATCTGATCCTTTACTCAGAAATTCTTTTAGCTGAGTCTTAAAGCATTCATTGCCAAGATTTTACTAAGGGGTAAGTAAGGTTCTCCACTGGTTGTAGTTCGGTTGAAAGTGGACGGTACAGAGGAGATGCACCCAATCCATGAGCTGCTACAGTGACATAACAGGGTAGAGATTAACCCCAGGATCCAGATCCAGACTGTCACGGTTTGAATCCTAGCTCTGCCACTTAGTAACTAAACAACCTCGGGCATGTTCAATATAACTCCCTGTGCCTCATTTTCCTTATCCGCAAAATGGGAAATTAGTACCTACCTCATTAGGTGTTGTGAAGACTCAGTTTAAGGCTATCCAACAGAACTTTCTGTGATGGTGGAAATATTCTATTCTCTGTGGTCCAATAATATAGCCACTAGCCACATGTACCCATTGAATAATTGAAATGTATGTGGCTCATGTGTCTGAGAAACTGAGTTTTTCATTTTATTTATTTGGATTAATTAAAATTTACCCCCATGTGGCTGGTGTCTACCATACTGGGCAGTACAGATCTAGAGCATTTAGAACCATGCTTAGAATTGTGTGTTTGCTATTCTTATCACTCCAATATGGAGAGTCACACAAACAGGTTTCATTTGCTCTCAAACCATTATGGAATCTGTTGTGGCCTCTTTTTACTTTGCCCTGCAGATCATAATTTAACAATTTTAACGGCCATTATCATCATACTAGGCCATTTTATGTCTTCATAGCATTTACCACTATCTAAAACTAGGACATTTATCTTTCTTACCTTACTAGCATGTAAACTCTTAAGAGAAAAAGCGCTTTTCTGTCTTGTTCCCTGCTATATCCCCAGCACCTAGAATCAGAAATGTCTCTAATAACTGGAGCTGGCCCTTTAAAAAAGGGTTTGCTACAGTAGGTGAAAATTAGTGATCCCACTCAATCCATGCCCCTCGTTAGGTACTAGACTGTTTTGTGTTGGTGAGCATGAGAGAGCTTGGAAAAATTTCTCTTACTGGCATGAGGATATGGTAGAGGGAAGGACAGCTAGTTCATATGCATGCCTTAGGGGCACTGGGGTTAGTGGGAAAGCTCTCAAATAAAAAGACTAAAAAATTATCAAGCCATACAAGAGTTAAACAAAGTTTCTTTTCTGTGGGAAGGAAAATATGGCCTTGCTTAGGACCTTTTGTAGGTATCTTATTTGGTGTAGCTTACTGACCCCTGGAAAATGTATTTCTGTTAACGAGCCAACCATGTAAACTGTTGGTGCTGACACTGCACAGCATCAGCCCTGAGACGTAGCTGTGCCACGGGTAAACTGAGGGCTCAGGTCATGCTTTATGAACTTTTCGGTGGCACTCAGAAGCTCAGAAACTCAGGAGACGCTGAGCTTTGATGCTGCTTTCCCTGGTCTGTGTCAAAATGAGAAAAATGAGGACAATGCAGTGAGTTTCCCATAAAGCTAACTTTGCTTGACTCAAAGGAAAATTATTTTCATTTTAGAGTTGCCAAATTAAAAAATGCACTGTTCCATGAACTGCAAAGCCTGGGAAGCAGTTGAATCATCAGGAGCTTAACATCATAATTGATTTTGTTTTTTAATTTGTTTTTTGAAGTTTACAAGGCTTATTATTATACAACAGGCTGGGCAATCAGTCCTCCCGTTAAATATGCATCTAGGGGCTAAAGATCAAGCCAGCATATGTTTCCAAAGTGCTCACTGTGTACTTAGTTCTACGCTTACAATTTATTTGGGGATATGAGACTCAGCCACTAAAGTACAAAGAAAACAATGCATAATTAAATCCTCATGAGATATACACCAAGCACAGGAGCCGGGGAAGGCCGTCCCTGAGCTCCGCCCATCACTGCGCCTGCAGCTGTTTCCCTGCCTGTCTCCCATTCTGGGCTGTGTGCATCCCTGCACGGCAGGGGCCAGGTCCAGTTGTTACAGCATCCTGGTACCTTACACGTTGCCAGGCGCATGGAGGCGCCTAGTGAATGCCGAGTGAATAAGGACTGGAGTGACGAAGGTTTTATTCTGAAGAGGTTAGTTAGAGCTAAGCTGAGACTTAAAGGATGGGCAGTTTGCATAGGAGGAAGCATTTCTGGTGAGGTAAATATGAATGAAGTTTTAGAAGTAACAGTGAGACCATTAAGCTATCTGACATGGAAAGAACATTCTGGGAAGTGGTGGAAAACAAGGTTAGATAGAAAAGCTAGTGTCAGATTTAAGTTACATATTGAAAGCTACTCAGGAAAGTTGAGATGGAAGAGATTGGAAATGGGGAAAAGCTGAGGTTTTGCCCAAGACAGGCCAAATTCCTACCTAAGGGAACTCAGTCCGGCAGGGAAGACACAGGACGGAGTAGAAGGTACCTGCAGTGGCAGCACAGCCTTCATCTCGAGGGAGAAAGCGTCAGCAGGGAACCACCTTTTGCTGAGTGCCTGCGTGCCACATGCCACAGGTTGTAAACACGCCAAGGAGTAGACATGATTATCCTCATTCTGCACATCAGCCAACGAGCTTAGAGGGGTTCAACGCCTGCCTTGAAGTCACAGCTCATAGTAAGTAGGGCTGGGACCATCCCAAACCAGTCTGACTCCGAGGCTCGTGCTCTTAACCATATACTATATTGCTGTTCCTTAATGAAGATGAAATGTTGCAACCCACTAACATGAAAAAGTGCAAATTCTGCAAAGATAGGACATTGTTCATCCCACATTCCATTTGGTGAAAGTTCTCTTCTGCCGTTTTCTTTAAGTTGTGAGCTGCTCAGGTCTACTCTTGTGCTTAGGGCTAACAGAATTCCAGGGCTTTACTCTTGAGAATGCTGTGTGTGAAAAAGACCTCAGAGTAAGAGAAAATGTTTCTTCTCTCCTAAAGCTGCAGAAAAGCAGACACTCTTCTTGGTTAAGAAGCTAGTTCTGTTAACTACAAGCATACTCTGCTACTCAGTGTGGAAATGAGTGTAAAAATATACAATTTTTTCTGCTATTACACCAAATATTTTAAGACATCTCGGCTTTAGAGATTGTTGCCAAATCCTTTAAAATATAACCTTTAACTTCTAGAAGTTTGCTTTTTAAATTGGTTGCCTTGATAATTGTCTTAATAATATAATTTGATGTGACATCTTTTTGAAGATACATAAACTTTTAGGGTTTTCTGGTTGGCTGGAGGAGCTTGGAATTTCTCCATACAGAAGACTAAAACAAATGTCGATGCTGACAAATTCTTTATTCAAATGTAGTTCGAGTCTACCTGTTTAAATCAACAACTGGTGCCATGATTCACTCCGCTGACCAGAATGGGGAGTAAGGAAAGAGAGGAAGATGGTGACTGCGCTGAGACAAAGAATCTGGCAGCGTGGCAAGAGTAACCTTCGGCTGGGTCTTGGTGAGGAACCGGTCTGCTTCTGTAATCTCACTCTAACCTGCTTACAACAACCATCAGCACTCATTGTTATTGTTTTTTTTTTTTTTTTTGGAAGAGACCTTTTCCAAGTAGAAAACCACTTTAAGATTTACCAGCTCAACACTAATTACTTTAAGTTCTCCAATATATTTGTGCAAATTACAAAGTTTAAATTATGGCCCTTTTTGTAAACAGAGTTTCCTGGTGACCACGGAGCCTATACTTTGATTTTTCCCAGCCTGAAAAGCTTTTCTTAAAGTACTAGCGTATGTAAAATGTTAGGCGTTTTGACACGATTTCGTACTTACTCAGGTTTTATTTTTTTCTGTCTAACCTTGTCTTCCACCACTCCCCAGAATGTTCTTTCCACGTCAGATAGCTTAATGGTCTCACTGTTACTTCTAAAACTTCATTCATATTTACCTCACCAGAAATGCTTCCTCCCATGCAAATTGCCCATCCTTCAAGTCTCAGCTCAGCTGTAACCTCTTCAGAATAAAACCTTCGTCACTCCAGTCCTTATTCACTCGGCATTCACTAGGCGCCTCCATGCGCCTGGCAACGTGTAAGGTACCAGGATGCTGTAACAACTGGACCTGGCCCCTGCCGTGCAGGGATGCACACAGCCCGGAATGGGAGACAGGCAGGGAAACAGCTGCAGGCGCGGTGATGGGCGGAGCTCAGGGACGGCCTTCCCCGGCTCCTGTGCTTGGTGCCTTTAGCCTCAGACAACAGGGCTTGGCGTAGGTCATTTCTGAACAGGACCCTGATACCACGTAGCCTTACTGTACTGATAAACCTTTCTGTGAAAAACTGACTTGGCCCCTTTCTTGACAGCAAACAATTCCCCACTGCAGCCCTACCACACAACGCCCAGGCCGAGGAGGATTACAACCCTTTCTCTTCCCAGAGCAATAGTAAGTCAATGAGCAAATTAATGGCTGGAAGCTGCTGCTCTCTTCCACTAGAACTTTCTGGTCTGGTTATGGGGACACAACCGAAAGGTAAAGATGATTCACTACCAAAGACTGACCCTCCTGGACAAGGATGGGCCATAGCTGATAACCCTGCTATAATATTCTTGTCTATGGGAACATAAAACTAAACAAAAACCCCAAACCTTCCTTCATCTTTCCTATCAGTATGCAAGACTTAAATATTTCTAGAAAGTGTGTCTCTTCTCACATTCCTCTAGCCACTGAGGGAGAAATTTAACACGAGTACCTTCACCTGGTTATTGGTATTGGTGCTGCGGCATGAGCCTAACTTCCTACATTTGTTCATCATTAGAAAAATTAGATCAGAAATCATTAGGAAAAATATGGAGATCCCAGGGTAATTATGCTATGTCAGAGATGAAACTCTATTTTGGGAAACCAGTTTTTTATGTATACTCTACGTATAGAGTATACATGGCCCTTTCAGAGTATAACTCCATGATTTCTAGGTAAAATGTGCAACTTTAAGACAGACAGTATTGTAATAATACTGGGAATAATTTATATGTAGCAGTAATACTTAAGTGATGTTACATTAGGAAATGGGCTTAAAATGATGGTTCATAAACTCTTACCTGTCTAGTAAATAAGAATGGCATGAGATGTATTTAGAAATACATTGGGAAGGAAATCTGAAGAGCTAAGGATAACAGAAATTTTGCAGATCTATATTTAATATCTTAAGTGTTGCCAAAGAGGCAACAAAGAGAAAATTTGTAGAAGCAGAGTATTATAGGCCTCATAGTCCCTTTATTAAAAATGTTCTTCTTTTCACCCCTATAGTATAAGCCATGTGCCTCTCAGAATTGCTCTGTTTGGTGCTAACCAATGGAGTTTCCTAAAGTTACTTCTAATGGAGTGGTAAATTGGGAATAATCATTAAAGTACTAATCTTAGTCTGTTCTCTAGCGTGGAGATTTGCATAAAAATGTAAACTGTTTTCTGATTAACAAAGAAGTCTTTTAAGATGTCTGTGTGATGTCTTCAGAGGTGTCGCTAGAAGCTTTAAATGTAACTTTTAGCGTCTACAAAGGTTGCTTTCTAACTGATTGCCTTAATTGATAATTTGTTGTCCTGGTAATAATATTTAAAGTAGCACCTGAGTTTTTTTCCTGAAGCAATAAATACTTCTGAGGTTTTTTTACTTTACTTTTTGGTTGGCCAGAAAAACTTGACATTCTTCTCTTTTTCCTTCATGCATGTAGTATAAATAAATGATATATTCCTTGTTCAAACAAAGTTTGACAGTGTTTGCTACTTAACTTCTCACACCCAAATTCAGTAGATGGGTAACAGGCACAAAAGCATGAGACAAACTCGTCTGCTAATGAACAAAAGTACTATTTTAAAAAGATTTTTAAAAAAATTAAGTACATGTATACATTAATTCAAAATTGTTTTCTCTAACTTCTTCCTAAATTGGAGAGGTCAGACCCTGGTTTAACTCCATTGGCCTCACTGCCGTCTTGCCCCATGTCAATCCTGGTGTGCTGAGCATGCTGGTGGTTCACAGAAAACTCTGCTCTGCTCCCTGGCCACAGACTAGAGTCCTAACCTCACTGACCCCCTTAATACATGTGCTGAGATCGACACTCAGTAGCCTAGTGCTTATTAACATGGATAGATCATCATTCCCACTGTTGATAAAAATCATCTCCAAGACGGCTACAGCACAAACGGGGTACATCTTTGTCTTCTTCAAACACAAAGCTCCAATTCACCCAATCTTTTCAGTTCACTGTAATTCTACTTCTTGGCTTTGTTTTACCCTCAGCTGCTAGCATATATTTAAAAAATATGCAGACATACTGAAGAAAACATCAATACAACTTACTGTAGGTGGCTATGACTGGACTTTTTGCTGTGAAATTTGAGTCATGTTTGAGTAATGACATAAACAGAAACTAACGCGCAGAGCAAGCACAAGAATCATCTCTATCAGTATCATCTAAACAATATTTTCAGCTGAGAAAAAAACCAATACACCTTCACAACTACCTGTCTCTCAAAAGAATGACTGACATCGTCCCATTTTTAAAGAGAGTTTCCCAAAAAAAGATTCCTCTGCCTGCCTTCCTAGAAAAAGGTAATTTAAAAAGAGTCTTTTAAAACAACACATTGAATGTGAGGGTGCTTTATTACCTGTAATGACCCGTACAAATGCAAAGTAGGATTAGAATCATCTCTGGAACCAGGCTGGTCTCTAACCCAGTAAAAATCTTCATATAGGTATCTGGGGATGTTGCTATGCCCATGACTGTAGAAGCCAGCACAGAGAGGTGGGGCGGGGGGGGGGGGGGAACGGAACCACAGAGCTAGAGCTAGAAGGGAAATGCAGAACCCCTAGGGGGCCCCTCAGAAGGAACTTCCCCCACCCCTGTGAGGCCTCCTAGCAGCCATGCATGCCAGGTGGGACACCAGCATATAAGGAAAGCCCCCAGGGAAGGAGCAGCCCCTTCTTTCCAGTTCTAATCACAAATAACTTTTGCATTTACATCTCAGTGAAATCTGTCTTCCAATAAGTACTCCTTGTCCCCTTCTGTATTATGCTAAATAAATAAAATCCCTTTGCTGCACGATAGCCCTTCATGGTAGACAATTAGGGCATATCTACTACCCTGCCCAAATCTTTCCGCAGGCTCAAACAGCACAGCTGAAGACGTGAAAACTCGTGTCACTAAGCTAGTACCTACCTAACTAGTCTGGAACTTCAATCTGACTCAAACATTTATTGCAGTGTTGGTGTGTGAAGCATATAAAGGCACCTAGTTGGTGCCCTTGAAGGATATGGAATTCAGTAAATTCAGTAGATATAATTAATCTTAGTTAACAAATGTGTGCCCACTACATTTAGGAACTATTTATGGCTGACCTTGTTCCAGATAGAAGAAAAAAGATCCATGCCTTTTCTTACCACAAAATGAGAAAATGCTGTGTGTCCTAAGAACACCAACAGTTACTAATATCGGTATTGATGCAAATGCATCCCACTGACTAGGTAATGATGTTAAAATCAACTTATCCAACATATAACAGATGAAAGAGTCAGGAACCCAAGATGAATGATCTGTTGTAAGTAAAAGGATTCATTTGTTTTTTAAAAAAGTTAATAAAAATATCTAATTTCCAAAAAAAAAACCGTTTGTTAGACTGATGTTTAAATGTGTTACAGTAAAAAATCTGATATACACAAATAATTGTCCTGTACTTTAGACTTTAAATATTACCAAATTTACTGAGTAATTATAAGATACATGTGAATGAAAGGTTTTTCAGTGGTATGTATGTGAACACCCACGTATATACACACGCATATATATTTATATATAATCACATGTCTTAAAGTCTTCCGAACATATTTCACATAAGATGAACAGTTAGCCAAAGGAAAGACGCAAATTTCAAAGCATCTTTGGAGATCAAAGTCATACTAAATGTTAGCATCTTTTTCCTAACAATTTAACCGCGAGAAAATGCAGGGGAATTCTTGACTGTGCAAATAAAATCACGTAACAAAACAATAACAATGTTCTTTAAATAAATTTCAAACTTAAAAGTTTTAAAACGGCAATTCTAGTTTTAACATTCTTACAGGTTTCTGGAAATGTGTAATACGTATCAGTATTGCAGCTTGATAGCTTGTATTTTGCTACAAACCTCATTACTGCAACCTAAGTTACAGAAGAGGGTTATGTTTTCTCTTAGGGCACCTAAGTGGACTAGATCATACTGCTAAATATCAAAGCTTGAAATTAAACAATACAGGTCAGCATGAAACCTAAGTTAGAGAAACTAGAGGAACTCACTGAAGCAGCCAAGCCTCTGCTGCATATGTGCATTATGCTCCGTTTCACGAATCACAAGCAAATCGTTATTTAGGGTAAACTAAAGCCCACATCAAAGCTTCAGCAAAGGGCTGTAAAGGTGGTGTACTTACGTAAAGGGTTACAGGACAGGAGACAATGCTACTTACTAGGGAGGGTCTCTAACTACCACAGGGTGGTAACACGCATTTAAAAGGCGATGTGGATTCAGCCAGCCCACTTTGCACAACAAAGCCGGGCTAGGCCCCAGGGCGCTCCCGGGGCACCTGCAATGCGGATCCCTCGCCCTGCGATCCCACCCCGGGGCCGGCAGCAGGGCCCCCGGGCCCGGCCTCGCCTCTCCACCGCGCCGGCGTGGGTGCGCGCTGCGGCCGGTCCGCACCCCGCACTGGAGCCTGGCAAGGGCGCCCCCGCCCCGAAAGGCGCTGGAAGACCCCGCAGGCAGTGGGCGCGGGGGTCCCCGCGCCTCACTTAGACCCTCCCTCCTCCCACTTCGTCTTCCCTAGAGTTGTCTCCGCAAGGGGACACCCCCGCCGACCCCTACAGCTAGCGTTCCTCCCGGATCCCCGCCGCTTGCGGGGAGGGCTTTAAAGTCATTTACACGGATTCGGGTCCCCGCCGGGAGCCTCCAGGTGAGCGGGGCCGGACTCGGCACACCTGGGCCCCGCCTCACCTGCGGGCGCGGCCGGCGCGGTCCTTCAGGCGGCTCCCCGCCTCGGCGCGGTCCTCCCGGCGGGCAGCAGCGGGGGCCCGCGACCCATGGGCGGGGCGGCGGCGGGCGGGGCTGGCTCGGCTCCGGCCCTGCCCCGGCCGGGCCGCCGAGGGAGGTCAGTGGGCGCCGCCCGCCCCACGCATCTCGCCGGCTCCCACCCGAGCGCTGGCCGCGGTGCACCCTGGGAGCGGGCCGGCCGCGCGGCCTGGCGGCGCTGACCCGACGCGCGGGCGTGCGGGCGGCTGGCGGCCGAGGCGCCGGCGCGGCGGCGGGTCTGTGTCTGCGGGGCGGGGCGTGCGAGGCGATCGATACTTGGCCGGGAGGGGGCAACGCCCCCCGTCCCCCAGCTGCGGCGGTTGGGGGGAAGGACCGCGGGGAAGGGAGGGTCTGGCCGGTGGGACGCAGGCGCACAGCTCAGGTGCGGCCGCACTGCGGTTGCCCTAGGTAACGCGGGCCCGGGCGGGGGGGCGAGGGAGGAGCGAGGGAGGCGAGCGGGAGCGCGCACGCTGGGCGCCCGGGGTGGGGGTGGGGGGTGCCCGGGCCCGGCCTGGGCTGGGGGGCGGGGGCGGAGGCTGGCGGCGGGGGGCGCGGGCCGGGCGGCGCGCATGCGTGCGGCCCCCGCTCCCCCGGGGCTCGCCGCCTTGTGCGTGCGCACGCGCGCTGTCCCCCGGAGGCGCCTGGGCGTGCGGAGCGCGCGCGCGGCTCGGAGGCGCACCTGTGAGGTGTCCCCGGAGAAGAGGGAGGTGGGTGCGCGGAGCCCGCGGCCTGGGGCGCTCGCTGCCCTCACTTGGAGTGAGTTCCGGGCGGCCGAGCTGTAGTCTCGTTATTTCTTTTCTGGATGGGGGCGGGGGCGCGGGCGGGGGGCTGGAAGGAGGGTGAGCGGATTAAAGAAAAGAAAAACAACCCGTCGCTTAGGACGGGCCTGGAGCCCGGCCGGCCCTCGGGGAGCCGGAGGGAAGGTCAGAGACGCTCTCCGCAGCCGAGCGGCCGCCGGGCGGGCCCCGGGGAGCGAAGCCGCCCCTCGGGCCTCCGGAAGGCGGCCGTGGGCCCGCAGTGCGGGGGAGCGGGCTGGGGGGGCGCAGATGGCGGCGGGCGCGGGGCGCAGGGTGGGCGGCGGGCAGGGGCGAGGCCGGGCGGAGGCCCCGCGGGAGCCGGACTCCCGAGCCGCGCTCCATTGTTGTTGGAGCCGAGGGAAGGGGGAGCGCGACAGCTTGCGAAGCCCGTGGAGCCGCGCCTTGGAGCCTTTCCAGGCGGGTCCCCGGAGAGGCGGTAATGGCCGCGCCGTGGGATCGGGGAGCCGGGCTGTGCCGCGGAGAAGCCCCGCTGCATGGTGCGGTGTTGTGTTTCTTACAGCCCCTTCCGTCCCGGCAGAGGCAGACGGGCATCCCACTCAGGTGATGAGGAGCCCTTCGCGCACCCAGCGCGGAAGCCTGCTGCCGCCGGACGCCTCCATTGTTTGACCACAAGGGCCGGATTCTCACCCAGGTAAACTGGCCGGCAGCGCCGTCGAGTTCCTTCTCAACTCCCACATCCTAAGAAATTCTGATCTCTTCCAGGACTTGACTCCAGTTTTCTTGTTGTCTCCTGCTTCTGATGAACTCAATGTATCTATCCCCCTCCCAGACGTTTTCCTATCCGGGTTAATCTTTCTGGCAAATCACCTCTCCTTTCCCTCAAAACTCAGCTCCTTTGTGAAACCTTTCTTGCTGAACTCCAACAACTAAATCTCTCTAGGAGCCTGCTTTGTACTGCTCTAGTTGGTGGTTTGTTTATTGACTGTCTTAGCGCAACAAAGGAGACGAAATATTGAAAAAATATTTTCTAGCTGTTGACTCCGTAAAGGAACGTTTTGTGACGTTGAGACAGTTTAATGTTTTAACAGGATTGAACTGTTCTTAAGTATTTTGTCTTCTCTGTTAGAGAGGGCCTCTACTTCCTTTAGAGATGCATACTTTTTTTAGAGCAGAAAAATGACCTCCCTGTTCAGTCCACAAGTTAATTTAAAATTTAAAAATTAATTTTAAATTAGTAGAGTAGTGCATTTGTAAAAAGGAACATGTCACAGAGATAGCAAAAATCTTTGACTGTCAACCCTTGTCTCCAGGGATAAGGGCCATTATGTGTGTGGTGTGTATCCTTCTAAATCTTTAAAAATACTTGTACAAGTGTGTACTTGTGTCATCTTTGACTGTTTTAACAAGTAGTATTGTACTGCATCTGTCAATTTTAGCATATAACAGTTTCACTCATTTTTAAAGAAATGCTGCATCATGTTCCATAGTTTCAGTGTACCGTAGTTTATTTTGCCATTTCCCAGGTTGATGGCAATTGAAGTTTTAACTTTAAAACAGCTTTTTGATGGTGGTGGTTGTCTGGTGAGATGAAGTTTTAGTGAAGGTAGCACACATCTACGCTAATTACAGGGAGTAAGCATTTATGGAGAAAGTTCTCTTTGGTTAAGAAATTTACATGTGGGAGCTGCCACCCCTCCCCTCTTGTAGTTAGGACTCTACCACTTAGGAGTCATGGAGAGGACACTTAATCACTCCAAGCCTCAGTTTTCTTTTCTGTAAATAGTAGTAATACCTGCTCTGTCTACTTCATAGGGTTCAGTAAGCTTGGTAGAATATAAAGTTGTTTATAAAGATCGGTTTTGTTAGCCTTTGTGATCCAAAAATTGCTTATTTGCAATATAATTTATATTTTTTGGCCAGGTGTATCACATCATAGAAGAAATAGTCAATTTTGAATGCTTTTTAATTCGTGATTTTGTTATCATTAATTATCAACTACTGACAATACATTAGACTTAAAAAATATTTTGCAAAGCACATTTTTCCTTGGGCTTTTTACATGTCTTAAATAAGGCATATAAATTAGTTGACTGTGAATAAACATATCAGCAAATTGAACACTAGATAAAACTCTGTTGTAATATTTAAACAAAACTTATTTCCTAGAGATGTAAATTGTGTGTATACTTTCTATGGCAGCAGTAGATTCAGATTCGTTTGCACATCCTTCAGGGAAAACAGAGTCTTACTGAATTTGTAGGCATTATCAGAAAGTTTTAGCAGTTTGAATATTGACTGAATGATGTGATGGGTAGTATTTTAACATGTAAGAGATACAATTAGGGGCTTTGTAGATATTTTTCTTTCATTCAGGTAAGTATGAGTACCTTTAGTGTGACCAGCAAAATTAACTTGTCCCTGTTCTCTTGGAGGGTATAATTTGTGAGAGGGAGGGGATCAGAAATTAAATACAGCCCCACAATTACACGTATAATCATAAACTGTGGCCTCTGCTGTGAAAATTAAGTAGCACCTGCTATGAGAGAATATAAAAAGGGGGACCAAATTTTAGACTGGGGAGAGGAGGCCCAGGAAAGACATTTTTGTAAAAATAAGATTGAAGCTGAGATTGGAAGGGCGAGTAGGTGTTAGTGTTGAGTGAACTGGGGGGTAATTTTCCAGGCAGAGAAATAGCATGTGGGAAGGCACTGAAGGGGGAGAAAAGCTTTTGCCATTCAGGAACTGAAAGAATGACTGCGGGGATGGTACGGGGCAGAGGGGAAGTGTGGCTAGGCCGGAGGCCAGATCCATAGGATCTTGTAGGGCAGGTTAAGGTGGTTGTATTTTTATCCTGAGTGAAATCGGAAGCCATTATAAGGGTTGGGTTTTAAGCAGGGGGGTGACATAATCAGATTTGCATTTTTAAACAACCACTGCAGTCCCTGCCACATGCTGCATGTGCAGGTGTGGTAGGGATGGAGGGCAGTGGGGAGGACGAGGCCATTTCAGAGGGCTGCCTAGGAGAGAGTGGGTTTTCCCTTGCAATTCACATTGACTTCACACAACCAACTACACCAAGGTAAAAGCAGATGTTTGATTTAAAAAAAAAAGACCCTCATTTCTTATTTTAAAAAAGTAGGAATAAATAAAAGGAAGAAAAAAGATACTTTTGTAATGTAAAAAGTACACGTAAGTATTAAACTAGTTGCCTAAAGTATCAGAGAATCAAATTAAAAATTGGGACATTATTTAGCATGGTTTTTATAAGTTTGACAGAGCAGTAACACGTGAAGTAAGAATGAAGTCAGGATCTAAAATGAAAAGGGAAATATTTATAGATGCTATTGACTAGAAAAAGAATAACAGAAAAATCATTAGACAAAAAAATTAATGAAGTAACTGGGTACACAGTGCATGTATAAAATTAATAGCTTTCTGAATGCCAAAAATAACCTAGCAGAAGCTAAAATGGAAAAAAAAAACACCCCACACAAAAAGCTGGCTCTGACCACATTGCAGCAAAAAATGTGAAACATACAGGCAAGACCTTGTGGAAACGAGTGTGACCTCCATGGAGAGACCGTGCAGTATCATGAGAGGTCTGAAAGTATCCTGAATGGAAAGACGGGCCATGTTCCTGGCTGTAATGTCTAAATGTTACGGAGATGTCCATTTTGGGGTGAACTCGACAGGATAATTATGAGTGGTAAGGTGGGACAAATACATTTAAACATCTTTTAGAACTGCATTCATTAAAAGTGTCATATTGGCTGCAGAATATCTTATCTGTGCCGGTCTCTGGAACCTATTCAGCACCCCAGAAATAAACTATTTTATGTGGAAATGTAATAAATGATAAAGAAATCATCATGAATGCCCCGAAGTCTAAATAAAATGGAAGTAAATATTAAACATCTGGAAAGAGGCATTATGCATGCTGAGGTGGACAGAGAACATGCATTACAGTCAGAGGTACTTAAACTGGAATCTTTTAACTGAAGAAAATAATCCCTATCTTGCAGGTGTTACGAGAGAGAGAAAGGCCAGGCACCTGCAGGGCACTCAAATCTGTTACTAGTTGCTACTGTTAGAAACAATGGAGAAAATAATAAAAGCAATATATTAGAGTATATAGAAAAATGGAAACTTCTTTAAGAAGAAAAGGAAAAACCCTGAGATTAGTAGTCAAACCAGAGTGGAAAAATATTTATGACAAATGATAAGCAGAGTTAATATCTTCAGTATATAAAGATCTCATACAAATCAACTAAGAAGATAATGAAAATCTATGTACAAGTGGTTATGGGTTATGACTAGACAGTTCACTGGATAGAAATAATAACTTGTTAAACATTGGAAAAGTTGCATAATTCACTAACGATCAAGTAATTAGTAATTACTTTTACAGGAAAGATTCTGTTCTCAATAGCAACAAAACTAGAAAACATTTAAGAATAAGACATAATTGTATCAAAGCTTTATAAAGAAGCGTAAAGCTTCTACCTGAATGATTTAAAAGGTATCCTAAAAATGGGCAGATATTATATGTTCCTGGAGGGGAAGACATCATTGTAAAGATTGCAGTACTCTCCAAGTTAAACTGTAATGTTGATGTAATTACAATTGAAATCCCAATGGGAATTATTTTTGGACACTTGATAAATTGCCTCTAACATTCTTCTGTCAGAGTAAATGTGCTAGAATGGCCAAAACAGTTTTCTAATGGAAAAACAGTGATGAGGAAGTTGCTCTTCCAGAGGTGAAAGCACACTGTAATGTTGCCATAAAATGGTGAGCGCAGGAGCAGGCAGACTGACACACGGAGCACAGTGGGACCCAGCAACAGACCCGTATTATATATAGGAATCCACTATGCATAAAGTTGGCATTTTGCAACAGTTGGGAAATTATTTTCAGTATATTGTATAGGGATAAATGGCTCTTGGAAAGAAAGGTCCTACTTCATTCACCCTAAACAAAATGATTTTTAGATAGATTGAGGAACTAACTAAAAAAAAGACTTGTAAAAGTATTAGAAAGAAATATAAGAGAATTTGTTATGTAGGAGGGTATATTGGGAAATACGGTTTTTTGGTAGGCCACTTCGGTAAGACGAAAACCTAGAATCATAAAGGATTGATACATTTGACCATGATCAAAGTTGATATTTCTGTATGACGAAAGACATTACAAAGTAACAGACTGGGAAGAAAGCTTCTGTAACATGTGTAAAGGATAAATAGAGTAGACACAATTAAGAAATGAATTGAGGATATGAATAGTTCTCTGAGAAATGAAAGTGTCAGAACAGTGAAGAGGAATTCACCCTCACTCATGATCAGGGAAATGGAAATTGAAACAAGTAGTTTTTTCCAGGGAGTGTGGAAGGCATCAGGCAAAAATTCAGGACATACCCAAGGATGTAAAAAAACCTGAACATTGTTGGGAATATAAAACCGGTTCGACCTTTTTAGATGGCAGTTTTTGCAGATAATTTATCAAAATTAAAAAACACATATCCTTTGGTCTAGCAGGTACACAAGGAATCCATGATATTGTCGTAGGAGGACACAGGTTAACATGAAGGAAGTCTATTGCGGCATCATTTATAATGAGGAAAAATTGAAGATAAACACAAATTTTGTTACCTCTATACTGTGGAATATGATGTAGTTTTGAAAGAGAGGTAAATTTGTATGTATTGACATAGCTTGTGTGGATGTTTGGAAAATACTATTGAGCCAAAAAGCATGTGTAATCCCAGTTTTTGGTAAGACACAGAACAATAATTGTGTGTGTGTTCTGAGTAAAAATAGAAAAAAGGTCTAGAAGAATACATGGAAAACACGTAATATTATTACTTCTGGGGAAAAAGCCTAAGGGAGACTGATTTTTTATTTCACATGTTTGGATTGTTTTAGGGTTTTTTTTTTCTTTTTACAATGAACATTTACTTTTGTAATGAATACGTTATAATTTCTCACCAATTTCATAACAGCCTAAATTAAGGTTAAAAAAGGATAGTACCTAGTACTTAGAAGGATGTGATAAAAATGGCACACTCTTACATTGGCCATATGTATCAAGAGTCTTAATGTACTTCTTGGTGTAGTAACCATCTAGGAATCATCAGAGAAATATTTTTAAATACAGAGAAGAGCTTTATGCAATAAAGATATATATTGTAGAATTATATTTAAGGGTGCAGTTTGCAGAATGGTTATGATACATCCTCTGGATAACATACTGCCATTAAAAATGTTTATGAAGAAAATATATTCAAATTCTTACGACAGTGTTAAATAGAAGAAAATCAGGATACACAATTGCATTCATATGACAAAAACTCTAAGACGCAACAACCTTCCAGTAAAACCTATGCATGGAAAAAAAATCTCTAAAAGAAATTAGATGAAAACCTTAAGAATTGTAGACTTTGGGTGGCAGGATATTGGGTGATTTACATCTGCTTTTTATATTTACCAAGATTATATGTAGCTGTATTACATTTATAATGGAACATTTGATTTAACAAAGTATATCTGGGATAATATGATAGTTGCATGGCAAAGAGGTGTGTGTACTTTTTTTTTAAAGCCACGTGAATAAATTTGAAAATTACACTGAAAATAAGTGGAGCCCTTTGAGAAATTGTAAGCAGGGTAAGAACAATCCATTTTACATTTTAGAAAGGTTATATTAGAGAGGATAATGGGTTAGAGGGAAGCAAGATTGGAGGCTTTCGTAGTATTGCAAAGAAAGATACCCATGGCCTGAGTTAAGTCCAGACAGTGTGGGTGGAGGGAGTAGAGAGGTTCGGGATACATTTGGGAGGGAGAAGGGAAGGAGAGTGGATGACATCCAGGTTTCTGGCTGGGGCAGTTGGGGGTAGACCTATTTCCTGTAGTTGGGAATTGCTGTGGTTTGAGTATTTGTCTGCTCAAAAACTCACGTTGAAACCTCATCTCCAGTGTGGCAGCACTGAGAGGTGGGGCCTTGGTGAGGTGACTGGGTCAGGAGGGCCCTGCCACTCACGTATTAGTAGGTTAGCATGGGAGGGGGAGGGAGGGAGACCTGAGCTGGCAGCTCAGCAGGCTCAGCCCCTCACCCTGTGATGCCCTGCACAGCCCTGGAACTCCTCAGGGTCCCCCGCAGCAAGAAGGCCCTCACCAGATGCGGCCCCTCGCCTGGGGCTTCTCAGCTTCCATAGCGAGGAAATCTCTTTTCTTGACAGATTACCCAGTTTCAGGTATTCTTTTGTAAGCATTGGAAAACAAATTAAGATAGGAATTTTGTAGACTTCGGTGAGGAGGTGACAGATTCAGTTTTGGACAAGATAAGTTTAAAGGACTTATAGAACATGTAGGTTCTTCCTGCAGAAGATTTGCGCAGAATGATTTTATAATACACATGTATGCTTTGCTTTATGGAGGACCATCTACTGTATAGAGCTCTGTTATTAAGATCACTGTTTCTGTATGGTAAATTTTTCTTGCAACATAATTAATTGTACATCTGTAAATTTTTTAAGATTGGCGCATATCTGTCTAGCTCAGACTGGACTGTTGACGTCTTTCACATGGAATTAGTTAAGGCTGCATGACCCTGAATTTGAGTAATACTGTGACTGTCTTTCGGGCCCATCAGGCTAGACTCTGCCTATATGAGCAGATGCTGGAGGTTTCTCTGGCATTAATGGTCCTGTTGTCAGTCACATTCTTGTCAGAGTATGCCTCATTGGGGTGATTGCTGTTGCTGTTGATGTTCTAGTCCCTTCCACATAGAGGCAGACCAGGAGCTAGGCAGAGGCCCTTCGTCCGTGTGAACGTGGCCACCTGGGCATTAGAAGGTTGGCTAGAGATTTGGGAATTATTTGTGTCCTTGCTACTGGCTGGGAGTGGGTGAGAACAGGCAGAGCAGGATGAGAAAGGTGCACAAGGCAGAGCTGGGGCATGGGTACCACGAAGGACAAGGCAGGGAAACGTAGGGGAGGATGTGCCTGCAAAGGTAACAGAAGGAGTTGTTAGACAGGAAGGAGGATGGATGTCTTAACCAGAGAGCGTTTGGTTGAAAGAAATAAAATCCATTGGAAGTGGCTTAAGTGCAGGGGGAATACTGAGTACACCAGGGAGTGCAGAGTTGCTCTGGCTGGGGCCCAGCCTCTGGAAAGTTGGCAGCAGTTAGCGCGGCTGCGCTCTGCCTTCGTTTCCCCTGCTTCTGCTCGCTGTGGGTCTGCTCTGCTGCTCCTGTCTCAGCAGCCTCGCTCTGCTGTATTTAACACACGTGACCCCAAGTGCCTGCTCCAGAAGGCCATCCTGAGTCTGTATTCCCTGCCAGCTCACTTCACAGACCCAGTCTTCCCACTTCTCAATTCTGAGTTCTCGGGGGACAGTCAGGTTGGCTCAGCTTAGTTTCCACGCTCACCATTATTGGGTTCCTTGCAGAGGGGCCTGTGAGAGCACATTCACTTAGTGTGTGAGCCTGGCGGGCTGGCCAGACTTGCAGGTGAGCATACTCGGGAGAGGCCTCCTGGAAGTCAGGAAGTTTCAAGAATGGGCAGAGGCAGCAGTTTTAAATGGCCCGAAGATGTGATAAAGGGATCAGGAATGAAACTAAATTTGGCAAATTGAAGTCATTTAGCAGGTCAAAAGTCGTGTCAGAGCTGATTCACGTGGGAGATTCACAAGGTGGGTAACCAGTGGCTATGGTTACTCATTTGTAAGAATCTGGAAGAAGAGAGGATTTTTTGTTATTGTTGTTCTTTTAAAATTTAATTTTGGAGATATAGCAGAAGCATTCAAAGTTTAATTTTAAAAAAGCATAATTTATATTGCTTTTAACACTAATGCATTTCTGCATCTTTTTTCTAACTCTGGAATATGCAGTGTCTCTGAGTCACCTGATACATTATAAGAAATTCAGTAAATCTATTCTAGAGCTCATTTATTTTTCATACCGCTGCAAGTTCATAAAATAATCATAGCATATTTCCACATCTTATTTTGCTATGCGTTCCTTCCATGGTATTGTGACAGCTTGTGAGGAAGACTTCATAGCTAGCGCAGACCTCTGTCCCTAAGATTATGAATTCTGACAGGTTAACAATGGAACAATTCATAAAAATAATTGGAACCCTTTTTCTTCTGGAGAGTAAATACCTAATGTCCTTCTGGCTTTCAGAATCATTTTTGGATGTGTAGTTCAAGTGTGTTTAGGATTGAGCCTGATGGGGTTTAAGAATATTTCATTGATTCAGAGTACTAGGCATCAGCTAGAGAAAAATACCAGGTTTTTCAATTGATCAATATCCAATAACTTACTACTGCATCTTCACACTATGACAGGATGGGGACCTTGTGATGAGGCCCTGCTAGACTCACAATGAGAATCAGGGAACCTGCACAAAACGGGTTGTACAAATTTGCACGGTGCTTGGCATCTAGTTAGAGGTAGTAACCCACAATGAAATTCATGTCAGCTTGCAAGACCTTAATGCAAAGATCATGCAGATTTCTGAGCAGGTGTTTGAGTGCCCTCTGGAGGCATTCTGAACAGTTGTATCAGACTCCCAGCAAGGGTGTTCACCAGCCAGAGTTGAGAACCAGTGGGCGAGGTGGTTGGAACTAGTGTGGATGTAAATTGGGAGCAAAGGAGAGCGGAGATGGAACCTACGGGAATATGCTAGTATTTACGGAGGAACAGGAACTCACCAAGCAGACTGAGAGTACGGCGTATACAGCGAGAGTTAGAACCAGAGGCCTGGGAGTCAGAAGGAGCCAAGGGCTGTGGCCAGTAGCATCCAGTGAGATCAAGAACAAGATGGACCCTATCATTGGTCACGAGGAAGCTGACGTTGAGAGGAGCGTCAGTGACGTGGTGGATTGAGGCATGAATGGGAAGTGAGGCGGTAGGAATCTGGAAAGTCAGTCTCTAAGAAGCCTGGGTGGGGAGAGGGGGGAGGCTTATGTGGCAGCTGGAGAAGGCATGGGATTAAATGCTGTTTTCCCTCAAGGTAGGGGAGACTCTTGCACTGTGTTTAAATGCTGAAGGGAAAACAAGCACAGAGAGAAAATAAAATTGAAGAGGTATATGAGGGCGGAGGAGGAGGAGAGAGTTGGCTTTGAAATTCCTTACATGAGAGATTTGTTGAGGGGGAAGTTTAAATATGTGGGATCATTTGCTATCACAAATGACATTTTTTTTCTTTTTGGTAAAACTAATAGGATGGCTAACAGAAGTTATTTGGCTTCACTTATTTAAAATATTTCATTAAGAAAAGATAATAGACTCCTCATATCAGAAGTGCTAAAATTGTTAATGTAAAATTTGTGAGGTGGGATTGATCTCTTCCCTCAGACCGCTCAGTGGAGTGGTGAGACTTGCTGTTCAAAGTGTGTGATCATGAAAGGAGTAGGTAGGGTGGGCAGATTCCAGCTTCGGCCCAAACACGTCCATTGCTGTCAGACTGGTTTGGAGACCTTTGAAGGCCTTAAGCTCTTTTAACTTTGGAGGCCTTTACCATGTCGTATCAAATGTTAAAAAATCACCCATGTGTCCAACATAAAATTAACTTATATGAGACTTTGTGAGTTAAGCTTCATTTGACTAGTTGCAGACATTTAGTATTTACTAACTTTGATTTTTGCAATTTTCTTTTCATATTTTGCATCCAGTAAATATTTTTTGGGTCTCAAACATTTTCATAGGCCCTTGAGATGCTCATAAGCCCTAGGGACGATGCCTGTATGCCGAGGGATGAGACGTCCCTGTTCTGCTGGGAAGCAGACCTCGGGTGTGACTAGGCACGTCTGGTGGGGGTGGACTTGCCAGGAATCTGTCTGTTTCAGGGCTGGGGAACCTCCTGGGAAAACTTCATCCTGAAGAGGAGTTCAAGTAACTGTTTCAGTTAGGGAGTTTTTTGTTGAAAGGAACAGAGATTCATTCAGATCCTTTTAGGAAAAGGGGGTATGTCGTGAGGATGCACGTGAACTAGCCCTGTGAGGAACTAAGGCAGTGCAGAGACAAGCCACGGTCTTCCCCGTGGACCGTGGGTCTCTCGTGGCACCTCTCATTTCTTTGTGTCTTTCTCCTCTTGCTTCCATCGGGCTTCTTTTCCCCTGCTGTGTATATCTTTTTTCTACCTTTTAGCTTCTTCTTTAGAATCCTTTAGGTTCTACTTCCTCGTGACCTGGATTGCTGCGATTGCTCATGACCTCTGCAGTCTTTTTGCACATTATCACCTCTCAGCCTCCTCTCATAGCTAATCACCTCGTTCTCAGAATTGGTCAGGTCTCTGAGAGAGAGGGAATCAGATTTCTGAAAGAGGCACCATAATCGGTGTGTACAGTTCTGTAAGGGAGAGAAAGCCAATTTCAAAGCCATTTTAAGTGCCTCCAATTGTATTCTTTCCCTTTAAAATATATCCTGGTAACAGCCTTCGTTCTACATCAACCATTTGTTTTCACAGGGAAACTAAAATCCCTAAATATGTTGAGAGCATTTTCACTTTTCCCTTTTCTTCCTGTTTTATTCAGTCTCCGACAGTGCAGGGCCACTCAGCATAGTCTGTAGGACTGTCTGTCATGTTAGTGACGTCTGCTGCAGTTGACATAGGAGCTGCAGAGAGCTGTAGCAAGCTGGGTAATTCTGACCTCATTCTTTTCCCCCAGGGTTCCAGGGTGCTGTGTAGACATACCGTCATTCAGCACTGTCCCCAGGTTCACAACAATTAGAACGACACGTAAACGTTCTATAAGGATGTAAATATGGCAGCTGTTGCTATCTAAGTCCCTTAATATATTGTCATACCTCCCAAGGAAAAGTGAACTTCCTCAAACTTAAAAATAGATCTTGAAATCTATACCCAAACTACTCTGAGCAATTACAGAATACAGCAGAGGAAGGAGGTCACAGATGGAATAAATAATATTAATGGTAGCTAATCTTTGTTGAGCCCTTAAAAGCCAGGCACTGTTTTAAGTACTTCTCGTGGGTTAATTTATTTCATCCTTAAACTACCTAACAAGGTAAGCTTATGAGGCCAGGTGCCTTTGTTATCTCCGTGACTCCATTCTTAGCCTGTGAGGTGAGGGTTACACAGCAGTGTGTGGTGGGGCAGGACCTGAAACCTCGACCCGACCCCTGCGTGTGCTCCCTCAGCACTGCTCGAGACTGGGTAGTCGCCGAAAAACTGCGTCCTCTGACACCTGCGAGCCTGAAACTTTGGATGAGGTTCCTGTCAGGCGGCTAATTACGACATGAGGATTCCTAAGTCTTGGAAGAGGTTGTGCAGACTGCCTGGGTTTTCCTTGCTATGGTTTCTCAGGTTGTCTCATCCCTTGGGCCCTCCCTGCCTTGACTCCTGTAAATTTACATAAATCCCAGATATATGTGGGTTTGTTTTCTGAGCTGGGTCCCAGCATTTATAATAGCCAGTTCTTCAAAAAACTTCATGATCCTAAATTCTCAATAATATAAACCTACTTTTCTCTCTGCATTTGTCCCGTCCAGCAGGATCCTAAGGCTTTTGTAGCCCTTCAGCCACTGTGGGCCCTGTCTCTGCCTCTTCTTCTGGAATGTTTTGGGGGTTTGGACTTCTGTCACTGTGGTAAGTTTGCCCCTTGTTTCACCATTCATCCTAGATGGAGAATCCGCTGGAGTATTTTAAACTGACACTGCCTCTGGAGCTTTTGCTAAGCTTGTACCCTTTGGGGCTCAGTGAGGAGGAAACTCTGCCCTGCCTCATGTTCTTCCTTAAACTCTTGCCTTTATCTGGCTTTTGTGTCTGCTAGACCTTGGCCCGCTTTCGGACAGCAGAAGCATCTTTGTCCCGTCTCTTTTTTGTTTCTCGGGAGCTTCATTTTCTGTTCATGTAAAGCATTGGTTATTAAAATTCCCTCTGCTTGTCCCATTTCTTTCTGCTACCTTGGAGGCCTTACGTGGTTTCAGATCTCGTACCGTTCTGTTTTTCTTCCGCATTGTTCGTGTCTTCACCAAGATATCCAGACTTTTTTTTTTAAAGCTGAATTCGTTGCTCTGTAAGTTTCTGGTGTTTTTTCTAAAGCCTGAACAACAGCCTTTTCCTTAAATATGAGTTCCTGAAAGTTGTTTTATCTGGGGATTATGGTTTTACTTCAGTCTCTGTGCAAACTTGATTCTGAGAGCCGTTATGCTCCCAGCACAAGTGTTTTTTTCCTCCTTTGTTTTCTTTTGAGCCTTTGGATTCATGATCATTTTTTAATGATTTTTTTTTTCCCCTTCTTTGGCTTAACCCAGTAAGACAACATATATCTTGTATAGAACATCATCTTTATTTGGTCATTACCTAAATCCAGAATTCTCTAGTTGATCATACAGTCTGGATGTCTGTGATTCACATACCTCTTAAAATTGTGCATTATTTCTGTGCACAGCTGGGAAGCAAGAGAAAGGAAAACCCTTGTCCCAATAGCTGTTGGCGTCCGGGGGGAGCGTGTGTCTTCTCACCATTGCCCCCACTGCCAAGGGTTGCTTGCTTGGGCTCTGGGCTTCTCCCTTCCCTGACTTCTTTCCTACCCAATGAGGAGAATTGGCTCCGTGAGGTAAAGGACATTTCAGTGGCTTTTGTCCTAGTGGGTCTAGTTCCTGTGCCAGTTAGAAGGCTAAACCCACGCGTGTTTGTGGTGTCCTCTCTTTTCTGGCTTTACGTGGCAGAGTGGTGAGGCTGGGGCCACTCCTGAGGAGAAGCGCCTGACCAGCCCTCCCTGTTTTCTCTGTGTCCTGTGTGCTAGATTGGTGTCCAGGCAACTGCACTATTTGGAAGCTGGGGGCAATTTGGAAGCCTTGGCATAATGGCAAATGTTCTCTCTTGTGTCTCTTTCTGGCCCCATTCTCTGCTTCGCTGACTCAAGTATCCTCGGCCAGCCTTCTTTATTATGGGTGGTAAGACTGAATATTTAGGCCTGGTATTTTATGAGATCCTCTTCATGCCAGTATGTAATTTGGTCTCAAGCTCAAGGTTGCCACTCATGTAGGGAAAAGGCATTTTCCGTGTGATCTAGCCTTACTTACGGAATGCTACGTGGGGGATTGGAGTCACAGGCCCAGCTAATAATAAAGTGTTCATGTGTTTTGCTTTTCTGGTTCAGTCCTGTGCGTATTTCCATCCAGGGTACCTAGAAATTAGGGGTGTTTGCTGAGACCATTGGCCAAATTCGATACTAGCCAGTAATGGCACACGTTTTCAGAGTAACACTGGATCAGCTCCCGGTGCCAGTCCTGTAAGGTCAGCAGCTTGAACTTCCGTGGAAAAGCTTGTGTAATTTGTTATAACCACTCCCTGGCCCTTTCTGAGAGTGGGGTGGCAGCAAATTTCCATCCAGGCACATCTTAAGTTGTAATTACCAAGTCCTATCTGACCTTAGGGTTCCCGTCATCTCTGTATCACACTTTGGCCATAAGAAGTCAGCTGTTCTCGCACTTTCGGTTGCTGAGTGAGCCTGCTCCACAGATCCGTGTTCCCTGGACGTGCTTACTCCCATTTGCCAAATAGTACAAGTTGTGAGTTGTGACCCAGGTATAAAAATAGCCAGAATCTGAGGCATTCAGAGTAGTCAAACTCACGGAGACAAGAAAGCAGAATGGTGGTTGCTGGGGGGTGGGTGGGAGGGAAAAAGGGCATTGTTGGGTGAGGATAGGAGTTGAGTTTTGCAAGATGAAAAAGTTCTAGAGATCTGTATGCATGTATGTCACACTACTGAACTATACACTTAAAGTAGTTAAGATAGTAAATTTCATGTGTTTTTTAACTACAATTTTAAAAATGCTTAAAAATATAGCCAGAGTCTCAAATCCCTAACTTTTTAACCTGCCAACTACTGTGGCTGCTCCTGTTGCCAGCATCACTGAGGACAGTCCTGCTAATCACCCACTTCTCGCTTCTGGCTGGTCCCCAGGGCCCAGTCTTTGTGCTTTCTTTAGTTGGCTGGGCTGGGCTGGGCTGGGCTGGGCTGCCTGCGACCTTCAGGCATTTGGGCCTCTTCCTGAGGGTGGCTTGAGCTTTCCAGCCTGTGTTCTTTTTCATCCAGGGCCTGCACATGGATTTTGTCCCTTTGGCACTCACTACTCCAGCAGTGGAAGGAGGAAGCCAGTTTCTCCCCGTACGTTAGAGCTAATCTGTCCTAAGCCTTTGTGCTTCCTTTGGCGTTCCCTCCCCCAGTCCGTTCCGGCCTGACCTCGGAGCAGGAGGAACTAACTCCCTGGCCAGCTGGGAAGGACAGTCCACCAGAATCAGCCACAGGGAAGGGATGGGAGAGGCAGAGTAGGCAGGAAAGAGCGAATTTTCTTACATCGTGTTGTCCTTGGCGTGTGTTGACTCATTCTGGGTATCCGATTGTGTCCTGAGAAGATTTTCTGGTTTTGGTCTCCCTGTCAGTGCTCCTGCTCATTGAGGAGGGTCGAGTACAGAAGCATTGACCCTGTTGTGGTTTGAGGTGGGAGCGAGCAGCTGCGTGACCTCTGCCTCGTAGCTGAATAAACTGAGGCTGGTGAGAATAAGGGACTGGGGGTCATACAGCTCTTGAGTGCCAGATCAAGAATTTGAACTTGGGCCTTTTGACCACAAGTTTAGTGTCCTACCCACCAAATTACTACGGTTCTTGGTGCATGTGCATGTTACACATTTACTGCATAGATAAGATTAACTTAGGCCTTGGAAGTAGAATTCACATAGGGGCCATCACTGAAGCAAATCATTCTGTCCCATTGCCCAGGCCTTTCTGTATGTGGGGTTGAAGAGCAGGAAAAAGTAGTGGAGTGCAAACTGAGGAAATCTCACTGAAGTCAGATTTTTTAAAAAGCAGTCCAGTGAATAGAAGGCCAAGAGAGAAGAACTCCTGGGTAGGAACTGGGAGGAGCAGGCACACAGGTAGGTACAGAAGCAGTGTTGACTTTGAACAGAGGAGGAACCCTAATTACAGGGAGATTAGATCATCAGGTGTTTGGAAGCCTCTGCCTGTGAAGTGACATTCTTGGCAAATGAATGAATGTGTTATGCGCTAATTAAAATAAAGGGAAAAAGGAAACTAATATTTATGTAGCCTCAGCTGTGCTGTGGGCACTCTGATAGGTACTTTCACATTTGTCAATGTTCTTTAATTACCCCCAGCACAGTGTGTGTGGACATTACTGTCCACATACTTGCAGATAAGTCTCAGATCAGCCACAATCGCGTAGCAGGTGGCAGAGCAGAGGGTTACACCCAGCAGTGTCATTCTTAGGGTCAGTGTGGGGAGAGGATTTAGCTGAAGGATGGCTACGGAGTGTAGGCCTGTGTCATCCTTTATTGCCTTAATAACACACACACTTATCTTTCTCAGACTCAGCAGAAAACTTGGTATCACTCCCTTGATAATTTTTGTTGCCCTTTTCTGGACCTAATTTCATAGTCTTTGTGGTAATTTCTAGTTAAAAATCAGACACAGCTTCTTTTGTCTTTTATCTTTTCTCCATTAGGAGTCATTAGGCCAAGTCGTGCAAAGAGCAATTTTCCCCAGGACAAAATGAAAGCGTCTCTCTTTCCTTATAGCTCATTAAAACCCAGAGCCCATATCATTAGCCATTGACCTTGGTTTGTTGTGAGAGAAATCAGGGAACCTAGAACTTACGGTCTGTAGAGCATGAGGAACCTGGAACTTGGTGTGTAGGGCAGTGATGAGGGGAGGGGAGGAGGGAGGGGAGGAGGGAGGGGAGAAGGTGTGGAGTCCAGACACTTGGGCCCCCAAGCAGGAACAGTGGTCTGAGGGTGGGGACGAGATGCTGGGAGAGTGGCTGGCAGGACTGCTCTCAGGGTTCTCTGCTGGTGCTCAGCAGTCACGTGGGGTCGCTGCAGTCTTTTCTAGCCAGCTGGTGGCGAGGATGCACACAGTAGCATCAAAAGTGATGTAAAATCCTCACCTGTCAATAAAGGAGCAGATCTTTAAAAAGTTTGACCTCATTCCAGAAAGGAGAAGATTAGGCCCCATTTTAGTTGGAGAATCCTGCTCAGAGTCAGAACCTCCTTTCATCAACCTAAAAAATTGACTTCAGAACCCTTGGGGGAATTATTCCTGTTATTACTGAGGAGAATGATGGTTAACGTGCAGGAGGTGCTGGCTGCTGCTTGAGCCCTGGGTGTGGGAGCGTTCAGTACCAGTTAGGTGTTACTGAGGTGCCACACAACTGGCAGCTGGTGGCCAGAGGCTGCTGTTGTATTTGAGGAAATTGAGTCTTAGGGTTAAACAACTTGCATGAAATCACACTGTTAGGAGGAGAGCTGGAACTTGAATTCCGGAGAGTTTGTGCTGCAGTATGATGCGTTGGCAGACACTGCTGCTTCTTGGGGTAGAAAGTGGCTTTAAGTGGGCTGAGCATTATACAAGGAGCAGTGGCACTTGGGGAGAATGTGTGTGGACCCAGGCAGCTGGCGGTGCATAGAGAATCAAGATTTCGGACATAGAATGCTCCCAGAGCAAGTTTAAACTTAGCCTGTGTCTATAACGAGCTTGGCGGCCTCCAGAAGGTCTTCAAACCTCTTAGCTGTACCAAATTACGGCTTTGCCTATGATGGGAAAGGATACTTTCATAAAATGAAAATTTGAAGTACAAAATCAAAGGGCAGCAGGCAGGAATGGGGAGGAGTGTTCTATCTGGACATGGAACAGAACTTGGTTGGGGGAGGCTTGATAATTGGTGGGTAGCTTCCGCTGCGGCCAAGTAGGTTGCAGGGCTCTGTCCTCAGTGCCTGGCCAGCGAGGGAACGTAGCTCCTTCCTGCATCCCCAGGACAAAGCCTGCCTGTGTGCGATGGACGGAAGCAGGCTGGGGGCCCCACGTTATATGCATTGTGTACAAAAACCCCATTCACTCTAGTCGGTGTAATTGCGAAACCGCTCACCCGCTTCCCCACACTGCCGACCACGGAAGTGTATACGTGTCTGGGACTTTCTTGGTGTGGGAGGAGAAGACTAGGTATTGTTTATGGATTTTTGTCTCCTTTTGAAATGGAAGAAAAAAGTGAGACTATTGTAAAGGAAAGAAAAAATTAAATTTTTTTAATGAAATGCAGTCTCTTGAGTAAAAGTATATAAATGAAACATGCACCTTCTTTCTTCTGAAGTGAGTAGAGGTGAAATGACTCCAGGATTTTCCAGAGTGAAAGGGCTTGGGTGAAGTGTGAAAGAGACACAGCCCATTCACTGTCAAAAAAGAATAAACAATGCCCATTGTGTGCGACGCAGAGCCCAGACGGAGATGAGTTCGGTAGAGGGGAAATGTTACTGAGGGGATGCCACGTCCTTCTCATAGTTTCTCTGGGCTGCCGTAGCAAAGCTCCACACACTGGGGAGCTTGCAACAGTGGAAATGTATTCTCTTGTAGTTCTGCAGGCTGGAATTCTGAGATGAAGGTGTCAGCAGGGCCAAGGTCCCTCGGAAGGCTCTAGAGGAGAATCCTTTGCCTCTTTCGACCTTCTGGTGGTTGCCAGCAATCCTTGGCGTTCCCCGGCTTGTAGATGCATCAGTCCAATCTCTGCTGCCATCTCCAGATGGCCTTCTTCCCCAAGTGTCTGTGTGCATCTGAATCTCCCTTTCCTTTCTTTTGTAAGGACACTGAACATTGGATTTAGGACCCACCCTGATCTAGTATGACCTCATCTTAACTAATAACGTCTGCAAAGACCCTGTTCCAAATAAGGTCACATCCTGAGGTTCCAAGTGAACATGAATTTTGGGGAGACACTATTCAACCCAGTACCCTTTCTTCCTCTCTTCCTTAAAGCTCCGGCTAACCCACACCTAGCACTGACAGGTTAGCGTGGGGATGAGCGTGGGGCACTGCAGTCAGCACACGGGGACTGGCTGTTGATCGACTGTCGGGGCTGCTCTGGATGTAGGTTCAGATGCGGTGTGGGTTTCTGAAGGGAGAAGCCCACGTTGAGTGAGGTGAGGACTTTAAGTGGAACCTCGTGTGGTTTTGGGAAGGGAGTGCTGGAGCCAAAGAGACTGCTCCGTGTTCCAGAAAGTGATGTGACATTGCAGGAGGGGTGCTGAGGTCAGGTGCATCTCCTGGAAGTGCAGTGTGTCAGCCCACTCGGGAGCTAGTTCACTGTGCAACTTGGCTTTCTCATCCCCCACTGGGGCCTTTACTTTACCTCCGCGTATGTTTACGGGTCCTGGCCTTCCTCACTCTCTGGCACCTGTGACAGTCTCCACAGGCTTCCAGCCCTTTGTTGCCTTCCTGTTTTTCCTAAGATAGAGTCCTGAGTTTATAGGACTTCATAGGAAGATCTCTAGGTCTTTATTGGTCTTCCGAGGAAGACCACTACATCCCAGGTGTCTCGCAACCGTAATGGTTGTGTTTTCTCAAAAGTAAGTCCTCCAACAAAGCCCTGAGCCCTCCAGATAAAGTGTTTCTGTTGCTGACAGGCCCTGCCTGATGTGCCTCCAGCTTCTGTCGGCTGGACTGGCACTTACTTCCTGGTGCTCAGCACCCGATCACCTCTAGACATGTGCTGTTCCCTCCTGTTCTTCATGTGGCCACTCCATTTCGTCCTTTGGGCTTCAGCTTAGAAGTAGACTCTACTAGAAGTCTCCTTGCAGTTCATCAGCTGCAGTGTCAGGGGCATGCCTCTGCCGTAGCCCCACGCGTTATTTTTACCAGAGCCATCGCCTTTCCCTCCTCGACTCTAAGCCACCTAAGTGCCGAGGCCATGTCTGTTTCATTCGTATCAGATTCTCCAGAGCCTGGCCCACTGCCCAGCAGGTACTGGCTACTGAGTAAATGGTTCTGGAACATATGCTTGTGTGCATGCAGCTCTGATCCTGTGTCCTGTAGGTCAGCTTGCAGGACCATTGCCTTCATAACACCTCTCTTCGAGGCCTGTGTCAGGCTGGGCTGGTTTCTCTGAGCATCACCTATCTATGTCAAACTCTAGCTGGCGTGTGTTACAGGAACTGGGAATGTGGTTCCTCTTTTGGTAAAACCCTTAAGCTAAGGGACCTAGAAGTTGCTTTGGATTCTTTATATTTCGAGTTACTGGCCTAGTGTATCATCACCTGAGCTAAAGCACTTTGATCATCTTTTTTGCAGAAACTTATCCAGCCCCCATGACACAGTTAATTGCCTGCTCTGTGCGTGTGGGGAAGATTAATCACATGGCCCTTTCAACTCATTGGTTATTTTTGGTGGAGGGTGGAGGCAGAGACATATCTCGTTCCCTGTTCTTTTTCGTTTTTATCTTTCCCAGAATGTGTGCCCTTATCCCTTTGGGTGGCAAAATTATATACTACACCTTCTGATAGATCTGACTGTGGATAGCAAATTAATGTGCTGTCTGTTGAAATAGATTTAAATGACATGTTAGATCTGCTACTACAGACTGGGGTTATTTACACTGAGTGAGTCCTAGGAAGGCCTGCAACCATAATACTGCAGAAAGATGCGATACTTTGTAGGGTTCTTACAGTCAGAACAGTTTGTCTCAAAGAAAGTGGTGATTTTCACTTCACTTTTATGACAAAGTGATTATGTAGTTATTTAAAAACAACTTTATATTTTTATATACCAGCACTCTTTTAAGATAATATATTCAAGATAAAGAAAAGCTCGGTCCAGACATCCGGAGAGGAGTGGTGTTGAGATGAACCTTAAATAGGACATGGGCACTTCTTCCGTTTGTCGGAGGACGGAGGACTGGCGTCGCGTGGTGTGCGCACGATGGTGGTTTGGTGGGAGTTGGAGGGCGCGCTCTGCCGGGCAGAGAGGAGAGTTGGCTGTAGGTCAGATGGGGATTGAACATGCGGAAGGGGTGCAGTGGCTTCGTGGCCAGTTGGGGAGAAGCCACATACGCATTCCTGAGGCGTGGAAGGCCCAGCTGAGGGCAGTAGCTGTGAAAACCTCGGCGGTTTTGTGATTTTTCTCCATGAGCACGAGAAGGCAGAGATTGGGATTGGGGTAGGTGGTGATTTCTTCCAGCTGGAAGGCCCCTTCATCCTTTGATTATTCCCTCTTGACAAAAACTCATTCCTGCAGAAACTCAGCTGTCTGCATTCCCCATGCAGCACCCGGATGACTGAGTCCTGGGGACAAATACACCCTCCACGCAGCTGGCAATCTCTCCTACAGCTGTCTCACACACCTCTGTGCTCCGCGGACACCCCTCCGCCCTCCTCGGCAGATTCCCGCCAGCAGCCGGCAACGGGTCAGCTTTCTACCCCGAACACATGCGTGCCGCCCCCTGCCGTTGTTTGTGACCAGAGGAGGGTCCTCCCTCCTCGCTAAGCCTCCTCCCTCCATTTGGATCCTGTCTCCATTTGCCTTTTCCAGTATTTTTCTATCCTGTAGTTTTAGTCTTTCCTTTTCAGGGGAATTCTTCCCATTTTTTCTTTCCTGAACTTTTCCTTGAAGTATAACATACACGTTCTCAAACTGCAGGGCTACGGCTTGAATTTCCACGGCTGTGAGGTAAGCACACCTGGGTACGCCAGTGCCCAGGTTCAGATGCCACAAGACCAGGACCTCCAGAGCCCCCCGTGCTCTTTCCCAGGCGTTAGCCCCCCTGCTTTCTAACGGCAGCAGCTGGTTGTGCCTGTTTCTGACGCCGTGTGCGTGGAATCACAGAGCACGTGTGCCTGCGTCGTCGCATGTTGGGCTTCTGTGGGCCCCGTCCCGGCGTCCTCTTCACCGCTCGCTCCGCACCTTCTTCCTAGGCTGTCCTGGCCCTGCCCCGGGCTTCAGTTACCGTCTACATGTTACTGGCTTACAGTTTCTGTCTTATAGAGTCACTTGTCTCAGTGCCACTTCCTTTCATCCAGCTACTGTCCCTGACGTTTGCTTTCAGACACCACAAGCCTGTCTAAAATGGAGCTCACAGTCTAAACCCCCAAACCTTGCTCTTTTCTAGAGTTTCCTGTCTCACCGAGTGGCTCCGTCACCATCCAGTTATTCAAATAAAAACCTAGGGTTCAGCCTTGGCATTTCCTTTTCCCTTACCCATTGTGATCGGTCCAGCACGAAGTCAGATTTATTTTTCTCTCATCTCCACCATTGCTTTAGTCCGGATTTCCATCGTTTCTAACCCAAGCTGCCAAGGTAATCCCCTACCATGTTCATCTCTAGATGCTCTTGCCTTCCACTCCTCTGTTAATTTCTGTACTTCAGTGAGAGTTTTCAATTAAAAATGCAAATCTGATGTTACCAAACTTTAAGACAAAAGCCAGCCTGTTCAGTGGCTTTCCATTGCTCCTGGGATAAGGATCATGATCCTTAGCTTCTCCCTTCTCCCCTGGTACCAAGGTCCTCCTGGCTCCCTGGCCTCCCGTGTGCTCTTCCCTCACACCTCTTGCCTTCACCGCACAGAGTCCTCCTTTAGGCCTGAGCTCAGCCATCACTTCTTGAGGCTCAGGTCAGCCTCACCTCCAGCCAAGCCTGAGGCGCTCGGAGCAACCACGTGGGTTGCTTTGGAGCACTTCACAGTTGTAGTTTGACATTTCTTTGCCAACACCTTTGATGGATATCTGCCCACTAGCCTGTAGCTTGCAATAGGAAGGGGCTAGGTATGTTTCTGCTCACTGCTGACGGCGGTAGCTGACACAGATCAGACCCTCAGGAGACATTTGTTGCTTGAGTGACCTGGGAGGCAGAGATGAAGGGGTTTTAGACATTCACAGGACTCACTAATTCTCTGTAGTTTCTGCTGGTGAAGGAGCTTACATTCCAGAGGCGGGGAGAGGGGTCAACACACAGGGAAGCCCCTGCCCAGATAAGCAAAATAGTTCCAGGCAGTAGGCGGTAAAGTACGGTGGAGAAATTACAGCAGAATGATGTCGTAAGGGAGGCTTGAGGCTGGAGAGGTGAATCAGCTTAAACCGAGGGATGCAGGGGCTGTCCCTGGGAAGGCGGCGCTTGCACTTGGACTTGGGTGTCGAGAAGATGCAGCTCTCTGAGGGCCAGGGAGGAGCTGGGCGGGGGGTCGTGCGAAGGAGCCTGGCAAGCTTGAAGAGTAGAAAGGCGATGAGGGAGGCTGGCGCGCAGTGTGTGGTGAGTGGGAGGTGAGGTTGGGGTGGGCACGGCCAGGCCACGTGCCACTTGAGCCAGTGAAGAGGGGTGTGCGTTTCAGAGAGCAGCAGGAGGGCTAAGCAGGGGAGTGTCATTCTCTTATTTCTGTTTTTAAAACATGAGGGTGACTGCTGGTAGGGGCCAAGTTACGAGGGAGCAAGAATGACTGCAGAGAGACCTGATGCTTGAGAGCCTGTGGAAACGGCCCCCGTGGGAGGTGGCCGTGGCGCAGACGGGGCGGGGTTTGCTGTGGTCGTGGAGGGAAGAGTGGGGGCAGGACCGGGGCGTGCTGTGCAGAGGAGGCAGGATTAGCCCTGGACCGGCGCTGGGGGCGGGGGAAGAGGAGTGAGATAAGTCGTCTGGGCGGATGTCGGTACAGTTTGCTGCGATGGGGAAGGAACGTTCCCAGGGGATCTGGGTTTGGAGATGTGTCTGTGCTGCCCGTCAGCAGAAGTGTAGTCTGGGACTGGAGGTAGAACCTGGGAGCCAACATCGAGGTTACTGAGGGGGTGTAGGCTCAAGAAAGCCCTGGGCGCTCCAGCGTGTAGAGGAGGAGTCAGCAGTGGGGGAAACACATGGCTAGTGAGTGAGGTGGGGACAGCGAGGCAGGGTGGTACCCCGAGCTAGGGAGGAAGGTGTCCCAGTGTGTCCTGTGGTCCCATCCTCACAGCCTGGGTGAGCGCTGTTCTCAGTGGACCGTGGAGACAGACCTGCCTGGAGGGGCGCAGGGCGTGTGGCTGGAGCTCTTTGAGAAGTCTGCTGTGAAGGGAGCAGGTATTTGGGCTGACAGCCGAGTGCAGCTGTGGGATCCAGAGAAGTTTGTTTCCAGAAGGGAGGTGCTAGCTGGGCATGGTGGTGTGCACCTGTAGTCCCAGGTCCTCGGGAGGCTGAGGCAGGAGCATCAGTTGAGTAGCCCAGGAGACCAGCCTGGGTGACATAGCAAAACTCCTTAAAAAAAAAAAAAAAGGGAGATACTAGAACATGTTTGTATGGGAATGGACCGACAGTCGGCTGGAAGTGATGGCGGCAAAGAGAAGGAGCAGTCGCAGGATTGGGTTCTGAGAAGGCCAGGGCATGCAGACGTGGGCGCAGTGGGAGGCTGGTCTTCGTGAGGAGCAGGGCCCTGTGCCATCCAATGGCTTTTGTTTTCTTAATAAATTATTTTGGCAGGTTACAGCCATGAGCGAGGGTGGCAGAGGGAATACAGGAGGTTTGAGGAGAAAGGAAAAGTATGAAGTAGTCATTTAAAATATTCGGAAAGTGGGTGTACTGAAGACTTTGGGAGAATTTGTGGGGGCTTGAGTGCCCATTTGAGATTTGTGCTCAAGAGTTAAATAAATGCTGGCCTTATCCAGCCGCTTGGGTGCCTGCATAGATGGTTGGAGAGCTGGGTTTAAATAAGATGGGGTGTTACCAAAAGAGTGTGACGGGGAGGGGCAGTAGAGCTCAGAGAGACCAGACGTGAGGGGAGGACAGGGACTAAAGGGTCAGGCCGTGGGGGCAGTCTTGAGAGTGCAGTTCGTGGAGCCACTTAGCTGGAGGGGAGGGAGCACTTGGTGGTCCAGGAATGAGTTGCTTAGCGCAGATTTTGGAGGGAGTGCAGGGACTGGGGGTGACAGCAAGGGCGTGGCCGTGGACCGGAGTGGAGGGACGGGCTGTGGACCTGAGCCAGAAGGGAAGCCAGGAAGTAAAGACCAGCAGGAAACAGGGTCACGTTAGTAGGACGAAGATGGAAGGAAGACCGGAGGTCCTGTGGGAGCAACGGAAAGGTTCAGTCGGATTAATGGAGTCAGGGAGCTGGGAGATGGGATGTTCTGGTCAAAGGGTAGCGTCTCCCTGGAGATGGACAGATGGCTAGCAGCTCGTAAGTTAGCAGCATCGTCCTGTGCGACGGCGGGGCTGGGTTTGCGTGGGTTGATGGTGTCAGGGGAGGCAAAGTTTAGTTTGCTCTGTGATTTAGAATGCTGCTGTGCGTCCTTCCTGTGGCTTCACATCTTCATACAGGGATCCCGTAAGCAAAGGCTTATTGGTTTTCTTTGTTTTTATTATAGAAAATCCCAAATAAATTCAAAAGTAGAGAAAATAAAAAACATGTACCCCTTTGGACCCATTGCCATAGGAGTTGACCCCAGGTTGAAAAACCATCGCTTTGTGCTGTTCTTGTTTCATCTGCCCTCTCTCTGTTCACGTGGGAAGCCCGCGTGTTACTTGAGTCGGGTTTTGGACAACTACAGGTCACATGTTAGATGTTAGAAGTCTCACCAGTAATGTAGAGTCTGTATTTATTCAAAAGGAATAAATATATAATGTGATTGTCCTTTAGTTTCCAAAGCTGGTTCCTTTGTATTTTGACTGAATGATAGTTTATAAAATGTTTGTTTATTTGGTGACAGGCCAGGGCATCTACCTTAGCCCCATCATATGGGAAGAAAACAGATGCAAAATAGTGTTAGGTGACGTACTTGCCTGAAGTGCCAAGACTAAGTGAGAATACATTTTTAAATCCCCCTTTTGCCTGTCCATTCTTTCAGTTGAACTTCATACAGCGACTGCCCTTCCTCTTTGCAAAGTCATCACTGTCCCACCCCCACGCCAAGCATGCTTTCTTACCAGCCCGTTTCTCTCTCGTCTGTCGTCAAGCGCCAAGAAGACGTCATCCGAAATCTTGGCTTTGGGCTGTTCTCCAGCACTGTGCCCTTCTGCAAGCCGCTTTCTTCACCAGTCTGGCTGTGAGATGTTAGTTGCTGGGCGGTGGTGACAACTCCGGGTCTGTGGGCCTCTGCAGTTCTTGTGTGGAGGTCATGGCCTCGTGCAGAACAGCACAGACGGGGCCGAGCCCTGCCTGCTCGGCTGCTGGCTGAGCACGCACGTGCATGTGCGTGTGTGTCTGATGTCCATGCTGTGTGTGTAAGTGAATTTATCTCTCCTGCTGAATCAAGATGATTAGTCTTGATTTCATATCAGCCTGTATTGAACGTAATCCAGCTCAGAGTCCGCTTTCTAGAACGTGAGTTGCAGCTTCCCGACCTCCGCCTGTATGGAAACAGCTGGCGTTCCCGTGACGGGGACGCTGCCCTCCGTGTGCAGCCCTCTCGGGCCCTCCCTTCACCAGCGCCTGCCTTCTGGAGACGGCTGCTTCTGCTTTGAGAACAACCATGGGATCGTTTTAACAAGAAATCCATTAAAAAACTAGAGGCCACCTTTTCTTTTTCTCAAGCAAAATTGTACTTTTGGTCAGCTGTGTAAAAGGAAGTAATATATAAAGGGCATATACAAAGGCATGTTAAATAATCCGTATTTCTAAATCGACATTCGATCCTCTCTCCCAGCACAGCATCACGAGCTGCTTCCCAGGGCAGAGAGGCTGAAGTTGGGGGAAAAAGTCTATGTCCTCAGTCTGTACCTTCCTCTTGACCTTTGCCCCCTGTCTTGTGACCAGAGTGGCTCCTGCCCCTGCAGGCAGACCTGCCTGGAAGCGGAGTTGAGGGGACAGCAGTAGGCTGTGCCAGCCAGGGCGCCCAGTTCCTGGAAGTTCTGCCTCTGGGCGTAGCAGCATTTGGCCTGAGCAGCCCTCAAAGGAAAACAAGCTTCCTGCCAACCCGTGAATCCTGTGTCCCCGTCTCTAAATCCCCTTTCCAATGCCATGTCCCGAGCATTTATTCTCCAGGACACAGTTTCCTCACACTTAGTTTTTTACTTTCTTGAATCTCAGCATCAGTTTTTTATTAGCTAGTCTCTCAGTTCTAACTGTGCTGAGAGGTGGGTGCTAATTCACATATTCTGTGGTGTCACAGGGCTGACAAGCTGCAGGGAGAGGGGAAAGGCCCTTTTCCGTGGAAGGTGGGATGTGAGGCAGATGGGCTAGATTTCAAGTGTTTATTCTCTCAATTCTCAACTGAACTCTGACTTGCAGGTCGAGTGCGCTGACCGCTGGGCCTGCCCCTGAGGTCGCAGGTGCAGAGTCTGAGCATTGCCCTTGGCAGTGTCAGAAGGGGTGTGGGATGTCCCCTTGGAACGTGAGATGTAGGGTGAGTCTGGAGTGAGAGTCAGTCTTGGGAACACTGCACGTGGGGGCTGTAGGATTTTGTAGCTTGCTACAGAGCCTGAGTTTACAGCCTCCTTTATCTGCGCGGAAGGTCGGGCAGGTGCCTTGTTAGGTAAGGCTGCAGTGGTGATCCTTTTTGTCTGTTTGCCTTTCTTGTCTTTGCTTGGTCATGTGGAAAATTTGCTGGAGTTTCTCTTGCTTTGTCTTTTTTTCTTCTTCCTGCAGAATGTACATTACCCTTCCCACCCCCGACCAGGCTGGCTTGTAGAGGCCTCTCAGCGCTGTACCTGGAAGGAGTGGCAGTGCCCGATTCCTCCTCAAGAGGAACTCTGGCGGGAGGTCACGTGGGAATCCCATGGCTGAGCTTGGTGTGACGCTGTCGCCTTCTGAGCAGAGTCCTCCCGAGGCCAGTCTGGATGAGTGCCCTGCCCCTGGCTGCCTCACTTCCCCGTGAGGGCTCTGGAGGACACCTGTGGAGTTAGCTCTGAGGAAGGACCAAGCGTGACTCTCTCTGTCTTCTGCTCTCCCCTGCTGTCCAGAGACGGCGGCTGTGCGGCCTTCCCTGCCCAGGACTGGCGGGCCGGCGGGGAGGTGCTGGCTGTTGGGGGACTGCACTCTTTGCGTGTGCCGTGGAAAAAGGAGCAGGAACGAACGTCTGCTCTCTATTAACAAATGTTTTTATCATGAAAAATTTCAACCATACTCAAAGGTGGAAAGGCGATTTTATTCATCCATTTATTTCTCACCCAGATTTAGCAGTTACAGTGGTTTTGCCACATTTGCCTTGTCTGTCCTTTTTGTTTGTTTGTTTGCTGAAGCATTTTAAGACACATGAGACATTATGTCATTTCACTCCTATATACTTCAGCATGTCTCGCTAAAGCTGTAGACATTGGTTTCTATGGCTACGGTGACATTATCAGGCAGTTAACAATATGCCTTTGTAATCTGATACCCCTTCAGTCCCTGATGTCTGCCCCTAATCACATTTCCTCTGCGTCTGTCTCCTTTTAGTGGTTGGTTTATTTGCATCAGATTCCAAGAAGGTCTTCCTGTTACATGTGATTGTTCTGTCTCAGGTCTCTAGCACTCCTCTTTTTTCCATTCTCTTTCCTTCTTGCAAAAACTAGGGCAGTTGTCCTGTAGACGGGCTGCCTTTCCTACCTTTTGATATTTTGCTGCTTGCTTCTTAGTAGTTCCTCTTTTCCCGCAGTTCCTTCAAGTAGAAATTAGCTCCAGAGGCTTGATTAGATTCTGGTTCAGTCTCTTGGTAAGAATGTCTCCAGGTGGTGCTATGTGTTTCCCACAGAGTCACTTGTGTGTGTCTGTTCCTCTTTGAGTCATGCTAAGATTGACCAGTGGTTCAGGTAATGACAGCCTGGCACTGTCAAGTTCTGGATCAGCCTTCTAGTTCCCGTTTTCACAGATCGTTTATCATGGTCTGAATCAGGTGTGTCATGAGGGGTACACATACATTAGCTGGGTTGTGTCACTGTCTTGATGGAGAGTTCATAGAGGAAACATAGCGTAGATGCTACATTATTTCAGTTGCCAATTTTCAAGGTAAAAAGTTGGTGCCCTGGTTACCTGCAGTTCTGTCCGGTGCCTTGGGTCTCTCCCTCTCTTTGCCTCTGTCTCTCTGTCTCTTTTCTCCCCGTCCCTTACACCGATTAGGAACTCCGGGCATTTGTATATTTAATGTGTCTCAGTCGATTACATTTTTTATTCCCTTTGATGCTCAGTTACATACATTGGCTCTGTGTTGCTTGGGCATGTGGCTCTTGCTTTCTGGCATAACAAGATGTCCCAGGCTCATTTTGTAGGTGCTGCTCTGGCCTTGCAGCCAGCCTTTTATCGAGGATCCCTTGCCCTCCAAGAGGGGAAGGGGGATCTAGATGTGCTCACTGCTGTCTGTTCTTATTGCTTCCAGGCCTTTTTGGTGACAGAGCTTTAAAAAAAATGAATTCAAACTGATAATTTCTAAATGAAATTTTATCTTACAGAATTTTTTTCTTAACTTTGATTTTATACTTACATCTTATTTTTCTTACATTGAATCTTGGTTCCTAACAACATTAATTATTTATTTACATTATCCTGCTTTATAAAAACATAGCAGTGTTATAACTAACAGTTAAACTATTGAAAGAAGTTTGATTTGTTTGCAGCTTTTTATTTGTCAATAGAATGTGTTCTTCTGTGTATGGACAATCGGTATACTGTGCTCAAAAGCCATTTGTGGATAGGTCCCTAACATGAAAGTTAAGGTTCCTTCTCTTTTGTTTTAAAATTTTAGGGACTTGTTTTTATTTAATTATATTTCTTGATGATATAAACATTTATGTTTCCAAAGTCAAAACTGTATAACAGAGTTTTTTTAGAGAAGTCTTAACTTCATTCTTGTCTCCTTCCTCCCCCATAGGTAATCATTAAATTTTGGATTGTCTTTCACCGTGTTTTTTTACACATATAAATATGATATGAATACATTCATATTCCCTTCGATTTTTGCTCAAAAAGTAGCGTAAAATATTTACTGTTCTCTTCCCTAAGAAGCAGACTAGCGAAAAAGAATATATACTATTCTGTACCTTACTTTCTTTTTACTTAACAGTATGACCTCAATTTACTGTCCATATCAGTGCCTAGTGCTCTTCCTCATCCTTCTTTGTTTTTAATGCCTACTCAGTGTTTCCCTGTGAGGAGGTACCGTAGTTGATTCAACTAGTCCACAAGGGGTGGGCCTTGAGTAGCCTGCAACTCTGCTGTGACAGGCAGCTGCCTCAGTGGATAACCTGGTACATAACTCATTTCCTATTTTTGCCAATGTATCTTTGGGATAGATGTCTGGAATTACCATTACTAGGACCAAGAATAGATGCATATATAGTATTTCTAGACATATGACTATTTTTGCTGAAATTTTGGACATCTAGTTGAATTTCATAATTCTAACACTTCTACCTAGAAGCAGTCCAGTTTATTTGGCCATTTTAATGTTAAAGAAATCTCTACAGTCACCCATGCGTGCTGTCTTTGCATGGAACGTATTATCCAAAGTGTTAAGAAGATCTATCGATTTCATTTAGTGAATAAAGCATTACTGTGTATAGAGTACAAGAAATGAGAAGATTGCTGAGACATGGTCCTAAATCTCAAAGTTTCAGATTGGATATTTTGGGATTTCTTTTCTTCTTTTATCTCCTTTTCATTCTATTTGTTGTCTGTTTTGTCCCCTATAGATTATCAAAAGACAGGCAATAAGGTGCTGGGAAATGTACCAGAATGAAGCAGGATGTACATCTGTGGGGTGAGAGAGGGTGTCCTACAGTACTGTGCACACTTGCTCAGCAGTGTTAATTGTCACCTCCTGTCTGCCAGAATATCACAGTGAGCAGCACACATAGTTCCTCCCTCGAGGCACTTACATCCTAGTACAGGAGACAGGTGAAAAACCAGGAACAAATAAGATAATTCCAAGTTGTATGTGCTTTGAAGGAATCAAAGATTAAAATAGAATCTAGCCAGAGGCCTTCTTTAGGTAAGGGAAGGGCAGCTGACTTGCAAAGCCTCGTACAAAACTGGGGAGGGAGTGGTTCAAGTTCCAGGAAAAGCATGTACAAAGGCCCTGTGGCAGGAAATAGCTTAGGGTGTTGGAGAGCTGAAAATAAAAGCCAATGGCAGGAAGCACAGTGAGTGAGGTGGGAGAGGGGACCAGGTCATGCAGCACCTTGGTTTTTCAGTTAAGGATTTGGATTTTATTTTAAACACATCAGGGGAAACCACTGGGGATGATTGAGCAGAGGAATGACATTTGATACTGACATGTCACATACTCATTCTTTCTATACACTAGAAGGCAACCGAAATATGATGTTTTATCTCCAAAATCTGAAGTTCATTATCTCCAAAAGTAGCAACATTGTACCTTCTGAAGTTCAAAGTAGGAATAGTTTTCCTTGTTTCTTTGTGCAGGACAGCTGCTTTTCATACTCACATGTGGGTCTTTGGAGGATTTTTTCCTCTTTCAATAATATTACCCTTGATGTTGTTCAGGTAATCACAGTGAGTGGTTGTAACTGGATTATATACTTGGGCTGTAAACAGGAGCATGATATCTACAAATTCTTTTCTTCAGACTTGCAAATCCAAGAGACACATCTTTCTGGAAGATAAGAGAGCATCTTCCTCAAAATCAGAGAAGGTTTGTGTTCCTGCTGTCACATTTGGAATTACGGAATCCACAGCAGCTTTCTGGACAAAATTCAATTTATTTTTTTTTATGTTTCTGTTACAGGACACTGGTGTGATACCTATGCAGGCACTTCCCTGAAGCAAGGCTCACCACACCTGGCCCCAAGGAGCCTGTTTCCTGGAAAGGCTTCCTGTCTGATGTGCAGGGGTCAGGATGCCGTACTGACTGCTCAGGGGCTGGCTGCAGAGGCTCAGGACCCACCAGCGGGATCTCACCCTCAGGCACAGGGGACACACTGTACAGTCCTTTTTCTAGAAGTGAGAAGTACAAGATTACTGTGCAAGAAGAAGATTCCAGGGGCTTGAAAAGGCAAAGGTTTGCACCTTGGGAGCCCCTTGGAATGTTGACAACTCAGGATCTAAAACGAAGTTCTACGTTAATGAATTATAAAATTCATGTGGAAGTAAATGTCACTTTATAATCAATAATAGTACTGAGTGAGGAACACTATGCAGGAAGAAACCTTCCATAGAAAGACAGGCAGGGAAAAGCTTAGGCTGACCTTGAACTTACCTAACAGAGCGAGCCTGAGATAGACTGCCAAGATGGCCAAATAAGAGACTGTACGAAGTAACAATTCTGTAACTATAGTAGTTGTAAGGAAGTTTTCTCCTCCAAATCACGATACCAAATAGGAAAAATGATCTACAAGTGCCCCATGTGTAGGGAATTTTTCTCTGAGAGAGCAGATCTTTTTATGCATCAGAAAATTCACACAGCTGAGAAGCCCCATAAATGTGATAAGTGTGATAAGGGTTTCTTTCATATATCGGAACTGCATATTCACTGGAGAGACCACACAGGAGAGAAGGTGTATAAATGTGACGATTGTGGTAAGGATTTTAGCACTACAACAAAGCTTAATAGACACAAGAAAATCCACACAGTGGAGAAGCCCTATAAATGTTACGAGTGTGGCAAAGCCTTCAATTGGAGCTCCCATCTTCAGATTCATATGCGAGTTCACACAGGAGAGAAACCCTATGTCTGTAGTGAGTGTGGAAGGGGCTTTAGTAATAGTTCAAACCTTTGCATGCATCAGAGAGTCCACACCGGAGAGAAGCCCTTTAAGTGTGAAGAGTGTGGCAAGGCCTTCAGGCACACTTCCAGCCTCTGCATGCATCAGAGAGTCCACACGGGAGAGAAACCCTATAAATGTTATGAGTGTGGGAAGGCCTTCAGTCAGAGTTCCAGCCTCTGCATCCACCAGAGAGTCCACACTGGAGAGAAACCCTATAGATGTTGTGGGTGTGGGAAGGCCTTTAGTCAGAGTTCCAGCCTCTGCATCCACCAGAGAGTCCACACGGGAGAGAAACCTTTTAAATGTGATGAGTGTGGGAAGGCCTTCAGTCAGAGTACAAGCCTCTGCATCCACCAGAGAGTCCACACAAAGGAGAGAAACCATCTCAAAATATCAGTTATATAAAACATTTTGCTAAGAGTTAAAAATCTTAAAACCCATAAGTGCCACTAGGAAGGAAACCCTGTATATACCTACATTGACCCAAGAGATATTTACAGCAGTCCCTAGGAGAACGTTCTTTTTGATGAGGCATACCTGAGGTTGATTTTTTGATTCATGCCAGGTGCGTTCCACAACTTGACTTTGGAGACGGCCTCCGAATGTCTGCCCAAGACGGGCTGCCAGGTCCCAGTCGTGGATTCTGGCACAATGCCTCCATAGTTGAAATGCTACACAGAAAACCATGGTCATTGCCTGGCATCCCGAGTCACCTTCTATCTATGCTTTACATGAAAGTTTTCCCAGATGACCCCCTTCAGGAGCTCACGCCCTTCCTTCCTCTTGATTCCGCACACTGGTGATGCATTTGAAAACGGACAGCTCCCACGAAGATAAGTGTTCTGGCATTTCTGAGGTTACCACTTGGTTTATCTTTGCATACATCCCTGTGTATCTTTCCATAAATCCTATTGTTTCTGAATCCACTTTACCTCTATGTCCTCAAAATGCCCGTAAATATCCACCCCTTCCTAGATGGCATTAAATCTCACTTTAGATTTTAGGTGACTCATAACATCCATTCATTGGCCTGTCAGAAAAATCACTGGCAGACATACATGCCCTTGAACTTTTCTTGAATGTTTTTTATTTTTGTGGATTCTGCTAATCACTGTGTCTCCATGTTAGTCAGACTTAGTTTCTAGTGGCCGCATCACATATTTTTAACTTGAATTTTTTTGGAAATAGCTGAATGTAAATAGGGAGGAAGAAACAGCAAGCAAAGTGAGAACTTTCTTCCAGAATTTCCCTCTCGGGCTCCTTTTGTAACGCGTGGAGCTCCTCCCTGGCCAGGGAGACATTACGGCAGGCGGACGGTGGAGGAGTCACTAAGGATACTTGGTCTCTGTGTGAGCTTGGGAGTAATGTGTAGGAGTCCTTAGTACCCTCCACTGAGTACTGCGTGTCAGTTCCTTTTTAGGCGTGAACATCTTATTAATCCATCATTCTTTTCTTTTCTTCATTCATTCAGCAAATATTTATTTGAACACCTCCTATGTGCCAGGCACTGTGCTAGGTGCTGGGAATACCACTGACTAGGACAGACGAGGTCCCTGCTCTCATGGAGTTTACTTCTGGTGGAGGAGACAGATGATAAGCAAGTAAACAAATAACTAATGTAGTTTGAAATAGTGATTAAGTGCTATGAAGAAAATAAACTAGGGTGAGGATTTAGCGGTGGGGTGGGCGGGGGTGGGGCGGCAGTAGCTAGCGGTCAGGGAGGCCTTTCCAAGGGTGGCGCTGGGGCTGGGGCCAGAGGAGGAGGAGCACCCGCTGCAGAGCACAGGCGTGTGCCTGGGGACAGGAGCGCCCGTGTGGAGGTGGCGGCGGGGAGGAGGGATACTGAGGTGCTCAGCATCCTTTCATAGGGCTTTTTTTTTTTTTTTTTTGCTAGATATTAAAAACTCATGTGGAGGAACTCAAGGAATGTTTAGAAGACCAAAAGTCCCCAATGACAGGAAAAAAAAAAAGCAACCAAGTTTTGTTTCTCTTCTCATTCCTATTTTCGTTGATTTCCCACATGTAGTCCTTTTGCTCAGGAAGTCTTTGGGGAAATTAAGGATCTTTGAAGCTCTGAAATGGGTGATCAGGTTTTATGGTATCTGTCAACTGTCTCAGAGGCTGGAAAGTGAACTAACTCAGAATAGTCACGGAATGTTGAAACAAAGCTGGATTTTTCTCTCCATGTTTGAATTAAGTTCTTCTGTTTGACTGGAAGGGGCTTTTGTATAACTAAACCTCAGCGCATAAAGGAGATTTGAAAGGATCATGATTTAGTGGGTGGGCCGTGAAACTAGAGGTGGGATTTGGGCATAAATTTATGAGTATCTGGGTGTTAATGCAGACGTCTCTGCTGACAGCCTTTGGCAAGTCACGGCGCAGCCTCCCTCCTTCTCACCGCGTGAGGGCCGGCTTGGTTATTTGCTGAAGCCCCTTCCAGGCCAGAATTCCACAAGTACGATTTACTGTAGTGTCTTATCACTCTTTCATGTCACAGTAGTGTGGAGCATTAGAGAAAAGCCTAGACTTTTAGTTGATAGAGAGCCAGTTGAAATATCATTGATAGAATTTTAGTTTTAGGAAACATTGGTTTGATTTCTAGCTTTATTACTATTAGGTATGTGAGTTTGGGCAAATCGCTTAATCTTTGAGTCTAGTTTTCTCTCAAAACGAGGACATTAGGCTAAATGATTTCCGAGTTTCCAGCTAGTCCTAGAGTTCTATATTTCTACATAGTTGAATTATTTTATCATGCTGTTACTGGGGAATATGACTAACCCTTTTGAAGCTACTAATTTTATGTCGAGCTTTAAAGTCCATAATTGTTATCTTCAGAAAATATTATTTGACCTACAGTATGTCCAAATCAGTTTAATAAAATCACTTTATAACAGGGTTCTGTGCTTGACATGTAGTTGTGTGAATTCAGTGGTTTGTGCGTGTGTGTGGTGGGGAATGGCATGTACGTTATGCGTAGGGTGACTGTACGTTATATTGTCCAAACTGGGCACTTGAGAGTAGAGGGAGAGAGGTGATGCTGATCCTTACGTCTGGACAACAGGCCTGAACTGGAACTGTCCCAGGCAAACCAAGGTGTGAGGGCATCTTGGCCCAGAGGTCACAGCCAGGCAGTTAACAGATGACTGAATTAGGTCAGGAGTAATTCAGAGTGGAGGTCTGTGGCAGACTGGAGAAAGCACACCCCGTTGGTAGGACAGCTGCTTCTGCGCAGCTGTTTCTCTTTGTTTTCTCAGTAGAGTACAGGCCTAAGTTTCCTTCCTATTTCTGCTCTTTTAAGAAGAAACCAACCTAGATTTTTACACAAAGTTTAATGATATTAAGATGTTGGCAACTAATTCATGTTCCCTGTGCAACCCATGTCGGCCATTTCCGTCTCCCTGGGGCCCCTACACATTTGTTCCCTCGTCAGCCTGCTCTGGTCCCTGGCCGCGGCAGCCCACCCGTAAGGCCTGAAGGGCTCCTGGCTGAAGCAGTGGCCCGTGTTCTGTGCCGCAGTCTGACAGTGGCTGTGGTATCTACTAGCTGTGAGGGGCACGTCTGCATTTTGGCTCCACCGCGGGTGGGAGCAACCCTAACTAGCCTTTCTGATGTGAGCAGGGTGGGAAGGAGAGGTCACCTGTGATGGGGTCACTCCTAGTGCCCACTAGGGTTTAGAGAGAGGGAAGTCAAGAATGACTTCACGGTTTCTAATTCAGGAGCCTGAATAAATGGCGAATTGCATCTTTCAGATAGGAAGGACTCTTCACATCAGAGCCCAGCGTGCAGCCAGTGCCACGTGGGGACGTGGGCACAGCTCATCAGGCCGTCTTGGAAGTTGTAGAGGGATTCCTTTGTGTTGCGTGAGCTGGGACACATGGGCCTTCCAAGGTACCTTCTAACTCTTGGTTCTACTCCACAAAATTTAAAAGTATTTATCAAGCAGTCCTTCTGTATGATTTGCTGTTACTCTTAAGAACTTGAAAAAAAGAGGTGAATGGAAAGCAGATGTCAGAAGCAGCTGGGAGAAGTACTCAGTGGTAAAATCAAACGAGGGAAGAGGTGAGACAGGTCGATACCACTGTGGGCAGGAGCCAACTGTAAACGGCATAGCTAAGCTGAGCTGTATGGGTTCGAGATAAAAAAGGAAAAGTGAAGATGATACATAGCACTTAGTCTGACCTAATGCAGTTTTTAAATTTTTCTGAATCTCAAGTTGCTCATTTGTAGAATGGTTTTGAAAATACCTAACTTGTGCGATAGGTGGGAGAACTAAATAGAAGAAGCATGTATAAAGTGCATAGCATTCAGCAATATAGTAAAAATTACTACTCCCAGTTGCCTGTTGACACGTTGAGTGCCACACTAGAAGCAAAAATTTTTTCCTTAGGGCCACGGCGTTTTATTATGAAAATAGAATAAAAACTTCAAAAACAAAACGATCCTTTCTAATTTAATGAAAAACTGGTCATTTTTTATTGTTTTCTGTGCGTGAGTTATATGCAACTTGAAAAGTAGTTCACACGGCTCCCAAGGTGAAGAGACATGTGAGTTACATGTGCTTCACAAGCTCTGGGCTCAAAACTAGCATGAGTTAAATACAACTCACATGGCAGTTAATGTGTTCAGGAAGACAAGTCATGTTATGTGGAGTTCTTTTTGTCCCGCTGAGCACTGTGATGGCTTTGGTCATCTAAAATTGGGGGTGGGACCTGGAGAGAGCTGAATTATGCCAGGTAATAAGAGAGAACTTGAATCATCTGAGACAAGAAAACAGAGGACAGACTTGGAAAGGGAGGATGGAGGGAGCCGGTGGGCTGGGGTGGTGTAACGTCGTCGTGGGCTCTTGTGTAGGAAGCCTTAGTGGCCAGGGACTCTGGGCGAGTGGATTTCTTATGGAAACTGGTGGAAGGACTGAGTGCTGTGTCCAGTCTGAAATGGGCAGAGCATGAGCACCACAATTAAATAAATGCGGGAGCCGGGGCAGGGTGGTCATAGGACAGTGAGCTCCAAGGAAGACGCAGAAGTGTGGGAGAGCATGTTTGCATGGGCCGTGGAGCTAAAGGAGTTTTGAGCCAAGTTTATGCAAACCACTAAGGGGCAGGCAGGCCTTGCTGGGGTACCTTTGTTACCACCCCAGTGTACATAGGTAATATAATCTTATCATATGTAAATTAGCACTTACTAATTACTGTTGTTTTGGTTATTCCCATATTATATTTTGAAGTATCAAAGGACACATGAACAAATCCAGAGATCCTAGGGCGTTTTGTTTGTACTTGCCAGTGAGAACTTGGCCTACATCTCAATGGACGATGACTACTATACCAAAGCTGTTTTATTGTTCAGATTTAGGCATATGCAGATAAAATACATTTTTAGAGTAACAATATATATAGATTTCTCTTATTTTTAGCTGAATGTGTGTATTTTATAGACGCGGTTTTATGTGTACCCTGCCAGTTACACTTCCTGCTGCTGCTGGAAATGGCTCACTCGGAGACTGACTGTCCCTCCCCCGCCAGTCCTCTGTGGGCCCTGGTCCAGGTCCTCCCTGCGTCATGAATTATGGTGGGAGGTTGTGTTCAGAGAGTTTAAAACCTAGGATCTGTAGGCGGCTTTCAGGGAAGTCTAGAACCTTATCAAATTGTGCACAAAATTGTGTGTGTATTGGTGTGTACATTTTTCTAGGAAAGGGGCTTTCCTTAAGTTTGTGACTCTCACAGATAAGGAGTGCTGGCTGAGGAATGCCTTCTGATCCAGCCACGCAGTTACTCATGGAACGGGCCTCAGGCAGAGGGGTGCCTGGAGTTCCAGACAGTCGTGGGTCAGTGGAACGAGTGGTGATGGGTATGATGAATGGAAGAAAAAATAATGCTGTGCTATGTTGTGAAGAAAGGAAAAGACATTGGCATAAAATGGAAAGATCCACACGCACGTGTTACACTGGGCTCAGTGGGTAAGCCGTGTGATGGTTTAACGTGCTTAAAAGAACAGTTACGTGAACAATGTACAAAGTCTGTAGGTGAGGACAACTGGGTCTTCAGAGGGCACTGGCTGGGAGTGGAAAGAACTGGCTGTATGAATGGAAACACTAGATCTACAGCTAAGGCTGTGTCTTGGCTACAGAGGAGGCAGTCCTTCCTGTAAAACTGAAATGAGGTCCCCAGGCTGGGGTGGTTGTATTTAGGTTCTCAAATAAACCTGTTCATATCGCCTGGTATTGTGTTCTTTCATGTCTGATTCCTGTGTCCCACTTGACTCACCTGGAGTACCAAAGTAGGTAACATCTCTGATTGTTTAAGCTAGTCTTCCTGAGCCTTCACCCTGTCTGTCCCCAAAATGTCTGTCTTAGCCCTGGCAGTCTTCCATCCCTGTGTGTCCCCACTCCCCTTTCTGAGATGAGGTCAGGATCCACAGGCACTCAGTCCGGTGGGTAAGTCATGTTTATGGCCTTGTGGAGAGTGAAGTGGAGGCTCTGGTAGACCAGCAAGCCCTGCTCCCGTGGCTGCTGTGGCCACATAGTGTCGCTGTTGAAAACAGCATCTGCGAAGAACTGAATTCTCTGTGTTGCTTACCAGAACAGCTCACTTGATCCAGCAAACATCAGGAAAAGAAAGAAAAACAGGAAAGTGTGAGATGGTAGAAGTAAGTTTAAACATATGGTTAATCATAATAAGTGTGAATGGGTTAAATTCTGCCATTTATGGACATTTTCAAGTTGAATTATAACGTCACCACAGATATGTGTATGTGCTGATTACAAGAGACCACTTACAATAAATGACACAAAAGGCTGAGAATAAACAGATGGAAAAATATATCAGCACAATGCTAACAGAAAGAAAGCGAGTGGTGATAGTATTGCCAATCAAGACAGAATGCAAGGTAAAAAGCCTCAGTTTATGAAAGGGATCATTTGTTAAGATAAAATAAATAGTTATGTACCTTTATTTGGCTCACAACATAGCTTTGAAAGATAATTTAGAAGTTTTTAGAATACAGTGAGAAATAAAGTAATTCCCAATCACAGCAGGATATGTTAATCCTCGTCTCTCAGGATGTGAAGATCAACTAGACATGGGTCTAGCTATTTAACTAGCACCGTTAGACTTGATCCATCAGCTGAAAATGAGCTCCATGCCAACAAACCCTCTTGGAACAGTCACAAAAATTAACCATGTTTTATGACAGAAAGTATCTTACCAGATTCCAAAATGTAGAAATCTCACAGGCCACATTCTTTGACTATAATGTAATAAAAACTGAAGTTACTGAGAGCCAAAAATCCTGTCCACTTGGAGATTTTATAAAACAAGCAAAACGAACCCCCCTGCCTCAAGTTTCACAACTAAAGACATCAAAGCAAGTGCAAACTGTTAGAGATGAGTGGCAGTGATGGCATGTCATGGGACATCCCGTGGATGGGCTGAAATGAGGAAAAACTTTCATGGCCTTAAATTCATGTCTTGGATAAGAGATTAAACCAAGGAGTCAAGCAAGCTAGAACAAAAAGAATGTCGGATTTTAAAATTTTATGAAATGACTTTTCAGCCTTATCAAGACCGTTGTATGTTCCTGTTCTTTCCACTTGTTAATGTACTGAGTCGTTTTGAAAAATAAGGACAACCCATTTTATGGTCAGAGAATAGCCCACCCTTTGGTGAATTTTTGAAAATTTATGCGTCTGTAATCTTCAGAGACATTCTTCAGTTATGTTCTCTCATTTAAAAGGATTTTGAAGCTTTCTATCTCCTTGTTCTAGAAGAAATTAAATGGCACGTGGATTAATATCTGTGCCCCACTTCACTTGCCTGGAGTATGAAATCAAGGTAACATCCCATGTTCATGGTCAGACCGATCACCTGGAGCCCTGAAGAGTGGCGGAACCGTCCAGAATGACGCGGGTCCCTGGGGGGACTGGCTGAACTTGGCCAGTGCTTTCACTCTTTCCAAGACTCACACGTCAGTTTAGATTTTTTTCGCCTTTCTTTTTTGATAGTTTATAGTTTCCTAGAAAAATTATCCTTTTTTTGAAGACCTTCAAATAATATTTTAGAGATGTATGTAACTCTAAATTCTTAAGTCTGACTGGCATTTTGATGGTAACGGAAATACCTTCCTTTGTGTGTTTATATTTTCCTTTTTTTTTTTAGTTGAACTTGCCCCCGGTATGTCTATTGTGCTGTTTCCCACCCCCTACCTCCACTGCCCCAAAGAACCAGACACTGGATTTGATTATCAATTCTGCTGGGTAATTTCCTGTCTTATTCATTACTCTTATTATCATTAATCACATCCTGTTCCTTTCTTTAGTTTTATCTTGCTATTCTTTTTCTAAATTTGTTTGTAGTTGCCAGAGTCCCATGAGATAATACCAACAGCCTTTATTTTCAATGGTCAAGTTCAGGGGTCAGCAAACTATGGCTCTTGGGCCGAATCCAGCCTGCCTCCTATTTTTGTATAGGCTACAAGCTAAGAATGTTTATGTTTCTAAATGATTTTAAAAAAACAAAAAATATTTTGTGAACGTGAAAACCTTATGAAATTCAAATGTCAGTGTCCATAAGTAAAGTTTTATTGGAAAACAACCACTCTAACCTCTTTATGCCTTGTCTGTGGCTGCTTTGGCACTGCAACAGCAGAGCTGAGTGGTCGCCACGGACAGGAATTGAATGCCCACCCCAAGCCTAAAATATTCACTCTCTGGCTTTTTACTGGGGAAGTTCCCCGTCTCTGAGTCAGTTGTAACAATCGGGCTGGAATGGTCCGGAGAAGGAAAAGAGGGAGGCTGGTGTCCTAGACAAATAGAAGTGCAAAGGGGGGTTTACCAAGATTAGGAGGAGAGGGGGGTTTCGTGAGTGCTGGGGACTGAGCCCCCTTATTCGAGGTGCTTCAAAAGTGGGAGGGCTGGGACGGGTCCAGAATGGGACTTCAGGCTGTGCCCGTGGGAAGAGAGGTCCACATGGAAGCCTGACCTGGCGGCAGGAGGGCCCTCCTGGCTGGCCACCAGCATTTGCGTGGGCTGCACAGATTTCAGCACGAGCTTCTCGGCACTCCCAGGATGGCGTGGAGCAGGGGCCTCTCCCAGAGTAAGCCCTGGTACTGCCCAGGAAGCCCACCCGGTGCGAGGGGACTTGGGAGGGACTTAATCTGGTTTAGACAAATAAAGAAATGAAACATTCTTGTGTACTAAAAGGGCAGACACCCTTAAACTTATTAATTGTATTATCCAAATCCTGTGTATTGTATTTTTTTCTACTTGATCTCAAAAGCGTTTGTGGAAACTCTCTCCCACTGTGCTTCTGATTTGGTTAATTTCTCCCTGTCTTCCTCTTTCTGTGCTGTTCATCCTGTAAATACCCATGACCTTGTTTTCAGTTGGACCTTTTGCGTGTGTAAAATACCAGTCTTCATCCTGTTCAATGGTGTTTGCTTGAGTTCTACATTGATAAAACTGTTTACTTATAATTTTCTTGTGTTTGCCTAAGATATGCTTAGCCCTTAACATTATCTTTTTGTAATTTTGTATTTTGGGAAAGATATGACATGCACATATGAGAAAATCCAAACAGCATCAAAAACTCAAGCCCGACCCATTCTCACCCCTGGGTCTCCTGCCCCAAAGTAGCTGCCTTTCTAATGTGTTGGTTCACATACATCTACTAACCCATATTTTGCTTTTTCCCCGAGGACGTCACTGCATTCTGTAGGTGTGCTGTAGGCTGGTTAATTTTCAATTAGTAACGCCTGTCAGTGACCGTGAGCTATCAGCATTCAGACCTGCCTCTTCAATGGCGGCATCATTTCCCACCTCATGGAAGACCTTAATGTATGTCATTAGTCTCCTGTTGGTGGAAATTCTTCCCATGTTTTCATCTGCTGCTTTTTTTGGATCTATAACATTTATGTTCCAGCCAAATATCAACTTTTAATTACTGTGTCCTTGTGTGCTTTGATATTTGCAAGGCCAAGCCCCTACTACTCCCTCCCAGAGTTTGCTCATCTTTTCTGAAATGTTTGATCCTTTCCCTTTAAACTTTAGTGTTATTGCTTCTTAGATGTGTGTCTTGTAAACAACACAGGATAGTTCTTTTTTTTTTTTGAACAAAAAAGAATGGTCGCATTTTTATTTGTTAAGTTCATCACTGTTTCCTTTACAGTTTAAGTGAGATAAGCGTGAACCCCAATTCCTCATGTGATGGGAAATCCCATTGTTTTGGAGGCAGGGACAGGGTGTTTCCATTTCTTAGGGTGCCCATGGCTGACACATTTCTGCTGTTTGAGTTATTTTTCTCAGCTCTGCATCTTGACTCCGTGGACCCTGCCGCTCTGGGTTTCATTCCCTGGACATCACAAATGCGCGTGCATGTGTGTGTGTGCGTGTGTGTGTTGGTAGCAACAAGAAGGGTTCTGTCTGCAGACAGCAGCTTTGTGTTGAACAGCAGACTCCTGTTCTTGAAGTTCCTGGCCATCCCTGTTCCCGGGGCGCCCACAGCTGCCCTCCCACCAGGCCCTAACCTGCCACCGTGGTGTTGGGCCTCTTTTCCTTTCGTGACGTCGTCTCTCCTTCCTAACCCACTTGCTTTCTCCCAAATCCCATAATTCCTACTCTGTCTCACAGAGAGCAATTTAGCAATGCCCTTCCCCCTTCACGCCATCCAGGCTGCGTCTGTCTGCACTGACCCACACTCATAACCGTGCACGTTGCGATGTGTTTCTCAACCACAATAGAACCTGAGAAGGTGTCAACCTCACGTGTTCAAAGCAGGGAATTCTACCCCCCCCTTTTTTTTTTCTAAAGACAGAGTCTTGCTCTGTCACCCTAGTTAGAGTGCAGTGGCATCATCATAGCTCACTGCAGCCTCCAACTCCTGCACTCAAGCAAATCTCCTGCCTTGGCCTCCTGAGTAGCTGGGACTACAGCTGCATGCCACCATGCCAGGCTGATTTTTTAATTTTTTTTTTTGTAGAGATGGGGTCTCACTATGTTGCCCAGGCTGGTCTCAACCTGCTGGCCTCAAGCAAGCCTCCTCCCTCGGACTCTTAAGTGCTGGGATTACAGGTTGAGCCACCACACTGGGCAGTGCAGAGAATTCTTGAAATCTCAAGAGGATTTGTCATCGGGGCCCCGCAGTCAAATGATTTGTGCTCCTCAGCACTGCGGCTTCAGCCAGCATCTCATCTCATTCTTTCTCTGGCGCTCCCAGAGAACATGCACAGAACAGTTTACAAGCCCCTCAAAGTCCTCTGGTCCCTCTGATAACTGACTCTGAGTATTGACACAATTTTAACATACAATTTTAATACACAGAAGGATGGTGGGAAGCAGTGACTTGAATAGTCCCCACAGGCAGGGAATAATAAAATATGTTGCTGCAGAATTAATTATATTTTATTTGCCTTCATGATTTAGTTTTCAATAATACAATTAAATGAGCTTACGTTCCTTAAGCAAATTTGAGTTGCGTAGGTGGCTGGGAAAGAGCCAATAATCTAATGGAAAAAAAGCCAACCTGGGGTTCATTTTCCTTTTCCTTTGCGAGGAACAGTGATCTAGAAGGTGCTGATTCACTCGTGGAGAGTTGAGCATTTGTCACACACTAAAGAGTTGATGTGCTTTGCATAGGGGTATTTTTAAAAATCGCAACCTAGTGAGAGGTGTTTGTTCTTCTTTTACAAAACAAGACAAGGTTAAGGCTGAAGAGCAATTTGGTTTGTACCTTTTCACTGGGACTAGGGTTGCTCTTGCCTTTATTAGGGTTAGTCTATTTTAAACCAAGACAAAACAAAACCCCGGAGGAGGTACATTTGATTAGCACCGCAGAGTTAAACACCAAAGTTACTGTACCACAGGAAATAAGAGATGTTGAGCATTTGAAAGGCCTGACAGTTCTGTGACGTGACTACAGAGGCTGAAGATTAAGGCCTTGGTTACTGCAGGTGGGGAGGGAGGCGGGACGTGGGAGGCTGCGTTACCGATTCCTGTAATTCTCTACACGCAGCTTCTTACAGATTTCTAAACATTTTTTTTTGGGGGGGGGAGGAAGGAAGGACAAAAACTGCCACCCTCCACTTGTTCTCTGAATTCCTTTTAAAAGAGTTTTTTGGTCTATAAAACATTTTTCTGACTCACCACACTTGCTGTAAAAGCAGCCGCTTGTGGGTATCATAAAACTCTGTGGTCCCAAGTTTTAACCCCTTCTCTTTCTGTGTTTTGCCTTTCTTATTTAAATGTTGAACCTGATGACCAGATTCCATTTACTTTGTTTCTTCTTATTTGAGTTCTTTGTAAATTCTTTCCAAGTTTTATTAACTATAGCAAGGCTAGTTCCTTAGTGATCACTCATTTACAAGGTAAAAAAGATATAATTAATAATGCTAATAAGACTTTTCATACTAAGAGTATGCTATAAAAAAAGCATGATGTGACTTCATCGGGCAGTTTCTCTGGGAGGATATAAAATGGAATGGACAGTTTAGTGTATACTTCAAGTTACAAACCATTACTTCATTTGTGCTGTGGATTGAAAAAATAGGCTCACTTTTGAGGGCTCGGACCATTGCACATCAATCATACCACAAATGGTAATGTTTTAAAAAACTCTAAAGAATGCTTGGTGAAGCATGCCAAGAATTATCTCTAATAAGGGAGCTGGTTGATAAAGCGATCCTTTTTGGCTCTAAAAATCCCGAGCACGTGGGTCAGCGGATGAACATGGCTTTCCATTCTCTTTGTTCCCTCTGGGCTTCATCAGTGACCATGATCTAAGCAAAGAAAGTTCTGCTGAGAATACGAGAAGATGGAAAAGATGGTTACATGACACAGCAGCTTGCGAAAGCAGATTTTAGCTTAGAGACTGGGAAGGCGCTCAGCATTCAGTGGTTGGAAAATTCCTTCTCTCTCTGCCTCCTGTTCTCCCCTCGAGGCAACGATGTGTAGATGTAAACCATCTTTGTTTTTTTTTTTTTTTTTTTTTTTTTTTTTGAGACAGAGTGTCACTTTGTTGCCCGGGCTAGAGTGAGTGCCGTGGCATCAGCCTAGCTCACAGCAACCTCAGACTCCTGGGCTTAAGCGATCCTACTGCCTCAGCCTCCCTAGTAGCTGGGACTACAGGCATGAGCCACCATGCCCGGCTAATTTTTTTGTATATATATTTTTTAGTTGGCCAGATAATTTCTTTCTATTTTTAGTAGAGACGGGGTCTCACTCTTGCTCAGGCTGGTCTCGAACTCCTGACCTCGAGCGATCCACCCGCCTCGGCCTCCCAGAGCTAGGATTACAGGCGTGAGCCACCGCGCCCGGCCTAAACCATCTTTGTATCTTAGAAGCTGACATCTGTGTCTTAACCTATCATCATCAGCATGGTCATAGCAATTCAAAGGGAAAAAGGTACTCCATCCCCATTAACGCACAGGAGCTGGAAAGAGTGCTCAGTGCATTGCCAAAGTCAGAGGACAGAGCTAACTCGAAACCCAGGTGTCCCGAGACTGCCCTGTGACCCAGCAAATGTTGCTGCTGGGTATATGCCCCAAAGAAGTGAGAGTTGCCTTGCTGGACGCTGAGGATACAAAGAATAATAACATAGCCCTTGCTACCTATGGTTAGGAGAGTCTTCCAAACTAATAATTATAGCACAGTGTCATAAAGACAACCAGAGAAGTATAATCAAAATATAGCAGTAGTTAAGAGGTGAGCATGAATCACCCTGGCTAGGGTCATGGGAGTCAGGAGAGGCTTCCTGCAGGAGGGTTTTAAGGGATGCCTAGGAGTTCACTTGACAGGCACAGTGAGAAAGCACTTTAAGCAGAGAAGATAATAAATACCTGTGGTTCTCAAAATCAAGCATGCATCAGAATCACCTGCAGGGCTCGGGAAAACAGATCTCTGGGCCCCACCCTTGAGTTTCTGGTTCGCTGGGTCAGGGGTAAGGCTTGGGGATGTGTGTTTCTAACAAGTTCCCAGGGCATGCTGGTGCTGCCGCTAGAGGGACCACGCCTTGAAAACTGCTGATTTACACGAAGGACCAAAGCATGGAGTCGAAGCGTGTGTTTGGGGAACTGTAAGGACCTCAGTACTGCTGGAATCTGAAGTGTCTGAATGGTTTTAAACGCTGAGCTGTGGGCCGGTGAAATACGGACGGGCACACTTGTGCATCCTGGCATTCTAGCAGCAGGGGGCGCTGCCGCACCGTGGTAGTCAGTCCTAACAACAGCGGGGCCTAGGTGTCAGCACGCCCGTTTGCCAGATGGGGACGTGTGGCACAGAAGGTTGACTGGTTTGTCCAGATTCCCCGTTTGGGTAGATGATGGAGCCGGGGTTCTAAGCCGGGCCTGGGTGACCCTGAAGCCCATTCTTTCTCCCTTGCCGGAGGCTCCATGCTAAGGCACTTAAAACCGAAACTCCACCCCACAGGCACTGGCGGGAGACAGGACGGGGTCTCGTGGGCAGGGGGGCACGGGAGGCTCGAAGGGGCTTACGGCGACCCTTTGGGAGACGCTGAGCGTGCGACGTGTGCGGAGCCGGGAGAGGCAGATTGGGAAGGCGAGGCAGGGGAGACCCAGGACCCGCCGACTGTCGGGGTGTGGTGCGCGACATCTACGTCTTGAGTTTGAGGGAGACACCTGGCGAGGCCAGTGACCACGGCAGGAGGGGCGGGAGGGGCAGGTCGTGAAGGCTGCCCGGAGCCGCGGGGACAGGCACACTCCCCCCTGGCCAGACTCCTAGCCAGAACCCGAACTGTTGGCGCCCAGGCTCACTGAGAGCACGTCCTCCTCCGCTTCAGATGCGTAAATCCACCTAACCCAAGTCCCTGTCCAGATACAGAGCACTACCATCACCCCAGAAGGTTCCACTACTCCCCAGACAAGCCCCCCGACCCCTGGCAGCCCCTGTTCTGGTCCTCTTATCACCTCTTCTAGAGCCTCATGTAAACAGTCACACTGTGGTGTCAGGCTTCCCTCACACAGCGTGGCCTCTGATGCTCATCCCCGTCGTGCGCGTCTCAGACGCCCCTGCTTCCACTGCTGGGCGTGTCCCGTGGTGAGGCTGTCCCACCACTTCCTCATCCATCCCCATCGATGGGCACTTGGGCTGCTTTCTTTTCGGCGATTATGAATAAAGCTGCTATAATCACTCGTTTGCAGGTCGTTTTGGGGACTCTCCCAAATGTCTCCTACTGCTCGTTTATTTTAACCACAATCCAAAGTCCCCACATTGCAGCTAGTTGTGGTGCTTCTGATGACTCTTAATTAAGTGGCAGGGACCCCATCAGATTCTCTGTTGCATCCACAGCTCCTGACTCCTGGGGGCGCGAAGAGGAGTGACAGCCACTGGGCTACTCGTGCGGACCTTAGGCCTAGGATTGGAAGGGTTTAATGGTGCCCCTGCCCGTGGTCCGAGGGAAGAGCGTTTCCAGGCAGGAAACCTCAGAACTCCGTCATTAAACCAGTTCCTCCCTCCCTCTCTCCCTGGGAGCGGCCATTTTTGTTGGCGATGCTGTGCTGCCAGTCTGCAGGCACAAGGGGCACTTGTTTGCTTTGTCCGATTTAAATTTTTCGGGCCGGCAATAGAAGATAAAACGTTGTTCCAGAAAATAAGTCTTTTAAGACTTTCCCCTCAGTGTTTCCCGTTCTACTGACTTCAGTGTCGACATTTGTTCAGTTGTTCAGTAAATATTTGCTGAATGCCCACCACATCTAACGCATTGTGCCAGGCACTGTGGGTGATGAAGAAATGAAATATCTCCTGCCCTCATGGCTCCTCTGCCCCGGCAGGGAGGAGAGGCGGCCACAGCACAACTCGGCGGGAAGTTTCAGGAATTCATGTGGGTGTGAGCTCGCACTGGGACATTCCAGGAAGCGATGATGCCGGGAGCAAGTGGAGTGGCTGGAAGGTTCTGGAACGTAGGCTGTGCTTAGGGAGGCTGAAAGGGATTAGGTGTTCCAGAGCTAGGGAATTCGGGATCTGTTGTGTCGAATGCCATGGGGGGGGCGGGGGTCCTCAGTGGGGAAGTGAGTGGCGGTGAATTAGCAGAGAAAGGCCGCCTGCTCTGGGCTGAATGCCTGAGAATTGCCTCTGAATCCTGCAGGAAGGAGCCAGACCGCCTGGGGAGAGGAGGAAAAGGAGGCACGTTCTGGAATGTTCTTGGAACTTGTTTTGAAGTTTGGTTTTCAAAGTCGAATACCTTTGCATGATATGAATACTCTTTCACTCAGCTGCTTCCAAGTAGGGTCAGTGGTGAGTTGTTTTGCCTGTTAAAGAAAAAATTATTCTGACGCTCGTTAAAGCGGTAAGGAAGACTTTATTCAGGGTTATTTTGAGAGGTGAAGACTGTTGCAATAGGGGAGAAAGATCAGTCTGCACTCCAAATACAGTGGAGACAGCTGGCAGGGCCAGGGCGGGGATGGATGGAAAGTTACTAAGAGGAGCCTCAGGCATTAATCAGATCCTCTATAAATGCAAATTCCAGTACCTAAAGTGGGATGTGTTTTTAAAGTGGAAAGTATTCTGATTATTTAAATGGGTTCGTGATAGTGGTGAAACAGATAAATAAACTTATTTTAAGCAAGAGGAAGCACCAGATCGTTTTTATACAAACATAAAGCATTCCTGATATTATGAGTCAATGGGACAAGTTTGTTTGATTTGTATTATAAACTAAAATGAAAATATAAAATGCTTTTCGGTCCATTGAAACGAAGTGATACCTGTAGTTACTACTAGATCCTCCATCAATGGGCTGATTTCCCTTAGCACACACTGGCTGTAGGCGTGATCTGGCTGTGACATCTGTCACCCCATGGATCACCAGGGTGGATTCAGGTGATCTGGCTGGGTAGGTGGGTGTCCCCTTCCTTCCTCGCCGCTCCACGTGCGTCCCTCCCAAACCTGCACGACGAGCTTCCCCGATAGAGGAGGACCGTTCTTCGGTCAAGGGTGTACGAGTAGCTGCGGTCCCCTGCTAGAACCTCCAAACAAGCTCCGTCAGCACACGCTGATTTCTGTAAACATCCATCCTCCCCCACTCACTTTATTAAGTTAAAGGTACAAATATTTCCCCCCAAATTTACATTTTTTCTTTGTTTTTCATTCCCCTTAAAAATCCCTTTTTCATCCCTAAAAGATAACTGCCTGTGGCAGTTCGGCCACAGGCTGGGGATTGGAATCCAGCACCATCTCCTGTCAGCTGTGTGACGATGGGGCTGATGACAGTGCTGCCTCCTGGGGTCGGAGGAGAAAATACAGCTGCCGCCATGCTCAGGTTCAGCCGATGTGTCTGGTTGCCCTTGTCTTTGACTCAGGTGTGCTTATGTAAGACAGAAGCCCAGCCAGTTAACTCTGCTTTGCCAATTAAAAGGGAAATCTTAATTTTTTTCAACTTGCCCACAGAGCTTTGGTGTGTCCCTGAGTTTTTTCTTGTATCATGTGGTTGAGAGGGAGTTAGCGGCACTTACTTGACCCAAGAATCCTAAAGACCCTGTTAATCCTTCTTTTGTATGGGATCGTCCAACTTTTAAAATCCATTTGGCCCTTAGATGTAAACCCACAGATGTCAAGAACAGAACAAGGGTGCATAAACTGAGGAAACACATTCCATCTCGAGCACCACACTTGCAGAGAGAGAATTAACTTGGAAGGAGGCCGAACAACGTGGCCCGGGAAGCCCCTGTCGGAAGCGATCAGTGATGGTTCACGGCTCCACACCGCTGACTCAGCAGCCGGGCCAGCGGGCGCCGGGCGCGTTTGCAGCAGGACAGAACGACCTTATCCTCTGTCTGGAAAACATTTTCACCCGCAGGACAGCTTATCGGGAGGACTCTGAAAGGGTGAAAAAGGAAAATGAGTGAAAGCAGCCAGATACTGTTTGCTCCTGGTAGGGCAGGAAAAGGGAATAAGAACCAAAAGTTTAGTGTCATTTTACCCGGAGGGTTCTTTGTTCAGCCGGTGGGAGAATGAGATTTGATGGCTTTGGTTGGGATCCTTCTCAAAGTCAAAGATAATGATTTTTAGGAATGTTTTCTCCCCCAACTAGCTGAGTTCAATGTAATATACATCATTATAGTAGATAACTATTAATGAAGTACTAACACTTTTTAATTGATGTATTTCTTTTCTTTCTTTCTTATTTTTTTTTAGAAACAGGGTCTTGCTCTGCTGCCCAGCCTCCTGAGTAGCTGGGACTGCAGGCATGTGCCCCCACGCCCAGCTAATTTAAAACAATTTTTTGTAGAGGTGGGGTCTCACTATGTTGCCCTGGCTGGTTTCAAACTCCTGGCCTCAAGTGATCCTCCCGCCTCAGCCTCCCAAAGTGCTGGGATTCCAGGCATGAGCCACTGCACCTGGCCTAATATGTTTCTCTGTAAGCACATTTGGTCTTTCAATTCACAATACAAGAGTTGCTGATTGAAGTCTTGAGGGAGTAACATAATTGGACATGACCAAATATGGGACTGGGAAGGTGGAAGCAGATTCCGCCAGAATCCCCGCCTGTGACTTAATGGTGATCAGTGAAAAGGTGAGATGCGTAGGAAACGTCTTCTGTTAAACACGAAGGCGTGTCTCTTCCAGAGGGCCCGGGAAGGACGCGCAGTCTGAATGAAACATTCACGTTCACTGCAGGACTCACGACTGCAAAGGGCATTTCCTGTGCTGGACTCCTTATTCCCTTGGCCTTGTCCCCTCTCCTCATCCCGCCATGCCGTACCCCCGACCATATCCCACTGGCCTCATCTTCCTGTCCTTATTCCCCTGTGCCTTAACCCCCCGTGCCTAATCCACCTGACCACATCCCACGGGCCTTTTCCCCTGGCCTTGTCGCCCTGGCCGTACCCAAGCATGGCAGGTGTCCCTGGCCCTGGCCATTTCTGTGCAGCGGGGAACTCCTCCAACAGCCTGGAGACCGGGTGGGGCTGGCCAAGACCAGTGGCGTCCAAGGCTCTCCCTGCCCAGGCCTGTCCCTCTCCGTTTTATCTTTTATGGGCGTCACTCGCAATAAACCTCTTTCCTTCCTAACTCCATCTCAGTGTCTGTTTCCTGCAGGGCCCAGCTGACGCTGTGCTCGTTTGTTTGTCCTGGTAAGGATGCACAATTAAGAATACTTGGAGACCATGGTACAGAGGGCACTGGGGACAGTTAGACGGGGAAGGGAGGGTGTTGAGGATAATTTCTGGCTCGTGCAACCTCACTCACCCTCTGTCACGTACCCATGCAGTGAGGGAGGGGTGCAGCCACGCCTGCTTTACAGGTGGGGAACCTGGGAGTCCAGAGATTTTGCTACTTGGCATTTCATAGGCCGAGAGACAGTGGGCCTCAGGACTCAGGCTTGGGGAGCTTAGTGAACACAAGAGTAGGCTGGTCTGTTTCCAAAATGGAAACGATGATGATGACGATTTTTATTTTTGTAGACCAGGGTCCCAAGGGCGGTCAGTGGGCAGAGGAAGAGACCTCGCTTTGTTTTCTCGCTCCCGCCGGCGGCAGCTCTGGGCCTGAGCAGCTGGGGTGCACGGCGCCACGGCACAGACCCGGTCGCTCCGCCCGCACACGTCTCGGGGCCGAGCTGGGGAGGACACTTATTTCAAAAAGACTTTCTGCTCTCTGACCTGGAGAGAAGCTTTTTGAAATAAGTGTCCTTCCCAGCTCAGCCCCTGAGTTTCTTTTCCTTTAAAAACATCTCTGCTCTTCGATCTTTTTAAAAGAAGTTCATCACGGCCAGTGAAAGGGTCAGCCGGAGCAGGTTTCCATTCTCTCCTTTCCAGCATCCTCCAGTCCCGGCAGCACAGACTCTTGGTGTTATTTCTGGGCCTTCTGTGCTTTCCGAGGGCCCTTGACCTCGTCCCTCTCATCTGCGACAGCAACTGACCTCCCCCTCTGAAGAGCCAGACGTCAGCTGAGCACCTTCCGCAGCGCTGGGACTCTGGTCTGTCCCCAGAAAGCAGTGAGCACCGATCCCCGCTGTTGGGCTGCGGTCCAGACCCTGCACCCGGCCGCTGCTCTCCCGGCAGCCACGTTAATCTTGCTCACTCTCGTGCCTGGTCCAGAGTCCGTCGCTAACAAATGAAACACAGAAAGGAAGATGAGGAGAAGGGAAAACGGGACACACCATGTTCAGTAAATGCTGACCTGCTGCCTAACCAACTTCCAGCTAAAACCCAGCCTCTTGCTCCTGCAGTCGCCTCTGCTGGAAAGGTAGGGCGACCTGAGGCGTCTGCTGAAAGGTGCAGGTGAAACAGCAGACCTTGGGCTTGTGCCTGATGACAATGACGACGGTATACTGATGGCAGCAGCTACCTTTGGTCAAACTCCCCCTGTCCCCCAGCTGCTGAGCTAGGCATTCCTGCTCCTTGTGAAGGACGGTGCAGCCCAGACTGCCCGGGCTGTGTGGCAACCAGAGGTCTGGAAGTGGGGATGGAAAAATGTACAAATGTGATTTCTGGACTGAGACAGGAAGGTGACCCCTGGGGGTCTTTGTGTCGTTTTCCTTCTGTAGATGTCTGTTTCCTCCCCCGTTCCCTGGCCTCCCCAGGGCCGCGGTTCACCCTGCTCAGCCGGGGCACTGCTCTTCTTTTATTCCCAAGGGCTACAGTGTTACCTTTGAAAATACATTTTCCATTTATAGATACACTGAATGTTACTGTTCTCAAGTCATCAAGACAATGTTTGTTTTTGTCTCTTAAGGTAAACTAAGGTTCCTCAAGGACAGCAAATCTTCATTTTCGTTAGTCTCTTCTCACAAAATAAAACTCTGCCCATCAGAGTAAATGTTTGTTCATTGAGTGAATAAGTAAAAACAATTTCAAGTTTTACTTTGAGGCTTGAGAACATTATCTGGCCTCAAACTGACTTGGAATCTAGAAGATTCCCAGGCAAAATGGCTTTTCCTAGTGTCACCACAAAATTGGGCACATGTGTTTAATAAGTAGGTGACATTAAAAACATTTCTTTCTGTCCTGTGGCTGGAAAGTGAGTGATAAGAGCCAGCCCCAGAGGTAAGACTTCGCTGCGACTGTTCCTGGCTCTGTACCGTCACTGTATGCCTCGGTTTCCACGCTCAAAACATACTATTTGGTGCCTCGCGCTATAGGAGCAATGCGTATCCACAAACTTGGACTTCAGTGTGGTCTTAAGAATTTAGTCCAGCCCAACTAATTTTGGGGTCTGTGTGAATTCAGTTTTGTTTATTTGACTCCTTCCCTTAAGGAGGCAGGCTGATGCTAGAAAACCCAATAACTAGATCTTCTGGATTTCAAACAACTGTAACAAGAAGTGGTGTTTAGTTTTTAGGCATCATCTGTCTCCATCAGCCACTGTATGTGTCTGTGTGCTTGTTTGTGTATAGTTATCTTTTTTATACATATATTCTTTGTTTTTTTTTGGAGACAGGGTGTTACTCTGTTGCCCTGGGCTAGAGTGCCGTGGCGTCAGCGTAGCTCACAGCAACCTCAAACTCCTGGGCTCAAGCAATCCTCCTGCCTCAGCCTCCCAAGTACCTGGGACTACAGGCACGTGCCACCATGCCTGGCTAATTTTTGTATTTTTAGTAGAGTTGGGGTCTCGCTCTTGCTCAGGCTGATCTCGAACTCCTGATCTCAAATGATCCTCCCTCCTCGCCCTCCCAGAGTGCTAGGATTACAGGCGTGTGTATGGTTATTCCTAACTTAAAGAAGTAAACACTTTTCCCCCCTGTTCATTATCTCCTTCGTGGCATTTGTAGACATTGTGGAAGTACGACCCTGTCGGGCTGGAGTTGGAATCTATTTCTAAGTACATGCTAGGATATGGGAGGAAGAGGCTGTCTCACCTCTCTCATGAAATGGCTTCAGCCCAGTTCATCCTTGACCCAGACGGCTGGGTTAAATGAAGACATTGGTGTTTCACTCCTTAGTAAAGTTATTGTGTAGAAAAAATATTTAGTGAGGACAGAGAAAACTCTTGCTAAATCTGTCTACTTCTAAGAAATGGCAGGATTTGAGGGATGGAAATGTGTCCTTAGCTTGGTTTACGGACAGAGGTGCAGACACAGGGTTCTCAGAACATCCAGGCCGAGTCATCGGGGATTGAGTGTTCCCGTGATGAAGAAATCAGATGAATTCTTCGGTATGATTCCCCCTCCAAGAGGTATTTATGTCTCCAGGGGAAGCTGGGATTTTCATAGCGGGCAGGGTGAAGTGGGTTCGTTTCTTGTGCTCCCAGCACTAGGGACGCGCATGTCAAGGGATGAACCCCGGTCCAGCACTAACGTGATGACGGCCTTCAGAAATTATTTCGTCTCCCACAGATGTGGTTTTCTTTTAAGTGAAAAAAATACTTGCCCTACCTTGTCATTCGTTGGGGAGGAGATGAACAGGAAAAGGCGTTGTGGAAATGCTCACTGGTGATCCCAAGTGTCATCTCCCCGTGTCTGGGGAGACACCCCACTGCTCCGGGGATGCCCTTGGTCATGCAGATGTTGACTCAAGATTAGAAAGGAACCTTCAAGCTCAGAAATCCCCTCCCAGGTCTCTGGCTGAGAGCCTTTTCCCAAATCGGATTCTGCAGTCCTGTGGTTTCAGTTGAAAATCTTCGGTGGAAGCTCTGAACTGCAAGGGAGGAGAGGAATTATCAGGATGCGCCTCCATGAAATGGAAACGCTCTATAAGCTATTGATTAGTGTTTTCCCAGCTCTAAAAGTCAAGGTCTCCATAACTCCAGGAGGGAGAGTGGAAGAAGGGAGCTTAATGGGAAGGGATGGAAGGGAGTAGAAGGAGCCTTCTCAGAAAAATCAAGGCAGGTGACAGGAGGGGGGGGGCCGGAAACCCCACCTCCCATGCTGAACAAGGAAACACGACAGAAAATGTTCCCCGTGATGTGTCGACTGAGAAAAAACTAGATCTGTTCCATGTTTCTTTCTCCTCCTTCTCCCTTTGTATGTTTCCTGTGCAGACGTTTCAGGAGATGCATCATGTGAAGGTTATTTCTTCAAAGCCTCTCTCTCCCTCTCTCAGTCTCTGCTAGACCAGGACTTGGTTGCTGTGGCGAGCACCAGCAAGGGGGCAGTCACACACAGCGCATCGGAAACAAAGGTCCTCCAGCCTCGCGGCATGCAGGAGAGCAGCACCACCCACTTCCTTTCAAGTGCCCCTCTCTGTTTTTTTTCTAGGATCAAGAATTTTCCTGTAATGCATTGGCTGATTTTTTTTAAATCTACTTTCCATTAGCTGGAAGTAAAGGGTGGAAAAATATAATGAATTGTGGAAAGAAATGGAACATAGGTATAAATGTCAATGATGGGGTTTTATAGGCACATGGAAATCTCCCCTTTGAAAGCCATTGTGATTATTTTTAGAATTAGAATGGCTCTCAGGGTGGCCTGGGAGAAGGAATGGGAAAAGAACATCCCAACTTTTACTCTGCTGTTCAGACCAGTGATGGAAATTTGCCTTCTCCTATTCAACATAAATATGTGGGCCCCCTATGACCTGCTGGCGGGGCTGATGCTGTGGAGACACTAAGGTGACCTAGACACGGTCTCTGCCTGCAAGAGGCTTCCCTCTGGTGAGGACAGGGCAGACAGAGTCACCAACGGTTGTAACAGCTGAGCACATCACAGTCACCAGGAAGGCACGGAACAAGTGTTAATAGGGAGACATGTGCCATCAGGGGACAGGAAGTGCTTCCTGGAGTTGGAAGCACTGGGGACGGTCCTCCAAGGGTGGTGCTGCGGAGACCGGCCGGATGCTCTTCTGTCCCATTTTATCTTCCTGGGCCTGCACGGCAGTTAGGTCAGGGTCGGTGACTGGGCCATGTGACACAGCCAGCTGGATGCTGTGGAAGTGCAATATGCTCCTTCTAGGCCTCTCTGTAACACCCCCGTGAATGGTCGTCCAACATCCGTCCTTTTCCACGTGGGGGCCGTGTGTTCAAGGTAAGTGGTGGAAGCCAAGATCCTTGCGTGGATGTTGGAAAGAGCCGCCCAGGAGAGCTGCCCCACCAGCGTCAGGCTAGGATAAAGGGAAAAGCAGGACTAAGCCACGGAGATGCTGGGGTTGCCTGTTACAGCAAGTAGCGTCTTTTATCCTGACTGAGATGGATGAATAGGTTTTTACCAGTGGAAATGGGGGGGCCTCTTCCCCACACTCCGTCTGCCGAGTGTGGCTTTACTGAGACACTCGCCATGCTTATTGGTGTTACTGTTCCGCCGTCTGCCACCCAAGTCTCACCACTGCACCCTGGGAGGGACCTTGTCTGCCTCAGCCTCTGTTCTACCCCTAGAACCTAACACAGAGCATCACACACGGCAGGGGTCAGGAAACGTTCGCTGAATGAAATGAAATGGCTAAGAGCTGGCTTACCTGTGTTGTAAATACCAGCTGACGTCCTTAACAGGGTCTCAGGGTGAACTCGTAAGTTCACCAGGAGAAAAATCAATTATTTACCAGCGAAGCAATGGGAAGTCCTAGAGGAGTAACAACACAAATAAAAAGAAAACGATGTGGCAATAGAATCAGTTGAACTAATTAACCTATTAGAGTTTTAGGAACTTGACAAAATGATCCTGAAGCTTATTAGGAAGAATAAATAGTCAAGGGTATGTGGGAATATTTGATAAGAAGACTAAGGGAGGAGGACTTCCCCTACTGACAGGAAACATACTGTAAAGCTATAATAATTATGGCAAAAGGTATTAAATCAAGAATATACAAGTAAATCAAGGGACAGAAGAGAGAGCTCAAACCAGATGCCTTGATATGTTTAATTACAATAAAGGACACATCCCAAAGAATGGAAGGGCTGGCTTGGTTAATACATAGCAAGTGGTTTGTGGAAAATTGATGCTTCAGAAAAAAATCCGGTAAGAATCTCACCTCATCCCAAATCCCAAATAAATTTTAGTTGCATCAAGAAAATATGTGTATAAGTAAAATTATGGATAAATTAGAAGACAGTATAGCTGATGGGGTCTATGTGCTCCCTGAATAAAAACGTCTTTCTTCTCAAGTGTAAAAGCAGCAAGAAATCCTTAAGTAAATAAATTAATATACTGGCCACTTAAAATTTAATTTCTACATACGTATACATAAAAATAATATACATTAAAAAATGAAAAGCCAAAGATGAACTAGAAAATAGTTGTTCAAATGTATTAAAGAGTCTAATCTTTAAAAGTACAAAATGCTTGAACTAACTAAAAAGACTAGGATCCCCCCTCAAAAGAATGAGCAAAATGTGAATAGACAATTTATGGAAGAGGAACTATAATTGGATAATAAGTAATTGCTAGTGAAAAGTTGAACAAAATTTCCATTTCAGCAATAATAGAAATGCAAATTAACACCATGAGACAACATGTTTTAACTTATTAAATTAGCAAGGATTGAAAATATTCAAATCTGGGAGGCTGCATGGAAAAAGGCATTCCTTGGCACTGCTGTGGACATCTGGGTTTATAACTACCTTCTAGAGGTACAGTTTGACACCGTAGATGAGAAACGTCCTTGATACAGTAATTCACCTTTAGGAATCTACCTGGTGGGTCGCTTTCAGCTATTTATCCCAGGGAAATCACCAGAGGTACGGTCTAGATCTTGGATACAAAGGTGGTGGTTGTGACATCCTTATACTGTCGAAAATTTGGGGACACACAAAATGTCTAAGAATAGAGCAGTATGTGGCACGTGAAAAATGATATTTTTGAAGAAAAGATCTCCCAGGGGGTTGCTTAGCAGTGAAGGGCAGGGAGAGGAAGGCTACCCCTTGACTAGGTGCCTCGTTCAAAAGGAGATACAGTGGCGACAGTTCACAGTCGGCCTCCTTCGCTCTCTGTCCCCAGGCCCCCAGCCCCCCAGCCCCCCAGTCCCCCAGCCCCACAGCCCCGCAGCCCCCTTGCAGAGGCAACCGGTGCATCCACGATCTTGTCATCCTGCTAGAGATTTCCTATGCAGGACTTTTAGCTTGAGAGGAAATCTGGGTCAAGAGATGTGATTTCTGGATAGAGAAGATTCGAGAATGTTCTTAGGCTGAGGAGAAGAAAAGAGAGAGGGACTGTCAGTGGAGGTAACTCCGGTAGAAGGGAGGCAGTGGGTGGTGGTTTTGTTGTTGTTTCAGGCAGCAGGGGGGGGCCGGGGCGAGAGGGACGCAAAGCTGAGGCGGGGAGGCCGGCTGGGCCACCTTGCAGGCGCGACTCCGCGCAGCCACAGGCGACCGGCGTCCGGCGAGCAGGCCAAGCCTGGAGGGCGCCGGAGGGGCGGCGCGGGGCTCCCGGAAGTGAGGTCAGGCCGGAGGGGAAGGTTGCCAGGCAACGCGGAGGCCCGGATGGACGCCTGGGCTCGTTTGTGGCTGCGTCGGCAGCGCAATATGGCGGCGCCTGTAGGTGGAGGAAGCCGGAGGGGTTGAGGGCAGAGGAAGAGGCGGCTCGACCCCCTCAGGCTGGGGTGCTCAGAGGGCGCGGGTGGCTGCGCGCCCATGAGTAGTGAGGGCAGCGGACCGAGTCCCAGCTGCGGCTGCTGACCCGGGGCCAAGAGGCCGGTGGCCCAAGACGGAGGCCCAGCACCGAAGGCCGCAGGGGAAACCGAGTCAGGGTTCCAGACGTCCGAGGAACCGCGTGTTCAGGGAGAAGGTGTGAAAGGCGCAATGCTGGTTGGGCCGCTCGTGACTTTCGTGGGCTTTAGGTGCTTTTGCCTTTGTGGGTCCCTTCCTCCATTAAAAAAAAAAAAAATGAAGAAAGACGTTTTAGAACTGCATTGGTGTAGTGGCAAATCTATTAATATGATGTGTTCGAGCATTATCTTTGATGAAAGTTTGGGTTTTTTCCCTCTGATTTCAAAAGAAATGAAATATTTGTTGCGTTCCTACAAGTATTTTGAGCCACTGTTGTGGCCACTGTACCTGGTGGATGCGTGAGCCCTGCGTGTGGCCTCGCCAAGGAGGTCTGTACCAAGGACCTGGGAATTTGGGTCCAAAGGAGGCCCAAGTCTGTCTGCCACGGCTCCACAGCACCTCCACGCGTGGCTCTTCCCAGCCTTGGCCTTCTCCCCTGAGGCCCAGCGCCCCTCCACCCTGCCCTGCCCACTCTGCCCTTCTGACCCTTTCTCCTCCGCTGTTGGACGGTCTTGTCTGATCTGACCTGCCTTTCCCGCCTCGCGTTTTACCACAGGTGAGCGCCAGACGCATGGGCGGGCACAGGTGTAAGGGGCGTTCATGGAGGCCTGGGCGGAAGCACCAAGGGACAACAGACACCACATTCCACAGGAGGGGCTGCCGCTGTGGCCAGAATGTTCCACAGAGGTGTCTGTAAATTGGGTGTTTATAAACCCGCACACACATCAAGGGTATAAAATGGTCCAACACCAAAAGAAGAGAATTTCTTTTGGATATAGTTGTTCTGAGTCCCTCCTGTCTCTTCCCAGTGGGAGAGGGGCTCAGTCAGACCTATCAGAGAGCTTTGTACGTGCCTCATCGAGATGGGGACATAGTGGCCTGGTGTCTGGCTCTTTAAAGGCTGAGAGGAGGGCTGGCAGGCTATTCTGGGCACAGCTAGGGTGAGGTATCTGTATTGGATGTTCTGCTCACCGAGAGTTTGCTGGGGTAAAGGGTGCTTGAATGCCATCTCTTGGGCCAGCTAGTGGGCCATGGGCATGTCTGCCGGTGTGAGGTTGTCTTAGGTCTTGCTACAGAGGCCACCTCACCAAGAGGCTGCGCGGCCTTCAGTCAAAAGTGGGAGGTGCCATAGGAATCCCAGGGCCAAGAAAGGCCTGACCGGTTAGAATAGAGATGCATCAGCCTGGTCCAGGGGGGCTTCTGGGAGAGACCCCACAAAGGCACGCATGAGAGAAGGGCTCAGCTTTCAGCATACCCAGTCCAGAGAGCCTGACGCCAGATGGCCATGATGGTGCCAGCCACATCACGGCTTCTGGGCTCCTGTCACCTCTTCCCTCTCTGTAAGGGGTCAGACATCAAGACGGGAGAGGGGAGCAACATTTAGAAAGAGAAAGAGAAAGAGAGAAGCAGCAAGAGGGCTTGGACTGGGGGCGGGGTCCCTTGCCCTCTTGTTGAAATTCTACTCCTCCTTCAAGATTTCAATTCCACATCTCTGTGACCTTTTCCCCAATCCCCAGTCCCCAGGGCTTTCATGAGACTGATACATAAAATCAAAATACCAAATTATTTAAATCACACGAGTGGTGCACCATAGAGAAAAGTTGAGTAAAATAAAAAGAAACCCCACTACCCAGAGATAAACATTAAGAGCAGGTGTCATTAAGGGCTTTGCAAATATCAACTCATTGGACCTCCAGGGCATTGCCATGGAGTGGACACCGCTATCATCCCGATTTTACATGGGAAACTACACATGGAAAGATTAGTTACCTTTACCAAGGTCTTGCAGCCTACAAGTGGGGGGTCCAGCCTCCAGAGACGGAGCTCTTAACCACTGCACCAGGCTGCCTCCCTTGCCACACACCTTTCTAGGCCTTTTGCTATACAAATATATACATATAAACATATATGGAAATATGTATTTGTAATAAATACATAGGCATATAAATATATGAGTGAAAACAGGATGCCTTATATGATATTTTATAGGTTCTTCTCTGATTTAATAAATCATAAATGTCCTGCATCAGGAAGAAGATTATAGTTGGCAAATAATCACGTGTAAAGATATGTAACATCATTAGCCGTTAGGAAAACACAAATTAAAATCACAAGGAGTTATCACTACGTACCTATTAGAATGGCTAAAATAAAAAACAGTGGCAACACTAAATGCTGGTGAGGATGCAGAGAAACTGGGTCACTTATATAATATATTGCTGGCAGAGATGTAAAATGGCACAGATACTCTGGGAAACAGTTTCGGGTTTGGTTTTTTTTTTTTTAATTAAACATGTATCTATCCTGTGAGCTAGAAATTGCACTTCCATTGTTTATCCCAGATAAATGAAGATACGTATTCACATAAAAGTCTGTATATGAATATTTACAGCAGTTTTATTTAGAATAGTCCCAAACTGGAAATAACCGAGATGTATTTCAACGTGTGGGTAGTTAAACCATGGTACCTGCATGTGATATATGGAATATTACTCGGCAATGAAAAGGAACAAACTATTGATGCATGTGGCAACCTGGACAAATCTCCAGAGAATTGTACCGAGTGAAAGAAACCAATCCCAAAAGGTTACAAACTGTATGACTCCATTTATATAACATTAAAACGACAAAATTATAGGAATAGAGAGAACAGATTAGTGGTTGCTAGGGGTTAAGGAGAGGTTGGAAGTAGAACACACATGACAGATCCTCGTGTAATAGAAATACTCTGTATCCTGACTGTACAAATGTCAGTATCTCGGTTGTGATACAGTCCCCTAGTTTTGTAAGAAATTACCATTAGGGGAAACTGGGTAAAGGCTACAGGGGATCTCTGTGTTATTTCTTACGTTGCAGGTGTGAGCCACCGCGCCTGGCCCGGGTTCTTTGCTGCTGTTAATTCAAACATTCCAGCAGGCTTGGACGTGGTTTCAGGAGGGAGGCCTGGGATATCCGAGGCTCTAGTCCACCGTGGGGAACATTCCAACATTATTTATTGGAGACCGTATAATGCATGGAATTAACATTACATATTTTGACGAAAATCTTGAACCTCACAGTCAGATTTTTTTTAAGCACCAAGAAAATGAGAAAATCTTGGCTTGGGGTGCCAAGTTGAAAGCCCTTGTGTATCCTCGCAGCCAATAGTAAATCTTTCCTAGAAGTTCCAGTGTGAGCTGATTTCTAGCCTTTGGGGCCGGTCTTAAAATAGATGGTTAGGTGTAACATGGAAGTGGAAAGCTGCATTTCTGGGAACCGTGGCGGCACCGGGAATGCTGTGTTGACTGCAACAAGGAAAGAGGAAAGGGAGGGAAAGCAGAGCTTGGATGCTGTGAGCCTGGGGCTGGAGCCTCCCGGAGCATTTGTCTTTACGCAGAGAGGACTAATCAGGTTACACGGGCTCTGCGAAAGAGCCAAAAGGCTTTTGCAGGTGACATGATCCCCACACTCTCCTGGAGCGACAACTTCAGTCAGACCTACCTCTTCTCAGCTCTTTGGATTTCAACATAGTTTGAAATATCCATAAATCAGTTTTTCTCCAAGGCCTAATTCTCCCTTTCTTCTCCCCCCGCCCAACCTGCCTCCTCATGTGAACCACATTTTCCTTTATTATAAATAATTTAAAAAATTATTTAGTAGTCACAATATTTGTAAAAGAAAAAAAAGTGTGTGAAAAAGTACAAAAAAGAAATGAAAATCGCCTGCTGTTTCACCACGTTCTGCTTGACGGCTTATCGCGATGCCCTGCAGGGCCGACTCCGGGGAGAAATACGCTGGGATCGGAAGAGCCAGCGAAAGCTCCTGCCTCCACCCTGCAACGCCCTCCGCCATCGTTGTCTTTATTCTCCGTCTAGGTTTATTTGGAAGGTAGCTGGAGTGACTAACCGCCCTCATCTGAAAATGAGACCATGCCTCTGGGATCCTGGAAGCAGAGGATTTGAACGCCCCCCTCGCGCCTTGGCGTGCTGTAGCTCACATCGGCCTGTGTTGTCTCTGCACCCTGGGCCTCCCCCGCAGAACCTCTCTTTGGAACCTTACCCTCTAGTCGTCGAAACTGTGGATTTAAGTCCCAGCTCAACTGTCACCCCTTCTGTGAAGTGTCCTGCCTCACCTTCCTTTGTGTTCTCTGGGTCCTTCTTCAGCCCCGGGTATACCCTTGTCATCATGCATTGGACTCTGACACACGTCACTGCCTAGACTTGTGCAGCCTCGTCCTGTCCCTCTTTGTTTTGTGTAGCGCGCACTCCAAGCATGCTTGCAGCAGGCATGAATACACGGATGGAACCAGTTACCACGTTGACAGCAGCGACCTGTTCTGATGGCCCCGAGGCTCCAGAATTGGATTTCCTTCTGATGTTGGAAGATCTACTTCTGACGTACATCTGTGAAGATTTAACTTTGTAATAGAAAAAAATATTCACTGAATACTTGTTAAACACGACAAGGAAGGCTCAAGACTGTTGCAAAAGAGGCCGACTGAGACTACTGCACAGGCGAGAGATTGAACTCGACTCAGCCTACGGCAAAGACAGCCGGGCATTTATAGCCAGAGGGGAGGGTCAGCAGGTGGGAAATCACTCAGAGGAACGTGGTTAGACATTGGTACTAGCCAGGGAGTGTGATCGTAAACTCGCTGCCACACGCCTATCAGGAACTTGGCTGAGAACAGTCTTTGTGGAGGGTTGGCCTGAAGGGCGTGTGGTCCTCCCATGCTTCTAGGCTAGGGGTTGGCATGCTTCTATAAATGGCCACATGGCAATGACTTTAGGCTTTGCGGGCAAGACAGTCTCTGTTGCAACTACTCAACAAGGCGGTTGTAGCTCCAAAGCAGCCAGACAATACATTAAGGAATGAATGGGCATGGCTGTGTGCCGATAAAGCTTTATTTACAAACACAGGCTGTGGGCTGGATTTGGTGTGCCCACCACAGTTTGCTGACCGCAGAGTGCTCTAGACGGTACCGTCTAACACTGGACAGATTAAGGCAAACTGCAGAGAGCGCTGTCCCGGGACTGTGGCATGTCTCCCTTCACAATTAATTAACTCACGTGATTACCGCTAACCTGTAATTAATTGCCTTTACTGACTTGCAAGGAGCAGGCTGCATTGAACCATGGTGTGGTTGATGGAGAAACTGCCCTGTCAAAGTCACCCTTTCAGATGCCTTTGGGGACATCTGCCCTGATAGTTTGTACCCCTCTCTTTTTCAGAACACTTGTGCGCACTGAGCAATTGACTCATCTTTTGTCAGGGCCCCTCTGAGTGGAACTGTGTCACCAACCAGATTTTCATTTTCACTCTGGCTCCTAGGAAACGTCGAGTCAGATCCGTGTGTCCGCCGGCTCCAGTGCGCAGGGCAACATGGGCCTCGTTCTCGGATCGAGTCTCTGCCGTCGTTTCTCTCGTTTTCTTCTCCATCTTCTAATGCTCTGCCATGAGGCAGTGTGTGTTTCCCGGTCAGCTGCCTCAAAGCCCTTCTGGAACAAGGCAGGACAGAGAACAAAAGGAGGGAGGGGAAGAGGGAGGGCGTCCTGATGTTTCTGGGCTTCGGACACCGTGTTCTTTTAGTGCCTAAGTAATCATGGTTCGAGTTTCCATTTTGCTTCACCCAGGAATCTGGTTTTTGGCTGGTGCCCGTTCTACCCAAGGCGTCTACCAAGTGCCACAAACCCATCCCTGTGGACCCTCAGGTGGGGGTGTGGGCCTTAATCCAATGGCTGGTATCTTGACAAGGAGATTTGGACACAGAGACACCAGGGGAGAGGCCAGGTGACTACAGAGGCAGCCACCCCGAGTGAGGCAGCCACAAGCCCAGACAAGCTCCGGGCCAGCAGCGGCTGGAAGAGACAGGGCAGGCATCTCCCCTGGAGCCTCCAGAGCACGTGTGGCCCTGCTGACACCTGGGCTTTGGACTTCTGGCCTGCAGAACCAGGAGAGTAAATTTCTGTTAGGTTCCCAGTTTGTGGGTGTCTGTTACGGAAGCCCCAGGGCCATCGCTGTGGAAGGGGAGGCCGTACCGAGGGTGGGGGCAATGGATACTGCAGGTGCCCTGCCTGCGTCCCTGTGGGCACTCGAGTCACCGTGGGCACCCGAGTGCCTGCAGGAGCATGTTCCACCTCGGTGCACATGGCGGGCCAGAGACCCGAGGCCCCACCGCAGCTTGACCAACATCGGGGCTTGGGGGATCAACACACTGGCTTCGCCCCCCGTGGCTGGGCTGACTCTGAGGTGTGCCCTGCGTGGTAACTTGCTTGAACACACGCCCTTGGTGACTTCCTTCCCCTCCCAGCTCCCCGCCGGTGCTTCCTGGGGTTATCCCCAATAAGTACTCACACTCACTCCCTGATCTCAGCAGCTACTTCTGGGGTGGCCCAGACAGAGCTGGGGAGCTGGCAGAGGATGGGGGAGCAGCATCCGGGGGAGCTTGGGGACGGCGTGGGGTCCAGGGCACAGGTGGGGCAGCTGGCCTTGATGAGAAGACTCGGGGTGGAGCAAGGAACATAAAGATGGCTGTGGACGGGGGCAATTTAGCAAACGAGAAAACTGAGATAAGAACCTCCAGGGAAAGAAATCCAGTAGGATCGATTTCTTCACCCTCTTTAAAAAATCATTATCAAAGTAAAACATCCACCTAATTAAAAGGATCGAGTAGTCTAGAATAGTGGTCTAGCGATTTGGGGGGGTGGGGGCTCCTCGGCCCCACCTCCCACTCCCATCTCCTGGCCCTGCTTCCTGCAGGAAACCTCCTGGGAGCAGTTTCAGGTTTCGGCCCCCGTGTCGCCCCCGTGCCTCTGAAGGGCAGGCTCTGTGGCTACTTTGGGGTTTACCCCCCTCAGGCATCGCCCGCTGACCCCTGCTCTGCAGGTGGTGAAGGGCGGGGGTGGGGGGCAGGCAGAACTGGAGGGTGCCCCAGACCCCGGCCCCCCCGTGCACACATACCTTCTCCCACTGTTCAGCCCAACGCTGTGCTGGGTGCAGCTGAGGCAGTGAAGGTCCCGAATCACTGGACTTTAAGACAGGAGATACCCGGCCGGGGCTGACCTAACACGGGAGTGCTCCATGCCTGGGTCTCGAGCCAGCCACGGAGGGAATCAAAGATTCGGAGCAGGTGGGGGATTTGATGTGCGAAGAGTGCTCGGTCGCTGGCTTGAAGATGGAGGGGCCACATGGCAAGGAGCTGCGGGTGCCCCCAGGTGACAGCCACCAAGGAAACGAGGACCTCAGTCCTACAGCCCCAAGGAACTGAAATCTGACACAGCCACGTGACTGCAGACGAGGACCCCGAGCTGCAGACAAGGATGCAGCTCCGATTTCAGCCTCGTGAGTCGAAACCCGGAGCACAGAACCCAGCCACGCTGTGCCTGGTCTCCCGACCCACAGAGCTGAGGGCTCCTGAGTGTTGTTTTGAGCCTCTAAGTTCGTGACTTGTCTTGCAGCGTAGGTGCTTAATACATGTGCGTCAGATGGTGTAAGGACTGCGTTGTCACACCATTCCTCATTATCCTGCAGTGCCCTGGCCAGCCTAGCTGTACTGGCACCTTAGCCGCCTTTGCAAGTTCAAACCTCGTCTTCCATGTCCCTTTCTCATTCCAGCTGCCAAGGGCAGATCCTCCAGGACCCCATTTCATAAGCTGTGGGTATCTTCATTGTTGTGGGCCATATGGTCTCTTTCGAAACTAAACTCTGCCTTTGTAGCAAGACAGCAGCCGTGGACAATATGTCAACAATTGGGCATGGCTGTGTGCCAATAAAACTTTATTTACAAAAAAAAAGAGAGAGACAGAGCCCATCCACCCTCCAGGCTCCTACTCGACCTTCTGTGTCTGGGGAACCGTTGCTGTCACCAGATCAAGGCTGTTACCCTCAGCGAACCCTCGGCTCCATCCTTAGGAATCTATTTCCAGTTTATGAAAAGCAAATTTCTGATTGATGTGCAGGAATGGGGCACCCCGGGAATATCCAGGCCCACCTCTCTCCTCGACGGTGACTTTTAAAACGTTTTGCTTCTATCTGACTCTGTTGGAGGGAGGGACAGGCCCCCTGGGGCACGAAGACGAAGACCCGGCTTCTGCCAGTTCGTGGTGTAGGACCCCGCGTTCCGGACAGTGAGTTTGAAACATCCCTTATAAACAAACTCAAGCCTCCGTCAGCCCTGGCAGCTCCAGCCAGGGGTCACAGCTGGAAACATTTTCATGGGAAATTCGGAGTTGTCAGAGGCATTTATCCGGTATTTTATTGTAATTGGTTAATTTATGCTTTATTTACCTTGTGGATAGGATCTGAAAGTTACGGCTGGGTAATGCCTCTTTCTGTTCCCCACTGTCAGGAAAACAGATGTCTCCTTAGGCTTGAGATTTTTTTTTTTTAAGATGAGACATGGAGCTTTGGGAGCCATTTTCCACCACTCGTGACCCGCAGCCCCCAGCCTCTGGGGCCCGTGTTCCTCTAAGTCACAGAAAACTAGTTTTTGCTGAGAACAGTCAAATGCTTCACCTTAGGCTGCAGAATTTGGAACTGACCTTCTCAGATCGGCATTGCTGGAAGTCGGTCTGGGAGCTTTTGGAACGATCCACCTCCTGACTGGAGAACAACCAGCAAACCCGGTAGCATCTTGCCTCGTGGATCCGGCGCCCGGAGGCCAGGCGTGTACCCGAGCGGCTCCTCCCTGCACGTGGCCGCACGCAGGGGACATGCAGCCGTCCCTGCCTCAGCTTGTGCATGTTAACGCTGCTCATCCTTTTCAATTGTTCTCCAAATAAAACAGGCCCCGGAGCCCAGGCGAATGCGGAGAAGGCATTTTTCCACTGGGTGTGGGCCCAGAATAAACAACCAAATCTGCTCCTCCAAGCACTACTTGGAAATAGATTTTAATTCAGACCAGTCGGAAGCCACAGATGGATGCGGAAGAGACCAGGGGATCAAAGCCAAAGGCAGCGGATGCCCCAGCGTGCTCCGCCAAGGACGTCCGCCCCTGCGTTTGTCACGTGTGACCCAGTGACAGCACGCGGTGGCTCTCTCTGTCTTTCTGCCCTCCCCCTCTCTCCTCTTTGGGTCTGTCTCTCCCATTCCTTCCCTCCCCTCCCCACCTCCTTCTCTCACAAGCCCTTCACCTTGTTGGGGGGACCCCTGTTAATCTTGTAGGGATTACAGAAAGTTGCAAACATGCTGCAGGATTGCCAGCCCCGGGGACCCTGCGCCCAGCGGCCCCACAGTCACACCTCACATGACAACGGTGCCACATCGGAACCAGGAAACCAACATGGGCACAACGTGTGTGTCTGATTGTCTGTCACTGGGCCCTTCATGCTTTCATGCTCACTGTTTCATGCTACATTCTACATTTATTCCCTTTTCAGGTTTCTTAGCTTGCTCAAACAACACGGATCTGATATTTATGTCCTTCGGACGGAGGTGCCCTCTCTTCTCTACTCATTCCTGGGTTCTGTGACCGGGCCCCCCGCCAGGCGCGCCTACGGGGAACAAAGAATTTGAGGAAGGAGGGCTTGACCTTGCGGGGCTCCATCTGAAGTGCTCTCACATCCCTTGCCGCATTCAGTCTTCATTTATTTTCATTTAATAAGCGAGAGGAGATGGAACTGACGCGGGCTCAGCCCGCGCTGGGTGCGGAGCTCTGATTACGGAGTTGATGAGAAAGCTGCCCAGACGCGCAGCGAGATGGATCCGTGGCCAGTCTGCACGCATCCGTCAGGCGGGCAGCCTCCCGTGACGCGGTGACTGCGGGCCGAGCTGCCCACGAGCCCCGGCATCCGGTGGGGGCCGGGGGAAGCAGCTCTTTGAGTCACTCAGCCTGGGCATCGGCCTGGGCCACCACCAGCACGGTGTTGGGTGCTGAGCTGGGAAGCAGAGGGAACCCACGTCTTCCGTCCCGGTGGAGAAGTGGGGTCTGTGACTGCTCCGGAGATGTCACTGGAGCAGATGTGCAGCTTCCGGCCCCTTCCACCTCTAAAAGGGGCCTTTCTTTGCGTCACGTGTGGGGCAAGGACCTGGGCCTGACCAGTTGGGGGGATGCGTCAGGGGCTGGGCGGCTCCTCTCCACTGGTCTCAGCGTCCTGCACTGGGAATCAGCGGGGACAGCGGGGGAGAGCGAGCAACACATTGTCTGTCCATCCATGAGGGGCTCGGGGGGCTTCCAAACCAATGGGAGGAGCCACAGAGGCTGAAAAAGACTGGGGACCCCACTTTGTCCCAAGTTGCCCTTTCTGGAACGTTCAACAGCAGAGGGTGAATGAACTTGAGGTTTTCTTTCGCTTCCAAACAGGTCGTACATAAAAACGAAGGAAACCAGGCTGCTGGGGGACAGTACTTGCTGGTTTCCGGACACGCCCACTGCCGCTCTTGGCTGGGGGGACACAGGGGGTGCCTCGACTGAGGGGCACAGTTCAAGCAAGGCCGCCCCGTCGGGATGGGGACAGGTGAGGAAGAAAAGTCTCTTGCCAGAGCTCAAATCCAGGCGCATGCACAGCCACGGAGAGCAAGCTATCCCAGCTAAATTGTTTGCAAAGGACTTTTGTTTCCGCTGGATGGTACTTCAGAGAATCCGGCCTTTTTTACACTTTCTGAATCTGTCCATGGATGTGGCATCCGGTGTCCGGGAGATACAGCTGCAAACAAGCCGGATCTGGAAGGAAAGGCTTTGGTGGGGGGGTTTGTGGAGGGAACCAAGACCAGCTGGACGTCTCTGGAAGCCTAAGGCATAGAGCCTGCTCCAGGATAGGATGTCAGCGGGGGGACTAACAGCAGAGTCGGGTCTGAAACACATCAAGGAATTACAATCAATCGAGGATGATGATGGTGCTGGTGGTGATGATTATGCCGATGGCAGTGAAAGCCACGATGGTGGTGATAGTGGTGATGGTGGTGATGATGGCAGTGGGGATGGTGATGATGATGATGGAGAAGACGATCTTTTATTATTATCATTGATATAAATATACTTACCTGGAGGGATGACCCCATTTATAGGGTGTCAAGAGGAAAGGGGAGTCAGGGAGGGGGGCAGAAAGAAGGTGACAATGAAAACCCAAAGGCTGTGGGGTCGCAGGGTCACGGGAGGTGAGAGTGGGCAGAGGTGGTGAGGGTAAAGGGCAAGTGCTGTGGGGAAGTCGGGTGGGGCAGGCACGACAAGCAGAGAGAGCAGAAGGGCCCCACCAGACTTGGCAGGGTGCAGACCGAGCACTGGACTAGGAGTCGGCTCTTGAGCTCCACGGCTGGGCTGTCCCTCCCGGCAGCCACCAGGCTCACGTGGCCGTGGAGCACTTGGGGCGGGGCTCGTGCAAAGGTGGCTGTGCTGTAAGTATAAAATGCACACCGGGTTTCACATACTCAGGGAACAATAAGAAGGTCAATGATCTTATTAGTAATTTGTTATGTTGATTACATGTTGAGACGGTAAGATGTTTGGATAGATCAGGTTAAATGAAACCTATGTATTAAATTAACCTTAGTCTTTTTACTTTTTAAGATGTGGCTACTAGAACATTTAAAATGGCATCTGTGGCCACGTCCTGTTTGTCGTGGATGGCGCGGTGCTAGACCTAAGTGTGCCACTAAATATGCGTGTGACCTTGGGCCGGCCCTTTGTGTGCTCCGGGTTTGTGTCTCCTCGTTTGCAAAGCCAGGTGATCTCCAAGGTCTGCGCAGGGCACCCGGGTGGCTGGGGACACAGATCGCGGAAAGGTATGTCGCCAGGGCCAGGGGAGGCAGAAGGCAGCGAGGCCAGGACTTCTGTGGGAAGGCTGGCAGTGGCGGCGAGGAGAGAGAAGGGCTGGGGGTCGTCACTGTGCTCTCGCAGAGACTCGGGCACTTCATAATCCGAGCAGAGGGAACCAGCGCGGGGCAGAGATTAGCCGAGAGCGGGTGGGCTGATGGCGAGATGCGCGAGGGCAGCTGGAAGACTGAAGGTCGGGCCGGGAATTAACCTTGGAGGGGCCAGGAGAGCGCGATCGGGTGAGAAGTAAATTAAACAATCAGCCCACTCATCAGCACCGGGTCTCAAAGCACAGATGAAACAGAATTGGTGCCTCAGAGGACGGCGCCGCCAGCAGGGAGTGAGGAAGGGGAGAAGGTATTGGCTGCGGAAGGACAGTCGGGCGGTGGGGGGAGAGCAGACGGGCCATTTCTAAGTTCCGTGTGATTGGATTTCATTATAGGAAATACCCGGCCCTTCCTCCCTCCTCCTCTCCCTCTCCCTCCACGTTCTTCCCTCCCTTCCCCGGTGTGGCCCAGCCTGCCTGGGGCTCAGCAAGTCAAACTGAAACAATGTATTGCTTGGAGCCAGGCGTGTAAAATGAGGATACTTGAAGTGCCGCCCAGTGGCTTCTCTTTCCAAATACACCCCGGTGCCCCCAAATGGAAAAACACGAGCCGGCTGGCTGCTCCCTGGCTGAAAGGTGCAGCTGCTGAGTTATTGAAAGGACTCTTGTTAGTTTGCAAAGACCACAGTTTCTCTTGGAGGTTTATTCTGTCCTACGGGGGGGACTGTTTTTCAGCCGGATGCTAAAAACAAAGGAAAAACACCAACGGTGGCACTTGCCCTTGTGACCTTGATGGGTGATGAAAGCGCCGGGAGGAAACTGGGGCACAGGGGGGTCGAATGCCCAGTGTCACGTGATAGTCAGCAGTTGGTGCCGCACCAGGGGCCAGGGCTTCTGACGCCTGGGCACACGGGTGTCCTCTGCCAGCTGGGGCCGTTTGACTCTCGCATTGCGGAGGGAGGAGGTAGAACAGCTCTGAGACCTGGATCACGGAATCTGGTCCCAATGCTAACTGACTCCCCCTTTTGGTGCCTCCACCCCCTGCCCCCCGTTAGAACCCAGGGGCGCCAACGTCAGGAGCTGCCCACGGGCCTCTTGCGCGGTTGCTGCCTCCTCCTCGGTCTCTGGCTCTGTTTCTGGGCCGGGTGGGGACAGCCACCCTGGAGACGGGCTCTGGCTTTGTGGTGGGAGGGTAAGTCCAGGTCTTTTTATCTTCAAAGGAGGGAAGAGGCTGCATTCTTCTTACCGACCTGCCAGTGCTCTGCCTAGGAATAAAACCCTCTGAGCTTCCGATGAAACCCCTGATGGGGGACGTGCCCTGTGTTTCTCCGTAAGGGATGGGAACTGTTATCCGTGGGCAGTTCTGAGTTGCCACTGATTCCAAGGTCATGCTGAGCTTGACTTGGGTTTTGTCCTTGCTGATGAAGCCACCAGAAGTTGTTTCATGTTCTTTGTCTTTCTGCTTCTCGCCTTCCAGCGAGTTCCCTTCTCTCAGATCTCAAACGCGCTCTCTTGGGTGGCTGCTTATTTGGGGACCGGGCCCGGTGCTCCTGGCTTCCTGATGCCCTTCCTTCCCCTCACCTGCCTCCGGGATGCATACGCTTGCCCACGACGCCACAGCTCCCTGCCACATGACACTGTCTTCATGACGAACATCTCTGGGCGACACAAGATTGATGCCTCCGCAAAGACTTCACGGCCCACACAATGCCCCTTTTGTAGAAATCCGTGTTTTCCCGCAGGGCAACGCCTGCTGAAACCGAGCTGCCTGTTACCAAGACCGTACCCCCACTGCCCGCCCCAGAGCCTGTGAGGATCAGGAATGTGGCGCTGTCGTTAGGCCTGCTTCTCCCCTGGGTTTCCGCTCAGAGCCCATTGCCGCCGCCGAAGGCTGCTTGGACCCGGTCCAGATCCCGTGGAGCTCTGCGCCGGGCTGCTCCCACCCCCGATGAAGGGATCTCCCCAGGAATGCCGTCCCAGTCCCAGGCGCGGCCCCCCATCTACCAATTCAGAGCTGGAAGCCCTGCCCTGTCTCCCAGCTGCGTGACATTTTGCTGAAATAACCAGAGCTGTCCCCGCCCGCATTAGCCTCGACTCTGCATCGACAGAGACAAGCTGGCAACCTCCACCGAGCAGGCTGCTCCTGCAACACCCAGGCAGGGACCTGGGGCCGTTGTTTCTCCATCTTCCAGGGAAAATGTCTGCAATGTACATTTCACCTTGCACACCAGAAAAATCTCCGGCGGCCTTTGTGAGGTGGAAGGACCCCATGGGGCAAGGGGAGGTGGCAGGGGCCTGGCTGTAAGAAGATGCTCACTGATCACATGCCCGGTCATTTAATAATTGTGACACTCATGAGCATTCATTGCAGAAAATTCAAAGGATCTAATGGAACTAGAAGTCACTTAGAACCCCTCCCCTGAGAGGTGATGACTATTCACTTTTTTCTTTAGTGAGGTGAAGTTTGCATGACATAGAGCTAACCGTTTTAAAGTGAACAATTCAGTGGCACTTAGTGCATTCACAGTGTGGTACCATCACATCCTCCATCTAGTTCCAAAACATTTCCATCACCCCGGAATAAAACCCGTACTATGAACTCTTTGATATATTTCCTTCTTTCCGTTTTTCTATTTTAATATAGTTAATTACTGTATTTCCAATATTGCACCCTGATTTTTTTTGTCACTTAGTTTTAAAAAGGTTTATTTTATACCAACATCATTGTCGTATAATATATTAATACATTAATAAAATATACTCATCTTAAAGGTACAGGGTGATGTGTTTTGATAAATGTATATGCCTGTGTAAACTCTACCCTAGTCAAGACCGAAATTGTTTCCAGCAGCCCAGAAAGTTCCCTTTTCCAGGCAGTCTGCTCCTCCCCCACTCCAGGCAACCGCTGTCCTGATTTCTATTAGTTTTGAAGTTCTAGAACTTCAAATAAATGGAATCATCCAGTATAAACAGAGCCCTGATTTGCTCTATTTGCCAATTTCCATGGTGTAAATGTTCCTACCGTGGTCAACTTCAAGCTACCAAGGTGATGTCCCTGAATGTAGCATTAGGAAGGGCTTCATGCAACACACTAGTATATAGTATTTCCCCCAATCAGACGCTGTGGACGTAAACAACCTCAAGAGCATGGGTAATAATAAAATGTGGTAACATAATTGTGAAGAGATGAGTTTTGAGTATCTGTTACCTTTGTTTTTAATATAATTTATTTCATTTAATTTTGATTCGTGGCTGTGCTTAGTAACAGCCTTGCAAAATTCCTGAAAATTTAACAATCAGCTCCCGTGAGCCAGTTCAACAAGGAAGGGAGGAAAGATGATGAAGGGGCAGAAATTTGTGCCAAATCAGGGGAAAAGGGTACAACCAAACTAGAAAGTTCCTGCGTCACTTCCTGGACACAGTTTGCTTGGCTCCAGAGAAAGGAAGAAAACTAACATTTATCGAGTGCCTAGCCATACCTACCATGGGCTAGTCATGGATCATAATCAATCTTGCTGTAATTCCCACGAAGACCTTACAAAGTGTCATGATTATTCTCATTTTACAAGTGGAAAAACTGATATTTAGAAAAGGGAGATAAATTGACAAAGACCACCCAGGTAGTAAGTATTAGAGTCGGAATTCCAGCCCAAGTCCATGTGAGTTAAACTAAGCCCAGAGTTAGGAGCCATCTCATTTTAATATTCTGATTGTATAGACCATACCTGGGACATGGTGTCCAATTCTGGACCCCTGACTTCTAGGGGAACATTATCAGAAGAGCTTTTAGCAAACGTCAAACTACCAGTTGTCTGCCCAACACCATTCTTCCCTTTTCCAGCTAATAAAACTACACTTCCCAGGCTTCCTTATGCCTGGGGGTGATCACATGACACAGTTTTGGCCAATAAGCTATAAGTGGACGTCCAGAGGAGACATCTGGGATTGCTTGGCTTTCCTCTTGGAAGCGCCGCTTCTTCCTCTTGTGTCTTCTTGCTTCAACCAGGGGCATGGGGCTGGAGCTGCAGCAGCCATCTTGTGACCTCGTAGGGACATTCCCCCGTCTAGACAGGGAAGCAGGAAGAGAGAAGGAGCCTGTGGCATTGATGACATCAAGAAGTAACTGCAGGAACTTCTCATGTCATGAAGAATAGGACTTCACATTGGTTCACGTTCTTATCCTTATGAATGAAACCTTGCCTGAATGGGTGAGAACTAGTGCTCGTGCAGCACTTGCTATGCATTTGCAGCGTATCTTACACGCAATATCAACCCACGTTACCTAGTGTGGAGTTTATCCTATTGCAGGGGGCAACTACGTGATGTTTTTGGCAGGAGGGTGACGGCCACTGGACCCAGGTTCCTGTCCACGCAGCCAAACACAATCCCCAACGGAGGGGATGCTCTTGATGAAAAGACTGTGTCTTCGGGCAAACAGTGAATGAACCTAAGAATGTTTCATCTGTACACGAGAGTGTGACACTAGAACAATCTATCCGAGGGGCCAGGCATATTCCACTGGCCTCAAAGGTCAGATCTGGGACTATCAAATAAGAATTTCAAGGAAGAAGATACTGAGTCTCTAGAAGGAAGCTATCCCAATTAGGAAGTCAGTGAATCCCTTGTCACCAGAGATCTTCGCAGGAGTGAAATGCCCCTTTGGGAGGAACATGGAAGGGACACAGGCATGAAGCAGTGTCACCTCTGAGGTTCCTACCTACTCTGCCTGTGGTTTTATGACTCAACTCCAGTGGGCACATCTGTCTTTTGATTCTGTCAAAGCTTGAACGGTGGCCGTGTGACTCCCCGTCTGAACAAGGACATTAGGATTCATCTTATTTCTTGTAAGATTTCAGAAAATTGGTTGATGTATCCCTTAAAATTGAGCTCACATCCCCACCCCCACGAGGCACACACTCATCAATCTCTTTTTTCTGTGGTTTTATTAAAAGATCTTTCATGTGTATTACAAATGCAAAGTACCTACCCAATGCCAAATTTCAGAGATGCACGAACGTGAAAGGTTTGGTTTTTACAGGTTTTCTTCTGACAGCTGCCACGGTGGTCATTAATATGTAAATTCCATTGGCTGAGAAGGTTGACTTTTGGTCTTAAATCGGCTCTTTCCTCTTGATAATCCTGTCTGACTCTCCAGCTGTCTAGACAATGGAAAAATTAACACCATGAAACAGAATAGTTTAAAAACCTTTGAAGCCAAATACTTAAAAAAAAAAAAAATTCAAAATCCATGGTGAGAAATGTGAGACCAATTAGTTAATTATGCAAGGAACCCCTCTGGAGTACCAACCTTGAATAATAATAAGACCTTACGTATGAATAGCATTTTAATACTTTGAAAAAGTACCTTTTGATCCCTTGGAATGCATGACTGTTTCTATGACCTTGCTCCAAGGTTGTAAACGTGACACCCCAGCTGTCTAGCGTTACCTTCACGTTCTCTTCTCTAACGAATTATTATTTTGTGTGTGTGTGACAAAATGCAACCCCAGTTCATCCAAATAGGTCAATCTGCAGCCTAGTTAAGAGAAAAGAAAATTACACATACATCTTTTTTTTTTTTTCACTTGTAAAATCCTGTATTGGCTTTCCATTGCTTTTGGGATCAAAACCCCCTAAATTTTAACGTGACTACTGCATGATTTGGCCACAGTCTACCCTCTCCCCAATCTCTTTTCTTGCCAGCTTTCCTTGACCTTTTCCCTCCTCCATCCAAACAGACCCTTTTAAAGTCCTTCCAATGTACGATGACTCTCCCTCCCCGCCATCCATGTGCCTCGTCACCAGGTTAATTCATGCCTGTTTACTTAACAGTCACTTTCTCAGGGAAAGACTGCATCCCAAAGTAGATACAGTTTCTTTGCTGTACATCTCCATAGAACAAGGTTCCTTTCCTCCAGAGTAGAGGTAAACAAACGACAACCCATGGGCCAAGTCTGGCCCTCTGCCTGGTTTTGTAAATAAAGTTTTATTTGCACACTGCTACATTCATTTCTGAATGATCCATGGCTGCTTTCTTGCTGTAAGGGCAGAGTTGAGTAGTTACAACAGAGACTGCATGGCTCACGCAGCCTGAAATACCGTCTGGCTCTTTATGGAAAAGTTTGCCAACCTCTGCTCCAGAGCATTGATCTTGGTTTGTAACGATACACTTGTCATTAGATTATTTGATTATCTGTTCTCTCTTCTAGACTCTGGGCTCCAAGTGGGCAGGGGCTGGGTCTTATGCACCCCATGCCCCCATGTTTCCAGTGCTTAGCACTTGGCAGTTGCACAATAAAATTTGTTGAATAAATGAAAAAAAAAAGAAAAAGAGAAGAAAGCAAAAGGGAATCAAAGAAAGAAAGACAAAAAAGGAACAAAGCGTAGGCATTGCTGTGGTTATCTGTGATGTGAGACATTCTGATCTTTGCAGTTAAGTGCCCATGCTCTGTTTTCATTGTCTCATTCAGTATTTTAAACTTCTTTTTTGAGCTTCATTCAAAGTTGTCAATAGGGTAAACTGAGGCCATCGATGGGATTAAACACTAGCAGTTGGGTCCTGGATTGCACATGAGACGATTGTTACCCATCTTGGTTGGGCCTATTCTCATGAACTAACTCACCTGTCACAGATTTTTTCAGGGATTCAGCTTACCATGTCCTTCTTCCATTTGGAAAAGTGTAAAACAATTCAGACTGGGCCACGGCATGGAGATAAATGCTCTCTCATCTTCCAGGACGACCACCTTTTAGTTTGTGGAGTTTCCAACCCACTAGGGGCAAAGGAAGATGATTAACACAGTGGAGCAGTTTTAAAACATGTCCGTGAATTATTTGACACTCTTCCCACAGAGATGGAGTCTAGGTCCTCTTCCCTGTAAACTGAGTAGCCTTGTGAGTCCTTTGACCAGTAGATTAGAGTGGAAGTGACTCCATATGACTTCCAAAGCTAGGTCATAAGAGGCCATGAAACATCTACTTTGTTCACGAGAATACTCGCACTTGGAGCCCTGAGCCACCATGTAAGAAAACTAATTATCCTGAGCCTGCCATGCTGGGCTGACCACACATGACCCTCAGTTGACCATCCATCTCCTCCAAGGTGCCAGGTGTGTGACTCTCTTGGACACTCTAGCCCAGCATGTCAGCTAGCTGGGGTCTACTGAGTGATCTCTGTCAACGCTGTCTAGAACAGAAGAACCACGCAGCCCAGCCCTGCTTGAATTCCTGACCCACAGAACTGTGAGATATAATCAAATGGCTCTTATGTTAAGTCACTTTTTTTTGGCTTGCTTAGTATGCGGCAATATGTGACCACAACAGATTCTGACCAAGCTAGTGACAAAAAGGTATCTCGTTGAGGTTGGTAGTACAGCTGTCCCTTGGACAACACTGGTTCGAACTGTGTAGGTCCCACTCTTACAACAACGAAAGTTACACCAAGTGCTCCTGCCTCTCCTGCCTCCCCTTCCTCCTCCTCCACCTCTCCCGCCTCTGCCACCCCTGACACAGCAAGACCACCCCCCCTCCCTCCTCCTCCTCAGCCTGCTCAGCGTGAAGACCAGGAGGATGAAGTCATTTATGATGATCCACTTCCTCTTAATAATAGTAATTATATTTTCTCTTCCTTATGGTTTTTCTTAATAACATTTTCTTCTCTCTGGCTTAATATTTGTAAGACTATAGTGCATGATATGTCTGATATACAAAATACGTGTTAATCAACTGCATATGTTATTGGTGAGGCTTCCGGTCAACAGTTAGGCTACTGGTAGTTAAGTTTTGGGGGAGTCCAAAGTTATATGTGGATTTTCAACTGTGAGGCAGGGTCAGCGCCCCTGACTCCTGCATGGTCCCAGGGTCGGCTGTATGTGCGGCGTTGCTGCAATCGTCTCTGTGCACCGTGCAGTTCTGGATTGGCAGAGCAGATATTTTTATGCCCGTTTTCCAGAGGAGGAAAGTCACTTTAACAAACGTGTCAGGTGCCCACGGTGTACGTTGTCTGTCACGGAGGGAACTGCCGATGTCCTTTGTTCCATAGCAGGTGGGTTCGAAGGGGGCGGTGATAAGAATGTTCTTAAGTAGCTCGCTCTCTCCCCGGGTGGGGACCCTGTGGCCTTCTGACATTTAAGCAGAACACTGAGCGTATTTTAAAGGAGGTTTCGGAAGTTTGGACAGGACTGTGTTCCCGGGGGTGGCCGCCAAGGGAAGGCTCAACGGGGGAAGGGTGAGTGTGGCCGATACAGGGGTGAGATTCAGGTCTGACCTTCTGTTCCAGGAAATGGCAATTGTTGCAATTGTCCGCAATACAGGTTCTCCCCCACCTTCCCCACCTGCAGCCTCTCCCCTCCGTCCAAAGAGACTCTTTTCCTGTTTTATGTTTCTACTAAGGAGGCAATTGGCATGAAAAGGAGTCAGTCTTGCCCACTGCCCACTTGTCTTCTGATGGCGGAAGCTGGTGGCCCAGCGCACATGTTTCCTTGTTGAGAAACTGTGGGTGGGTGACAGGAGTGATGGGGGCTGTGAGCTGGAGGGTCTCGGGGGCTGTGAGCTGGAGGGTCTGTGGGGTCGGGACGGGGGTCCGCGGGGGTGTGTCTGGAGGTTGCGAAGGGTTGGAATTTGCGCAGATCTGAAGCAAATGTGATAATCTCTGCAGACCAGTCGCATTTCCTCTCCCTCCCCTGAGGGGACAGCCCCCTTTACGTAAGTGACTTTGGGTTCCTGCCCACCAAGGGACAGATCTGGGTACAGTGCTTGGTAGCACCCTGGATGTCTCAATAAGAATTCACGTCCCTTCCGTGCGTGAATTGTGATGAAGGAGCTTTGACGCGGGTTTGGAAACAGAAATCAGAACCCCCAAACCGAAGGATGATTTTGCAACAACAATTTGGAGACTAAGGAGATAAAAAAGAAAGAAAAGAAAGAGATGGAGCACGAAGCCTGGGGAGTTGGAGGGAATAAAGGCAGAAAAAATTCAGCCAGACAAAACCACTGGAGTTTTCCAACCAGAGAGATTCTGAACTGAAACGAATGAACCAGAGCTAAGCGTCTCCGTCCGCTCCCTGCGCTGTAGGAAAATTGAACGTCTCAGTCGTCTGTGCACCGCAGTGGAAATAATCGTGCGCTCGCTCAGAAATGGGGAAGCACAGCCTGGGACCGTCCCCGCCCGCCCGGGCATCTCTCTTCCGTCCGCCCCTGGCCCTGCCTGGCCTGAGGCCCCCGACTGCTGTCACACCCAAATTTTGTTTAAGTCCCAAGAAAGTGGCATTGGTATTTGACTTAGAAAAAGAATTGCTTTTCTAACGTGTGCCTTTCCCAGGACGGGCCATTAAAAAGAGCCAGGGGCACGTGGGGTCTCTGCGGTGCCTCCCAGGCGGCCAGCACCGGACCCCGGGGACTCGAGGTCTGGGGTCTGCCCCTGCCTTGCTGCTGATTTTTTTGGCTTCACTCATTAAAATGCCTTATCCCTCCTGTGACGGTTGGGCAGGTACATGATGTGTGTGACATACACAGGAGCCAGCTGCAAGGTCCTGGGCAGGGTAGAATTTTACAAACCCGAGGTGAGATCAGGAGTCACACTGAGCTGGGGACATCTGACCGTGTGGCAGGTGTCACTCGGGCCCAGCCCTTCTCCTGAAAACCCCAAGTCCTGTCACCCAGGGGGCCGTCTCCTCCTCCAGGCCCCCCACCTCGCCCCAGCCTTCTGGAAGGTCTCAGGAAGGGGGTGAGTGGCCGGAGACAGCTGGAGAAACAGATCCCTAGAAATAGAACAGGATGCGGGAGATTAAAGGGCTTCTCCAGGGCTATTAATGAAGCCCTGGGAAAATCAATTTGTCCCCATGCCTTTGAAGCGGCTGCGACAGAAGAAGCTGCGACTCTATTTTTCCAAGTAGGAGGAAACCACTGTGCTCCAAGTGCCTGAAAAGAGCTCTGTTTTGGAGAGCAGAGGGGAGGGCCTGCTTCTGCCCAGGGGAACAAGGGCAGGGCTCCCAGAAAGGCTATCTGAGGGATGCTGTGCGGGACGTGTGTATTTAAGGGCTGCGGTTTCCAAACTCTGTTTTATGAGGGTGTATGGGAGGGCGGTACCTGGGCCCAGCAGTGCCCTTGAACTTGGGCTGGGGGCTGGGGGCTGCCCTGGATCGGGGAGCCTGCTCTGGCCCTCCCTTGGCTGTGCCCCATGCCCAGGGCGAGGAGGCCGCCCAGAGCTCCCAGAGGCTGAGGTCAGACTACAGAGCCCAGGGTGCAAGATTTAAGGAGGCGCTCACGCTCCAGGCGGTGCAGGCACCAGGGTGGCCTGAGGGTGACCGCCTGCTTAAATTTGGTTCCCCGCCTCATCCTCCTCCCAGGCCTGGCCCCAGACAGCTCCCGGTACCTGGGACCCCGGAATTCCCCTCCCCAGACCACCTAGCTGGTGTGAGCATCCTTAGGCCTGAGGGGTGGTCGAGAGGTGGCTGATGCGGGGAGGTGAGCGGAGTGTGGATGTGCGGGCTGGGGTGTCCCTGCACACGCGTGGGGCTTCCTGTGGTGCAGGACACATGCTCATGTGCAGCGTGTGTGTGCACGCGTGTGTTTGTGTGTGTGTGTGTGTGTGTGTGTGTGTGTGTAAATGCTGAAGAAGTGTCATTCTCACTGAAGGCTTTGACTTCACCACAATGCAATATGTCAGTTTAGCAAAACTGCACCTGTACCCCATGAATAGATACAAATAAAAAATAAGTTTTAAAAAGTTGGAAGTAAGTAAAAAAAAGAGAAGTATCCTTTGATTCCTGTTCTCCTCAGTTTAAAAAAAGTTTAAATCATGAATTGGGTTTCTCTAATGCCCCATGTCTTTTTCTTTTCTCTCTTTTCTTTTCTCTCTTTCTTTTCTTTTTTCTTTTGAGACCGAGTCTTGCTCTGTCACCCGGGCTGGAGTGCAGTGGTGTGATCATAGCTCACTGCAGCCTCAAACTCCTGGGCTCAAGCGATCCTCCTGCCTCAGCCTCCTGAGTAGCTGGGACTACAGGCATGCGCCACCGTGCCCGGCTAATTTTCTATTTTTAGAAGAGACAGGCTGGTCTTGAACTCCTGAGCTCAAGGGATCCTCCCACCTTGGCCTGCCAAAGTGCTAGGATTATAGGTGTGAGCCACCACACCCAGCCTCTTGATGTCTTTTGAGAGCATTATATGCGTTACAAATATTTGAAAGCAGAGCAGTTATTAGTATTAGGGTTATTGGATCTCTGCACACAAACCGAAGTAGGAAAACCAGAGAGCACTTGGAAAGATATTGAATATCATCCACATACAAAGCGCTGCTGTTGCTGCAACTATTCTCGTGCTCCAAAAGGAGAGCTCTTTCCCTTGAAGTTCAGCACTCGCTTTAACTTTCCACAGTGGCCTCCCAGGAATCCAGGCACGGATCACTAGGTATGCAGGCCCCTGCTCTTCCCGGTGACGTCCTAAGACGTGGTGGGGGGATTTCGTGTGGAGTGAGTAGTGTCCTACTTTTCCTGCTCAATTGCAGGGTCCGATGGGGCACCTGGTCCTTAGGTTCCAGGGACAGGCGGATCCTACAAGGGAACCTGGAGTAGTCTGTGGGGCAAAGAGGTCCACTGGGGACGAGCCACTCTGTGTGTGTGTCCTGAGGTTTGTGGTCTCTCTTCACAGTCACTAAAATCACAGATTTGAGCCAGGCGTGGTGGCGCACACCTGCAGTTCCAGCTATTCAGGGGGAGGCTGAGGCAGGAGGATCACTTGAGCCCAGGAGTTTGAGTCTAGACTGGGCAATGTAGCAAGATCCTATGTCTTAAAAAAAAGAAAAGCCAGATTAGATCATTCTGGAGGTGGGATTCTATTTTTATTTTATTTAAAAATTTTTATTTTTGCAGAGTATGCTTAAATTTATTTTTTTCCCATTACCATAAGAAAAATGATAAATTCCTAATTTATTATAGAACTTTGATGCTTCTGGACATCTACAGGTATCTATATTACTGAGAAATATTTTTTTCTTTATAGCTTTATTGAGGTATAATTGATGTTCAATAAACTGCATATATTTACGGAGCACAATGTGATGGCATTTGACAGACATATGTACCCATGAAACCGTCCCTACGATTGAGATAATGAACTTTTCACCATCCCTAGCTGGTAGATTTGTTTTTGGTGATTTATTTATGTATTTGTTTATTCATTGTGTGTGTATTTATATATCTACATGAATGTGCACAGCATGATGATTCTGTATACATATATCGTAACATGATTATTACAGTCAAGCAAATTAGCAGGGAGGTGGGGTTTTAGGACCACGTTCTCCTCCTCATTCGGGAACTGAATTCCAGAGAGAGGAAGTGACAGTCCAAAGTCACTCTTGAGTCAGGTCACAGGACAGCGAGTCCCAGGAGCTATCCTGCCGCATCTGCGGGTGAGGAGAGGGGTCGGCACCATCGCATCCAGGGAGTCACTTTTAACTGGTGTGGTGCTGCTCTGCTCCTGTTCCAGACACATCCGTTCACGTCTCTCCGTTGCAAGCAACGGAAAACCTAACTGGGTTGAACACTAAAATAATTTATTGCCTTGTGTGCCTGAAATAGGCTTAGGGCACCGGTGGATGTAGGGGCTCCCCAGTGTCACCAGGATGCGGTTCCGGGCTCTCTTTCTCCCTGTCATTCTTGGCCTCATCTCTGCACGTTGAGCCTGTCCTTGGGCTCTCTGGGCAGCCCCTGGCAGGCGCAGGTCCCCAGCGGGAAGTTGGGATGCTGTTCTAGAAGGAAATGAACGATTCTGGGCAGGAAAAACAGTGGATGTCCGCCAGCTCAGCAAACCCTGTCGTGATCAGATAAGGACACTGAAGGGCTCTCAAATTTGCCTAAACCTGGGGCGCCCGGGAGTTGGTCCACTGGTACCTCCGCGTGAATGATCACCTTGATTTTTAGGGTCACAGGTCCACCCCGTGTGTCCACATTCTTTGAAATTTATAAGGATCTTTTCACACTCAGGGTGGGGCCCGAGGATGGAAAAAGGTGCTTGTTTAATTAAATCAATTACTTAATACCCTAAAGCTTCTTGATGCTGTAAGTGCAAGTTTCATATTCAGGACACAAGAGGTTTTAATAGACTCGACTTGTGTTGCAAATTAAAACAATGTTAAATTCCTTAGTAATCCCAGCAGGGGCAAAAAAAAAAAAAAAAAAGAAAGAAAGAAAGAAAAAAGGAAAGGCATGAAACCCCTCTTATTTCCAAATCACTACCTGTGGAATCTTAAAAATTATTTACGCACTTAGCTGTGAGTCCCTTTATACCTGACAGGTTTGGCAGTAGGGTCCGAGCCATAATTTAAAACAGAGGTTGGGAGCGTGTGGAAGGAACTCCTTTCTTTAACGAAATAAATGTACCTTCAGATCCACAAAAAAGGTGGCTTTTCCTAAGGAAAAGAGCGTCCCTTTGGGAGTGCGGGCCCTGGGGTGCCGTGTGCGGGAAGCCGACAGCACAGCGTGGTTGCCGTCTGTGGGGCGGGAATGAAGTGGGGGCACCTTCTTCCATTCACCCTGGGAAGAAAGACCGACGCATCATCACCAATCGTCACGTCGGAATGTAGGTCACACTCACGTGCTGAAACGGCATCACTAATACATGGAGGTATGGTTTTGTTTTTTGTTTTTAACTCAGCCGTCATTTTCTACTGAACTTTGTACCGGATTTTGTTCTGAACACCAGGCAGACTCCCTTCCCTGCGTGCCGACGGGCACATGCTGGCAGGGGTCGCTGCCGGGTGACCGAGGGCACGGGGGTTAGACTGAAACGCGTTTGGAAAGGCTCTGTCTGCAGGGAAGGCACCTCCCGGTCTCTGACGTGTCCCCGGGCTGCTGCTCAGAGTGACAGTCTGCAGTGGACGCTGCCAGGGTCCCACTTGTGTCTTTCCAGTGGTCACCGGGCTCTTATCAGCTTCCAGCCACCAGCGCCCGAAGGCTTTTCCCCTGAACTTTAGAAGGCCCCTTTGGGGGGTCACTAGTGACCCCAGAAACCCTCAACCCATGGCTCCAGGCAGTTGATGTATAAGTAGCCCAGTTCCCTCACTCCTCAGTGACCCCAACCTTTTTTTAAGAAAACTTCTTTATTTGGAAATCATTTTAAACTTACAAAAAATGTGCAAGAAATAACTGAGAGTTTCCATGTACCCTTCTGTCCGCCTCCCCTCCTGCTGAAATCTCACACAAGCACTGGAGAAGGGCCAGAACCAGGGACTGGACGCTGATGTGACGCTGTTAGGGGGATGACGGTCCTAATCTGAGTTCCACCCATTTCCCACTGACATCCTTTCCTGTTGCAGGACTCCGTCTAGGACCCCGCACTGCGTTCAGTTGTGTCTTTGGTGGCCCAAACACAGCTCGCTGCAGCCTTGATCTCCCAGCCTCAAGCAACCCCCCCCCGCCCCCCCACCTCAGCCTCCCGAGTAGCTGAGATGTGCGCCACAATGCTCAGCTAATTTTTAAAATGTTTCTGTAGAGACAGGGGTCTCACCCTGTTGCCCAGGCTGGTCTCAAACTCCTGGCCTCAAGCGATCCTCCCACCTCAGCCTCCCACAGTGCTGGGATTACGGGTGTGAGCCACCGCGCCCAGCCTAACCAGCCTCTTAAGTGGTCTTTGCCCCCTGCCACCGCCATCCCTGCTAATAAAATATTCCAGTGCTAGGAAGATGCTTGGAACGGTCACGGAGGTGGGACAGCCGAAAAGCCAGCAAATAATTATCGTTTGACAGACAGACCTCAGTTAAACTTCAGGCTGTGCCACTTACCACCTGGGTAGCGGAGTCACTTGACAGCTTCTCCAAGCTGCTGTGAGCATCTGAAAACCCAGCATTAAAAATCACAGCCACCTCCCTCCCAGCATTCTTGGGGAGAGCAAACGAGGTGAAAAACAGAAAATCCGGAGAACAATGCCCAGGACAAGGCGAGAGCTCATCACAGACGGGATTTTTTTCTTATTCTGACTTTTTAACAATGGCGGGGTTGGTGTCGGAGCTGAGCTCGCTACTCAGGACCAGCTGTGAGAGTTTGCAAAAGCGGTTTTGCAGGGAGGATTTGGGATGATTGTGGGGTGATACTGTAACATGTTTGGGGATGCTGTGAGGTGTTCAACTGTCACTTTCTCTGGAGTGACATTTCCATACCTTTGTCTGCGGATGAAGACAAAAGGCCAGGCTGAGTCCTCTGCCATCGTCCCCTCTGCATCTCTCTGGCTCTCTTGGCCCCTTCTCTGGCTCCCTCTCCCTTCCAGACCTGCCTCTAAGTCAGGCTAAACTCTGTGTGACCCCACTGCTTATGTGTGACACCAGTCTTCTCTAAACACAGGCCGAGCTCAAAATCCGTTACAGAAACACCCAGAAAGTCTGTGCGTAGTTATCTCCGAATTGAATCGGGCCAGGAATGTGGGCCTCCTTTTTTTTTGTTTTAACCTCACCGTTATTGGCACTCGATCAGATACAGACTGGCAGGGCAAAGCTTTGTTTGTCGAGGCGGAAGACCAAAGGCTTGGGGAAAGATGGATTTCACGTGTTTTGCATTTAGAACAGGTAGTTTCCCTCCCCGGCAAGGACGCCGAATGTGGACTTGGTGCGAAGGCTCCTTGTAAGGGACGGTGGCTGAGAACGTGTCATTAAGGAGGAGGCTTAAGGCAAAAAACGTTGGTTTCCAACCCAACAGCCAGGGGCCCTTCTTCCATGTCCACCCCTCCCTCCAGCAGATGAGAAAATTCCGATTGGTTGAAGCAAACATGTGGCTCCACCCCTTTTGCCTGCTTGTGGCTTAGCCAGGGACATGTGACCCAGTCCTGCCCAATGAGATGTGAGGAGAAGTCTGCTGGGGGCTTCTGGGAAAGGGTTCCTGGCCCCTAGAAAGAGATACAAGGACAAGATGGCCCCCACATTCCTCCCTGGATGTGGAATGTGGATGTCTGCCTGGAGCCGTGGCAGCCGTCTTGTGACCACGAGGAGAGACTGGAGATAACAGTGAAGACAGACAGAAAGAACCTGAGTCCTGGATGTCATCGAGCTGCAGAATTAACCAGCTCTGGCCCTGCTCCACCTCTGGATGCCTTTGCAGGGAGGGAGATGATACACATCTTCATCCTCCAAGCACTTTGGTTGTGCTTTTTGTTATTCGCGACCAAGTGAATTCCAACTGATGCAAAGCTCGATGATGCCAGTTGTGCCAGACAGAGGGAGCAGGAGGGGCAGCTGGTCCGGCAGTGGGGTCTAGGTGGAATCCTATACTTACCAACCCAACGCTGCCTGCCTCACCAGCCTGTGCCTATAACGTGACGGATGCTGCTTCCTTCTTATCCCCAAATCACGACAGCGCCAGCACCAGCCTCCACCAGCCTCCTGAAGGAAATGAGATTCTTCACGAGGACCCCCCATGGAAACAGAACAGGCAGCAGTCGCTCAGTTCCTCAGACCTTCTCCCTGAATGCTGCCTGCGCTGGCCCTCTGCCTTGTGCGATTGTAAAGTGCTTAGACCTGTGCCCAGCACATAATTAGCACGCTGCAAATGGGACTGTTGTCGTTATAACCAATTCTTCTTCTCTTTGACGGGCAGTGTCTTAAGCCGGGCTGCATTTGCCCTTGAATGCCACACTGTCAGTCCCCAGTGCCAAGGGATGTCCCCTAAGAGGACTCAAGAACCAACAACAGAGAAGGAAATATTTAATAAGAGGAGAGGAGAGAGGGCAGGAGGAGACGAGGGGAGGAAGAAAAAGGGGCCAGAATAGGGGAGCCCTGGTCTGCAGAGAACATTCCCGGGGAGCCGAGCACACGTGTGCATGTCTTGCTCCGGCCCTGGAGCCAGTCGGGTGTCCCCTGCCTGGGAGCAGCTGGAACGTAAAGGCTCATGCACTGTATATTGTTTCCAGAGCTTCCTTCTTCCCACGGCTTCTGTTTTTCCTATTAAACGCCGCTGCTGAATTCGCAGCTGAAAGGAAGACAGCAACGCTCCCGAGGAAGGCTCGGCCTTCCCAGCCCGGCCGGGCAGCCTACGGTCCCCGGGTGCAGAGATGCTTCCTGGCCGTGCAGCTTACAAATTACCTGGCAAGGGAGCTGGGCCTCCCTCCAACAGTCCAGATTAATGTCACCTCTGAGTGTGTGACGGAGCCACGAGGTCTGACTAACCCTCAGCGCTTTCTTCCCGTGGAACCTGCTGGGCCTGTTTCTGTGGTTCTGAACCAAGTTCACAGGAACAGGTGAGAAAATGAGGGTTGGAGTGTAGACAATGGAGTGTAGACAATGGAGTGTAGACAGGGCGGGTCCCTGGAAACTGGTCTGGTTCCAAAGCCCGGTGCTGATCACCCTCCTCAACATAACCTTCCAGTCTCTCCTAATACGAAATTAGTGAATCATATAGAATCTTTACTATTACATATCCAGCTTTTTCATATAATATTATTTAATTCATATTCAGGCTTATTCATGTCCTTAAATATTCTTTAGAAACGTGATTTTAATAGCTACATATTAATAATATTCAAACACATGAATATACCACGACTTCTTTGTTTACTCTCCTTTTTTGGGATGTTGGCTTGTTTCTGATTTTGAAACATTACTATTTTGCAGTGTAATTTGCCTGTGTGAACCTTTGCTTACATCTCTGATTATTTCCTTAGAATGGATTTCTAGAAGTGGAATTGCTGGATTCAAGGGTGAGAATATTTTTGAGGTGTCTGCTGGTACCAAGATTTTTTCCAGTAGAGAGATCAATTTACAGCTCTATCAGTCTGAGTAGCCATTTTTTGCATCTTTGCCAATACTGCTTTTTTTTTTCATTAAAAAATTCTCAGTTTGGTAAGATTTTTAAAAATGATGTTTTATTTGTACATCTTTGCATATCTTTAATTATACAGATGATACAGGTGAACCTTTTTTATACGTTTATTAACATGAGCTTCCCTTTTGCCCATTTCTCTAATTAGAGTGATTGCCCTTTTCTTATTTATTTTTAAGAACTTTTTATATATGAAGGATATCAATCATATATCCCTCATAAGTGTTACAAATATTCTTCCCCAGTTTGCTTTTAACTTTTGTTAGTGACATTATCTGATTTTCAGAGGTTTTGCTTTAAGATGATCAAATTTATCAACCTCTCAGATTTTGTTCACTATTTGGTGCTTAGAAAGTTCTGCCCCATCCAGAAATCAGATAATTATTTACCTCTATTTTGTCCTGCTTATTTTGGAGATTTATGGTTACTTTACATTTACGTCTTCTGTCCATCTGGATTTTATTTTGGTTTATGGTATTGAGGAGCCAACTCCATGTTTTTCCCCCCAAATAGCTAAGCAATTGTCCCAGCACCAGTGACTAATTCTGCCTTTCCTTATTGATTTGTAATGCCACATTTATAGTATATTAAATTTTTATATGAATGAGATCCTAGTACACATAAAACTGACGATTTGGGAACTATTTATTCCTCGGAGAGTGTTTTTAAAGTACAGAGTGGTTCATGTCATTTTCCTGCTTAAAATTCTTCCCTGACAGCCACCCCACGTCCATCAGGATAAACTCCAGACTGCCCGGCCTCCACGTGCCCCTTGGCCCGTCCACCTGTCTGCCAGCCCCTGCCTCCCTCCAGCCCCGCCCCACTCCCTGGCCCCTGCCCCACAGCTCCCGTCCCTCCAGGAGGGCCCAGTGGCTCTATCGTCCACCCCTTCTAGCCCCTCGGCCTGCTGCCCCCAACCCAACCATCTTGTTTAGAAACAAGAAGCAGATGTGCCCCTCCCCTGTGGGAAGCTCCCCCTAAATGCATTCCACGAATGCCCTGTGGCTCAGAACAGAGCCTGGGACATTCGTCCCCAGTAGGAGGCAGGGGGCCCCAGGCACCCCAGTGTCCCCGCACCTGGCACACACGCTGCCCTCACGCTGCCCAGTAAACGTTTGCTGGCGAATGCACGCAGGCATGACTGAGCACGGCAGCACCGGGGCTCTCTCCAGGGTGCCGGGCGCTGAGACGCCCTGCCCCAGGCTCATGCTGCTCCTCTGGAGGATCGCTTGAGGCCAGGAGTTCGAGGCTAGCCTGGGCAACAACAGAACGAGACTTTCTGTCTCTAAAAAATGAAAAAAAAAATTTTTTTTTAAGACTTAAGGTAGCCAATATCACCAGATGGTATAGTTGGGGGCAGGGGGAGGGCGGGCAGGACTTAAGTGCATTCTACAACCAGCTGGAACGGAACTTGAAGTATTAATAATATTATATATCTCCACCTTTGTGGATTATTTATGCCTCTTTTATTGCTTCCATTTCCGCGGATAATTGAGAACTGACTTCCTTCGGTGGGCAAGTGGGTTTTCCGCACGGGGCGGTTGAAGTGAAGACAGTGTGGGCTGGGCTGGGCGTCCCTCCCTCACCCCGAGAGCAGAAGGCGGGTTGTACCCGCCTCGTGGCAGCCGGGCCACCAGCTCAATAAAGAATCGAGAAACGTCGGCCACTGCGGGCATGATTTTTAAGAGGTCGAGTGTCCTCCAGAGAGACATTCTAATCACAGGAGGGTCTCGAGACGGTAATTGCGTTTTTCCGTGTGAAATGAAGCTCTGGCGACATCCCTTCCGGAGAGAGCAGCTCCAGCGACAGGTGCCTGTTCTCAGCCAGGTCCCGGGGTGAAACTGTTCCGTTTTCTTCGCACTTTGCAAATGAGCAGCACCACCTGCCCCGGCCGCCACCCCTCGCCCGTGTCAAATTGCGGGTCCACATCCCCGGCCGTGGTTCCCGGCTTCCATGCCATCCACGTGTCTGTGGAGCCCCAGGATTACCGAGAATAAGAGATGGCCCCAGATTTCTTTTCGCCTTCGCACCCGCCCTCACTGATCGTTCGAGCTCCCTTTGGTATCTTCAGGCAGAGCCGTCTAAAGAAAAGTCGTTTAGGGTTTTTTTTTTCTGTTTTTGTCGCCTTCTCAGAACGTGTTTTGAAATCCAGTCTGAATCTCGAGTGTGTTTTGAGTTGCGTTCAACTTTTAACGTTCTATGAAAATTTGGATTTAATTAATTTCTCTTGCATTCTGAAATAGTGTGATACTTTTATTTTTTTTCTGTTTCCTGGACCGAAGCCTGACCACATTGGTGGAAAAACTAAGGGGGAAATATTTTCTCAGAAGAATTCGTATAAAACGTGTTGGCCGGGAGCAGCCCCGAGTCCCGGCGACGTGGGGAGCTGAGGCAGGCATCCCGTGGGCCCCTGAGTTTGAGTCCAGCCTGGGCAACGTATTAAGACCCATCTTTAAAAAATTAAAAATTTTTTAAAAGAAGGATTGAAATTGTTGCTTAAGGGAAAATGGCTGATTTCTGGCCGCAAGGTGGTGCCACCAGGTGAACTTAGTTGGGAGTATTTCAACCTCAAAGTGGGACTTGTCACATCATCTGGTGTGGCTGACACTGGCAATGTCCTTCGTGGGTCACCTGCCCACGTATCATGGCCTGTGGGCTGTGGACACCCAGCCAGGGGACTTGACACCATGTGGCCGAGTTCCGTCTGCGAGGCTGTGTGTGCTAGTTTCTTACGGCTGCTGTAACAAGTTGCCACCAACTCAGTGGCTTCAAACAACACAAACTTATCTTACCCACGTTCTAGAGGTCACAAGTCCAAAATGGGTATTATGGGGCCAACATCAAGGTCGCCGCAGGGCTGTTCCTTCCGGCGGCTCTAGGAGAGAATTCGTTCCTTGCTTCCTCTGGGAAGGGAATTTCCCCTCTGCTCCGTGGCAGGCGCGATGGTCTAACTGCAGGCAAAGACCTGAGTCCTGAGTCTCGGAGACTGGTTTATCTGACCTGCCTACTTTCCTTTTTATTTATTTATTTATTTATTGAGACAGAGTCTCGCTGTGTTGCCCGGGCTAGAGTGAGTGCCGTGGCGTCAGCCTAGCTCACAGCAACCTCCAACTCCTGGGCTCAAGCAATCCTCCTGCCTCAGCCTCCCGGGTAGCTGGGACTACAGGCATGTGCCACCATGCCCAGCTAATTTTTGTATTTTTTGTAGAGATGGGGTCTCACTCTTGCTCAGACTGGTCTCAAACTCCTGAGCTCAAGTGATCCTCTCACCCTGACCTCCCAGAGTGCTGGGATTACAGGCGTGAGCCACTTGCTCCCGGCCTACTTTTCTACTCACTTCTTTTTCATCTCCTTTCTCCAAAATCCATCCACCGTGGTGAGCTCAGGTGGCTCAGGGAGGGGGCTCTGGCTTCAGCATCAAATATCCCTGTGTTCAAACTCCAGCTCTATTTCTTACTAGCTGTGTGACTTTAGTCTCGTTACTTAACCTCTCTGATCTGAGCCTTTAAATGACAGAAGATGAAAACAGTTGAGAAAGTGCTTCTCGGAGTTTCTACGACATACAAGGTGATCAATGTGTGCTCGTTTCTTTCCCTCCTGTTGGGGGATGTTTCCTTTATTCAATAGAGTCTCTGTTTCCTGATCTCATGAGTAAACTGAGGACAAAAATTGTCACTCTGACCTCATAAGGATATGCAAGAAAATAAGGTAGTGATCTTTGGAAAATCAGGTATAATATAAAAAGAAAAGTATTGGTTTCTAAAAGCTTTATGGATATGCATATGTTATAAATTCTCTCTAAAGGCATCTGCTTTTCCTGGGGGGCTGGGAAATGAAATCAGTGTCTTTTAATTATAATATCAACCACAGTCGTCGCCATGCACTCATTGATAACACGCACTGAGCAAGTACCCCGAGGCAGGTAGGAGTGGCTACTCACAGAGTCCCAGAGACTGAAGCCTTCATCTGTGCGGCACCCAACCTTGACCTTGGAGGCTGTGCCGTCTTGGCATAAAACCAGCAGCTTCCTTTTGCAGAGACACAGGTTTACGGGGGATCTGGGGCCGGGAGGCTGACTGAGGAGGAGGAAAGGTGGCCACCCTGCTGGCCGGGAGGCAGCAACTTCAGCCGGGTCCGGAGGAGGATGTACGCCAGCGGTCAGCTGCAATGGCAGATCCAGCCTTCACGGCCGGCGGTAACGATTCCGCAGCCGGTGGACCCGTCCCGACCGCACGGCCTTGGAAAATTCGCCAACAGAGACCAGGAAAGGGGGAGACGGAACCACCCCACCCGGAGATGTGGCTGGGCTGCGAGGGGCACTGCCAAAAGCACAGCGTGAACGAGAAGCTTCCAGCTGCCACCAAGACGCTGTGGGCTTGAGTGTGGGTGTGCTGGTGACTGTGAGAGCCACCCGAGGGCCACCCTTGGGAACTTGGGCAAATGGCACTTCAGATGGGCTGTGGATGTCCTGGGGGAAGGAGCAATTTGGGGGCTTCTGTTTGAAATTTTTTTTTTTAATGGGAAAAAAAAAAAATACCAGCAGCTTTGCCTGCGGAGCCATCAGAAGTTGGTTATGTTGACAGGAAGAGGATCCCGAAATAGGAACCAGCTGGAGATTCATATGGAGCAAAACAAAGGTCTTGATGATTTATTTTCTCTCTTCTCTTAGCATGTTAGCAAAACAAACAAACAAGAGAGGGGAAAAGCTTTAATGAACTCTTGAGAAACAAAAATGAAAATGCACATATAGAGTCAAAGGAACCGCTTTGTCCGTCCTCAGTCCCGAAGGATCAGGGAGAATGGTCGCCGTGGCCACCACCGGGATAGCAGGCCCCGCCCGAGACGCTCCCAGGACAAAGCTCCGTGGGGCACAGTGGCCGCCAGGTGGGAAGGCGGGCGTGGCCTCGTTCACGCACAGGCTCGCTGCTCTCAGGGGCGTCACGTTGGAAGAAAGGAAGGGTGAGGACAGAAATAGCCCTGGCGGTGCTACCCTCGGGGGACTTGTCGGTTTTATGCGCTCTCTCTGGCATGGGAAGGGCTTCAGACTGTTTCAAATTATCTCTGAATAAATTTCCCTTTGGATCGGCGGCAACCAGGCAGCCCGAGAGGAAGATGCCTCCGGAGCCAGCAGAGCCCCTCCGGGATCACGGCTGCCAGACGCCGGGAACTTGGCTCCGGGGTGGGTCGCGGCAGCCACGGCTCTGGCTTGGAGATCCGCGACGAGGGTTCTAATGGCAACCAGGTGGGTGAGGGAGGGCCCCCCAAACCCCGCACCGAGCTCATCCGAGGAAGAGCAGCAGGACATAAAAACCCCGACGTGGCATGAAAAGACCCCCAATAGAAAAGATGGAGAACTTTGCCCACGGGAGGAAACGCAAGCTTTTGCGGAAGATTTACTGCAGGAAACGGTGGTGAATTGTAGAAAGCTGTCGTGTGTTCACAATAAAATTCAAGGAAATGTGACCTTAGAATTAGACAACGATGAGACCCTAAGACGTGAGGTCGCAATGAAAGGAGCTGACGAAAATGGGGACAGGGACAGCGAGGGAGCTTGGGGTGTCTTGGAAAGGCCAGCAGGGAACTAAAAACATACCCAGGAAATGGAAATCCGCGTTAGAAGCAGCAGAAAACGCAACTGAAACAGTCGAAAACCGAATCAATGACGTCCATAAACACAGGGGAATCTACTGTTGGCAGACCGGGAGCGTGTCCCCCGTCCAGCGCTGCCAGGCTGGCAGAACCCGTCGCTCCGTGAGCCTGTGCCCTCGCGGGGTGGTGGGCACTGGCCCCTCCTCGGCCGCAGGATGGGAATGTTGGTCAATCTACGCCAACCATGTCCCCTTCATCAGCGACTGTTCTAGGCCTGGTCATGGGTGACTCGGGAGGTCACCTCTGCTGGGGACTTTGTGGAAGGCTGTCCTCACACGTGGGAAGAAGCTCCCTCCTCTTCTGTTGGACGTTACCTTATCCGCACACGATGCTCATGACCACACGCACCGTGGGGCCGTGGACAAACGAGAGTCTAACAACGGATCACTGATGCTCCCTGTTATCTGTTTTCTTCTTCAGAACAAAACCTGGACAGACGTAATAGAAGCTAGGAAAAAAGTCTGGGCTACAAACTGAAAATAACATCCGCTTCAGGTCACCGTCTCAGACAAATCGGTATGAAAAAGACAATAACACGCTGGGAAAAGGGGCAACGGGTATGGACAGAATTCACAGGAAAATACTATTCGAATGGCCCTTGAATTTATGAAGAAGATCCCAGCCTCCCTCACAACAAGAGGACTGCAAATCAAAACCAGACTGCGCTGCCAGGTCCCCACCACCCGGCTGGCAAAGTCCCCATGCCAGAGTGTGTGCTGCCGACGACCAGGCGCAGAGCTGAGGCTCCTGTATGTTGCCGGTGGGGGGCTGGGGGGCTTCACCCCCACCCGGGGCAATTCGTCAACATGACGAATGCACATGCCCCTCCCGGGAGCTTATGCTGCAGAGACACGCACAGGTGCACAATGACGTGTCCGCAAGGTTGCACAGTGAAGCTTATTCCTCAGCCGAATATTGGAAACAACCTAAAGTCCATTCGTAAAGGCTTAATTACATAAATTACGGTCCATCAAAAGCTAGAAAACTTTTTATGTACCGATATGGAAAGATCTCCCAGGTAGAGTGTTGACTATAAAAAGCAAGATGTGGATAGCAAGCACACTGCCATCTGTAAGAGAAGAAGGAAAAAGGAATATGTGCCTATATCTACAGCTATAGCTACATCGGTATGTTTGCTCGTTGTTAAGGACTGAATCGTATCCCCCTCAAACTTATTTGCTGAATCTTTAACTCCCAACGTGAATCTTTAACTCTATTTGGAGCTATGGCCTTTAAGGAGGTCCCTGAGGTTAAATGAGGCCATGAGGCTGGGAGGCTGGGGCCCTGATCCAGTACGGCTGGTGTTCTCCTAAGAAGACAGGGAACAGCAGGGGTACGTGATGTTCCACGTGAGGACACAGAGAGGAGGCGCCATCTGCAAGCCAAGGAGAGAGGTCTCGGGAGAAACCAAACCCGCCGACACCTTGATCTTGGCCTTCCAGCCTCCAGAACCGTGAGAGATAAACTGCTGTTGTTGGAGCCGCCCAGTCTGCACTCTGTGGCTGAGGCAGGCTTGGCAGCGTGACACGCTTGCGTGAGTGTGAAACTCTCTAGAAAGATACAAAAGGAACTAATAACGGAGATCGCCTGTGAGAAGAGGAACTGTTCGGGGATTGGGCAAAAGCAGCAGTTTCTCAGTATATATGCTTTTATGCTCTATTTATATTCATAAGATAAAAAGTAAATTAAGAGAGAAAAGCCTTGAGACAGAAAAACCTTCTTTCTTTCTGTGATAAGGATGATTCATCTGCTAAACAGTCAGTATCAGATTAAAGGTTTGTTGCTGCGTTAGGTAGCGCTTGCTGTTCTAGATGAGGCGAGTGAGCCAATGCAATAAGACATGAATGTTCCAAAGAACATAAAGTGATTGAAAAGAGACAGATTCATTATTGGTTACAGACGACCTTTATTTTTACTGTTATCACTTTGCTATTTGATGGTTGCATTACATGTTTTATGGTTTTTGTGATTTAGGTGTGTTTTTAAGAGGACCTTCTCACATTTGTTAACAAGCACAGACAGAGGGAGGTGAATACAGGCAACGTTTAATCTTAAGCGGCTCTGACACGTGTGTTTGTGGGTTAATTGCCATAATCTTTGCTCGAGGGGAGGGGGCTTTTTAAGCAGCGATTTGAGGCTGTATCTATTTAAAGGGGAGTGCTGAGGTCAAAGGGCAGACTCAGAGGAGGCTGGGTGGTGGGAAGGACGGACGGAGGCCTCTTTGGGCCACTCGGCTGCGGATTCCTCCCACCTCCCCAGGCTTTCAGCAAGCCGGAGCCCGACTGTTACATGGGAGATAATTGGCTGTAATTAATTCCACAACCGAGGGCTCTGGCACAGCTGATGAAAGCGAAAGCGCATTGCAGCAAGCCCTCCCTCCCGCCTCGCCCTGGGTAAGTGAGACTAGAGCTCCTTTGACTGTGGCCAAAAACCCATCGACACGCCGTGTCATAAAGCGCCCTCGCCAGGGAAGCCCGGGCCGGGAAGGCAGCGCCACGCTGGCTCCCTGCCGCTGCTGCGTCTGCGCCTCCCCAGGCCCAGCTGCGTGAGCCCCGCGGGGTCCCGGTTGCCCAAGAACTTCTCGTTCTTTCTTATTTTGTTCCCAGTAGAACAAAGCAGGAACCCGAGGGGTCTGTCCCAGCTGCCGACGCTCAAGAGCAGGTCACGTGGCCGCTGAGAGCTTGACAGAGGGGTGTTGGGGGGTCTCTGAGAATCGCTCCACTCCTGCCCGATCAGTCCCCGCAAGCTCTGACCCCGCCTTCTCGTGTCGGCTCTCACACTTCTGACAAGTGTCGTTCTCACACCTGTTTGATGTCATCTGCTTGGCACTTCTGTGCTTTTCGCGGGTGATTGGGCCGTTTAGAACGGGCCCGTGCAGTGCTGAAGTTCTGTCCCGTGTGCCCGGGCGTGAGGAGGCTGCGGTGTGGCCCCGTGTGGAGCATGTGCTGGAGGCGCTTCATTCAGGCGCGAGTTACGGAAATCCTGGCTGTGGGCTGAATGTGCGTGAGCCCACAGTCTGTATTCAGTACGGTGTCCTTGCACGGAGACACAGAAAACAACGTCCCCCACTGACGGGTTGGTGGAAATATTGTGATCAGAGGCTCGCGGCAACGTAACCCTGTGTTTTCCCTGGGGCACTGGTTCGGCATTCGCTAGTCACTGTTCCTGGCGACTTCCTAGAATGTAACGACTGGGAATAATGAGAATTAAAGTCAGCGTGCGCCTTCGTTTCTGGAATGGACTGGAACATTCCCCAGCTGCCATCTGCACTTCTTCCCTCAGGGCTGCCGAGTGTCACCGGCTCCGTAAGAGGGAGACAGTTCAGTAACGTACCCAAGCTGATCCTGAACCGCTAAGAGCCCCGTAAAGCCAAGTCTGCAAGTGCCTGTCACACCACATGCCTGAACTACTCTTTGCAACGTGTCCTGCAGGCCACCGCGTGCAAAGACAGGGACTAGGACAGTTTATGCAAAGATGGGGACTCGAAATGAGACCGTTTTGGATTAAATTTTCTTTAGGAACGTAGACTCAAGTTTCTACATTCTCCTACATCCTCCCTGGCCTGCCTGGGCCCCTCTTAAGCCACTCTCCCCGCTCCTCCGGCACCCCGCACCCCCTGGCCTGCTGCGTCTGTCATAATTCTTCTTTTACAGGATGTTGGCTGCACCTAAGGGCTCAGCGTTCTCTTGTTTTCAACGGACTGGAGAGTGTTGGGGGTCCAGGGAGGGGGCAGAAGGCTGAGGGGGCCCGCTGAGTCAATGAAACCACCGAGTCCCTCCTGTTCCCTAGGCCTGGCTCCCCTGCCAGGCTGTGAACCCAGCTCCGCCTGTTTGCACCAGAGCTTGGCAGCTGCAACTTCCCCTGAGGTGGGAGGGTGCTGGGGGCTTATTGGCACTGGGGGAAGACCTGGGGTAGGGGCAGAGCTGGGGGAGGAGGGAGAGGTGGGAAGACTCAGCCTGGGAGCCCGAGTTTCCGTCTGTCCCTGGACGGGGGAACCTGTGCATTCGGTGCACGTGCGTGTCTGTGTGTTGACATGCGTGTGCCTGTGTGTGTTGGATGTGTCAGTTAGGGACGGCTGGGGACCGGGGAGCAGCCATTTGAGGCCGTGCAGGAGAGCGGGGTGTGGCGGATCAGGGGAGTTCAGCCACAGAAAAGAAAGTTGATGACCAAAGAATTTTGTTTGGATTCCTACAGGCGGGGAAAGAAAAGTACCCTTTAGCGTGGGCTCTACCTTCCTAACACAAAACAGAAGCGAAGGGTCTGGTTTCGTAGCCGGCGGGTTGGGCCGAGGCCTGTGCGAGACGCGGGTTCCCCGGCAACTGAAGTCATAAGGAAAAATGAAATAGCGCCCCCCATGCCCCACATTTCCCTCTGCCCAGACTCCAGGCACCGCGTGGGGGGGCGTGGCCTGCCGTGGTTTTGCGACATCGGCCCCTGTGGACAGTTCTTTGCTGCCCAGGCTGAAGTCAGACCCAGAGTTGGCCCCGTGGCCGGTGAACCTCATCACCACGTCTGCTGGTATGGACTCGACTCAGAGATCATTTGGGAGCATAACGTGGGAGTTTGGGGAAACCTGGATGTGGACCGGGGCTTAGGTGCTACCAGGGAATTATTATTAATTTACCTACGTATGAGACAAGAGCTGCAGATATGTAGAAGAATGTCCTTGTTTCTCCTTGGAGGTAGTGCCCAAATATTGAGAACTGAAATGTCGTCGTATCCGTAATTCACCTTAAAGTGGTTTAGCCAGAGAGAGAGAGAGAGAGAGAGAGAGAGAGAGAGAGAGAGAGAGAGCACGCATAGGTGGCGAAGTGTTACCGATTGTTGACTCCGGGGAGCAGGTCATTTTACCTGCCCTACTAATTGAACCTTTCCAAAGTACAATGTCTTCTTAAAGAAATGCTTTGGGGAAAAATACTTAAAAAAAAAATAAATCAAATGTCTTGCATGAATAAAAGTCCTCTGGGGTTTTCTTAATGGAGAACCTTAAGCACAGGACCCCCCCCCTCACCCCCCGTTCCCTGGGAGCAGGCCTGGGCTGAAGCTGCCGGAGGAGAGGCGGCCCTGGGGACCAGGTGGGACAAGCAGGGGTGGAGGTGGCCCTTGGGACTTGCTTCCTGGTCTCCTCTGCCTGGACGCATCCAAGAGAGCTGAGATGGAATTTTCCGGAAGGAAGAGGCTGCCTTTCAACAGTGAGTATGAGCTGGCAGGGGACTCGGCATGTGCCAGGGACATGTGCATTGCCACATTCAACCCACCCAGCCCTGTGAGGTGGGTGCCGTTATCACCCCCATTTACAGGAGGGAAAACTGAGGCCCAGAGACAGCATTTATTCCCGTGATGTTAGCTGGTAGGTGGGGCTGGGATTCAGCTGTGGGGTCTGGTCTGGGGGACCCCAAACTGTTCTCTCGCTGCCGTGTGGTTATGTCAGCCATGGCGACTGTGACAGATATGATGCCGATGGCTTGTGGCTGCCGGCTTGATCGCCACAGAATGTTTTTGTCATGTGGCGCTGGACTTTCTGAGTTCCTTGCTTGTCACCCTACAGAGCAGTCCCTGCCTTCGGGCTCCTGCCCGCCCCACTTGGTTTGCTCCTCCTCTTCCTCCCCCTCCTCCTCCTCCCAGGGGCAGGGGAAGGAGCTGGGGCTCCAGCAGGTGCAAGAAGGGCCCCCAGCTCCTGCTTGCAGATCGCTCCCTCTCCTCCTGGTTTTTGTGTCCTTTGGTGATTTTGCTCCGCTTTAAGGCTGCCACGGTCACGTCTTTCAACCTGGTCTCGCTTGTGTAAAAGTATTGCGAGGGTGTGCGTGTGTTGTGGGGTAACATGTGAGGAGCTACTCATGAATGTGTTTTGTTTGGGGACCCCAAAGCCCCCCTGGGATGGCGCTGGGTCCCCTTTGCGGTCTTGCTGCTGCCACGAGCCCCGGTGCGGAAACACGTCCAGTCGACACGTTCGGATTCATCTCCCGGCACCTAGTGCACTTCACACACCGCAGGTTTTCAGTAAATGTCTGCTGGAGGAACACACTGGATTGCAATGCCTGACACGCTGGAAAGAATCGTTGGAGGGTCCCTTGGACGCCGCTCTGGAAACACAGCGCACAAATCTGGGACCATCTGTCAGGCTCCTGGAAGGCCCAGAAAAAAGCCATCAATTTTCCTGAAATAGCACAAACAGGATTTCCTGGAGGGAGCGGAGCTGGGGCCCCGGCTGCGTTCTGGAAATGGGAAATGCAGCCCTGCTTGCAGCCGGGTCTGTCGGGGCTGGTCTTCGCCAGGAGCAGCAGTTGCACCCCACGTCCCTCGGTGCTTCCTGTCATTCAGCGATGACTTCTGAGCACCACCCCCCGTCACGCCCTGTGGACGTGGGAAAGTGGTAAGCTGTGAACCCGTGTGAGGGACTTCAGTGTGCATGTCGATAGAACTGTCCTTTGCCACGGGCAGCCCACGGAGATCCAAGCTCTGCTGGTCTCGGCTCCAGCCCCTCCTCCCTGTCACGCCTGTCCCTTGTGTGTCCCTCCCTGAGCCTCCTCGCACTGGGGACAGGCGTGACCGTGGTTAAACAGCTGGGGTTCAAATCTAGGCTCTTCCATGTGCCAGAGGTGTGACCTGGTGCAAGGCACCCTTTCTGTGCCTCAGTTTCCTCATCTGCATAATGGAGATGAGAGTGGTGCCCACCTCAGAGGGCTGCTGAGGGGACAAAGGGAGCAGATAAAAACGAAGCGCATGAAATAGCACCCAGTATATGTGCGTTTGCTCAGCGCCGGCTGTTTTTATTCTGGTGGCCAAACGGAGCGCCCTCCCCCTCCTGAGCTCCTCTGACCCCCGGCTCCTGTCTCAGCTCGAGATGTCACCATCGCCCACGCATGCGCCCTGAGGGCTGGAGTCTGCCGACCACCCATGCCTGGGAGGCCGGTGTGTTGGTTCCCCGGGGGCTGCTGTGGCAGACGGCCACAGAAGGGGTCACTTGCAGCGACAGAAATGCCTTCTCTGCAGCTCAAGCGGCCACAGTCCACAGTCACAGTGTCTGTAGGACTGCGCTCCGGCCGCAGGCTCCAGGGGAGGGTCCCTCCTTGCCGATTCCAGCTTCTGGGGGCTCCAGGTGCTCCTTGGCTTGTGGCGGCATCACTCCCACCTTCGCCTCTGTCCTCCTGCAGCCTCTCTGTGTCTCCCTGCGTGTCCGCTCCTCTTCATCTAGGGACACTTGCCATTGGGGCCCACCCGGGGAATTCAGGAGAGTCACAGCTCGAGATCCTTAGACACATCTGCAGAGACCGTTTTCCCACATGAGGTCACATTCACACGTTCTACTCGCAGTCACTGCTGTCGGCAGACGTCATTGGAACCCGTCACCATCCGTCCATTCCACGGGACACCAGTTCAGGCTTTGTCATCTGTCTGAGCCTCTCTGAGATTCCCCACCGCATCCTCCCACCTCTAGTCTCCGCCCTCCAAAGTCACCTTCCGGCTCCAGCCCGAAGCCGCCTTTGCAGTGCGGGAGCTGCCAGCCACAGTGACAATGGGGACACCTGAGCTGCGTTTCCTTGGAACTGAGATGTGCTAAAGTGCAAAACGCACACGAATTTCATACCCTTGGTACAAAAAAAGACTTAAAATAACCCCATTCATCTCTTCTATATTGATCGTATATTGCAATGGATGATATTTTGGATACATCGGGTTGAATAAAGTGTGTTGTTAGAATGAATTTCACCTGTTACTTTTTATGTTTCTCAATGTGGCTACTAGAAGATCTAGAAGGACAAAGGTGGCTTGCCTTGCGTTTCTCTTGCACGGGGTTGGTCTGGCCCCTGCCCTGGCCGCTCCTGCAGAACCCCCGACCAGGGCCATCCGGTCAGCTCCCCTCGTGGACGGCAGCCTCGCTCCTTCACCGGGGGACGTGTTGGATGGCAGAGCAGGGACGCCTCTCTGCATTCCTCCTGCACCCCTTCCAGCCCCCCCACACCCCACACACCTACATGGGGTCCCAGGGCCCCCGTCCTGGCCCCATGACACTGGCATCTTCCCGGAGTGTTCTCTCCCGACGGCTTCATCCACCGGAACGTGCAACACGCCACGCTCTTCTCTCAGCCACAGAGTAGCCTGTCTCGTTCGGGGACCTGGCAGGGCAGGGCTGATAAGTGCCCACGATTTCGACGTTGCAGACAACAGTCCCTTCAGCATTTGTTCCAGAATAAACACGGCGGTTGCCCGGGTTCTCTCGGGCTGGCCAAGGTGGAGAGCAGTTTTGTTTGTTGCTTTTGCGCCGGCCGCCGGGCCGTAAGGAAACACAAAGGGCCAATGTTCTGTCCCCGAGACCCAGGCGCATTCACGGACTCTCCCCCTCCGGAGCGCTTTATCAACACGCCACAGGCACAGCACCAACTTTATTTTCTCAGGTGTCCTGCAAACCCGTCAGGCTTCTGCTGAGAAGGAAGCTGGCGGCCGTGCCTTAAGCAAGCACCCGGCCGCCTTCGCACACGGGGCTTTTCATGGCAGCGGGCGGCTGCGGGCGCGGCGTGTGGACACACCGGCCGTCGGGTGCCTCCAGCCCCAGAGCACTCACAGAGCCACTTCTTTGTCTTGGATGGAGGGGCCTGGGCACAGGAGGGGCTGAGTCAAGCTTTTAAGAAGTTAAGAGGGAGCTGGCAGGATGTGGCGGTTTATCTGCCAGGCACGGATCGCACAGGAGAGGCCGTGGGGCCGTCAGAAGAGCCGGCAGGGGCACGGGGTGGGGGGGGCCTGTAGGCTGCTGTGGGGGGCAGGGAGGCAGAACGGCGCCAGGGAAATGGAGCAGGTTCCGGAGTCAGGCAGATTCATTCGGTTAGACAAGGGCTCAGTCTCTGACCACCTCTGAGTCACCCTGTGGGGGGAGGAGGCGGAACACCCGACACCTGATGCTGGACAGACGAGGGTGGCAGCAGTTTATTCATTCACTCATCGCAGCCTGGGGGGGAGGACACTCCGTGGCTCTCAGGGCCATGTGGGTTTGCACTCAGGAGCATGGTGAACTGGCAGGGGCCGTGGGAGGCAGGCTTTGCGGTAACTAGAGAGCGAGGTGACATTCGGTTCCGTGGGAGGATGTGATTGCCTTGTTTGCATAATGTCACCTGCTGGCAGGGAGGGGAAACCCGTCAGGTGGAGGATGGCGTGGGAGGGGGCCTTTCCCGTCAGGTGGCGAGTGATCGGGGGGAGCAGGAGAACTCAAGGTTGGGCCTCTGGGGCCCTGGGATGCTCGGAGATGTCAGGGCAGCGCTTGAAATTTTAGGTTTCACAGTATAGTCAGCAAACTTGTTTCGTAAAATGGTCAAATAATATGTTAGACATGAAGAGCCAGGAGACAAAATCAAGGAAATTACATGGATACTTTTTGTAATTATTTGTATAATTTTAAGAGGTACAAGTGCAATTGTGTTACACAGATCGATTGCCAAGTGGTGAAGTCTGGGTTTATAGTGTAACCGTCACCCGAGTAATGTACATTGTACCCACCAAGTGGTTTCTCGTCTTTCTCTCTCCCCGCCACCCTCCCAGGCTCCCGATTCTCTAACGTCCCTCACCCCACACTGTGTGTCTGCGTGTGCACGTTATTGAGCTCCCACGTATGAGCGAGAACACGCGACACTGGACTTTCTGTTCGAGTGGTTCCACTGTCTGCATCGTTCCAGCTGGAGCGTACGTGCTGCCAAAGCAAGCACAGTGTCACACGGACTCTCATACAACGAGAGGTAGAGCAAATTTCCATGAACTTTTTATTGAAAAAATTAACAATACAATAATCATAATCGAATACAATGTTTTATACTAAAAGTCTGCAAGTGAGAAGAATGGAATTCTTTTCGGAAGGCAGGGGAGATAGCATTTTGCTGAACTGAAGTTCAAAGTTAGCATCCTTATCATCAGCTCAATTGCAAATGTTTGTGTACAATCCATTCTGAGCTCGCGGGCCGTGCCACGAGCCAGCGGGGCAGGCTGGACTTGGCCAGTGGGCTGTAGTGTGCTGACTTCTCACTCAGATAAACCTTTAGCTACACTGGATGCCACACCAAGCTGTGGATGGACAAGGCAATAGTTTTGTCCTCAGGATGCTCTTGGTCTGTGTAATGGGGGAGACTCACAAGTAAACAGCAAGGGCAAATCAATATGATCAGGACTATAATGCAGATGCATTGATGACTCTGATTAGGGGATCACCGGTGTTTGTACATCTTCAGTGTGTGTGTATGTGTGTGTGTGTGTGTGTGTGTGTGAGGTCCACGTCTGTGCCTTAGGAAGGTCACACTCACAGCCGTTAGAAAGCTGAGCTTGCCAGGGATGGAGCCCAGGAGGGATGTTATTGCAATAACCCGGGGGAAGGCTTGTTCTGAGGATGGAGCGGTGGGAATGAGAAAAGGGGATAGAACCAGAGAGGTTTGCCAAGTCCAGCGGCAGCGGAAGCGTTGCTGGGGCTGGGGGGCCTTTGAAGAGACAGAGCAAGGTTCCAACAAGGAAGAAGCTGAAGCAATGAGGGGAGCAGGAGGCAGAGGCTGTGGCCACCCCGGGGGACAGCAGAGTCTAAGATGTCAGGGGTGGGGCAGACCCGGACACTGGCAGGTCCCGCTGTGGGCTCAGGGGAGAGTCGCTGCAGGAGATCGGCAGGGAGGGCCCTGAGAGTAGAGGGCAGGACATGTGGCCCAAGGACAGGTGAGTTGCACCTATGGAACTCAGAGTGTGGACGTGGCTCAGCACAGTGGGGGGAGCTGGGTGTTTGGTGGTGGGTGATGTGGGCTTGGTCTGACTTTCCTATTGTCCACTACTGTGTGACAAGCAGCCAGATTCACCCCAGTGGCGGCTAAGGACATCACTCCATCGTACCTCTGACAGTTCTGTGAGCTGCCTGTGCTCACTGGGACACTGTCCCCACATACCAGTGACTCCATCCTTCCCATTGTCACCCAGCGGGGCTTGCTCTGGCCTCCGCACTCCAGCCCCTTTCCTCCTGCTGCACTTTTTCTTGTTTCCATTGCCTTTTGTCACCTTCTAGCATGCACTAGAGTGTATGTTCAGGTCATGGTTTATTGCGGGTGCCGGTTCCGCGAGATCGGGGCTCTGTGTCAATTTCCCTCGCCGATCGGTTCCGAGGCCGTCACCTGTCAACACTCAGGGAACCCGGGCCGAGTGCACGTCAGTCCCCAGGCCTCAGCCCGCCTGTCACCTGGGGAGGGCGGCTGTCTTCACTTACCACTACCTAGCAATGCTCTCGTGTGTGTGTTTGCTGGTTGTCTCTGTCGCACTGCTGCGGTGTGAGCCCTGATGCAGGAAACGCCTCTTTCCTGTTCAGCGTTTTGTCCCTAACACGGTGCCCAGGGTAGAGCAATGAATGTTTTCTGGAAGTGTCTGTTGAATGCCCTGCACCGTCGGCCGGCTTCCCAGTAAACTGTGAGACTGCATTCTCCGCCACACCTCACACAGGGCCCTGCGTGCGTAAGCGCTGGGTCAATATTTGCTGAGTGAGCGGTATTTCCTCCTACCTGCCTGGAGATAGAGGCCTGGGCGGAGGGTCTCAGATTCTCTTGCAGCACCGCGGTTCTTCGGGATCAAGAGAGCTCGAAGGCAGGAAGGGGAGGCGCCCAGGGCCCCCTCCTGCCCAGCCCGTCCACAATGTTGCTTTTCACATCTTCTGGGATGCAGCCGTGTGCCAGCTCCTAGGAGCGGCCGGGCTGGGCCTTCCTCCGCGCTGGGGCCCACAGTGCAGCCTTGTTCCCTCGGTCCCCTGCGTGAACCTTGCTGGCCGGGCAAAGCCTCCCCGGGGCCTGGCTCTGGCTCTGTTGCAGAGACCTGGAGCCCGTGTCTGCTTTCTGTCTCGTGGCAGATCCATGGGAAGGGAGGTGTGGACGTGTGTGATGGGGGAGCGGCTGGGTGGTTACAGACCAGGAGACTAAGCCGCGTTTCCCGTAAGATGCCCACTCCAGGCTGCCCCCCTCACTCCACACTGGTCAGTCCCAGTTGCCTGCAGAGCCTGTTATGTATTCTGTCCTCCTGCACACCCCGCCAGGGTTGAGAAACCCCACCAGCCGTTTCCATAATGTTGTCCTTTCGAGTCTGGGGCCCCGGGGTGAGATTGGTACAAAGAAACAGGCAATATCACCAAAGTTCTGGTAGTGTGAAGGCAGGCAGTGAGGACAGGATGATGACTTCTTTTGCACCTGTCTGGCTTGTTCTCTTTGTGCGTAACATTTCCAAGCACATGCGCTGTGTGCTACAGACCTTCCTTCCTCACTTGGCTCCCGAGGCCAGCGTAGCAGTTACACGTGCTGCGTAACAAAACATCCCAAAGCATAATGGTTTGTAGCAACGGCCATTTACTACAACTCATGAGTCCGTGGGTCAGCTGGGTGGTTCTTCGGATTGGGCTGGCTAAGCTGAACTCCGTGCCTCTCTGGGCAGCCGGGGAGTTGGCTGGGGGCTGGCTGGTTTAACCGGGCTTCAGCTGGGGTAACTTGACTCAGTTTCACAGGGTCTCTTCTCCTCCTGCTGGCTACCTGTAGCTTGTCCCCACAGCACAGGTGGCATCCAAGGCTCAGAACGGGCTTACTGTCACCTCTACCACCTTCCACTGGTGAGTATCTTAGGGTGTACATTTTGCAAGGTACCAGGGCAAAGCCTTGCTAATTCATCTCAGAGCTACAAACCTCACTTAGAGGCATTGGCTTTGGCATTTGTGCTCGGTGCTGCTGCCGCTTTGACACCCAAACCTCCATCTCCTGGGTCTCCTCGTCGGCCACCAGGAGCTGCCCTGGAGCGAGCAGGGCCTGAAGAAGCCATTTCCTAGTTTGCTCTCGTCCTGGGCGGGAGACAGAACAGCTGTGTCCTGAGCCGAAACCCTGCCCAGGCGGCTCCAGAGAGCCTGGCCTCTGCCCTGCCAAACCCGGGAATGTCACCGTGTGGCGAAGTGGCCCAAAACAGAACACACACTGCCCCGTGAAAGTCCTTCTCCGGGCTGGGGCCAGAAATCTATTGTCTGCAGTGACTCCCAAGCCCAGACCACACAGCCTGGTTTCCTGCCATTCCAAGTCCATTTCCAGCCCTGCCAGCCCCGAAACCCACTGCCGGGCCTCTCTGCCATGCGTGACCACCGCAGACTCGCGTCAACGCGCTGCTTCGCCCCCGGGGCCCGGAGCGACACACCAGACACAGAAAGTCGTCCCTCCCGAACGCGGCCTTTGCTCGGCTGAGCATCTAAGTGACTGTCTTGCCTGCGTCACCTGTCACCTGGCGTCTCCAACCTCCTTGTTCTTTTTCATCTTCAAAGGCTGGCGGCGAGGCAGCTGGGAGCGACCTCTGCTGATTCTACAAGGGACATCGAAACCCTCTCAGAACAGCAGGAGCCGCAGTGAACTCAGCACCTGCTTTGAACCCAGCCGTGTGCGGGTTCGGGCGTATTTCCACCTGCTGAAGAAGCGAGGAACTCGGGTTTTTTTTTTTTGAGGGTCATTTCTCCAGCAGATTCGGCCTGCCTGGGAGACGTTTTAGGCAGCGAGGGCAGAAGGAAATGAAACCTTGGAAAGATGCCTCCTGTTCTCTTATTGATTTTTTTTTTCTCTCCATGAGAAAAATTGCCCCAGTAATTCTCCAACGTAGAAAGACGGACATCTGTTTAATTCCATAGCTAACAAATAATAAGAAGGATTGGGGGACAGGATTTGTCATGGTTCAGGATTTAAATTTCATGATTTAATCATTTTTTAAATTTAAATCATTTTTATTAAAAATATTCATATAATTTACGTGTAATGAAATGTACCCATTTGCTGTGCACGGTTGAATGAATTTGGACAAATGTATATACGCCCAGCTGAGCGCCACCACAATCAAGATTCAAAATGTCACAGCCTCCCCAAGAGGTTCCTTGGTACCCGGCTCCAGCCAGTCCCCCACCCACCCCCAGCCTAGGCAATCGCTGCTTTGCTTTCTGTCACCCCATTGGATCTGGCTTTTCTAGAATCTCATATAAATCACACATACATAAAGTGTGCACTCTTCGTCGACTGGCTTCTTTCTCAGCATAATTATTCTGAGATTCATCCTTTTTTTTTTTCTTTTTTTGAGACTGGGTCTTGCTGTCACCCAGGCTGGAGTGCACAGTCATAGCTCACTGCAGCCTCCAACTCCTGGGCTCAAGCGATCCTCCTGCCTCAGCCTCCCGAGTATCGGGACCACAGGTGCACACCACGCCCAGCTCATCCATATTTTCACATGTATGAATAGTTTATTGCTTTTTAGAATAAAGTCAGTGTTTGGAATAGTGGTATTCTGTGGTATGGGTAGACCACGATGAGTTTGTCCATTCACCTGTTGATGGATATTTGGGTTGTTTCTAGTTTTAGGCGATTATAAATAAAATTGCCATCGACATTTGTGTACCAGTCTTTGTGGGGACTATGTCTCCATTTCTTTAGGTAAATACCTAGAACTGGAGCTGCTGGGTTGTGTGCGAGGTGTACATGCAACTTCTAAGAAGCTGTTAAACCATTTTCCAAGGTGGCATATGATTTTACAACACACGAGACTTCACAACGTTTTGTTTTGCTTTTGTAAACATTTAAAACAGCTTTATTGAGGAGTAATTTACAAACCATAGAATTCATTCACGTTAGGTGTAGTTTTAGAAAATGTACACAGTTTTACAGAGTGAGTTTTAGAAAATGTATACAATTATGCAACCGTCCCCACCATCCAGTGTGAGAACATTTTAATCACCCCAGAAATTTCCCTCATGATTTTTCACTGACTACTTTCTGTCTCTATCTATAGTTTTGCCTTTTCCAGAAGCTTCGTATAAGTGGAGCCATTATGTATGTAGTCTTATATGTCTGATTTCTTTCCTTAGCATGTTTTTAAAGCTTATCTGTGTTGTGTGGGTGACTCAGTAGTTTCTTCCTTTTTATTGCTGCGTAGTATTCCACTCTACGCCGGATCACATTTCATTTATGTTTGCCAATTCATGGACATTGAGCTTGTTTCCATCACAAAGCTACTGCATCGACCACCAGGATTGCCCCAGGGAGATTAATGTGTTACTTGGGGCAATGGTCTAAGTGACCACTGGGGCAGTTCGTGGTGAGGCGTTTTGGATACAGTCTCATGTTCAACGTCAAACACCATACGGTGTGACACACAGTCGTCTCTCTCCCCTTTGAAACTCTAGAACCGGCTCTCAGGCATTCACTTAATGAGCAGTTAGTTAGTGGGCACCTGCTGTGGGCGGCAGCTGTGCAGCCCAGTGGTTCTCAGCGTCCCCTGGAGACCTGCTAGAAATGCAGATTCTCCAGCTCCATCCCAGACCAACTGGATCAGAAACTCGGGGGCTTGGGGGGCGGGTCCTGCTCCCCCACCCACATCCACGTTCCCCCACCCCCCATCCATGTTCCCCCACCTCCATCCATGTTCCCCCCACCCCCATCCACATTCCCCACCCCCAATCCATGTCCCCCCACCCCCCATCCATGTTCCCCCACCCCCCATCCACGTCCCCCCACCTCCATCCGTGTCCCCCCACCCCCCATCCACGTTCCCCCACCCCACAAAGAAATGCTTTGACTGAGCATAGTTCTAGGCTGAAATTTGGGATCTGAGCCTCACCCACTCAGGCTTTGAATTCCTTATGAACTCGTCCGCCCAAACCCAGACTAACAGGTCCAGTTCAAGAAAAATGTGGCTTTTGTTCTTTCTCTGAAGCCCTGTGCTTATTTCAAAGGAAATGAAAAGCAACCTCCGTAATGAAAATCAGAAAGATTCATGCAAAACAAGAACTCTACGCCGTCCATAGCCGGCCTCGGATGTCATCCTGTCGCTCAGATGTTTCAGCTGCCCGTTTGAACTGAGGCTGGCGCACATTTTTAGAAACATTCAGAGTTTGGTTTGGTTTGGTTTCTTTCTTTCAATGGGTTTAAACTTCCTAAGCAATAATGAGTCTAACTTGGGAAACCCGTGTTTATGCAAGTCCAAATGAGTACGCTCTGTAGCTGCAGCTCTAAATAAAGTCTTTGTGATTTTTCAAAGGTGTTGGAAGGAAACTCAAAAGGACATTTTCCTAGTGAAATTCCTTGAAAGGGGACACATCTACATCAGGGAATCAAATTCTCAAGTCGGCAGTTTTCTGCAATTCCAGCTTGCCGTCCCAGGCTCAGATATCCGAACAGAGCCATGCTGTCTAACGCAGTAGCCACTGGCCACGTGGGGCTATTTAAATTTAAATTTTTAAAAATTTGGCTTCTCCATTTCGAGGACTCAGTGGACACAGGTGTTCGGTGGCTACCGTATTGGACGGTCCCAATACATTGCTAGGACATTTCCATCATTGCCGACAGTTCTATGGGGCAACACCGGGATGTAGACTCTGCTCTCATAACCAAATGTTTTTCCTGTTATTTGCTGTTACTTGTATTTTTCCAGAACCTTCCTGTCAGGATGGATAAAAGCATTTAACACGTAGGTTCCAGCTCCTCCCACAGTTTGTGGTACCTAAGGCAGCCACTAGGGAGTCTTATGTCATCCCACTGATAGTGACCTGGACGCCAAAAGCCAGCTGTCCTCATTCCTTGAGTCTGGCTGGGAGACCCCTGGCCTAACCTCCCCCTCCCCCTCCTCGTCTGGTTAGCAAAACGGGGCTCCCAGCCCGAGAGCCAACCAGGCCGCCACGCTGGGGTGGCACCAGTGTCATGGCTACATTCCCTGTCCCGGTGGGCAGAGATGCCCCGAAGTCCTCAGGAGCAGGTGGGGCTCCAGAGAGACCTGGCTTCGTGAAAGCAGTGAGCCGGCTCTGGGTTCTGGAAGGTTTGCCGGATTGCTGTGGGGACTTGGAAGGTGTGTGGGGGGGGGTGCAGAAGTGACGAGGCACGAGGCACATTATTTAGTGGGGGACTAAGGTATCAGCCGGTCTGAGCCCCCCGTGGGCATATTGCTGGGAAGCAGGAGTCCGCGCTGGGAAGGAGGCTTGTCACTCTGAGGAGTCCAGAACTGACAGGCAGATGCACTGTGCGCCACGGGGGACACGGATGTCACAGATGAGGGTTTCAGGAAGATGGATCTCGGGGTGTTTGCAGTCAGACTGTCTTGCCCCGAGATCCAGACCCCACTTTGCACCAGCCACACGATGGACCAAGTCACTTCGCCCTGTTTGCTCCTGTAAAATGACAAAACAATGTCATCGCTCTCATCGAGTTGTTTTGAGGGTAAGACGAGAAAAGGCTGGTAAAGGCCTGAGCATGGTGCCCAACGTGTCCCGTGGGCCACTCGAGCCACGTCGTTGTGGGATTCCTGCCCACAGTGTGTGCCCAGGGCCTCCCGTCTCCCGGGCAGCCTCGGGGAAACTGGGCCAAATCCAACCAATTAACTGATATTCATAGGTAAGGGGGCATGTCCCAGGACTCTGTGAAGGACAGAGAGGAAGGGATTTGTTTATGTAACTTTTTAGACATAAAAATACAAACTGCCTATAAACACATGAAGTATGGTTCCGTCCCAGTAGTGGTGCAAGAATGATATTTTGGCAAACTCAGCTTTTAACCGTGGACCCCCGGTTTAGGTAAAGGTGCAGGAAAACGGGCCCCTTCTGTACACAATGGTTGTGGAATATGAGATGTTTCTGGAAGATCATTTGGTAAAACAACAAAACTTTGAAATGTCTGTAATCTTTGACTACCTGGTGCCACTTCTAGAAATGCATCTTCAGGAATGACACAGACGTGTGTCTCGATCAGTTCAGCTGCTGTGACCACGTACCGGAGACTGAGTCGCTTATAGCAACAGACGTCTTTTGCTCACACGTGGTGGGGCCTGGGGAGGCCCCTTTCTGGGTTGCAGACAGCGTCTTGTTGCGCCTTTACATGGCGGAAGGAGGGCAAGGCAGCTCTCCGGGGCCTCTTATGAGGGCACGAATCCCATTGCTGGGGGCTCCACCCTCATGACCTGATCACCTCCCAAACGCCCCCCCTCCTGAGGACATCACACTGGGGGTTAGACATGAGTTTTGGGGAGATACATTCAGTCCATACCAATGTGCACAAAGATTTATTTCTAAGAGTGCTTGATGCATTTTTGTTTCTAAGAAAGTTCCATAAAGAGAAACAACCTAAAATGTACAGCAGCAGGTGATGGTTGTACACATTATGGCGTATCTTCGTGATGGGCTAGTACCATGCAATCCCTAAACGTGGTGTTGAAAAATAATAATTATAAGGCAAATTAGTCCCAATACTGTGAGTAAGGAAGAGACAATATTATGCACAATTTAGGTCTATCAAAAATCTATCTTTGTAGAAACTATATTATAAAAAAAACCTCCCATCTTAATAACAATTTCAAAAGAAATACATGCCAAAGAATCGCCTTCCAACATTTGTCCTAATGATAAACAAAGACAAGCCAATTCTGCCGCTACGCTGAGGCGAAACACGTTGTTTCTTAAAGGTGAGCTCAAAATGGGTTTTGAAAATAAACGTAAAATTTGCTTTTACTGAAAAGAAAAATCTTTACTCACTACACTAATTACATGTTACAACAAAGGAGAAAGAAATCCGTGGAAGTAAAGTCTCTTCTGAGATCCACTTCCCAATGAGAAGTCGGTAAATTAGGCAAAATCCAGAATGGCACACACCGACGTTTTAACTAGGAATCTAAACACGGTGACACTTCCTTATTTGTGCCCTGCTGTTTTTTTCAATGTATTACATCCACGTACACTTTTATAATCAGAGGAAACTCAATAGCAATTTTTTTCCATTTTTAAAAGCACGAGAGAATCTATAAAGTAACAAAACCCAACTTTTTGAACGATATAGGAAGTCTTTTCACTCAAACAAGCGTTTTCCTTCAAAGTAATGACCTTGGAGTGTTTTGCACTTACGCTAGCAAGGACGCTGCTATGAGTATCATCTTTATAAATTCCTTCTCAAGGCTGCCTATAAATCACGCGTGGAAATCAATCTCCCCGGGCTGTCCCTGCCTTAATAGTGACATCATTAACAAGACAGATCACTGCGCCTGCTCGCCGCACGGAGCTCCTTCATACTTTAGGCTGTTTACAAAAACCCGGTCCACCTTCCAGAAAGTTGAGGATTTGTCAGCATCGCAGCTCTTTCACAAGAATGTAAAGTGGGTTTTGAACATTGTTCTAGAACATGGTGAGCGGCAACCATTTGTTTCTTCTTTCTGGAAACTTCTTTACTGTCTGTGGAGAACAGAGCCGTGGGGGAAAATGCCCAGGTCTCCACCCGCCTCTTTCCCAGAAGTGACGTGTTTTTTACTGTCTCTACCGCAAAGGTGACGTCTCTTCCCACAGGTCAAAAGTTCCGGGGAACCTTGTCCCTCCCGTCAGACTCTCCCGAGTGTGACACAGGAAGTGAGCTGCACATGTAATCGCTGTTTTCCACTGTTCCCGTTATTATTATATCAAACTCCTCCATGAAACATGATTGACTGACGACTTCCCTGGGGAAGGGGGGTCCCTCCCTCCTTAGCACCAAGCCTAGCACCGAGCAGGTGTGCAGACCGTTCTGCTGCGCGGTGTCGGGCGGGTCCCTCCCCCTCCGTGGGCTGCAAGGCCTGCGACGATGAGGATGGAGACGATGAGGATGGAGACATCGGTGGGTTCCGACCGACTCCCGGGCTGCACGCGGCCCACTCGACGGCCCGAGGGGGACGCTCTGCAGTCTGACTTCGACACCAGTGGGGCCGGGGACACCTGCCCCGCTGGGGCTGAGCAGGACCACCTGGCGTGGAAGCTTCTCTCCCCAGCGCATGTGACCCCAGACCAGAACCGACAAACGGGCTTAGAAATCCTGCTGCAAAAATTCCAAACGGCCCAGCCCAGCGACCGAGCAGCAGGTAACCAAGAAAAACAAAAGAGAAAAACAATAATCGCCTTATTCCGGAAAGTTCAAACGTGGGCCAGAGCCTGTTCGTACGATTTTAGGGCAATGAAAGAAATGGAAAAGTCCACTTTTTTTTTTTGTAAAAGGCCTCCCAGCACCGTGGCTGACTCCAGTGGCGGGGCCGGGTGGGGAGGGGTGCGTCGAGCTGCAGAATGAACGTGAGAGTCACACGCAGCTCTCTCCGGCTTCCATGCCTCCCGATATTACAGGTGACAGGTGGTGGCGGAGGGCTGGATTTCATCCCCAGCGTCTGCAGGGCCTGGGTGGCCGTGCTGGCTCTCTGGTCGGTGTTGGTGGCTGGTGAAATTCAGGACAGTGGCTCTTGGCACCCTCCCTGGTGTGTGAAGGGGACCAGTTCTCCTTTGGGGGTCTGTGTGTGGCCGAGGGAAGGATGCCTGGCTCCACGGGGGGTGCTTGAGCTCCTCAGTCCCCAGGGGGTCACTGAGCTCTCAGGGGCTGTGAGTGCCCCGGTGACCTCCCGTCAAGGGCACCTCCTGCATCTTGTCCCTCTCATCCATTGCCCGGGACATCAGGCCCTGATGTTTGTCGTGGCGGGGGCCGCCCTCTGCCCTGCAGGATGCTCAGCTGCGACCCCGCCCCTACCCGCCAGACGCCAGGAGCACCGTCTGCCCCAACACACGCCACCAGAAATGTCTCCAGACACTGCCCTGGGGGCCGGGGTGGCGGCACATGCAGCCCCCGGAGACCCACCGCAGCGCAGTGGAATCTGGTCTCTCCCAGACGCTTTCTTTTCTGCCCTCCTGTCCTTCCCTTCCTTCTTTTTTCCTTTTTCATAGCACTCACCATGATCAGAAATTTTCTTGTGTAATCATGTGTCTTCTGATGATCAGGGTGGAGGTTTTAAAACGTGGCCGCATGTTCCTGGACACTTGTTTTCTCTTTCCCGCCTCCCGCTTGGGACCCGTCTCCCAGCCCCCTGGGGACCAGAGTCCAGGCTCAGCGTCACCTCCATGATCCCAGCGTGCCTGCCTCCCTAGCGAGCCTCAGCACCCCCTGGAGCCTGTGAGAGCAGAGCGTGAACTGCCGGGCCCCAGCCCCGAACTTCTGACGCAGCGGGTCGGGGGCGGCCGAGCTCCCAGGTGATGCTGTGGATCGGGGACCACACCCCGGGAACCACTGTCTGCTTCTTAAGCGCCAACGGTGTGCACTCTGGGCATATTCTTCTACTTTGCCTGCTTATTTATTTTTTTATCTTTTTGGGCATTTTTAAGATAAAAGAATAGCAGCCTCGGGAGTATAGTGGAATTGCTGGAGCAAATCTCTTCCCCGGGAGTGAGAATTGAGAGGCGGCAGTGCAGGGACAGCCTGGTGCCATGGCGTGCCAGAGGAAATGCCACCCACAGCCTGTCCCCTTGGCGACAGGCAGCCCCGCAGGCAGCCTGAGTGGCCTTTTCTCTGAGCGGCTCATTAGAGGCCCCAGCGACAGGCCTTGCCTGCGCCCCGGCTGGGGAAATAGCCAGCGGACGTACACAGAGGCGGGAGGCCGCCCCAGACCCGGTTAGTCACGCCGCCGTTTCGCGGAGCTCAGCGTCCTTGCAGCGTGAAAATACGACGTGGTCCCAGACTGTCAGCGTGGCTCGCTGAGCTGTCAGTCCAGCCACGAGTGACTTTCTAATTGAAATTGGTTTCTGTCCTCCTTGCCGGGCCCCTGTTCTCTTTTAGAAGGCTCACGTCACGCGGTGGGGACAGACACAGGGAGGCAGCGTCAGGAACAGAGTGGGCTTGTCTCAGCTCACACACAGCCAAGAATGTCAGGGCAGGGGAGAATAATTAGCTATTCCAGGAGATATGTTTGTTTTCATTTCTAACCCCAAAGCCAATCGTAAGAAGTGAAATTCATGTTTGTTTTTCTTTAGGTATGTTTGAAGTTACAAGCCTTAAATCTTAGGGAACTCGGTCAGCCAGCCTTTGCATATGCTTATACCCTGGATGAATACAGTCTTTATTTACATCTCCACCTCTCCCTAAAAAAGAACTTGAGGCAGCTTAGAACAAAGAGTATCTTTAAATAACAAAATAAAAAAGATTAGTGTAACAGAAATAGCAAGTCAGGTCCACTGAAAGAAGCAATAACTATGCCAACCCTAAGAATTAAGAGTTTCCAAGATGAAGCTTCTGAATCAGCCCCGAGTTTCCTGGTAGCCAGGTCAAAAAGAGAAACACAGGAAGTATCATCTCTCTCACTATAGAAAGAAAGAAACAGAAATCCCTTGGTTTATTTTCAATACCAAGTTCTAAAATAAATTCTTATGTTGGCTTTTGTATAAGGGATCGAGAACATTGTAACTACACTGCTCTGGACAATTCAAATGAGAATATAGAATTCCCATGATGGTTTCTTGAAATAATCTGGGATAAAAGCCAGTCTGGTTAAGGTAATTCTGATCTGACATGGCTCAAGTGCGAAGGCTCCTGCGGCCTGATTTGCTCTGAAGATGGACTTTGTGGAGAGGAGGAGTGATATTAAGATTCCAGCAAACTGTGCTATTTTAGCTATTTCAGTTGCAGAGAAAAGAGTCCTATCCTGGCTTGCTCACGTAATGGGAGTATAGCAAGGCTATGATAAATGCTAAATGCTCTCCAAATGCTTTTCATCACAATTAGTGTAAACCCCTCATGGTCAGTCCCTGTCTGGGGCAATTCATGCCTCAGGGCCTTTGCACTTGCTGTTCCTCCACATGGAACACCTTTCCCTCAGTTTTCACAGGTTAGGTTCCTACTCACTCTTTAAAGCCATGACCAAATGTCCCTTCCTTAGAAAGGCCTTTACTGACCACCTAATGAATACAGCCTTCTCACCTGTAGGTCACTCTCTGTCATATTACCATTTCGTTATGCCTTCATAGCAGTTGTCACTCTGAAATTACCTTGTTTACTTGTTAATTTTCTGTCTCCCCTCCTCATGAGAACCGAGAACATGTATGTCTTATTCAGTCCTGAATACCCAGTGTCTTAAACAGTGCCAGGCAGTTTGAATATGCCTAAACATTATGTGTTCAATAAACAAATAAATAAATATACAACAGATGTTTGGCAGTCCACCAAATGCCAAGAAGATGAGCCCTGGTCAGGGCTGTCGTGTACGGTTGTCGATGTTGTACACTGCACAACTGCAGGAGTTGTGTCACTTATGTACGCACTCCGCCTCCCCAGGATGTATACTGCACACTCTCCATGGCTAGGTGCAGCAACCCTGGGGCATAGGGCCTCTCGGGAGTAGGGACTGGGAAACCCTTGGGAATTACCAGGAAGGTGCAAAGACCTCAGCTGCAGGTCGTGAGGATGCTTCCCTGCCGGCACACTCACCACCAGGACCCAGCTTCTCTCTGTTCCTGCTTTTCTCCCTGTGTATCTTGGTCACAGCTTTGACTTGCTCCTGGCTTACCATGGCTCCGCCCGCTCAACCCCCTGTCTCTCTGATCCTGTCGCCAGCCACCCAACAACCTTTGCGTGCCCAACACAAACGCCTCAGAAAGAAAACCTCACTGGTCTTGTTTATCCTTACCCGCTGTGATGACGGCAGCTCCCCCCAGCAGCTCGTACAGCCGGACGTTGCTCCAAGCACATCATATGAATCGCTTCATGCAATTCCCGTGGTGGTCCCATTTAGCAGGCGTGGACACTGAGGCACAAAGAGTGAGGTCGTGGGTAGAGGCAGGTTCCCCTCCGCGGTGCAGGCCGTGTGCCCACTGCCAGGCTGCCTCGTGATCAGACCGGAAAGCCCCCGGCACCCATGGTCTCAAATCCGTCCCTGCACCCCTGCCGGCCAGAGAGCGACCCAGGAAGGGCCACCCTGCCAGCTCAGAGTCCCGGAGTCCACCACAGCTGCCGCCCAGACTCCTGTCACCCATGAGGTCATACCTGTTTTGTTTTCATCACCCTGGCGCCAAATGCAGTTGCAAAAAAAAAAAACCTCTTTGTGTGTTTAACTAAGTAACTAACTAGCTAACTCGGGTGGAGGAACGGCAAGTGGAAGGGCCGTAAATAACCCCGTGAAACGGGGCGCTCGGAGAGAAGCTCCTTTGAGACATCAAACGTTGGCTGTAAATGCCAGGGACACGTTTACGAGCTGACAGTGAGCCTGTGCTCCCCTGGCCCGGGACAGGGACAGCTCCCGAGCCCCCAGCAGGATGGGGCCAGGGCAGGGCGCCTGGCCAGGGGCCCCCTGACCCAGCGGGTGGGCTGTCCCGGGGAGAGCAGCTGCCGAAGGGGCGGGAGGGAAGGATGGCCCTGGGGTGGTTTAATCAAGTTCCCTTTTATCCGTGTGGAGGCCTGAACCACGTGAGTATGTGACCCTCTCAAAGAATAAATTTAGAATTACAAGCAAATGTGAAGAAGTCCCCCAGGTGCCTTCCTGAGTCCCCGCAACCGAGGAAGCAATCTTGCCCTCCTCGAAACTTGCCAAATCCTCGGATGCTGTGATTGCGGATATTTAACACGCACACCCGCCGGCGCCCGCCCGCAAGGATGGCTGGAATAAGAAGGGCGACCTCGCCGAGTGCCGGCAAGGGCGTGGTTCAGCCGGAACCCTCGTGCATTGCGCGCAAGAGTGTAGGACGACGCTGTCGCTTTGGAAGACAGTTGTGCGGTTTCTTAAAAAGTTAAACATACACCTGTGGTCCCGCCGTCCCACCCCTGGTGTGCGCCTAGTAGAAGTGTGTACACATGTCCACCAGAGGTCGCGTACTAGAACATTCCTAACAGGACTCTTTGTAACAGCCCAGAACTGGACAATTATTAACATTCAAAGATCTATCAACAGGCAAACAGGACAAATGTGGTGGATTCACGCCGTGCGATGCCAGAGAACAACGACAATCGCCCAGCGGCGGCTTCACACGGCAGGACGTGCCTACACACCACGACGTTGAGCGAGACACGAGAGCGCACACTGCAGGGTTCCACTACGCAGAGTTTGGAGACCGGCAAGCGTCCCGTGGAGTCAGGACTCAGGAAGGTGGCTGGGTCTGTACAGGACCCGGAAGGGCCCCGAAGACGGCATCTGGGGAACCGGGAAGGGGCTGAGCTTCCGTCTGGTGCGGGTTACGTGGTGTGTTCACTCACGAACACTCACTGAGCTGTGCACGTAGGAGCTGTACAACTTTTCTGTATGTGTCCTATTTCAAGAAAACATTTTCAAAAAATAGACAATGCAAAAAAGAGAGCCACAGGGCATTTTGCGGTGGCACCGTGCTGCCTGCGACTTGATTTGGGGATTGTGTCTTTCCACCTGCACTCAGCACAGGTAGGGTAACAGCTCGCCCGTTTAGTCCTTAGGCCTCACGTAAAAGATTCCCTTGTCTCTGCGCAAAGGGTGGCATCGATTCCGCCCGGAGCTGGCGGCCTGAAAGAAGCGCACGTCCCTAGCGTGGCTCAGCTGTCCTGATCTTGGACAACAGTGACAGTTTGGCTGCCCGGCTCCAGCTTGCTTGCTGGTCAGGTTGCCTCGTAGCCCTGGCGACAACATCCCAGTGGCACAGGCTGCTTCCTCCCCCCGCAGCCAGCGGGGGCCAGCCCCAAAGTCAAGGACAAAGCCATTTTTAGAATAGAGAGGCCGAGAAACATTTTGACAGCTTCTCCAGGTCTGCCAGGGCCTGTAGCTGACCTCAGGGTCAAACTGGAAGGTATTTGCAGTCCATAAAATTGACACGAAGCGTCTTATTACCACTGTTATTCTTGGGCTGAAATTGCATTTCAGAGACACTGGAGACCCAGGTATAGAGCCCCCTGGTTCACGTCTTCCTCCAGCTCTGGCGAGGGGAGCATGTGCAGGGCCGGCACTTGGATGGGGAACAGGGCCAGGGATTCCCAGGGCCACCAAGTGAGCTCAAGAAGGTACTTTGCAGAGTTTGCCGTGGTCTGGGTGTGGGAGCTACGCGTGGCCCTGAGCCTTGGTAGGAGGCAGCCTGGTCTGACTGAGCTCTCATTGGAGGAGTGAACAGAAGTTACCAGGTGACAAAGGAAAGGCATCCTTAGTAAAGAATGGCATGTGCAAAGGCCCTGTGGCAAGAGCATGCAGGGAAGAAGGCCAGGGTGGCGGGGCACAGAAGGTGACAGGAGTGTGGAGAGGCGAGCAGGGGCCAGACCCCACAGGGCCTCACAGCCACATGGATGTGTTGTGTTTTATCTTAAAGTCAAACGAGACCATCCGCAGATGTGAAGGGTGGATGGAGCCGGGGGCAAGGGGCGGTCTACAATACCACCGTCCACTAGAAATAAGGCACCAGCTACCAATGCAAGCCACTGACATCCTTTTAAATTTTCTAGTAGCCACATTTTTTAAAAAGTAAAAAGAAACAGGAAAATTTAATTTTAGTACATACGTGATGTAGCCCAATATATTTAATGCATTTTCATTTCAACATGTAATCAATATCGATTGTCATTAATGAGCTGTTGCACATTTTTTAACGTGATGTGACCTCACATTAACGGCGTGAAGGAGGCGGGAAAGACATTTCCGAATGGGAGCGACACGGAAGCCCGATCCACAGTCAGGGGGTGCTAGCCGGCAGTCACGTACAAGGGCGTTCACAGCGCTGTGGCGGGAGTCACAAAAATCGGAAGTCACCTGCGTGTCCATCAATAGGAGGGGAGCGACCGGTGAGCTGGGTACACGTCTCGCCCGGGGGCACGGCCAGAATCACAGAGGCAGAAAATGGCCAGTGTCAGTGAGGATGTGACGGAGCCCCCGTCCGTGGCTGGTGGGGATGTGACATGCTGCAGCCACCATGGAGGACAGTCCAGTGCCTCCTCAATAGGTCACACACAGAGTCCCCCGCGACCCGGCAGTGCCACTCGGGCACATGCCCAAAGGAATGGCAAACAGTGTTCTAGCAAAAACTCGCACGCGAATGTTCACGGCTGCACTGGGCACAATGGCCAAAGGGAGGGGACGACCGCAGTGCCCATCCAGATGAATGGGGGACCGAACGTGGGGTGTGTGTGTGTGTGTGTGTGTGTGTGTGTGTCGGAGTGTCATCCAGCCGTGAGGAGCAGTGAGCCCGACACACGCTGCGACACGGACGAACCTCAAATGCATCAGGCTAAGCGAGAGAAGCCAGATGGAAGAGGCCACGTGTCGTATGATTCCGTTTATATAAAATACCCAGAACAGGTCAGTCTGTGGAAACAGAAAGCAGATTGGTGGTTGCCAGGGCAACGGGCAGTGATTACTTAATGGGGAGGGGGTTTCCTTGGGGGGTGCTGAGAATGTTCTGGAACTAGATAGAGGTGATGACGGTGCCTCATTGTGAATACACTAAATGCCACTAATGGTAAGTTGCATATTATGTGTATTTTACCACAATCAAAATAAATGAATAAAATTTCCAAAAGCGTAAAACAAAAGGGACACTCGAGCTAGAGCTGCGTCTCACTCAACGTGGATACATCGCGAAGAACAACGTCGAGAGGGAAAACCAGGTTGCAGAAGAGCATTGTGGCAGACGCCGCCGCCGTGCCCGCATCTCCTCGGCGCACCCGAGCGCCCCGCCGCCGTGCCCGGCTCCTATATGCGACCGCAGCTTCCACGTCGGGCACCCGACTCGTCCGAGCTGAGGACGTTCTCTGCCCAGGCGAGCAGGGCTGGACCAACGGGAGCACTGAACACACAGGGGCAGCTGTCACTCCAGCTTCCCGGCACAGGGGGACAAGGCTGAGGAGTGTCCTACACAGTCTCCAGGGCCCCAGGACGCCCTGCCCGCAGTGGACCCTCCCCACGAGCTCCCTGCCCTTCCTCCCTCTGTTCCCCGCCCCTCACCGGGCTTCCCGGGCTCACCTCTTCGCACCAAATCCTCCCAGAACTGCTTTTAGGGGAAGCCGGACTGAGACTGGCTCACGTGACACCACGCCACGCACGCAGGGTGCTAACCCGTGCAAAGTCTCAGCAGATGCATTGCTCGGGGGATGTGTGCACAGGTGGTGACCTGGCAGAGTCGCGTAGGAGAATGATCGAACGCCGAGTTCAGGGGTGGCCGCTGCCAGCGTTGGGTGGGGGGTAGGATGCAGACGCCATCAGAGAACAGCGCCCTGAGGGTCGCAAATCTCCTAAGCACGGGTGGGAGGTGCACGGGTGCGTGTGACGCATGCATTTCTGGAACGTCTGCGATATGTCACCATCGTCACGAAGGAAGGCATGAGGTAGGTGTGTCTGGCAGCCAGGAAGTTGAAGGGGACGGGGCGCTTTGAAGTGGAGCCTGGACTCTTGCCCAGGTGGCAACGGGGGTGGGGGGCGCTGGGTGTCCTACGCAGGGACAGGCCAGGGGACACGGCTCCCTGTGTCACTCTGCCTGTGACCCACACACCCCAGGCCGTGGGGAGCGCCCGAGGCAGGGAGGCCACCCTTGCAGCCGGCACGTGGGGGGCAGTGGCGGGAGGCAGGGGCAGAATCAGAGAACAAAAAGGCTGTGGAAACATTTCAAAGGCGACCCTGTCAGCCCTCCCAGCTAATTGGAAGTTGGCGCCAACGCGAGTGCGGAATTGGAGGTTTCACGTCTGGGTGACAAGGTGAATGGGGGGACCTTTGGCAGAGTCTGGACACCCTGAGGGTTTGGTTTATTTTAACCTGTCAGAGAAGGTGGGGGGGGACTGGGTTTGTATGGGCCGACATGTCATCTGTGCTCATTTTGGAGCTGGGCTGAGACGCAAAGCCCTTGGCTCTAAGCACGTAGGATTTCCAGGTGACAATGTTCTCCGCCTCGTCCTCCTGGAGCCCGGAGCCCTGGCCAGCCGCGGGCCCTGCCCACGTCACGGACGGGCCCCACTGTTCTCAAACCCACTCTGCTCTGGGGCACACACCCTCGCGGATCTTGGGGAGCTCTCGGCGTGTCCTGTGTCCCCTCCGTGGTGAATTGCGGGGATGCCTCTAATTCACCACCCTTTTTCTGGCCACGTCCTTTGCTGTAGAACTTATTTGTTTCCAGCCTTACTGGGCTTTGAGGGTACAGTTTGATGAATTTTGGTAACTGTATACAGCCATGTAAGCACCCCGACAAACAAGATCTGCAGCATTTAGAGGGCCCCAAAAGGCTCCCTCGTGGCCCTTGGCAATCAAACCTCACCCGACCCCCAGCCCCAGACAACCACTGATCTCTCTGCTGCTATAATTTTGCCTTTTCTGGCGTTTCCTAGAAATGGGTCCATTCAATATGTAGCCTCATGCGTTTAGGTCTGTTCACTTGGCAGAATGCTTTATGGATTCATCCATCCTCCTGCGTGCACCGGTAACCCACTCCTTCCAATTGCTCGGTGGAATTCCACAGTGTGGACGTGTCGTTTTGCGTTCCTGTCCGCAGTGTGTAGAAGTTCCAGTTGCTCCACGTCCTTGTCAACACTTGGTATTGTCAGTCATTTTCATTTTAGTCCTTCCAGCGGGTGTGTTGTGGCGTGTGCCTGCGGTTTTAACTCTCGTGTGTCTGCAGCTCCCTCCCGCCCTGGCTCTGGGCTCAGCCAGGTGACTGGCTTTGGCCAACGGGATGGGACAGAAGTAACTACGTGTCGGCTCCACGCCTGGGTCTGGAGATACCTTGAGTGTTTCTGCTTGTTCTTTTGCCCTCTGCCATGCCCCTGAGAGTGTGGCTGGGCAGGCCTGCTGGAGGTGACACACGTGCAGCAGTGCTGAGTGGACCCAGTTGTCCCCCAACTCAGCCAGTGTCCGGCCAACCCTGGGGCAGGTGAACAAGCCACGCCAGGATCCACAGAGCCACCTTGCAGCCCCAGCTGACTTCAAATGCAGGAACAGTGGACACATATTGCTGTATGACGCTGAGCCTTTGTGATTGTTTGTTACTCAGCAGCACTGAAGCCATCGATAACGGATACACCCGACTGACCGTTAGAAGAACTGAAGCCAAGAGATGGGCTGTGCTTACCCTGGCTCTCCGCCAGGCCTGTTCTAAGCATCTTCATGAGCTCATTTGATCCTCAAGGAAGGGGACGGCCATTTGCCAAATACCTTACAACTGTGACAAGTGCTACAAAGCAAATGTTTGCCATGTTGTGAGGGACCGTGCAGGGGGACCTGACCTAAGGGTTTGGGGCTCAGGGTTGGCCATACCCTGGTCATTTATGCCTCGGTTTCCCCATACGGTTTTCCATTTCTACCCTGACTTCCTCCACCAAGCCTGTCACTGACGTTCCTTCACCCAATCCGTCCCCATCCTCTAGGGGACAGTTAATGAGGTTCCATCCTGGCCCCACTGCCTGGCCCCTTCCACCCCCTGTGGCTGAGTTCACATGTCAATCACGTTGACAAGGCCAATCACCATTGAGAAGACGACTTTGGGAAAATGGCTTCCAGGCAAAAAGCCTATAAAGAGAGAAGCACATATGTAGCAACAGGGCCCCACAGAAAACACAGCGTCCGGTTATAATTAGCAGTAGCAATATTAGTATTCAATATGTCATTTCACTAAGCATTACGGTGATAGAAAAATGTCGTCCCGGTCCTCAAAAGGTTCACATTGTAACTGGTCTACTTCTAATACGTACATCCAAATACCTACGTGCAAGTGCTGTGAGCCATTCATTCATTCGTTTCTCATTCATTTATTCACAGACGTCTCCGGAGACCCACACAGGCTCACACCTGTGATGACTGGCAGCTGTCTTTGCTGGCCCATTTCCCTGAGACATCCCTTGAGTTCCCATCCTCTGCCCTCTCTTGTTTCTTTGCCTTTTCCAGCACTTTCTACACGACACGTGGGTTTCACATCACAGCGTGTTCTTAAACAATTCGGGTGACACTCAGAGACTGACGAGGCCCCAGATGGGGAGCACTCGGGAGCAGATGCACCCCGTGGGCTCCTTATGAGAAATTAAAGAATCACATCCTGGCTGCTTCTAATTAACATTTCTATTTTTCTTTTTTACATTGAAATAATTTCAGACTAACAAAAAATTGCAAAAACAGAACAGAAAATTCCTGTACACTCTTCACTCAGCCAGCTTCCTGTAATGTTGACGTCTTTAGCACAATGATCACAACCAGCAAATTAACATCAACGTAATATTATTCACCAGTTGACAGATTGTGTTCAAATGTCACCAGCTGTCCCACCAATGTCCTTTTTCTGTTCCAGGATCCAATCCAGCTTTCCCTGTCTCCTTAGGCTCCTCCCACCCGAGACAGTTCCCGGGTCTGTGTGTATCTTTCACGACCTTGACGCTTTTGAAGAACACTGGCCGATTATACGGAGTGTTCCTCAATTCGGTTAGATCTGATGTTTTTTCGTGATCACATTGACGTTATTTTGGGGGGAGGCAAGAATACCACAGAAGTGATGTTATGCCCTTCTGGATATTAAATCTGTGTCACCAGGGATGGTGTTAACTTTATCACTGGGGACGTCCACCTTGGTTAAGGTGGTGACTGCCAAGAGTCTCCGCTACAAAGTTGCTGTTTTCCCTCTGTGACGAATAAGTGATGCATGGGGAGATACTTGGAGACCTTCCAAATGTCCTACCTCTCCTCATATTTTCACCTACTGGTTTTAGCTCCTGCCAGCGATTCTTGCCCGTAGCAACCAGTACCGTGAGATTTGCCCAGTGGTGATTTTCTAGTCCGTAATTCCTTCTGCACTCGTTTATTGGAATTCTCCTGCAAGGAAGCGCTGTCCCTTCTCCCCCTTGCGTTTGTTAGATCAATCATTTATTTATAGCAGCGTGGGCTCGTGGATATTTATTTTAGTCTCTTGCTATAATTATTTGTTTTCCTTGGCTCACATTTTCCCAGATTTGGGCTTCAGGCCCTTCTTTTAGTTGGCTCCTGTGTCTCTCTGACATGATGCTGTCAGTATTTTTAGCTCTTCCTTATGTCCCGGCACTGCAGGTTCCTCTTCGCTTTCCCTGCCCAGGCCCGGGACCGGCATTTCCCAGGTGCCCACTGTGCCTTAGTTGGAGAACGGTGCATGGCAACCAGGACCTGAGCACAAGCGGGCTCTTTGCTACTGGAGTGTCCCTGCTCTGGGCCTCTCGGGGACAGAGCTAGGAATTTGTATCTGTGCACTAATCCGTGCATGGACACTCTTACGTTTATTTCTGTGTCTGTCCATCTCTGTATGTGTGACCATGAGTTCATACTAATGCTCTGATTTCAATCCAACACCACAGGGGTCATTCTAACTGTTTTTAATTGCGTTTGAAATCATTTCTCCTGGTCCTTCAAGAAGATGAGCTCTTCTTCCTTTAACTTAAGAATGTAGCTGGGTGTGGTGGCTCACACCTGTAATCCCAGCACTTTGGGAGGCTGAGGTGGGAGGATCTCTTGAGGCTAGGAGTTCAAGACCAGCCTGGGCAACATAGTGAGACCCCATCTCTACAAAAAATAGAAAAATTAGTCAGGTGACAAAAATATTAAAATTAAAATAAAGAAAAGAAAAAAGAAAATGCAATCAGGTAAAAAAAAAAAAAAAAAAACAATGTAGGGCTGTTGTGTAAGGTTGGGCAGGTTGTTCACTGTTCAAGAGTGTCCAAGGGTGATGGGAGCTGAATGCAGCCCATGCTCTGCTCTCTAAGCCCTTTACTCTGGCATGTGTTCTGGGTCCACCCAAGGGAAGGGACGCCTTCTCTTCACTTATACAAAGGTGGCATGTGAGCTAGCTGTTCTGGGATATTTCTGTGTTTACCGTGAACACCGTGCCTTGGGCTGCTTCCCCTGGCAGCAGATCATGAGATGAGGATTTGAGTGCAAAGCGCATTTTGATAGGTGATCCCAGGGAACACCGGTAGGGAAGTTGGGGAGTGAGACTGGGAAGGGAAGGCAGCAATAAAGGAAGAGTTTGCAGAGCAGGTCATTGCTGGCCACGAGGCTCAACCCAGTGGGCAACCCTGGAAGGCAGAGTAGAACAGCCCTTAGAGTCAGCTCCCTACGGGGCCAACTTCACCCGTCACCACTCACGGCTGCTCGTGGGGGGGCAGGGCACGAACCCCCCTGCACGTGCAGCTGCCGAGCGCGAGGGGACGGGCACGTTGCATTGACAGCGGGTGCTGCTCTCGGTCTCCTTCTCTCCCAGTGGGATGAACAAGACGGAACAACCCAAGACCCCTGTGTAGGCAGAGGGACACCTCGGGGGTCTCAAGGCTCCGCCCTCCCCTGGAGCCCTCTGAAATCTTCCATATCCAGGTTTCATGAGCCCCACAGAACCTTCCAGGGATGTCTGCAGCTCTGGGCAAAGTCGTTCGAGGCCTGGTGCCCACGTGTCCCCGGGGCCCTCCCCCTGCGCCCCACCTGTTTGCGCAGCGTGCACGCGCCCAGCTCCTGAGTTTGCTCTCAGAACCAAGTGTTTCACTCACTCACAGTAAAGCGCCCTGATAACTCCTGAGCTAACACGCGCTGCACTTGGCCGCCCGGCCGTGTTTGCTCTGCAGTCCCGGTTATTATCTCTGACCGGGTGAGGCTTAGGAGTCCCGGGGCTGCCCATGGAAACCCTGGTCCCTCCTGCCCGGGGATCAGCTGGGGCCCCAGGGCTCAGGCTTTACGACGTCTGCTGCCTGGTTACGCGCCTCCCCGGCGGATCTGGGAGGACGGGCGGGTGGACTGTTCACCAGCGCCGACCAGACAGCCTGCTGCCCCGGGCGGGGCCAATTTGGCCTTTTATGGCCATCCAGGTGCCAGGGTGGGCCCGTGTCCCGGGTCATCCTTCCAGCGAGGTCCACACCAGCAGAGCCTGTCACCAGTAGTAACCACTCGGGAGGGCGAATGCGTGAGCCCCAGCCCTGTCCCCTGGGGGCCTCCCTGCCTCTCAGGCGGCATCGCCTTGGCCGCCTACGGCTTGGGTGCTGCCCCGCCACCATCTGAGCTCAGGCTCTGCAAGAAACAAAAGCAGGTTCCTCAGACACAGGCACTGCCGGGGGCAGCCAGGTGGCGTCAGGTGGGAAATTGATCAGACTTAAATGAGATCAAGTCGCATCGTGAAAAAGCTGTCCCCGATCCGGTTGGCTTTAATCCTCCGGATTATCACGAAGAGAAGGACTTAGCCTGGTGCTGACGAGTCTTTATGCCTCTCGAGGATTTCCTAATTGCCTTCTTTTTTTAAAAAACAGCAAAGGTTACGCCCCAGGCCCCAACCTCTGCACAGTCCATTCTTCCGGGTAGAATTTAACAGCCGTGTCTTGCTCTCATCAAATAGACTCTCAGTTGTTTATTCATGGCATGGGCTCCTGCTTTTCCATTTGTGGGAGTGATATGAAGTTTTCCTTTAATTTACTGTATTTTTCTTAACAATGAGTCTTTAGTACGTTTTGTAGGCAACAGTATGGGTCAGGTTGGCAAACTGCGGCCCAGGGCCCGGTGTGCAGCATGTTTTGGTCCATAAGACTTCGTGAACCGCGCCCAGCATTGCATATTACAGGACTGTGGCTGCTTCAGCGCAGAGTGAGCCGTGGCGTCACCGACCATCTGGCCCACAAAGCCTGAAACAGGGACTCCCTGGCCTTTGCCAGAAAAAGTTTGCCAATCTGCGGTTTGGGTAGTGCCGTGTAGGTCCAGGCGGTGCCTCAGCCGCGTGTTGACACAGCAGAGACACGGAGGCGATATGCAAATGACCGGAGTACCTGCAGAGACCTGGAAACCACTGAAGAAGCTAAGTGTGCCCTCCCTCGGGAGGGGCCCTGGGTAATCGCAGACGATGACCGATGACCTCCAGATTGCACGCCTGGCTGTTTGGTCACTATCACTCTGCGACACGCTGTGATGACTACCTGAGCTGGAATTCAGGCTGCTGCGTGTCCTTTCCTGGTTCCAGAAGGATTGTGGCTGGGTGAATTGGCTGGCGCAAATGCCCGGCTTCTCCCTCTCTTTCTATGTGCGGTCAGACTTTAATTTTCTTTCCTAACTTAGGCTACAGACCTAGGCCTGGTCTTCCGTGTAGTTCACTGATAGCTCTGGGCAAACCTCTTTTCCAGTTAATTACTTAATTACGGGATCTGCCTCCAACTGGACACGCACTCATTGAGCAGAACACTGAGTTGGAGAAACAAAAATGAAAGACACCACCTGTCCTTGTGGGCAACTCACATCTTAGGGAGCTTATCACCAACACCACTGTCACCACCACCACCACCACCACCATCACCATCATCACCACCATCACCATCATCACCACCATCACCACCATCACCACCATCACCATCACCACCATCACCACCATCACCATCATCACCATCATCACCACCATCACCACCATCACCACCATCACCATCATCACCATCATCACCACCATCACCACCATCACCATCACCACCATCACCACCATCACCATCATCACCATCATCACCACCATCACCACCATCACCACCATCACCACCATCACCATCATCACCACCACCACCACCATCACCATCACCACCATCACCACCACCACCACCACCATCGCCATCACCATCACCACCATCACCACCACCACCACCACCATCGCCACCATCACCATCATCACCACCATCACCATCATCACCACCATCACCACCATCACCACCACCACCACCATCACCATCACCACCATCACCACCACCACCACCACCATCGCCATCACCATCACCACCATCACCACCACCACCACCACCATCGCCACCATCACCATCATCACCACCATCACCATCATCACCACCATCACCATCATCACCACCACCACCACCATCGCCATCACCATCACCACCATCGCCACCACCACCACCACCATCGCCACCATCACCATCATCACCATCATCACCATCACCACCACCACCACCACCATCACCACCACCACCACCACCATCACCACCATCACCACCATCACCATCACCACCACCACCACCACCACCACGACCACCATCACCACCACCATCACCACCATCACCATCACCACCACCACCACCACCACCACCATCACCACCACCACCACCACCATCACCACCATCACCATCACCACCACCACCACCACCATCGCCACCATCACCATCATCACCATCATCACCATCACCACCACCACCACCACCATCACCACCACCACCACCACCATCACCACCATCACCACCATCACCATCACCACCACCACCACCACCACCACGACCACCATCACCACCACCATCACCACCATCACCATCACCACCACCACCACCACCACCACCATCACCACCACCACCACCACCATCACCACCATCACCATCACCACCACCACCACCACCACCACCACCATCACCACCATCACCACCACCACCATCACCACCACCACCACCACCACCACCATCACCATCACCATCATCACCACCATCACCACCATCACCACCATCACCACTATCACCACCACCACCATCACCACCATCACCACCATCACCACTATCACCACCACCACCATCACCATCATCACCACCATCACCACCATCACCATCAGCATCACCATCATCACCATCACCACCATCACCACCACCACCATCATCATCACCATCACCACCATCACCACCACCACCATCATCATCACCATCATCACCATCACCACCACCATCATCAACAGCATCATCACCACCATCACCACCATCATCATCATCAACATCGCCATCATCACCACCATCATCACCATCACCATCATCACCACCATCATCACCACTATCACCATCACCATCACCATCACCACCATCACCACTGTGATCACCATCATCATCACCATCATCACCATCATCACCATCACCACCACCATTGCCACCATCACAGGAATGAACCAACCTTAAAGTGCCTCAATGCTTGAAGTACCCCAAGGGTGCCACAAGTGGTCCCAGAGGAAAAGCTTCTCGAGAACATCGGGAACTGCTGTCCTGTCGTAGCACGACCCCCCTGTGCAGTGTCCACCAGGCTGAGAACAGGTCCGGTTGTCCCTGCCACAAAGATAAACTTCTTGTGCCTCTGCTCAAGTTCCCCAGGAAAGTACCTGTGGCTGAGGAAGTTGTATATTAAGTTTCAGTGGTTCATAGATACATTTTCTAAAACTCCCTTTCCCCTTTTGTTTATTTGCTTACTCTAATTTAGGCACATAGAGAAGACCCAAAATTTGGTGAGTGGGTCCCCACCAGCCACCAGAAGCAGAAAGCAGGCGTGCTGGGCTCAGAGCAGTACGACCAAGGTTCGGCGGGCCCCATAGTGGCGACGCCAAGACAAGCACACTCAGCATCGCCACAGAGGTGCTGGCTTGCGGTTCAAATGCCAACGCGGGGGACAGGAAACAAATTCAGGCTGGTGCCATAGAGAACAATTCCCCCCTCCCCTCCTGTGCCCCTCCTAAGGGCAGAGGATCCGGGACTGACATCACAGCCCTGTGAGTGGCTCCCACGGGGACCCACGCTGACAGGCACTAGAAAAACAACGGCACTGCCTGCCCCAGACAGACCTCCGTCTCAGAGGCGGAAGCCCTTGGCCTGAGCCAGCCACATTGGCAGAGCCACATCTGGGTGAAAAGTGCAAGGCGGGGACACGAAGATGATGAGAAAACCAGGTCTGAATGTTTACTCGGACGCGTGAGAGGCGAGGAGGCACAGCTGGAGCGGAATGAAGAACTCGGATGTTGAGGGGACGCGCCCAGCTTGTTAGCAGTTGTCCACTGTGGTAGCACTGGCCACGCGTGGGCACCGGACACTTGAAATGTGGCTATCAAATTTCTAGTTTAATTTAATTCTCGTCAACTTAAATTTAAAAACCAGTACTTGATTCTGTTATTAGAAAACTTTCGAAGTCTGTTTGGAACAACTTTGGAAGGTGAATCTAGCTTTTCAGCTGCCTTTTTAAAATAAAATTTACAATTTTTTAAATAAACTGCAAAACTTACCAAACTTGCAAATTTTTCATTGAAATGTAACATGCCCATTCACATATGCATAGGTGTAAAGTGTAGGGCAGATTGCAAAGGCTTGGTACCAAAACAATAATGTAAACTGTCTCATTCATTTTTTAAAATATGGATGGCCTGTTGAAATGGTAATATTTTGGATATACTGGATTAAATAATATATGATATTAAAATTAATTTCGCCCACTTCTTTTTACTTGGCTACCACTAGAAAATCTGAAATTATTTAGGCAGTTCAAATTCTGTTTCTACCGGACAGGGTGGCATAGTCGGTTGGAAGTCGGCAGACACCTCAGGACTGCCGGAGTGGCGTTGACACCGGTCACTTGTTGCCGTGCCCGCTGTCCCGTGCCCCCTCCCAGCCACCACCCCAGGAGGAAATGTTAGCCGAGAGGGTGTTGCTCACCCGGAGAGGCAGTATGGTATATTTAGAAAAATGAATCACAAGTCAGACATTTTACAACTCCCTTTGTCATCATGGACTCTGGAACGTTCCATAGAGTCTCAATTCCTTGAGTAATTTGGGGGGAATTTCGACTTTGATCACCAAGTAATTGGATCAGCCTAGGTCTGACTGCTCAAAACCCCAAAAGTCCTAAGCCCTGACTGTGCTGGCCCCTGTGGGCCACTGATACACCCTCAGCTGCCACAAGAGGAGTGTGGAGTTCAAGACACACAACGATGCAACATTTTTGTAAATCTAACCAGATTTCCAATTCAAAAGTTTATTTAAGAAAAACTATGTAACACGTCTCGGGCACGAAGCCAACCAGCAGATTCCCTATTTTATGACCCCACGATATCGCCTAGTACTTTTCGAAGGAGTCGCTCTCCAGCCCCCTGCCTACCCACGTGGGAGCCACAGTGAGACACGCCACACTGCAAGACACACGGCGGATTTCGAGCCCTTAGTATGGAAAAAGAATGCAATGCATCTCATTAATAATTTGTGTGTATTGATTACATGTTGAAATGATATTTCAGATATGTTGGGCTAAATAAAATAAATTATCATAATGAATGTCACCTGTTTCTTTTTACCCTTGCTAATGTGGCTACTAGACGATTTAAAATACACGCGTGGCTCGCATTTGCGTCTGAATTTGATTGCTGTGGGCCGGGTGCGGCTCTAGGGCGTCCTTCCTCCACCCTCGGAGGACGAGATGTTTCCCCACTGATGGAGACAACGTCAGATGCTGTTCTGAATCCGCGCAGGGTGGCCACGAACCGGTCCGTGCCCGCCTCCGTGCGCCTCGTTCTCCTCATCCGGTCGGTGGTTATTATAATAGTGTCCACGTCCAGGGGACGTTACGAGGATTAAATTAGGTATTAGGTGATCAACACTTGCGTGCACATATGGAAGTAACATTCATCGGGTGTCAGGCAGGTGGTGGGGGAGGGGAGGGGCATATTCACACCTAAGGGGTGCAGTGCTCACCGTCTGGAGGGTGGACACGCTTGAAGCTCTGACTCGGGCGGGGCAAAGGCAATATATGTAACCTAAACATTTGTACCCCTGTAATGTGCTGAAATTAAAAACAAAATGTGTAAAACGCTTCTCACCTTGCTGGCTGCATCTTAAGCCTTCAATAAATAAATTAAATGTTATTTTTCATCTCTAGACCCCTCACTTCTGCCTACTCTTGAATCTGATTCTGGTTCCTTTCCTTTGAAGCTTTGCTTTCTCGCCCATCGCTCCTCTGTAGCATCTCCCCCTCTTTCCCCGAAAAACTCTTCCATCTGCAAAGACGCTTGGCCGTCCCCACTTCTTACGGTGGAAAATACCTTTGTGTGTACCTGTTTTACTACCGACGCCCGATTTCTCTCCTTCCGTTCGCAGCTTGTGGGAGCCACCTGCGTTTCTCTACTTCGCTTTGACTCATCCTTTCGTCCTTTCGGGGTCCCGGGCAAACCCCACTCCTGCCCGCGCCGCTGGACTGAAACGATCCCTAAAAATCCGCCTGCGACTGACTTTCAGCTCGCCGCGCCCAAGGCCCTGTACCCAGTTTCATCCTTCTCTGCCCTTTAGAATTAAAAAAAGAACCCAAACCAACAACAGTCAGGAATGCTCTTTTAAAAATACTTTTAATTACTACAATCCGGCTCTCTCCGAGTTGGTATCTGAGACTGGGCATCTTCCCGGAGGTGGTGGGAGGTGCCTGCATTGGAAATCTCTGACCTCCTTGCTCTCCGGGGTGAGGACCCTGCTGTTTGGCAACGGCTGTGCTCAGCCGGGCGGAGCCCTCCCCAACTGCCCGCAGGCCAGAGGTGCCCGTGGGGGCAGAGCCAGTCCAGGGCCCCTCCACGCCTCAGTCACTGGAGAGCAAGGAACATTCGAGCCTCCAGCCCCTCCAATCCCTTTTGCATGCCACATGCGCTAAGCAGTATACAGCTCTCCAGGACCCAAATAAAAAGTTCTTTATGGAGAGAACAAACATGAGTAAATGCCAGAATCCAATTTAAATTAATAAACAAACCCAATTCCAAGGCTGCGGGCCACAGGGTTTTGGTTTCTGAATGTGAGGGAGGAGGAAGGACTCCCAGCCCTGTCAGCAGCTCCCAGCAGCTCCAAATCCCAGGGGCCGAGGCATCTAGGAGTAAAAGCCGACCTCACCAGTTTCCCAACCGAAAACTGGCCTGTCACATGTTGCTTTCAAAAACAAAGGCAAGTTGAATCTCACGGAGACCCAGAAAAGGGGACATCCCGGCATGCTGGGCCCGTGGGGGAGCTGGGGGCCCAGGAGATGCTGGGGGCCCTAGAGATGTGTGTCGTGTCATCTCAGCAGGCTGGGTCATCGGTCCCCCGCCAGCATGGGGACCTGGCCTCTGTCACTCCATCCCTGCACAACCTCACCACCTCACCCCCTTCTCTGATGACCTTTCCTTTGCTCTATTGTTTCATTCTACTCATAATAGTACTCAAAGCTTCTGTCCCCTCGAGCACCCGAGCCACCCAGGCTGCACGGCCAGTGGCCCCAGCTTGCCACCTTCTCCCTCTGCGTCTCTGGCTTCTGCTTCAGGTCTGATGGACCAACTCCCTCTGTGTCCCTGGCCGGAAATGCTGAGACTCAGATTACGGGGACAGAATTTGTGGGGCTGCTGGTCCCTGCTCATGAGAAGCTTGTCAGGCCTTCCCTTGGCAGGAGCTCTAGCTGCTGTGGCCTGGCAGGGGGACCTGGGTGTGGGGGGCACTTTGGATGGGCTGGCACAATTTTTTTTTTCTGCAAGAGAGAAGCCAACTCACCCCTCCAGTCAATCCATGGACATTTTTAAAGCATGTTTTATGTGCCGGGCACTGGGCAGGGAGACACGAGAGGATTAGTCCCATCCTTGCCCTGCAGGGGCTCTCCGTCTGGAGACAGAGACAGAATCACGAGCATCTCCTAAGAGGACACCCCGAGGACAGGGACTGAGCTGGGGGCACTGACCGTGGGGGTGAGTGGAGCAGCAGAGACCCCCAGGGGCAGGGGGGGCGTGGCCAGGCTCGGGGGAAGAGAGGTGAGGGCGGCGCTCACCGCGTGGGCAGGTGTTGCTGCCCATGAAACAGCAAGGCAGGAAGTGGTGCCATTTTCAGGACCTGGGTCAGTGTCTGGCAAGTGACAAGAAAGCCATGGAAGGATTCTAAGGAGAAGGGTGTCCTGTCCATCCTGGCATCGCACATGAGCCACTCAGTGGAGCAGAGAGTGAATTTGGGGGCTTGATGGACAGAGACTGCCAGTGACCCCTAAACTCCTCTCCATCCTGGGCCCCTCCCCCAGACTACATTTCCCAGCTCCCCTTGCTGCTCGGTGGGGTCACGTGACTAGTTGTGGCCAATGGACTGTGAGCAGTAAGAATATGGCCGCTTCCAGGCCTGGTCCCTGAAGGCCCTGAGAGAAGCCCCAAGCTCCTCTCTGTCTCCCAGCTGGACGCGGGGGACCCAGTGGAGGCTGCTGGGTCGGAGCCACAGTATGAAAGGGGTCTGGGCCCCTGAACAGCCATGTGGAAGCGAGCGACAGGCCAGCATGGACGGGGAACACATTTCCCTCCTGTTAAGCCACTTAGATTTCCAGATTGTTCCTGGAGCCACGAGCACCACAGCAGCTGTCGCTGAGGAGGCTGAATCGGGGGAGGAACAGATTCAAGCGACATTCCGGCAGGACGCTTGTTACCCCTTGGCGCTCACACGCAGGATGTGCCTGGAGGAAGCCGTGTGGCTTTGCTGGCATTTATTCCGGTAGGGCTTGGTGGGGACAGCTCATCTCTGCGCCACTGGGCATCGGCCAGAGTAACTCGGACGGAGGCTGAGGGCTGGGACCACCTGCTGCCCGCTCACCGCTGGCCCGAGAGTCGGCTGACGCTCAGGCCAAATGGACGGCAACACCCTGGGAGTGGCGGAAGCAGAGGCCGTGGAAGTAGCTGTCACTCTACCCTCGTCCCGCTGGCCAAGGCCGGTCACAGGGCCAAGGCCTTCAACAGGGAGGGGAATAAACACCTCCCAGCCTGCCACGCAAACTCACAGCACAGGGTGGCAGAGAACTCAAATCCACAGGTACAACCGTGGAGCAGAGTGGCAACGACACCGCATCTACCTCACCAAACACCACGTCGTGTCTGCACTATGACAAGGCCCACGGTCCCGGCGGGGCCAGGATGCGTTACAGGCATTTCGGCCAGGGAAGCAGGAACGGCGGTGAGTGCATCTCAACCGCCCTACAGGGCGTCGCAGGTGGAAATTATTTTCCTCCGCCCGGTCAAACCAAAACCAAAACCTACCAGGAATACTGGCGACAAAAGAAAAAAATCACATAGAGTCTCTCCTTCATCTCTAGAAGTTTATATTCTTGAGTTGGAGTTGATCTTTGGCAAAACCCCAGCTTGCTCCACCAACTAGAAAAACATGAGTTAAAAATGAATGTTCTCAACTGAAGCAAAGTTTTGAAGAGTGAAAAAGCCTAGAACTATCTGCGCATTTCTTCAGACGCCTGTCTGGGGCCGCCCTTCCTGACTTCGGGGCCTGTCGCTGCGAGATCTCCCCCGGCCGGGACCTGGCAAGCCCTTGGCCTGCTACGGCGCAGGAACAATGCGGTATTTTCTTAGGGAAATGGGGCATCTTTGCCACTCTGGTCCACTGGCTGCACCTCTGGCTTTGAGCTGCAGTCTGGCTGTTCGGGGGCCGGCAGGAGTGCGGAGGGGCAGAATAATGATACCTGTGTCTTCGCCCCAGATGTCCGCCCGCCACACTGGGCTCTTGTGCGAGGCTTGGAGCGAAGCCGAGAGGCAGGGCCGGGGAGCTGGCCCGGCTCTGGGCTCCCTGAAATCCTCAGACTGTTTTACAAACATTGGGGGCTTGGTTAAAACCCAAAGTCAGTTTTTCCAACTTATGCTTTTTCTCCGCGATTTAACCCTATATGTAGCTCTGTGGAGATTTAACCTTTGTGTGGGCATGAACGTGCACACATGTGTGTGTGTGTGTGTGTGTGCACGTGCATGTCATGGGAACTGGCACCGTGTATAGAGAAATTAGGAGCAACAAATTCATCTCAGTTTCCATCACCCACTGGTACTCCACAAGGATACGTTGGAAACGTTTTCTTTTAAGTTGACATGGTGTCATTCCATAGTGAGGAACAGTGTTCTGGGTTGAATCCCGAGCCTCCCCCAAATTCATCTGTGCAAGTACTGAGGCTCAGTACCCCCGAGTGACAGGAAATGCGGCCACTGCAGGTGTAATTAGTCAAGGTAGGATTATGCTGGAGCACGGTGGCCCCTAATCCAGTAGGACTGGGGACCTTATCGGAAAGGAAATGTGGACCCAGAGGCAGAAGCTGGAGAGAGGCCTGCCACCCACCCAGCCCGTCCCTAGCACCGTCAGAGGGAGCGTGGCCCTGCTGACACGTGGGTCCCCGATGTGCAGCCTCCAGAGCCGCGGGACCACACATCGCTGCTGTTTGAGCCCCTCCACTTGTGGCATTTGTGGTCATTTGTGGCGGCAGCCCCAGGGGCTGATACAGGAGCTGTGGCGTGCAGTGGTGTGTTCTTCTCTCCGAGGAACAAGTCGCTTTCTTTGCTCTCGTCCAAACCGTGCGTTTCATTGAATTTTCCTTTGCATTTCCTGCACTGCCTTAAATAGAATAATGACACCTCCCTCTTCTCAGCCCAGTTTCAGCAGGTGTAAAGCAGTTGTCTCCATGGCCGGGAACGCGGCTGCCTGGGTAAACCCCAGCCTCACCGTCTTTGCCCCGCGACGTATTAGCTGCAAGACTTCGGGTGAGTCGCTGAACACCCAGGAGCCTCAGTGTCACAGCTGTGAAATGGGGAAGACAACCTCTTGCGAGACCCGACTAAAGTAATGCACGGAATGCACCATCCAGGCCACCTGAAAATGAAGGGACCGAGTTTACCGAGATGCGTGGAATTTGCTGGTTCATTTGGTCAACTAAGAACCTTCCGCCTGTCCTGCCATGTCCCAGGTATTGCAATGCAAATTGAATTGGAACGTTCCCTACCCCTCATCACAGGACTGTTGCTGGGTCAGCACTACAAGTAAACAGAAAGTCCTTAGGGCTACGGGAATTATAGCAGACGTGGACTTTTCAGGTATATGTGACAGAAATCCAGCTCAAACCGACTAAAGCAGAAATGGAAAATTATTGGCTCACTTAACTGAAAAATCTGAGGGCGGATGGCTTCAGGCGTGGCTGGATATGGGTGCTCACACACTGCTGTCAGGAACTCAGCCCTCTCCACCCCTTGGTTCTGCTTCGCCCTACGCTGGTCCTTCTTAGACAGGTGACGAGGTGGCTGCCAGCTGCTCCCAGCTCGTACTATGCTTGTTTAGGAACCCAGCAGCAAAATCTTTTGCCCCAAATGCCAAGCAGAGTCCTGTGGGGGGTTCTCTTTGGCTTGGCTTCAGCCACACCCCTGTGCAGTGACCCAGTGATGGTGGCCGTGGGTTGGAAACAGAGCAGAGGGTCAGGTCTAGCCCCGGGGCCCCTGGATGCCAGGGGGAGGAGCCGGCCCTCTGGAGCTGGAGGGATTGACTGCGGAGAAGCAGTGATTCCCCACAAAGGGAAAATCAGGCACAGGGAGTAAAGGTTGAGCAGGTGGAAACAACTGATGCCTGTTACAGACACAGAGGAGCGAGCAGGTGCCTGAGAGAAGAGTGAAATGCTAGGGGAAGCTTCAGGAAGGGGAAATTAAACTGGTCTGATTTCTCTAGGGATAAAATTGGGTCATAGAAGGAGAGATTCCAGCAGAGCAAATGGTTTGTGCGAAGTACTGAGACACATTCCCTAGAGCTGCGGTCCCCAGCCCCCCGGGCCAGTGGTACCAGACTGTGGCCTGTTAGGAACCGGGCTGCACAGAGGAGGTGAGTAGCAGGTGAGCCCGTGAAGCTTCTTCTGTATTTACAGCCGCTCCCCGTCACCCGCATCACCACCTGGCTCCGCCTCCTGCCAGATCAGTGGCGGCATTAGATTCTGCATTATGGTGAGTTGTATAATTATTTCATTATATATGACAATGGACTAATAATAGAAATAAAGTGCACAATAAATGTAATGCACTTGAATCATCCCCAGAACCATCCCCCCCACCCCCTTCCCTGGGTCCGTGGAAAAATTGCCTTCCATGAAACTGGTTCCTGGTACCAAAAAGATTGGGGACCACTGACCTTGAGGACAAGTCATTCTGTAACACTGGGGTGGAGTTAATCCAACAGGGAACTTGGTTTACCTGCTCCCAGGTGAGAGGACAGACTGACCTCCATGGTCTTATTCCTAGGTTGTATGTTTCAGTTTTAGGGTTGCCATTTGGTTCTTTTTTATAGTTCCCATCGCACTGATGAGATTTGCCCATCTTTCCATTCATTGTGAGCGTGCTTTCCTTTATGCTATTGAATGCAATGCTAATAGCTGCTTTAAAATCATTATCTGATAATTGCAAAATCTGACTCATCTCAAGGTTGGTCTCCACTGATTGTCTTTTCTCTTGAAGATGGGTCCCGTGTTTGTGGTTTTTTTTGTTGATTCATTTTGGATTGCATCTTGGGCATTATGAAAGTTATGTTGTGAAGTCTTTGGGCTCAGTGATATTTCTCCAAAGATTCTTGTTGTGTTGTTAAACGGAGAATTGCGTTGCTTGGGCTGAACCTTCAAATTCTCTCCCTGTGTTGTAGGTTGTAGGCAGGTGGCGATAACACGGGGCTGGTGATGGGAAAAGTACATGTCATTGTTATCCTCTTTCCCTGACCTTCGGCCTTCCTGCCAAGAGAGGGCATGGCCAGAGAGGAACTCTCTCTCTCTCTCTCTCTCTCTCTCTCTCTCTCTCTCTCTCTCTCGGGATAAGACCCCTTGTCCTGGGTGCTCTATTGTCCAGGAAATATGGTTGGCTAATGGCTATGGAGACTGATCTCTGTGGTCTGTGATGCTGCCCAGGATGCTGTGATTTCGGTTTCCAGCCTTCTGTGGGGCGAGAAGATTGGTCTTGGCGCTCATTAGTGAGCTTCATGCTTTAGAGCAGTAAAGAGGAGCTATGAAAATGTAATGAAAGCAGGGCTTAAGTCGGTATAACCCTTTGCAAAGCATTTCAGGAGCATCCAGCAAAGCTTAAGCTGTGCACGCTCTGTGCCCTGCAGTCCCTGTCCTAGATCTATTCCCGAGCGCAGGGCTCCTCAAACAAGTTTCATGACATAACACTTTTCCTATGTGTGATGCACGTTAATGCTTCTTTTTTCTATTTTTTTTTCATGCTGGTCATGGCTCATTAAATTGATTTCAATACTAATGAATGGTCATGACCCTCAATTTTGAAAAATACTGAGAAATTGTGTTTTGAGAAACAAGGAGACAGGGACAAGAGTATTCCTAGAGCATCGTTCACGATGGAAACAGGAAACAGCCTAAGTAGCCGTCAACAGGGGTACAGAGAAATAACGTGCAGTGTTTTCATACAGGGGGAGGTTATGCAGCAGTAAAAATGTGTGGACTGTACGATATTGGAAATCATAGTATTGAGGGAAAGGAGCAGTTGTAGAAGAATAGATACAGTTAAGATACCATCTATCTATTTTTACAGCTTAAAAACATATAATACATAGATTTCAGGGAGATTTTCATACATATGTAGACACGTTTCAAGAAACACACCTGGGTTGGACATGGTGGCTCATGCCTGTAATCCCAGCACTCTGGGAGGCCGAGGCGGGTGGGTCACTTGAGACCAGGAGTTTGAGAACAGCCTGAGCAAGAGTGAGACCCCGTCTCTGCTAAAAATAGAAAAATTAGCTGGGCGTGGTGGCGCGTGCCTGTAGTCCCAGCTACTCAGGAGGCTGAGACAGGAGGATCGCTTAAGCCCAGGAGTTTGAGGTTGCTGTGAGCTATGATGATGCTACTGCACTGTAGCAAGATTCTGTCTCAACAGAAAGAAAGAAAGAAAGGAAGAAGGAAGGAAGGAAGGAAGGAAGGAAGGAAGGAAGGAAGGAAGGAAGGAAGGAAGGAAGGAAGGAAGGAAAAGAAAGAAAGAAAGAAAGAAAGAAAGAAAGAAAGAAAGAAAGAAAGAAAGAAAGAAAGAAAAGAAAGAAAAAGGAAGGAAGGAAGGAAGGAAGGAAGGAAGGAAGGAAGGAAAGAAAGAAAGGAAAGAAAGAAATGCACAGGAATAATTAGCACCAAATTCAGGATAACTTTAACTCTGGTGGGAATCTAGGGCTTCCATCGTTTCGTCTGGTGACGTTTCCTTTCCTAACCCAGTGGAGAGTACGTGTCTCTTTGCTACATAAGTAAATCTCCTTGATCATCTGAAGTTTTTATTTTTTAAAAAAATTCCAACAAAAGATAAGATTGAAGAGCTGGTTTCTTGGTATTCCGGGTGCCAACGTGCCAATTTCCCCCTGGTTTGAGGAGTTCCTGCTACATCCCAGCCCTGATTAAGAATTTGCCCAAACCCTTTGTAAAATGTAAAATGACAAGTGCTGCCTGGGGGAGCCAGAGAGCACAGCCCACGCATCCCGCGTCACCCGCTGTGGAGTGTTAATTCCCAAGCGCTTGCCGTGTTTAATGGCCTGGGGAGCAAGGGAAGCAGCGGGGCGTGGGGGAGCTCAGCTATTTGCTGTGCCTCTGCTCCCGCCTTTGGCCTCCAACAGATTCTTTCCAGGTCTCTTTTAAAAAGTTTCACGGGGAACCGGAGCACAGAGGCCCCGCGGCCGGCTGGCCTTACCGACAGCAAAGCCGGCTACTGGGGAATAAATTACTGACTTAGCAGCTAAAGCACCTGAGGGAGGGAACAAGAATGTGTGCGCACAATCTGGTCTCCTCGGAGAGCAAATTAAGGTGGGATGTCTCGTTACTTAATGACCCAGCTTAGGAGGGTTCTGGAAGGTTTCCAAGCACAGAAAATAAGGCCCCACTTAGAGGCTGGGAGGAGCGTGCAGACACGCCCGGCAGCGGGTGGGTCGGGAAGGGGTCGGCCGGCTCTGACCTGGCACCCCCGGACTCGTGCCCTCTGCCCCTATGTTATGTGGCTCTCTTGTGGCCAGTGAGGGTGACGTCCGGGAACGCCACCATTTGCCTAGAAATTGCCTGGTCTCATTAGGGATCCGGCCTCCCGGGCTGCCGGCCTGCTGTCCTGCCTGTGTCCTCCTCCCACCGAAACATCTGGATTGGTGATCCGGTCCTCCAGCTGTGTGGCCGGGGAAGTCTCTGCTCCCCGAGGCCTCAGAGGGCCTGGGTTCTCTTGCCGGGTGACCGGGACAGCACAGGCAAGCTACTGAGTCAGCACTGTCGCGTCAGCTCAAGGGACAAAAGCTCTGCCCCAATGGGCTGAAACTGGGGCCAGGACTTCCCTGGAGGAAGGCAGCACAGAGGTCGGGGTGTCTAAGGGGGTGGGAACGCAGGGTACAGACGCGATTAACAGACAGACTCCCCGGAGCGAGGTGCACCCCTTGGCCAGGTACACACCTGCACATGCGCTGTACACTCCGCGCCTGCGCCCCTGCGTGCACGGTGGGGCGCGGTAGCCCCGTCCTCGGAAGCCGGCGGGGCTGGAGTGAGACGTCCCAGGGACAGCCCTTAGCAGGGCACCCGGCGCTACCGTGCGCTCCACACACGCTAACTGGCTTCATCGCTGCTGGAAGGGGCCGGAGTGGACAGGCCCGGCTTGTTCATTTTTCCACCCCAGCCTGAAAAAGCCCGATTGCAGCAATTGCAGGCAGGAGGTAAAAGCCCACCCACTCCCCCGGCTAAGAAAGGAAAGGGGTCGGCAGAGAGAGCCGGGAGGAGGGAGGGAGTCAGGCTGTGGGCTTGCCTTCCTCATCCTCGGAAGCTGCCCGAGTAGGGTCTGGCCTGCAGGGCCGTGTCCCCACCTGGGGTCCAGGAACGAGCAAGGCTCGAGGCCTTGCACAGGGGCTCGGAACCGGGGGCCAAAGAACTCAGATGGGGGAAAATCCTCTATCTGCATTTCTCCAGCCTGTAACATGTTCCCCTCGGTTATGCATGTAGGCAACAAACCTCAGTCATCAGCAGAGCCTGGGACTTTGTTCCCAGTTAAAAAAAAAATCAGAGGTCTTTGCATGTCATATTACAGCGTTTGCAAGTATCTCTAAATATCATTTCCTCTCGTTGCTATTTCAAAGTGACAGAAGTTCCAGACCTGCTGCTAGATTGTATTCTTTAATGCATCTATAAAGAAGCCCAGGTAGTTACTGTATTATTATAGAAGTCTGTTTAATGTTGTGGTAACTGGTTTAGTACAGTTCGTTATCTTTGTAAACCTATGAGTTTTATGCTATGTGTTTAAAAACATTGTTCTTAGGAGGAGTCTACAGGTTTTATCAAACTGTCCAAGCAGTTGGTGGCACGCTGGGGTCTTACCGACCGATACAATTGGCAAAGGTCTTCCATTCACGAGAGCCAAAAAGTGGAAGTGACGTGAGTGTCTGTCGGCGAATGAACGGGCAAACAAACCGCGGTCTTTCGGCACAGTGGCATACTGCTCAGCCGGGTCATGAAGGAGGTTCCGACATGCGCCGTGACACAGAGGAAGCTTGAAGCTACCACACCTAGTGAAAGCAGGCTCTGTGTATGTGACATGTGCGGAGCAGGCGAATCTGTAGGGAAAAGGGAACAGAGGTGAGCAGGGCCCAGCAGGGGGACAGGGGGAGCTGGTTTTTAATGGGGACAGAGCTTCTCTTTGGAATGACAAAAGAGTTCTGGAAACAGTGGTGACAGCTGCACAACATCGAGAATGTTCTTAACGCCACCGAATGTATACTTACAAATGGCTAAGATGGTTAACTTTTATGTCATTGTATATTTTACTACAGTTCTTAAAAATGGAAAAAAAGAAAGTGGCCTCCTACCTGTGGCATGTGGAAGTCCCTCATTCTGAGGGGCCAGACCTAGATTGTGTTCAGGTGACATAACAATTCAGGATTTTAAGCTGAGCAGGAATCTAGTGACCTGAGGTTTGCTTTTTGGTGGCGTTTGGTGACATTGGTCCTCCACAGTGGACCTCTAACGTCAGGGACCAAGCATTTTCCACCTTCGTGGCTGGCTGCCCCCTGTCCATGTGGGTGACAGTTCATGAGAGGGCATGGTGAAGTATCTCAGATGCCACATGAGTGTCCTGGGGCTGCTGGTACAAGTGCCGCAAACTGGGTGGCTCAAAGTGACAGACGTGTCTTCTCTCACGGTTCTGGAAGCTAGAAGTCCGAGGTCAAGGTGTGGCCCTCGGTGACTCTGGGTAGAATCCATCCAGCAGTCCTTGGCTCGTGGCAGCCCTCGGCTGACGGGGGAGGCTCGGGGCGCTGCGGTGGCATCTGGGGGGCCACCTCATTCGTCCCTGGAGGTTAGTGGACATGAAAGGGTTAACCCTAATCAATTCAATAAAGAACTTTTTTGATTGTTTTTCTGAAAGATTCCACGACTGCCATGAGCTGAACGTTTGTGTCCTCCCCAAGTTTATTCGCTGAAACTCGAATCCCCAAGGTGATGGTGTTCGGAGGTGGAGCCTTTGAGAGGTGATTAGGTCACGAGGGTGGGGCCCTCGTGAACAGGGTTAGTGCCCTTATGAGAAGAAACAGGAGAGGGTTTGCTTCCGCCCTCCTTGTTTATTTGTTTTCCCTCTCTCCACCGCCGGCGTGTGAGGGAGGCCTCATAGGTCCAGATTTAGACGGTGGCAACAGAGAGGGCCGCAGCCCTGCTCGCGTGTGAGGGATGCTGTGAAGCAAGTGCCCGGGGCAGGCGGGTGTGGGGCGTGTTGCCAGCAGTGTCCTGGGAGCGGGTGTGGTCGGAGGCCCGGCCCTAAGACTGGATGGCCCTGGACGTGTTCTTCACCCTCCCCCTGCCCCTTCCCTGTAAACGGGATAGTGACAGCGCTGACCTCGTGGTGAGGCTACGTGGAGTAACACGTGCCAAGTGCTTAGAGTGGCGCGGGGCACACGTCGGGCACACACATATCACTAAGATATCACTGATCCTCAAAGACCCGGCTCAGCGGGGAGGCTACGTGGAGACGTGCTGCCATCTTCGCCGGCCCCCAGATTGCTTTGTTTGCCTTTTCTCCTTTCTTTTCCTTCTGTCGTCTTCCTTCCCGTCCCCGAGGCGATGGAGGGTGTGGCGAGTGGGGAAGGGGCGGACGGTACCGGGAGGGTCCCTGCACCTGGGGGTCGCGACGCCTGCAGCCCCGCGGTTTGCACAGACGCCGGTCCCACGGGCAGCTCTGGAAGTTCCAGCGAGACCAGTGCGGGGCCCTCCCCAAGCGCCGCTCTTCTAGGCGGGAAATACTCGTCCTCTGTTCACAGTCAGGCTGGGCTGTTTAATCTGGACGTTTTGGATCCAGACAGACGGATTTGAGCGGGGAGCTGCTACGGTTCGAATGTGTGTCCCCTCCAAAACTCACGCTGAAATTTAATTGCCATTGTGACCATGTTAGGAGGCGGGACTTTTAAGAAATGTTTAGGTCACGAGAGTCCCTCATGAATGGACTAATGTCATTATCACAGGGGTGGGGTCGCCCCTCTGTGTGGTCTCTTGCTCTTTCTCTCCCTCCCTCCCTCCTGCCCCTCCTCCTCCCCCTCCTCCTCCCCCTCCTCCTCCCCTTCCTCCTCCTCCTCCCTGGAGTGGAGAGAATGTCCCGTGTCCCGCCTGCCTGCCGTCACGTGGCCCCCCTCAGCGTGGGGCCCTGGCACGTCTGCTTCCTCCCATCCTCCAGCTAGAAGGCTGTGTTTCGGGGCACAGCAATTTCCAGAGCACACGGGGCTGGCGAAGGCTCGTGCTGTGGCAGGGGCCGCTGTGGCCTGCGCCTGCCACATACCCAGGGCCACGGGGGTTCGCTCAAGCCCCGACGGGCACTGAGGGAGAGCGGCCGGCTAGGGGTGCCCCTCGGTGCCCGAACTCCTGCTGAGCCCCCTCCCACCAGGTTCACCCCCATGTGGGTTGACAAGAACCTTCTGGAAAGCATGCTCAGCACCTCCTGCCACCCAGCCTGGAGCCAGGTATGGAGAGTGGTGGTGGTCAGAGAGGCGGCTGCTGCTGAGCCGACTTTGAACTTGAACTATTTTGAAATCCAGCTCGTAAATTTCCAGCCCGGCCTGGGGCCTCACCTAAGGTCTGGGCGTGGGGTTTGCAGAGGGGCCCGGGGGCTGCAGCACAAAGCGGCATTTACAGCCCCGCTGCCAGCGGCTGCGTGTGTGCGTGTGTGTGCGTGTGTGTGTGTGCGTGCGTGTACCTGGGGACAGAATGTTTGTGGACGGTGCCAAAGGGAGGGCCCCGTACATCTGGAAAGTGTCGGGTTTAATGCCCAAAGCCACGGGCCCGGGTCAGCTGAAAGCGCACGTCTGCTCCCGGCCGCAGCTGTGCAAACTCCCGCTGCCCGGGCTCCGCCAGGCTCATGTCAAGCTCCCGCAAAGACAGTGGCCCCTTTGTCAGACTCCTTTCCAGCCCCCCTCAAAGTCACCGGCCTGCCGCAGGGCCCCTGCCACAAACAGCTGTGGGGCAGCATCTGTCTGAGGCTGCATTCATCCCGCCACGAGAAGGAAAACATCGCACGTCCGCGGCTGGTCCAGCGGCCTGCACCTCTTCCCCGCCCCTGAGACCTCCCCGCCCAGACGCCCGCCACCCTGGCCGCAAACAGCCCTCAACAGATGCGACGCTTCCCGCGGGGCCGCTGCTGCATGTGCGTCATCGTGGGTGTCACTCGGAAAACCCTCTCCCTGTGGACGTGGTTTGGGTTGTGTGTTCGGAGGGGGATAGGAGCACAGCCACATGTGTGCATGTGTGTGTGTGCGTACATGTGCATGTGTGTGCGTGTGTGTGCGTGTGTGCACACATGCATGTGCACAGGCACAGACGTTCATGCATGAGAGGTGGGAATCGTTAGGGCTCAGTGGGAGAGAGCTGATGCCGCCTGGGCAGCCCCGGCAGCAGACCCCAGCAGTGTAGGGGTGTGGTCCCAGGAGCGGGGGGCAGGCCGCCCATACAAGGTTCTGCATCTGCTACGCTCGACCCTGCCGCAGCTCCCAAAGAGCCTTAGGAAAGCAGCCTCAGAACTGTCCCCAAGGAGGTGAAAGGGGGGCATTGCCCCTGGGAACTCCATGGGTGTCAGCCCCCCCGCCCACCTGCGTTTCCCATGCACGAGGCCACGCAGGTTCCCGCAGGTGCGACACACACCGCAGCCTCCAGGAAGCCCCGGGGAGGCAGCAGGAGGTGGGAGGCGAGCACTGAGAGCCGCCCATCTGCAGCAGCAGGGGGAGGACGGGGGCCGACAGGGGCCCGGGGGACATTGGAGCCGTCCCAGGGCAGGGCCCGTCTGCTCGGCTTCATAACTGGTAGTATTATTAGGTGCCAGTATTCATCAAGCACTCACAAGGTATCAGAGGGTGCGCTAAGTGCTTCACACAATTATCTCGTTGTATTCTTCACCATGACCATGGTTAGTTCGTGCTGTGCTTCGCGTAAGAGCTGCATGCATTGACTCACCTATAGGAAAAAAAAAATATGTGTATATATATAAACTTTTTCTGTAAAGAAACTCCCAGGAGGTAGGGCCCAGTCCTTCTGGAATTCAATGGTACCTTCTGTCATTTCTTCTTAAATGCTTTTAACTTAAGGATTCGATTTAACTCAGCAAACATTTATGGAGCACCTACTATGTGCTCAACCCTCTTCCAGGAGCTAGGGGTTGGTTGGAAGGTAAAGTCCCTTCTGCCATGGACTTGCTGCTAGTGTAGAAGACACCAAAGAAGCGAACCCCATAATTTTAAAGGGTGATCCCTTATATGAAGACTGTGAAATAGGGTGATGGAATACAGACAGCCTGGGGGATGAGGGATTGACAATTGAACAGGAAAATCAAGGAAGGCTTCCCTGAGGAGGTGACATTTGAGCAGAGCCCTAAATGGTGGCAAGAATCCAGCCTCTGGTTCCAAGAAAGACGTTTCCTCCCATTCCACTTTCCCTTTGGTTAGAAGCCTCTGCCCAGAGAGGGACAGCAGGAAAAACTACTTCATAGGAAGCTTCCAGGTGTCTGGGACTCTGTCCCGCTGCCTTCTACACAGAGACTTCACCAGGCCCTGGACGTCGGCAGATGCCAGGAGCCTCGTCGTGCGCTGCGCCCAGCAAAAGCACAGCAAATAAATCTGAACCGGGGATATTTTCCTTAGCGTGGCCTATTTTTGCAGCTCTGGCGTTTCCTTGTATGTTAAGAAACCCTGGGAAGTTATTTGCTGAACAAGAGCCTTCGGAATTTCTCAAAGTCTTTTTTTCCTAAACCTTCTTTCCCTTTGCTCTTGTTTTTCTTCTCTTTGTTTGGATTTTGAGCAAAAACTTCCTACCCGCTGTGATATTTTCCCCATGAATGTCACCAAACTAAGTAGGCTAGAAAAACAGTTGTGGGGCAGATGGGGAAGTGGCCAGGAATCGGGGTAAACAGCAGCCCAGGAACCTTCCAGGAGGAAGCAGTGGCAGCTGCTCTCACCTTGACTCATGTCAGCAAATTGCTGCAAAATCAAGTTTGCCATCTAAGTCCCATAGAGGTCATCCCCTTGCGAGACACCAGTTCTGTAAGTCCCTTGCGGTGGGAAGTTGCAGTGACAGAGGTCACTCTGGAGCCCATGCGTGATGTGGGGCTGGTAGCAGAGCGTCTCGCGTCTGGCAGTCGCTTGGGGAATCCCGGCTGATCCAGCTTCACGGCAATATCCAATCTGCCCTGGGTCTGAACTCATGAAAGACAATGATTTGAATTACAAAGGATTAAAAGAAGCCCATGGAAACGGTGATTAAACCCTTGAACTTTTTACCAAAAAAAAAAAAAAAAAAAAAGAGAGAAAAGATCATTTCCGAATCAAAGAGCTGCCAAAAAGTCGAATGTGAAGGGAAGAATGTCAATTGTGCGCTTAGACAATTTTGTTGGGGGAAAAAAATACGGAAAGGAAAAGAAAAAAAAAAAATCATTCTTTGTCATCTGTCTGCTCTAAGAATTAGAGCAGAATTCCCTAACCTGGTTAAATCGAGACAAAATTAGGTTATTTAATTTTTATCACTTGAGATTTATTTTTCAAGATGAAGTTTAAATCGAACCTTTGTCTTCCCCCTTCTTTTTAAAATGGGGACGTTTTGACCCCACACCAAAGTGGATTGACCTTAAGTACCCTTTTTCTGGAAACTCTTACCCTTAAAAAATGTACCCTTCCTGTCCTTTGTTCCCTGAATTTGTCTGCCAGACTGATGTCAGAGAGGGAACTATTTCATGTCCCTGTCCTGTGTCCCATCAGTTGGCATCTAGGCTCCACTGCGTTAAAGTCCCCTTCTTCTAGAGGCTTCTGTGTCAAGGAAGACCTGCTGCTTCTCACCTTCCTCATCTCTCCCGTATTGGTCAGGATGAGCAACGTCAGCTGCTGCAACAAACAGCCCTGATCTCAGTGGCTTCCTGCCCAGCCAGAGGGCTCTGCTCCACACAGTCATCCCGGGACCCCATCTCCCTCCTGGAGACCAGCCAGTGGGGGGAGAAGGCACGTGAGGGGGCTTCTGTGGGCCTGGTCGTCGTGCTCGTCAATCCCACCCATCTTCCCTTGGCCAGAACTCAATCACACGGCCACACTTACCTGCGCGGGAGGCTGGGAAATACAGCCCAGCACGTTCCTCTGGGGGCAGAGGAGAACTCAAACACCAGTGAACAGTGGCCATCCTGGCACGCGTCCCACCTTTGCCTCCTCTCTTGGGTGTCACCTCCCTGTCCTAGCTCTACATCCACATCTCTGGTGAAGGCGGTGCAGGCTGCTGCAGCCAGTTAGCATAGACGGGGCGGCTTAAACAGCACACATGTATTTCTCACATTTCTGGAGGCTGACGGGCCTAAGACCAAGGTGCTGGCAGAGCCGGTGACTGGTGAGGACCTGCCTCCCGGCTTGCAGACAGCCCTCTTCTCGCTGTGTCCTCGCACGGCAGGAAGTAGAGAGAGAGGAAGTGCTCGTGTCTCTTCCTACAAGGGGCTGAGTCCATCACGGGGGTCCCCCATCACGGGGGCTCCTCCATCATGAGCTCACCCCCTGCCAAAGCCCTAATGTCACACAGTGGGGGTTAGGATTTCAACAGATGAATTTGGAGGCGGAGGACACAGACATTCAGTCCGTAACAGGCACCCACGTAGCAGCCACCCTTGCCTCCTACCAGACCTGCTGGGTCCAGCTTACCAACGTGCTGCTCCCTGGTCCGAACAGTCTGGGTGGTAGAACTGTTCTTAAGTGAGTGTCCATGTGCATTGGGGTGTGCTCCAACCGGGGTGCACGTGTGTGCGTGTGTGCGTGTGTGTGTGTGTGTGTGTGTGTGTGTGTGTGCGTACATGCAAAATATCTGTCCAACCTGAGCAAAACAGACAATATGGCTAATTTCAGAGACACGTTCCGGTTGGAGATTCCGTCCACCCATCCGCCCGTCCACGTATCCAAACAATACTTAACGAGCCCACCATGCACAGAGCGTGGTGTGAACTCTGTGCAAAAAGGAAGGACGTCCGGGTGTGACTTCTGCCCTTGAGCCGTGTGCCGTCCGTTTGAGGGAACACTGTGCTGGCAGCGACGCCAGGCCCGGGCACAGAGACGGTCTCCAGGAATTATCTCCTTCCCTTCCCTCCAGCTCTTCATAATTAGCCTTTTTTGCCTTTTTCTCTCCCATGGCCTTTTTTCTTCTCTTCTTTCTCCGTTTCTTCCCCCAGCCCTCTCTCTGTGTCTGTCTTCACAGTCTTCCCTGCGTAAAGAAACCTCAAGTGAGCGCCAGCCTCAGGGACTTTGCACCTTCTGTTCCCTCTCCAAAGCTCCCCCCAGAGCCGGCCCCGTCGCACCATTCGGCTCCCGGTTCAAAAGTCGCCTCCGTGGCTTGGCCTCCCCCACAGAAAGCCCCTCCAGCCTGGTTATTCTTCATCTCGTCACCACATTTTATTTCTTTGTTATTGTTGTTTTTGAAACAGGGCCTCACTCTGTCACTCGAGCTGGAGTGCAGTGGCTTCATCAAACTCCTGGCCTCGAGTGATCCTCCCGCCTCGGCCTCCCAGAGTGCTGGGATCACAGGTGTGAGCCACCAGGCCCGGCCCCCTGTTTTATTTCTAGAGTATTTCTGACTCTCTGAAATGATCTTGTTTAATTACTTTCTCCCCCTACCCTCACCCCAGACTGGAAGTTCCAGGAGAATGGAGACAAAGGTGACCAGTGTGTGGCTGTGTCCCCAGTGCCTGCAATACAGTAGGCACTCCGTGCATCACTGCTGATTGAAGGGGCGACAGACAGCCCTGTCCCCCTCCCTCAGCATCTCAGGACCACGCCAGGGGCGCTGCCAAGCCCCGGCCTACCCCACACCCGTGCCCTGCCCCGGAGCCTGGTACCTGGACTCTGCCCTTCCCAGAGCTTCTCACTGCGTCCTGCTCAGCGCCCTTTGTCTTCACTGGGTTGGAAAACCACACGGCCTCGATATTTGCCTGGACTCGCGTCTTCCCCGGGGAGTGAACAGGGGCGGGGTGTGCTTGCTGTGCTCACTGCCCGCTCACCCCGGGGCACCGCAGGGGACAGTGGGCCCCGGTAGCTGAGCCTCCTCCCCTCTGTGTCTCTGGGGCACAGAGAAGTGGCTCTGAGCGTGGCACCAGCGGGGGGAGGGCTCGCTGTCTCCTCTGAACGCCTTTCAGCTACTTGGCGCTTACCGGCCTGAACTTACCTCTAAGGCGCATGGCTGCCCGGCCTGCCGGTTTATTCAATTCATGAGTTTTCCCCATAATGGCTTTTGAAAACCGACAGCACTCTTTGGAGGAATTCTTTGTTTCAATATACCAAGTTTTTTATCCCCAAACCTATTCAGTCAAGTGATATTTGGTCGTGAATTCAGGTTGACAGACTCACCAATTTATGTGACATCGTGGTCGGAGAAAATGACTGGAAACCAATTTGGGTGGCGTGCCGCACCCGGAAGACCCAGAACAGTTTGCTTTGCACAGAGTCACCGAGGGGATGGCTGGCTGCTGTGCTTGGGCTCCGTGTCTGTGTGTCCCCCTCTGCTGTGTGAGTCCCCGAGGTGTTTGTGTTCCACCTTAAGCGCAACTTAGGAACGAGACAAGCAGGAACCCCCGAAAAGTTCAACAATGGCAGAGAAACTGGTCTAGAAAGATCAGCGTATTGAAGGGGATTTGGTGACGGTCACTCTAGACTCCCCTTCCTCCACCATCCACCACGATTGCAGGGGTCGGCAGTTTTTTCCCATAAAAGGCCAGATTGTGACTGTTTTAGGCCCTGCAGACTGTATGTGGTCTGTGGTCTCTGTAGCAAGAGGAAAACATAACAGTGCCCGGGGCTGTCATCGAGCACGAGCTCGTCACCAAGGAATCGACCAGGGTTTGTAGAGGTTAAGGCTTGTTAGGGAGCAGGATAGCCCCGAGGTGTCGAAATACGTCCCCAGGGATTCCTGAGGACTAACAAAGAGAAAGGTCCCTTTGGAATAAAGACATGTGGCAGGTACCTACGGCTTCAACCGAGGGCTCGGCGTGATCGGGAGTGAAAGGAGCTGACACGAGGTGCCTCCTGAGGATGTTCACGACACAACCCGGACCCCGTAACTTCCTGCGAGAGTGTTTACCCTAAATCTAGGCCCGAGGAAACAGTTCTTGATCACGGCACGCTCCACAAAACAATCGGCCCGAACTCTTTAAAACTGCCCATGTCCGGAAAGACAAAATGGGCACAGGGCCTAGTAGAGTCAAGGACTTAAAGAGAAAGGACCCCTAAGAACCTGAAGGGTCTGAGATTTTACCCTGCTGGCAGGCAAAGACATTAGTCGGCCACAGTCTCACAGACGCTGGCAGGAGATGCGAGACTCCCGGGTCAGACACAGAGGACGGTACTACTCACACCAGCAGCGGGAACCAGAGCATCACCATTTTCCTGTGCCAGGTCCCTGAGCCCTGATCCCCACAAGGCCACTTGAAGAGGACCACGTAACACCTGCACATGTCGTGGTTTGCATTGCAGGAGAGGGACCCTGAGTGTAGGAAACCCGAGTCTCTCATTGCTTTTATAGGCACTAGGCCTGCCTGATCCCTTCCCCAGAGGGAGCGAGTATTTTCATTAGAGGACAGGAAGCACGCCTACCCTTTGATTGGGAGAGAGACGCTGTCTCTGCCTTTCAAAGCTGTTCTCTGTGCAAACACCCTTGAAATAATAATAGTCCAGGACAAGCGGCAGCCGGGGCTTCTGTTTGCAAGACGTGAAGAAACCCACAAGACATGTGGAGAAGCATCTCCCAACGGTGACAGCTAAATGCAGTGGTGTCTGAGCCCTGGCTTGAGAAAGAAACCAGCGTTAAAGGACATTGTTGGGAAAGTTGGGGGGATTTTGTTACGGAGCACGGGTTACACGATGTCATTGTACCGACACTGGCACATTGATATTATGTCCTCAGTGTGATCGTGGTATCATGTTTCTACAGGAGATCGTCTTTGTTCTTAGGAGGGACTCCAGAAGGATTTGGGGGCTGAGGGGTACGATGTCTACCACTGACTTTTAAATGCCTGAGCAAAATCAGTACTCACGAGAGACAGAGACAGAGAGACTGAGAAAAATCAGCTGTGTCGACAAGGTTACGGTTGATGTATCCAGGCGAAGGTGTTCGGGTTGTCGCTATATTGTTCCTTTAACTTCACAAAACGAAAATTTGGGAGGACCCAGCTCCCCAAAGCACACAGCGAGCGGGTGGCCGCGGCAGCCTTCTCCTGGCTTTAAGCACTGTGTTTCCACCACTCTCTGCCCCTGATTTTCTCCCTGCCTGGTCTAACTAAGTGCTCTCAGGACATAAGTAGGTTTTTGTTGACTCAGGCTCGGGAGAAGCTAGCAGAAAAGGCCTTTTCAGCTAAAAGTACCTTAAAGGCCGAGGGTGTGAACGGTGCAGCCAGTTTACGGGAGAAGCCTCTCAGCTGTGGGGTCTCTCCCGAGCTTTGAGCCCGTTCCGGAACTGGGCGGGGCGGGGCTGCAGGAACCCGGGGCCTGGACGGGGCGCTGTGACCCTCAGAGCGGCGTTCTCCCTGTCACAGCCCTGGGGCCCGAGCCACATACGAATGTCCGCAGCAGAACGCAGTGTCCGGCAAGTGCACTTTGGACTCACTGTGTGCCACGCCCGTCCTCACAGCCCAGGCCAGGAGCTGGTTTTAGGGGCGGGTGCCCGGGGCACGGCCCTGACCCCAGAGAGCCAGCTGCCCGCAGAGGCTCGGAGGACACACGCTAAAAATGCAGAGGTGAGTCACTGCCGAAGCTCTGTCCCGGCAGGGACGTCTGGGGCCCACACTGGGGCTGATCAGGGCACCGCGGGAAAGCCCCGCAGGCCAGACCGGCCACCTGGGCAAGAACGGTCCTCCAGCCGGGCCCCAGGGCCGGCCCACTGTCACGCTTCAGTTTCAACACGTTTCATTTGGTCACCTGCCCTTACGGACACATCAAATGGTGGTTGTGACGAGCTCACGGCGTCTCCGCTTCTCCGCTCTCCACCCCCGCTAACTCTTCCGCGTGCGTTCTTCCAGCCACTCCCAGCGCTGCAGGGGCGACTGCCATGGCCAGGCTCCCCAGAAGTAGACAGTGTCTGGGGGCTCCGCTCATGCAAGACGAAGGTGTAGCTCACCCTGCACCGCCTTCCCCTCTATAACGTATATGCATGTGTACATGTGTGTGCGGACACGTATATATGTGTGTAGACATGTGCACATGTGCATGGATGTGTATAGATGTGTGTATGTGTGCATGGATGTGTGTATGTACATACATGTGTATGTGTTATGTGTGTATAGATAGATGTGTATATGTGTGCATAGATGTGTGTATACATGTGTACACGTGTATAGATGTGTATGTGTAGCATGTATAGATGTGTGTGGATGTGTATAGATGTGTGCATACATGTATATATACATGTGTAGTGCATATAGATGTGTATAGATGTGTATAGATGTATGTATATATGTATGTGTGTATACATGTGTACATGTGTATAGATGTATATGTGTAGTATGTATAGATGTGTGTGGATGTGTATAGATATGGGTATGTGTGTATACATGTGCATATGAGTATAGATGTGTATGTGTGTGTGCATGCATATGTGTATTCACGTGTATGTGTGCATGCATGTATGCATGTAGGCATGGATGTGTGTGCATGTATGTGGAAGTACGTGTGTGTGTTTAAATACACTGGTCGCCTTGGTGACGTCACATGGAGAGGCAGGAGGCGCAGTGTTCCAGGCCGGGCCGGCTGAGCCTGGGAGTTTCCCTGGCAGTGTGCCCGGGGCTCAGCCCGTGCCTGGCACACCTGGAAGCAGACCCTGGTCATACTTAATGCCTTTATCATCAGCCCTGATTTATGGACGGGGACCGCAAGGCCCAGTGTGGGCAGGCAACTTGCCCAAGTCACACAGCCGGGAAGTGCTAGAGCTGGGTTTGAACCCAGGCGGCCCGGGCGTGCCCACAGCAGCAAGACCCCTCCCTCCGTCTGTGAACCTTCCAGCCGTGTCCGTCGCCGTGGTGAGAAGCTACAGTCCCGGTGCGCACCCCACTCTGGGCGGCGTGGGTCCCCGTCTGCGATTTGGAGAGAAACACATGCAAGTCCTGAAACGTGAGCAGGCAGCTGAGACGCTCCCGCGGGCCCCTCCCTCCCCCTGGGGACAGGAGGCTGCTCCTCCGTGGGCACTGACTGGGGCTCACGGGAGGAGCAGCTCTTTGTTCCAGAGACGCCCCTGAATGATGACCGCAAACGGCCCGGCCCTGCTGTGTGAGTTCAGGCAAAACACCCACCCTCTCTGTGCGTCTGTTTTCGCATCTCTAAAGGAGATGTAACTTTCTGTATTCTGCCAATCGTTCCAGATCGTGGTGTCAACCCCTGGGCAACTATGAAGCAAAACAAGTGTGATTAAAGGAGCCAGCCAGTGTCCCCCCCCAGGGGCTGTTGCAGGAGTGACCAGGCCCCTTCTGGGTGTGTCGAGTCAGCACACTACACGACCGGCAGAGTGTGGCGTGCACGGCCCACCAGGAAGCAGGCGTGCCAAGCCCTGCCCTGTGGGAGCTTCCAGCGTAGCGGGTGAGACTGGGAGGTGACCTGTGAACAATCACCACGTGGAAGGGCAGGAGCTTTGCTTTCAATGCGGCCTGGGCTTGAGGGCCTTGGTGTGCTCTCCCGGGTGGGTCTGCTTGCTTCCTTTGGAGCTCTGCCGGCAGGTCCCAGAAATGCCTTGTTGTCAGGCATTGGGACCCCAGTCCTCCCACCTCCCCCATGTCATGATACACTGGGGCCCACTGACAGCCGTCCCCCACATCCACCCCAAAACCTCCAGGGTGGCTTTCTACTTAGTAGCTGTGTGACCTCAGGCAAGTCACTTAACTTCTCTGAGCCTCCATGGCTCAATCTGCTTTATTGTATTACACTTTTTTTGTTTTTTGTTTCAGAGACAGAGTCTCTCGCTCTGTTGTCCAGGCTGGAGTGCAGTGGCCTGATCATAGCTCACTGCAGCCTCCAACTCCTGGCCTGAAGCGATCTGCCTCGGCCTCCCAACGTGCTGGGATTACAGGCGTGAGCCACCGTGCCTGGCCATCAACTGTTTTATTTTAAAATGGAAACAATATGCATCTATCTTGAGCGTCGGGACAGTTGGCAGGGTTCACATGCACGAGGATGCGTGTGCAGATGCCTGTGTGAGCCGCCTGCGAAGGCACAGCCTGCTTCCATTCGAGTTTCTTCAATGCCGCTGGGAACAGCCAGCTAACGGCTCTCAGTGAAAAAGCCTTTTTTCTCCCCGCCCTTCCCTCTGGCCTTTCTTTCTCCCAGCACTGGGCTTCCGCTGCACAAAGCAGCCTGAGAAAATACCCCTGAGACTGGGGTGCTGGGGGGAGGCCCCTAAGGTTTGGGGTCACCCTAGGTCACATTTTCTTCTCCACCATGTGCTCTTAAAAGCAGGTGGCTTCACGAGCTTGTGGGTGATCGTCTCCCTTCCCAGGGGTGTGTGTTCAGGAGTCTCCCCTTCTTCCCAGCATGGGACACACAGCAGGACCCCTTGTCGGGGGTACCCCAATACCTCTTTCCCATTAAATATCTATGCTCTCTGCCCGATTTCCCTCTGTCCCCAAACTCTCCTCTCGTTAGCCCAACTTTGGAAGCAGTTTGGATCAGATCATTCCTAAAACTTGCTTCAAAACGTCTGCGGCCTCCCCACACCCTGGCAGGTAAGTCCAAATCCCTTAGCACCAGGGCCGGCAGCCCTCTGCCCCTTCTTGCAGCGCGTGGCTGGGAACCGGCACCCAGATCTTGAAAGACCCCTCCATTGCTGCTCTTCGAGCCTCACGTCTCAGAGGTTCAAGCCCCTTTTGGTCCTGAGCCGGGCCAAGGCAGCCTCCCACGCACGGGGTAGCCCCTGGCTCAAACGAATTTATGGAAATTCCAGCCTTCCCTCCCGCCTTTGACATTTGCGGACCATCTGGCACTGTCAGAGTGGAAGCGCCCACAGTACCAGCTTTCAATCGATGGCAGCCCCCAGCCTGCAGCAGTGGATGCGAACAGGTCAGAGGTCACGGTCGCTGAGCTCATCTGCGTGGGTGTTTGACATTTGCAGTGCAGTCGGGTTTCCCTGCCCTTTGGTTGCATACAATGCATCTCCAGCATTATTCCACACAGCGCAGTCCGTTTCAGGGGAAATTGTGTGTAAGTGCAGGGAAGCTTCCAGAACCCAGGTGAACAGAGTCGTAGAGGCACCCCCTGATAAGTGGGCTTCCATGGCGGGTACAAATGGCACGCGGGGGCCGGGACTAGGCTAAGGCAAGAGAGGCACTCGCCTACCGCATGGAATTTAAGGACATGCCCCAAACACAGAAATCGTGACAAAGAGTATTTTATTGCAATATTTTAAAAGTCAAAATGAATGCAAACAATTCAAGACGACCAAAATATCAACATTTTAAATAAAGCCAGGAGGACCCCCACCCTTGGTAGCTGTGGCCACTCGAGGGGTCATTTGTTCACTTCCCTGTGATGAGAAGTGACCAGTTCTTGTCGAAGACTTTCTCCAGGGCAGCCAATCCGAGGACCCAACTGAAGCCAGCGCTCTCCTGTGGGCCCGGACTGGTGGGCACCTGGGGAGAAGGTGAACCTCGGCATGCTCACGTTCTAGAAAGAATGGCCCCCAGTTTTGTCCTGGGAGGTGACAGCGGTTCGGCCATCCACAATGGTCAAGCAGCCCAAGGGCTGAAGAAGGACGGTCTTGCCTAAGAATTGGAGAAAACTGTGTCCACTGTCATATTTTTTTCCCTCCAGAATGTTCCTGATATTCAAATCTCTGGCCAATTCAGTTCTGGCAGCAGCTTTCTCTTGTTCTTTCCTGGGTAAGGAGGAAATAGGTTGTAGACTCACCTGGGCATGGGGGTCACACCTTTGGCTCCGTGGGAGCTCAGGAAGCTGCCCCGCCCTCTGTCAAGCTTCCTTGAGGGCACCTGGGATGCTAATGCACCTGGGATGCTAATGTTTGCTGTTGGGCTGTTCAGGTGGAATCTTTAAAAACCACGTCCTGGGAGAAGGCCTTCCCCGAGCACCCTTTAGTGGATTATTCTCGATTCAGCACCTTGTTAAGTTCCTCGTGTGTGTGCTGGCTCCTGCCCCCCAGGGCGGGGCTGTCTCAGGAATGCTCATTCCCAGGTGTAGCCAGGGCTGGGTGCGCCATGGGGGCTTGATCAAACTTGACCGAATGAACATGCTTCATTCAAGGTGCTGCCCTCAGTTTGGGGTGTCGGAAGAACAGACTTTGACACTCCCCTTCCTGGCCCCAGGTCTTGGGCCTCCTCTGGGCAGACAAGCGGGCAATGGAGCCAGGGTATCCGTCCACACTTGCGCACCCTCCCCGTCCTCGGCTCTCTGGGTGTAGTCTTAGCCTCTCCCTCATTGTCCTGAAGGGCATGGATGGGTGGGTCTCTGGGCATGGGTGGGGGGCGTCTGGGTGGGTGGGAGCTGGAATGGCAAGCTCCCCTTGCCAGTCAGCCCATCGGAAAGCAGGAAGAAAGGGAAGCATGCGCCCTTCTCCCTCTCCGGAGGAAGGAAAAGGGGAAAGGTGGGTAAGACGCTAGTCGGTAAGCAAGAAGCTGCCTGGAAAACGCTGCGGGAACAGCCAGGTGCCCGGGTGTCTCTGATTTCCCCAGGGCTTTCCACCCCGAGGGGGCCGTGAGCTGGCCTTAGGTGCACAGGTAACCCAGGCAGCGGCCCCAGGGCGCGGTGGCCACTTTAGGACATAAACAAGGGGGCCAGGTGGGAAGGAGAGGACCCAGGGGACGGGTCTGGAAGCCTCCTGGGCACTTAAACATCTTGTTTTGCTCCCTCAATTGTAAGTTGCAGATAAAATTAAAACTTCCAAATAGACAAATTTCTGTAGATGCTTTTATTGGGACTCACATGGGATTAGAGAAAACTTGCAATCGCCATGCGAAGTATTCTGATTTGGGATGACCGGGGACCCCCCAGCACCCTGGCTGCGCGGCGGGGGGTGCCCAGCCCGGCGGCGCGGGAGGCCCCGGCGGAGGCGCGGGCCGGCGGGGAGGGGCCGGGGAGGGAGGAGGCGCCTAGAAAAGGCGGCGCGGGCCGGGGAGGTGCGAGAGGGCCGGGCCGGCGGGAGCGGAGCGCGGCGCAGGCGAGGCCGGGCCGGCGGGCGGCGGGGAGCGGGACGCGGGGGACGCGGGGGACGCGGGGCGCCCGGCCTGACCGCCGCCCCTCGCTCCGCCCGCAGGTCTCCGGGCGCGCAGCCCTCGCCCCGCCGCCGCCTGCCCCGGCCCGGAGCGCGGTGGAGGAGGCCGCCGAGCAGCCGGGGGCCCGCGCCCCGCGCCCCCCAGACATGGTGGGCCACCTGCATCTGCAGGGCATGGAGGACGGCCCCAAGGAGCAGGGCCGGGAGGGCTTGCTGGACAGCCCCGACTCCGGGCTGCCCCCCAGCCCCAGCCCCAGCCCGCCCTTCTACTCGCTGGCGCCTGGCATCCTGGACGCGCGCGCGGGGGGCGCCGGCGCCTCCTCGGAGCCCCTGGGACCCAGCGAGGCCAGAGCGGTAAGGACGCGTCCCTGCGCGGAGACGGGGGCCGGGCGGCGGGTGGGCCGGGGAGGCTGTGCCCGCCGCGCCCCCAGACGCGCCACTGCAGACGCCCGGACTGGCTTCCTCCCCTCCCACCCCCGCAGCCACGGAGGTGGCCCAGCGACAGCCACGCTCCTCAGGTGGGGACCAGGGTGTGTAGGTGGGGGTGGTCCAGCCTGACCCCGGGATCTGCAGACCTTTCCCCCGCGGTGGGCCTCTCTCCAGAGGGACCCTTCTTATTGTCAGCAGTAAAGGGGGCCTAGCCGGGCAGGGATAAAACACAGTGTCCGAAATTCCCAAAGAAGTTAGCTGCTCCCTACGTGGGCTTGAGCCCAGAGGTCCAGGCATGTTGCAGACATCTGTGCCCAGGTCCCTTTGCTGTTCCTGACTTGGTTCCCTGTTTACTGCCTCGGAGCTGCCAACGTGAAAGCCTTTTTCTTTCTTTCTTTCTTTTTTTAAAACCAAGCCCAGACAGGAACCCTTGCTTCCCAGGATATTAAGGGATGTTGACGTGGAGCTGCGGCGGGCGGGCGGGGGGAGGCTGGAACCCCAGGTCGGGAAACTCAGGAGTTTTGTCTCCTGCCAGACTTAGCGCAGGGTAGGGGTGGACTGGACCCGCGGAGGGAGGCAGCTCGGCGCCTGGGCTGAGGCTGGCGGGCAGGGGGGCAGCGTGGGCACAGTGGGCGCCCCATGACTTGAGGAAATGACAAGTTGAAATGAGTGGAGGTTCTAGCAATCCCTGTGGCATTTCCCCATTCCTGCCTGCGCCCTGGCCTGCTGGCTGCTCGCCTTAACATCTTTTCTGCCGGGGTGTGTGCGCGGGTGCGTGCTGGCTCGACGCCACTCTCCTGGGGCCCCCGGGGTGCCTCCTGGCACCTCACAGGGCAAAACATGCCTCCCCCCCTGAAAATCCTCCTCCACGCAGCAGAAAGGAACGAACGGTTCTTCCCCTGCCTCGAGCCTCATGACACGAATTTCACTGGTGCCTCCCCCGTTTCTTAGTCCAGTGGGTCCCCAACTTGGCTGCCCATTGGAATCACTTGTGGAATCATGAAACTACCCATGCCCGACCCCTGATGGTCTCATGGAATGGATAAAGGGTTCAACTTGGGCATCAGGATGTTTCAAGTCTCCCGGGTTAATTCCAATATGCAGCAGAGTTCGGGGAGCACTGTCTTAAACCAAATCATACACTGGATTTGAACTTCGGTCTCTTTTTGGGGCTTGGGCTGGAAGAGGCACTGGGGACTTCCAGGAGTGGATGGAGGTGACCAAGGCTGTCTGCAGTGAACCTGATCTTGCTGTCTGAATGGGCCAGCCTTCCTGCAAGGGTGCCTGGGACTTGGCACAGTTGCGTGTTTGGGCTGCACATGTTGGGAATAAATCCCTGTGGTGTCTTGCACGGTGGGGCTCAGGGAAAAGGGACAGGGAACCAGCCTGCGCTTAGATTCCTTCCCTGACCCAGAAGCCTCCTTAAAGAGGCGTTTCTGGATGTTTCCTCTCCCGTCCAGGCCAGCCAGCGGCCGCCACGGGAATGGCATGCCTGGAGTACTTGTCTTGGCTGTCCTGTTTGACTTTATTTTTCCCCTTCCTGCTAACTAATAGATGCCAGGTATGGAGCTGTCGTGCCCTGGCTTTCAACTTGGCTTGAAAGCAAAGCCTGGGGCTGTTTCCCGCAGGGAGTGATAACCTGGCATTCAGATGGCCCTTAACTAGCCCCCAGCCCTTTATTTGCATCAACTCATTTAATTTTCACAGTATTCCTGTGAAGTATATGCTCCTGCTGTCCCTGTTTTCCAGAGGAGGGAAGCTGAGGCACAGAGACGTTTATGGACTTGCCCAAAGTTGCCCAGCCAGTAAGTGGTTGGTTGTGCTGGGCTAGAACATGGGGAATCTGGCCTTGAACTTTATATTGTCCTACATTTCACTGTATAGCTAATTAACTACCTATGGTGGTTTTTTTCTTTAATTGAAAAACAAAATGTCTGTGTACCTACTGGTGAGAGGTGCTGCTTTTAATAAAAAGAGAGGAAGTGGTTGCCAAGGGCAACCTCTTCTCAGCTTCAGGGCCTGCGACTGCGGCCACGCCCACCTGCCCCATTACCCAGCAGGCGGGGACCCCCCCTTCCCCCGTTCACTTTGCTAAACTTTGCCAACCTGGTGTTTAACAGCCCCCTGCTCCTCTGGCAGTGGCTCCCTGAGACAGCCCTTTCCGGGAGAGAGAGACACAGCTGTCCCCCCCGTACCCTGCATCTTGGGCTGGTGGTTTCAAATGCCCAGGGAAGGGGCTGGGGGCCGTGTGGGTCTGGGTCTCAGCCTGCACCGCACGGGGTGGGTATCTGTCCTGACGCCCTGTGACTGGCACTGCCCTGCTGATCAGAGTTGGTGGCATGGGCCTCCGCTAGTGGGGCGGGCTCCAGTCCTGCCCCCAAACACTAACCACTGAGGTCCTCACCACCCTGTCACCCTCTTTATAGCGCTGGACATGCATGTTAAGTCCACTCATGCTTTGCGTCATCAAACGGTCCCCCCACTGTGTTCTAATAAGCTGGGCTTGGCTTCTGGACAGTGCCCGGGGACGCAGGTGTCTGGGCAGGGGCTGGCGGCGAGATTGCGCCCCAAGACGTGAGAGGCGTCGGAGACCAGCCGTCCACCGCCCCCACTGTGGGTTTTCTTGCTGGAGTGCAGGTGGGAACATGTCTGGTGGCTCCCAAACCAAATGAAGATACGGGAGTCAGTCAGTGGTCCCACCAGTATTTATTGAGCACCTACTGTGTGCTGTACTCTGTTTAGGGCTGTGGGGGACACAGCGGTGAACAAGACGTTCAAGGTCCCTGCCTTTGTGGAACTGGCGTTCTAGTGGGGGAGAGACAGTTCCCAGCTGAAACCTGGGTTTAAATACGTGATTGAAGCAGCATCAGGTGGTTGGGAGGGTAACAGGTGGAGCTACTGCAGCCAGGGCGGACGGGACGTGATGTTTAACAGAAAGCTGGAAACATCGGGGAGTGGACTCCGTGGTCCTGGGGCCGCAGTGTGTCTCAGTGCGAGAGGACAGCCGTGCGGAGGTCCTGGGGCAGGAAGGGAGTGGGTGGGCTCCGGGAGCCCCCGGGGAGGCCAGGGCAGCTGGGGGTGGGAGGTGGGGGACGCTGCCAGAGGCCAGGTCAGGGACTTCCTGGCTAAGCTGAGGCTAGAAATTGAAATTCCCTTTGCTCTTTTAAAATGTACTTGTGCCTGTTTTATTTTTGTTTTAGAAAAGGCCTGGTGAGCTCCTATACTTGCTAAATTAGAAACCCAAATGAGAGGCTTGACTGAGAAGGGTGCCCGTAAGGGACGCGGGAAGTGGCCTGTCGCATCTGGGTGGGGCCTGTGTCCGGGAGGGCCGCCCTGCCCCTGCAGGAGCTCAGGATGGCATGGGGCTGGCCACCGGGCCAGGTGGGGGCCGGGCGGGGTGGCGGTTGTCTGTCGGCTGCATTGGTCCCACACATGTTTAAAGCCAGGCTGGCAAAGGGTACAGCCGTGAGCAAGACAGACGCCATCTCTGCCACCTTTGGGCCCCCAGGCCCGACCGTCCTTGCAGACTGAGTGAACACCCAGTGTCCCCTCCTCCCGCCCTGCCCTGCGGAGCTGCGGGCGTCGGGGGTGGGCGTCGAGGCTGCAGGGATGTGTCTGCCCGCATTAGGATGGGGAGCTGGCCCTGTCCTAGCTCACTGCCCTCAGGGAGCCCACAAGTGGCATTTGGTATCGTATGTTGTGTTCTCTGGGGTTCTGGGGGTGTGTCTAAGTGAACAGCCCCCTGCGGCAGGGGACGGAGCCATGGAGTGATGGAACGATGGCAGGGATGGACTGTTGCCACCACTCAGATGCAGAGAGGGATGGCCTGAGCTCTGTCACCCTCAGGGCCCCGTGCCCCGTCCGGTCTCCCTGGTCAGGGTCCGTCGCGTGCGTGTCTGAGCACCACTCTGAGGACTTGCTGAGGACGAGGGCTGCTTCCCTCCACCCACGTTCCGGGAGGAGCCCCCGTGGGCCGGGCTCTCAGTGGAGCCGGTGGTGGGCGTGGGGTGTCTTGGCCCATCCTTGCAAATCTCCCAGGGGGTCTGTCTGGTTCTTGGAGCCCACCCATGGTCACAGCCACCTCTGAGGACCTTGGCTGTCACCCTTGGGACTCCTGGATTTTCTCATCTCTGTTTCTGGTCTGCGACGGTGAAAGTGAGTGTGAGGAGAGTGAAGGAAGCTGGGGAGGTCGTGCCCGGGCTTGGGAGGGACGGGTGGACGGACGGGTAGACGGATGGATGAATGGAGAGACGGACAGATTCATAAACGGGTGGGCAGAGGGGTGGACGGACAGGCCGAGGAAACGGGGACCAGCCCCCGTGGCCCCCGGGAGGCTCGGAAGGTGTCTGAGCGCCCAGGTGGGGGAGGGCCGGGTGTCCCGCCCAGGTGGGCGGAGCCAGTTCGCAGGGAGGGAGGCTGCGAGCAGGGAGGGGCGGGAAAGCCGGAAGGGGGGGCACCTCCTGCCCGGTGCAGTGGCCTGCAGCAGGAGTGGGGACGTCTCCGACAGCCCAGGTCACCGGGCAGGCTCACCCTCTCCAGACTTCAGCTTTATCTGTCGGTGCAGTGGGAGCAGGAGACAACAGGCCTGTGGCCTTCCAGGTGCCCCGAGACGAGGGCACAGGAGCCACCTTCGTGGGAAAGACGCCGCCAGATGGACCCGCAGTGACTCCCCCCTGGGGCAGGCGTGGTCCGTCCCATTGCCCCTCGGTGCTCCGGGCCTCGCGGCCGGGGACTGTGCTCGGACCGCCAGCGCCTCCTTACGTGGTGTCTGGATCTCAGGGTGCAGGAAACACACGGGGGGGGACATCTGTGCCCCTTGCAGTGGGTCAGGCCTTGGCGAGAGCAGGATCGGGGCAGCTTATTCTTTGTGTACGTAACGCAGGTCACTTTCCCGGAAGCCGCCTGGTCACTGTGAACTGTGTGTCGGGAACGGCCAGAGTTCTGAGTCGCCAGGGGACGTGGGAGACACTGCCCCAGCCCTTCAGTCCCCACAGGGCGAGTCCCTTGCCTGGGGGTGCAGCCCCCGCAGCCGTTACTGGCTGGCAGAGCTGTGCAGGTGCCTGTGCTGTGTCCCAGGGCTGCTGTGACAAAGTGACACAGACTTCGTGGGCTCGAAACAACAGGAATTCATTTTCTCACAGTTCTCGAGGCCAAGAAGTCTGAACTCAAGGTGTCAGCGGGCCCTCCCCGTGCAGGCTCCAGGCTCTGTCCCCGTCTCTGCCAGCCGCTGCTGGTGCCCGCGGCCTCGGTGCTCCTCGGCTCGTAGAGGCACCGCTCCAGCCTCTGCCCCGTCACAGCACCGTCCCCCTCCCTCTGTGTGCGTCCCCACGTCCAAATTTCCCTCTTCTAAGGACACCAGTCGGCGTCCCCAGTCCATGCCCTAATCCAGGGTGACCTCATCTTACCTTGCTCACATCTGCAAAGACCCTCTTTCCCAGCAAGACCGCGCTCACAGGGACCGGGGGTCAGGACGCGGACGTATCTTTGAGGGGGACGCAAGCCTGTGGCAGTGCTGCTCCCGTGAACCCAGCTGGCCTGCCGGCCGCGGGGAGGGACCCCCACCCGAGGTCGCGCTGTGGCGTTCGTTTAGTGCCTGGTTTCACTGCTTTGCATGTTGGATCCTGGGCCTGTGGGGCCCGTGCTGTGTCCCTCATGCTTCCTGGCTCCCCAGGGAGCGGCCTGGTCCGTGTGGGGGCCCCTGGGTGCCCCCCGCACAGGCTGTGTTCAGCACCCCGCTGTGCCGCGTTGTGGGATGGCAGCTAGAGAGACCCCCTCGCCCCTGCCCAGGGATTTGCAGCCAACAGCCGTGGCCTTTCATAAGAAGGGTGGGACTTCCTGGTGTTTAAATGTCCCCTTCTTAGTTCACTTTCCTCATGGGGCACGGTCCAGATCGACCTTAGCCCAGCGTGAACCTGTGGTCTCGGGTTCCAAGTGTGCCGGACGCAATCGGGTCCCAGAGCGGCAGCAGCCCTCCCTGGGCAGGGAAGTCAGTGCCCTGAGAAAAAGGCCATTTGTAGCCATTGCAAAGGCTCCCTGGGGCTCGGGTGAGGACGCCTGGCCCCTGCCAGTGTGGGGTCTCCCTGGCTGTCTCTCTCTTCCCTGGGGGCAGCAGCAGGGGGCCCTGGACCCCCTCCTGCCACCCACTCCCCCATTGGTGGGTGCTCGCTGGTCCCTGGCTGAAAGAGAGTGCGTGGTTCCGTGGGCTGGGGCGTGGCCTCGGCAGCTGTGGGCGGCCCCGTGTCACCCAGACTGTGCACGGATGCCGCCGTGCCTGCCTGTGTGTCCCTGCCCAGCCAGGCCGGGTCACTGCGTGGCACCGCGCTCCCTACAACAGAGCAGTTATCTTGCTTCGTCGGCCCGTGGGCGGCAGCCAGTCCTGCAGCCAGGAAGCGGGCCAGCCTCCAGCGCCCGTGTGGGCTCTCGCCGCCAGCCACCGCGTGTTTGTCCTCGGCCGGCGGCTCCCGGGGAAGGCCCATGAATCACTGGGCGAGGCGACGGGGGGTGGGGCTGGCGGGCAGAGGGCGCCCTCGGACGGCTCGGCCTGGGCCCCCACCCCCCTGCCCACCCAGGCCACCACGGGCTGGCACTGGCCCCGGAAGGAGCTGGGGGCCTGGAGTCCGGACCGACTGTGTCGTCCCTCCCAGGGGGCAGGGCAGGGTGGCACCAGGAGACGGGCAGCCTGCAGTGCTCAGCTGCTGTGCACTTGGGACTTATTCTTTCCTGTCCCTGCAACCCAGAGCCTCGAGGGGAAGCTGAGTCCCCCTGGGAAACCGCCAGCCTCGGCCCCAGGCGTGGGCCTCGCCCTGGCACCACAGCGAGCTGGCAGCCGCGGGTCTCAGCGCAGTCTCTTTAGATCGGAGCAAGAGTCCGGAACTTGGGGCGAGCTGGGGCTGACTGCTGGGTGGGGGTGGGGCAGCGGGCCTGTGTGGGGGCTTCCTGGGCTCCAGGTGGCCAAGTGACCAGAGCAGGTGGCAGCAGCAGGTCCTCTGGTGTGCCCGAGCCCCCCCTCCGGCCCTCCCCTGCCCTAGTCGCCCCAGGGGTCGGTGACCCTGTCTTTAAGGAGTGTCTCGTTCCCTCGTGGCTGGAAAGTCCTTCCAGGGCCGTGGCCGCCTTCCTGGCCGCGAGAGGCTCCTCCCCTGCCCGCCGTCCCGCTGGCCCCTGGGCCGCGCTACCATCTTGTGTTCGAATAACCCGCACCAGGAAGGCCAAGCTCCGAGCTTCCGGATGGCCCCGGGGCTGCCACCGGCTCCCTTGGCGCGTCTGTCCCTGGAGCCCCGGCGAGCGTCCTCGGGCCTTGGCGGGGACTTGCGTCGCTATCTCGCCATCCAGGCCCGCTGGACGCCGGCCCGCGTCTGGGTTTGCGTCTCTCGTGCGGCGCGTCCAGCTCGGGCGGATTTGGGATGTTTTTCCAGGGGGGCCCCTAGGAAGACGCCGCCCGGCCTGTGCATGGGGCCTTGTCTGCCCCCGGGCAGCGGGCGGGAGCGGGACCCGGCATAATGTCAGCCCCTGGGGTCCTGGCTTTGGCTGTTGCTTTATTCCCGGTGGGCCCGGCAGGGATGCCGGCTCTGCCTCGCAGGGCCCCCCAGGGAGGGTGAGGGTGGTCACAGCCCGCAGCAGGTGGCCCGTGTCCCCTCTCCCCTCCCTCCTGCTGGGACAGATGAAGGCCTCCAAAAGCCCCAGCACCCCGTCCTTGTCCCCCCCAACAGCAGCAGCCCCTCCCCTCTCCCATGTGACACATCAGCCCCTCTCGAGGGACAGCTCTGGGAGGGGCTGCGCCTCTCCCCGCCCCGCAGGGCCCAGGGCCCCGTAGCTGCTCAGCAAACACGCGTGTGCGTCCGGGATACTGTCCTCTGGGGAGAGCGCATCCTTTCTGTGAACGCAAAGTCACGGAGCTTGTGGCTGGGGGGTGGCGGTGACTTAACCGTGAGCCGTGGAAGATGCTGTGTGTGTCTCATTCTTGTCACTGCCTTTTTTTTTTTAAGTTTGTGTCCCGAAATGAGGCCTGCTTGCTTCTGGAAGGTAGAAGTGTTGTCTAAGGTTTGGAGGGTGTGAATGACACCTCTGTCCAGGGAGGACCCCCCCCCCCATCCCGGGACCCTCAAGCCGGCTGCAGACGGCCCCACCGCGTGCTGGCGCCTCCCGCCTTGGCCCACTGGGCTCCGCTGAAGCCTGGGAGGTGGGTGCTCCTGTCGCCCCCACCCCAGGAAGGGGTGGCCCAGGGAGGGACCCAGGTCCTTCATCCCAAGCCCCACGGTTTTGTGTCTTGTGGCTGCCGGAACACACACCTCCAAACACAGAGCAGCTTAGACAACTCGGATTTGTCGTCTTACAGCCGCGGGGGTCGGAAGTCCTAAGATCAAAGCGCTGGCGGGGCTGGCTCCTTCTGGAAGCTCAGACACCCTGTCCCTTGCCTTCTCCAGCTTCTAGAGGGGTCTGTGCTCCTTGGCCTGCGGCCCCTCCCTGCTCTTCCAAGCCACAGCCGCAGCCTCAGTCTCTCTCGGACCCTGACCTCCTGCCTCCCTCCCGAAAGGACCCTGCGCACACACAGGGCCACCTGATGCTCCAGGGTCACCTCCCAGCGCAGAATCCTTCATCACACCTGCAAAGCCCCCTTTGCCATGGACGGTCCCGGGGATCAGGACGTGGACATCTTTGGGGTTCCCATCTAGCCTGTCACAGCCAGGCAGGGAGGAGCAGCCGCTGCTTCCTTGAGCCACTCGCTCGGTGTCAGTGCCAGGGGGAGATGGGGACACCTGGAGGACAGCTGCTGGGGGCTTTGGGGACCCTCCTCTGAGCCTCATATCCTTTCTCCCTGTGGTCCTCAGCCCTTGCTCTGGGACTCTGTGACTGGCCGGGACGGGGCTGCTGGTGACCCTCGTCCACAGGCCTTTGCCAGACGTGAGGACAGGGGTGCGCCCGGCCTCGGGGCTCCCGGGGGTGGGGCTGCTTTGCAGGTGCGGGGTCTGTAAGATGCCAGGTCTCGGGGTAGAGAGGTGACCATGTCGCCAGCCTTAAGGAGTCTCCTGGTCTGGGGGTGACAGACACGCAAAGGGTCGCAGCAGTGGAGGCTCCAGGGGCCCCATGGAGATGCCAAGGACACAGGGAGCTGGTGCCTGCACGGGTCTCACCCGGCCGTGTGAGGAGCTAGAAGGATGTTCTGGAAGGACGGGATAGGGCACGTGAGCCACGGCGCAGAGGCAGCTGGTGTTGCGTGCAGGGGCAAGACCGGCGGGAGGTGCCTTGGCCCTGTGGGTGGCAGGGACAGCCTGGGGCAGGGACAGGCGCTGCGGGGAGGGGACGTGGGGAGTGAGGGGGAGGGCGCGGGAGCCCCTTGGGGCGGTTCCAGCCGAGGACGAGTCCCTCCGCCACCCCGGGCCCAGCATCAGCGCCTGTGACCCAGAGGTGCTGCCACCGGCCCCGGGCGCGGTGACGCTGGTGTGAGGGGGGCCTGGTGCCGTCGCCCGATGTGACGCATGGGTGCTGGCGGTTTGTGTCGCCTTCCTGGAGCTGCCCTAACCGCACCGCAGCCCGGGGGTTTGGAACAGCAGGAACTGATCCTGTGTGCGGAAAAGCAGGATGGTCCCCCTCACGGCAGCGCACGTCACAGCTTTCTGTGACAGGGGGCCTGTTCTAGACCGAGCTGCAGCCACACGGTGGGCGTGAGGGGGGCCGGGGTTGCCACTTGGCTCAATTCTTGTCACTGCACATGGCAGCGCCCCGGGTGGCTGGCGGCTCCGTCTGGGCCTTAGAACAGGGTCCTGGGCGTGGTGCACGTGCCCAGGGCCAGGTGTGCGGGGTCCTGTGACCTGGGTGGCCGCAGGTACCTGAGGAGTGGGTCCTGTGACCTGGGTGGCCACGGTTAACCCCTGCACCCCTTCAGCTCACGTCTCCGGAGGCCCCCCTTGATCACCTGGTGGTCGGACCCCTCTCGAGCTCTCATTGCGCAGACGGGCACAGCCCCCCACAGCTGGGAACACGAGAGAGAGAGGGGTCCTGGCAGCGAGCTCGGGGACCCTCTGCTCTGTTCGCCGTGGCGACCACAGCACCGAGCCCAGGCCGGGCATGCAGTCGGCACTCAGTAAATGAGCTGCGTGGACTCGGCGGGTCCCCGAGCTCACGGGGCACCTGCGGCTGCAGCAGAGGCCGGTGGGGCGTGGCCTGGCCGGGACCCCTGCTGTCCTAGCACGGGCTAGTCAGCCCCCAGGTGCTGCCGCAGGACAAACATCCCCATCGCGATGGCCTTAAGCAGCAAGGGCTCCTTCGGGCTGCCGCTGCACGTTTTCACTCTGGATTGGCCGTGATGTCCCACGTTCTGCCCTTTGGGGACACCGAGGGTCTGAGGCTGGTGGAGAAGCCACATCGAGAGTGTTGGTCCAGAGCACGAGGGGGGGTCTGAAGGATCCCGCACGGGTGGTGATGTCCTTGGCTCAGAGGTGATGAGTGTCACAGGTAGATAAGCTGTGTGTCCCCCGCCCACACAGGGCCGGGCAGTGTGGACCCCCAATGGGCGTGGAAGGCAGAGGTGGGCCTGGCTGACGGGGTCAGTGTGAGGACCCCCAGCTCCAGTCCTGGCTCGGAGCCGGGCTCAGGCTGCGTCTGACGGGGAGAAGGGGTGACCTGCAGGGCCGACAGCCTCCTGTCTCATCCTGTCCTGGGTGAGGGCCCTGCGGGCCGCCCCTGGGCTTAGTGTTGCTGAAGGGCTCTCCAGCGACGGGGTTGTCCTGGCTTGTGGGGGCGGGGAGGGGTCTAGACAGACAGCACTTCGGGGGGAGGGTGGGGAGGGGGAGGCAGAAGTGTCCCCGTGTTGGCTTGAGGGAGGGGCCCCAGAGGCCCCACGTCTGTGTTTTCAGATCAGTTTGGGGTAGAGATGGGAGAGGGGGTGCTGGGCATCCTTAGGCCCCTCCCTGTGCGTGGAACTGGGGAGGGGTCCTGGTGGTCTTTGTTTCTGTCGGGAATAGAAATTTGGAGACAGACCAGAGAAAGAACTTCCCAGCATGGAGCTGGGGATGGATTTGGGAAGGTGCTTTGTGTCTACCTGAAGGGGCTTCTCTGAGGGGCTGTGGGTGGCATCTTTGCCCCAGTTTTCTCTCTTCCGGCCCTGCCAGGAATCTTCCAGTTGCAAGTGCCAGGGAGTGGCTCAAATTGTCTCAAGCCACAAACCGGATTTGCTGGTGCTCACAACCGAGCAGCCACAGCTTCGGGCATGATGTGACCCGGGCACTTGAGATGTTGGCAAGACTTGACCTTTCGCTGACCTTGACCCCAGCTCCCCGTGGTGTTGCTTCATTTCCAGCTGGGGTTTCCACCCCACCCCCCTCAGTCTTTGCCACTGCGGGGGGCTTTCCCTGAGCTCCGCCAGAAAACCGGGGTAGGGGTCTCGCTGGCCCAGAGTGAGTTACCTGCCCGTCCTCGTCCTCGGGAAGGTGTGGGGCTGTGCCCAGAACGGGGAGGGGGTGGGCAGGTAACACTAGGGGCCCCCACCCAGCCTCCTGAGGACGTGTGCTACTCCCACTGGCTTCCTGCAGCCCTCCGCAGGCCGGCCAGCTCCCACCTGTGTGTCCCTGTCCGGGCAGGCACGTCACAGGGTCTCCCCACCCCCCTGCAGGCTGCCCCAGCCTTGGGCGGTGCCGAGAAGGGATTTCAGCCCGCGGGGGCGTCCCACGAAGGAGCCCAGGGCTCTGCGGCTGGCACCAGGGCCTTGGCCTGTAGTGAGGCCATCACCATGTCCCCTGGGCGAGAGCTGGGATGTGGGGGGGCGGTGGCATCGTCGTGTAGCCGAGGGGCTGCCTGACCCCGTGTCTGTGGCTCTCCCCACAGCTGCCCTCCCTCCTCCCAACGCCGCCGGCGCCCGAGATGAGAGCCCGGCTGCTGCCCGTGTGCTTTGGGGAGAGCATCAAGGTGGACCCGGAACCCTCGCATGAAATCCGGTGAGTGGGCTCGGCGGGGGCAGCTGTGTCGTAGCCAGAGATGAAACCGATCTTACTGAAGAGACTGTGACCCCACGGCCCGGCCTCTCCACCCCCAACCCACTGTCCCTTCTCCCCCGACAGCCTGGCTGCTTTTTAAGTCTAATTTCCCAGGTGGTTTGGAAAGTGATAAATGTCCTCCTCCTGCCAGGTTGTGAGGTGCCTGTACCCAAAGCAACAGGCAACTCGGGACCCTTTTCCCCTCAGTGGGTTGGGAACACTGACTTGCTGGGTCCTGGGGGACTGTAACTTCAGCCCTGCACACCACCAGGAAGTCACGGTGCTGGGGGGTAGGTGACCTCTGGATTTCGGTTAAGGCGACCCCCCCCGGAACCTCCCTGCATGGGAAGGTGGGGTGCAGGGTCTGGGGGTCCTGCACCCCCCCACCCATCCACGGGGCTTTCCAGATGACTTTGTGTCAAATGGGGCCGGCCACGCACACGAGCCCTGCTGCCCCCACCAGCTCTGCATGGAGTCCCGGGGTTATTTTTTTCCCCCCAGACAGCCCTCACTCTTAGTTTTTACAATGGAAACCACACGCAGGAGCCCCAGCAGTGGTGGATGAGGCTCGGGCCAGCCGTCACATACGTTTATTGACCGTCTGTGGGGACACAGTGGGGAACGAGGCAGGTGCGTCTCCCCTCCTGGACCCTCCAGTTGGGGTTCCCGGAGCCCAGCAGGTGGGACTGGGCAGTACCAGGGGGTCACTCGTCTAGGATGTTAAGGGGGCCTTTTGGGAAACCTATTTTGATTCAATCTCAAACTTACCAAAAAGTTGCGAGGAGAGTCCAAGCAACCCTTGGGTGCCCCATAACAGGTTCTCTAGCTGTTTACACTCGGCCCGGTTGGAGGGGAGACTGGTGCCGTTCTGCCCCCGAGCCCCCATATAGTTCAGTGCGTTTCCTAAGAACAGGGACATCCTCTTCCATGACGGCAGCACAGCTGTCACAAGTCAGGAGCCACAGCGGCACCGTCTCATCCACACTCCGTGTCCGGATTTCAGCCGTTGTCCCCATAACGTCCTTTTAGGGCCTTTTTCTTCTCTCTGATTCAGATCCAGGCAGGGTCCCGCGTTGCACCGAGCTGTCCTGTTAGTCCTCTTCCTGCTGGGGCAGCTCCTCATTGTCCCTGTCCTCGACCTTGGCCTGTCTCAGTCCAGGGTGGGGGTGGGTGACAGGGCCGTCCCCGGCTGTGCTCACCTCTCCTCCTCTCCCCAGCTGCAACTCCGAGGTCAAGTACGCCTCGGAGCGGCACTTCCGGGACAAGGTCTTCTACGCGCCGGTGCCCACTGTCACAGCCTACAGCGAGACGATCGTGGCGGCGCCCAACTGCACGTGGCGCAACTACCGCAGCCAGCTGACCCTGGAGCCGCGCCCGCGCGCCCTGCGCTTCCGCAGCACCACCATCATCTTCCCCAAGCACGCGTGCCGCTCCTTCCGGACCACCCTGCACTGCAGCCTGGGCCGGCCCCGCCGCTGGTTCACCTCCAGCGTGCAGCTGCAGCTGTGCCAGGACCCCGGGCCCGGCCTCCCGCGCCCCGCCGGGCCCTAGCGCGGCCGGTCCCGGGCAGTGGACGGGCCGGGAGGGCGTGATGGGCTTGGCCCGGCGCCTGGGCAGGGCCGGGGAGGCCGCAGCGGGGACTGAGGCGGTCCCTGGCCCCCTGCCCTGCCCCACAGGCTGGGCCGTGAGAGCCCCTGTTCCACGTGGAGGACCCAGTGAATGCGCCTGTGGGGGCACGCGCAGCTCTAGGCAGGGCCCCCTCAGGGCAGCGAGAGAAGAGAGTCCGCGGGCTGCCCTTGGAGCAGAGAACAGCCCCGTCCGGCCGGGGGTGCCCACCGCAGCCCCCCGTGGGTCCAGGCTGGTGGCCGAGGCTGGGTGAGGGGAGAGGGTGCTGTCCTGCCATGGAGCGTTTGCAAAGCGGGCCTTTCGCACGTGCACAGCTTGTGCCCGCGAGGCCCGGCCCAGGCGACGCTGATCCCAGGGCTGGGGGGGTGGTGGGGGCCGAGGGAGGTGGCCTGGGAGGTACCTTGAGCCATAGCCGTGCCAGTGTCCTTGGCATCCAGAACCTCACCCCGGGTGGCCCCAGCCGAAACTGTCCACGCACGGCTTTCAGGACATCAGAGCCAACCGTCGCTACTACCTGTGTGTGCCCCATCTGGACTCGGGGTCTGAGTACAGCTGTTGGCTTAGGGACACCGTGGAAGCCACCTGTGCAAGATTGAGTCTATGTGACAACGTGTCACCCCCTCCCCCAGCACTGCGGGTTCCCCCTTGCCTGCCTGACACGGGGGAGGAAGACCGCGCAGGGGACAGGCCAGACGGGCTGGGCACACACAGGAACACCCTGGAGCTCTGCTGTGGCGATGCCCCTCTGAGCCCTCCTCCCTCGCAGACCCCAGTGCCCCCGGCCGTGGGTGGCGGCTCCTGCCACCCCTCAGGGGTGGGGAAGGCCCTGGGGACTCCGGCTCCTCCGTGGGACTCAGCTCACGGCCCAAAGGGGCAAAGTGACTGATATATTTTTATATATCCACACAGTGCGTTTTCTCTCCAGGGATGCTTTCTGATTAGCAAATAACTTAAGAAATTGATTATCTTAATAAAATGTGCAAACCGAAAGGGACTGCCACTTGGTTTCTGAGACCCTCAATCCCACAGGGGATGAAGGGGTGACACAGTCCCAGGTGGGGTTCACTCGGGCCCCCTGCTGTTCTTCCCACTGCCATTATGTCCCAGGAGACCCTGCCTCCCCACCGCTCCCAGGGGACAGGGAGGGACTCAACCCCCTACCCATAGGCAGCCTTGGGGCCACACAACAGCCAGTGGTAACAAATGCAGAGGTGGCAATGGGGCGTGGCTCCTTGGAGGGGCCCCAGCCTCTGCCTTTCTGGTGTGTGCTCAGGATTTGAGCTCAACCACCCAGCCCCCACTGGTCCCTGGAGCAGAGCAGGTGGCCTTGGGCACCTTAGGGGTGGTTTCCCTCCTCTCGCCCCTGGGAGGGACTCCCGAGTGCAGGAGGGGAGAACACTGGAGCCGGGGACAGTGTCCTCAATGAGTTGGAAAAGCAGACGAATTTGCCCCGGGGCGCTGGACTTGGTGGGGGCTGGGAACAGCTCAGCTGAGGGGAGGGGAGGAGAGGAGTGACCTCCGGAGGTCCAAACCCCAGCCTGGCCGGGGGTTAAATGAGCCAGAGTGATGAAGCTGTAATGGCTAACTCAGGGCACCTGCTGGCTTCCAGGGACCGTGCGGTTTCGCTCATGCCATCCCTGCCCACTGAGATGGGCACTACCGAATCTCCTACAACGGAGAATGCGAGGCACAGAGAGGTTCAGTAGCTTGCCCAAAATCACACAGCTAGTAGGACGCAGAGCCAGGCTCTGAGCCCAAGATCCCTGACACTCTTAACCGCTGGGCCGCCTGCCTCGGTGGGGAACGACCCCGAGCAGGCCATGGGGTGGCGAACACCAGGAGAGGCAGCGTCAGGGACAGGTTTACCTTCACGGAAGGATGAAGCTTGAGGCCTCAGCTGTTCCGTGTGGTCGAGCAGGACGGCAACGCCACTGCAGGAGCGCCGAGCCCTCCGCCCCTGCTTTAGCCACGGGATTTGGGCAAACACCGGCGACCGTGTCCTCCATCCGTGCAAGCTCAACTCCGCAGCTTGGGTTTCTGTCACAGCCTCGGTCTCTCACCACCTCCAGGGAAAGCTGGGCTGGGCTTCCCGACACAGTGACGGCACCGATGCGTCCGGCGGACACGGAGGGGCCCCGGGATCAGTGCTCGCTCCCGAGCCCGGGCGAGACTGCCGGATGCGCACGGGGTCCGAGTTGCTCCTGCTGGTTCTGTTCTTCTCTCCTTCGTCCAGTACGGGAGGGACCCCCAAAACCTGTTACCCTCCTCGCCCCACCTCGGCATCCGCTCTCCCAGCGAGCAAGCGCCCCCGAGCGCCAGGCCTGGCTCTGCCCTGCAGACGCGTCTCCCTTGCCTGGTGGGGCCGGAGCCCAGCCTGCCTGCACTTCCGTCGGGAGATGCCACGTCGCATCTTTCAGCATCTGCAATGTGGCCGCAGGTCCCCAGTTCCCAGGCCTGAGAGCCAACACGCGGTGCCCCCTGCAGATAGGAGCCCCCACCACCCACATCCGCTGGACTCGACGTGGGTCCCGTCTTCCTCCCCAAAGCACACGTGACAGGAACCACGGCCCTGGCACCAACGCACACGATGCCCTGACTCTGCCCGGCCACACTGAGAGCGTTTCGGGGCCCAACCCCAGCTCGTGTCCCCACAGCCAAACACCCCGGCTTTGTGCCCGACCCATAAATGACGACTGAGTTCGCTCTGACGGCCTCCCAGCCTCTCGGGGACAGAACGGCCAGAGAACGCTGCCACCAGGTGCCGGCTGATTGATGGATGTATCCCAAAATACGCCAATAAGAGTCACTATGGCCAGACCACCTGCGGTTCCCCCTCCCCCTCCATAAACCCATCTGTCTTTGTTCCCTCCACACAGGGGAGTTAACGGCGGCTGCGTGAGAGGCGTAAATGGCGTTTAGTGCCAGTCACTCCTCATAGCAGTGTCATCACCCCATTCTACAGACGAGCAAACTGAGACCCAGAGGGGTCACATGGCTTAGCCGGGCTGGCAATGCCCATGGCCCCCTCGCCCCGTAAGTGGCCCGGCCCGGTGCCCCTCCCCAGGGCGAGGGGGCTCCGCTGTCCATGCACCCCCGTCCTGGTCCCACGCTGGGCCCCCCGCCTGCGTCTCCCTCACCATCCAGTCGGCACCTGGCAGCCCACGCCACCCTGATTCCAGAAAACCAGCAGATTACCTGACTGGCAACTGCTCGCCTTCGCGGGGACCCTGGGCCCCGCTCACTCAGCCCAGCCACCGCGGGGCCACAGCGTCCCTGGCTGGGCCTCACCTCCCAGCCTGTGTCCACTCTCAGCCTATCCCTGCCCCAAGACCTGCCACCTCCAGGAAGCCACCCTGCCTGCTCCAGTTTATCTGTGTCATCCCAGGACTACTTGTCCTGAGCCAACCTATTGCCTTGGGGACAAGTCCGTTCCTGCCCCGGGGATGGCCACTCTTCCGGCTCATGCACCAGGCCTCCTCCTCCAGAGCCTCCGAGCCCTTGCTGGAGGCCTCCTGGTCAGACGGGAGGGAGGTGCCAGGTTCCAGGTGAGGGGCCGGCTGCAGCCTTGGGCTCTGCCCCTGCCACCGTGTCAGTCACACCTGGTTGCTTGTCAAAAACGCAGATTCACAGGCCCCACTCTGGACTTCGAGAATCAGACCCTCTAGGGGGACCGAGGCATCTGCGTTTTAACCAACTCCCCAGTGTCCTAAGACATGGTGACATTTGCCAACAACTGTCCTGTACAAAGCACTTGCTAGTTCAGCTCAACACAGATGCCAGGGAGGTTCAGAGCCAAAAGCAGGGTCAGCCAGGGAAATACAAGAGCTCTGACCCCCAAGGGGTCCCGTCTGGTTTGAGACAAGTGTAGCTCGTGCTGCGCTAACATATTCCCAGAGAACAGAGGAGATGGAGCAAGACAGTGAGTTCTTAGAGAAAGTAATGCCCCAGCGGGGTTTTGGAGCATGTGTAGGAGTTTTCCAAGGAGACAGGGAACAAGGGGGCGGGACGACCTCTTTGGGGATTTAGGACCGACTGGGAAACAGAGGGGACCCTCTGAGGGCAGCAGGAGGCCGTGAGCTCCCCCTGTACCCTACAAACGCCCCCGTGTCGGGTCTGGGCCGCTGGCTGTCAGAGAAGACACGCAGAGCTACCAAGTGGGGCCAGCTCGGAGGCACAGAGACGGGGCTGGCAGAGATGACCGCGGGGGCTGAGGCCTGTGGTCCCCCCCACACAAACCAGGTCTCACCGCAGCTGAGAGGGGCCGACACCTGACCGCCCGGGTTCCCGGTGGGGCAGGTCTGAGCCCCGGGGGAAGGAGGCCCCGCCCACGGCCGGGCCCTGAGCCTGCCCCACACTGCCACCTGCCCGCCGGCCTCGGAACTACAGCCGGGCGCCAGGCCTGGCCCTGTCACTCATCGGGCCCACTGCAAAGAGACCAAGGTCCAGAGAGTGCCCAGAGCAGCCCGAGGCCACGCAGAACCCGGCCACAGCCCAGGGGCCACACGCAGGACCCGGCCACAGCCCGGGGGCCACATGGAAGACCCAGCCACAGCCCGGGGGCCACACGCAGGACCCGGCCACAGCCCGGGGGCCACATGGAAGACCCGGCCACAGCCCGGGGGCCACAAGCAGGACCCGGCCACGGCCCGGAGGCCACATGCAAGACCCGGCCACGGCCCGGAGGCCACATGCAAGACCCAGCCACAGCCCGGGGGCCACACGCAGGACCCGGCCACGGCCCGGAGGCCACATGGAAGACCCGGCCACGGCTCAGAGGCCACGCAGGACCCAGCCACAGCCCAGGGGCCACACGCAGGACCAGCCACAGCCCGGAGGCCGGGCCCCGCGTGTCCCAAGGGTACCAGTGAGGCTGAGTGAGGCCCGAGGACACAGTGGCCTCCGCCGCCCTCCAAATCCCGTGGCACCAGTCTCCCCAGCGCGGGAGGAGAGGCCAAAGTCAGACACTGCCTGAGGGCAGGGACCCCTGGCCGGACGCCGTGGCCCTGCTCCCAGCCCCTCGGCAGCTCTGGCGCCGTTTCCGGGTGGGCCGAGGGGCGGGACCCGGGCTGCCTGCGCCCGGAGGCTGAGGGACGGGGCTCGGGGGAGAAGCTGGACCCCAGAACCCCGGGGTCCCCAGGCTTAGCACGACTCAAGGGGAAGAAGAGCATGAACGCCCCGCTGTGCAGACGGTCCCCGGCTCACACCGCCCGCACCGAGGGGCAGGGCAGTGCGCCCAGGGTCCCTGGCAAAGAACCGTGGCCCGAGGCTCTGAGACACGCACACCAAGACCACAGAGGTGGGCGGGCGGCTTTCTCCGCCCAGGCTGTCGGGGGTTGCGCTCTCCCGGCTCTGCTCAAAGCAGCCGTCAGAGCAGAGGGTCCATCTGTTCCTTAGTGTGATCGCAGCACGCAGGGGTGACGCGAAATCATCTCACGGCCAGAAACTGGTGGGCCTTTCAGACATCATGGGTGTGAGTACCTGTGCTCACCACAGGTGTGAACATCCGAAACGCCCACTGTGGGTGTGACTATTCGGTGCCCTCGTGGTGACATCCTTACCCAGGGTGTACATACTGACCAAGGGGACAAGCCCCTGGTGAGTCGGGGGCATACAGCCTGGCCCTGCAGGGTCACACTCCCGTCATCCCCCCAAATCCCGCCACCTGGCCGCCCAGCCTTAGGTAGAGAAGAAACCTTGGTAGCTCGAGTATAATTCGCTTTTTAATTAGAACGACGTGTGTAAATGACAGAACACCACAGCCTTGCGCAGACGGCGGCCACAGAATACGCGTCAAATTCATTCTGCCCAAGGAGGGAGGGAGGGAGGGAGGACGCGGAGGGGCTCGTGGGCCGGTGGCCTCGCCCCTTGGTCCTGTGAACGATGGGGTCGCCGACTGCCAGCCTGCACACGCCTCGACCGGGAGCAGAGGTCGAGCACAGCAGCAACACTGGGTTAAGTCCCTCCTTGCGTAAAACATCTGAATTAATTCATTGAAGGTATCAAAAATATACCCTGTAAACCAATACATCATTTACACCTGCCTTTCCTTCCCACCGCTGCGGCCACGATGCGTGAAAACGACAGTCCGGTTCCTCGAAGCGTCCACTCGCCCCAGGCCGCACCCGGCCCTGCAGTCTGCCCACCTGGCCCGACTCGGCTTCCAGCGATCTCGGGGGCTGGGGCAGCCGTGGGGACTGGAGCAAGCGCGCCGGGGGCTGGACAGGGCGTGTGTCCGTCTGTCCAGAGCGCTAAGCGGGACGGGAGGCGGAGGGAGGGTGTGGGGGCTGCGAGCTCAGTTTAGACTTTGGTTCCAAATGCATTAGGGGGAGGCAGTGGCATGGAGGTGCGTGTCGTCCTGCTTTGGGTCCCTGGCCGCCCCGGCCACCTGCGTGTGGCTGCCACACGCCTGCTGCGCCCCCTCCCCGGCTCCCTCCCCTCCCCTCCCCAGCACCAGGTAAACATCCCCTGAGTAAGGTCACTGCACAGGGCCAGCCCGGGGCGGGAGTCTTAGTTAAGGCTTTAGACAGGCAAGGATGCCGGCTCTGGACGGACGGACGGACGGATGCGCAGGCGGACTCAGGGGCTCCTTCCTCAGCGGGGGGAGTCGGCGGCCGCCCCACTCCTCCCCGGGCTGCTCCTGCCACTCGCCGGGGCCTGGCGCCACCCCCCACCCCGTTCTGAGTCACTCGCTGTCAGAGAGTGTCTCATACTGTGAGCAGAGCAGGGGCTTGGGCTCCTCGTCCCAGGCGTGGTGGGGGCCGGCGAGGGGGCCGCTGCCCGCGGCGAGGCCCGGCGGGGGCGGGGAGGCCATGACACCCGCCTGCAGCCGCATGATCAGGGGGTTGTAGGGGAACGGCGTGGAACCTGCGGGTGAGACGGGGAGAGGCCCGGGGCCTCTGTGAGCGGCGCAGCCCCCGCCGGCCCCTGCCCCTCACACCGGGCACTGGGGCCTCGGCCCCCGGCCCCGCTGCCAGCCCAGCCCCTTCTAAGTCTCAGAAAATGTCTCAAAACTGCTTCTACCACTTCCACACCCATCCGAGGCCCTGCCGCCTCGCGTCTGGACTGCAGCTGCAGCCTCCACGCCGTCCCCACGCTGTCCCTTCTGTCTGTTTTCCTGGAACCTCTGTGACCCGGCCCCTGTGCACAGCCCCTGCACGCTGTCCTCCTGGCACCTCTCGGACCCTCTGTGTGCTCTCCGGGGAGCCCTAGTGGCACCCCCTCCTTCCCTCCGCCCGCACCCCTGACCAAGCATCCAGACCCCAGCCGGCCAGGCCCGGGCCAGCACCTGTGAGCTCCGCACGCAGTAAGTGCTCAGGTGCTCGGCCCCCGGAGGCTCCGCGCCCGGCCCTGCCCCCGCCTGCCGCCCACCTGCGGACGAGGGCCGGTCCTCCCACACGCGGTTGGTGAGCGGCGTCCGGCGGTTGCAGTCTCCCTCCGAGTGCACCGAGGACACGGAGGGCGGTCGGTCCCCAGACGCCAGGCCCGGGGCCGGGGACTTGGCTTTTCGGCTGCTGGGTCTGCCAGAGACCTTGGTCTTCCCGCCACCACCTGCAGGGGGACAAGGTGGGAAGGGGCTATGTTGGACCCTGAAGACGGCACCAACCCACCCTGCGGCGGGGCAGCAAAGGCGGCGGCGGGGTGGGGGGGAGAGGGGAGAGGCCCTGCCACGGCCCACGCAGAGGGAGAACGTGAACCCGCCTGCCCCGGCGGGAAGCCAAGGAGGTCGACCAGACGGCCAGCCCCAGCCGTAGCCTGGAACCTGGAGGTCGGCTCCTCTCGCGGGGTGGGGGGTGGGGGAGGGCTGACGGTTCACAACACGCCCTCAGCCTGCCCTGCAGCCCACCCAGCCACCCAGGGGCTGCGACCCTGAACGTGAAAACCGGAGGCCCCGTGCAGACAAGCCAGGACCCCCAAGCCCAGGCCTGGCCCCACGTACGGCCCAGAAACTTATTTGTGGCTTCAGCGTCCCAGTCGGACACCTGGCCCCAGATCTCTTTGCTCGGCTCCTGCTCTGAAGCACAGGGTGGGGACTGGCCCCTCTGGCTCCTGACCCTTGGGGTGACACAGACACCAGGCTCCTCCCCGCCAGGCCCGAGAACCAGCTGCGGATGCCCATGGTGGGCCCACAGGTGCAGAGCCCACGGGCCCGACCACTGTCCCCCAATCCACACTGCATGGGTGGGTCCCGCACTCCAGCCTGGGGTCCCTCCCCGGAGACACAGACGGGCCGGGCCGGCCCCGCGGGAGGCAGGCGGGGTGGCGGGTAGCGGTGCTCAGCCTGGTGGGCGTGGGGGCCGGGGCGGGGGGTGCAGACACGCGGGGGTGCCAGCCCAGCTTCCGATTAGCCAACTCCAGAATGAGGTCAAACAGGCACAAAAATCAAGTCACAAGCTCCAAAGCTCGAGGGAGGTTGTCAGAGGCACGCGCAGGAGGGAGGATTAATGACACCGGGGAGGGGACAGACGGGGGCGGGGAGGCCTGCAGACCTGGCGAGGTGAGCGCGTGGTCGCTCCGTCCGTCAGCAGCGGTTATGGGCATAGCAGCGGGCAGGCTGGCACTGGCATTCAGAGCGTTAAAAGCATTGGCACTGAGCGGCGGGGGCTCTTCCCAATGGTCATATTTACCCATGAGTGCCTTTCTAATAATGGCCTCCAGCCCCATGTTGGTGCTGGCATGCTCCTGCACCGCCTGGCTCCTACAGGTCATGAGGCCTGGGAGAGAGACACACACACACGGGGACGGGAGGCGGGAGCCGGGGCCACGGAGAGAGAGGAGGGAGAGACACGGAGGAGAGAGAGAAATACACAGTGAGCACATTTCGGCAAAGCAACACGTTCACCTCCCGGTCCCGCCCGCCGCGGGCCCCTGCTGGGTGGGGAGGTGGGCGGCTGGGACCCAGGAGCCCTCGGGTGCTGCCGGGGAGGGGGCTTGGGGAGGCACGACACCCCCGGCCTCATTCCTACTCTGTCCCCTGGGACAGCAGACGTCCCCTCGGCACCCCCGATCCCAGCCAGGGACGTTTGTGTTTTTTTTTTTAAAATTCCAAGTGGCCATGACGACAGGGACGGGGGTGGGGAGTAGAGGGCTGTCCTGTCTGGGGAAGGGGCTGCTGGAAACTGGGACGAGCCAGAGCTAGGGGCTGCCAGGGGCTCGGGGAGGGGACCCACAGAGGGACAGTGACCTTGAGGCCTGGGTCTCGCAGCCTGCGGCCTGCCCCCCACGCGGGGCCCACCCAGGAGCCAGGAGGAGAAAGAGCAGAGACGGACGGTGAGGGGAGGGTCGTAGCCATGCAGTTACGTGCGTGCAGGGGACAGGGTGGAGGCAGAGACAATCACATGACCCCGTGGCCCGACCCTGGCCGGCCCCGCCACCCACCACCAGGACAAAGTGGTCGAACCAACCAGCCGGCCCTGAGCAGACGCTTCCAGACTCCCACTGTGCCGTCCCAGAAGCCTCTTGATGTTCCATTTACCAGCTGTTCCACCCCCCACCGAGAACTGCCGGGGACTCCTGCAAACCCACCCCGCCTGGCCCGTGCGTCTCTCCGTAATTTTGGTGAAACCAGACTTTGCTGTCAAAAGCTCCCAGTCAATTGCATCCCGTTCCCGCCTGGCGAGACTTTCGCGCATCTTAGAGCTTCCGCTCCGAGCCAGTGGCAGGAATACAAAGCGGTCACGCCGCGCGCCCCCCAGAACACACGCCTGTTTGGGAACTGCACCGACGCGAGGCTGGGAGTGACGCAGCTACTTTGAAAACCACGTTTCCGTGGCAACTGCTGCCACCGCCTTGCTTCTCTTTCCTCCCTTCTGGTTTCAAACGCCTTTCTACCCAGGACGGGCACTACGCCTTCTTCGCGGTGTCCCGGCTACGTGTCACCACCACTTAAAAGGTCCCAGCCGCGTTCGTCAGGCAAAAGCGAGATTCCAACAGGGCTGAGCGCCGGACCCACGGCAGCACCACCCCCGCGCCCTTCCCACGGTCACGAGGCTGTGACTCGGGGCAGCTGGCCCAGACGTGACGGATAAAGGCAAGGTCTGACACAGGCTAAGCAGCAAAGACCAGGGCCTGGAAACTTGGGGGGGTTTTGTGGACTACACTGCTTTAAAAAAATCACATGTGACTTACACAAGAGCATTAGCACAAATCGTCACTGTGCCACTCCACGAATTTCTACACACACAGACACCTGCGTGTCTAGCACCTGCATCAAGATTTGCATCATTCCGGAAATGCTCATTTCCAACCATCTTGTTTAGACCCAGTTGCCTCCTTGCCATTGCCGGAGCCTCTGCGAAGCCCCTGGTGTCTAGTCCCTGGGCAGACGGGGGCTCCCTTGCCGGGACCGCCACGTGGGGGCCCCGATTCCTCGATAGGACCCCAGTGACTGGCCTAGGCCCTCCACAGTCCCAGGGTTCAAGGCCCAGGAACGTCCCCCGGGAAGGTCAGCACACCTCCCCACCCCCCTCAGGCCTCAGGCTTCCCGGAAGGACCAGCGAGTCACCGAGCACATAGAGGGACACCCCGGCTCCTCAGCCCCGCTGAGCAGCGTCAGTCCGAGTCTGCTCTGGGACTGGTTACTGCCCCCCAAGACCCACCCACGCACTTCTCCAAAACCCCACGAGGACAGAGGCGGCGGGAATACACAACAGGGCCCTCTGAGAGGAGGGGGGTGAAACCCAAGGGCCCCTAAATCCAAAACGTCACGTAAGTCTTAAGTTTCAGCTTCAAAGCGCGTGCCGACTTCACACCCTCCCTGCCACCATCTGCGTTTGATTTGGAGGTGGCGGGAAAGGGCCCCCGCTCACGGGCTGGGATTTCCAAGTCAAATGGAAGCTGCGGCTGGAACACGCCCAGGTAGGCCCTGAAGGTCGCATGCCCGAGCCCAGGCCCCCCAGCCCCCGTCTCCGTCTGAGACCCGCCAGTGAGCGCGGCGTGTTTCCAGGTGGGGGGGGGGGTGTGTCCACCTGACGCTGCACGAGGGACCCTAACCCCGGACAGAGACCCCTGCCCAGCGAGGGCTCCTCCTGCCCCGGCCCTGCCTGCTGCATGACGCTACGTCCCGCCGCGGGGTTAAGTCGAGACCAGACTTGACCCAGGAAAGGTTCCTTGTCCCCGTGAATGGCTGGGGTGGGGCGGGGCGGGGCGGGGGAGGGGCGGCTGCCCGGCGGGCCGGGCGGTTACCTGCTCCGGTGATGGCCGGCATGTTGAAGATCTCGGTTCCGGGCTGGCCGATATCTGCAAGGAGGGTGACAAGGTGGGTGAGGCCCACAGGCCCTGGGTCCTTGGAAACCGCCTGCCCCCGTCACCCGGGGAGTCGTGTCTGTCTCAGGTTCTGATGCGGGGGGCCGGGGCGAGGCCTGAGGTCTGCGTTGCTAACCAGACCCCGTGGACCACGCTTGGCCAGGCTCTGGGGCCACCAGCCTGTGACCCTCTGCAGGCCCGGAGGGGAGACACCCCCACGATCTGCCCAAGCTCCCCCGGTGGACAAGGCTTCTCCAGGCCAGGGGCCACGACAGATTCTCCACTCACTCGCCCCGGGAGCTGCGTGGGCACCGCGCTGAGGACAGGGAGCAAGGCTAGGGGTTCACGCCCAGTAACCGCATACACGGGGCGAAGCTGCACAGGCAACGTGTGCTGCTGATGGCACGACCCGGTCCCTGGTCCCCAGTATTTGTTCAAGTATTCACTGGCCGCCTACTGTGTGCTGGGTGCTATTCTAGGTGCCACATCTTATGCCAGAAAGACCAGCTAATCGAGAGACGGTCCCAGGGCTCCTCACACGTGGGGTGGGGAGCAGGGGCAGTGTCACTTCGCTTTGGAAGGTGCCCTGCGGCTCTCTGTTGCCGGGTGGGCCTGCCACTCGCAGCCCTGTGCCTCCCGGGGGGTGGGTGGCCCCTTACTGTATTCCGGCTCGTTCCGGTTGTGGGTGTTCAGCTTCTTGTTGATCTCCTGCTTCTTGGACTTGACCATGGCGGAGTTGCTCTCCGTCAGCTTGCTGAAGAAGGCTGGCGGCTGGCCGGTGTTGCCTGGAGACTTGGAGCCCATCCTGCTGCGAGGAGCAGAGCCCCGGTCAGCCCACACGGCACTGCGCTTCCACGCCTTGATGACAGGGAGCTCGCCCCTTAGCAAGCTTCCCCCACCTCTCCCACCTGTCAGGAGGCCACACCTCCTGAAATCGTCACCGATCCCGGACGCAGGGGGTCTCAGGAGCCCCCCACTGTGGTGGGCCACCCCTGAGCACCTGCTCCAGCCCGGCCCTCTGAAAGAGCCTCAGGAACTGACACTGGGTTCGGACTGTGCCCCTCCCACGGCAGCCCGGCCTCTGTCCCTGCCCCCACCTCAGCCCCACCCCTAGTCGGGTCCAACATTTAACCCGTCGTTTCTCAGGTCTTCAACAGGTGCCAGGACAGGGGCACTGAAAGCTGCCACGGAGGTGCCCGCCGTGAGGGTGGGGGTGTACCACTCACCCCCGAATTTGTGAAGTTTGCTTAGCAGGGCTGAGACCGCCCAGCTGAGCCCACAACCTCGGTCTCCCTCCGCATGGCACGGCGGTGGGCCCAGGCCAGAGCTTGCCACGGGCACGGTGCGGGTGCCAGCCAGGTACCTGGGCTCCGTCTGGTCCCCGTCCCGGTACAGCAGCGGATACACAGCACTCCGGGGGTGGCCCGGCTCTGTCAAACCCTCCGGCGGGGACACAGGTTCAATACCGTCCTCGCCCCCGGCCAGGACTGACGTCTTGCTCGGCTCTGGAGACCTGGATGGAGAGAGGGTCCCGGCTGCGGTCAGAGGCCCCCTCCCGAGGAGACGCCCACGCCTGTCACCCTGCCCACCCCCCGCCCCCCGTCCGTGGACAAATCGTAAATGTTTCAGGCGTTTCAGACAAGTGGTCTCTGCCACGCATTCATCTCCCAGAGCCCCTTACAAACATACATTCACCTTCAGCTCATGAACTGTATGAAAACTGGCAGTCTGCTGAGCCCCGCTCTGAATCCTGGTCATACACCCACGCCACGTACCCCTGTCCCCCAAGGACATCGCGCTGTCTCCCCACGTCCAGCCTCATGTGTGCCCCCCACCCCCCGGTGGAACACCGGCTCCACTCCAGAGCTCAGGGCCCTCCCCCCCTCCTGTCCTGACCCCCGAGGCCCTGGGGTTGAGCAGGGTGGGAGTGTGCATGAGTGTGCGTGTGTGTGAGTGCATGTGTGTGCACGTGTTGAAAGCCTGCTCCCCAAACCACACAGCTCTGCCACTGACTGGCTGTGTCCCTGTGGGCAAGTGAAAGCACTTCTCCAGCCTCAGTTTCTCCATCTGTGAAATGGGCACAGTGCCGCCTGTGCTGGTGGCTGTGAGAGCCCAGTCAGCTACACATGGTGTTCATGTGGGTGCCCGGGACCCTCCGAGCGTGACCTGGGCAAACTCCCTGCCCCTCCCAGCCTCCGTTTCTGGTCTGTGCGGTGGCTCCAGTCTGGCCTTGCGTGCTGCCCACCCGTCCCCTGCCCTGAGACAGGCGTGTGACAACGAGCTCCCCAGGATGCCCAGCGAGAGGCGCGCCTGCCCCCGCTCACCTCTTGCCCCCTTCGCTGTGGGGGGAGCCGCGGGCCGGGGGCGGGAGGTAGAGCTCGCTGGGCGGGCGGCGGAGGTCCAGGACGGGGCAGCTGGCCCCGGGGAAGGAGTAGAGGGGGGCGGGGAGGGGCGCGGGCAGCTGCTGCGGGTGGTGCCGTGTGTAGTCTTGCGTGATGACTTCCTGCGGGCCGGGGTGGGGGAGGCGCGGGGTCAGGCGGCAGCCCCCCCTGCCTGAACCCTCCAGGTGGTGGGGGCCGGGCCGGGCTTCGGGGCAGAACCCGGGCTCCGTCCTGGGCGACTCTGGGCCTCCCTGGCACGTGCACGGGGGTCGGGGCCTGGAGCCCCCGGGTGAGTAGGATGTGACCGGCCGGGTTATTTCACAGACTTTTAGACACTACGAAGGTCCCCGCACCCTTGCAGATGGGGGTCCCAGGCGCCCCGGATCTGGCCAACCCCGGCCACCCCACCAGGACAGAGGGGCTGTGCGGGACCCCTCCCCTCCCCGGGCCTGTGACGAGGAGGGGGCAGAGAGCGGGTAGTTACACTGATGTGCTGTGCCAGGGTGACCACCCGCTGGTGACCTTTGACCCCCGGGGCAGCCTGCAGCAGCGGGCTGGACGCGGGCTGGCTCTCGGGCAGCGGCCGCAGGTTTGGGAGGTGAGTGGCCTCGGTGCCAAGCTTCACGGGGCCTGCGGGCAGAGCGGAGCCGGTCAGGGTGTTGGGTGGGTGAGAGGTGCCTGCTGGGCTGGGGCTGCGGTGCTCCAATCCCAGCTCTGGCCCTTCGAGCCAAGGGACAGGGCTGACCCCTCACCCCTCGGCACCTCAGTTTCCCTGTCTGCGAGGCGGGACAGTGACTGTCCTTGTCGGGTGTGGGGAGCCGGGGGTGCTGCGGCGGGCGGGCAGTACCTGGCTGCTTGGGCCGCAGCTCGCCCTCCGGGTGGCTCTTGTCGAGCTCCTCGAGGTGCCGGGGGAGCCCCCTGTCGTGGGTGAGGCTGGGCGAGCTCACGGGGCTGACGGGCTCCACCCCGTCGGGGCTGTAGCTGCTGCCGTGGTAACCTGCAACGGGCGGGGCCGCATCAGGCCCGCGGGCTCCGGGTCCCAGAGGCAGAGCCGCCCCCCCACCCCGCCCGCCACACCGGCCGGGTCCCCAGGGGATTGGATCAACCCAAGCTGGGGGCCGGGTTTGGGCCCCCAGAGAGAGTGGGACACAGAGAGAGACAGACCCAAGAGCCGGAGGGGAAAAGGGACAGACAGAAATGGATTCAGGCTGTGGGGGCCGAGCGGGGCCATTTCTGGGGAAGGAGGGTGTGGGGCTCGTGGCTGGGAGGAACACAAGGTCCCTGGGGCCCGGCCTGGGCCGCAGCCTCCACGATCCCCGGCCCCACAAAGAGGAGCTGTGAGCCGGGGCCATGGCAGGGGTGGAGACGGAGGGCCCTGGGGTACACAGGCCGGGGCATCCCCAAGACTCCCTCGAGACGAGGAGGGATGCCAGCGTCAGAGCCCCGGGCTGCTCCGGGGCGGGGCGGGGCCCTCCCTGCACCGCCTGCCTTGACCGAGACTGTCCCCGCGCCCCGGCAGGCAGACGCCGGCGGCGGAGCCCTCCGCAGCCCCGCTCCCGGCTCCCCCGACGCAGGCACAGAGGGGAGAGGCAGTCGAAGTCAAAGTCACAGATCCATTCATTAAAGGAAAAAAAGCAAAAATCCAAAAACAGGAAAAAAAAAAAAAAAAAAAGGAGAAAAAGAAAAAGAAAACCATGACCAACGAGGTGCAAAGGATGAGCTGCCCCTCGGAGGGCATGGCGGCCGGGGGTCATCAGAGCGTGCAAATCGACGGAGACGGTTTCCAAACGAAATACCAAAACCAACAACAACAAAAAATAAAACGGGGGGAAAAACAAAAACCAGAGATCTGAAAATATCTTTAGGCCACAGACGGGGTGGGCGGGCGGCGGGCCGGGGGTCTTACCATCTCGAGGGGAGCCGTTGGCCAGCGAGCCGCCTTCTCGCGCCCCTTTATCGTGAGCGATTTGACGCATGATTATCGCGTCTATGAAGGTGGCTGCTGTCAGGGTGGTCTTACCCAGAGAACGGAGTTCCAACTCCTGGATGGAAAAGGGTTTACTTTGAGTCTTTTCCCGGTGCGGGTCGGCGGCCGAGGCGGGCGGCGCTGGCTGGTCCGGGCTGGCGTGGCGCGGTGCGAGGCTCTTCGCCGGGGCGCGGGCGATGGCCGTGTGGCTGGAGCCGGGGGGCGCGAGGGGCCGGGGCTCGGAGCCCTTGCTGGGGGAGGAGGCGGGCTCCAGCGCGGAGCGGGCCGGGGGCTTGGCGAGGAAGGCGGGGCCGGGGTCCGCGCGGGGCCGCTCGGGCCGGGCAACCCGGGGGGCCTCCTTGGGCAGCAAGACAGGCTCCATGAGTGTAGGGTAGACCCCGTCCAGTGTGCTGCCCAGCGGGCAGTGGGTGGCAGGCGGGAACGTGGCGGCCGGGCGAACAGGCGAGGAGGTGGAGGCGGACCTGGGGGAGGAGAGAGGGGCTCAGGCGGCTGCAGGAGGCACTCCCTCACTCCAGCACCCTCGGTGAGTCCCCGTGGCCCTGGAGTAACCTCCACATTCCCTACTGCTCCCAGAATAAATCGGCCCTCCTGACTGTGACTGCAAGACTCTGTGGCATGGTTTTACCTACTCCATTCGTTCACTCATTACAACATTCCAAAACTTTTTCTTGAGCAACTAATAGGTGCCAAGCTCTGTTCTAGAGTCTGGGAACACAGCAGCCCCCAGAACACGTGAGGCCAGGTCCTACATCCTAGCTGAGAAGGCAGACCACGAATGCCACACACGTCAACCCCCCTTCAGAGTGGCGACTGCTCGAAAGCAGTGAGTCGGGGTTAGAGAGAGAAGGACAAGCGAACCCAGGCAGGGTGCTCGAGGGTCCCTGAGGGGTGCGCAGGAGCGAGCTGGGCCCGCGAGGACACGTGGGAGACACACGAGCCACGGGCACAGCAGGTGGGCAGTGAGGCTCCCCGCGGGGACGCTCCCCTTGCTAACTGCCCCCCTCAGCATGGCCAGCAGGAATGGGCTCCTTTTTCCCACCGGTCCCCTGACCGGCCGCCGCGGGCGTAGAGCAACAACCGGTTCCCGCACATGCCAGCGCCCGCCAGTCCCACGCTAACCAGCTGGGGGCTCCTGCTCCACGTGCCTGCCGGGGACAAAGTCAGGGGACAAAGCCCACTCTTTCGAGAAATGACCTCGCTTTTCATAATTGGAATCGTGCTGGGGTGTGATTTAGGGCAGGCAGATAGCGGGTGGATACTGTTAGGAACAGAAACTTCCCTTTGGGAGAATAAGATGCCTCCAAACAAGGTCCCAGGGCAGGGAGGGGTCCTGGGGAAGCCGCTCTGCCCACGGCCCTCGGGTGTGCGTCACCAGAGGGGCCTGGGGGGTTACGTATGGGGGCTGGGGAGCCCCTCCCACCTTCGCAAACCTCAGGACTTTGCCTAGGCAGGAGGGACCCGCCTCCCCCCACCCCCGCAGGCCTTGCTAAGTGTTGGGAAGGACCCGGAAAGTCTCTCCCCACGGCCCTCAGTCAGTCTGTCCTCCCCACGGACCCCATCCCTGAGCCCAGCGACCCCCACCCGCTCATCCTCCCACCTGCCCAGCCTGGGTCTGTCCCCTGGGCCTCCACGCACTCGTCACCCCCCCACCCATCTAACCCGACACCCACCCACCTAACCCAACCCCCCATCTATCCATCCTCCCACCCACCCACCCACTCACCCCCTAACCTGACCACCCATTCATCCACCCCCTCGTCTACCCCACTCCTCCAACCCGACTCCCCGCCACCCATCAACCCCTCCACTACCCCCGGGTGGGTCACGGTTCTCACTGGTACTCTCCTTCCATCTCGCCCGCCCCCGCGCCAACCTGGCCCACCTCAGGACCGTGGGTGTGCTGGGCTCCACAGAGGTGATGATGCCCTTGACGCCCGCGTTGTGCAGCACGCTGGGCCTCTGCTGGAGGGCGTCCTGGGTCCGGGGGGAGATGGGCGAGTGCTGGTGGGCGTGGGAGTGGGAGGCGGGGCGGCTGCTGCCCCCACCCCCGCCGCCGCCGCTGCTCTGCTCTGTACCTGGTGACAGGCTGCCGCGTCAGAGGGGGCAGGCCTCACGTGGCCCACGGGGACCCCCGGGACTTGGGGCAGGGGCCCCTGATGCCCTACCGGGTCTCCAGATGGGCGCGTGCTCCACCGTCGTGGCGGACGTGAGGATGGACTTGTCCCGCTCACGCTCACGCTCCCGCTCCGACGAGGATGTGGTGGTCGGCTTTGTCAAGTGCGTGGGGCCTCCTGGGAAACCCGAAGGCGGGATCAGTCAGCCCAGCGGCCAGGAAGGGCCCGGCCCCGTCTTCCGCCTGCCCAGGCCCCGCTGCCCCGCTGCTGTCTCGCCCGCCAGGAGGGCGTGGCGCTACCTGGGGAGAGCGGGGAGCTGCTGGGGCGGCTGCTAAAGGGCTGGGGCGCGGTGGGGAGGTAGGCGAGGCGGTCCATGGCGGTGGCCGGGGTGCCTGGCGTCGGCGGCACCAGCACGGGCAGGTGTGGCACTTGGGACAGGTCGATGATGCCTGCGGGAGGGGCAGGAGGGGGCGGGCCGGGCGTGAGCCGCAGGGAGGAGAGGGGCCGGGCTGCCTCCCGCCGGTCCGTCCCCTCCCGGGGAGCACAGCCTCCCCTCGCCAGAACCCGCTCCCTCGCGGCTCCCAGGACCCTTTCTGGACGCTCCCGTCCTCCGGTCCCACCTCCCCTTCTGCTCCCCAGCCTGAGAAGCGGCCGTCCCCGCAGCCGGCTCCCCGGTCACCTTCTCGGGCCTCTTTGCTCTTTCAGCCTCCGAGCCCCACGGAACCAATCCCTGTACTCAATCCTCACTGTTCGAAATACCTAGTGCGACTCCGCCTTCTCCACCCAGGCCCTAACTCTGACTCGGTCACTCCAGGAGGACATTCCGGAAGTGTTTTGGGAGGATGGCCCTCGAACACGCACACGCAAAGCAACCACAGGCTGCTTACGAGTTAAAGGAAGCAAAGTTCCGACGGCGTCACGTTTTGATGTTTTTTTAAACTCTCAAGTCTGCCGTACGCCAAGAACACGCACAAGTGCACGCCTGCCACGCAAGCAGCAGGAGGCACACGCCACGCAACCAGCTGCCAGACGCCGGCTGGTACCCACTTGCACGCACAAATTCGCACGCGCAGCACGCACGACCCCACGCCCCACACGCGGGTCTGGGGAGCTCCCGGGGCGCTGATGCAACCCGTTAAGGTGACCAATTCCGGCCACCTCAGTAAGCACTTGGGCACGCGCATGTCCTGGGGAACAAGGCCACGCCTAGGCGGTGCTGACCTAGCCCCGCACCTGCCCAGAAGGGCCTGCCCCACCCACCTCGAGGGCCGGCGGCGTAATTGAGCGCCAGCGAGGACTCGCGGGGCGACAGGCCCCGCAGCATGTCGGCTCGCTGGGCCATGGCGGTGGCCGCGTTGTGGTGCATCTGCTGCGAGGTGATGTAGTCGTTGATGATGGTCTGGCGGTTCTCCAGAGCCGCCGTGTCGGGGTAGCCGCGGATGAGGTACGGCGGGTACAGGTGCGGGTAGGTGGGGTTGGGCGCCAGGTGCCGGGGCAGGTAATAGGCAGCAGCTGCCGGGAGGAGGGAGTGGGTGTGAGGCCGGCTGCATCCCCCATGTCTGCCCCCTCCCCTCCGACAGCCTCCCCCGGGGACACGTGTGTCCCCCCAGAGCACACTCCGCAAATCAGAATCCAGGCTTCAAAGTAGGAAAACATCTGCTCCCCGACACAGGGGCACCCGAGTGCAGACCACTAACACACCAGAGGAACACAGCCTTTTAAAAGCCTTTCAGATCATGTCCATTTCGGAAATGCACACTCAAGGCCTCATTTGATAGTTGAGATTTTAAAGGCACTGGTAAGTCCCGCGGGAAAAGAAAACCACTGAAAATGTTTACCCCAGCATGTCCTTCAAAATGCTAAGAGAAATTTCTGCTCTAACTTAAACTCGTCATGATAGCATCGCTGGGTCTGCCCATCTCCAGGCCTCGTTTCCCTGTCCCGGGGCACCTAGCTGTTGGTGCCCGAGTCATCATGGGCTGATGCCGATGAGGCCAACCCTACGTAGGGCCTCCCCACTGCGGCAGGGCTCTGCGGGCCCAGGGCAGTCACCTGCGTCCAGAGGGATCCCGCGGGGGATGGAGGTGGGGTCGAAGGCCAGCGGGATGTGGCCGCGGTACAGGTCCACGCCGCTCACGCCCCGCAGCAGGTGCTCGTAGGGCGAGATGGGGTGCGGGTGGTGCTCGGGCACGGAGCTGTGCGGGGACTTGGCGATCTCCCGGGGCGTCGACGTCAGCTTTCGGTCCTGGGACGCCTTGCTGGACGAGAGGCTGCCTGCGGGGACGGGCCAAGGGACACGGCGTCAGGCCTCTGTCCTCGCCCCCCGCGGGGCTGCGCGGCTGGAGCTGACAGGGAGCATTTGAGGGAGGGTCCCGAGACCCCAAGGACCAGGACTGTCCCTTCACTCATTCATTTCGTTCACTTCCTCAATTCGCCCCTTAGTTTGTTTTCTCTTTCATTGACTCATTCACTTCTGTTGTGTAGTTTTTCAAAATTCATTCATTCTTTTTCACTTGTTCACTGTTCATTCATTCATTCCCACTAATCAAACAGTATTTATGCAGCTTTGACAATGTGCCAAATATTGCTGGAGAGCTGGGGTCACCCCTGTGAACAAAACAGACAAAACCCCCAGCCCCCATGGAGGGAGACAGACGGTAAACTAGTAAACAAATGAGAATTTCAGAGTGAAAAACGTTTTGAGAAAATTTTAACGTTGGAGGGGAGGTTGGTCCTGAGACGCCTCCCCGAGGATGTGACCTTTGAACAGAAACCTGAAAGAACCAGTCGAGCGGAGACCTGCCTTCACCTAATCCACCGAGAGTAACAGGCAGGGGACGTTTCGGGCAGAGGGGACAACCCGGCAGAGGCCCCGAGTGAGGACAAGCTTGGTGCGGCCCAGGCACAGAGAGAAAGGAGGCCCATGTGGCCAAGTCTGGGGGAGGGGACGGCAGACGGGGCCCAACACACAGGCTGCCCCAGGCTGGGGCAAAGAAGTTGGATTTTTCCTACGTGATGTGCTCAGTTGCCAGAAGGACGGAGTGGGGAAGGGGAACAGCTTGCTTTACGTTTGATGAAAGGATCTGGCTGCTGTTTGCAGAGACCGTAGCAGGGCTGGGAGCGCCAGGTGCAGAGTCATGGGGTGTGGGGGGCGCCAGGTGCAGAGTTGTGGGGTGTGGGGGGCGTCGGGGGAGAACCCTGCATCGGAGGCAGGGCCCACAGGTGTGGGGGCGCAGCCCCGTGGGCACTGTGATTCCAGCCTGAGCTCACAGCAAGGAAGCTTCCAGAGACGGTGCTCCCCACCGGGGCCCACTCACCCTCCTGCAGGCGCGGCGTGGGCTCCCGCGTGGTCACGGGTGAGCCGCGAGGCAGGTGGCCGGCGAAGGGCGCCCCGTGGTCCTCGTAGGCCAGGGGGCTCTGCCGCGGCTTGCCCAGCTCAGGCACGATGACCGGGGCTCCGCGTGCGATGGAGCCCCCCGAGGTGCTGGCGGCCCCCGGCCGGCTCTTCAGGGTCTCTTCGTAGCAGGCACGCTCCAGCGCCCGGGCGTCGGCCAGCACGTCCAGCGGGTGCACGGCCGGGAAGGTCCGACCGGGGCTGCCGATGATGGAGCGGACGTCGTGCTTTTTGGAGCCAGCGGAGGACGAGCCAGTGTCGTACTTGAGCGGGGTGCCCTGGGGCAGAGAGGGGGTGAGCTCCAGCCTCGGCCCTAGATCTCAGACCGACTATGAAACCTTTCTGAGCCTCAGTGGCTCATCCATAAAATGGGGGTGATGTCTGACGCCTCCAGAGGCAGGAGACAAAGGGCTTTGCGAAACCCCAGAGGGCACACTTGTCACTTTCCACCCCGCCTGCCCGGCCAGACCTCCGGCCCTGGACCCCAGAACTGCCCGGGAGCTACAGACGGGAGCAGAGAGTGTGGCAGTCACCCCTCCCTGGAGTTTGCTGGAAAGAGGCCCAACACCCCCACGTGGGCAGAAACCTTCCTGTTCAGCTTGGGACCCTCCGAGGCCCACCCAGTGCCGGCCCGGGCCCTCCTGGGGGGCAGCTGCTGGGAGGAGAGGTGGACGCCAGAGGCAACGGGGTCGCAGATTTAGGGATATCGGATTTGGGCTTCAAAGCTGCCACTGACTTGCTGCGTGACCCTGAGCAAGTCACTTAACCTCTCTGAACCTCAGTTTACTGACCAATAAAAGAATCACCTCAGAGCATCCTGAGAGGCTAAACAAGTCACGTCTGCAGCGTCTGTGGGCAGCACCCAGCCCAATCTATTGCCACGTTTAGTTCTGTGGCCTCGACCAAGCTGCTTGACCCCTCTGGGCCTCAGTTTCTCTACTCGAAGAACGGGAGCCACAGGCACAAAGCTCATGGGGCTCTGAGTACAACCGAAGGAGGCTGTGGCCGAGTGGCCTCAGCACGGCCGCTGGCACGTACGCGGTGAGCGCCTGGCCGTGGGGTGACCTCGGGCAGGCACCGGACGGCACCGGGCCCCCCCCCCACCAGACCGCAGCCGGTGGGGCTGTACCTGGGTGATGGAGCCCTCCTTGAGCGGCCGCGGGGCCAGGGGCAGCTCGGGCGTGCGCCGCAGCTCCTCGCGCGGGATCTCGTGGATGGAGCGGCCGGCCTCCTTCACCGTGGCCACCTGGCCCTCGTGGGCCGGCTTCAGCTTCAGCGGGCCCAGGGCCTCCAGCGGCCGCGTCTTGTAGGCCTCGGCCAGGTCCCGCGGGGGCGGCGGGGGCGGGGGCGTGCCCTCCCGCTTCAGGAGCTTGGCCTCCCGGCGCAGGTAGTCCTCCTGGGCCTCCACGTAGGACCGCGGGATCCCTGCGGGGTGGACGGCGGTGAGCCTGGGCACCCGCACCCCAAGCAAGGGCCTCCACGCCAGCGGGTGTTAGAGCCAGACTGAGTTCAAACCTCACTTGCTGTGTGACTCTGAGTATGTGACTTGACCTCTCTGAGCCTCAGTGTCTCTGTATATCAAATGAGACTATGAACTGAAACCACCTCGTCAAGTCAGTCTACAAAACAAGGCAGACGAAAAGCACAAAACTGCCGGGCTGACGGCAGCCGGCTCCACGCTGACCAGCCACGCGCACTTGACCTCTCTGAGCCTCCTGCCAATCACATCTTCCTCCCCAGGACTGTTCCGCAAAACACACAGCACCTGGGTTAGTGCCGAGCACACAGCAGTTGCTCCATAAGTGACATCTACAGAGCACAGGGGTGACAGGTGGCATTTTGCTTTCTTTTTGCTTTCAAATAAGTAAGTGGCCTTGCTCTGTATATCTCATGTCGTCACACACACACAAACACACACGTATCACGCTCCTTTCCGTGTATGTGTCCTAGGGGTTCCCGCGCACCCTGGGCGGGTCCCTCCCCTCCTGCCTGGCCTGACTGCACGCCGGCCGGAGCGTCACGGCTGCCGCGAGGGCACGAGAGGCTGGACGCCGCGGGGCAGAGGGCGGGCGGTACCTTGCGTGATGGACCCACGGATGTGGTGCTGCTCTTTGAGATGGTGGGGGCTGTGTCGCTCGGGCGGGATGGCGCGGCCCATGAGACCTGGTGACAGAGGGCGAGGGCCCCGTCAGGTGGGTCCCTGAGCCAGCAGTGGGCAGACACGGGTCAGTCCCACAATGACGGTGGCGGAACAGGACCCGGCAAGGAAGTGTCCCACCTCTGGATTGAGCCTAGAAAACCCAGCCTCGGTTTCCCCATCTGTGAACTAGGGCCAAGCATCCCACCACCTCCCTCCACGGGGCGCTGTGAGCTCTCACGTCTGTGCCACGACCCCATGGGGGGGTCACGACCCCATGGGGCGCCCACCTTCGATGCTGGCGGAGGAGATGGCCCTGCTGACGCGCCCTTCCATCATGTCGTAGGTGCGCTTGGGCGCGGCCGTCTCGTGGGGAGGCCCCGAGCTGCTCCTGCCGTCCTCCTTGGAGCACTGGGACACAGACATGCCACCTGGGGACCAGACAAAGTGCACGGTGAGGGGCCGCGCATGGGGCCTGGGGCTGGAGGGCAGGAGTCAACAGCACTTCCACATGGGCCCCGTCACCAGGCCTCGAAGCCGAGGCGTGTGGCTCCGCGCGGGGCCCACAGCAAACCCCTGCTACCCGCTGCTGAGCTCTGCTGGGTGGGAGAGGCAGGGGGAGCTGCCTGCACCCCATGCTCTCGCCTTCTGGACTGTTCTGTCCGGCAAGCAGGTGCGTGCATGAGTGTGCGAGTCTGTCCACACACGCAGGCACCGATCTGCAACACGAACACGTGCACACATGTGTGTGAAGATGCGTCCGCAGCATGGACGCTCGGGGCAGGCAGCAGACTCACGTGTGGCAGTATGGGCCTACATGTACAGGGGTGGACGTGTGCACGTGTGCACGCATGTGTGGGGTGCACCTGGCTGCTGAGGACAGAGCAAGTCCACACACACACCAGGGTGTGCCTGGTGGCCCGTGGCTTTGCACGTGTGTACATGTGGGCACAGAAGCCGGTCTGTGTTGATGTGCACACAAGTGCACTAACGTGTGTGTACCCGACCACAAGTGTGCGTGGGCGAAGTGTGTGGGTGGGCACGACGGTGTCCCCATGGCAGAGGTGGCCTCGCGGAGCCAGCCTGAGCCCAGAGGGGCCCCAGGGCAGCAAACGTGTGGTCCCCCCGCCACAGGCGGGGGCTCCCCTTGGGAGTCCAGGGGTGTCGGGAACAAGCTCGGGGATGCGGCCACACCCTTCGGGGAACGAGTGGGGGAGGTGCTCTCGCACGCCCACGGGCTTCCCAGGTTGCCACCGGTGACCCTCAGTCCCCTGCCCCCTGGAGGACACACACGGGTGGGTGCTGTGTGGCTGTCCTGAAATTCGTCCACGGTGACTGTGGACGTTTACACACCGGGAGATTTCGGATACAGAGACTGGATGTCTGGCCGACAGTCAGCTGCCGATGTGGGGGACGCCGGGGTGGCAGCCACAGTCCTCGCCACTCCCTGCCGCCTCACGCCTGGCCAGCTGCCCGCACTGGCCACCAGCCCCAGAGCGCAGGAGAGTTTAGAAGCCCCGATTAAAACACAGGACACTGAAGGCCTGCAACGGCTCGGTCCCTGGTCCAGGCTCCCAAAGTGCGATTCCACCCAGTGACCTCTCGACACAGCCCCGCAACTGCCAGGCCCATCCACCCTTCCCGGGCTCCCGGCCACCCCCCAGGGCGCTCGGCCCGGGGGCACCTGATGGCCTGTCCCCAGGATGGTCTCTCCCCGGCAGCAGAGAAGGGTCCGTTCCTCAGGCTCACGGTACCAGCCCACGGACGGGGAGGGGCTGCCACAGGGGCGGGGGCGGGTGGAGAGACGATGCCCCGGGAGAGGCCCCAGGAGGACAGGCAATTTTGGCCGCAGCTGGCAGTGCCGAGAGGGGTGCCCATTAGCAGCTTTTATCTCCACACCCTTGGGTGCCCCGGCTGCCAGGAAATCCACTTTCCCAGCACTCGACTGACTCCCTTAACCCCTTCCTCTCTGTTACCAGGGCCTGGCGCCGGGCGGGGCTGGAGGGTCCCTGGGGCCGTCAGCCCTCCGTGGCCAGTTAGAGCACATGGGCTTTGTTGGAGGCGCAGGGCTGAGGGCCTGGTGGTCTGAACCTGGGCTTCCACTCTGGGCCTCAGCTTCCCTGCTATGTTCCCAGCAAGGCTATTCACTGAATCGTAAAGAACTGGGCAGAAGCGGGAGGTCGCTGAGACCCACCCTTGCCTGCTGCTGGCTTGCACACCTGCAGGGACAGCCAGGTCACCCCCTATAGGATCGTGCTCCCTGGCCTCACCCAGCCAGCCTCCCCGTGAAGCCTCCCCCATGGGCCAAACACCCTCCCTCCCCGACCCCGGGCTGCTTCTCTCTCACGGGGCCAGGACGGGGGCCACACAGAAGGACCACTGAATGCGGCTGTGCCCCTCGGATGTTTCCTCATCTGTGAAGTGGGGAAAAACCCCTTCATCTCAGCTCCCAGACCCCACTTGTCTGGGGCCTCCTCCCTTGACCAACCCCAGACACACCGAGGCCTGTGGCCCCGTGGCCGCGTGAGCTGGGCGGGGCAGGTGCCCAAGGCTCAGAGTCAACAAGGTGCCCTCCCGTCTGCACCTCGTGTGCGTGTCCCCGAGCGCCCTCCCAGAGTGGGACATCATCTGCTTTAGTCCCTGAGGTGCCCTCGACATGCGGCTGGCTCCATGACCGAGTGACCACACGACCAGCTTTCCTCCCGGTCCCCCGGCCCGGCTCACCAATGCCCCTCGGCCGTCGGCACGGGACGCCTGGTGACTCACCCTCGTAGGACAAGACGTGGCCCTTCTTGCCCTCGTAGATGACGTGGCCCTTGGGCAGGCCGTCCTCCCGGCTGCGCTCCAGGCGGCTGGGGCTGTCCTCGCCGATGATCCTGGTGACGGTGCCCTTGTACAGGGCGTCGGCCGGAGTGCCCTGCGGGCGCGAGCAGGGAGACCGGGAGACTGCAGCTGAGGACCCTCACGGCCCAAACGCACACATATGCACCTACATGCCCACCAGCACACACACGTGTACGCCCACGCACTGTCTCACAAGGGGAGGCAAAGCCCCCCAGGACGCAGTCGCCTAGCGAACACCGCTGCGAGCACTTTCCACAGATGGACTCGTTTAATCCCTGATGCCCTAAGGCAGGTACTGTTCATCATGCCTGTCTCAGATGGGGAAACTGAGGCACAGAGCGGTCAGGTGACTTCACCCAGGGTCACCTGGCTAGCGAGGGGCAGAGCTGGCATTTGAGCCCAGGCGGTCTGGCCCTGGACTCTGTGTCCCCACCACCCACTCCTGCAGGGTTTGACCTTCTCAGAGCCTTGGAATCCAACCACCAACACACAGTGACCGGCGGGGACTGTGGGATTTCGGCTGCTGGGCTGTGCCTGTAACCGCCGGTCGTGCACTTTGGTTGCATAAAACCAGGGCAAGGACTCAGGTCCGGCAGGACACCAGAAATTTTAGTTCTCACCCAGGGTTTCTCAACCTTGGCACTATCAACATCTGGATCTAGATCATTCTGTGCTGTGGGGCTGTCCTGTGCATCGTGGGGGGTTTAGTGGCATCCCCAGCCTCCCCAACTGCCACTCCATCCCCAGAGCTGTAATAATCAAAAATGTCCCTAGGAATCTGGGAGCAAAATCCCCTGAAGTCACGTGGGGCTCCGCAAGCTGCTCAGAGCAAACGCTTCCTGCTGAGCCTGGAAATACTCGTGCGCTGATTGTGCGACAAACGTGCTAAGTGACGGGACCACTCTCTCACCAGCCAGGGCACATGGCAGGGAGGGCCAAGCACCCTCCCAGGAAGGGCCCTTCGGAGGCACAGGTGACACAGCGCACCTGGGTGTGTGTCTCGGCTGACATGGGCTGATCCGTGTCAGAACCGGGTTTGTGCCGCGGAAACCGGCGCTTACTAAGTAGCACAGCAGCTGACAGACGGGCTCTCCCCGGTGCAAACGAAGGCACCGGACGTTCTTTGGCTGCGGTGTTGCAGAGGTGCCGTCGCTGTGCCACGAACAGAGGACAGAAACCCAGCTGGCGGCCCCTGCTCTTCGAAGAACATGCCGGACAAGCTCCTAGCAGCACGGAAGCTTCCGTCTGCCGAATGTTCAGGAGACGAGCCCGCAGCTGCGTGGTGTTGGCCCCAGTGAACTCTGCTCCCCGGGTGGGCGGGGAGTCCCTGGAAGGTCAGGGATCTGTGACATCCTTGAGCCTCCTGTGCCGGCCGCGGTACCACGTGGTCCCCGCCTGCCGGTGCCCGCTTGGTTAATAAATGTCTCTTCACGTGTGTGGGCCGAGCTCCGGTTTCATCAGGGCCTGGCAGCGAGGCTGTGGGAAAGTCCCACCCTCTCCTACCTCACACACCTTGGCAGCTGCCACCGTGTGTGACCCGGGGCAGATGGATGCCCAGGAACTTCCAATGTTGACCTTCGATCCCCACAATGTCATGAGAACGACTCCCCTAGGAATGCTTTCATTGAAGGGAAACTGAGTCAGGGCAGGCGGCTCCTTGCCTCGCCTGAGCGTGTGGCGCAGCTGGCTGGCCTCCCAGTGGCCTCAGCCTGACTTCTGCCCCGAGCATTTCTTCTCTGCACGCAACACGGCTGCCTTCGAGAGCCGGTGATTTCAAAATCTATGGATGTCAGACAAAGATGCAGCAAGAGGGGTCTCCACCGTGGCGGGTGTTGAGGGTCCTGGGGTCCAAAACAGCTCACTGCGGAAGACCCTGTTGCCCAGGTCCCGCTACGAACACGTGTGTGCACACATGTGTGGACAAGTGTGGGCGTGCGTGTGCGGGCTCCTCATTCTCCGCCATGGTGTTCTAGGGCCAGACACGCCGGCATGGAACCCTGGGTCCAGCCCTCACCAGCTGCCTGGCCACATGCCAGGAGCCCTCCCACCTCTCAGTCTGTGTACACGCTGTTCCCTGGCCCAGAAATGCTGTTCCCTGGGATTCCCGCACGGCTTGCACTCCTGATTTCTCCTGGCCACGGCTGACAGTCACCTCCTCGACAGGTCTCTCTCTCCGTGCCTGGCCCTGGGTACTCTCAGCCACAGTACTTTGCTCGCTCCTAAGCACATCGCACTCTGAAAGCGCCCGCTCGGTGTTCACTGCCTACCGTCTCGGTCTATGCCCTCCCGCTCCCCGCCAGCTCTAGGGGTCGGGAGGTCGAGCTTTGCTCAGCACCCTATGTGCCCGACTCCACCCGGACAAGGCGCATGTCCACAGCGTGCACTGCCACACCCCAGTCGCCACCCCCATCTACCAAGGCGGGGCGGCGAGGACGGAGGGACATGAGATGGGCTTGGCCCCGGGCCGGACCCACCCTGCCCCTCATGCCACGACCCCCAGCACCTACGTGGGTGATGGAGCCGCGGTAGGTGATGGGGCTCTCCGGAGGCACCCGTGTGCTAGGCGTGCCTTTGGTGATGCTGCCACCAGGAACCGAGCCCAGAGCTGTCCCTGGAAGACACGACACACAGGCGGCTCAGGGGCTGCCTGTGGCCCTAGGCCTGGGGACCCAAGTCTGGCTCAGTGCAGAGGGTCCCCCGGCCCCTCAACAGCGAAGGAGACAATTGTGAACAGACGATACTTCCCCGCGGGACTGGATACAGGGTTCTGGTCCTGCCTTGACCATCCAGGGGGCAGGGGGCAGGGGGCAGGGGGCAGAAGCAGGGGACACAGGGCAGAAGGGCCTCACCTCTCAGCACGGATGTCTCCTGGGCCGTGGGCACCCCCAGGCTCTCTGGTGGCCCAGCCTGACCCCGTGGGGACAGCTGCTCCTGCTTCACTCCGCTGAAGGGCGCTGAGGACCAGAGAGGGGTGAGTCATGTGCCACTAGGCAGGGAGACGGGAGGTTTGTCCCGACCCTGCCTGACCGGACCCAGGGGGCTACAGGGGATGTGACGTGCCACCCCCTCTCCCAAGTTCCAGCCAGGACCACTGGGGGCCTCCCAGCTGCCCCCCGGAGCCCCAGGGGCCGAGATGCCCCTCGCTCACCCCCCAGAGGGACGGCTGGAGCCAGGCCCGGCCGTGCAGGTGGCAGGCCCGGATCCTTACCCAGCTTCTTGGGGTCCATGGCCAGGGGCAGCCCCATGGTGACGGGGCCCACAGGGGCCTTGGCGTGCTCCGAGTACGGGACATGGAGCTGGACCGACATTCCCTGCAGGGGCAGAGCACTGGGGTCACGTCCCTGCCGCCCCTGGGACCCTCCACCACAGGCCAGAAGGCCCACAAGGACGTGCAGGTCAGAGTCCCGACCCTGCTATCCAGCCGTGTGACACGGACAAGTCAGTGCCTCTCCTGAGCCCGGATCCCCTCCCCTCGAAGGGCCACCATGGCCTGGTGCGGTGTGAGGGAAACGGCGCACGCAGCTGCCTGGCCCCCGGCTGTGTCCTGGGGGGTGAAGGGGCAGATGGCCGGGGGCCACGCGCCTGCCACATGCCCGCTACCCTGCCAAACCCTTTGTGTCTACTGCATTTGCTCTTCCATTTCGTGGGGGGGAAACTGAGGTACAGAGAGGTTAAGTAACCTGCCTGAGGCCACACAATCTGGTTCCAGAGCCCGTGCTCTTGACTGCCCACCGGGTGGCCACCCAAGGACAAGGTCCTGAGTGGACAGACTCAGGCCCCCGGAGCCCGGCCTCTCCCCCCCCCACCAGAACTCACAGGTCCCATTGCCCCCACTTTGGGGACGGGAAGACTGAGGCCCCCCCCCAGAGGAAGGGGCCGCTGCCCAGGCGCCCGGCTGCTCCGGGGCTGCCCCTCACCTGGGAGATGGCGCCCATGTGCCTCTCGAGGACGCTGGGGTGCTTGGCGGAGGAGATGAGGGGAGGCGGGTTGGAGATGGTGGGTGGGCGTGGCAGGACAGGCCGGGCACTGTCGGGGAGGCCCAGGGGCAGCGGGTGACCTGCAGGGCACACGTCCGTCCGTGATGGGGCCCGGGAGCAGTCATGCCCCTGCTGGACACGTGCCCCGGGGGCCGCCCCGCGCAGGTCTGTCCTCGGTTCAGACGCCACCCCAGGGAGGCCCCCTGCCCGCTCACCTGGGCCCCCGGGTGGTTCCCCCACGTCCACTTCACCCCCCACAGCCCCTTCCCGGGAAGCACAGGGATCTTTGTGAAGTCGCTGGTTCACACCCCGCCCCCTGCTGTAAACCTTCCATGGCTCCCCCCGGACCTCAGGGTAGAGCGTGAGCCCCTGACACGGCTTTCAGGTTCGTGACCTGGCCCCGGGGTCTCCCTGGCTCACTGGGCACCAACTGCTGCAGTTCTTGGGCTTTGTCTGCTCTTTCCTGCCTCTGGACCTTTGCACGTGCTATTCCCTCTGCCACCACGCCTTTCCCTGTCCTTCTCCTGGCTCCCTTGGCCCACTTGCCCATCAGGATTGGCACGCTCAGGGCGGCCTTGGCCGGCATCCTGGTCCGTGTCAGACCCCCCAGCTCAGCCGCCACTATGGCTGACAGGGCCCACTCTCAGCCTGGCCCACGCCGGCTCAAGTACCTCCTGGGGCTCCCTACCGCGGCGGCTTCTGTCCCCATCCTGCACGCTTCCCAAACGACGCCCTCCTCTCCCTCCACCGACCGGGCCAGCCCTCCTCCACCCCCCGCCCCCGGTCCCATCAGACTCGGAGGTCCTGCCGCGTGCAGTTCTGAGCCAGTGCAAACGGTCGGCACCCAGCGATCGGTGAGGGGCCCGAGCTCGGGCCGAGCTGCTCACCCGGTGGAGCGTAGGAGAAGGCCGAGGGGTCCGGGGCGTGTGCGGAGGCCTTGATCACCTCGCGGGTGGGCAGGGGGAAGGGCAGGCCCGAGGTCCAGCACGGGGGCTCCCCGGGCAGCTTCTGGGCGTCGGCGGCGAAGGCCGGGAAGAACGCGGGCTTCTCTGCTGAGGGCATCGGGCGGGGCAGTCAGGCCGCGTCTGGCCGCCCCTCGGGAGCCCCGGCTGACCCTGCCCAAACCGTGCCCTCCCCGCCCCCGCAGCGCTGGCCTCGGGCAGGGGCAGGGGCGGGGGCGGGGGCGGGGGTCCCGGCCAGCACTAGCAGGGGAAGCCCCTGCACCTGCCCGCCTGGGTGCCGCACTGTGCTCCACGGTGCTCGCTCGGCGTAGGGGTGCTCTTGGGGCGTGGGCTGGGGGCTCTCAGCTGCCCAAAACCAAGAACAGGACCCTCCAGCTCCGGCAACCCCACGGGCACCCCCAGCCCGGCCCAGCGCAGCCCGGCACTGAACACGCACTGCTACCGGAGCACGGCCATGGCTGCACGCTGGTCACTGTCCACAGCAGAGCTGAGCGGCTGCCACGGACTGTCTGGACCACGAAGCCTGAAGTATTTACAACGTGGCTCTACGGCTCGGTCTGCTGACCCGAGCTCTACACAGCGCTGAGGGGGTCGGCAGCGGCCCGTCTGCTGCGGGCTGTGGCGTGTGGTGTGGCAGGGGGCGTGGATCCCGGTCTGCTGGGCATGTACTTGGTTCCAGGCGCCGTGCTGAGTGACCGTGGCCTCCGAAAGGGAAGACCGCCACCAGACCCTCTTACAGAGGGGAAACTGAGGTGCGGACATATCGTGGGCTTCTCTAAGGTCACCAGCAAACATTTGGCCACGTCAGGATTTGAACCCCATGTGGCTGCTAACGTGACAACAAGCGGACGCGAGGCTCGCCGGGGCCTCCACGGCTGACACGTGTCTAAGTGTGTTAATTCACACGTGGTCACAGCACCCACGAGGAGCTGGCTGTGATTATCCCCATTTTACAGATGAGGAAACTGAGGCTTACAGAGGTTAAGGCACTGGCCAAAGGCTCCAGCTAGCAAGAGGCAGACAGGAGCTTCAAACCCAGGCAGCCGGGCTGCGGGCCGTGGGCTGAACCCTGACGGCTTTGCAGCACCACCCGGACAAGAGGCTTGATGGTCGACCCTGGGTTCCCAGGCCTGGGGAGGCCCCAGACACAGCCAGGGCCCAGGGCTCAGGGCCGCCTTCAGGGCATCTTCCTGCTGGCTTCTCGGCCTTCACTGAAATCTGACCTGACCTGACCTCTGAACCTCCCGCTGAGAGTGGATCCTACGGGCAGGTAACTGGCTATGAAACTGGGCAGAGACACAACTAGGGAATGACAGGGCCCTCTGGCCCTGGGACAGGAATAGGAGACAGGGGTCATCTCTTGGGCCACCTCTAGATGATGGAGGTTCTGAAGGCCCCTCCGGGTGTGGCCAGGACAGTGAGTGCCAAGATCGATTAGTGATGCCTGCTGTGGGCACGGCAGCAGGAAGCAGAGGCCTAGCGTGCAGCGTGGTCTCTAATTCTCTCCTAGGAAACATGGAGTCTCTCCTGCACTTGCGCCCTGGCGAGGTGGGCAGCCCACAGGAGGGGGTCACAGATGCAGCGAGTAAGTCTCAACCGGCCCCAGTGGAGGCTCCCTGGCCCGGCTGGTCTGCCCCGCCCTGAGTGTGCCTGGCCACTGCTTTCTCCAGCTCAGCTCCGGGGAGCCGGGGCGGGGCGGGGGGCGGGGCCTCCGTGCTGGAAGGGAAACCTGGGGCTGGGCCAGGCTGGGCGGGCGGCCGAGAGCCTGCAGAGACAACCTGTTCCTCCAGCTGGGCCCAGGGGAGCCCGAGGGACCCGCTTGGCTGTGCTGCCGCGTGTGGGCGCCAGGGCAGGGAGGCCTGCTTCCTGAGACCAGAGAGGCAGCGCTGGGTGTCAAGCCCCCGTGCGTCCCCGAGGGAGCGGAGCTGCAAGCCAGACTGCTCGAGAGAGGCGCGCAGTGCCTGACGCCAGGTGCACCGGCCCCGCGGGGAGCCAGTCCAGGAACGGCACAGGCCCGGCCACACCAGCGGGCCGCATGCCAGCCCAGAGACTGGGCTGGTGGCTCCTCCCAGGACAGGGGCCCGTGACCCGGCCCAGCAGGCCCTGGCTGGCCCCGTGTGGTTCCAGCCCTGCTTAGATCCGACACCAGCCGAAGCCATCTGGGCCCCTGACATGGACACTCGAGTCCTTCCCGGCCAGTGCCCCAGACCGGCAATGTCCTTCCAGAGCCACACTGTGTCTCATGCCGCACTCTGGACCGGGGAAGGCACTCTTGTCAGGGGGCGTCCCAGTCCCGGCGAGACACCCCTGCCCCTGTCACCACACCAGATTCGTCACCAGGTCTTGCTGCCTTTGCCTCAGAAACAAACTCCCAACGTGCCCCTTCCTCCCACTTCCCTGGCCACCTGTGCAGCCTGGGTGGCCTTTGTCACCTGCCCTGTGATCTCCTGCTTCTGCCTTTGACTCAACAATGGCCGAAAAGAGCTTTCCAAAATGGACATCAGATTACGTGACCCGTCCCCAGCACTTAAAATCCCTCCAGCGGCTTGTGCCAGACCCAGGACAAAATCCACTCTCCACTGTGGCCCAGGAGGCCCCAACAATCTGGTCCCCTATGTCCCTCTCCACCCTCCTGTCCTGCCCTCCCCCAGCCCCATCCCCCTTCTGGCAACTCCTCAAACACTCCAAGTGTGTTCCCGCCCCAGGGCCTTTGCACATGCTGTTCCTGCGGCTGGACCCTTCCCTCCTCCACAGGGGCCCCTCATCACTCAACCCGTTCTGTTTCTTTGTGGGATGAGCCACATGGATCTCGCTCCGTCACGTGTTCCCTCATTTAATGTCCTTGCTCACAAAACCAGCAGCTCCTCAGGGCAGGGACCTCACCTCACTGCCCGACCCCCACTGCCTAGCACGGTGCTTGGCAGTTGTAGGTATGTGACAAATGTCCTGGCCCGGTGGCCTTGGCCAGCCCTGTGTGCTGGCTGGGATGCCCGCCCACCTGCATGGCAGACCCCCCAGGCCTCCTGCAGCAGGCGACAGTGGCCGTGGGGAGGTGGGACGGAGACAGAAGACCCAGACCACAAGGAGCCTCGCCCGCCTGTCTCCAGACTCCGCTTCCTACAGTGACAGCGAAGCACGCCCCAGGCAGTGGCTGTCACCCCGCTGCTCGGGGAATCCCACCGCTGGCTCCCCAGTGAACCCAGAAACCTTGGCCTGGAGCACCGTCAAGATGGGAGCTGCAGCGGCAGCACCTGCCTGGCCCTGAGCTGCTGCCAGCGGTGCCAGCGGGTGCCAGGCCTCCTCTGTGGGCCCGGAAGTTCACGTGTGGCCGGACTCACACGCAGTTGGAAGCTGGGTGGCAGACGTGTTTACCGCGCTTTGACAATTTTCACTCCTTCGCGTTGCCTGCCTGGCACTGCAGACCGGAGGCGGCAGCACCGCTTCAGATACACAGATACCCCCGACCCTGCCGGGGCCCCCAGTCCCCAGCCCCAGCCCCCACTTACCCTCCTTCTCGGCAGGTGGCGCGGGGCTCCTGCTCTTGCCTCGGGGGCTGCTGCTGGGCTGCTGGGGGGCGTCGGCCTCCGGCTGCAGGTGCTGTGGCGGTGGAGGGGCAGGGGGGGCCGGCTTAGGGGGAGCTGCGTCCTCCCGGAGGGGCTCATGGACTTTGGTGACCTGCTGAGGGAAGCCAGGGGAAGTGAGCATCCGTGTACAATGCCCGAAGGTGACAGGTTAGGGAGAGACCTGTGTGCCCTGCCTGGAAACGGAGGCCCCAAAGAGCCAGCAATGTGCTCAGGGTCACAGGTGGGGCAGACGGGCAGGTCTCCGCATGGAGCACATGGGGCTGCCTCCAAACCCGGCCCACCTGGCTTCTGTCCCGCACCCCAAATCTTCTGGGTCTCAGAGAAACAGGGAGCTGGCAGTGCAGCCCGGCACGCCCCGAGCCCAGTGCTCACAGCCCCAAGTGACAGCCCAGCCTGGTCAGCTCAGGGTCTTCCATCCCCCGGGGGAAGCCTGGACCCTCCTCCTTGGGGGGGCACCCTCAGAGCCCCCCTTCCTGCCTGGCCAGAAGCTCCCAGGAGGCCCAAGATCAGAACTGGTGGCCCCCCTTCTCTGGCCAAGGCGTTGCTCCAGCTCGGGATAGGGGGGTTCCTGCTCCCCACGGCCCAGTGTCTGGTCTGGGGGCTCAGGGAGACCCTTGGGGTGGGGCAGGGGCTGGCTGGCTTCGAGGGCGCTGCAGGAGGGAGGGGCCCCACCCCGCGCCGCCCGCTCACAGCCCCGTCTCATCTCCATGGGGACTAAGGGCCGGGCTGCAGGTGCAGCCGCCCGCCCACCACGCTGCCGTCTCGGTGAATAGAAAGTCGAGGTCAGGGTGGGCTCTGCGGGGGGCCCAGCACAGGCACTCACGATGGGGGGGATGGCAGCCGCCCGCTGCTTCAGCTGCTTCAGGTCCAGCGGCTTCTGGGGGGAGGTGGTGGCCCTGGGGTCGCCGGCCGGGGTGAGGAGGCTGGGCCTTGGGGACAGCAGCCTGCGGGGAGCAAGCGTCAGGCCAGCTGCAGCTCACGGGCCCCGCTCAAGCCCTGGACCACGGCGCTGAGGCCCTGGGAGGGGAGGCGACTGTCCAGGGTCACCCAGCCCATGTCACCCTCTCTCCCGAAGAACCAGGCCAGGATTCGGGGGGCAGGCGGCCCCCCCTTCCTCCCCTGGGCCACGCAGGCCCCAGGAGGGGCCAAGACCAATCCCGGCCCAGAGGCCATGACCCAGACACCCCCAAGACAGCCCCAGGCAAGGAAAATCCCAGAGAAGCCCAGACATGGGGCTACACACATGTGGCCCTTGGGGAGATGAGGAATCCGCCGGATTAAGGCGCAGTGAGATTAAGAGATTTAGCGGGAGATTATCGATCACTCAGACGAGAGAAGCTCGGGTGCCAGGGCGGGGCCTCGGGCACGGAGCCAAGTCCGCTGTGCTGGCGGGAGATCGGCTGCTGTACCCGCGCTGGAAGCCCCTCTCCCACACACCACCCACTTGGGGGGTGTGGACAACTGGGCTGCAGGCCTGGTGAGGGACAGAGGGCGTGTCCCCCATCCTGCAGTGACTAGTGCCACCCCTTCCATCTGCGGCTGTGACACAGAACCAGAGACCCACACAGGGGCAGAGCCTGCCCTGGGGTGTGGCTCCCGAGCTGCTCAGTGGGTGCCGCCTCCTTCAGGAAGCCTCCTGGGATTCCCAGGATCCCAGCCCTGGGCACAGCACCTGCCACAACCCCCCTCTGGCACAAGGGCTCCGAGAGCAGGAACGGGGTCTGCTCCTGCCCTTGAACCCCTTGTTCTCGACTCCCTCCTGCCACCTGCATCTGCTGAGCACAGAGCAGGCCTGGCCCTGGGCTTGGGGTGCATGGAGGAGGCGCGTGAGGGCACCAGCCGCAGGCCTGGAGCTTGGCCGGAGGGCAGGACTAAGGCAGCTCGGAGAAGCCGGCGGTCCCTGCAGGCACAGCCCCTCCTGTGCACGGTGACCGTAGGACCCGGTGCCACGTACGGACTATAAGGCACAGCCACTGCCTTGAGGTAAGAGCCGTGACAACAACCAGGAAACCGCTCCTGCCCCCCGAGCCCCGGCTGTGACAAGGAGATCACGTCTCCTTCCCGCCACGGGCACGTGACAGGCCAGCCCTGCGGGTATCAGCCTCCTGCCCGCATCCGCCACACGCTCGGCCGAGCGGGGAGAGCAGCGACAGGCCCGGCGATGCCTGCTGCCCACGGCGCGCGGGTGGGGCTGAGACAGCAAAGTCACCCTGACCTCTGCAGGCACAGCCAGCGCCACGCCGGCCCCCTCCCTACCTGTCCCCCTGGTTCTCCGAGGACCCCTGAAAGCCTCTCCTCTGGCTGCTGCCCCTCCTCGCTGCCTGGACCTGGGCCAGCCCCGCTTCGCCCCCACCCTGAGGCCGGGGCGCCCCGACCCAGGTCCGACAGCGATGCCACCCCTGCCTGGCGCTCCCCACCTGCTCCTCCGGCTGCTGCCGCCCCGTCACCCCGTCCGCTTCATCCTCCCTCGTCCCTTTCAACTGCTCGTGTTTGCAAACTGACATTTAAAGAAGGACGCTGCAGCCACGCTGCAGAACAGTCCAGCCGCTCCTCAGAAGGCTAAACGTGGGGGTCCCCTGCGACCCCACCTGCCGATCCTGGGGGTACAGGTATGTGCTCACGACAAACAATGACGGCGGCCACGCAAAACCCGCACACCAGTGCTCACGGCAGAACCGGCCACGTGGCCGGAATGGAAACACCAAGGGATGGATACACAAAACGTGGTCTCCCGCACGCTCGCTGACAGGGACGAAACACTGACACAGGCCACGGCACGGACGGACCGTGGCAATGAGCCACACACAAAAGGCCACATGCCCCTATGAAACATCCAAACAGGCAAAGCTACAGAGACAGCGCACTAGTGGGTGCCAGGGGCGGGGGGGGGGGGGGGGAGGGGAAAATGAGGGGTGACCGATCACGGTTCGCGGTCCCATTGTGGGGTGAGGGCTTCATGACACTGTGACTATGCTAAGAATGACTTGGAGGACACACAAATTCTGTCTTAATGAAGCCGTCACACAAGGGAAGACGCAATATCCCGTGTGCCAGCCTTAAAACAAAGGATTTGATATACCTGCTGTGTTTCTTCTACGAATGGTGAAAATGTATACTTTATATATACGTACAAGAAAAATACTAAAATATAAACGTTTAAACTTCTGTGTGAGTGCGATTCTGCAGAGGTACAAGATGTGAATTTATAACACGTATGAAACAAAGTGTAGGGGTCCCACGCGGACCGTCTGTGAGTGCGGCCCTCTACGCAGGGCTCGTGAGCTCTCTCCTGCCTCGGTTTCCCTGGGGCTCCCCGCCTGGGCGAGGGGCAGTCGGGCTGCCGGGGATGCACAGAGGCCCCACGTGACGCAGGAATTGGGGGGCCTGGGGCCTGACAGCGTGCTGGAGCCCCCTGGTCCCAGCCGGCCCTCGTGGGTGAAGGCCACAACCACACAAGGGCCGGGTTCAAACCCCCGTGGAGCACGAGGGTCCTAAGCCCCCAGAGGGGCTGGCCAGCAACAGAGGAGGGGAGGTGGGTGGGTGCTCAGAGCGACCCCTCCCCCCCCGGAAGCCCTCCCTGCGGGCTCTGCCTCTCCCACGCCTTTGTCTTCTGGAAAGACAGTGGCTTTGAGCTCCCTTTCTGGGGGTCCGGGGAGGGAGGGGGATGGGCTCTCAGGCCTGGCACCCGCCCTGCCTACCTAGCCCTGTGGCCGAGAGCTCAGGCTCTGGGTTCGAGCCCCCCCTTTGACCATGTAACAGCCAACAGTGCCTCAGTTTCCCCATCTGTAACATGGAGAGGAAGGCAGGTGCTACCCCACGGGCTGTCCTGTGGGTGACCAAGGGGACAGGCGTGACCAGCGCCTGGAGCTCGCGGGACAGGCGGTCTTCTTACTCCTGCTTTCTCCCCACTTTGGAAGGCCCGGGCTGGGGAGACCAGGGCCGGGGGACATTCATCAGGAGTGCCCTGGCCTGTGACAGCGCGTCCCCAAGTCCACAGAGCCCTGCCTCAGCTTCCCCCTGGTCACCAGACTGGGACAGTCCTTGCCACACCCTAGGGCTGGGGGTGGGGGCGGGCTGGCCTGCGAACAAGCCACCCTCTGCCCCTTCAGGGCCCCGAGACCAGGCCCTGACTCCTCACCCCAACGCCGGGGCCCTGCCCACCGTGCCCTCCTCTCCTGCCCTCCCGTGCCCCAAATATTCACTCCGCTCCTCGCCGTGGGCCTCCCCGCCACCCACTGAACACGCACTCACGTCGTCACAGGGCCTTTGCAGAGGCTGCCCCTCGCTGGGCTCCCATCACCTTCCGGTGTCACCTCCTCAGAGAGGCCCTCCCTGCCTGCCAGCCCTCGGTCCCCCTCCCCGCTTAGCGAGTGAGCAACTGCCCAGGGCCCCGTCTGTCCTGCTCCCGGCACCTAAGAACGTGCCGGGCACACGCGGGTGCCCAGCCACTTGTGTGATAAGGAACAGAGGACAAACTCCGGTCACAATTCTTTCAAAACTCTAGGGGGACAGCGGAGGAAGCCGCACTCCAGCCCCTCTCGGAGTGACTCTGGGGGTCCCGCAGCACATCCAGAAGAGGCAGCAAATCTTTCCCTGAGCACCCACCGCGGGCCGGCACTGGGCTGGCGCTTTACGGCCGTTAACTCGGTTACTCTCGCCATAAGCCATCCACGCCCATCCTACAGACGGCACAGCTGAGGCTGGGGGCAGGGGATCCCAGGGCCCGGCCCTGCCAAACAGCATCCAGCCACCTTCTCCAGGAAACGAGACGGGGAGGGCAGGCAGGCTTGGGGTTTTGCAATCAAAGCCACTATCTCTGGTCGGCTGCCAAGAAAACTCCCCGGCAGAGCTGCCTGGCAGAAAGTGCTGGAGAGCAACCACGGAACACGGTTCTCTCTCCCGGGGTTGTCCAGGCAGGGGACGGACGAGATTCATCTCACGTCCCTCCAGGAACACGGAGCTCACTGGCTGGGGCTGCCAGGCCAGGAGGAGGGCGGTGGGCAGGCGGCCAGCACCACGGGGCGGCCAGGACCAGGGGGCGCCCGGGGCCCCCCAGCCCTCGGCCCTCCCCGGGAGGCCCTGGCCGCCGGGCCACGCTCTGACGCATCTCGCTTGCGTCCGCCGGCGCCCACCCGGCCCTGTGCGGTCACAGCCGGCAGAGGGAGGGGTGGTGGCCGCTGGCCAGGAAGAGGTCAGCAGACTGGCCCACGTCCAGCCTCGCTCGCCGAGACGGCAAGGCAGGACCCGCGGGCGGGGGACCGGCCCCAGTCACACGGGCCATGACGGACCAGGTGTCCTGACTCCCAGCCGAGGACTCCTGCTCCCCAGGGGCTGGATGCCGGACTCCAGGCAGGAGGGGGACGAACACCAGGCCCAGCTGGGGGAGGGAAGGACACGTCCCCGGGTGGGGCTCTCCGGGGAGGGGGGGGAGGCTAAGAGTGCCCTGTAGGGCATAGGGCCCGGCCCGAGGGGTCTGGGGGGCTGCCAGGATTCAAGCCAACTCCCTTGGCTCTCCAGCCTGGGCCGGCCACGTGTCCCCAGAACACAGACTCCAGGAGGCTGCTTATCAGTGCGGCCGCCCTGTGAGCTCAGTGCTCTTGCCGCGGGGCAGGAACATGGTTCCATGACTCCGTCCCCACAGCCAGCAGGCGCGGGGCGGGGACCCAGGCGCGGAGACCCTGGCTGTCTGCCCTCCCCGGCGGGCTGAGCTGCGCAGTGACCACTGTTTTCTGAGCTATGCCTGCTGGGCAAAAAGGTCAGGTGCCCACAGCACTCTCGGAAAGCTGCCGGCCAGGCCCCAGCACCCCCAGGAGCCCCCACACGGTTTCACACACAGGTGAGGCTCGTGCCGGCTGTGGTCCCCAGGGACCCCCAGATGCAGGACACAGAGGACACCTGGGGGCTCACCTCCCTTTGGGGAACCTAAGGACACTGGAGGATGAGTCTGAGTCCGCAGCGAACGTTCTAGAACTTCCCATCTTAACGTGCCCCAAGGTGAATCCCGGGGCAAAGGCAGAAGCTCTGGGCGAACACAAAGGTCAGGTTCTCCCTCGCTCTGCCCGGAATTTTCCCAAGAGAATCAAAACAGACAGCACTGTTTTCAGTGAAAATAAAGCGACCCGCCCGCTCGCCAGCACCGAGTCACCAAGGGTCTGCCCTCGGCCACCCAGGACTGGCCCTGATCGGGTAGATGGGCGGCTTCGGTCCCGGCCTGGGGCCCAGGCTCCCACGGCACCTGTGCTGACAGTGGTTAACGTGCAGCGTCCCCACGGCCTCGGGGAGGGGCGCCCACGCGGGGCAAAGGCAGGGGTGAGGAAGGGCGGGCCACACGGCAAACAGGAAGGCGCGGGGTCTCGCCGGGCCACCCCAGCAGGAAAGGAATCTCCTGAGAACCTCCCTACCTTCCAGAACCCCAAGAGCTGGGGGCCGGGGGCTCCTGGCTGACGGGAGAAGAGCCTCCCGCTGCCCCCACCCCCCAGCTTCTCCAACGCGGTCCCCAGGACAACCGCGGCCGCCTCCTGCCTGTGCCTCTCGACCCCCACACAGCAGCCAGCCGGCTGGCGTCGGGGTTAAACCACACCCCGGCCTCTCCCCAAGGTTGAGAACAAACACAGCCGCCCACCTGGCCTGTGAGGGCCCCCTCGCCCCACCCCCTCCGCTCCTGAACCCCCCGGGCGCACCCCACATTGCGGGCCACTGCGCTTGCCCCTTCCGCCACGTTGAGGGCAGAACCGTGTTGCCCAAGAAGACGTGTTCAAATCCTGACCCGGGTCCCTGTGAACATGGCCTTGTGGGGAAACGGGTTGTTTGCTGATGTGATCAAGTTAAGACGAGGCCACGTCGGTTCAGAGTGGCCCTAGTCCAACGCCTGGCGTCTTTCTAAGAAAAAACCTCGGACATGGACACATGGGGGAGAAAGCCGCCTGACGACAGAGGCGGAGGCTAGAGCGACCTGCCCACAAGCCGAGGACTGTCGCAGCCGCCAGCGGCCGGGAGAGGTACGGACAGATCTGCCCCGTCTCGCGGGGGGTGTGGCCCTGCCAGCACCTCGCTCTCGGACTTCTGGCCTCCAGAACCCTGACAGCGTCCAATGGCTTCAAGCCACTTGGTCCGTAGCACCATGGGATGGCAACCCTAGAAAACTCACGCACGCAGCCCGGCACACTCTCTCCCTGGAGCCTCCCATGGCTCCCTCCTGGTCCATCCAGTCTCAGCTTGGACGTCACCCCCCGGGAGGTCCTCCTCACCCCACCCAAGCCTGTTCCTGGACTGTTCCGGGTCCGCCTCCCCACCGGGACCAGGGGCTCCCCGAGGGCAGGCAGGGCCGGCCCGTGTGCGCTGTCTCAGTACACAGCAGTTGCTCACTAAGCGCTTGCAGAACGACCACGCGCGGACACAAGCCCAGGCCAGGCCTGCGCCCCCCTCACCTGTTCTTGTCGCCGCCCTCGGGCTCGTCCACCTCGTCGGCGCTGCAGGTGGCACTCGAGTCGCTGTCCTGGGGGGCGCCCGAGCCCTTGGCCGCGGGGGCCCGGCCGGCGCCCTCCTTCTTCTCGGCCTTGAGTGCCCCCTCGGGCGTGGGCTCGGCGGCAGCCTCGGCGCCCTGGCCCGGGTCGGGGCCGGCCTCCGCCTCCTCCTCGCACTCGCGCTTCACGGGCTCCCCGGGCGGCGCCGCCCCGGGCTCCTCCGCCGCCCCGGCCTCCGTCACCAGCTCTTCGGCCACAGGGGGCTTCTGCTCGTCCCCTTCCTCCGCCGGGGGGGCTTCCACGGCCTCTTCCTCCTTCTCCTCCTTGGGGACCACGGGAGGGGGTGCGGAGGGTGACGCGGGTGCTGGTGGGGGTGTGGGGGCACTGGCGGCTTCGGGGGCCTGGGTGGGTTCGGCGGGGGCCGGGGCGTCCTCCGGCGGAGGGGTGGGCGGCTCAGGGGGCGGCCCGTCGGCGCCCGGGGCGGGCAGGGGCTTGGGCCCGTTCTGCCCCGTGTCCTTGGCCTCGGCGCGCGGGGAGGGGACGCTCTCGGTGTCGGAGCTGTTGTTGACGGTGGCTGTGCGGGGAGAACACACGGGGCTAAGTGGGGCCCGCGGGAGGCAGGCGGGGCCCCTTGGGCGCAGTGGCCGTGGCCCGACACCAACACAGCCCTGTGGCTCCTACGCACCTGGCACCTGCCCGGAGCCCCAGCCCTGAGACAAAGCCACTAGCCGGGTGACTGCCTTTGCAGGTGGCTGCCTGCTTTCCGGGCCACCCTGGTGCCCACGACCTGGCTAACTCCCAACCCCGGTATCTCCTGGCCACTGGCACGCCCAACAGAGGCAGACTGAGGGTGGCCAACGGGCAAAGGCCTCCGTCTTGGGGGTCTCCATGTTCTCGCCTGAGCCCTGCCCCCTGGCTCTGCCTCTCACTGGCTGTGCACCTCGGGAAATTCAGGTAACCTCTCCAGCCTCAGTTTTCCCAGCTGCAGAATGGGTAGAACCATAGTTCCTACCTCATGGGGGGGGTGAGCCAGTGAGGGTGAACGCACAGGGTGACTGCCTGGTGCCTACGTGCTGTGGCATCGTCACCATCACCCCAACAGGGCAATGCAAATGGGACCAGCCCCCCGCGGAGGCCCCAGGAACGGCCCACAGTGACAGTCCCACAGCAGGAGGCCAAGGGACCTCCACTCCAGTCCTGTGTCTGTAGCCCTAAGACCCCCTCCTGTCACTTCTTTGGGTCTCAATTTCCCCCATTTTCTGTAAAACGGAGACACTTGGAAACCCCAGCATTTGCTGTTGGGGAAACAAGCAGCAAGAGACCCGGGGCGCATGTCGGAGCAAACCAGCAGCACAGGCAAGCGGGGGTCCTAGCCTGCAAGCCGGGACCAGCGTGGGGAACAGACACTGCGCTGGGCAGGGGCACAGAGGAGGTGGCAGCAGACCGTGGTGCTCATGGCAGAGGCATGCTCCCAGGAGGGGCCCCTTGCAAGGGACAGGTGCCCTCGGGTGCCCTCCCCGGCCCTACCCCTGCCCCCGGGCCAGCCGGCCACATCCGTACCTGGGCCACTGCATTCCCCTCTGGGCACCTCACTCCCAGAGGCGTGTAAGGCTAGAAGGAAGTTAGAGAAGAGTTAGAAGTGAGGGGGCAGCAGCAGCAGGCAGGGGGGCCTGGGGCCTGGCGGGCGGCAAAGGGGACCCACAGCAGCTTCCGCGGGCAGCTCACCCGCCTGCCCTTCCACTTGGACTCCTCTGCCCCCAGGCTCTGGCCGTGAGCCGCCGCAGGTGACCGGAAGCAGCCGGTCCAAGGCCGGCCAGCGGTGAGGTCACTCGGGGAAACGCAAGCCACAGCCACCCTGGTGGCCCGGGACCAGGCACTGGCCTCCTGGCTGCAGGCGCCCTGGGTGGGCGTGCTGACCTCAGGGTGGGCAGGGCTGGAGGGAGAGGCCTGTGTCCTCCAGCCCCCGCCCCCCGACTCCCCAGCCCCCCGCTTCTCGCCCCCCTGCAGGGCCCGGAGCAGCGGCCTCCCCCTTTCCAGAAACAGCGACACGGGCTCGCTCTCGCAGAGCGCCGCGCACACGTGACTCACTCGGTCCTCAAGGACCTCTGAGATCAAGACGGTCACCGCTCTCACCTGCAGACGCGCAAACGAGGCAGAGGCCGTCAGTCTGCTCAAGGTCACGCCACGGGGCAGATGCACTGAACCCAGCAGCCCACGTCCCTAGCCACTGGGCTTCCCGCCCCTGCCTGGTGACTTTAGCTGTGTCACCCCTCCCGTCCACGCAGTCAGGCCACAGGACGTAGGGAGGCCAGTGCTGAGAGCCCTGGGACAAGCGGCCCAACCTCCGGAGCCTCAGTTTGTGAGTCTACAAAATGGGCAGTTAGCACCAGACTCTCCCTATGACCAAAAGGCCCCTGCTGGTCTACACCAGCGGCAGCCCCGGAGGGCTCGTGAAAACTCAGTTCTGGGCTCTGTCCCCAAGATGTTTCTGATTCAGTGGGTGCGGGCTGGGGCCCAAGAATCGGCATGGCTGGGCGTTCGCACCCTGCCAGCCGCTGCCCGAGGACGCGTGCTCGGCACCACACCCGTGCACGGCAGGTGCTTAAAAAATACAACACGGAACCAAAGCCACCCCTGGCCGCCTCTCCCTCCCGCGCACCCAAGAAGTCGCGGAGGCTTCCAGAGCCAGGCTGAGTTTGAATCTCCGTAGCCAAACGGACCCTGGGGAAACCCTCTGTACCTCGGTCCCCGCCTCTGTCAAACAGGGACAATGACGTCCCTGCTTCGTGCTGCTGTCGCGATTGGGGGAGTTAACCAGGGCTCCTGCTGGTACCAGAACCGTCACCATTACAGGAAACATCCCGGGCCGGTGGACTCCTCCCTCCCCGGCACCGGTTTATCTACAGCCTGGAGCCCACAAGGCACTTCCTGCCTGGCCCCATGAAGGGGTCTGCAGCACCACTGGGCTGGCTGGGGCTTCCGGAAGGTTCTGTCAGGGCAACCTCGGGCCCAACCCAAGTCCTACTGCCCCAATCCTGGTCACAGGGACGAGGTCACACAAGTGAATGCTGGCTGGGCTGGAGACACCATGTGAGTGACGCTCCTATCCCTGTGCCTCAGTTTCCTCATCCTTCAGATAGGTATAACACCCCGGGCACCAGGGTAGGTGCTGGGAGGCTTGACCAGGGCCTTCTGAACTGCTGTCCTCACTGTGGAAGCCAGGGGGTCACAGGAGCCTCAGCTCTGGCCAGACCAGCACCCCTCCACTCCTGTCCCTACCAGGATATGGGATATGTGAACCCTACAGGTGACAGGGAGCTCACTACCACACGTCTGCTCCTGTCTTGATATTAAGCCAAAGTCTGGTTTCCTCCAGTTTTGCCACCAAGCCTGCCCTGCCCACGCAGACAGCTGGAAGGATATTTCGAGAGGGGATTGGGTTACTGCTCTCTTCCTGGCTACGGACCAGGACCCAAAATGGGACGGCCAGAGAGACCTGCAGCCATGGCCTCCCACAGGACACTGGCCAGGCCCCTGGCGGACTCAGGCTAGAGAGACCCAGAGCTGCCAGGAGGCCAGACGCCGTACCCCAGACTCTCCCCCGGCCTGAGACAACAGTAACCACGGGGCGGATTATCCACTTCCAGCCAGGATCTAGGATTCGGGCTGGTGAAGACATCGTGGGGCCAGCAGAGCCCGCATCTACTCGCAGGCCTGGCTTACGGACCCAGGAGGGGACTTGCGCCTCCTTCACCCGCTTGGCGGAAGCCTGGAGTCCCGATTTGGAAAAGGAGGCAGAGAGCAATGACAGGAAGACGCCCGGGACAGGCGGCAGGAGCAAAGAACTTGAACCTGAGGACTAGGCTGGGCTGCTCCGGGCAGATAATGGAAGGGAGGGAAGACAAAGACGTTTGGCCAAGCAAGGGCGGGGCCTGCAGCGGTGTCATGGGGGGCAGGAGGGCGGGGAGCAGGTCTAGACCCAGCTTCCTCTGACAGGGAAACAGAGGTGCAGGGCGGGGTCAAAGGTGACAGTACTCAGGAGTGCAGGGTCTGGCCTTGGGCAGCCTGGGCTCAATCCCCGAGTCTCTAAGCGATTACTGTGCAGTCGAGCAATGTCCTGGGGGGGTGGGAGGTTAAGGTGACGATCATGTGTGGTCGCAGTCCTCCTTTTGGGGGTAGAGAGGGGACCCGCCGGTGCAATCTAGATGATCGCTTGACGCTCTCTCTTCAGCAGCACTCAGCTGGCGGGGGCTCCCCTGAGACAGGTGCAGCCGCGCCCTGTGACTCCTGGGCCCACACTTTCCACTATCCCCAGCTCAGCTCCCCCGCATCGGAAATGGGGACAGTAAGTAAAGGGTCCACACGATGTGTCACCCAGATGGGACACTCGGGAGTGAGAGGAGGCACTAAACGTGATCGTGTAACTTTTGAAATATCCATCGACTAACAGATCGGTTCTGTTTATTCTTAATGACTTGTAAAAATGGTTCTAGTCAAAAAACTGTTTTCCAAAGTAAATTCTTTCCTGAACGGTGACGCCAGACGGGGGGACAAGACCACAGGCACCAGCAGGGCTGCCCTGGCCATACGGTCGCCCCAGCCCGAGGTGGCACCGTGGGCATCGGGAGAGCCGGCGACCATCGTCGTTTCTGCTGCCGTCCCCACCCCAGGGCTGGACGCCGCAGAGCCCGGCGCACCTGCCTCTCCCCTCCAGGAAGGACCCGGCCGTCTGGGGCCACGGGGCGGCCAGGCCAGCCCCCGCCCGCCCTCACCTTCCGCCTCCTCCGCCATCTCCTCCTCGTTCCCGCTGCCGCCCGACGCCTCCATCTCCTCGTCCTCCGCCGCGGGCGGGAAGGCTGCCTCCTCGCTGGCCGCCGCAGGCGCCTTCTTCTTCTTCCTCCGCGCGTTCCTCTCCTTCTCCTGGGGCACAGGGACAGCGGGCGGGTCAGGGCCTGGGCTGTCAGCCCGGGGACTCCCCGTGCCCGAGGCCGCCCACAGCTGCGAGGGGCAGCGATCCCGCCTCGTGGCCGCCAGGGCGACCTGCCCCCCACCCGGCACCCGCCGCCGCAGCCAGACACGCCAGGGGTTATTTTTACCGGGGGGTATTCTCCCACCGCGTCCCAGATACGCCCTGGGCACGGTCTGGCCTCTCGCTGCCCTGACTCCCCCCTGAGCAGGTGGGAACCTGCCTCTGCCCGGAGCCCCCAGGGCTGCTCCAGCTCCTGCAACTCCGCCGGCCCCAGCGGTGGCCGCGCTCCCAGGGGACACCTGCCAGCTCCGTCCACACGTGCCGAGTGACTGAACAGACCAACCTCTTCCCTGCACGTCTCACCTGCCCCCACGAGCCCAGGAGACAGACCAGCTGGGGAAGCTCATCGTGTCACCCCGCACGCCTCTACAGGGCACCCGTGTGTGCCACGCACAGCACCAGGGGCCGTGGGCAGACAAGGTCCTGCTCCCCAAGGCCAGCTGCCCGGGGAGACCAGAGACACGTCGTGCAAAGAAAAGACACTCACAGGGTGACGAGGGTGGGGAGGAGAGCCCAGGGCTGGGGCCCCTCTGGACAGAAAGGTCAGGAAAGGCCTCTGCAAGGAGGTGACATGTGAGCCCAGATCTGACGAGAGGGCACCTGCCTGGCCCTGCACAGAGCGCCAGGTGCGGAACCACAGGGCGGAGGCCCCAGGGGAAGGGGGACGGGGGGGACGGCGGGCAGCAGCTGGGCATGCTGGAGGAGTGGACGAGGCCCTCACCACGCAGCCCCTCACCCCCCCCACATTGCAGCCTGTTCCCCAGGACCCCCAGCTCCTCACGGGAGCCAGGCTCCCATCTCTGCGCCTCCCTGGGCCAGGAGCGTCTTTGCTCCCCACACCGAGCCAGGCAGAGGCTCAGAAAGCATTTGTTGACTGACTTGCTAAGCAACTGTGAATGGCAGCCTCCGTGGGCTTGAACACATGGTCGGCAGGGAGGGGGTGCATATGGGGGCAGCATCTCCTGGGGATCTTGAGGTGCCCAGGGACTCCCCCAGGAGGGTGGACGGACCCTAAGAGGGTGTCTGCCCCCATCTGCTGTGACTCGGGGGCTGCAGCCTGAGCCCTCTGGGGTCTCTAAGTGGAGCCCACGACATGTCTGGAGGTGACACTAGCTCTCAGCGAAGACCCCCGTATGGGACTGAAGAGCATCCCCCGAAATTCACATTCACCCGGAACCTCAAAACGTGACCCCACTTAGAAATGGGATTTTGCAACATAGTCGGTTAAGATGGGGTCACACTGCGGTAGGGTGGTCCCTCCATCCAGTATGACAGTGGCCTTTCCAGGAGAGGGAAACATGGACACAGGGACAGCCACAGGACCGTGGAGGCAGAGTGTGGAGCAAGTGACACATCCGTAAGCCGAGGACTGCCAGCAGTAGGAGATGGAAGAGGCTCTGCTGGGGTCTCGAGGGCAAGGGGAGCCCCGCGCACACCCCGACCTCGGACTCCGGCCCCCAGAACTGCAGGAGATGCAGCTGCCACTGTTTCAAGCCCCCTGGTTTGTGGCACTTGGTGATCACAGGGAGCTGACACAGCCCCTGCACACTGGTCCCCGGGTTGCAGGGAAAAGCCACCGTACGTGAGGACGCGCACAGCCTGCTCTCGGAGACAAATGCCCTGTCACCTGCAGACCAGGCGCTGCCTGTTCCAGCCTCACACTGTAGCCGGGAGGGCAGAGGGGTGGGAACTGGCCCCGTGTGTGTGGGGGGGGGTCTCACGGCCAAATGTGCTGTCCCCAGGCCCCGCCACAGCCCAGGGCTGGGATCACTTCCTGTCCTGCCTTCTTCCTGAGCAAACAGGGGTCTCCGGGCACAGCCACTCGGAATGCCGGGAGGAAAAGGGAAATGTCTGCCTGCCCGTGAGTCACGGTTTCCGTCACCAACGCTCGGCCAGGGTGCCACCGCCCCGCCCCCGCCAAGTGTCCACGGGGCCCGGTACAGGGATGTCCCACGTGCACCCAGGTCCGGCCCCAGCCCTGCCCCAAACCCTGAGCATCTCGGGGGGCGCCTGGCTGTGGGTTCTGCAGTGGACCGAGGGCGGCCCTGCTTCCCCGGTCTCCTTGCGGCAGGCGGGGGCTCGGGTGTGGCTGGGTGGGGACCCGCAGAACAGGGGTCTCCTGGTGGCCTGGCCTCGAAACTCACCCTCTAGAGCCGTGGGTCTCTCTGGGAGGGTCCCCAAGACCTGGCGGCAGGGGGAGGGGGATGGTGCCAACGCCCCGAATCCACCCCCCGCCCCCCCGAGCTGGGTCTGAGAGGCTGAAACTTAGGGAGTGTCCCTGGAATCGCAGCAAATTCTCCCCCCACAGCCCAGCCCCTCGGGATCAGAAGGTGAGAAGGGAACGGGAGAGGCCAGCGACACCAATACCAGCAATTACAGCGACGCTCATTAAGCACCTACTGCATGCAAGACGTTTCCCAGCATTAATTCACTGGACCCACAGAACTGCTCTGCAAAAGTCAGGGCACGTCACCCCCTGCTTGAGCTCTCCGGGGCTCCCCAACACCTGGACTAAAACCCCACGTCCTCCCCCAGCCACACAGCCCCGCATGACCTAGGACTGGGCCCCCCACCTCTGCAAGTTGCCATCCAGGCCACACCCCCTCGGTCACCGTGCTACCAACACGCGGCCCTCCCCGCTGGCCACCCCTCTGCCTGGACGCCTTCCCCTAGACCCGCGCACCTCCACCTCCTCACCCCCCGCAGGGCTTCGCTCAGCCGGCACTTCCCCAGCGACGTTTTCCCTGATCACCCGGCCAAAACCAGCCACCCCTCCCGCCCCCCCAGAAACCACTTCCTACTACAGCCCCGGCTTAGCGTGTTCAGACCGCATCCTGAAAGCGCACGTAACGTGTCGCCCGCACTAGACCTCGCTCCTCTAGAGCCGGGATCTGTCTGTCCTCGGCTGTACTCCCACCACACCTGGAACAGCGCCTGGCACAGAACAGGCGCTCCGTAACTGCTTGTTTATATGAACGAACCTGGGAGACCAGGACGTCAGGTCAGAGAGGCAAAGACACTTGTCCAAGACAACACAGCTCGCATGGCGAGCCCAGGTTTGAACGCAGGTCGGGTCCATGCACCGCCCTGCCGGGCCCACCTCCCCGCAGCCGTGCAGCCTCAGATGGAAGAGACAACAGCGGAGAACGGGGCAGGGCCGGGCCAGGGCCCAGACAGCCGAGCCTGAGAAACGCGGAAGTGCAGCCCCAGGGGCCTGGATCCGCAGATGGGAGAGGGTAACCTTCGGCCATGAGGAGAGGGAGGGAAAACCTCGGAGACGACACCGATGCCAAATGTTACATAACCCCGCGACATGCTCCGCCTGCCGCCTGATCCTGCTTCCTGCTGACGTCGCCCGCGGCCATGCTCCGGCCAGGCCTGGCGCTGGGCGGGAGGGGACACGCGCTGACCCTCAGTCCCTTGCTTTCCCCACTGCTTCCTTCGCTGGCCAAGGGTGACACGGCTTCCTGTGCCCCAGACGGGGCTGGGCCAAGGGCTGTCACTGCGTCAGGGCTGGAGGGTGCAGGGGATGGGGGAGGCAGAGGTCACCAGGTTCGGCAGCACCTCACAAGGCCTGCTTGCATACTCCAGTGATGGGGAGCTCACCCCTGCACCAAGGGCGGCCACTGTCACGACGGAGGGCCCCAGGCCGAGCTGGGCCACCTGTGACGGGGCCCTGCACCTGCTCACCGCCTTTCTCTGCAGCTCTCCGTGCCAGTCTGCTCCCTCGCGGTCAGCCGGAGCCAGAACCGACCCCGCACTCCCACATCACCTGTTCTCGTTCAGGGGCCAACCTGGTCTCAGGTTTCCCTTCCTGCCCACGCCCCTCCGCAGGCTGCCAGCGACACAGCCACGCACCGCGGTCTTCACAGTCGGGGACAGGAAGGCCACCTCCCTTAGCAGCCTTCGCTCCATCTCACTCAGACCAGAGTCGCTCTTACAGACACCGGGACACTCCACCCCCAGCCCAGCCTGGATGGGTCGCCTCTCAGCTCAAGGACCTTCGGGGGCTCCCCACGGCCCAGAGAAGAAACGCCCGGCTCCCTACGCCCAGCAGGAAGCCCTCAGGACACCTGCCACTGCTTCCCGCGTGCCGGAATCAATACCAGTTTGCTGAAGGGACGCTGAGGACGATGATGACGTCCCCACGCTTATGGGGTGCTGCCCTCGCGGCAAGCACCTCCCTCCGCAAAAGGGAACTCATGCTCCTCGAGACAGCCCTGTAAGTAGGTCCTATTCCTATCCCCATTTTACAGAGGGGGAAACTGAGGCTTGGAGAGGTGATGCCACGTATCCCTGGGCACCAGTCCTCTAAGCAGCACAGCTGGGGTACAAATGTGCTACCCCAGAGCCCTGCTAGGCACGGTCCTTCTAGGCTGCCTCTCTGCGTGAATGAATGAAGGAATGAATGAACCGGGCACGAGCATGCCACCACCAGCACCGCCGTGCCTCCGCTTAGCCAAGGACTTGCGACTTGCTGGGTCCCCTTCTCAGCTCTTTACGACCACTTGGATCATTCCCACAACAGCTCTTTGAGGTGGTTCCACCACTGTCCCCATTTCACAGGCGGGGAAACCGAGGCACTGAGAGGCCACGTCACCTGCCCAAAGCCACACTGCTGGTAGGTGGCAGAGCCTACATTCAGACCCAGTGTCCTGGGCCCACAGTCCCTGCTCCCATCCCTGACATGCTGCAGCTGTTCCTGCACACGCCACGCACGAGGGCCTCATGGGCCCCGAGGGCAGGGCCAGCTTCAAACTAAACAACGATAACAGTAGCAGTAACTTGGTGGCCGACCCTCCTGGGGCGCCTCCCCCGGTGGACACCTCACAGCTAACGACCCACTCAGTCCTCACGGGATTGCGTGGAATAAGGACTATTACTTCCCTACTTGACAGATGAGGAAACCGAGGCTGGCCAGGCTGAAGCCACCACCCAAGGTCACCCGAGTGCCAAATCGACACCCTGGGACTTGGCCCCCTCTTGCCCCAAGCCACTCGTGCTATTCACCTTGTTGGAGTCCCCCGTCCTCCCACCCAGCTCTCACGTTTGGGGCCCTGGGGGCACAGAGGTTTCCCCGAGGAAACCTTGAAAGCCAGGGGGTGGGGCCAGCGGCCGCGGGAGGAGAGGCCTGTCACCCTGCAGCCGCATCCTGTGGATCTGGGACGGGAGCCCTGGGGTGGCCCTGGGAGAAGCCGGCAGAGGAAGGCGGAGGGTGGGGGTCGGGGAGGTTGCAGGAGGACCCTTTTTGTGCCTGGGGAGGTCTCAGGGCCAAGCTCCTGACCCCGGGTCATCCTGTGCTGACTGTGCCAGACTCCTGACCTACGAGGCAGGGACAATGGCCCACAACGTGCCCCACCCCCACCAGGCTGCCCCGGGGCTCCCAGGGACCCGGACAGGTGCTGAAGACGGACGCCCCCCACCCTTGGCCAGCACCAATCCTTCCCTCCCCTGCAGACCCGAAGCCCCACACGTCCAGCGAACAGGGGCCACTGCCTGAAGCCCTGGAGCTCCAGGGACAAATCCCAGGGTCCCACACATGGGACGGTGTTCACCTGGGGCTTAGGGCCGCCGCCCACCACCCACACCCACGATGCAATAAGACTCGCTCAGGGGGGGCGGGACGCGCCCTTGAATCCTGCCTGGTGCTCAGGGAGCGATGTGCCCCGCGGCGGGCTGCACGGAGCCGCTGCCTGCAGAACACGCTGCAAGTGCTGTAGCCCCAGCCACAGGCGGCCGGCGGGGGCGGGGAGGGAGCCCCGCAACCCCCTCCTGTGCCTGTGAACCCACGAGGAACCCACAGCCGGTGACTAGGACCCTGGTGCCCAGGCTCACGGCTGTGGGTTCAAAGCCCAACTCAGCTTCTCATGAGGCTGGTTGAGCCTCAGTTTCTCCAGTTTTAAAATGGGGATGATGCTCAGGAGTGTCGGAAGGGAAGGATAGGAAGCGGAGGAGAAGGGAGGGAGAAAAGGCAGCAGACCCCCCCCCCCCCAAGTCTTGGATTCCCAGCAACAGCTGCAGAGGAAGCGGCCGCTCCTTGGAGACCACTCACACGCTCGGCGAGGCGAGCCCGCACCTTCTGCGCTCCTATGGCAGGAGCACGCCGGCCGCACCCCCCCCCCCCCCGGGCCTGCCTGGAGCCCTCCAGGAGGCCACGGCTGAGCCACCCGCTGCCCCGACCCGTCCTCCCGCCCGCGGCAGCTGTGCGACTGTGAGGTCCAGCAGGGCTCTTCTGCCCAGGGCCTCATTCCAACGCTCTGCGCCAATTCCCGGCTGAGTCAGTGCCCAACTCCCCCCACACGCCCCGAGGGCGCTACGGCCCCCTGGGGCGTCTGAGCTGAGGGCTGGGAGGCAGAGTGGGCAGGCGGCCTGGGGGAGCCCTGCCCAGCCCCGACGTCCGCGAGGGATGTTTACGGCAGCACGGCTGCCTGCGGCCGTGTCCGGGACCACCGGGCAGGGACCCGAGAGGCCGAGCCCTAACGAGTCAGCCGGCGTGACACCCAGGCCAGCCGGGGACTCACCATCCTCAGCTTGTGCTGCTGCAGGATCTCGTCCAGGTTCTGCCTCTTCTTGTAGTTGAAGTAGAAGTTCTTACACTGCGACACCGTCTTGGAGCCCACCATGCGGGCGATGGCCGACCAGTTCCGGCCGTGCTCCAGGAGGCCTGCGGGGGGAGCAGACGGCAGGTGAGGGGCGGCCCAAGACCCCCCCCCAAGGAAGGAGACAGCCGTGAGGGGCCACATATCACAGGCTGGGGGGCATCAGAAGGGGAGCGTTGGCCCCCGGGGTCTGCTTTCTGTGTCACTCGGCTCCAGGCTGGGGTGCACAGGAAGGGTCTGGGCTCCGGGAACAAAGAGTGACAGGTCAGGCCCCCCCCAGGCCACCGTCGAGGAGCCTGGGGGCCGAGGCTGGAGTCCAGGATGCAGACCCTGCCCCGGCCCCCACCCGGCCACTGCCCCACCCCTGGCTGGGCGGGAGCGGGGCTTTCGTGACCCAGCCCTGACACTCTCGCAGCTGCAGCGGCCTCGGGAGACGGGCTGTTTTCCGGCCACACCGGGCCAGGGAAAGGAAGGAACGCGGCCAGCAGGGGCCGGGAGGGTGGAGGTCAGAGCGGGGTGAACAGGCCCAGGCGCTTCCCGCTCAGGTTAACGGGGCGCCTCCAGGGCCCCGAACCCCCAGGGGTACCCAGCGGCCCACGCTGGACTCAGGGCCCCCCCGGCCCGTTTGGGTGGCTGGGAGTGGACTGCCCCCAAATCTCAGCCCTGCCACGGCCAAGAGGTTCCCATGTCCTAGCGTGGGGAGAGACCCTCCAGGGATCTGCAGCCCCTACCCCTAACGCACCCAGGCCAGCAAAGTTCCCTCCACCCCGGCTCAAGCCAGAGGTCCTAGTTTCAACGCCACAAACGCCAGGCTCAGCGGTAACGCGACCCGGCTGCACCTCAAGGCAGCACCCAGGAAGCCGGGCCCCAGGGCCGGACCCATCCGCCCGGCGAGCCCCCGGGGCGCACACAGATGTCTCCATGTTTGTGCTGCGTCTCCTACGGCCGTGACCTTGTGTGGCCCCAGCCGGCCGCCGCAGGGTTCGACTTCCCTGCGGCTGGGCCCTCCCAACCTCGGGGCTGTGCAGCAAAACCCCTGCGAGGGCAGCAGCCCCCAAGGCTGAATCACACCGCTGGGGACCCGGCAGCCCGAGCGGAGCTGTGCTTGAACTGACTTCAACGAAAGGTCCCCCATGATGAAGTTTGAGCCCATCCTCCTCAAATCAAATCTACAACTGAAATTTCTCAGGGGTTGGGGAGCCCGAGGGGCAGCAGTCAGTGCTGGCATTCCCGTCATTCATCCACCCATCCGTCCACCCGTCCATTCAGCCGTTCAGGCACGTGCCGCTCGCCGGCTGCGTACAAAGCTCTGATAAAAATGCAATAAGAGCAGCAAAGACATCAACAAGCCACCCCGTCTGCCGCACGGCCAGGTGACACGTGGAGTTCGCAAAGCCCTTCAGAGCTGTGGTCCTGCCCCCCCTTCGCCGTCAGGGCTGGGACGGTGTCCCCGTTCCTGGGATGGAGAACAAGCTCGGAGGTTCACACCAACTCTCCCGTGCTCGGGGGACGGGCCAAGGGGTGCAGTGGGCGTGGGGCCCCAGCTTCCTGCCCTCCCAGCCCTCTGGACCCGGCAGTGTGGAGGTGACTCTGAGTGACAGGCCACCTGCTCGCCTGCGGCAGCCACACCAACCACGTGGCCCCACAGCCGCTCCTCAGGGTCCCTCAAGGTCAGGCGGGGAGGGGAGGGCCGGGGCGTGGGATCAAGTGTAACCGGCCCCCTGACCTTTCCCTCCACCCGCGCCAGCAGCAGCTGCCACTTCCAGAACCTGGTGGCCAGGGACGCGCGTTTATTTATATTCCCCGGCTGGGGCCAAGCCGCCCAGGCAAACACGCCGGGCCAGGAGGATCACAGGCCGGAACCAGGGTGGGAGAGGGCGGGAGGGGGCGGGTCTCCCCTCTGGGCCTGCTGTGGGCGGGGTGGGGCCCCAGGGGATGGCCTGGCCCCAGGGAGGGTGACATTTCCAAACTCAGTAAATAAATAAGGAGGTGGCTGGCAGTGACTGGGGGTTGGGGCCCCTAATTAACTCCGTTCTTGGGAGCTGACGGGGTGGGGGGCCGGGGAGAGGGGGTGGGGGGCACCCCAGCCTTTCCTGAAAGCCTGCGGCTCACAAAGGAGCGCTGGGCAGAGCCGTCCAGGAGCCCTGCCCGGAGCGGGCCATGTAGGCTTGGCCATCCCTCTGCTCTCTGGCCTCAGTTTCCTTAACTACCAGCAGGGCCCTGGGGTGGGGGGTGGCACAGGCTTCCCCTGGTTCCTGTTCTGGGAAGCCCGGGCTGCCAGTGCCGGGCACAGGGAGCAGCACTCACACGCGGCTGTGCCGCGCAGCCCGCCCCGCCAGCCCCGCGGAAAGCCCGGAGCACCTGGAGAGACACCCTCCGGGCGGGCTGCAGCCGAGACCCCGTGCCCCGGCACAGACCCCGGTCCTGCCCCTCCTTCCAGGGGAGCCAAAGCCCGACAGCCACGGCGACAGGAGGAGGGGCAGGGGGGTCGGGGGGCACATCCACGGGGTCCAGAACTCCGAGTTCCCGCCGCCCCCCGCTGCCAAGCCGCAATTTCCTAACAGCCACGTCGCGGTCCCTGTCACCAGCACCCGCCGCTCCCCCCATCCCCTCCTGGGGCCACTCACTCACATCCTCTCATCCGCGTCTCCCCCTCGGCCAAGTTTTCCGGAAACATAGGGCAGGGAGGATGCTCCAGGGAGCGGAGCTAGGAGAGGCGGTTTGGAGGCCGCGCGGCCGCGGCTCTGCGAGGCTCCTGCCTGGCGGCTGCTGGCAGCTCGGCTCTGCCTCACATCCTTCTCCGTCCAACGGCGGCGGCGAGGGAGGGAGGGAGGGAGGGAAGGAGGGCGGGCGGGCGGAGGCTGGCTCGAGAAGGGCGGGGAGGCGGCTCTGCACCCGCCCGCCTGCCCCGGTGGCCCAGGGCTCCTCTGGCGGCCGCTGCCGCCCCCAGCTGCCCCGGGGCGTGCGAGGTGCCCTTCCCCAGGGGGGCGGGCAGTGGGAAGTTGTCAGTTGTGTGCGGTGCCTCTGTGCCAGGCGTCGCCAGGGTGCAGCGTCCACGGCTCCCCGGCACCAGTGTGCCCAGTGCGGACACTCGGCAAGTGGTGCCAGGGAGGACCCTCCAGACCCCCGAGCTGGGCAAAATCCGGAGACTCAGGTCTGACAGGGCAGCGGTGCCCCCAGCAGCCTGGCTGCGCCCCCCGGGCTGGGCTCCGATCTTCCTGCTGCCTGACCCAGCGAGACGCGTCAGGACTGAATGTGACCTCCAGACGGAGGCTGGGGAGCAGCGGGCGGGGGAGCGTGGCAGAGGCCCAGGTTCAGAAGGGGCGGGCCGACTTGGCACTGGCTCCCCTCCCTCTCTCCCCATCCCTAGCGGTGGCGGCGTCAGCAGCGGTAAGAACAGATGAGGGTTCCAGAAAAACAGAGCTTCTCCACCCCCGGCAGACGGGTAGCAAACAGCTTCTTCCGCTGTCATCTCTCCGTGCCAGTTCCACCTGCGGTCTGCCCCCCACCCAGCCTGCCAAGGACGGCCGGGCCCTCCGTGGGGGACTGTGGGTGGGCAGGGCTGGCTTCGCATTCTGGGGGGGAAGCTAGGATTCGAAGAGCCTCTTCCAAGAGCTAACGACACCTCCAACCATTCAGGCTGGGGGGAAGGGCTTGGGGTCTCCAAAGGGTTCCCTGGTGCCCGAGGGTCTTGAGACACTGGCACCTCTCTCCTCGCTCTCCGCGACACCCCCAACGGCCCTATCAGCCCGCTCCCCAGAACACCTGCGGAGGCGTCCAGGCGGCTCGGCTCCCGGAGGTTGAAAGTTAACAGAGCTGAACTTTGGAGCCCAGATTCAGGCCACGACTGACTTCCCTGACTCTGGGATCGTTAACCCGCTCTTCCCTTCAACCCTCAGCCTTTCTCCCTTGCCCGTGACATCCCGGGGAGCAAAAGGCATCCTGGGGCACGACGCCAGGGGAGGGCGACCAGGGATCCAGGTCTTCCTGCCCGAGTCCCACACTCCGCTTTCCTCAGGGGAGGGTGCAGTGAGTTTTTACGGATGCCAATCCGGTCAAGTCACTTCTCTGCTTGAAATCTTCCAGTGACCACCCGAAGCTCCTGGGATAGAATCCAAAGGCCTCAGCCGGCCCAGGACGCCCGGGGAGCCGGCCCCTCCCCTCCGCTCACTCCTGGCAGCCACTCCACTGTGAGCCCCGGGACATTTGCACAAGCTCTTCTTTCTCACAGGTGAGCCTCAAGTGACGCCTCAGGGAAGCCCTCCTTGACCACTCGCTCCAGAGTGGAGGCTGGAGGGCGCTCTCGACACCCGGGAGCCCATCCCACACACGCTCTGGGCTGGGCCCAGGCGCAAGTTCTGCCACCACGCCCTGCAGTCCAGGTTCCCTGACCCCACCTCTAATTTCTAAGGAAATTATTCTTATTCTGAAGTTAGGAGGCAGGAACTGGGAAGTGAAATTGACCACGACAGGAAGTCAAGCCCGAGTCTGAGTCAGGGTCTGGACAGGGAACCCTGCGAAGGAGCCTGGGGGCCGGAGGGTCTCTGCTGCCGGCTGCTCTGGGCACCCCTGCAGCAGCTTCCTGCGCACCATCTGGGGGCCCCGGATGCAGCCCCCTCGGCTCGAGCACACGGGACCCCAGAGGAGCCTGCACACCCCGCCCCAGCCTCGGATCCTTCCCCCAGCCGCCGTCCCCTGTGGGCACCACCACCACCACCCTCTGCTTCCAGGGATGTCGCCGCTGTTCTCTCTGGAAACTCGCCCCCCACCCCGGAAGGATACTCGCCCTCCCCCCCTGCAGCCAGCCGCATCCAACCCTGAGGTTTCCGGCTCCTTCCAGGGAGAACCCCAGGCCGTCTGCACGGGGTGCACGGCCCCCACCACCCCTCCCCCACCAGCTGCCGTTTTTCCCAGAGAAACTCGAGATTTCCTGCCCAAAACAACTGTCAAAGGAGCGGGGAAAGGTCCAGCCCTCTTGGGCCCGAGTCCTGCCACTTCCTCAATTTGGAAACCCCAGAGCCCTGGAGGGCGGGTTCCACAGGCACAAAGCCACCAGGCCACCTCGTGGGCACCTGCCATGTCCCACCTCGGGGCCACCTGGACTGCCGCCGTCCTCACGTCCCGTCAGGACATGGGCAGGACAGCGCAGCTGAACTTCCACCTGCTGCGTCTTGTCCCCATCCACTCTTCTTAAATGAGCCCCGATACCTGCTCCAGCGATTACACCTGTGACTCAGACACACGCTGGGGGCCACGTCCTCCCCCGTGCACGGTACGCTGTGCTCGTTAAGAGGAAATACAGTCACCTGCGTGCGACCCAGCGCTGCCCACCTTCCACTTTGGGAACGCGCCGCGCCACACCTGTCGGGGCCACGTTCCCCCGCAGCAGCGCGAAGCGAAAGCCACCAGGCTGAGCACTCGGACGGCCCTCCCCACGCGCCCCCACGGCGTGCCCCGTGGGCACAGGCTCCCCACTCAGGCCCGGTCTTCCCACGTGCAAGGCAGAGGCCGTGTGGGCACCTATGTGTGTGCACACGCGTGTGGAGAACATACTTCGCCACGTGGTAACAGCCATCGGTACTACTGTGTCAACCGCCAGGTGTCTCCGTCCCCAGTCAGGTCCGACGCGGACGCCGATTTGTGGATCGTCCCCCAGGAGTGGAGATGGGCTGCAAGACGCCCGAGCTCACCCTCAAGGGCGTTGACCAGGGGGGACGGTACACTGGCTGCACCCCAGGACGTGCGGAGACCCTGACTGACCCCACCCCACTCCTAACGTCCAGCCGGGAGACCAGCAAGCCCTGGACCCGTGTCCCCCACAGCAGTCTCTCTGCAAACCCCGGGTGGAAACTGTCCCCGCTGATGCCAGCCCTGGGGCGCTGCACTGTCCCCGAACCTCAGCCTCCTCGTCACCCACCCTGGGGATGGCCCCTGCCCTCCCCCAACCTGTGTGCTAACCATTGGACCACACTGCCCCACCATGAGCTCTGCGGGCCATGCACCGCCCTCCAGGCCACACGCATGGGCCGCTCCCCTTCTGCAGCGCCCTCGGTGGGCACAGCACCAGACGCTGACAACAGACCGTGGTGGGGGAGGTCACACCCCTGCAGGCTCCGAGCTGGGGGCTTACACCCCCCCCCCACGTCTCAGACTCTTTATCCGCTAAAGCCAATTACCCGGCCTCTGCGGGGCGACCGGCCCCTCCCCCACTCCCCCGAGAGGCACGGCCACCAGGCGGAGCAGGCCCCGAGTTCCCAGGGGAGACTTCTGGGCTCACCGGGGGCCACCAGGGCCTGACCCCTGCAGCACCCTCCCCCTGTGGGCCACTCACCTCTGCCCTCTCCCCTCTGCCCTCTCCCCTGGCAGGCAGGCCCCCGGAGGCCGGCGGCCCAGAGGTGGGCCAGGGCCTATCCCTGGGCTGGGCTGATGTGACAATGGTGTGCCGGGGCCCTCCCATCCCCTCCACAGCAGGGTCTCTGCCCGCCAGCGAAGGGGGCTGGGGGCCCCCAGGAGCTGCGGGCACAGCCCTGAGCCTGTCTCACAGCTGGGTGGAGACTCCAAGCCAGGCCTGGCTGACCTTTCCCAGGGGAACTCGAGTCCCTCATCCCGGCCCAGGCCTGCCCCGCCCCTCCCTCCTGGCGTGGCACGGAGCTGAGGGCAGGCAGCCAGCTCCCGGGGCTGCCGGGTTCCTAGGGAGGCTGCCCCCTGCACGAGCCCAGGCCCCACGCTGCAGGAGCCCCGGGGCAGGCAGCCATGACCCCGTGCGCACGAGAAGGCAAGGCACCTGTCCCCCTGGGACCCTGTGGCCATTGTGGCCTCGGCCCCTCCCCCAGTCCTCCCCCTGGTCTTCGAATAAGAGCCAAACTGTCCCACAGCTGGCAAGGCCCCTCTCCCCCCCCCCCTTCCCTCTCTGGGTTTCAACAGCTTCTCACGGGACCACACTGTCCCTGCGACAGGGCCTTTGCACATGCTGTTTCCCCCGCTGGACGCCCTTCCTTCCTTCACTAGCAAGTCAAAAGTGCCAAGTTGCTGGACCGACTCACCCAATCCTCACACCAGCCCCATTCCTACTCGGCAACAAGAGAGCCTGGGTTCAAATCCCAGCTCCACCACTTCACAGCTGTGTGACCCTGAGCAGCTCACTAAACCTCTCTGGGCCTCGGTTTCCTCACTTGGATGAGGAAACTAATAACAGTGCCTGCCTCATAAGGTTGGCAGAGAGGCAGTGACTTCACGCACGTAAGGCATCGAGCAGTTCCCGGCACCCGGGACGTGCCCCACAGCGTTCGCTGCTGTGATCCGTTACCGTTTCAGGCTTTGGGTGTCAGCCCGGTGGCCCCTTCCCTCCAGGCAGCCCCCAGCACCGCGGAACCCCTCCAGCTGTCACTGCACCTGTGTCCGGTAGACCACGTGGCCACAACCCTGACCCCCAGGCACAGCGGTGCCGAGGTCCAGAGGTGCAGGGCCTGCCCCGGGTCAGGCCCCGAGAGAGGCAGAGCCGGGACCGACCCCAGGAAGGAAGGCTCCAGAGGCTGTGCGCCAAGCTGCAGGCCTGCCACTTCTGAGCGCCTACTGTATACCAACAACTGTACATCCTTGGCTTGTTCCACCCTTAAGGTGCCCCCGGGAGGTGGCATCCCAGCCTCACTTTAGGGACTGAGGGACGCTGAGGGTGGGCCAGGGGTGGGCCAGGCCCAGGTCCCAGGGCCAAGGCGCTGGCTGTGGCCACAGCAGTGACGGGGAGCTCAGTGCACCCGAGGCATCCCCGCCCCAAGCGCTTGTTTGCTCTCACCCAGACCCGTGGTGGTGGGCGTGCCGGGCTGGACGGTGCACCCCAAGCCTCTCATCCGACCCGCCTGGGACTGGACTCTCATTCTCAAAAGGGTCTTTGGCGACATGCTCCAGTGGAGCTGAGGTCACACTGGACCGCGGTGGGCACTTACGAGAAGAGGGACATTTGGACAGACACACAGGGAGGGGACGGGGAGGGGGCCGTGTGTGGACGGCAGCAAAGCCCGAGTGACGCGGCCGCAAGTCAAGGCGCGCCGAGGGCTGTCGGCAGCCACCGGGGCCGGACGGGTAGAGGAAGGAGCCTCCCCTCACACCCTGGGGCGAGCCCAGCCCTGCTGACACCTTGAACTTGGACTTCTGGCCTCGAGGACAGTGAGGGAATACATTTCTGTTGTTTTAAGCCACCAGTTTTCAGTCTTGTATCATGGCAGCCACAGGAAACTAACCCGGTGGGCACTCCTTTAATTCCCACTGTACAGATGGAGAAACTGAGGCACGGAGACATTGGCTGAGCTGCCTAAGGTCACAGAGCTAGAACCTCTAGAGGCCTCTGCAGCTCATCCTTCAAGGCCAGGCCACTAAAGGCTTCCCCAGGTGCCTCGGGCTGGCTCAGGGGTCGCAGAGCCCGGGGACACCTGGCAGCTCCCCTGCCCCGGCCCCCGCGCACCCCTGCCTCACTCAGGACCTGGGCTATGTCACTGCGAAATGACAGTGCAGGCCTTCCGCCTCAGGCACAGCTGGTCCTTGGTCCTCTTCCTAACTCTGGGTTTCTGAGGACTCGGCAGGGGGCTCTGGAACGTTCCTAGCTGCCTCAGCCCCACCCGCTACCAGCACCTGCCGCCCCGCCCCGCCCCCTCCCCCGCCTGGAAGGCACAGCCATAGCAGCCACCCTGGCGGTAACCATCCAGATTGCTGTAACTCACGGCAGATGAGCACGCTGGCGCACGGCATTATCACAGACGTCACCGCGCAGGGCTCCGCGGCACGGCCCCCACGGGACCTTCTCCCTGCTGTCTCCATGGGCAGGACCCGGGATGAGCTCACTGCCGTTGCTGAGGCCCCAACCCTGAGACCGTGGGGCACACTCCCGTCCCCGCCGGTGAGTCATCCCCCGCCGTCCTCCCAACCTCGGGATCTGCCCTTCTGGAAGCAAGACGGAGGGCAGCCAGCGACACCCGGCTCCCGGGCAACAGGGAGGGCGCCAAGGATGGAGCCACGGCGACACCACCAGACACACCAGGGGGACTGAGAGGCCACACGGCCACGGGCTGGCCGTCCCGGGATGTCCACGCAGGGTCCTCCCGCGGGTGGATCCCGGGGCAACCTCCTGGCTGAGGGTCCAGAGCTGAGGACACGTATGTGATCAACAGACTCATGCACTCTCACACAGATGTTCACAGTGGTGCTGCTGGCGACAGCCAAGCACCGAAACCACCCCATGTCCACGCACAGCCAGCCTGCACACGCAATGGGGTATTGCTCGGCCATATAAAGCCACGCGTGTGAACCTCACACACCACGGCCCATGAGAGAAGCCAGACCCGCACAGCCACGTGCTGCAGGATTCCATCCACGCGAAACGTCCCCACGGCACAGCCAGAGACAGAAAGCGCGTCGGGGGTGCTGGGGAGCGACTGCTAATGGGCACGGGATTTCCGTCTGGGGTGATAAAAGGTTCTGGAACGAGACAGCGGGGAGGGCTGCATGACACCGTGGATGTACCTAACGCCACCGAACCGTTCTCTTACATTTTACATTATGTATGTTATATCAAAGTTAAATCCAAGGGGAGGAAAAGAATGCACATGATTTCAATAAAGCCTCTTTTGTAGCCCACGGTGACATCCACACAGAGACTGCAAGGCGGGCACGAAAGAGAGCCACGGGCCACGGGCCCCGTGGGCTGGTGGCACCAGCACCCCATGCCCTGGGAGCTACAGACGGCCCGGCCCCGGGAGACCTCCTCACCGTGACCTGCCGTGGACACGGGTGGCTGAATGATGCCAGGGTCCCTCCAGGTCCTTCCTCCAGGCCCACCTCGGCTGGGGGCTTTGGAGGAGACAGAATCGTGTGGGTGGAGAGGCGGAGGGCCCAGGAAGGAGCCCCCAGGACGAGTGGCAGGGTCCCAGGACGAGAGGCAGGGTCCCAGGATGAGTGGCAGGGTCCCAGGAGGAGAGGCAGGGTCCCAGGACGAGAGGCAGGGTCCCAGGACGAGTGGCAGGGTCCCAGGAGGAGAGGCAGGGTCCCAGGACGAGTGGCAGGGTCCCAGGACGAGAGGCAGGGTCCCAGGACAAGTGGCAGGGTCCCAGTCGGAGAGGCAGGGTCCCAGGACGAGTGGCAGGGTCCCAGGACGAGAGGCAGGGTCCCAGGACAAGTGGCAGGGTCCCAGTCGGAGAGGCAGGGTCCCAGGACGAGTGGCAGGGTCCCAGGACGAGTGGCAGGGGTCACGGAGGGCCTTCCCAGGTCCGCAGCTGCTCTCAGGCAATTTCAGAAACCCAGCGCCCAACGCACGGGACCCTTAGCAAGCCCCGCAGCCAGGTGGATGGCAGGGGCAGGGGCAGGGGCAGGGGCAGGGGCAGGGGCAGGGGCAAAGCCCGGACAACCCCGCGGCCCGGGCTGTTCTCAGACACTCCCGGCCTGCTGTGCCTGGGTCCTTCGCTGTACAGGCCGTTGGTCCCATCTGAGAGTCACAACCTGGAGCTTTGTGCACATCAGAGACAGGGCCTGGGCCTGGCAGGGCCACGAGGGCCACAGCCGGGAGGCCTGGGCTTGCTCCCGGCCCCGTGCAGCAGCTCCGGGACGCAGGGCAGTCCCTGGCCTCTGCTCCTTGGTTCCCTGGTCATAAACAGGGAGGGGGATGAGGACAGGAATGTGGACGGGGACAGGCCCTCCCCTCTCAGGGTCAAGAGAAAAGAGAGGGAGCAGCGGCCGTGGGCCCGTGCGGGGTACGGGCGAGGAGCAGAGCGGTTCACCCCGACTTGGCCCCTCCTTGAGTCCTCACAGCCAACCTGGACGCACCCCCACTTCACAGACGGGCAAACTGAGGCCACCGAGCTGGAAGTGAAGGGCTCGGCTACCCGGGCTCCAGCAAGCAAGCCTGCGGCTCCCAGGGAGACGGGGGTCGATCGCACGCCGCCCACCATCACGGCACACAGCTGCCGCCGCCGCCCCAGCCCTGCCTCACCGGCCACATTTGAGAGGGGCGTGGGCTCAAGCGGTGCCGGACCCCAGCTGTACCCCTGCTGCACGACACAAGGGCACCTGGGAGCCGGAGTGCGCCGGCTCCCCGCAACGCCACCGTTCTATTCAGTCTTGGGACATGCCACGTGGGCCACCCCCACACCTGACCCGGACAGCCAGACGTGCCCGGCCACAGCACGCTCGAGCCTGGCATGGGGCCTTCAGGGCTCCACGTAAGGGCCAGACACCCGTATGAGGACCACACGCCCTGCAGGTCTCCCTGACCCTGTGACCCCAGCAGGGCGGCCACCAACAAGCTCTGACTGCCCCGAGGCATCCAGGCAGGCTGCCGCCACTCCGTCCACAGGGCCAAGCAGTGTGGGCCACCGGGGATCACCAGGAAGCCACCGACTGACCACGTGCACAGCACGAGCTGTGTCTAGCGTCACACAGAGACGAGCACGACAGTGCAGCTGCACAGACCCTTTCTAGAAAGCTCCGAGAAGTGACCAACGAGAACACCCTAGAATCAGAGCCCACCGCCGTGGACCTCACCCCAGGCCCTGGGGTCAACGTCCCCCCGGCCACTCGAGCTGCACCCGGGATGCAGACGAGGCGCTAATGCCGCCCAGGTCCTCACCTTTCTTGGCCGTTTCCATTTCTTCCTCGGTCCAGCGGGAGCTCTCGTTCATCTCCATGGAGGCTGGGAAGGAAGACACGCGGTTGCCGGCGGCGGCCGGGCGGGGAGGCCCTCGGCCCCCTGCACAGCCGGGCTCCTCTCCCGCCTCGGAGCCGGGGAGGGCGGGGATGGGACCCCGACGGGAGGCCACGTTCAGACGCTCCTTCCCAGCCGATCCTCCCCTGGGTGCCCGACTCTCGAGCCCCCGCCGGGCCGGGCACCCTGCTGAGCACATCCATGGGTGTCATTCGGGGCTGACCTCCATGTGACCCACAGGGACAGGGGACCCACAGTCAGCCCATTTCACAGATGGGGAAACTGAGGTGGTCGGGGGTCTCAACCAGGACAGCTGCCTCTGTGAGCACCTGGCTGGGAGGGTGCACCCCTCCCCGGGGACATGGTGACAGTGGGGGAGCAGGAGCTTCTCTGTGCCATGGGGGCCGCCCTGGGCACTGCGGATGTCCCAACGTCCCCTGGGGGGTAAAACCATCCCCGGCAGAAACCCCTGCTTGGGAGGGTAACGATTCCACCCCTGATCCGGTACGAGGAGGGGCTTCTTGTGTCATTCAGAAGGGACTCGGCCCTGCCTCGGGGATGGGTACAGGTGGCCACGTTGTTGGCATGGCAACTAGTTTTGAGTTTCTCCTCCGAGCCCCCTGGGCGTGAGCCCTGGGCCTTTCAGGTTGCCAAAGCCCCACGTTGGGGCCAGGCACAGGGACGTCAGCGTCACGGGCTCAGCGCCAGGCACGGGGCGAGTGCTCCACACAGGCTGGCTGAGGACGGCAGGACGGTCCCCACCCCCACAGGCAGCCCCCAGGTCCCTGCCACACAGCCTGGGCCGCTCCAGGATCTCCCCGACTCCCCCTTCCTGCCCACGGGACCCCCAGAGGAGGCAGTGACAGTCTGGGCAGGGGGCAAGCGGCCCCAGGGGAGGGCCCGGGGCTGTGTTTTCCACCCCGCAGCCCAGCCGCCTGCCTCGGCCTGGGGTCCGAGAGGACTAGCCCCACGGACCAGGCACCAGCACACTTCTGCAGAAAGCCCTTCCGCCCTGGGCCTCCCGGTACGCCGCCACCAAGGGGCAGCCGGCAAGCGCCTATGGAAGCAGCACAGGGTTTGTAGCCAGGAGAGCTGGGTTCGAATCCTGACTCTGATTTTAGCAATGCAACGTCCCTTCTCTAAGCCTCAGGTAGCCCATTTATGAAATGGGCCCAAACTACCTCTCTTGGGAAGAGCGGGCAGGTGCCTGTCCCGGACCCCGGGGGAAGGGGCATCTGAGATGAAGCATCATCTCCGCCAGCTCCACCCCGGGAAGCCCTGGGCACGGCCCAGGGCGGGTCCCGCAGGGGCGGCAGGGACGGCCCCAGAGGGCAGAAATAGGTGCAGACAACAGACACACACGGCTGCCCCCTGTGGCCGAACTTGGGAACTGCTACTCAATTCCTCTCTTCCCCTTTTGGGAGGCGAGCGGGCACAGAGCACCCGGGGATGAACGCCCCTCCGAGCAGAAGGGGAAACTGAGGCCCACAGGGGTGAAGGTGTGAGCTCAGATGCCCACAGGGCCGGAGTGGGGACAGTCAGAGCCTACATCTTCCTACGAAGGGGTGGAGGCTACTCGGCTCCCAACAGCTGCCGTCTCTGGGGAAGGCGGGCTGAGTGTGACCAGGTCTCGTGATGTAGACACTAGGAGATCCCAGAACGGGTCACCTGGACTCGTGCGTGACACGTCCCAGCTCTGAAATCACAGTGGCCGAAGCCACTGAGCTCTTCCCACACCCCACTGTTCTAGAATCTTCCCACGTGGAAAGTTACTAATGACCTTCCCCCCGTGGTTGGAGGTAGCCACCCCCTTCCCCCACTGTGCAGATGAGGCCACAGAGGCACAGAGAGGTTGAGGAACTCACTCGGGGTCACACAGCACACTCACTAGCTAACGCCAGGACGCGACCCCTCAGCCGCTGCCAGTTCTCCCAAAACCCACGCAGCGTCCGTGGTGCCCGGCCCCGGCTCACCCAGCTCGGCGCTCTGCTGGGGCGTGATGGCCTCCTCGCTGTTGGCCTCGTTGGCCATGGAGCGGGTGATGCGGCCTTTGCGCCGGCCCTGGCTGTTGGCGGTCTTGCGGCCTTTGGAGGCCACGGCCTCCTTCTCGTCGTTGTCCTCCCCCGAGGTGTCGTCCGTCTTCTCCCTGAAGGCCAGAGAGGGGCGACAGGACACACGCGTCTGAGCGCCGGAAGGGACCGCTCCTCCCGCTGGCTCTGCCCCGCGCCGGCCGCCCGCTACCGCGCGCTGACCACACGCCAGAAAGCGGGGTGAGCCGGGGCGGGGCTGGCAGGAGGCAACCGCAAGGGCCCTCCCGTCCCTGGATCCGGGGCGCAGCTGCCACCTGCACTGGCCTTTCACCGACACGAAGGGGCGTGCACGGGGCCATCACCCACTCCGTGCACCTGACCAGGTGGCTAACGGGCGGGGGGTTTCAGTCCCCGAATGGGAGGTGTGGGGGCTCTTCTGCAAGGCTCCCCCACGCACAGCCAGCGGGGTACGGCCATTTATACGCCAAGCAGAGAGCTGCTCCCCACCGTCCGTCTACGAGACTCTGAGGCAGCGCGGCGGGGCGCGGGCTGGTAGCAACCTACACGGCCGCTCTGTTCGCGGGAGGAGAGGGGCCCCATGCAAACACAGCCACTGTGCCCTGTGGAACACGCGGCAGCCCCGGCAGCGGCGGGGCGGGAGGCTGTGCGTGGAGCCGACCTGACTCCACGCAGGCAGGCGGATTTATCGCCCGCCCTCCCATTCATCGGCTGAAAGGCCCCTGCCGGAGCGTCTGGGCGATGGGGCAGGGGAGCCAGATGTTCTCTGAAGCCGCATTCCTGAGCCGTTACAGGTACCTGGCGCTCAGTCCCGCCGCCCCCTCCTCCCGCTGGCCCTGTGCCCGCGGCCCCGGCGGGCACGGGAGCTGTCAGGGCCCAAGGCGAGGCTGCGCCTCCGTCTGCGAGAACTCACGCTGACATCCCTAATTCTAAAGGTGAGCGCCGCCTGCGCACCTAGTCCTCCTGAGCTGCTCTGATCCCCCTCCCGGCGCCTCAGGAGACAGGGAGGGGGAGGAGGGGGAGGGGGAGGCCGAGTTCCAAAGTCATCGCCTGGATTTATTAGCTCGGGAGCGGAGCTCAGATGAGCTATCTGCCTCTGCGTCTCAGAGGATTAGAGAGGGAGGGCGGGCGGGCAGGGAGGGGAGAGGAAGGAGGGAGGGGGACGGAGGGCTTCCGGGAGGGGCCGTGGGGACAGCCAGCCAATTCCCCGTCCTCAACCCCCTGCCCAGGTCCCCCAGGCCTCGCACGGGGCCAGGGCCTTACTTGCTCAGCTCCTCCTTGTCGTTCTCCAGCTCCGGCTTCTCCTCCTCCTTCTCCCCCTCCTTCTCCTTCTCATCTTTCTCCTCCTGGCTGCTCCGGGGCATCTGCTGCTGCTGCTGCTGCTGCTGCTGTTGCTGCTGCTGTCGGAGGGCAGGGAAGGGGGAGAGAACACAGTGAGGCAGGTGGATCTGAGCACCTGGGCTGGCGGGCGCGGGGGGGGAGGGGGAAAGCACGGAGTCAGCCCAAGGGGAGGCCGCAGACAAAGGGGAGACCAGGGCCAGCTGGCAGGAGCTGGGGACAGGGGACAGGCCGCAGCCCGGGGTCCTGTGGCCCACAGGGCCTGGGGGGAGGCGTAGGAAGCACTGGCGTCTGATGCCCTGGGTTTGATTCCTGCCTCCCCCACTTAGCAGCTGTGTGACCTTGGATGAGGGTCTTAACGTCTCTGTGCTCTGATTTCTTCCCTTTTAAAACAGGGGTACTCAGCATACTTGTGCCTCAGCCAGGGGCTGGGGGGCTGCAGCAAGAGAATCCTTGTGCAGCACCCGGCACGGGTGTTTGACAGGGGCAGAAGCCATGCGGGCTGGAGTGAGGGGCTCTGGTCGGCCCCAGGCAGGGGCGGGTCTGCATCCAGGAATCTGGGGACACAGCGCTGATGCCCCAGCCCTGCCCTGCCCCTGACAAAGCTCAGGCCACCTCTCTGAGCCTCAGTCTCCAGTCCCCGCAGCCGCCAGGACGGCCCCAGGCCCGTCTGAGGAGACTGAGCCCAGGTTCCAGGGCAGGTCAGGGGGCTCAGGGCCAGGCCCGCCTGCTCACTCGGGCCTGTCATAGTGCTTGCCCCAGTCACTCTGGCCTCGCGTCCCGCCAAGACAGAGGAGGCAGCGGAGCGGCCAGCTCCTCCCAGCACCGCCTCCGACTTCCCTTCGGTGCCGCCCGGCTTCTCTGACCAGGCGCGCACTGATTTTCTTGGCCGCCCGAGGTCCTCCCCGCAAGCAGCTGCCAAACCAGACCGTCTTTCCATCCCGCCGAGCCAAGCGAAATAAAAATAAACCCCAAAGCCTTTCTACGCGTACGAGGGCACAGTCACAGCACTTTCCAAACCGAGAGGGACAAACTCCAGGCAGACGGAAAAGGAAGGGGCCGGGGGCGTGAGAGCCCCTTCCTCCCTGCCAGGGCCTGACGCCCGCCCAGCACACAGGGCCCTCTCGGCCCTCCTCGGAGCCCGAGCCCGTGGCCCACGACGGGCACCCTGCAGACGCCAGGTCACAGAGCCAGGGTCTGAGCACTGCAGGTGGCTGAGGCTCATCCAGGCTGCTGCTGGCTGCACTCTGGGCCCCCTGGCTGGGATCCGCTCTCCCTTCCCCAGGAATCCGCCCCCTGCCCCCTAAGAGGGCGGGGCAAGGGGCCGGGCCGCCTGACCTGGAACAGCTGCCCCCCACCCCCATGTCACTGCCGAGTCCCAACAGGTGGCCCCGAGTCCTCAGACCAGCCTGTGCTCCCTCTCCTAACCACGGACCAGCCTGTGCTCCCTCTCCCCTAACTGCCAACCCTCAGACACTGAGACTCGACCTCTACACAGCCCAGAGTGGGGGCACCTCTCGCACCCCCAGGAGAGGCCTCCCTGGGAGCTGGCCCAGCAGGCGGGAGCTGGGGCAGAGGGTTTCCAGTTTGTTCCAACAGTGTCCCCTCTCCACACGTGCCTGACGTGGACAGTGGCAGTGAGCGGGAGCTGGGGACCGGGGACCAGGGTGGCAGGGAGAAGACGGCGTGGCTGTCCGGGGAGGGAGTCCTGCCCAGTGGGCTGCCCCACACGGACTGTCTCCGCCTGCGGATCAGACTTCGCTGGCTTTGGGACGGCTGGGATCCGACGCCAGGGCCGGGGAGCTCGGCGTCCCCGTCTGGGCTGCAGCACCCCCCTCTCAAGGAGAGCAGCGGCCACATGGGCCACCCTCCCAGAGCACCGATCCACCGGCCCCTGGACCCAGGCCAGTGGGGGCTCCGCGAGCCCTAGGGCCTCGCCCCCCGCCCGTCAGTAACCAGCATCCCCGCACGGCCAGTGGGTGCAGCTCCACCCCGCGGAGAGTGGCCGGCGGAGAGGCGCGTCCACGCCGGGCCTGAGCTCAGAGTCTTCCCTGCCACGTGGCTCCTCCAAGTCCTCAGAAGGGCCCCGCCAGGGAGGGCGCGGCGTGGAGAGGCTCACGGGTGCCCGAGGCCCACGTTTCCCGAGCGCTCACTCGCCGGCTCCGTGCTGTGCGTCTGACGCTGGCAGGTTCCCAACCTCCCTCAGGAAGCCGCGAGGAGGATGATGAAGATGAAACCAGCATCATCCTCCAGGGACGCGCGTGGGGACCGCCCCACCCTGGGCACCATGCCCATCCTGCCGAGTGCCCTTAACTGACCCGAGATGGGAGGGCCGTGGTCGCCGCTCGCGCTCTGCAGAGGAAGAAACTGAGGCTGGGGGTGCGAAGCCTCAAGGTCTTAGAGCAGGAGGGGGACACCTGGGGTGCGGGGCCACGGTCCTGCCGTCCCCAAAGCCCTGGCTGAGAGGCTTACCCCACCCTCTGGCTGGGATCCGGGGTTCGGGACCCCCACCCCTTTCTGCCGATCCCACCTGTCCCCAACTCAAGACTCCCCAGACCCTGCCGGGCCTGCCCACGACCCCCTGCCCCTGCACAGGGGACGTCACCCCGTGGCGTTTGTCACGGTGCTGGCTCACGGCCTCCTCTGCAGGAGAGGAAGCTGAGGCACAGAGAGGGTGGCGGTGACACCGTGCACCACCGGGCCAGGATTCGGAGCCAGCACATTAACTGCCGTGTGAGTTGTATTTAACTCACGCTACCTCTGACCCCGGGGCCTGGCGAAGCACATGTAACTCACGTGTCTCTACCTGGGGAGCCGCATGAACTACTTTTCAAGGTGCCTGTAACTCACACACACAAAACAATAAAAAAATAATTTTTCGCTAAATTAGAAAGGATTCTTTTGTTTCTACAGTTTCTATTCTGTTTTCATAATAAAACACCGTGGCCCGAGAAAAACATTTATTTTTTCCTAGTGTGGCAGTCAATGTGTGAGGGTCTGAGTTCTACCCGACCGAAGTTATGCCTGGCCCCTGCCGGGACCCCCACCTCCGTCCCCCAGCCCTTGGCTGGCCAGCACCTCAGGTCACAGTCCCCCACCCGAGGTCAGCAGTCCCAATTGGCACTAGAACCTGGTCGTGGTTTCCGTGCGATCCTGGCGCCAGGCCCTGCCCCCTCCTCTTCCTCCCTGACACCAAAGTCAGGGGCAGGGGGTTCCCACCTGTCCTCACCCTCCAGGCACACGACCTCTGGGGCCGCCCTGGAGCCGTGGGCGGGTTCCTGGCTTCCTGCAGCCTGAAACCCATGCCCGTGGGACAGGCGTCCCGTGCCCTACCCCGAGCCACGCCAGCGGAGGATGAGCAGGAGAAATCCCAGGGCAGCCCTGGCCTTAAAACACGCTTTCCAGTGGGAGAGACCCCAGCGGCCCCGATGAGGAACATCTGCCCGGGCTCGAGCTGGTGACACAGGAGCCCGTGGGCTGACGCAGGGCTGCTCCTACTCCCTCCTGGGAGACTTACGCAGGGGGAGGGAGGCCCCGAATCATGACTCCCCGGGAGGCGCTGAGTCAACCCGTTCGGCCGGCTCTGCCCTCTGCAGTGTCTGTGTTTTAGGACGGCAACCCGGTGACTGCCAACTCGACGCAGGATTGGCACCGATGGGCCGAGGCACCGGCTCTGGGCCCAGCCACGGAGCTGCAGGACAGCCCCTGCCGGTTTCGCGGTTCTCAAGGTCCAACGGGGGCGGCTGACACTCAGACGGCCCGGGGGCTGCGCACGGTCGCGACACGCAGCCACGCCCACCCCCACGCCAGTGACGTCAGCACCCCCGGGATGACACCCAGGTGTCCGGCACCTTCAATTCCAGGTTATTCCAACGGCTGCCACGTCGGAGAACCAGCGCTTTACCAGGGACCGGCCAACTGTTTCCGCGAGGGCCAGAGGAGAAAATTTTCGGCTTTGCGGCCACGTGGTCTCTGCTGCAACTGCTCGACTCTGCCACCGTAGGGTGACAGCAGCCACTGCATACACAGACGTGGCCGCGTGCCAATAAAACTTTATGAGAGCAGGGGCTGGGCAGGACGTGTTCTGTGGGTCCCTCAGCTTCTGCGCCCTGCTCCAGGGCAGCGCCCCTCAAGCCCAAGTGCACACAGTCCCTGGTGATCTCGGTCAATCTCCCGGTCGGAGGGGCTGGGGTGGGGCCTGGGACACGCACTTCCAGCCGGCTCCCGGGGAGGCTGCTGCCTCCAGTTCTCGGACCACGCTGGGGCCTTCGGGGTCCTCGTCTCACAAACACACACGGGACCCTCGACACTGGCGGCAGATGACGCCTGTGGGAACCCTTCCCTCCACTGGGGGACCTGCAAGAACCGGAGGCCGAACTCCAGCACCTCCAGCGATCCCGGCTCAGGGCAGAGGGCCACCTCGGCCATCACTCACGTCATCGGCCAGGCCGACAATGGGCTTGGCGCCCAGTGCTGGGTTGGGAACGTCCCCCCAAACCACAGCACAACTCTGCAGAGAACCCGACCAGACCCATGGTTAGCCAGAGCCGTGGGTTCAGGCCCCCGAGGACCCCCTGCTTCTGGAACTGTATGTGCCGGACCAGCGACCCGGAACTCTGAGCCTGTGCCGAGGCCCCAGGCCAGGCGCTGTGCAGAAAACTCTTAATAAAAACAATGAACGTTTACTGACCACAACAAACATGTAATGAGCCCTCCACTTCTCATTTCATACCCGTTAGTTACTTGAATCCTCCCAACAACACTGGTCTCGTCCCTGTTTCACAGATGAGAATTCAAAGACACAGAGAGGTTAAGCAACTCACCCAAGGTCACACAGCATTTCATAGACTGCTGGCCCGGGGAGAGTAGTCTTTTCTCTACGCCCATTTAAGCCAAACGGCACCACTCACTTGTTCATTCCTTCCACAAACATGTTCTGAGCCCCCAAGGGGAACACTAGGCCACAGAAATATGTGGTCCCCAACTGTATGGAGCTTGCACGTAAGTTGACAAAGACGGGAATTAGGAAAGGACCGATGGAGGCTCTAGGGATAAGAAAACTTTCAAAAGGCACAAACACATCGCAGATGTGGCAGCCTGTCATCCTGACCCGTGGGGACGAGGAAGAGGCAGGACAGGAGGCCTCTGAGCTGAGTCTCCAAAGGCACGTGGCCTCGAAGGACAAGGTGGGGGCCCCGGGGAAGGGGGAGCCGGGGGTGACCGGGTCCACCCACGTCGGAGGACAACTCAACAGGAGGCTGAGGAGGAATGAGGGTGGATTCCTCCGGCGAGATGGCAGCGCCACCCGCCCAGGTGGGAGCTCACAGGACTTAGTCCTCAGACACAAAGTGCTTAAAAACACACCAGGAGAACGTTCCGAAACCCGGCAACGCCGACGGCGGCCGGCTCATTCATTCACTCCACACGCACTTTCCAGCGAGCCCCGAGAGGTGCCTGCCCGCGACACCCTCTGCCTCTCAGCAGTGGGGGGAGGGGATCCCAGGAGAAGTGGAGTCAGAGGTCAGAGTTTCCTGCCACTGGCCAGGCCCTCCCTGACACCTGGGCTCTGCCCCTCCGCCCCTGCCCACCTGTCCCTCCTGGGGAAACACAGGGGAGCATTTACAAGACGTACAGGGCAGTGCCGGCGTCAGCTCGTACCAGCTCCTGCGAGTTCACGGATGTCTCCAGTATTTTGAAGGCCGCCGTGAACCGAGGCCCTTACTAAAAACTGACACACGCAACCTTACGATTGAAAACAACGGTTGTCGGAAGTCCAAGCGCAGCCCTTCCCACGTCTCTGACCACGCATGGATGTCACCTATGCCCTCGGGGTCATTTCTGCCGGCTGTGCCCGCGGGTGGAGACAGGACGCTGTGGTGTGCTGTGGGCATCCCTTCCCACCCCGCGCCAGCAACGCCGCCTCGGTACCCAGAATCGGACACAGTGGCGGCGTTACTTACACAGGGCCTTTGCACATGCCACAGCCGCAGCCTGGGACGCTCTCCCCCAACTCTGCCTGGCCGGTCCCTTCTTGTCACTCGGGTCTGAGCCCGGAGGACACCCCCTCAGAGAGCTGCCTGCCGAGTCTGGCCTGTGTCTGGGCCCCGACGCCCTCGAGCTGCCGCGTTGACTATATGTGCAAGGTCCGGCTCCCACGTGGGCGTGTCAGCTCCAGCTAGGGAATCACCTGAAATGACGTCACTACACGACAGACTCAAACCCCACCCCGGCCACACCCCCCGGGGCAATCTGCTGCCTGAGAGCCCAGGGCCCTCCCGCCATGGCCACCACGCGACGCTGCTGTCCTGGTGACCATTTCCTGACTCCGGCAGCCTGGCTTGAGGTGGCCCCACGCTTGCCCCGCTGCCTGGCGGGGGCTCACACCTTCCACCTCCTCCCACCTCCCTTATGGGGTCTGCCTCGGACGGGGCCAGCAGGGGGCCAGGTCCCCCCTGCACTGCACCCTGCCGGCCCGAGAACAGGCCACACTGGTCTCCTTCCACACCTGCAGCCCGGCATGTTCCATCCTGGGCTCCAGCCTCCCCTGCCCCCCCAGGGGCCCTCTACCTGCCACCGTCCCTGAGAACAGCACCCCCCCGACTTCAGGCCTGGGGGAGCCCACAATTGGCCTCTCCCGACTTAGCACAAAGCTGGGCAGGGAACCAGGAGCTGAAGTTGCATCCAGTCCTGCGGGGACCAGCCTGCCCTCAGCACAGCGGGACCCGGCAGCCCCTGCAGGCCTGGCTGCCCGGGAAAGCCACCACCACCCCAGGCCCAAGGACCCCACCCCCGGCCCAGCCCTGGAGGCCCAGCCCAGGGCGGGCAGTGGTCTGAGATGAGATGCAGCCTGGGGACATTTGGTCTGGCCCTTCGCGGGTCCTGCCACCAGTGACTTCGTCACCAGGGGAAGCAGCCAGGCCCAGACAGTGGCTCCACCGCATGGCGGCTGCTCCTCCCTGGGGACTAAGCCTGGCTGCTCCTGTCCTGAAACGGCTGTCCTGGTCACCCTGCTCCCCATGCCGCTGCCTGGGGCGCAAGGGACACTTGAGTGCCACAGCAAGAGGAACAAGGTCACCCGTCCCTTGGCAGGAACTGGGAGGGGAGAAAAGACGGAGCAGGCAGGGCTCACGGGGGGGGCAGAGAGGAGAGCAGGAGGGGGAGAGACAGAGGCCTGGAGAGACGGGGAGAAAGAGAGACAGACACGGAACGTGGACACAGAGACAGAGAGACAGATACGAGCCACCCTCAGACAGACAGACACACATACAGACAAACGGGGAAACGGGTGGGGGGCACGACTGACCTAGACACACACGGAGACCTGGGGCCGAGGGCCTGGTCAGAGCAGAGCCCGACGGGGCAGAGGTGGGGGCGGGACACCAGGGCGCACAGAGACAGAGCAGCTGGGAACAGTGACACAGCACGGGCCAGACAGCGGCAGGCGGCCTCTGCCTCCCTGGGCTTCCTTCCTTGGGCCCGGCAGTCGGGAGGGGCAGGCCAGGACGCCTGGAGCCCACGACAGACCTTTCCTGTCCCCACATCCCGTCCACCAGGAGACCCCAACCTGCCCTGGCACCCCCGTGTGGCCCTGGGACACGGGACTCACCCTTGGGGACACAGACTCTCGGCCACAGGTCACCCCCATCACCGTGGGAAGGCCCTGGTGGCTGCCCCAGGGCCACCGCAGCCTCAGGCCGGGCCCTGCTGGCCTGACACCCTCAGCCGCTGACGACTGGCATAGTCAGGCGTCCCCTGACCACTGCATCGCTGGGCTCCGGCTTTGCCATTAACCCGGATAACGCAGCTCTTCCGTCTATGAATCATGATCTAGAAACCACCGTGCCGTCAGCCGAGGCTCGGGCGGCCCCCACCACGGCCCGTGACTCACCTCAGGGCAGGCGGTGGGGGGCGGGGGGCCGGGAGGGAATGCTCGGGCCGCAGCCCAGCCTGCGCGCTCACAAGCCACCCGCAGCTGGACCTGGGGGGCCAGTTCCAGAAGGTGGGGGCTCAGCCCTCTCCCGCCAGAGCTCAGGTGTGGGGGGGTGAAGGGGCCGCATTCCAGGCCTATGGCAAGGCCTGCAACTCCCTCTATCAGAATATAGAGAAGCTTCTGGAAGGTGGATGGCACCCTCCAGCAAACAGGAAGGCACCTCACCACACCAAATGGCCCGAGCACGTTGCTGGCCTCACAGCGGACACTGAAGTGGGCCTCGCTTTTCCGTGGACCAGAGAGAGAACCCCGCCGCAGGCAGCGCAGCTCTGAGCCCAGAGATGTCCAACGGGCACACTTCTAATCACCATGATGGACGGACAGACAGACAGCTTTGGTGCGGGGCACGGGAGACAGGGCGGGGAAGGGCGGTCCCTGAAGCCCAGGCCTGCACCTGCACCAAAGCGGTGGTGTCCTGCTGCACTGGCTGCGGCCAAGCATTGGGGCAGGTTGTGACATCTGTCACTCGTAGCTTTGCAAATATGCAAATGCACAGGCCGCCTGCAGGCTGGACTGGCTAGATCACCGTTTGAGAAGGGACTGGCTGCCCTCGGCCCTCGGCCCTGCAGGGAGCGACTCAGCTCAGAGCCGCCCACACAGGTCCAGCCCGCGGCCTCCGACCTGCCCTCCCAGCCCGACTGGGACACCCTGGAAGGAGCATTCCAGCTCGGGAGCCCCCCACGGGGGTCCTGCCTGAGACTCGACTTCCCGCTCTGCCACCTGCCCCGGGCTCAGGGCCCGACCTACAGCACTGAGGCTCTCAGAGCACGGCCCCGACCGGGACGGGAGCCGTCAGAAATGCAGGGTCTCGGGCCCTGGCCCTCCTGTGGGGTGAGGAGGGGGTGGCCCAGTGCCTGAGTTTCCACAGCCCTCCCGGCGATACCAACCCGTGTTCGCGTTTGAGGACCCCGCCTGGGACGCAGCCCCCCCAGCACGGCCCTCGGAGTGGACTCCAGGGGGCCCGGCCCCCAGCGGTCAGTGGGGCTGAGGAAGGCAGACGGCCCAGACGGCCCTGGAGAGCCACTTCCCACTGTCGGCCCTGTGGTCTAGCGCCCCTCCTCGATCCCACGTGGCAGAAATGGCGAGGGGGGCTCACCCCGTCCCCGAGCCTGGCCGTGAGCCCACCAACTCGGGAAGTGCACCGTCTCCCAGGTGGGACGTGGGGGCCGTGGAGCCTGGGGGGCTGTCGTGCCCCCTGCAGCCTGTAATCGGCCGGTCCCTTCGTTCTACTTCCCTGAATCACTGTCTGATTCGCCTCCAAAGCTCGGGCTCGACCGCCCTGGCCTGCGGACGCACCCACTAAATGCCCCGACGAACACACACACTTGGCACACCCGACGGGCTCCTCCGGGGCGGGCAGGCTGGCGGAAATCGGGCGCGAGGGCCCCGCGAGCGGCATCTGTCACGCTGACAAGTGAGCGGCCACTCGTGGCTGTCCTCGGCAAAGACGTGGCCCGGAGCCACGGGAACCGCGCCAGGAACAGCCTCTCTGCAGCCACCCACAGCAGTCTCTGCGGCCGCCGGCCACCCAGGAGACAGGGGGGTGTGCTCGGGGACAGAGGCGCTGGGAGAGCGCGGGACGCAGAGGGGAGACAGAGATGGCAGAGAGACGAGGAAAGACGGGAGAGGAACAGCCCCCAGCACCGCCCTGGAGACACGCGTGGCAGGGAGTGACAGAGGCCAGAGACACACGCTGAGCAGCTGGGGACGCACAGGGCTGGGTCAAGGGAGAAGCTCAACAACAGAGAGGCCGACACAGGGTGGGCACCCAGCCCCGGACACAGGCTCGGTCGGCACGTCCCACCCTGTCCTGACTGCCTGCACCTTCCCGCCCGCCGCCCCAGTTCAGGGGGTGTCTCCACGGCACAGAGTCTAGCTCACCCAGGGTCGCCCCCTCCAGTGTTCACAGCACCATCACCACTGCCACCAAAACGGAGCCTCACCGTGAGCCCACCCGCCTAGCAGAGCCCGGCACGGACCCAGAAAAACCCATCATCTCACGCGCTCAGGCAGGGGCCGGCCGACAGAAGACGGCTTCTCGGCCAGAGGGCAGCCACCGGGGCCCCCCAGGGGCCCTCCCTTCAGCTGCAGCTCTGGGAGACGAGTGTCAATCTGCCTCCCTGGCGGGTCCAGGCCACGCCAGCACCTTCTTAGCGGCCGGCGGGAGGCTAGGGAGCCCCGTCTCCCAAGGAGAGAGACAGGAGCCTCCTGCCGGGGTCTTTCCGTGAGAGGCGGAGCACAGAGCTCCACTTCCCCACCCCGGGAGCCCCGGCCTGAGGCACCAGAGACACGGCACCAACTCCCAGGAACCCCAGATGCCCCAGCTAATCCAGGACATCCCAGACGAAAACAGAGGTGAGTTTCTCCCTGCTATAGAACATTCTAGCGTTTCCCCAGTGCCCAGGTCTGGCCCGGCCTCTGTCCAACTCACATGATCCCCTCTCCCCCAGCTTTACCATAGTCGAACCCAGAGGTCTCATACCAGGGGCTCGGGAAAGATTTCGATAGCAAATGTGACTTGTTTGGCCTACAGCGTGCTTGGTTGTTTTCCTTTTTCAATTGTGACCTAAGATTTAAAAATCGGGCAATTTCACATAAAACCAGGTTGCCAGCTCACCATCAAAAATCAGATCTGGCAGTTTGGGACCACTTGGCCAAGAACCAGCTGGAGCTAAGACAGGGTACAGCTCTCTGGTGAGCCACAGGCCTCACCACCCCCTAACGCTGCCCACGGACACGGAAGCCAAGGGCGAGCCATCACCAGTGGAGTTTGCACTTCTCCTTTCCACAGGGCAAAGAAACATCTCCCTTCACCCACCAACAGTGAGCAAAAGAAAGAGGGTACCATGATTTTCCCCACGGCTTCAATTCACTGAGGGTCCTGGATGGCACTGAGATCCTGTTCCAAAGACTCCCTGCTGTTCCTGAAGATGCCACAGGCTCTCTGGTGTCCCCGTGCCTTTGCACGTACTGCCCTCTCTGCCCGGGATCCTCCCAGCTGCATCCTGGCCCACCTGAGGGCTGCTCCTCAGCCTCGTCTTTGGAGCCTTCGAAGACCTCCCTCCAAACCCCTCCTTCCTGGGGAGGCACAGCCTCCCGGGGCTTTGTTGTCACCTTCACTCTCCCCCGGCTCCTCCCAGCCACAGTCCCCAGGGGAGGAAATGCCTCCAATCCAGCGGCCACCAGCAGTGCCCCTGCCCCTGCAGTCCGCCTGCCTCCTCCCCGCACCTGCTCTGCCATGGTCCCCAATCGCCCGGGAGCAAAGCAGATGCGCCCACTGCCCTCCACCTCCCAGATCCCCAAGGATGCAGGACCCCCTTTCACACGTGTGCCCGTCATCTCTGCATGATTTACTGCATTTTTCCCTCCAGAGAAAGGGTCTTGCTCTGTCATCCCCACTGGAGTGCAGTGGCATCATCATAGCTCCCTGCAGCCTTGAACTCCAAGGCTCAGGTGATCCTCCCACCTCGGCCTCCCAAAGTGCTGCGATTACAGGCATAAGCCACTGCACCTGGCCGGGATATTTTTTCAAACCAACTCCTTTTTCCTCTAAGCTCAGAGATCAGCAAATTTTTTCTGCAAAGGGCTGGAGAGTAAATAATCTACACTTTGCTCCACTGCACCGTAGCACAAAAGCTGCCAGGGTGACATGTGAACAAATGGGCGTGGCTGTGCTCCAATAAAACTTTATTCACAAAAGCAGGTGGTGGGCTGGACTTAGCCCAAGAGTCCCCAGTCTGCCCCACTCCAGCGTAAATGATACTGGTTCATCCTGAGCAGGCTCAAGTACTGGCTATTTTTTTCTTTCAAGTATGCATTAAAATAAACACGCAAAACCATTAAAATTTAAAACACGTTAAGTGTGTGGACCACCCCAAGTCGGCCCGGGAAGCCCTTACTTTGGGAACGTGGCTCTTTCAAGCATCTCCCAGCCAGGAGTCCTGGAATTTTCCAGGCTGAGAATGCAAGTGGCCAGCGGTCCCCAGCTCTGTCCTCTGCTGCTGGGGCGGGGGGAGGGGCAACAACAGCCGGGCAGGGCGAGCACCCCCGAGAGTGGGTCCCCCTAGATCTGCCGCCACTGGCGGGAGCTCACACTGACGGGCCAGCACCGAGCAACACCAGCTCAGGGACACGGTCACCCCCAATCGTGCAGGACGCCAGCCACCGAGCGGGCAGCTGCTGGGTGCCGGGGAGCTGGGTCCCCCAGGACAAGCACCCCCCACCCCGCCTCTCACCTGGCTCTTGCCGCGGCGCCGATAGCTCCGCCTCACCAGGCTCTTGTAGTTCTCATTCTTCTTGGTCAGGTAGTAATAGAGCACACACTCAGCCACCGTCTGTGGACAGAGAGAGGGCGCTGAGGAGCGAGCGGTGTGGGCATTGAGAGCAGAAGGCCTGGGTTCAAATCCTGCCTCCTCCACGTGCCAGCCGGGTGACCTTGGACAGGTTACCTGACCTCTCTGTGCCTATTTCTCATCCGTAAAATGGGAATGATAACAGGGCTGACTTCCCACAGCTGCCCCGAAAACCAGGTAAGTCAAGGCGCAGGTAACGCACTTAGGACGATGCCCGGCACAGAACAAACACTATGGAAGTTTTACCTGTTGTCACTACTGCCACTATCAATAATAATGACCTCATTATATGTCACCCCCAACCCTTACGGAAAACAAGGGCTCTCGCTCACAGCTGGGCAAACTGAAAGCCGTCCCCAGGCACCGGGCTGGGTTTTCCTTTCTCTCCTTTCAGCCTCCCCCCCTTCCCTGATATGTGGGGTCCCGAACCACCTTCCCCAAGCCCCAGGATCAGGACTGACCCACACCCCCTGCAACCCCGCCAAGGCCGATTTCTTCTCTGCCTGGTCTTTCCCACGTGGTCTGGTCTAAGGCTGGCGGTGCCGCTTGCTGGGAGAGCAACCAGCCCTCCCCAGACCCGGCCAGACGCCATTCTCGAAAGTAACGCCATGATGCCCCCACCTGCGGGCACAAGGCCCAGCGCCAGGTGCCGGCTCACTACTGCCGCCAGCTGTTTCTGACACAACGTCAAATGCTTCTGCGATTCTCGGGCCAGTGCCGAGCCAGGAACCCGCCTCTAAGGGACATTGCACGAGGCCTACTAGATGCAGAGGTGGCCTGGGCCTCAGACCCTCAACGGCCCTGAATGAAAAGCCACCAGCCGGCCACCTCCAGAATGTACCAGGAACAGACGCTGCTCCCAGGAGACCCCAGGCTAACTCTAGCCCACCGGGGTGATCCACACAGCAATCAAAAAAGGCATTTTATAATCAGGTGCCAGTATTTGCAAATCAGGGGACACGGGAGCCCAACTTGAGTGCCTTCCTGTGCTGAGAATGACAGACTGGCCCTGAGTGGCAGCTGCCCCCACAGACAGGCAGGGCCTGGCCGGTTCACTTGGTCCCCACCCGCCCTCGGCCTCACTCACTGTCCGGACTGGCCTGTCCCTGCCGGCCACTCAGGGGGCAGCTCCCGCTCCAGACCTTGCTGGGATCTCTACTGAAGTCCCATCCTGGGCTGCTCTGAGCCACAGCGCCCCATCAAGTTCACCCTCTGGGGTAACGACTCCCGCGCCCTCATTCCCAGGGTCGGTCAATCGCCTACGCCGAAACGCCTGCCTCATCTCGGGGAGCCCGAACCCAGAGCGCGCTGGGCCGTGCACACCCCTGGGGAGCTGTCGTCACTAACTCAGAGGACAGGCTATTTATAGGGCCTGCTTCTCCACACTGGTTTTTCAGGCACGGAGAGGTTTTCCCCACACGGCCTCATCTCTCTCCTTCTAAGGTTATCGGCGCGCTGGGGCCGACGCCGGGACCCTGGGATCAGGAAGCCTCTCGTAGCAGGCTGTCTGCAAAGCCGGGGTGAGCAGATGCCCCCACCGCTGAGCGATGCGACTCAGGGGACCCGGCCCGGAACTCACAGGCAGCGGCGCCCGAGGGAACCATCGCCCTACCCCGTGACATCAGGGGCTCCGGGGGCCACCGCGGCTCACAGCCTCGTCCAGCCCACGGTGCCACCTTCCCACCTCCCACGGCCTCTCCCGGCACTGCCCAGCCAGGCCTGGGGTGCAAAATGGGGGATTTGCCGTCTTCCGGGGGCGCTTTGGGCCTATGTGCCACCTGGAGCCACTCTGGGCCGGGGTCTGGGGCCAGGTGGGTCAAACGCCAGTTCTACGTGAAGGTTTGTCCCAAGGGGGTGGGGACTTGTAGGCCACGCGTCTGCCGTGGCATGAGGGGAGTCAAAAAGGAAACCATGACCAGGAGAGGGACCTAGAAAGTTGTTCCATCCAGTCCCTTTGAAGCCTGCCACTCTGCTCACAAAGCCTCGACTGGGATGTCGGGCGCGGCAAAGCTTCCAGAACCATCCACAGTTTGCAGGATGCTCGGTGCCACCTCTGGGGAGCTGGCCGGGCACACAGGGCTCAGGGAAGCCCATCCGTCCTCCCAGCTCTCCTGGGGCTCCCAGGGCTCCAGCAACCCGAGGCTCCGCCCCCAGGGCCCGGGAGGCGGGGCTGGGCCTGCACTGCTGCTCCCAGGAGGAGGGAGGAGGAGGAGGGGAGGACAGTGGCCCGAGCACCGGCCCAGGCAGGCAGAGGCCCTGTGGGCAGGGCAGGAGGGTCCTCCAGCCCCAGCCCAGGAGGCTGCCCACGGAAGTGGGTGCCACAGTGGCGGGGGCGGGGCGGCCGCCGGCCGGAGGGAAGAGACTCACCTTCCTCTCCAGGGAGGAGGCGATCAGGCCGAAGTTCTTGGGATGCTGCATGAACCTGCGGGAAGACGAGGGCGGGCGTGAGCGCGGGCCGCGGGGGGCTTCCCTCCCGGGCGGCCGCTGAGCTCCCAGGCGCCTGCCATCTCCACTGGCCCGGCTTGGCGGGCACCGCCCCACTCGCAGCAATTAAGCCCAGGGGGGTGTGGGAAGGGCGGGTGGGGACCCAGGGGTAGGAGAGGGCGTTCCTTGGAGTGAGTCACTGGCTTTAGCGCCTTTGAAAATATATTTGTTTGTCCTGCTGGAGGCGGCTTCCAGGAAAAATGAGGACATGCAGCTCTTTGGTGGGGGTCCCCCCCCTTTAAAATCTGCTTTTGTTTCTCTCTCCAGCTGGGTCTGGGAAGACGGGCCTCGCCCAGCCCACATGGGGCCTGCCTGGGAACACGGCGGGCCCCCCACCACCGAGGTCACGGCCCGCCAGGCTGCTGGGCCCCCCAGGGGAGGTGGGAGCAGAGGCTCGGGTGCCCAGGGGAGGCGGGGAGGCGGCGGCCAGCCAAGGAGGCAGCAAGAATGGACTCGATCCGGAGAGGGGGTGGGGAGCTGGCACGGGGCCAACTGGCTTCCTGCGTAGCTGGGAGAACTACTGGGAAACGGCTGGGCCAGGATGAAATGTCAGGGCCAAGGGAGCAGGCGAGCAGCGGGTGGGGGTGGGGACCCGGGTCGAGGCGTGCTGGGGCCCAGGGGTACCGGGTGGAGTCCCCGGCCCCAGCCCAGGTGTCCCCACGGCCCTCCTCCGGGACAGAGGTGGGGAAGGTGGGACCTCCGGCTCTCACCGCGGGGGACTGGGCCGCTGCGGAGCTCGACCTGCCGGGCCCTCCAGATGGCCGGGTGGGAGGCCAGCGGGCCCCTCCCTGGTCCCCAGCCGGACACCGGAGAATCCAGAACAGCCTCTTCTCTTCCCCGAGGAAGCGGCATGTCGCAGAGTGGCAGGCCAGCTTCCCTGCCCGGGATCCCGCCCTGTGCAAGCCTAGAGCCATCCTGAAGCCCTTGTCCTCCATCTCCTTGCCCCAGTGACATTTCCTGTTCCGCCAAATCCTTCCCACGGGGTTTCACCAGGCAGTGACGGGGCCCCCAGAGACCAGGAACCAACCCTGGGCATCTCCCAGTTCCCCCGACCCCCACCTGCATCCCCTGCCAATGTTCGTGAAAAGCTTTCTGTGCACTGGGTCCCTCATGACAGCTGAACACGGGAGGCAAGGATGCCAAACCCATTTTACAGATGAGGAAACTGAGGCATGCGTTTACTTGGAGGCCCCGAGTGCTATCGATTCCTCTGCAAATGGGACTGCACACCAGGACCACCTCGACGGACACAGGCTGCCAGGCTGTGTGTCACACGGACCAGGGCTAAGCCAACCCTGCAGACACCAGCCCGGCCCGGGTCTCCCATGTGTCAGCCACTGAATTAACAGAGTGTGAAACCGTGAGGCCGGCAGGGCAACTGGAAACCTCTAGAAAAGGCCAAAGCCACAGAACGTGCCCCAGAACACCCTTTTTTAAATAAGAAAACGTAAAAGTAAATTAAAGTATCAAACATACCGAGAGGAATTTAAACACCTAACGCAATAGTCGTTCTCAACATCCATGACTGTCCCATCGTCACCTCCCTGGTTTCAAACTGTGAAATGCGCTCAGCGGAGAACTCGATTTCACAGCACGGCCGCGGCCGCCATCGCGAGCCAAGCACCGGGTTTTCCGCGCCTGAGCAGTAAAACCCAAGCCCACCGCGGGCTGTCCCCGAGACGCCGTTTCCGTTGGAGACGGCAGAATCTGCGTGGTGGGTACTCAGGGGATCAGATACCAACCCTGTAATTTTATGTGTGCTTTAAAATTTCCATAATCAAAAGCTATTCTAAAAAATGTTATTTTCCACCAAAGACCCTCCCGGATAGCTCCCCGTGCCGTCCCCAAGCCGCAGCACCTGCGCCGGCTAATTGGCCCAGCCTGGCCCGGGACCCAGCGTCACCGCACCCCTCGGGCCCCACCTGGCGCCTCCCACGCTGGACTCTGGTCCCCACCTGGCAGCTCCACACTCGTCTCCCCCAACATGCCGTCATCGAAGAACCCCCCCCCCCCAAGCGTCACCTTTGGTCCTCAAGCCCCGTCTCTGCTTTCCACAGCCCCCAGCCCCAGCCTCTCCCTTCCGGGGGGGAGTTTGAATCCTGCCTCCACTGCCCGCAAGCTGCGTGGCTTCTGTTAAATGTCCTAACCTCTCTGTGTCTCCATTTTGTCCCAGGTGTGCTGGGGATGGCCTGGCTGAGCTGTTATAAGGGATGAGAGGGACAAACACACAGAGCCCAGGAGACACTGCCATCTGCCTGAGATCAAGAACCGGCTCAACAAACAGCTACTTTCAAAAGCCAACCAACCAACCAACCAACCAGCGAGCCCCTGGCCAGTCACGGCCCCCTGCCCAAGGCCGGGGCTCAGCCTCCGAGACCCTCTCGCCCTGCTCTTCCGACACACACCAGGACACCTTCACACCTCCCGCTGGGCTGAAGTGTGTCCCCAGAAAATTCGTGGCCACCCAGAACCTCAGAACGTGACCTTCTTTGGAAACAGGGTCTTTGCAGATATAATTAAGACGAGGTCACACTGGATTAGGCTGGACCCCAAGTCCCATGACTGATGGCCTTGTAAGAAGAGGAGACACAGGAGCAACAGCCACGTGACGATGGAGACAGACATTGGAGCGATGTGTCCACGAGTCCCAGGACGCCAAGGACTGCGGCAGCCCCCAGCAGCTAGGGGACCGGCAAGGAACAGGCTCCCCTCCCAGCCGCCAGAACCCGCCGACACCTGCGTTTGGACTTTCGGCCTCCAGACCCGGGAGGGAACAGAGCCGTGTTGCTTTAAGCCACCAGCGCGTGGTCGTGTGTGCGGGACACGTGTGCGGCGCGGGGACAGGGGCCTGGCAGGGGCCTCGGCAGGGCAGGCTCCGGGCCCAGGGAGGGCCACGCCCGGGCGGCCCAGGACTCACTTCTCCCGGAAGGTCTCTTTCTCCTGTTCGCTCCACATGTTCATGACCTGGCGGTCCTTGTACACCTTCATGGGGTCGTCCATGAGCCCGTTCATGTTGATGAACTTGATGCGCTGCTGGTCCGCGTCGTACAGCATCGGCGGGATCACGGCCAGCTGGCGCATCTGCTTCTCCAGGTTCTGGGGAGACACGGGGGGCAGAACGCCGGGGTCAGGGCACGCGGGCCAGAGCGGGGGACCAGGTGAGGTGCGGAAGGGACAGGGGATGGAGGTTCTGAACCGGCGCCCAGAGCAGGGAAACGAAACCAAAGAGAAGGAGCCGGAGAGGGAGATTTAAAGGCAGCCCGACGGTTTACGGTGGGCAGGGCTGTAAATTAACCGGAGGGCAGCAGCTGAGCCTTATCTGCAGCGGGAGGGGAGCAATGAATCTTCCCTCTGGAAACGCAAGCGCCATAAAACACCGCAGGGAAGATGTTCGGCCCAGCTGGCCGCAGCAGCCCGGGCGGGGAGGGGTGGCACCAAGGGGCGCGGGAAGGGACCTTCCCCACCCCCCAGCCCCGCGTGCAGCCCCCTCAGCGAGCCCACCTGGGATCTTGCCCGCCCAGCCCCGCGCTCAGAGGAGTCAGGCGCTGGCTCCTAATGCAGCGCCATGACTATTAAGAGGCTCTGAGCCGCCACTCAGCTGGGCTCATTTCCCCAAATCTCCGCAGCCTGCCAATTACTGGCGATTAATTACCCATCTCCGGAGGCAGGCGGGGGGCTCAGCGTGGCCAAGGTCAGCCAGTTCAGATGATCTGGCTGCCCCGGCGCCCACACCCAGCCTCTTCAGTGGCTGTCCGGGACGCCCAGCCAGGGGTCAGGGCAGGGGGCACAGCTCTGACCTCACAGGCAGCCCCCCCAGAGGCCCGAGTCTCCCCGAACTTGGAGCAGTTCTCCAACACGCAAGCTCTGAGCTCCCCTGGCTGCCCCAGAGACAGTGAGGCGGGACCCCCTCCGCTCTCCCGTGGGCTGCCTCCCTGTCTCTTCCTGCCGGCGTGTGCTGCCGCCGGACGCTCCCCCTGGGAGGGTGGGGTCTCCCCCTGCCCAGCCCCCTCCCTCGCACACCCCTGGGAACCTAGGGACACCCCCGACTGGCTGAGGAAGTTTCTGTCCCCAATTCCGTTTCCCACCTTCACCCAGCGCCCTGGACACCCCTGAGGACTCTGGCGGCTGCATTAGCACGTGGCCGGCACCGGGGGAATGGTCCCCTGGTGGGGGTGGGGGGGAGAGGAGGGCGTGAGGGACAATCAGCCCAGATCCCTCACACCCTCGGCTGTCAGGCCAGGCACGCTGGGGCGAGGGCCACCTGCTGCCAGTGCAAACTAAACTCATGTCCTGCGGGACCGGGAGCAGAAATGGACCCAGCCGCGCGGCCCAGCAGGCAGGGACGAGGCCTCGTGCCCGTGAGCAGTGGCTTTCTGAGTTCTGCTCTCTGTCGACTGGGTGTTGTTGGAAACAAGCATGTTACCATGAGAAGTTTCAAAGTGAAAAAGAAAAAGTTCAATGGCCTGATTGTCTTTGAATTCCCTGCATCAGAATCACGGGGGCGCTTGGTAAAAACGTGGATTCCGGGGCTCTGCCCCGGCCCAGCTGCGTCTCCGGTGGAAACTGCAATTTGCAGCAGCTGCCCTCCCGGGGCCACCCAGGCCGCTCCAATCTGCAATCCAGCACGCCCGGGCCACGGGCTCCGCGGCCCCACGGAACATTCTGCCACAATGGGGGAGCCACTACCTGCTCTGTCGGGGGTGGCAGCCACGAACCACAAGTGGCTAATGAGCACTTGAGCTGTGCCAAGCACGACCGAGGAATCCAATTTTTAATTTTCTCTCATCTTAGTTAATTTCAATTTCAGTGGCCACGTGTAGCTCGGCCGTACTGGGCCGCAGCTTCCAGAACGTCCCATCTGGACAGAAGCTCTCCCCGGACAGAAGTCCCCAGGGAGGAAGAAACGTGCCCCCTCGTGTCTCCTGCAGTGCTGGGGACGGAGGGGACGGAGCAGTGTCACACTGGATGCCTGACCCCAAGACCCAGGAGGGGACTGGCTGGTACAGACCCTTCTCCAGGAGAAAACACTGCCTCTCCGCTTCCCGCCCATCTCTGGGCCCCGGTGACCACAGCCAGGGTCTGGGCACCGTGGGGAGGCCCAGGGGAAACAGGCTGTGCCCCGGCCGGGAGGGCTGAGCTTCCCGAGAGCAGGTCCCCAGCGGGTGGACGGCCGGCGTGCTGGGAATTCTCCGTCTGGGCCCCGCACGCTCCCCCGACCCCGCCAGGCTCTGGGCCCCCCCGAGGCTGACCCTAGAACCTGCACCTCTCAGGCGCTCCTGCCCTCTGGCCTCTGGCTGGACTCAGGGGTGAGAGGCGGGGTCCTGTCCACTGTCCCTGCCGTGGCATCGTGGCGTGGACGGTGAATCGGGCAGCACTGTGACCCCCGGGCCCCCTCCTGCCAGGCGGCTCCTCCTCCACGGCCTCGCTGCCACCCCTCTCTCCACGTGCCCCGTCAGCCTGGGGACAGCCGTGGCTTCCCGAGACTGCTGGTCCCCAGGTGCTGCCATGTGCCACGCCGGTTCTGCTCCAGTAAAAAGCCCCTTGATTCAAACCATCCCGGGTGAATCCAGTTCCTGGCTGGGACCCTCACCCCTGCGGCAGGGGACGCGGGAGAGGGGAAACGGAGCCGGAGTCGGGTCATGGACTCACCTCCTGCTCCGAGAGGCCGTCGATGATCTCGGACACCTCGTGTTCGCTGCGGGCGGCTGACATGGAGAGCCCACTGCCCCGCTGCCCCACCCTGCTGGGGACCAAAGGGACACACTCAGGACCTGCCTTTCCGCAGCCAGGGACTCCCAGCTGGCACCCGTGACAGACCTGTGCCCCAACCTCCCCGGAGGCAGGGAGGGCGGCCAGGGAGGGACCAGGCCTCCCCCCTGCATGGCCGGCCTCAGGCCGAGGGGTCCAGGGCAAGACGGGGAGCCCCCACCCTGGCCCAGGAATGCCCGACCCCGAGGCCTTGGCTCAGCCCTCAGCCCCGTCCTCGCTCCTGAAACACCCTGACAAGCCCAGCCACAAAGACCTGGGTTCAAATCCCAGCTCTGCCTCTTCGGCCCAGAGGCAAAGTGCCACTGTCTGTGCCTCAGTTTCCTCCCCTGCAATATGAGGATAAAAAGCGCAGCCAGACGCTCCCTAGGGCTGCCGGCAGGAATTCAATGAAATACAGGGTGTGACAAGTTCAGGAAAAGGCAAAAGCCAATTACTACTAATTATCACCTTGTCTGTGCAGCAAGAGAAAATGACAAAACCACAGCTACCTGCCACCACGCACCTGCCTACACGGGCTCTCACGCCATCGTCACGCCGACAGGTGACAAGAGCACCTGATCCCGGTTTCCACGACAGGTCCCTCCCTGTACCCCACACCAGGGGTCTCAAACCGGCTGCCTGCAGGGGCCGTGCAGGCCACGTCCAGGATCGAAGCGGAGCTCGCGCCCCAGGAAACATCTCGCTAATGAGCCCCAAGTGCCAGGCCCAGTGGGCTCCGGTGACACACGCCAGGCCCCCGGGCCACCAGTCTGAGACCCTGCTGTGCTCTCCTGTTGCACCCTGGCCAGGCGCCCTCTGCTGCCCCGGCCTCCACCTGCCCTGGGGACAGGGACAGGGCGGAGGACGCGCCGGCTCACCTCTGCATGCGCTCCTGCAGCTCACGCTGCTTGCGGATCTCGGGGAACTGCTTCTCGTAGTACTCGCGCACCTTGCTCTCCTTGGCCCGGCGCCGGGGGTTGTTCTCGATGCGCTCCACCTTCTTCTCCCAGGCCTCCATGAGCTGGTCATAGCGCTGGCAGAACTTCTGCTCCTGAGAGGCACGGCGGGCGCTGAGCGAGCGGCTCCTGCACCCCCACCCGCCCTGCGCACGGCAGACGGCGACCGACAGACGCGGGCAGGCCGGGGCCCCTGAGGAAAGCCCGTGGGCTTCCCCTGCCCGGAGGGACACGGCCACCCCGGTCCCGGACTCCTCCAGGGAGGCCGGCCTCGTCCAAAGGCGGAAGCCACCAGCCCCACGCGGCTGCCCCGCTGGAATCTCAAACGAAGCGGGACTTAAACTTCAGAGCCTGGTCCTCCCAGCCACGCTTCCGGGGCCCCGCAGCCGCCCAGGGCATCTCCACAGCGCAGGGAGGTGCCCATCCGCCCGGGGAGGGGCGCCCTCCGGGGACAGCTGCTTTCTAGGCAGGTGCCCATTTCCCGGGCTCAGGCTCCGCCACACTCCCCAGCACCGAGGACCAGCTGTGAACACCCAAGCAGCTCCTGGAGAGGAGGCTCTGCCCTCCCTCCAAGACAAGGAAGTCCCTCTTCACGTCTAACCACAGTGCTGCTTGCTGCGTGTCCTTTGAGAAAAGACCCCCAACCAGCCCAGAACACTGCTGCCTGCTTCCATGTCTCCAGGGTGACGTGGGTCTCGAGCAGGCAGGGTCATCTGGCTGCCCACGACCCCTTACCCCGTCTCTAACGACGGCGGGCGGCAGACAGATGGTGTGTCTGGGAGTCCTGACCAAAACCCTCTTGACGCTTGGGCACAATCGGAAAACCCCGCTCTGGTCCTGGCGCCCAGACGCCCCCCCACCCCCGACCCCGTGTTCCAGCTTCTGACCAGGGGCAGCTGCGACCTCCCTCCTCGACAGACTTGGCAGCGGGTGCTCCCCAGGGGTGCAGAGCTTGACCCCGTCTGGACAGCGAGAGGCAGTGCTGGTGACAGACAGCGGCCACAGGGCTTCAGGCCTGTGCCGCGGCAGCCCCTGCCACAGAGGCCCCAGGCGGGGGCGAGAGAAGCTGCCACACACACAGCAGAGGACAGTCACGAAGTGACTCGTTCCTGCAGGGCCCCTGGCCAGCCCACGGGCCCACGGAGGGGCCGGCAGGGTGACAAGACGTCCTAGCTCTGGCTGGAGTGTGGGTGCAGCGCAGGCAGTCCTGCACGAGTGTCCCTGAGGGGACATCCAGCCACCTCCGCAGCCCCAAGCACTGGGCTCTGTCCTCTGCCCCCACAAGGAAGTCCCTCTGCAGGTCTACCCACAGTGCCACCTGCTGTCGCCCATGCCTGTGTCCCCTGTCCCCTGTTCTCTGTCCCCTACCTTGAAATGGCGCAGGGGGCGGTTCTGGCAGTTAAGCTGCTCACTGGGGTTTTCCACAAAATTGGACCCGCCGGCCGGGGGAGGCGGATCCCTCTCTCTCCCTCCCTGCATCCCCCCCACACACCCAGGAGAAGCTGGAGTCCGGCCTGGTTACTGCGCGGCGCTGGGCGCTGCCAAGGAGCAGCAGCAGGGTGGACACGGCCCTGGGACGTGTGTGAGACCCGGCCTCCCCGCCAACCGGCCTGGGGGGCTGAGCTCAGCTTCCCGGGGACAGCGTCCACGCGGGTGTCCAGCGTCCCTTGGTGGGGACCAGCCCCTGCTCTCTGGGAAAAGGCGGGTCCCAGGAACCCGCTAGGGGGGAGGCCCCGTCTGAGGGGGTCGGACTCACGGTGGGGGTGGGGCGGGCGTGCAGATCGGGGTCTTGGCCAAGCCCCTCCCCAGGCTTTGCCCAAACCCCGCGCGGTCAGTCAAGGGCTCTGGGCTCACTGCACAACAGAACAAGACAAGCCCACGCGCCTGTGTTCACAAACGCCTCTCCCAGGATGAGCTCAGCGCGGCCACAAAGCCATCCCGAATTTCTTAGAAGTCCCCGGTTCTGCCTGCCTCTTCCCAGTCTTTAAATAAGCCGAAATCCCCTCCACCCCCTCCGCAGACCCCCCAAGGAGCCGTTTGAGATTTTTAAAGAACTCCCACACACCCCAGCTCCACCCAGGCTCCCCGCTGCTGCGGCAGCCGCGGGATCCTTTTAAAATGTAAATCAGACCCTCGCTGCCTCCCTCCCTCCCTCCCTCCCCCGCTCCCCGCTCGCTGATGAACCCCCACCCCACGCAGGGCCAATGGGGGGCGGGTCAGGGAGGCTGCAGGATCAGGGCCAATTGCGAGTTGTTTTCAGGTGTGACAAGGAGAGACTCTCCTTCCCGGGTGAGACGGAGGTGGCAGTGTGTGCCAGGGGTGAAGGGCTCTGGCCCCGGCACCTGTTCCTAACAGTCCAGCAGCAAACACTGCGTATCTCTAAGTCACACAGAGCAAACACGAGGGAACGCCAGCCGTGACTGGCCCTAGGTGCAGGGTGTGTACGGGTGTTTGTTCTACGCTTCCGTATGACTGAAGATTCTTAGCATAAGACTTTGTATTCTTTACTAAGACATTGACTAAGAATAAATTAGGTGTCCCTCTACGTTCAGAATAAAACCTCGACGTTCTATCCTAGCTCAGGAGCCCATGTTTCTCGGTGACCTCACTGCCCTGACCTGCCACATCCTGCCCCGGCTGACCCCAAGCTGGTTCCTACCCCAGGGCCTTTGCACTTGCGATGCCCTGTGCCTGCCGCTCTGACCCCCAAATCTGCACACCGCGGTCCCTTCTGGCCGTTCCCCCCCAGCCCATCGGAGGGCCTGGGCCCTGCCAGGCGCGTCTCCTCCTGTCACTGGGCCGTTCGCAGCCTCTGTCTCCCCGGCACTCGGCGGATCCGCAGTAAATGCGTCTCGGCTCCATGAATAAGACGGACGTCGGCTTCGTGAGCCTCTTACCCCCAGCCCAGGGTGGGCACCGTCCAGCTGGTGGGGAGCCGAGGAAGCTGCTCGAGGCAAACCTGGACCCCCCTGCTTCTCATCCTCACCCCGGGGGCCCTGGGCCCAGAGCGCTGCCCACCAGCCTCCCAGCCGCCAGTATCCGGCCAGAACTGTCTCCTCTCTGGGGCCCAGGGAAGACCCCCCATCCCACACCACCTCCCCTGCAACCCCCCCGGACTCCTGCCCCAGCTCAGCCCCTCACCTGCTCACACACCTGCCCAGGACCCCACGCACTCCTAGCGGTGCCCTCCCTGGGCCCTGCCGAGGGGCCCCCACCATGTCCCACGCACCCCTCCCGGCGTGCCCTGGGCTGCCCCAGCCCTGCTCCTGCACCGCCCCCCCAGTGCCTGACGCCACCTTCCTGGCTTCCTCGTCCAGAGCCCGGGTTCAAATCCCAACTCCACCAGTTCCCAGCTCTGCAACCTCTCTGTGCCTCGGTTTCCTCATCTGAAACGTGGGGTAAGAAAGTGCCCAGCTCGCAGGATTAGATGCACCCATGGAGGAAAGACACTCGGGGGGGGGGCGGTGCCTGGAACATACCAGGACCCCAAGGACGGCGTTTGCTGGTGTCGTCTGCTGTCTGCGCCGGGACCAGTCCCCGCAGCCTGCGTCTCAGCGACTCCGAGCCTCGCACGGCAAGTGCTCAGGGACGGCCGGCACCCTCCCCCTCTCCAGCTACTCTTCGTTCCCACCCCGTCTCCTCGGTTCCAGCAGCACTCAGTCATCTCCTACTGCATACCGCAGACCTACACGCACCAGCCGTGACGGAGCCAACCCCAGCGGCCCGACGCTGAGGAAGGACCCAGTGCCAGCTCCACTCGGCCGAGGGAGGGCCAGGGGCGCAGGTGTGAGGGGGTCCCTCCCGCTCCCCAGCAAACCCAGATCCTTCCCACAGAAACCCGCGCCGGACTGGCCTTTGCTGCTGCCCCTCCCCAAGCACCCCACGATCCCGCGGCAGCCGTCCCCATCCAGGGTGCCCCATCCCCACCCCTGTGAACCTTCCTGGAGCCTCCCAAGCCCTGTCCCACCCCCCACCGTCTCAGAGCAGCCTGTGGCTTGGGTGGAGTCAAAGACATCATCCCCAGCTCCAGACACGGTCCGGAGGAGCCCAAGCCCTTCAGAGGGATTCCATCTCCCTGGCGCCAGTCACTGGTTCAGAGCGACGCGTGCCCGCGCCTGGCCCACTCGGGGCTTTGGTGAGACAGTCTGAGAAAGGGCAGCTCTCTCTGGCTGCAGGAGATTCAAAGCTGCTACGGGAATTCAGGTGCCACAGTGGCAACCGGTCTGCCACTGTTCTAACACGCAGCTGAAAGAACTGCACAGAAATGAAGGTGCGACCTGATCAAACCACTCCTGAAGCCCACCCCGACGGACTTTTCCAGCTACGCCAATTCCTCTCCCGTGTCAGCCCATCTGAGTCAGCTCTTCTTCCCCTGACAGCTCAAACAATACTAACGGTGACTCCCGGTCCGTCACTCAACCCCAAGCTCCCCGGCGAGCCAGAGATGTGCGCGGCCCCCCGACACGGCAGGAACACACGTGTTCTGTCTCAGCCAGTCTCCGTGCCCCGAGCCGAGTGTGCAGCGGGACACAGGCATCGGCGCCTTTGTCCGTGTAGATGCAGCCACAGTCCACTGGTGCGGGCGAGGGGGGCTCACTGCTTTCCACGCCCTCCTCCTCCCAAGGCTGGACATGGGGTCCCCTGCAGTCTCTCAAGCTCACCCCAAAAGCCCTCCTTTCTGCCCAAAAAGCCCACGATGGATCCTCTGACAAGTGTTTAACGACCCATTTTCTGGGCCAATGTTTTGCTTTCCTTCCTTCCGGGCTGGAAAAGGGGCCACGGAGCCCCCGACCCACGCCCGCCCCCGCACCGGGCTCTCCGAAGCAGCTGTTCTTTCTGCGGTTCCCTCGCTGCCCTGGGCTTTTCTGCCCCACCCTGGACGCTCAGTCACCAGACGGCTGCAGAGAAGGAGGCTCTCGGCAGGTGTGGCCTCAAGTGACCGCAACTGTCCCCGCATCTCGAGAACGCCCACCCGGCCCACGGACGGGGCACGGACTTACCCATTGTTTCCGGGCGTGATTCCTCCTCTTGAAGTACAAGATCAGCTTCTTCCGCATCGCCTGGTTTCTGTGCGGGGGGCAAACGGCAAACGGGACAGGTCAGCCGCGCCAGGCGTCACACAGCTGCCCCGGCTGTCCTGCCTGTCACAGTGAGCGCTAGGGTGGCCCATCGCCGGTTCTCAGTGGGATAAGAGACACCCACAGCCCCCAGAGCGACTGTGAACCGCCAGTGTGTCCTCCCCTCCCCCACCCGGGCTCCCCACCGACGTCGAGCTGAGCCCTGTCTGCAGACGACAGGGTGCTGGGGCCACGGGGCCTGTGGCTTCCCGCCCTTGCCCACCTGCACGCAGACCTTGACTTCCGACCCTGCTCTCCAGTGAAGGAGGCCGAGGCTTCCTGGAGACACGGCTGATTCCAGAATGACTTTGTTGTTGTTTTTGTTTTTGAGACAGAGTCTCGCTCTGTTCCCGGGCTAGAGTGAGTGCCATGGCATCAGCCTAGCTCACAGCAACCTCAAACCCCTGGGCTCAAGCAATCCTCCTGCCTCAGCCTCCCGAGTAGCTGGGACTACAGGTATGCACCACCATGCCCGGCTAATTTTTTTTCTATATATTTTTAGTTGTCCAGCTAATTTCTTTCTATTTTTAGTAGAGACGGGGTCTTGCTCTTGCTCAGGCTGGTCTCGAACTCCTGAGCTCAAACGATCCACCTGCCTCGGCCTCCCAGAGTCCTAGGATTACAGGCGTGAGCCACCGCGCCTGGCCCAGAATGACTTTAAGTAAAGAACTGCCAAAAAAAAAAAAAAAAAGCCAAAAGGACACAGGATGTCACCTGAAAGTCTCCACTTGCCAGAACTAGAACAATATGAGCAACAAAAGAAGTTAACACTGGGACCAGGTTACATCCCACAGAATAAAATAAACACCCATGAGTCCACACTGATATAAATAAATGATTGAATAAATAAATAAATGGGGGAGAAGGAACAATCTTCCTTCTGGAGTCCCCGTGAATAAGTGCACAAGAAAGGAGGGAAGCAGAACAGCAGTGTTAGCCCTCAGCAATAACCGCCTCCGGCAGGGGCCGCGGATGAACTCTGAAGGCGTTGGCAAATTTTAAGGAGAAACAGGAACTCTGCATAGCCTCAAAGTCTCTCCCCCCAAGTATTTATGAATCGCAGTGGTGGTTTTAACACGCGTCCACGAATTCTTTGATATTGCTTCCTCCGGGGGATGGAGCTTAACTCCCCGCGGCTGGAAGGGAGGCTGGACTTGGTGACTCGTCCTAGAGAGCAGAGCACAGCAGGGAAACCGCAAGGTGACGGGGAGGGCCACGGCAGACAGCACCGCCCGCCAGCGATCCAGGGACATCACCCGCCACGTCGTTCTCTCGCACCTGATGCCGCTCGGTTAGAGGCCACCTCCCTCCCCTCTCTGTGGTCCTCCCCCCAAACCCACCGTCCCAGGCTCATCTGGAGAAAACACCCGCCAGGCCCAACGGAGGGTCATGGAACAGAATCCCCTGCACGGCACTCTCGGTTGTTTTTTCTGAGACAAGGCCCTGTTCTGTTGCCCAGGCAGGACTGCAGTGGCGCAATCACAGCTCACAGCAGCCTTCAACTCCTGGGCTCAAGCCATCCTCCTGCCTCAGCCTCCAGAGCAGCTGGGACTATAGGCAACTGCCACCATAAAAAAATAACGGTTTTATTTTTTGTAGAGATGGGGTCTTGCTATGTTGCCCAGGCTGGTCTCGAACTCCTGGGCTCAAGCAATCCTCCCACCTTGGCCTCCCAAACCACTGGGATGACAGGCGTGAGACACCGTGCCCGGCCCCTGCACTGTTCCAGGGTGTCAGAGTCATGGAAAACAAGGCAAGGCCCAGACGCTGTCACCGATGGGAGCCCAAAGAGACGTGAGAACTAAAGGCCATGTGAGCACCAGGATTGGATCTTGGACCAGAAAATGGACGTTAGTGGAAAAGCTGGTGAAAACCCAGAGAGCTGGTAATTTAGTTATCAGTGTCGTACCGATGTTCACTCCTCGGCTTTGACAAACGTGCTGTGGTGATGTCAGATGTTCACACGAGAGGAAGCGGGGTGAAGGGGACTCTTTTGTAAGGTTTCAAAATAAATATTAATAGGACTCCTACAAAAACCAAAAAGGGAGGGACGCAATCCGCCCTGGAACGCCATGGTGAGGACCAAACGTCTCTCACTGCGGGACTCGCGGGGACATGTCCCCTGAGCCGGCAGAGCCGCATCAACAGCCTCCCCTCCCCCGCCCCCGCCCCGAAAAGAGATGTTTGTTGAAGCTCCAACCCCCACGTACTTCTGAACGTGACCTGATTTGGAAACAGGGTCTTCTGGGAGGTAAGCAAGCTAGGACGAGGTCACTGGGGGGCCTAACCCAGTGACTCAGGAAAACGGACGATTGGGACAGAGGCCGACAGACACGTGCTGCGCGGAGACGGCGTGAACGGACGCAGGGAGACACGCCACACGGAGACTGAGACGGGAGTGACGCGGGTGCCAGGCCAGGAAGCCAGCAGCAGCTCCCCCCAGGAGCTGGAGAGGCAGGAAGGACCCCCCCACCCCCCGTGGAGCCTTTGGAGGGAGCAGGCCCCACCCACACCTGGATTTTGGACTCTGCCCTCCAGAACTTTCAGAGAGTAAAATTTCTGTCATTTTCAGCCACCAGGTTTGTGGTCATTTGTTACAGCAGCCTAGGAAACTAGTCCGGCGTCTCGTCTTCAAGAAAGGCAATGCAACAGCTGCAGCCTGGAAAGGACCGGGGAGCATGAGGCCCCCTGGGGTGCAGGGGATGGGGTGCAGCCTCCCGTCTGCTCAGCACCCCACGGTGGCAAGAGAGGGCTCGAGTCCCCCCTGGCCGACCAGAGCTTCCTTCCAGAGCAAGCTCGGTGCCCGGCACCCAGATACGTCCACGCACTGCCAAAGAGGACAAATGTCGAGCCTGCAGGTTGCAAACCGGCCCAGTACGCTGGCCGGGCCCAGCCCACGGGTGCCGTGTTTGGGCTGCGGCATTTTCTAAAGAACTTACATTCACTGTCAGCATTGAAAACCAGAAGTCGTTGCACAAAAACCCAAACTTCAAGCTTCTCTTGAAAAACCAGGTGATCCGGCTGCACTCCTTCGTGGCCACAGGCTGGGAAACTGAGGCTTGGATCCCCGTGAAAGGGGCGCTGAGCACTCCGTTCCTCAGTCCCCACCGCTCCCTACTGCCTCACGCCAGCCCTCCTCACTCAGTTTCCTCCCCGCCCCCGGAGACATCCCCTGCTTTGCAACCCCTTAGCCTCCTGGCTTTCTGGAGGGTTTCTTTTGCTTCAAGCCGTGTTTTGGCAACAGAGATACAAACAGGCAAATCTTTCCTGCAGAGCTGCCATGGAGCAAAAGTAAGAACAGTCTCTGAGGAGGCTCTGGAGGGGCCTGCGGAGCCGCAGCGCGATGAGTGAGCTGCTGGGGCGCTGATGGGGTGCAGAGGCACCTGCAGCCCCCTGGAGAAGCCGGGGTCCAGAGAAGCACGCCCTGTACAGAAGTACAGGTCTCATCACCTGCCAGCGGGCTGGGGAGAAGCAACGGGAGCGGGCAGGGAGGGGTGAGGGATGGATTCTGTGACTGTCAGGAGAGGCTGCACCTTGGGTGGGACTGGCCCGGGGGCCTGTGGGGACCTGGAAAAGGAAAGCTCAGGGCAATCCGGGGAGCCTTCCTGGAGGAAGGGCGGTTTAAACTGAGGGTGGGCCGAGGGAAATGGGCAAAGTGCTGGGTTCCAGAGAAGTAGGGGGTGGGGGTGAGTTTGGAGAGGGCAGAAGGGGACGTTCGCGGAGAGTGTGACCCTAACTGCTGGGGACAGTGAGAGGGAAGCAGCTGTGCGGGCCCTGAAGGCCCTGGGGGACCACTTGGGTCAGGGAGGCTGATGGTCTGAACCCTCCTGCTTACTGCATGCCAAGCAAAGCCACCACCTCACGACAAGCAAAGTGATGTGACTTGTCCAAGGTCACCCGGAGAGGGAAGGGCGGGGCCCGGACTGCAGACCCGGGAGAGGAAGCAGGATGGACATGCAGAGAGGCCTGGTCTGGGGGTGCGGCTGTGTGACCCGGGGGAAGTTACCTGCTGTCTCTGAACCTCCTGAGTAAGACCCCAGGGACGTGTTAACAGCAACCCGGCTCGTGACTAATCACCTTTTCTGCCAGGACAGCCCAGGGACTGCCGCTTCCCATCAGCCAACCCCCACAGGGGGCGGGAGAAGGAAGAAGTCAGGTTGCAAGACAAGAAAAACAGGGACTGGAGGGAACCGGCAGGCTCCCAGGCCCGCGGGCACCGGGGCAGCAGGGCACTGCCTGCCAGAGGACGCCAGCCTCGCCCAACACCAGCGCCTGCTGCGCACCCGACTGCGCCCCTTCCCCACGTCACACTTGGGTGCCACAATGCTGGGGCATTAGCCAGAGCTCTCCTGGCGGGTCCCGCAGGGGGCCGGCCCGACACTCGGGGGGCGGGTGGCGGAGGGAGGGCAGCAGAGGTGGGTACAGGTGACTCCAACGCCTCCAAATCGTGCAGCAGCAGGAAGTCAAGCGTGAAATTAACTTTAAGTCTGCAGCCCCGGCACGCTGACACGGAGAAATTAAAATGACAGGGCAAGGTCCCTGGGGAGGGAATGACCTCCCACCTCACAGCAATGACAGCAGCAGGAGCGATGTCCCCGCACCCGACCCTAGCTGCACTATCTCACCGTCCCCATCGTCCCCACTGCTGCTGTCCCTCAGCACCCACATATTTATCTTTTATCTCCTGCCCCACTGGAGTGTCAGGCCTCGGTCACTGCCGTCTCCCCCAGCCCGGGACGGTGCCTGGCACGTAGTACGTGCTCAGTAAATACATGTTGAATGAGTGAATGAAGGAGTCTTGATCTCTGCAGATAAAAGTAAGACGATCAAAAACCACGGAGTTCTCTCCGTGCCGAGCACCGATCTCAGCGTAAGGCGAATCACCTCCACTAACCCTCTGGGATGGGTCACCACTGCTCCCATCTCACAGAGGGGAAACTGAGGCACTGAGATCAGGTGATCTGCTGCGAGGACACACGGCTAGTCAGGCAGAACGAGCCACAGCCAGGCCTGAGACCCTCTATGTCCAGCCACACGGCGGGACTGGGCCTGCAACGGGCCTCCCTTCCCGCTCCCCAGCAATGGGCACGCGACGGTTTCTGAAGTCTGGCACGTGCAGAGTCACAAAACATCGAGCCAACCAGGAGTGTGAGGTACAGTGCAGCTTCCTGAGCTCTGCAGCATCCCTGAGTACCATCCACCCTCGGCTTGCATAGCTCTCAGTGACGGGGCGCTCACTACCTCACTTGGCAGCTACGACAGCACTGCTCAGCTCTGCTTTATCCAGACGTGAATCCACTCTGCAATGTGACTCTGAGAGTCTTATTTCCACCTTCCAGAGAATTCCCAAACTTTCGCTAACAACGCCCCTCCTCCCTCTCTTTGGGCTGAACATTCTGCATCCATCTCACTTCCCCACCTGGCAGCACCGTGAGGCCCCCGGGTCCCTCGGCCCTCGTAATAAACAGTTGCAGACGGGGCCCAGCAGCCGCCACGGGGTCCTGGGAGGTCCTCTGCCCTCCACCCAGAACACAAGGCCCCTCCCATCCGGAGCCCCGTGGGGCCAGCGCGGCACATGCCACACCTGCCACACCTGCGTCACAGGAAGGTCCACCCAGGGCCCAGCCGTGAGCGCTCAGAGCCAAGGACCCCGCGCCAGCCCCACAGAGCCCCCGCCGCGCCCACCTGCACCCGCCCCGGCACCATGCGCTGCCGGACAAGCCCAGCGCCTGCTCGCGTGAGGTGCCCAGAGAGAGATGCAGAGATGAAAAGGGGCTGAGTGACAGCTCAGGGCTGGGGCACGGGGGTGGTGGGCAGTGGCGGGTGACAGCTAGAGCGAGCAGCGCTCCTGTCTGGGGTGATCGCCACGTCGACTGCGGTGACGGCCGCGTGACTCTGTGAACACGCGAAACGCCACCGGGTCGCACACTTTAAATGGGCGAATCGTACGGTGTGTGACTTACATCCCAATAAAGCTGTTCAAAAAGGAAAAAAGACCAGAGCCCTCCGTCCCCGGCCACGCTCGAGCAGCACGAACGGGTCTGCACCAGCCACGGAGCGGGGCGCGGGCATGCGGGCTCCGGCCGCTCAGAGCCGAGCGCCGCGGTCCCTGGCCTGGCCCTGGGCCACCCCCCAACCTCGCAGCTGCCAGGCCCCCGACCTCGGCGTCCACTGGACCCCCCCGTCCCTGACCCTGCTGAGGGGCCTCCCCACCCTCCCCCATCCCCCCCCCCAGTTCCCTTCTCCCTGCAGCCACCAGAGTGAACTTTTAAAACCACTATCCGACCACATCACTTCCCGGAATAAACCTCATCGCTGACTTCCCCTGGCACAGATAATAAAACCCCAACTCCTCACAGCCCTGAGTGAGCTGGGCTCCGCCCTCCTCGCCCTGCCTAGCCCCGCGGGCCAGGCCAGCCTCCCCCAAGAAGCCTGCAGCTCAGCGCTGCCCCAGGGCCTTTGCACTGCCCGTTCCACCTTGCCGGGGACACTCCTGCCCTGGAGGTCCACGCAGCCAGCGCTGCTCAGGCGTCCCCTCGGCTGTGACGTCCTGCCCTGACCTCTCTGGCTGAAGTCATCCCTCATTTTCTCTCTCGTTACCCCATTTAACACAGTCATAGAATTTTCCTAAACGACCGCACTGATTTAATGATGACCATATCAAAATTAAAAATACAGACGTGATGATGATTTTAGTGGGAAAATATGAAAAAAAAAACCCTGAAATTTTAAGGACAAATCTGTTCAAATAATTTACTTACAGATATATTTTTCTGACATAAAATGGACCACTCACTGTATAAGAAGTCTCAATCATCCACCTCTGTGCTTTAAAGGTAAACATGTTCAAAAATGTGCTCGAGGAGACCACAGCCTGCCTCTGGCGAAGATTATGGGATGTGAAGCAGGGCACTGGTTTCAATCCGCTTACGGTTTTATCTATTGTACTTAAACAAAGATGCGGCGATATCTTACTTGCTGCTATCACTGCACGGTAACGTACTCCTTTTCTGTTTGGAGTCTACGGCTGTTTTTATTGCCTGAAATTATCCACGTTATTCAGCGTAAAATATCATCCACTTTAAGCGATGAAACCCATGTAAAATTTCCAATATAATAATATTGCTGCCAAAAATTACCGTGTCAAAAAACAAAAACACAACTAGGTACATTAAGGCATAAAGCGCTTACGATATTTCCGTAGTACTTTAGCTGCTACTTTCTTATGTACTGAACTCGCTTACTTTCTGCCTTTACTGCTAGACAAAACCTGGGCTGAGTCCCCACGGCCTAGAACAGGGCCGGGCAGACAGTAGGCGCTCAGTAAACGTGCGATGACTGAACAAATGAATGAACAGAGGAATGAATGAGTGAATGCTCAGCGGAGACTATCCCACCCTCCTCCCCTAAACCGGCTGTGCCCCCCGTGCCCTCACCCACCCTCCCCCTGCAGCCCCCACCCCAGCAGGCCCCCCAGAGTGGGGGAGGTCCCAGGAAGCTGCAGAAGGGACTAGAGTGGCCCGATTGGAAAATAAACTGTGTGGACTCGATGGGACTTGGGACTTGGGCAACAAATGAGGCCACCAGGCCAACGACACACAGGTGGCATCTGACATGGGCACCCCTGTGCCACACCAGCGGTCCCTGGTGCAGGACACACACCCCTCCAGACACTCCGCAGCCCCTGCTGGGCACGGGCTGAGAATGACTCTACCAGCCCTGCGGTGAGACGTCTCTGGCAGACACTCCATAAACCAGACAGGAGCCCGGGCCGGCAAGGCCACCTCTCCTAGGTCACAGCCACAGAGAACTGCAGGAGGATGGCCGGGTTGCTCACCGAGCTTGGACCGGTCATGCAACTCCAAAAACTACAAAAGAAGAGACCTCCCTGCCAACCAGTCCAGCACCAGCAGATACCTGAAAACCATCGGGAGTTTTGCATGCCCCTGGGAACGGGGAGCTCACCACTGCACGTACACTCTCTGCATTTCTATCCCAGGAAAACTTGGACCATCAGACCAGGCTAGACTACCCACTGAGCCTGCCAAGAGCCTCCTTTCGAGGTCACACTCTAACACTCGTACACTATCACAAAAGCGAACCCTGAACATTCAAAGACTATGATCTCAACGAGTCTCTTCTCCCTAACGCTCCTGCCACACTCACAACCATGTGTTCCTCAAGAGGAAAGGTCTGCAGCTCCTTTTACCTTCTGGGTTCCTGGATAACATGAGTGATATCCCCTCCTCAGCCCAGGAGGCTCTGCTCCTGTTAATGCATCCCCAGAAAAAGCCAGCCCCCTTCCAGCAGCCGCACCTCCAATGCCTTGCATCCAGCTTCAAGACACAATGTTACCATCCTCCAGCACTGCCCTGGGCCCCCAGCGCACCCAAATGCATGTGGCACTTAGCTGACACTTTTGTCCCTCCTAGTATCCATCCGGGAAAAGGCCCCAGCATTGGGATACATCCCATCAGCCACCTCCAAAGCGTCCAGGCCTGGAAGAGTGCTCCCAGCTGCCCCACGCTGGGCCGTGCCCCAGAGGGACCTCTCCATGCAGACCCAAGGCCACTCGCAAACATGCTTACATCCGAGCCCACGGCACAGGCTACTCCCCACCAGCCTGAGCCGGCCGCCCTCTGCCCGGTGGCAGTGCCCTCCGGCCCCAGCAGGACGCGGATCTGCAGCCCTGTGCACGGCAGCCCCCTCGCCACCCCCAGCCCCCCAAGGCCTGCTCTGGTCCCATCCTAGGCCCTACCTACCCCAGAGTTTTTGCCCAAACCCTGGCCCTTTCTGTCTCCTGCTCCAGCACCTGGGCCTGGCTGGGAGCCCCGATGGAAACAGGGAGCCCATGTCCCAGCCCCAGCCACCGAGAGCCTGTCCCCCTACCCTGTGTGTCGGCACGGCCGTGCCAAATACTCACATTTTGATGTTCTCATGATACTGCCGGGTGTCGGAGGGCTGGTTGTACAACGGCTGAGAAGAGAGAGAGAAGCAGGTCAGAGCCAGGCCTGGGGTGTGGGCGGCTGGCTCGGCCAGGCTGGCCACTGCCCACCACCCACCGCAGAGCCCAGCGGCCAGAGCCCCAGCCCCGGGCAACCTTGGCCTCGGGCCCGAGGCCCTGGCACCAAGGAGCCATCTGCAGGGCTGAGTGATCAGCTGCCGGCAGGCATGAAACGGAACAGAGGGTCCCAGCACCCAGCCCTGTCCAGGAACAGGCTGCGACCGGTCACTCCGGCATGGCTGTGGGAACCATGGCCACCCGCTTTCCCAAGGCAGTCGCGGCTGCTCTGCGGGGCATTTGGCAGGGACGGCCCAGAGCACCCCAGAGACAAGCCCCCCCCCGACACGTCCCGGGGAGCCGAGGTCGGCCTCCCCAGACACACGAAAGCCACGTCTGAAACATGGCAAGACGCCGCCCCATCCCCACCGACTGGCAACAGACAAAAACGTCAAATAATACCAAGTGTCGGGGTGGGGTGACAGGAAGGCTCGCTCGCACGTGCTCGAGAGAGGCAAAGAAGGAAGATGCCCCCAGCGGCCCCATCCCCTCCTGCAACGCCCCACGGGGACACGGGCACTGCAATGTCCCTGTGGTGCTGCTCACCATCCGGCACGCTACAGCCGCTCTGTGCCCACCACCGGAGCAAGGAGCGAGGAGACCGGGACTCGCTCACGCCACGAATACGACACAGCCCTGAAACACGGGCACGCCAGGCCCACGCACGTCAGCAAGGACAAAGCTATCAACGCGTGCACAAGGAAAAGCAGCCCCGTGTCACAGCATGTGTGACAGCTCAGGGACCCAGCTGGCTGCGGGGGTCCCCCTCCCAGATGGCAGCGCAGCAGTTAGTGGCCAACGGCACAGCCTGGGTTCAAATCCCGGTTCTGGCACTTTCCAGCTGGGGCCCCAGGTTAGCCGGGGCTAATCCTTCCGTGGCTCTGTCTCTGCATGATGGGGTTGAGCCCACAGGGTGGCCTGAGACCACAGGGAGTCTGCAAAGCCCTGAGCCCGGCGCCTGGCAGACACAAGAGCCCAAGAGGCCTCAGCACCCTTGATGCCACAGGGTGCAGTGACTGTGCTAACGACACCTCCCCAAACCCACCCGTGCCCTTGCTGTGGCCAAGACAGCTGCAAACTTAACGAAAGCGGAGGCTTGGACACGCACGTCTGCGTTTCTGCTTCCTCTCTGTCGGGAGCACAAGCCTGGCCTGGCCGCTGGGGGCGCGAGGAGACGACACGGGCACAGCAACGCCGTCCAGCCAGGCCGAGCTGGAACCACCCACCGCCCGGCCCCTGGCCGACCACGGCAGGGCGTGAGCCGGGCCCACGTCAACAGAAAGGCTCGGCCGACGTCTACACTGCTGAGACGGTGGACGGCTGCTGCTTCAAGCCACTAAACGTGGGGCTGCTTTGTTAGGCAGCAGTAGCTGGCTGATACGAGTCTCATCCCTATTGTACAGATGGGGAAACTGAGTCCTTAGGAAGTTAAAGCATTTGCCCCAGTTGGTAAGAGAAGAGTTTGAGCAAGAGCCCCATCTCTCAACTCCAGCACTGGAGGAGGGGTCTGCCCCTCTCTGCCTGTGTCTGTGCGTGTGTGTGTGTGTGTGTGTGTGTGTGTGTGTGTGTGTGCGTCTCTCCCTCTCTCACACCCACACACACGGCAGGGCGGCCATGGGTGACCGTGGTAGGGAGGCCAGGTACTGCGTGTGACAGGTCAGGCAGAACAGGTGAGGACGCGGCCTCGGGCAGGGCCTCAGGGAGGGAAAGGGACACACAAGGCTCCTCCCTGGGGAAGGAGCTGAACACACCTCCCGATGACCCCACGACCCCGGTGCAGAGGAGCCACGGGCAGCAGGACTGCAGACCCACCCCCATCCCCAGGGAGGCCCCACAGCCCTGGGCAGCGTGGGGGGCAGCACGGACGGCCTCAGCCGATGACGATGACAGCTTTCTCCCCACGCCCCCACAACCCCGCCGTGGTAACTCACCACTGGGCTCCAGAACTCCCAGGCTCCAAGCTCAGCTACCCTCCTGGGGACAAAGGTGGCACCCTGTGGCTGGCATGGACCATCTCTCCCCATGCCGGGTCAGGCTGCCCTCCCAGGGAGCTCGGGTAACAGGGCAGAGTCCCCACCCCCCCCACAGGGGTGTGAAGAGGAGGGCGAAGTGGACAGTGGAACAGGAGAGCCCGCAGTCAGACTCGCTGCAGAACTTCCCGATGGAGAGGAGGGGTAAGACACCCCTGCAAGAGGCTACCAATCCTCATCTCGGGAGTGGCAGGGGGCCCATGAAGACACCTGTGCTGTGCCCCAGGCCACTCTGTGCTTGGTCTTCCATGTTCCCTCCACGTGCCGATAAAATACAGGCCAGGTGCGAGTGGGCATCGCTCGCGGGCTCAGGCTCTGGAGCCAGGCCGGGGACACGGCTTCTGCAGCCACGAGGGGCCAGAAAAGTGGGGCCGACTCCGATGACATGGGGACAGAGCAACCTGCCACTCGGGGTGGCCTTCAGCTCCTAAGGGCAAGGCCCGCGAGGACTCGGGGTCCGGGGGGTTGGGCAGAGGGGCTCCCCCCACGGAGGCTCCCACCTGCCCCTCCTGGAGGCAAACGGAGACCTGGGAGAGCCGAGGCGGGATGCGGATGCTGCCCGTCACCATGGCAACAGGGGCACAGGAGGCGTGGGGAGGGAGCCAGGCGCCCTGGCAGGTGCGCTGCTGCACAGAGACGGCCCGAGGGCCCCCCCACCCCCCACCGTCCGCAGAGGGGGCCGCACGGAGCCAGGCAGCTCCTCCGCAGAGGCCTGCGCTGCCCCAACATGGCGGCCACGAGGCGACCTCCACGCCCAGGGCCAGCCTCGGGGACGTGGCCTCCCCCACTCACGGCCTCACGGGTTTCTCCTCCCGCCAGGGAGACGTGACACCAGGAGGGGACACTCCTCCCACAGCCCCAGGGGGCCCGGGCCCGTCTCTGGCCCCCTCGAAGCCTGTTTCCTCCTCTAAAAACAGGGGTGCAGTGGGAGGGAGCGCGGCAAGAGCAGGGGGTGGGAGGACGTGGCAGACGTGGCGTCCCGGGCAGAGACGACGCATGACTGTGACTAAGAAGGAACAGGAGGGTCGGGGGAAGGAGCCCCCACCCCCGCTTCAGGCCAGCCAGCGGGTGACCAGGAAGAGGCGGCCACGCCAGGCAGCCCGAGCTGGTAACAAGTGAGTGCCAGCCCCGGCCCTCAGCCCTCTGGTGACACCAGGTTCTTAAAATAACACCTCCGAACAGGAAGGAAGCAAATGACTCAAGCAGCAGAGAGGTCGGGCTGCTGCGCACACCCTCCGCCCCGGCTCCTGCTCCGGCCTGGCCGGGTCCCCAGAGGGCGCTGGGGCCCGCGGGGGTGGATGGGCAGTGCCACCGAGTCCGGAGCCCCAGAGCCACACTCAGCACCCCTGTGCTATTTTCTTCCTTCCCAACGTGAATGCCTCCCCGAAACCCGGGCCTCCTGGCCTCCCTCCCACAGAGGTCACAGGGACTCCAGCCCCCGAGGGCAGGGTCATCGCAGGGTCATCAGAACATTCCTGAGGCAGCAGCTTCCATGGCCGGGCGCTCCCTGGGTGGGCTCCATGGCCGTGGGTGGGAGACCCCAGGACCCAGACCCCGCCCCCAGGTCAGCTGCTTGGAGGACACCTGGCCGCTCGGGCACCGCGGAGCCCAGGACACGGGGCAGACCTGGCCGGCAGAGTCCCCGCGGGCTCAGCACGCCCCCACCTCTCTCGCGGTGTGACCCCGGCAAGGCCCCGCCCTCACTGAGCCTCACCCAGAAAATGGACGGTGACACCTGCACCTACCCTAACACACAGTAGGCGCCCTGTCACTGTGAGTCCCCCCGTCCCCACTGAGGGCCACCAAGCCAAGGGCCTGCCGCCTTCCAGAGGACTCCCGCCGACAGCCGCACTGTCCGGGTGCCACAGACCGCGGCCGCGAGGGAGCTGCTGCTCCGAGGTCCCCAGGCAGGAGACGCCCCCGTTGGCCCCAAAGGACCAGAAGAGTGTCACTCCGATGCTCCTGGTTCCGAAGCTCCTAAGACCGCCCAGCGGCTCTCAACCCTGCCGCCGCCTCCTCCCTGCAGCCCTCAGGCCCCAAGACACAGCGGCCCCGTCACTTCCTCCAGGGAGCCCTCGGGGACTAGTTAGGACAGGGGAGAGAGGGAGAGCCAGCGAATGCGGAAATGACTGAGCCCCACATCCAGTCCCACCATCCCCGTCCGGCTCACTGTGGGCACGGGACACGGAACAGCCACCGTGGAAGCCGCCGGGCAGTGCCAGAGTCCACGCAAGACCCGGCGACCCGTCCCCCAGGCGCACACCCTGAGGGGCGGGAGGCGCAGGCACGCGGCAACGGCCCCCAGTGCGGACGCCGGAACCTGAGAACCATCCATCGCCCACCCCCCGCCCCCCAGGAGGGAAGGAAACACAGCACGGCCACACCGCGGAGCGTCACTCGGCCGTTAAAAAGGACGCGACACTGCCGAGTGCTGCCGCATGGGTGGACCCCGAAAACACAGCGCCCAGTGCAGGAAGCCGGCCCCAAAGGCCGCCCGCGTGTGACTCCGTTCGCAGGAAAGGTCCGGAATAGGCAAATCCACAGACGCAGAAGCGCTTCTCTTTAGACGACGCGATGTGCCAAAGCCGCCTGCAGCAACAGCGGCACACGTCTGCGAACACCGAACTGCGCACGCAAGCGGGCGAACGGCAGGGCCTGGGGCCGCATCCCAGTACGGGGGTTCAAAGACCAAGCGGCGGCGGCCAGAAGCTTCCCAGGACTCGCGCCCACAGGCGCAGGGAGCCCAGGCCCCCACCCCCAGGATGCACCTCGAGCGGGGCAGAGCCCAGCGGGTCGCCGAGGGCCAGGCCGGGGTCCCCGCCACCTGCCCCTGTCTCTGCTCGCTGATCCTGAGTGGCGCGAATGGACGCGCCCGGGCTCCGGGGGACGCTCTCAGGGCACGAAGCTGAGGACCTGCAGAAGCTGCGGGCAGCTCAGCTCTCCGACTGCTCACAGCCTCTGTCACTGAACCCGATGGAGGCCCCTGAAGCAGGCGCTATGTCTTCCCCATGTCACAGGTGACAACCGCGGTCCGGGAGGTGCCCCTTCCCAAGGCTGCTCAGCAAACACAGTGGACTCGACTCTCCAGCGAGGCTCCCACGGCAGGAGGCTTTCTCTGCACCCCAGGAGCGCCCCATGCACACCCCAGACCCACCACCTGCACGGGGACCCTACACCCGCCGCACACACCTGGGCTAGCAATGCCCTACACGCTGCCCGCCGCGGCCACGCAAGGCGCCGTGCCCCCAGCTCAGCGGGCACCGAGGGGGCTGGGCACGCGGGGGCTCGAGCCGGCGCACCTGGGGCCACCCACCCCAGCCCGGGGACTTCAGGAGGCCCAGGCCCTGCTTTCCAGCTCTGCCGCTGACACGACGTCTTCCTGGCAGCAGGTGGGACTGGCACTGGTGACGGTGCCAACAGCACCCAGCACAGCAAACGCCGGCACTCACTCCACACAAAGCAGTGCCGCACATGACGCTGCACAAAAACTAACCCAGCAGCTCCTCACTGTCACCCGGGGAGGGAGGTGATGTTACTACTCCCACTTTATAGACGGGAAACAGAAGCACAGAGAGGTTAAGAGACCTGCCCGGGGTCACACAGCCATCAAGCAGCAGACCGGGGAGTCGAACCCAGATCATCTGGCCTGGGGAACAGGCTCCGCGCTCTGCTGGAACCGGGCTGGACTGCATGGACTGCAGGCGTGTGGATGCCCTGCAGCCCGAGCGGCCGGGCTTCAGGACGCACGCACCGCTCGCCCGGCCCCTTATCAGGAGCTGCACTTCCTGCCCCTCCCACGAAAGCCGCCGGGCAGCGCCTGGCAAGAGAGGACTTCCTCCTCCCGCCCGCCCAAACCTGCGCCCCACGACCCGGCCGCCCCTCCCGCCCCGGAGCCCCCCACGCTGCCCCAGCTCACCAGCTCCACCTGGGGCCCCAGGCCTTCCAGAATGCGGTGTGCGGCTTCGGCCTTCTTCTGCAGCGCACGGAGGAGAGCAGGAAAGAAAACACAGAACAGACTGTAAATACAGGCCTCCCGGGACGCGGGCACCTGCCCAGCCCAGCACGGCGACCCACAGCCCGGGGGGCGGGCGGGGGGCCGGGGCCCTCCCCAGGCTGGGACAAAGCCACGGAGGGGCCCCCCGTGCCCGCCGCGGCCCTGGCAAGCCCGCCAAGTTTCGATTCTAACAGACGCCGCGGCCTCCGCTGCCCGGCTCCCCCAGGGCCCGCCGGTGCGGCCACGGCTCCCCGGCAGCCCGGCGGCACTGCCAGGCCCGCGGTGCCTCCCTGCGCCCTGGAAGCTGGTTGGGTCGTCTACAGTTACCTCAGAGCTGGTGCAGCCAGCGCGGGGGGAGGAGGAGGAGGGAGGGTGAGACGGAGGCGCTCAGAGATACCCTTTCTAGGATTCCTGTGTTGCACAATCATGTGATTATTTCTGGGCTGCCCCGGGGCCTCCCCGCCTCCTCCCCACTCACAACCAGGGACTTATTAGGAAAACAGGAACATGTGGCAGAAAGGGCCTGGTGGCCGCCAGTTCAATGGGCCGGACCTCAGGGCCCCCCGCCCCCGGCCCGCGGCCGTGAAGGCGACATTGTGCCTTGGCCAGGCCCTGCCAGCCCCCCGCCTGGGACCACCAGGGCCCGCTCAGAGGAGGCCTGGAAGGCGGCCCAGGCCAGCCGGGGTGCCCGGGGCCGGGGCCGGGGGGCGGGCAAGGCAGCACTTGGGCAGGACGGAGCCCACAGCCAGGCCGAACTACGCGCACGCGGGCGGCAAGGCCCGTCCCCCCCGCGACGACACCGCACTGGGAGAGACCAGGGCTTGGCAAGTCACCATCCTCTTATGGAATTCCTCCCCAAAGGCCCCCAAATCCAGACGTGCTGAAAGGGGGTGGCCCAGCGCCCTGGGGAAGGCGGCTGCCCACAGAGTTCGAGGCGGCCCTCTCCAGGAGCCCCTGGTAAGGCCAAGGGCGGCTCCCGGCGTCACAGCCAGAGGAAGGTGCAAGGGTGAGCCTCCCTCCCCCGCCCAGCCCTGGAGGAAGAGAGTGGGCTTGTAGGTGGGCTCAAGCTGGCACCTAGAACCACCTCCGCCTAGAGCCCAGGCCCAGCCCACCCAAGAGCAGAGCCATGCTCTCGGCCCCCTTCGTGCAGAGCCGAAACCCCGAGACCAGGAGCCTCGAGGCGTGGCTGGGGCCGGGACGTCAGGGGCTAATGATTATCACAACAACTAGCATTTTAAGGAGCACCTACTGTGCGCCAAGCACCGGGCACACAGCATGTGTTATTGAAATTTAAAGGACACGTAAGCACAACGGAAGGCAGATACAAGTATCCCCATTTTACAAAGGGGAAACCGAGGCACAGAAAGATGACGTCAGGGAACAAGCCCTCCTCATGCCAGACAAGCTCCAGGAAGTGAGAGAGCCAAGTGAGAAGGGCCTCCCAGGCTTGGGGCCAGCATGTCCCGTGCAGGGGACAGGCACCACCCGAGAGCCACTGCAGAGCACTCCTGCCCCAGCCGCACCCTTGAAGCAGCACCGTGCCCGCCCTGGGGTACTGCAGATGGGAGAACCCCCAAGCCAGGCCGAGTGGGGGACTGGGCATGGGGTCAGGGGCCACAGGACAGCCAGCCCAACATTTCCTGAGCACCTACTCCATACTGAGCACCCGGGAGAGACAAGGAATGAATGAGACGCAGCCCCTGCCTGCAATAAGCCTGTCAGTTAGGCAGCGGGCCCAGAGCAGCAGCGGCAGACCAGCACGCTCAGGCAGAAAAAGGTACATGTGACATACGGGGGAGGCACAAAGCAGGGCACAAGTCACTCCCCTGGAAAGGTAACAGGAGGGATATTTGAGCTGGGTTTTGAGGGGTGAATAGGAGTTGGTGTGCATTGTGAAGCTCTGTGGGGATCAGCAGCAACTGCCCATCTGGATAAAGGCGTGACACGACACAGAAACGGCAGGCCTGGAGCAGCCGGGCCACTAGAAACTGCCTTGTCACACAGTTGGGCCTGGGTCTTGGATCTGGGCCCGGAGCCCACAGTGGGGGTCTCAAGAAGCTTGTGTCCTCCCTGTGAGCTTGTGCTATGAGGTCGCGAGGGCCGCCCGCCTGACCAAGGGGCTGGTCCCCCTGTGGAGGGCTGGGGGTGTCCTGGTCCCGGGTGGGGCGTGGCTAGTGACGGCGGCTCCTCGCTGGGCGGCCGGCTGGCGCAGTGGGGCTGAGGCCCGTTTCTATGAGCAGAAGAGCCGCTACCAGCTGACCCCGTGGGGGCCAGTGGGCAACGTCCTAGACCCCGCCAACGAGCAGCTGGCGGGGCTGGTGGCTGACGACTGCACCCCCGGGCGCTGCCTGCGGGCGCTGGCGGCAGCTTGGCCCCGGGCGTCCCTTTCCAAGGGCGCCAGTTTGACAAAAACGTCTTCCAGCTGGAGCGGCCTTTGTCCTCGGCGCGGAGGTACCCCGGCCGGCCTCAAGGAGACACCGTGGGCCTGGCCAGAAAGATCTTCCTCAAATGCTACCCCGTGCGTGGCCGGCTCTTTGCGAGGGATTAGCCAGCCCCGGGCCACGTCCCCCCCCACGCTCCAGGCGGGGCCAGACAAGCTCCGCAGGACGCAGGACGTATCCCCAGGCCCGGGAGGACCCAAGGACCCCCCTGCTAGTGGGGCCAGGCCTGGGGGATTTGGAGGGAAGCTTTGGGATCAAAGTACTGTTTTCAGTCAACTTAATAAACTGACACATCAGCCAAGAAAAAAAGAAAGTAGATTCCGTCTTCAACGACACCCTCCCTGTCCCAGGGACGGGGCACCTGCTGCCCCTGGAGGAGAGCCGGGAAGACCCCTCCGACCCGCCGAGCCGCAGGGAGCCCCACGTCCTCGGCTCTCTCTGGGGCCTCCCCTCCTCGCACCCCGCCCAGCCGTCTGCTCAGGCCTGCTCACAGCAGGAGGGAAGGGACCAGCCTGTCAGCTTCCTAGGGGGCCAGCGGGGGGTCCTGCCTTTCTCCTCACATCTGTCCAACATCTGCAAGGCAGCGCTGCCCTAACCCGGCCTCAGTCTCCCCAGCTGCGAACTGGCCACACTCACCCAGGGTACCGAACTCCTAGGACTTTTGTGAGATGTTCTACAAGGACAAAGCAGCAGGCGTCAGATGCAGCCTGCACCACAAACTCCCTCTCACCTCCTCGCCGCCAGCTTCTTGCCACCCTGAGAACCAAATCCAAGCTCCCTGTCAGGGTCTCACCCCTCACTGGCCCTCAACCTCCCCTGTCCCCTCACTGCTCCCACATACCAAAAGCCTTTGCACCTACTGTTCCCCCGCCTGGAATGCTGTTCCCTGCATCTTCACAGGCTCCTGCCTGTCCCTCGTTCACGTCTCAGGACTCAGCCTCCCCTCCCGAGAGAAGCCCCCTGGGTCCCCCAGGAGGGAGGCCCATGGCCCTCAGCCCCTATGTCCTCTGCCTGGCTGTCCTCACAAAACACACTGGGTCAGGAGCGGGGGTCTCTGCTCTGACCAGGGGGGTGGGGGTCGGGGCGGACCAGGGCCTGACCCTGCAGGGGAGGTCGCAGGGCCTAGAGAGAAGCCACTGTCTAAGCTCCCCCCTCGGAGAGGACAAACCCGGGAACTCGGGCCACCGAGGAGCAGGGCCGCGCTCACCCGTGGTGTCCACCTGCTGCAGGGGCCCTGGCGGGGCCACCGGGGATCGGGGTGGGTCTCACTCAAGCCACGGCGCCCCTGCAGGGAGCCAGGGTCCTGCGGCCAGGCCTCCTGGTGGCCAGAGGGCCTGGGAGCTGTGCTGGGACACAGAGTCCTTAGTGCCCTGCACAGACAGGTGCACGGGAGCACGGGACCCACGTGACCACACGCATATGCCGAGACCCACGGACACATAAATCATAGATATGCACGCGTGTCCCGAGGTGCACACACATACACACGTGTACCCAAGCAAACACATCATGTAGTGCACACACATACACACGTGTACCCAAGCAAACACATCATGTAACCACACACGCCACCCCACACACATCCATTTGTATACACAGGCACACGCTTCACAGGTGCACCCATGTGAACACAGGCATCCACAAACAGGTGCACAGATGCACAAATAACCACACGTGTCTCACATGTGCTGACCCGTATGGGGTGTGTTCACACACGCACACTCACGCACCCATGGACGTATAAATGCACAAAGAACCACGGGCCCCACATGCTGACTTCTGTACACGCACACAGCCACGGAGAGGTCCACACACGTACACATGTGAGCACATATGTGTGGTGAATAAATGTACAAATAACCATACACATACCCCACACATGCCAATGCATACATGTGTGCACAGCCATCCAGAGGTCCACAAGCATGCTTACATGTATGCATATGTATCCAACATGTGTGCCACACCACACATGTACACACACACACATGTATACCCAAAACATACACACCACACACACGTACATGCACACATCCAAATGCACAACACATATACACACCATAGGCATGTACGCACACACCCACGTGCACACGTGTGTGGACACACAAGCACACACGTGTATACACATGGCACACATACATGCACACCCACATGCGCGCACACACACGCACACACAGAGCTCTCCTCCAGCACAGAGGACCCAGAGCCCCACAGACAGCTGCCAGCTGTCCCCTGCCTGGGAGTCCCATGCCAGCCCCGTCTCTGCCACTGTGGCCTGCGGGCCAGGCCTGCCCTCCCCATCTGCAGGGTGGGGGCAGAACCCTCCCACCCCTGCATCCAAGCCCCTCTGCCAGCCGCTGGGGTGTTTCCGGGCAGTGGCCGACCCTGAGGCCCAGCGTCCTCGCCTGCACAGGGAGCCCGGCGCCCGCGAGCCCGTCCGGAGCTCTCCCAGCTGGGACACAGCAGCCCCGCGGGGAGGCAGGCCGGGCCTCCCGTGACAGGCTCATTCGCCGCGTGGGCAACGTGCCATCTGGAAGAAGCCCTGGACGCTGGGGGGCTCTGATGGCCAGGTGGCGGGTGTGTGGGCTGGCGCGGGGGGCTGGCACAGGATGCCAGGGCCGCGGGACGGGGTCTGAACTGCTGCCCTGAAGGCCCCGAATCACGGCTCGGGGAGGGGGGGGTCTGGAGCTGGGCTTAGAAACAGGCACCGGGGTGCCGGGACCCTGACAGCGCTCTGCGAGATGCTGCCTGGCTGTGCAGCCCGCTGACAGCTCTGCTCCTGCTCGCCCTGCTCGGCCTGACCACGCGGGGCACAAACTCAGTCCTCATCGCGTCACACAAACACTTCACTTTAAAGACGCTTAAAATCTAAAAAAATCTAAGACAAGGGCTTCAGTCTAATGATCCAATTTCCTTATCACTTGGCGCCGGGGCCTCTGCTGCCATTGTTCCTGCCTCTTTGCACCCTTGTCAACTTCACCACAAACCTCTGCCCCGCCATACATACCCATGTTTTTCAGACCTAGCTCAAGGCTGCCTCCTCCATGAAGCCTACCTTGGTTGCTGCATGTTCACGGAGTCCCCCTGCCCCGAAAGCCTATGGTACCAGCAACCTGCACTGCACAAATGGCCCCTTATTTAGACATACCCCCCACCAGGGCCACCGGGTGTCTGTTTTACCCAAACTCAAAGTGTGAGCCTCCTCCCAGACCCCCGAGGCAGGCTTCCCACCTTGTGTCACCCCCACTTGAAGATCAAGGGAGACCCCCTTCTCCTCTCTGGGTCTTTGCCTGTGCTGTGACCTTCACCCAAATGTCCCCCTCGTGGCCCACCCACCGCCTCCAAGGAGCCTTTCCCGCCGCCCCGCGTCCAGGTCGTGCCTCCGCCTCCTGCCCCCGGCCCCCCGCCGTTCCCGTTCCTGCTGCCAGGGCTGGCGCGGCTGTGCCTGCTGCCGCCATCTGTGTGCACCTGCCCGGCCCCGCCCGTGCAGGCCGCTCCCGGGGGAGGGAAAAGCCTCACTCAGCGGTGCCTCCGCCATGTGCCCTGAATGGCTAATGAGCCCGAGTCCCCTGCCCGGCGGGGAGCCCAGAGCCTTGTCCCCCACCTCCCCAGCAGCCAGCGGGGAAGGCAGGCGGATTAAAATTTAATCGTGCTGGTCCCTCCACGGGGCGGGGAGCCCCGGCTGCTCCTGCCAGAGGCGGCTGAGGGGCCTCCCACCCACCAGGCCGCCAGCTTCTGAGGCTCGGCCCAGGTGCCGAGACCCCACCAGGCCCCACAGCCCCAAACCAGAGGCCTCTTCCAGGGGGAAGATCTGCCCCTTGCCCCCCACCTCCCTCCCCTCCTGCCGTCTGACCGTTTGTGCAAAATGAGCACCTACTATGCGCCGGGCACTGTTCTAGGTGCTGGAGGATGAGCTGGAAATTTACAGAAGGCAGCGATTTTATTCCCTGCCCTCACGGAGCTTCCGGCCGTCATAAACAGAGCAAATAAGTAAAGTATGAATCATGTCCCAGGAGAACAAGGTCTAAGAAGACAATGGAAGTCAGGAAGGAGGAAAACAGGTGCCGAAGGGTTTTCAGGAAGAACTGGACAGTCGAATCGGGCCTTGCGGAGAAGGGAGCATCCGAGCACAGAGCTGACGGCAGGGACACAACAGGCCGTGCAGGGCAAGGAGCTCCAGGCAGAGGTGAAGGGCCTCCCTGGCCTCCACGGCTGCGGGAGAGAACCACACCTGCTCTCCCACCAGGGCTCAGGGACCCCAGGGGCCCCGCCCATGCCCCCTCCACCACAGGCTCCCAGAGCCAGCTCAATCTCGCTCTCAGTCCCGGCCTCGAAGCTCACTTGCTGTGCAATCTCAGGCAGGTCACCCCTCCTCTCTGAGCCTTGGTTTCTTGGCGAGCAAGGTGGGGCGAGTAATAGTACCTACTTCATACAGGTCTGGAGAGGACTAAGTAAGGGCATGCAAAATATAAACAATAACAACAAGAAATGAACAACAGCTAGGACGGTGACCACATAATGGCACCAGCTAGCACTTCCTCGGTGCCAGGCATTGTCCTAATCCCCACACCCACTGGACTAGGCAGACGCTATTGTTACTGTCATTTTGCAATCAAGGAACGTGAAGGGCAGGGAGGTTTGAGTAAAACGCTCAAAGTCACACAGCCAGGAAGTGGGAGAGACGGGATTCGAACCCAGCGTGTCTGGCTGGAGCACATGCAGCCCCTCGGCTCTCCGATCACTAGGACTGTTACCAGTGTTACTCGGGGTGGGGGGCCGGGGCGTGGGAGGGTGACTCAAAAACACAGTTCCCTGGCCCTCGCTCTGCGTCCTATTGCCACTTCTAGAGGCAGAGGCGTAGCCAGACCGGGTGAGCTGGTAGTTCCCCGCCCAGGGCTACCGCCACACGCACCAACCACGCGTGCCCAGGCTCCAGAGCAGCCATCCCGGGCCCCACCTCAACTCTGAACACCGATCTGGCAAAGGAAGACCTGACAGACACAGAGGGGACAGCTGGGAAGGGTGGCTGGGCCCCGGGCAGGGGGGGACCAGAGAAGCCAAGACAGGCAGAGGAGGTTCCCCATCTGTCACATTTTACTGTGCAACCTCAGACAACGACCATCCCTCTCTGGGCCTTGGTTTCCTCATCCATAAAATAGACGAGGGGACCCAACATCCGCAGGTCCCAAGGACATTTGGAAAAAGTCAACTAAAATCACCGAAGCCCAGCCTGCCGTGGCTTGACTGGGATGACGGGGAGCTCACCACCTTGCCAGACACCAGCTTCCACCACGGGGCAGCACTCTGCTCTGGGTGCCCTGAGCCCCTCCACTGAGACCCAGCCCCCTCAGGCACCCAGCAGCTGCCCCTTGCGGGACCCCCAGTGCCCTCTTAGCCTGCCGCAGACCCTGCGTGTCAATCGCCCCAAAGGCCCTTCCAGGGCCAAGTGTCGTGGAGGCCACTGCTAAAGTCAGGCCCCGATGTCTGACAGCCCACTGGTTCAAATCCCAGGTCTGCACTTCCTAGCTGTGTGACTTTGGACAAGTGACTTAACCTCTCTGGGCCTCCATTTCCCTTCAAGTCAAATGGAAACAGCTGCTGCGACTGCCATCCCAGGCCTGCCGCGTAAAGGACAGCCGGGAGGAGCTGTTCCCCAAACGCGAGCTGATACTCGTAATAACGCTGCTATCTTTGGCACCACAGGGATTTCTTCTGCGGGGGAGGCTGAAGAAGTGACTGTCCCTCCCCAGTGTCAGCTGGCCCTGCTGCTCTGCTAGAGGCGACGCCTGTGTTTCCACGCGGCATCCCACGGGCCAGCCAGGGCCCACCCCAGCCCCTGCCCCTGGGCAGGGCTGCCCAGAAGCCACCAGGTGGGGCTTCCACTGGCCACCCCTCCCCACCCACTCACACCCTGGGTCTCTGCGGGGGAGGGGGACTGAGACGGGAACATGGAGGCCTGGCGGAGGGAGGCAGACACTTCGAGGTGACCCCCGCGTGGCACCTGGCAGCCAGCACACAGGGGACTGTGGAGCAGAGGTGGCCCGCCCGGGGACGGGGGCATACCCGGTTCTCGTCGTAGATGATCTGCACCAAGCTGCGATGCTTCGACTCGATGGGCGGCGGCGACACGGGCTTCTCGGGCTCGGGCGGCTTGGCGGCCTCCTCCTCCAGCTGTTGCTGTGGGAAGGGGCAGGGCGTGAGGGCCGAGCACGCCAGAGGGCGGAAGGCGGGACGCGGCCCCCGCGGCAGGGTGGCTGCACACAGGAAGTCAGGCTGGTAACCATTTCCTCTGAGTCACCCCTAGGGACTTCAGGCCCTGGAGTGGCGCCAGCTCCCTGGGGCCAGTGGCAACCTCTGAGCTCTGGAGCCAGGTTCGAATCCTGCCTCGGGGACGTCCCGGCTCGGGGAACACAAGCAAGCAGCTCAAGGCCGCTGAGCCTCAGTTTCCTCGTCTGTAAAATGGGGCTAATCCCTGTGCCTCCCTGATTGGGTTGTGGTGAGGACTGAACGAGCTGACACGTGTACAGCACAGCTGGGCCTGCTAAAAGCCAACCATCTTGACGGTCCACCAGCAGAGGCTGTGTGGAGTTTAGAGCCCCACTGTCCAGGCTGGAACACGACTTCTCCTACTTACTTGCTGTGCAGCCTTGAGAAGTTGCTCAACTTCTCTGAGCCTCACTTTCCTCATCTGGAAAACGGGGATCATGAACGTTACTACAGAGAGTCGGTGCGGGGAGGAAACTATGATGCGTGCAAAGCACCCAGTGTGCAGTGAGCACCCCCGACAGATAAAAGGGAGGGAACCACGGACGAGCTGGGAAAAGGCAGACTATCGAGTGATCTTATATTAAATAATATTTAAAATAAACTTATAAAATTACTATGGTAAATATAGCCACCTTTTTTTCACACACGACGTCGTGTGGTTTCAACAGTGACAGTGAGAATTTATTGTCAGTCACGTGATCTCATTCCCCCTCACAACCCTACAAAGCGCTGTCACGCCTGCGCCCACGTCACAGACAAGGAAACTGAGGCTGAGAGAGGCGAAGGTCCCCAGGCCACAGGCGAGGGAGGCCCGGCCTGTTCCGATTCCAGAGCCAGGTGACATCTCCCCACGTGACGGGCGAGAAAGGCGGAGGCACGGAGAAGTCACTGCCCAGCCCACCTCGCCGGGGAGTGGCAGAGACACAATCCGAACCTGCTCGGCCTGGTGACAACCCCGCACCGTCACCCACCACACCTGTGCCGTCTGGGGCAGCAGAGTGTGCGGACATGCGTGTGCAAATTTAATTTAACTAAAACCAAATTGAAAATTCAGTTCCTTGGTCATGCTAAGCACGTTTCAAATACTCCACAGGCACACGTGGCTACTGCAGACACAGGATGTCTCCAAAGCTGCAGAAAGTTCTAGCGCACGGCACTGCACATACAATACTCCTGTCTAACAAACGTAAGGGGCATAAAAACAAGCCCGTGCCCGGGAGCCCGGGAAGCACATGGCTGGGGTGACCGGCGCCATCTTCACTGTGCTCACGGCTGCCGGAGCCACCCTGCCCGCCCCCGCCCTCCCACCTGCTTCTTCTTCAGCTTGGAGATCTGCTGCTCCACCATGGTGATCTCGCGGTCCACGCGGTCCATGTTCTGGATCAGCTCCTCCTTGGACAGCCGCGGGGGCACCAGCTCCAGCTCGGCGTCGGCGTGCGGGGGGCTCGGGGGGGACACGGGCTCCAGCTTGCCCGCCAGGCTCCGGTCCTGCGACAGAGGAAAGGACAGGTCAGAGCGGGAGACGCCCCCAGTCTGTGGTCCCCTCTTGATACACCCCCATTTCCAGCCCTGACTTCAGGCCCAGGACACCACACGTCTGTCACGCCAGCCCCCACACGGCAGCCACAGGGATGTTCACAGACCCATCCCCCCATGTCTTTGCCCTGGCGGCCCCCCTGCCAGGTGTGCCCTTCCCAGCCCACCACCCACACTGCAAAGCTCAGACGCCCCCACGTCCTTGGAGACGTGGTTCCAACACTCCTCCTGCGTGAACACGCCTGTGTTCCTGTACCCACCCGGTCCGCGTCCTCCCGCCAGCCCGAGGGACCAAGGCCCACAACCTCTGCTCCCCCAAGGATTCGTGGCGCTCAGTCCAAGCAAGCAAAACCCCAAGCCTTGCAGCCCACGCACGCCGGCTTCGTGGGAAACATGCATGCGCGCGCACACACACACACACACACACACACACACACACACACGCACGCACACAGAAACTACCAGAATGTGGTTCTCCAATACTGAGAAGTTACAAGGGGTTATCTGGGCAGCAGGGGTATTTTTACCACCTTCTCTTTATTCACCAGTGTTTGTCTGACTCTCCTTGCTTGAGGATGACTCTTTGCCTAGTAAGTGGTTTTCGAACACGCAGAGGGACCTGCGTCCCACTCGCTCGAGGCTGCCCAGAACCCAGGCTGCCACGGGAGCCCTCTGGGGACACGGAGCCAAAACCAACCCAGTCCTCACTGTGCACGCCTGGGTTCAAACGCTGGCCCCCTCTGCCACACCAGCAACGTGAGCTTGGGCAGATCACTCAGCTGCTCCCTGCCTCAGTTTCCCCGTTTGCACAACGCAAAGAATACCAGTTCGCGCCTCCCAGGTGCTGGTGAATCCTGAATGAGCTAATGTGTGCAAAGAGCTCACCGCAGAGCCTGGCATACTGTAAGCGCTCAATAAGCGCTGGCTGTGATGGCCCTACCCCAAACCCGCCCCAGGCCTGGCAGTGCAGGCGGAAGCCAGCCCCCGCCCTGCCACCCTCGGGGCCAAGCCAGCAGCTGCTGGCAGACCCGGCCCGGAGCAGCGCCAGGCCGCCGCCACCGCCCCACCCCCACGGCAGCTGCACCCGGAGGACACGGGACACATTCTTCCCCAGACAACTGCAGCCCAGGCCACCAAGCGCCCCTCCCCACCTCAGGGCTGGCAGGGCCATGTCATCTTCTGTTCACTCCCCCCACCCTCAGGGGCTCTGTCCTTCCCCCCAGAGCCCCCTGCAAAGCCCCCCAGGCCTTGGGATCCCGCCAGGTTTGCCTCCGGGCTCACTGTCACCCCTGGGACGTGGGGACACGGGGGCTAGAGTCTGGACAAGCAGGCTCGCTCTCCCCACACACGGAAAAGGCCCCGGGTCCCTCCTCGGGCCGCCTCCACCAGGGATGCCCTGGAAATCAGGCCGGGGACTCTCACGGCTCCGTGCGCCCCAGTCCCCAGCACACCACGGCTGGATGAGCCATCGTGCTGCAGAGAGGCTACTTGGAGATGACGGGGGCGTCCTGGTACGAGACAGTGTCCCCAACCCCAGGCAGTATGTCCTCACGGGCACGCAAGCTGGGCGGCCCAGGCACCTGCCGCAGGTGGACCCCGAGGGGGAGGAGCAGACGAAGGACGCACAGGCAGCCCCTCGTGGCCCCCGAGAGCCAGCTGCACCCGCCCACGCGGTCAGGGGAGCCCTGAGCCAGGTGACTGTCTCCACGGGGGCCAGCCCAAGGCCGGGGGGAGGAAACAATGAACCAGTGCACTCCCGACCCCGCCAGGCGGCCAGGTGGCAGCTGGAGCCATTTTCCCCATCAGACGCCCTCAGTGTCAAACTTCAAGCCAACGCTGAAGCGTTTATTACGCCAGATTGAAGACAGAGAGGCAGCAAAGGCCCAGGGCCTGGAAGGGACCCCCTGAGGTTTCCCCTGTCCCATCTCCAAGAAGGGGCAAGGCCCAGCGTCACACACTCACAGTCCACCCCTATTCTGGCCACAGTGACAGGTTCCAGGGTGGGCACAGCCCACTCAAGGGTAAGGAGAAAAGCAGTTTGGAGCTAGAAATATGGGGAGAAAGAAGGAGAGTTCTGTCTTTTTACCGGCCTTGAACCGGGAAGGAGGAAGGCCGATAGTCACAAGCCGCCTGCTAATTAACATGCCGAGACCACACGAAAGCCGGCAGAGCCAAGAGATGCAAAGAGACAGGGTCTTGGTGACATTATGTCACCTGGATCAAGCTGTACCTGAAGCCAATCAACCCTGGACTTTAGTGACATCAGTCGGGGTGGTGTCTGTTCCTTTCAGCCAACAGAGCTCCAAGAGCCCCAAGGGACTTTTAGGTGCTGTTTGTGACAATTCTAAAGTCTCCTAAAGCAAACGTTTGGTGAATTCCTAAAGAAGTTTCTGATGCCATAGGACTCCAAAAGCTTAAAGGCAGGAAGGAATTAGAAAAACAGAGCATTTTTAGATGAAAAAGGAACACAGTGGGGTGGAGGGAACACACACAAAACCCATCCAATTCCTGTCTCACGCGCGCAGCTGAATTCCAGGCTGCAGACGCAGAAAACATCTGAACACGTCCAGGGCTTGTTCTCCCAGGCGGTTTCCCTTGCTCAGACTTTCCAAATGCTCTTCACAGCCTGAAGCAATTACAGCAGTCAGTCCCGCCAGGCCCCAGACCGCCTGTCACTCCTGCTCCCGCCCCCCAACCGCGGTCCAAGGAGGGAGAGAGACACACAGAGACAGAGAGATGACAGAGACAGAGAGACACAAAGAGAGACAGACACAGAGACCAAGAGAGACGCACAGGCAAAGAGGAAGCCCAAGAAGGACAGGGGAAGGCAGAGGGAGTCACAGAGCCACCGAGAGGGACGGAGACCCTGCTGGAAGAACCCACGGGAGCAAGGGCTCAGCCCTTCCGGAGAGACCATCGGGCGGGCAGCAGATGCCAGCTGCGGGGCTCCAGGACACCCCTCGAATCTGTTCTCTGGGCAGAGCCGGGCCTGAGGGTCTGGGGCTGGGTCCCCCTGGGAGGCTCGGAGCTCCCGGGCACACACCCAGACCTGCTGTCCCCCGGGCACCTTCAAGGGAGCTGTGCAAATGCAGGCAGAGCCAAAATTCCCCCCTGCCTTCCACAACAAAAAGGGGGGTGTGGGGGCCGGAGGAGGAAGCAGGCTCAGGTGCTATGGGGGAAGAGGGAGGAGGGGGAGGGCGGCCCCCTCAGGGGGCCCAGAGGGGACCGACAGTGGCAGCCAACCTGGGGGCAGGGCTGGGCGGCAGACCCAGCTGCTGTGGCTTCAGTCCCACCCCCACTCCCAGCTGGCTCAGCCGGGGGCCCTGGACAACAAGGGTTCACAGATCCAGAGTGACACTCACTGGGCCTGGCACCTGGCACACGTGAGTGCTCACTTGATGGTCACTGTTGTCATCTTTACTGCCACCATGTGACTGTCTCCTCTGCACTAGCCTCCTAGTAAAGGACCTGCCTCAGCCTGAAATTACACCATTCAATCCCATGCAGTGCCGTGAGGCAGAGAGGAGGACCCAGCAGGCCTAAGTGGGCCACTTCCCACTTCCCTCCCCTGGCCGGGCTCCCAGTCCCCGCCCCACCCCCACTGGCGCTGCAGTAAGATGATCCAGGACAAGCTCCCCGGGGGGCTGGGCAGCCTGTGAATGGGCCTGTGTGTGTCCCCCAGTCCTGGAGGAGCCCGAGGGAACCGCTCCGCACCATGGAGTGAGGGGCAGCGTCACACCGGCCTGGCCACAGCCCCCACCCCAACCAGGACTGTCAGATACAGTTTCTGAGGCAGCTGGGTGACCGCGGGGGACAGAAGCCACTGCCTACAGTTCCGCCATCGGCCCTGCGGGCAACTTCCTCTGCGTAAAACGGAGACAAACCAAGCTCCCAGCCTAGAGCAGCCTGAGGTTTACTGAAATAGAAAACCCTACAGGAGAGGCCACAGGCGCTTAATCTCTGCACGTTCTCCCCCACACCGGCCCCAGTTCCACCTTCTGTTCTGCGGAGGAGTGAAAGCTGCTCTGTGCCAGGCCAGAGCCCAGTCATCGGGATCAGGCGGCCACGGCCGGGACGCAGACGCAGGGCCTGGGCAGGTCTCCGAGCCCCTGAGGCCGAGGCACCGGCCACAGTGGAAGCTCCTGGGCACCTGCGAGCCACACGGCACCACGCCCAGTCCCCTGCCCTGCCCCATGATGCGGGGACATGGGCATCGGCATGGCCAGGCCCCCAGACGCCACCAGCGTGTGGACACGCAAGGACAGCTTCATCCACAGCTGGCACCTACTGGCGACACCCCGATGCTAGAGTCCTGGGGCCCCGGGTCTCCTGCAGCACACGGTTCATCGAGGCCCTCCGCCCCGCACGCTGCCTGGACTGTCACCAGGGAGGCCACCGACCGGCCCCACGAGGCCGTGCCTGCTGTCCCCGGCTCCTGGAAGACGGCGGCGCCCAGCCAAGGCCCCGGCCTGCATCCTGGGCACTTCCACAGACACACCCAGGCACCCGGTCACAGCAGCCACCCCATGCCACCGTGACAGAGCCCTGGCTACCACAGCTGGATGAGCCATCGTGCTGCAGAGAGGCTACTTGGAGATGACGGGGGCGTCCTGGTACGAGACAGTGTCCCCAACCCCAGGCAGTATGTCCTCACGGGCACGCAAGCTGGGCGGCCCAGGCACCTGCCGCAGGTGGACCCCGAGGGGGAGGAGCAGACGAAGGACGCACAGGCAGCCCCTCGTGGCCCCCGAGAGCCAGCTGCACCCGCCCACACGGTCAGGGGAGCCCTGAGCCAGGTGACTGTCTCCACCGGGGGCTCCTGCCACATCGTGGCCTTGGGGCTCTCAGCCTTTCTCTCGGACCCTGGCCAGGCCGAAACTGCCCCCGTCTCTCCTGCCTGGAATCTTCCTTCCTCCAGCTGGCCGGGCTAGGCAGGGGGCCCAAGGCCCCTCCTGCCGCTGGAACCCCTGCCCGCCCCTCCCTCTGCCTCGGGGGAGGGTGTGGGTGCCAGAAACAAACTTTCGCTCGCCTCTGCAAGACCAGCCCACCCTGCTGGAGACCTGGCCCTCAGGCGCCCGTCTCGCCTGGGCTGGACCCGGTCTACACCCCTGGAAGGTGGGTCCCAATTCCCGGGGGGCAGGTGGATTTCTGCCCTGGCTGGGCTTCCTCTTCCCACCCCAGAAACTGGGTGCACAGGTGTCTTTTTGCGGGGAGAACTGGGGTGCTTTGGGCTTCTCTGGCCGGGGCACACGCTGATGCTGGCTGAGGTGGGGGCAGCCTTGGGGCTCGTCAAGGTAGCGGGCAGCCAGGTCGCTCAAGACATCTGACACGGGGGCCACTGTGAGCCCCCAACCCAGGAGCAGGAGGAAGAAGGACGTTTCGCCAGCGCTACCATCCTCTCCCTCCCCGCTGCGACCTGGATTGTTCAAATCTGTTTGTCAGTAAACCTGAGAATGACCACAAACAACAACAAAACAACAACCAAAGAACAGGAGTAAAATCCAAGGGCCCTCCAGGCATGGGAGGCGGGGCAGGCCCCCAAGGCTGGGCACACAGGTGGGAGGTGTCCTCTCCAGCCAAGAACCGCTGCTGGCCGGGCCCCCCAGGGGCCCCCCTCCATGGCTGTGAGCTCCCACAGGACCCAGGACTCTGGTGAGTGTGGGGCGCAGGAGGGGGCTGAGCCGGGTGGTCCCAACACCCCACCAGAGGGCAGCACTCTGCCCAGCCCCGCACCTGCCCCACTCTCCCCTCCCTCACCCCAGCCACCAGGGCCACATGCCACCTCCCGCCTCAGGGCCTTTGCACTTGCCATTCCTGCCACTTGGAACACCTTCCTCAGTTCTTCCCACCCTCTGGCACCTCCAGAGGGACACCTGGTCCCTGGCCCTGCTCCTGCTGCAGGCCCCGTGCTGGGTCCCACCTCCCAGCCTTTGCCCCCTCCCTGCACATCACCCTGCCCCCACCAGCCCAATGAGCAGCAGGACCGAAGCCAGCAGAGGAGCCCCAGCTGGGCGCCCAGCCTTACCTTGGTGAGGTCCTCGGACCCGCCAGGTTGGCCCGTGGCCAGCAGAGGGGACGGCCGCAGCAGGGGGTCCGGCAGCAGCTCCAGCCGGGGTCGCTTGCTCTCAATGAACTCCATCTCCGCCTTGCCCAGCTCGGGCAGGTACGCGTGGGACTCGGGTCGCAGGTGAAGCTCCTGGGACCTGCGGGAGGCAAGGTCAGCGGCGTCACACAGGGAACGGGGGCTCCAGGACCTACTGTGCGCCCTGCACTGTGTGACCTGCCAGGAAGGCACGCACAGCCGCCACCCTCCAAGGCCACAGCCAGGCAGGACTCAAGTGCAGCCTGGTCTTCCTTCAAGTCGACATTCACTGTGACCAGGTCTACAGGCGTGGACGCCGGAGCACCCCACAGTGACAGCCCACGACCCTGACACTCAGGGCCACATCGTCCCCACCTGGAGCCGGCTACACGTGCAGAACGTCCAGGCCCGACCCCAGACCCACCGAACCGACTCCCGCCCCGCCTGCCGGTCACCCCCTCCTGCCCAAGCCACACACCACGGACGCCACTGAAGGTCCACGCTGGCGGTCTAAGGACCATGAGGCTCGTCTCTATCCTTGCCCCGAGTCACGGCAGCACCAAGTCAGGCGCAAACACCCCCAACCCCGGAAGCTCCTGCTCCTGCAGGCCCTGGACAAGCAGGCACGCACAGCCCTCACCGTTCATTCCCCGGCTGAAACTCGGACAGCAGGGAGGGCCTCCTCCTCTGCGGCTGGATGATGGAGCCGGGGGACAGGTGGGAGGCGTAGTCACGGGGGTGGTGCTGGTACTCGAGCAGCCCGACGTCCTGCAGGAGGGGACAGAGGAGCAAGTGAGCAGAGGTGGGTGGCGGGCGGTGGGCCCCCTTGACAGTCACGGGCACAGAGGGGCAGGGCCATGCGCTTCCTGCCCAGGGCTCCAAGGAGACATGGCCACGTCCCCAAGGGACCCTCTGCCTCCAGTCTGGCCAGAGGCCACTCCTGGGACCGAGCCAAGGAGGAGAAGTAGCACAGGCTGCTAAACAGCCGGGCACTGTCCTTCCCACACACAGCCCCCGGGGCCCGCGATCACGCCCACTTTCCAGGTGAGACAGCAGAGCCTGGGACCATCTGCCTGCAAGACCCGTCCGTCCGTAACCACTGCATGCGCCTGCTGCAGAGGGAGGGGCGTGCAGAGGGGAGAAGGCTGCCCCCACTCCCCCACCGTCCCCCCACCCCGGCTGCGCTGGTAACATGGGAAGGAGAGAGGGTCCCTCTGCCCTCCAGCCCGCGGGGTTCAAGCTGGGACACGCAGCGCAAGCCCAGACTACAGAGGCGGGGGGAGTGTTGTTTGTAAAAACAGAAACCTGTTAGCAGATGACACTGGAAAAAAGGCACAACCTAACGGCCCCCCTGGGGTGTAAGTAACCAACGCGTCCATGCGCGAGGGGGGCTCAGGCGTCACTCGCCAGGGAGGGACAGCCTCCGAAGCTCCAAGACCAGGCTTCAAAACAAGGCACCCAACCGGGGCGCCCCCACCCAGCCCTGTGCCCCACGCCTAAGGCACCTGTCAAAGCAACAAGGCCAAGCCTCAGGCGAAACCCCCTTCTTCAATAAGATGCCACCTGTTTTCACAGACGCCGTGTCCTCCACCGAACCAGAGCCAGGCTCCTCTGAGCCGCCCCCTCGACCAGGCCTCGGCCCCGCGGCAGCGAGAGTCCCGCTCAGGCGGTCTGCAGAGACCCCCAGCCTCGGCGGCTGCTCTCGGTCACTTCCCACCTACGGAGCCCGGCCCTGCACGGCGGCTGTACAGCCCCGGCCGTCTCTGCTGCCCTCGGAGCTGGGCCCGACCTTGTCCCCGCGCAGCGCGGTCCCCACACGGAGCCCCGCAGTCCTGCACACGGCCCTCCGTGCTGTTTCAACAAGCGTCAGGATAACTCTTCATTCACACCTTATCTATTATTGCCGGGGAAAAACTCAACATTAACAAACTAGATGGGCCTCGACTGCCAAGGACACCTGGATTTGAAAACCATCAAAATGTTAAAAAACAAAGGCAGGAACAAGCCTCCCAAACAAGAAAACCAGCCAGGCTTCGCTCACGTGCCAAGCCCAGTCGATGAGTTCTGCCTGCCTGGAACACAGCCAGACTGTGTGTGGCAATCGGTTAGTGATGTCTGACACGGGCGAGGCCTGGGAGAGAAGGGGACGGCAGGGGACGGCAGGGGACGCCGTTTCTTCTTGACAGCTTTTCTTCATTTTCCCAATTCTCTATAAAAGTCTAGTCATTCTTTTGTTGCCTGGCTTTTTTTTTTAAGCAGTTATTTTTGCAGAGAGCATCAGAGGTGACAGCAGGTGTGCTGGAATCTCTCTGTCTCAGCCCCTACAGAAAATCACACAGAGCCTGGGAGCCCAGAGGCCAGACAGGACGAGTCACTGGAATTCGCGGGGAGCCGGGCAACCTGGGAAGCTGGGGAAACTGAGGAAAGGACCTCCCTGGGCAGCCCAACGCAGCAGCAAGTCGCTGCCAGGCCTCAGGCTGGGGTTATGGTCTGGCCTGGTACTCAAGCCCTCCGGGCCTCAGTTTCCTCCCGCTCCCATCTTTGACACGGGTGCCTGGCCCAGACAGAGTGAGGCCTCCGCCCCTCCCGCCGTGAATGTCCCGTAGCTCTCAGAGGGACGTCCCCCAAGGCGGAGGGCAGCCTGCAGAGGCAGAAAGGGCCGGGCTCCTCTCGCATCCCACGGTGTCTGGGCGGGACGCCAGGTGCCCGCACACGGGAGAGGGGGGGAGGAGGGGGAGGGGGGAAGGAGGAGGGGGGGAGGGAGAGGAGGGGGGGAGGGAGAGGGAGGGGGAGGAGGGGGGAGGGGGAGGGGGAGGAGGGGGAGGGGGAGGAGGAGGGGGAGGGGGGAGGAGGAGGGGGAGGAGGGAGGGGAGGGGGGGAGGAGGGGGAGGGGGAGGAGATGGGGCCAAGGCGGGAGGGCGGGAGTGGAGGAGGCGGGAGTGGAGGAGGCCTCGGGGCTGCGGCTGCCAGGCGGGGATCTCGCTCGCACAGAGGTGTGAGAGGATATCAGCAGGCCGAGCAGTCTGCCAAGGGAAGATTCTCTCTTTCTCCCGCACAAAAGCAAAGTGAGCAAAGAGGCAGACGGCCCAATCCCTCGGGAGAGGCCTCGGCAACATGGCGCCGCAGCTGCCAACAGAGGCGGGAAGAGGCGAGGGGCAGCACGTGGCCCCCAGGCGGGGACTTGGGAGGTCACACACCGACTCTTGGGCCACAGTGTCCCGGTTTAGGAGATCATCCAGGGAGCACCTTGGGGGCCATTCCTGCAGGTGTCTACACGGGCCTCCACTCCATGGCTTGAAGCAGGTCTCCAGGGCTGAGCCCAGGGACCCCCAACCACGAACAAGAACGGAGGAGACCCCAAGAAAGAAAGTGACCCACAGTGGTCCCACGAGCCTGAATACACCCAGGCTGCGACCTCCTCAAATGACGACAACAACATTAATGATACCAACAACAACAATAATAATAACATCCAACATTCATAAATTGCCTACTGTGTGCACCTACAGCTAAATGCTTTAAATATATTCATTAACTGAATCTCTACGGCAACCCCAGGGGGCAGGTACAATGCAGAGCCCATACAAAAATGAGAAAACCGAGGCCCAGAGAGGGTATGAGGCTTGTCTAAGTCACACAGCAAGCAGGGGCAGGTTCTGAGGTGCAAGACAGAGGCTGAGCTGGGGACAGGGGACAGGCCCGGGCTCTGAACCCACCCTAGTGGGTGACAGCAGCAAACCCAACTGGGGAGAGGGAGCCTGCCCCGGCCCCTCCACCGGCTTCCAGGGCTGCTGCTCAGAGCGGAGGCAGGAAAAGCGCATCGGGGCAAGACACCCACGTGGCCTCTGGGGCTTTTCCCCAGCCCTGGCACCTCTGAAGCTGGAAGTTGGAGCCACCGATAAATGACACCCTTAAAACTCCTCGGGAAGGTGACAGGCCACTGTGGAAAAGCAATTTACCCAGGAGGGACTCCCAGCTGGTACCTCCCCGGTGAGGTCCTGGGGGAGCGGGGAAGGCCAGGGTCGGGGGGGCCAGGAGCCTGGGTGTCTGGGCTCACGTCCAATGCTAGATCCAGATCCCAGGGAGGTCTGAGTAAGGGGCAGGGAGGAGGAGTTTGTGGGGGATGCCCCTCTCCAGAGCCCCGGATGGAGCTCCTCACCCCAGAAGGGGCCAAGGAAACATCTAGGGCTGCCTGTGACAAGCAAAGGGAGATTTCAGCCCATTCCCAGAGCCCGGGTTCTGTGGGACAGGACCCCGCATCGGTTGGTGACAAACTGGAAATTAAACAGACTGGTCCTTCCCACAGAGAGTCCGATAAACACTGATCTAGGGCAAGAGTCAGCACACGGGCCCGAGGCCAAAGCACTTGTGTCCTGTGCTGCTGGCACAGGGCCACGCCCGCCCCGCGCACCCCAGCCGCTCTCACATGGTGGCAGCGGCGGCGTGGGGGGTGGCTGCGTGGCCCGCAGGCCTGAAATGTTTACAGAGGTCTGCTGACCCCTACTCTAGAGGAAAGGCCCAAAACGTACCCTGGGGCTACAGAGAGGGACACTAACAGCGATGTCGCAATGATAGCGTCATCATCACCATCGTCGTTACATTACTGGCTGCGTCAAACGCCTGCTTCCTGCCTGCACCATGCAAGGGCTCTGCGTCGTCAACTAACTCGACCCTCATGATCTTACAACTATCCTTGCTCAGCTTGTAAGGAAACTGAGGCACAGAGAGGTTAAGTAACTTGCCCCAAGCTTCACAGCTAGGACACTACTGATGCGGGACATGAATGCAAGCAATCTGGCCCCAGAACCAGTGCTGTGACCTGCTCTTCTACATTGAGGCACAGAGAGGTTAAGTAACTAGCCCCTGGCCACACAGCAGGAAGGGGTGGTGCTGGGATTTAGACTCTGTGTCCCTGCTTCTAACCTCATTCATTCGGCCCAAGGACTAGAGAAGCACAGAAGACACAGGGCCCCCGAGGACGTGGGGGACAAGGCAGAATCGGGCTGGGCCACAGAAAGCCCGAAAGGAGCCGGGGTGGGGGTGGGGGTGGGGGTGTTGGTCTCCGGCAAAATACAACCTGCGGGCATTTTGCTGCAGGACCTTCAACGCTGGGAGACGCTTGGCTCCCCGGGACCCCCAGGGAAAGATGCAGGGGGGCTGGTTCTGCACAGGAGGGAAGTGGGACCGTGAGGGAGGAGAGACCAGGGCACAGAGAGAACATGAGGGGGGACAGGGGACAGGGGACAGGGGATCGAGACTGAGGCACACAGAGCTTGGAGCATGGCTGAGGCTGGTCAGGCGCACCCAGGGGCTCTCCATGGTCTTGGGGTCCAGACCTCTACACGCAAGCACCCCCAAATTAAGCCTTCCATTCGATGGGCAGGAAGGGTTTGGGGGGTGAGGGACGGCCAGGGAGGGGCCTCCAGATTGCAGAACCAACGCTCACCCCCAGCCAGCCACGGAAAACAGCTCCGGCCCTGACACACGCAAGGCCCCCTCCCCGGGGTGCCCAGAACTCTTGTTCCTCCCATTCGAGCAGCAAGCGGGGCCCGCGGCTGGGCAGCCCCAGCTGGGGCGGAGTGGCCGGTATCGGGCAGCCCCCCGGGAGGAGCACACACAGGGGGGCTCTGCTGCCGCCCCTATGCAAAGGTGGCTGCAGGTGGGGCCCCGCTCACCCCCGCCTCGGCCTCCTGCCTAGAGGGAATGGTGACTGCTCAGTCCCGTCCAGCCACATCCTGTGTCACTGACAGCCCAGCAGGAGAAGAGTGGGAGGAGTCTGGGGTCAGTGGGGACCGCAAGTGCCCAAGAGAGGGCCCGGCTGTGGCTAAGGGCAGGGGCCACAGGACCTGAGGACTCCCCAGGGCTGAGCCCCTGGGGAACGAGGTGGGAGACGGGCGGGAACTTCCGGCAGGACAGGACGAGAAAGGAGACAGAAGCCAGCGGCACCTGACAGTGGCCCCAGGGGAGACAGGTCCCCCATCCAGGCAGCTGCAGTGACAGTAGTACCGACAGCACGTGGACTCAAGATGACCCTGTGCCAGGCACTGCCATGAGAACTCTGGTCAAATCATCAGCTTGGGCCCTTGTGACAATCTGGCAGGTGGCACTCTGCATAATCCCATTTTATGGATGACAAAACTGAGGCTCAGAGAGCTTAAGCAACTTGTCTGGTTTTCTCACCTGCAACACGTTTCCCCACCTACAAAGCAGAGACAGGAACCGTCGCCACCCTGGGGTGACCAGGGGATCCAGTGCAACTGTGTACACGAAGGGCTTTGAACAAAAACACTCGACCTGTAGTACATGCTCAATTAACGAGAGTGTAGTACACGCTCAATTAACGAGAGTGTAGTACACGCTCAGTTAACGCGAGCTCTTCTTTCCGTTATTGTTAGTGGTGAGAATGATGCAGAAGATGATTTCAATGCTTAGTAATACTCTCCCACCAGGAGCATATGCCTCGGCCCTGGGCACACAGTAGGTGCTCAAGAAACAGAGGCATCGCATCACAGGGGCTCCAAACCCTGGTGCTGCAGCAGGTGCCCTCCTTCCAGTGATCTAGCCGGAGGCCTGTGACTTAGCCTCCTGGCCTCAGTCTCCCCATCTGCAAAGTGGAATGACAGTATGAGCGGCTCGTGCACAGGGGCTGCTGTCTGGGGAATGCTGTCGTGACAGCCACCCGCAACCCACCGTGTACCACAGCTGGCTCTGCAAAGTGCCCGAATCTACGGAGGGCCACTGTGCCCAGGACTCCCCCAGCTGGGCCGGTGAGTTTATATGCAAAAACTCCTCGCTCGCTGATGGCGATGCCCTCCCACCACTTCCCCTCTGTGTGTCATGAGGACAGACCGCACCAGCCAGGCAGGACACGCACGCACACGTGCACGTGCACACGGAGGCCGGCAGGGTCAGCTTCTACCCAGGCCGTGACCGCCAGGCCTCACGCCCCCTCGCCAAGCAGCCAGGGGGTCAAACAAGGTAAGCCCAGCACTCTGAGGGCCCCGTGGCAAGCACCCAGAGACACGGTATGCAATAGGTGCCCAGTAAGTGCCAATAGAGCAAAACAAAAAGCCCATCCTCCCGGCCAAACCACGCAGCAAGCGGTGAGGGAGGAAGTGGGGCTCCCGCTCGCAGGCGGGATTCAGGGGTGCAGCTTAGGAGACCCGACCAAGGGCACACGTGTGTGAGGCGGGCACACCGGAGCCACCTGCTCCCCAGGCCCGGTCATCCGCCCCAGCCATAGGCCAGGGCTCCCCGGTGAGCAGAGCCACCCCCCGGACCCCCACACCCCCTACCATCAGGGAGTCAGAGATGTACCAGGGGCTGGCCATAGTCTCGCGGGCCCCTCGCCATAGGGAACGAACCCCAGGCCCATGGGGTCAGGGAGGAAGGGTAGGGGTGAGACCTACAGCCCCAGCAGCCTCCCCAGTCCTACAGCAGGGAGGAAGCAGAGCTGAGACTGGGCTGCAAGGAAGGTGTATACAGTAGGTGCTCCATGTTTGCATGCAAATGCCACTCCCAGTCAAGAGAGAGGCAGAGCCCAGCTCCATCTTCCCAGCTTTAAAAAGGAAGCAAAGAGACTTTCCCACCTGCCCAGGGCTGGGAGCCGCGGTGCCACACCAGCCCGGCGCGAGGAGGAGGAGGAACAGGGTGGGGACTCACTGGGACTCCAGAAGGGCCCCGCAGGTGGCCCCGGGCACACACGTGCCCCTTACCGTGTGGGGCCGGGCGATCTGCACCGGGTAGGAAATGCCGTGTGGCGGGTAGCGGGGCTCCGTGGCCCTCCACGTCTGTGCAACCGGCTGCGTGGATCCCGACATGGCGCTGGGGGTCCGGGGGGCTCTCTCTGAATCGCCACCGAGGATTAAAAGCAAGTCCCGGTCATCTGCTCGCAGGCCACCCCGTCACAGGCACCTGTGAGAAAACCAGGAAAGAAAACAAGATCAGCCCGGCAGCCAGCTCCTCACGGCACTGTGGCGGGGTCCCCAAGCCACTCCTGGGGCCCCATGAGGAACGGCGAGCAGGCAGGGGTCTGCGTGGACCCTCCTCCACGCACCGCCACGCTCGCTGCCCACTGAGAGCACAGGGACCCTCCAAGCCACAGAGCCAGGCTGGCAGCTGCCGCGTAAGCCCCCCAAGGGGTGTGTGGCCCCTCCCCATCACCAAGGCCCTCACCTGGCAGGCACAGGGACCCCCACTCTGCACCACCCCCCAAGCCACATGGCTCCCAAGCCCCGTTCCCCAACCCAACCTCACTCCACGGCCCCTGGGTTCTGAGTCACTGGGACAAGGTTCTCCGAAAGCCTCTGGCAGCTCAGACACGTGGCTGCGGGCCTGTCCCGAGAGGCATGGCCCGTGGGGGAGGCTCACACAAGTGTCCCGGGCAGTGGTGGCCAGGGTCAGCTCGGACAGACCACAGGCCACAGCGCAACTTGGGGTAAGGCCAGGCCTGCCTGGGGTTCCCTGTGACACTGTGCAGGAGGATGACACCATGATCTAGGACGAGCTGGGAGGTGACAGGACTGGGAAGCCAAGCACCATGCCCGGGAAGAGCCAAGGACAGGACAAGAGCCAGCGGGTCCTGCACCCTGGGCAGGGGCAGACGGACGGAGCCTTCCACAGGCAGGAAACGGTCCAGCCACTTTACAGAGGGGAAAACGGAGACCCAGAGGGAAGGAAGAAATCGGGGTAAGGAGCAAGGGAACCCCTCGCCGGGATGCTGCCAAGAAGCCTGCGGGGCCCCCACGACCCTTCTCCCCTTTCTCCGCAGCCGCTGCCCCACTCCGGGGTCACAGCAGCCTCCAGTCCCCAGACGGAGGCCTCCCCGACACCCCCCCACCACCAGCACCTCGAGAAGTGCGTCCATCCGCCCCCCGAGAGTGAGCACAGTCCACGGAGGCGCAGGGGGCCCGGCCCCGGCTGTGGCCATCGGACGGGGGCCGGGCTGCCCCCCACATGGTCGGGGGGAGGGGAGACAGGACGCACCCCAGCCCCCGCAGTTTCACCTTGACGACCCCCGCCCCCACCCTGAACTGGTAACTTCCTTCTCCAAGCGGGTGGACGCCCTGGAGACCGGCCCATCCGCGGTCTCACGTGGAGGAACCAGCACGGATGTGACTTTCCTTTCAGGAACCACAGCAATGGTCATGTGATCCAGGCCTAGCCAATCAGATTCCTGTACCAACCCCCCCCCGACAGTGATTGGTTCATGGATGAGCATGTGACCCAATCTGAGCCAATGAGAATCAGTCTTGAGACTTTGGCTAGAAGGACCAGGAACAAGGGGCTCCGACCTGGGGCTCTACGCTAGGAATGGGGAAACCCGGAGCTCTCAGGGCCACCGTGGGGCAGGAGCCTGCCAGAGAACGGCGCCCACTGGCAGGAAGGCAGAGCTGAAGGGCGGAAAGCCAGTGTGGTCGCATGCTGATGACAAATGTGTCCGAAAGCTGCTCATTTCGTCTAGGGGTGCCGAGGCACTCCGTCTGTGCCTTTCGTCCTTGCCAGCCAAGCTGGGTTTCTGTCACTTGCCACCAAGAGTTCTGACTCACACGGGGGAAAATGGAGGCATCACAGAGGTCACGATCCTTCAGTTGGGTGCTGTCGAACACGGGAACAAGTCCTGCTCCACCACGGCTAAGCTGTGTGGCACTGGGCAAGTCACTTCCCTTCTCTGAACCTCAGTTTTATCATCTGCAAAATGGGGGTGATCACAGTCCCCGTGACTCAGAGTCAACATGAAGATGACACAAACGCACACAGTGTTCCCTAAACACGGGACATTCACACGCCACCCCTGATATTGAGGTCATGCCCATCTAGCCCCAGTCCTGTCGTATACTTAACAATTTTCATCCAAGTGAGTCACTTTCATTCAGTTAGGCATAACTTTACGTACAAGAGAAACTTATAACGAACACAGGTATTAATACACAGAAACCCAGTGCCACATGGAATACGTGGAAAGAATCAGAAAAACAAACACGTAACCACGTCCATGAAAACATCTGTCTGTCTACCTACCACCCAGGTCCCCCCACAAGTGCAGCCCACGGCATAAGAAAGGCCAGGTGACACAGATCATGGATTCAACAGGTGCCCAGCACACAGTGAGCGCTCAGCACACAAGAGCTACCATCATGACTGTCACTAGCACCGTCAACGAAGTAGCTACAGCCCAGCTGCAAGGGATGCTATTCTGGCCCTGCCCAGCCCCACCAAAGGCAACGTGGCATCCGTCCTGCAGCCAGAGATGAGAAACCGCCCCTGGGAGAGGGGGCAGGTGTGGCCACCAGGGCTGGGCCCTGTCCTAGAATTCCCCTTGCTGGAGCTTGGCCCAAAGCCCAGAAGCCCCTGGCCATAATGCGGCAGAGCAAATTCTATTCCACTCTCTAGATTTTAAACAGCTCCCTGGTCTCTTCTTCACTACAGCAGGAAGCTGCCCCCTTCCAAGGACACCACAGGCAACTTCCAAATTGCTGTTTGATTTTGAGTTGCGTAAGGTGGCAGAGAGGTCCCATCTACTCACGGCTTTTCTGACCTCCTTTGCCCGAGAAGATGCCACCTGGGAATGGCAGGCCCCTGCCACGTGCTCACCACGGTGCACACGGGCTCCAGAGGCCAGGGAGGGTGACACGCTCCTGAATCACCCCTGGGGCTGGCTTCCTGCTCTCTGTGACTCACATGGTGCCCCTGGCCACACATGGGGGCTGGAGCTCCCCGACCCAATGTCCTCATGTGCAGCTTGGGTCCAAAGCCAGGGGGTGACTGTGGCGCCCTGGTGCCACCCTCCCTCACCACGAGCTCAGCAAACCCAGTCTCCATCCCCCCCAACCTGAGCCACATTTGCTGCCAACTCAAAAAAAAAATATTTTTTAGAAAAACAAATTTGGCAGTTCCCCAAAAATTGAAACATAGAACTACCGTATGAGCCAGCAATGTCAGGCATATACCCAAAAGAACTGGAAACGGGGACTCAAACGAAACGTGTCACGCACGTTCACAGCCACACTACTGATGACACCCAACGGCAGGCATAGCCCAAACTGCGGCCCGCCCGCACAGCGGAGTATTACTCAGCCAGGAACAGGAACACAGCTGTGGCCGGCTGCGCCGTGCACGGACTGGAAAACGTGGCACTGAATGAAAGAAGCCAGGCCCGGAGGCCACATACCGCGTGACCCCATGTATGGCAAACGTGCAGACAGGGAACTCGGAGAGACGGAGAGCAGAGTGGGGGTCCTGGTGGGGGGGGGCAGTGGCTGCCAGTGGGCATGGGGTTTTAGTACGTCTCGGGAAGGTTTTGAAACCAGAGAGAGGAGGCGGGTTCAGTTACAAATGTGGAAGAAAGTTTTAAGCTTTGGCTTTTCACCGGCACGGTTTGGAGGTGAATGACAAGGAAAAAACAATGCTATTTCCTCAATGAGGGGGGCAGGCGAGGGTGAGGGAGACGCTCGAGGGTCTGGAGTAGGAACTCGGACACAACAGCCCCCACATCACCGCTGGGCCTGGCTGCTTTGGGGTCAGGAGCGGGTGGTCGGCATTCATTCACTGACACTCTGGGGTCCCCACTGCTCTCTGAGCCCCGGGGTAGGCGCTGGGGGCTTCACGTGACCAGGCAGGGGCCAGGCCCCACAGGGCAGACAAGCAGCAGCAGCGGCCGCTGGAAGAGGACAGGGGCTCTGGACACGCAGACCTAGCCCAGCCTTGGGGCGAGTGAGAGGATATGAGGGAGAACTTCCGGGGTTGAGGAAGAGAGTTGGGAGGACGGGGAGGCAGGGAGTGCTCCAGGCGGAGGGCACCTCCTGAGCACGAGCCCACAGCTGAGCACAGGGGCCCTGTGTTTGAGAAATTCACCGAGTGAGCATCAGGGAAGGAGCATGGTAAGGACGGATTTTATTCTAAGGGCAACGGGGAGCCACAGAAGGCGGTTGAGGGGAAGAGCAAAGGGTCAGAGTGTTTTATAAGCAGCCACTGTGGGGAGCAAGCATGGAGAAGGGAGACCGGGGATCTCCCGGGAACCAACGGGCGCTGACACCGGAACCCCTGGCAGGAGAGGGGGCCTCAGAATTAAAACCCAGCCTGCCAGGCACAGAGCACCCCGGCACGCTCGGGAACCGCGGTGGAGGGAACAGCACAGGTCACCCCAGCCCCCACCCGCCTGTCCAGGGCCAGACGCACGGCCCCAGGCCGCCCTCCCCGCTCAGTGACCGCGGGCTCGGCTCCGGCTGAATCCCCAGCGCGGGGCCTGGCACGCTGCAGGTGTCCTGGTCTCCCGGCTGCAGGGCCACAGACTGGGTGGCTGAAAACAACAGAGACATCTCCCATCGTCCTTCTGGACCCGAAGCGCAAAGCCAGGTGTCGGCAGGACCCGCTCTCTCTGCAGGCCCCAGGGCAGGAGCCTCCCGCGCCTCTCCCAGCTCCCGGTCCCCTGGCGTGTGGCTGCGTCACCCCCGTCTCTGCCTCTGTGTTCCCGTGGCCTTCTCCTCTCCGTGTGTCTCCCCTTCTTATAAGGACACAGGTCGTGCTGGATTTCGGGCCCACTTTAACCCCCGACACCCGCAAACAGCCTCTTTCCAAATAGGGCCACACTCACGGGTTCCAGGTGGCCGTGCGTCTGGGGGCCACAGCCTACCTCAGCAGGCGCTCAGTCAGCCTCTGGTTCACTGCTCTATCCCCAGAGCCGGGCACACAGTAGGCATCTACTCAATATTCACTAAACAAAAGCTCCACAGCCAGGGAGGACTCCCGGGCAGACGTGGCCCCGGGCCGTGCGCTGAGACGCAGCCAAACGACAGTGGTGGTGGAACTGGCTGTTCACGCCTTGTGCGTTTACTTCCTGCCATACTGTAAACATCGGGGAACCGGCCACGTATTGGACGGCCACCTTCAGCAGGGACTCCTAGCACAGGACGGCTCCGGAACGGTTCAGGAATGAGGCCCTCGAGTGACTCCTGCGACGCAAAAAGCCCCTAGGACGTGGCAAGGGTGAGCCTCGCCGAGCCCCGTGGCTGACGGCTCTGTCCCCCACGCTCTGCAAGCATCCACTGTGTGATGGGTGTTGGGGACACAGCAGCGAATAACTGACCCCAAGTCCCCGCCCTCGTGGAGCAGACATTCCAGAGGGTGAGACAGGAATGGGAGGATGTTGGAGGTGTTGGTCCCATGAAAACAGACAAGCAGGAGACTGGGCAAGACAAACCCAACCCAAACCCCAGGCTCTGCCCCAGTCTTGTCAAATCGGAAATTATTTGAGCATCTATTACGTGCAAGCACTGTCTGAGCACCGAGATACACCAGTGACCACGTCACACAAAAAATGCCGACAACCAGAGCTGACATCCAGTGATAGGCTGAGTCAACAGGTCCAGCCAGATACTCAACAGGGGTTGGCTGGATGGAGAGTGAATGGACGGATAGACGGATGGATGGATGGATAGGTGGGTGGATGGATAGGTGGATGGATAGATGGACAGACAGATAGGTAGGTGGGTGGATGGATGGATAAAGCAGAGAAGAATGAATGAAAGAAAGGAAGAAAGAATGAATGGGTGGATGAATGGATGAATGTATCACAGGTGGATGGATGGATAGATGGATGAAGGAGGGAAGGAAGGATGATGGATGAATAAAAAAAGGAAGGAAGAAAGAATGGATGGATGGATGGATGGACAGATGGATAGGTGGATGGGTAGATGGATGGATGGATACATGGATGGATGGATGGATACATGGATGGGTGGATAGATACATGGATGGATGGATGGGATACATGGATGGGTGGATAGATACATGGATGGATGGATGGATACATGGATGGGTGGATAGATACATGGATGGATGGATGGATGGATGGATGGATACACAGATGGGTGGATAGATACATGGGTGGATGGATGGATGGATGGATACATGGATGGATGGATGGATGGATAGATAAATGGAATACATGGATGGATGGATGAATGAATGGAAGGATGGATGACGGATAGACCCAGTCGACAGATGGATATTAACTGTTCCATTTTCCAAGGTTTTCCCAGTCTCACTATTTTAACCAAACCTGAGGGCCAAGCCTTCATCCCACTAGTATTCCCAGGCTCTCCCATGTGCCTACCTCTGTGAGAAACACAGAACCCCAAACCCGCACAACTGCCGGCTGGGCACAGAGGACCCTGGGGAAAACTGCCTCTAGTCCCAAACTCCGGAATCGGAATGGGAGGATCTCAATGAGAGGGTCAGAATGATAGAGGTTCCCCCACCCCTCCCAGGCACCGCTGCTCCTTCTCAAGTACAAACCAGCACATCTCCTGAGTTGGGTTAGAGAAGAAAGGCCAAGCCGACTCCAGCCTCGGAAACCACCCTCCCTGGCCTGCGTGGATTTCCAGCCTGCGATGTGTCAGCCAGCCACAGCCAGGACGATGGAGTTCCCTCGGAGCCCAGAATGCTCCCCCTGGGCCGTCTCCCTGGGACCTGCCTCCTTCTCCCCATGCCGCCCCCGCCAGGACCCAGGGAGCAGCTCAGCGGGGGGCATTGTAACGAGGGGTTTCCCAGGAAATCCGCGGTTCCTGGCTTCTCTTAAACACCAGGCGAGCTCACACACTGCTGGGGGGGAACGTACGACGGTGCAGCCGCTGTGGACAGCGGTTCGAGCTGCCTCCTCACGGAGCCCAACATAGAATCACCCTGTGACCCAGCAACGCCACCCCTAGGTATAGACCCTAAGGGACTGAAAACAGGTGCGGAAACAGAACAAAACAAAAAAAGGGCAAGGATGTTCACAGCAGCGCTAGTCACAAAGGCCAAAACCTAGAAACAGCTCAAATGTGCATCAGCGAAGGACGGATGAACAAAACGTGGTCTGTCGCCACGGTGGAGTGTCACTCAGCCCACAAAGAGGAATGCACCGGTCCGAGCCGCGACGCGGATGAACCCTGAAAACATCATGCAAAGTCAAAGACAGAAGCCACGTGCTGGCTGACGCCGGTTCTCTCCCGGAAGAGGCAAAGCCGGAGACAGACGCGGACTGGCGGCTGCCAGGGGCTGTGAGGAGGGAGCAGCGGGAAGTGACCGCTTAATGGGTACGGGGTTTCCTTTTGGGGCAATAAAAATGTTTTGGAACGAGATAAAGGTGGTGATTGCACAACATTGTGAATGTACTAAATGCCAAGGAATCATTCACTTGAATACGGCTGAAATGGTAAGTTTTATACGTATTTTAGCATAACGTAATCATTTGGTGGGGAAATGCAGGTCTGCGGCCCCCCATGGCCATAACTAGCTAATCCTCCAATATTTGCCACATCCCCTCCTGGTCAGCTACCTTTGTTTATATGCCCTGCCTGGCTGGTGGGGCTCACGGGGGAGAGGGTCAGTGCACAGTCTTCAGCCCTGCTGAGACTGCTCGCCTCCTGGGAACCTGCCCCCCACCCCAATTCGCCCACCTGGTTCCATGACGTGCCCTCTCCCTGCCACTCCCGTGGATCTGACCCATCTGTTCACCTGCTGTTTCCCCAGCAAGCAGGGCTTCTGCCCAGCAGTTTTAGCCCCACCTGGGAGCAGGGCAGGAGCCACGGAGGCTGTGGGCTGAGTCCAGGCCCCTGGGTCACGGAGGAAAGCTGGTGCCTCGGGCAGCCCCCCTGGTCCTAGGGACACACCCTCCCAACCAAGCCACCCCCTGCCCACGCACTGCCGACCCAAAGAGCTCCCATGTGTGGAAAGAGACCAGCGGGTCTCAAACCTCAACTGTGCCACTTTTGTGGCTGTGTGACCTTGGGCTAGGTACCGACTTCTCTGGGCTTCACCTGGAAAGATTCACTGAAGGAAGATTTATGGAAAACTCAGCACAGTTCCTAGCCCACGGAAAGCTCCCGAAATGACAGCTCTGGCCGTGACCGCCCCACGGCATGCTGGATAGCAGGGCAAGGAGGGAGGGAGGGAGGTCGAGGATGACGACGATAACCGGGCTGGAACTATTACTATCCCCCCGTGCAGATGAGGAAACTGAGTCTGGGAGAAGCGAGTCCATGATTCTCAAGTGCACATTTCCTGAGCCCAAATGCCCGAGACCACGATTCCTATTTCCCCGATGCCGCCCCCTGCACCTGCTTTCGCGGGGAAACAGAGGCCGGGAGCAAAAGACACGCCTGGCACCAGCCCCATCCCTCACCTCCCCTATAAAGGGTCCTCAGCCACTGGGAGCACCTCCGCCACCACCCCCCCTCTGCATCAACGCCCCCAGGCCCCTCATCCCTCCACCCCCACGGCAGCTCCCACCTCTGCTGCAGGCCACGCTCATCCCAGCCAAGGCCACTGCGGGGGAAGGCCCCACCTTCCCGTGCCAACATGACTCTCCCCGTTCAACGGATCAGAAAACTGAGGCCCAGAGAAGTGAGTTCACCGGCCCAACCAAGGCCCCGCGTCAGGCTACAGACCCCCAAACCCCAGCCCTCCCCGCGGCCCCAGGCGAGCAGAAGGGAAGCGGCCTTGGCTGGAGCCGCGAGGAGCCTGTTTCTGTTTCCAATGGAATCGGAGCGTTCGTGCCGTCTGGGCCGCGGCCAGCCGGGCCAGCTCCCCCGCCACGGTGAGCTCTGCTCAAAAGCACTTCCTCCGCCGCCACTTTTTTGTTGTCGTTCCATTTAATTTTAAAAGGAAGAGAGGGAGACAAACCGTGACAAGCCCTCCCTGCACGCCAGGGTCCCAGGGTCCCACCCGAGAACCCCCGCGCGGGGAGCAGCCCCCCTCGGGTATTTCGCAAACATGACGCCCGACTCTACCGGGCTCTTCCTCATTAAGTTCTGGGCGCCCCGGGAGGGCCGTGTTTTCCGTCAGACCGGCTGCTCCATCTGGCCTTCCAAGCGGCAGTCCTCTCTGCAGAGGGAAGGCAGGGGCAGGGAAGAGGCTGGTGCCTGGGCGCGGGGAGGGGGCGCTGGCACCAGGGGCGTGACTTGGGCAAACCGCTTGACCCCAAGCCCTGGGGCTTCGCGGTGGGAAGGAGGCTCGGGCTCCGGGTCGGCACGCAGACAGGCTCCGCCACCCCAGGTCCCCGGGTTTCCAGAGGACAGGGCTCAAGGTCTCAGGCCTTCATCCATCTTGCTGCCTGGGCGGGAGTAAACCAACAACCAAGGACTGAACAGGCCACAAACACGGCTTCCAACATGACACCGAGTGACAGAAGCCAGCCCCAGCAAGGACAGATACTGTCCGATCCCACTTACAGGAGGTCCCTGGAGGAGTCGAATTCACAGAGACAGACAGTAGAGTCGTGGGTGCCAGGGGCTGGGGGAGGAGGAGCGGGGACGGAGTGTTTAGTGGGTACAGAGTCTGTTTTGCAAAAGAGGAGCTCTAGAGACGGCTGCACCACAATGTGAATACACTTAACAATCAACTTTAGAATGGTTGAGAGTAAATTTTATGTCTATATGCACGTACCACAATTTAAAATTAAAAAAAAATAAACCAAAGCAACACTACACACATACACCCCTCCTCCAGGGAGGCCTCCCTGATTGCTGGCCAAGGGTTCTCGGCTCGGCTGGTGTTGCTCTGCAATAGCTCTAAATGCTCGGGCTGTCCCATGACAGAGAAGGTGTTCCCAAGGGCCCCAGCCCTCAGGAGACCCTCCCGGCCAAAGGCACAGTGGATCAAGGCCCGTAGCAGGACCCAGGGAGGGCCACAGGCCAGGGCTGGGCCTGCTGGGCAGTCTCGCAGCTCGGATCCCTCGGAAGTGCCTGGTAAGCTGGGCGGCCTCGGGGGACGACTGGCAGGGCCTGGGCCCAGCGAGGGGCTGACCCAAAGCTGCCGCTTCGGACCCCAAGACCCCAGGCGGGACCCGGGGCCCCCTCTCCTGCCCGCCCGGCAGGTTCCCACCGACGTCCCTGCCTCCCAACATCTGGCAATCACATCCAGCTGTGCAGCTGCCGGAACGCCTCCTCCCGCTGCTCCTCCGCCCGCAGGCCCTCGAGGACGAGGACGAGGACGGCTTTCGGAGGAATTTATGGGGTCGGTCCTAGTATTTCAGGGCACATCTCTGGGGGATGTCGGCCACATGTGAACGAGGACAAAAGCTTCTGCTGCTAAGAACAGCTGTGCCAGCAGCGGTGTTGGGGGGGCCCACCCAGTCCACAGCGGCCCTCCCCACGTCCCCCACCCCTGCACACAGCCCGGCTGCGCCACAGGGGCCACCTCCCCACAAGCCTGGCTGGGGGGCCCCACTGCCACCCAGACACCCAGGCCAAGGGGGAGAACCCCTGGAGACCAGCCCTGTGTGGGGCTCAAACAGGCTGTTCGATTATTTCAGGGGCGTTGATCAGTAAGTGTCAGATGACGGGGCTGTGATCAAGAACCCAAAGCGTCGCACGGGCCGGGAGCTCCAGACGGGAAACAAACGCGTCGCCAGTCTACAAGCGGCAACAGCTGAAGTCCAGAGTCCACCTGGGCTTTGGTTATGGGCCCAGGGAGGGGCAGGATTAACCAGGCTCCAGGGGAGGGGTCCCCGTAGCAGTCGGGCGGGGACGAACAGAGGAAGGAGAGCTGTGGACACCCAGGCCCCTGCGGGAACACACCGGGCGGGCAGGAACCGCGCACAGGGGAGGAAGGGATGGCCGAAGTCAGCCCCAGCCAAGGCTGAGCCTGGGCTCAGGCATGTGGCCCAGGGAGGTTGGGGGCAGGGGGCGGCCACAGCGTCCAAATCTTTCGGGCAAAGCCAGTAAGCCCGATTTTGAGATGTCTCCCAATTTTTCTTCAAAAAAAAAAAAAAATCATTGACTACAAAACCAACCCAGTAAATCAGCCTGACACCCAAACACAGCCCAGCGGCTGCCAGGAGGTGACCTGTGGCTTATGGCATGTGGTCACTGGAAGCCACAAGGGAGGACACAGCAAAGGCTGGGGGTGCTGGAAGGAGGGGCTGACACCTCTCAGCCCGGGAGGTCCCCAACTACAACAGGGAGTGAGAAGGGGCCCACTGACCCAGTGACTCATGATGACACACCCTCCACCCCGATGGATGGGACACGCGCTGGCTGTGAAGGGCAGGACCCACGACCTAGCTCCGTCTCCAGCGTGGGGCACGCCACACCCCGATCTCCCTCAGTCCCGGGGCCTGGGGGGGCTGCCCCGGACCCCAGGGCAAGAGGCTCAGGGAGAGGCTGAATCTCACACTGGGCCGATACCGCTCCCTCCCAGGATCTCTGCTGGAGCGTCGGGAACGTCCACCACGGGCTGTGACTATCAGTCTCCACTACCAGGGACTCAACAGGGGTCGTGCCTGGATGCAACGGTGCCTGAAGCTTCCCCTGAGGGTTTCTAGTTACTTGAGCCTTTTGTGCTAAATGCAGGAGGAACAGGGAGTCTGTCGACTGCAACCAAGACACCCAAGATAGCAACCCCCTAAAACCCCAGTTCTAACACAGGGTCCCCCTGGACTCAGACGTCCTCCCTACTCGCACCCTCATCTGTGTGGGGGCGGGGAGGGGTGCAAAGCCCACCAGGATGGGGCAAGAGAAACAGGACGGGAGCCCCAGGACAGGCCCCACCTAAGGGGAAGGGGCCAGCCAGGAGCTCGGGACAGCCCTGTCCTGTCTGTCACCCTGGAGGAAGAGCAGGTGTCCCCCGGCTCCGTCCTGAGCTGTCAGTGACTCTCACCGGGAAACAGCAGACAGCAGCTCTGCAGATAAAGGCTGCCCGGAAAAGCCAGCCGGACTCAGATCTGGGTCACTCCTCAGCGACAGGCACGGCCCCCGCCCCCCACGGCCGCCCCCAGCAGTAACCCGAGCCTCCGGCCTCCGTTTCTGGAGGAACATCACGATCTCTCGGAAGGAACATCTGCCAGCCGGGCTTCACAAGCAAACGCGCTGATAAACCCGGGCCGGGTTGGGCAACTGCCGGCGGCCCCGCCAGCCAGGAGAAGCGGCATTGTCTGCAGCCACAGTCCGCGGGCACGCCGTGGGCCCGGCCCTGCCAGGCCTCAGTTTCCCAGATTGTGGTGCGGGCGCTGCTCCTGGCCTGGGGGTGGCCACAACTTCGACCCGGAGCCGCTGGAGACCCTGAGCCCCCACCCCACGGCACTTGCTGCCCCGCTCCCCTCCTCGTCCCGCCCCCAACGCGGCCCCGGGCTTGTTCCCGCTCCCATTTCGCAGGCCGGAGACTGAGGCTCCTCCCGCAGGCAGGAGCAGGACGGCGGAGAGACGAGCAAACGCCACTTGCATGTCCCGGGTCCTGGGCAGTCACGGGGTGGCCGCCACCGTCACAGCCGACCGCTAACACAGCACTCGCCTGCATCCGCTCGTGGCATCAGCACAGCTTCCCTGGGAGGTGGCTTCCATGTCCGTTCTACTGATGCACAGAGAGGCTAAGCAACTTGCCCAAGGCCACACAGCAGGCAAGCAGCACAGCCTGGATGCAAACCCAGGCACGCCACCCTCCCGCGTCCACCCCAACCACTGCGTCCTGGGACCCCGACACCGGCTCACCCCTGCCTCCCCACCAGGCTGGAGCCAGGCCTGAAGGCCTCCCACCCGGCATCCCTGCTCACGGGCCCAGGCCAAGACCTGCCAGCCGGAGGTGCCCCGGGTCGCAACAGAGGGGCTGTGGGGCTCTCCAAGTCCCCCCGCCACCCCCCAGAGCCTGCTGCAAACCACCCACTGGGCCCCAGGAAGAGCGGGAAGGCCGCGTCCTCCAGCACCCCCACCCCTCCCGGCCCCACCACCTCCCTCCTCAGCGCCCGCAAGCCTGGCCCCAACCCTCGTTGCTTCACTTCCCCCGACCCCCGCCCTGCGTCCCCAAAGATCCACAGAGGCAAGAGCCACACCTGTGTGTCCTCCACCGAGTCCCAGCACTCCACACACAGCAGGTGCTCAATAAATGCTTGCTGACTCCACGAACACGCCAAGAGCGGAATCGCAGGCTCCGAGCTGAAGCGTGGAGACCGCTTTCCAAACAGAGCACCAAGGCCGCGAGCCGGACGAGGGCTGCGAGAGCCAGCGGAGTGTCCCACACCAGGTCACGACCCCACGTCCACACCGCCCGCCCACTCGCCCCGCACAGGCCCCTATGCAGCCGCAGGGCTCCGAGCCCCTCCTGGGGGCCACCATGCTGGCCTACCCCTGAGCCGGGGCACGGCGGGACTCTAAGGGCCATCACTGCCACCAAGGAGCTGTGGGGCCTCCTCCAGGTAGCCTGCCTTCTCTGGGCCTCGTTCCTCCATCCATCAAGGGCACCTGGCAAATGAGGGGCCTATGGGGGATCACTGCCCCCCAGGTTCTGGGTGAGTAGCCAGGCACGTGGGACAAGTGTGTCCAGGCCTGGGAGGAGCCCCGTGTGGATTCGAGAGCCTTCTGCCCCGCAATTGGCTGCACCTCCCCCACAGGGCTGCGGCGCCCAGAGAGGGGGTCAGGGCTCCAGGGGACGGGATGGGGGGTCAGGGCTGCGGGGGCGGGAGAGGGGGTCGGGGCTGCGGGGGGCGGGAGAGGAGGGTCAGGGCTGTGGGGTCAGGGCTGGGGGGGGTGGGAGAGGGAGTCAGGGCTGCGGGGGCGGGAGAGGAGGGTCAGGGCTGTGGGGTCAGGGCTGGGGGGGGTGGGAGAGGGGGTCAGGGCTGCGGGGGGCGGGAGAGGAGGGTCGGGGCTGCGGGGGGCGGGAGAGGAGGGTCGGGGCTGCGGGGGGCGGGAGAGGGGGTCGGGGCTGCGGGGGGCGGGAGAGGAGGGTCGGGGCTGGGGGGGCGGGAGAGGGGGTCGGGGCTGGGGTGGCGGGAGAGAGGCGGGGCTCTGTGGCTCTGGTTCTCAGAGAGGGCGGCAGGGCCGGGCGCTGCCCTCCTTCCTGGGGGAGCCACTGCAGGGGCCCCCTGCACACGGGACACAAAGCCGTCCTCTGGGCCACCTGAACCTGCGCTGAACCCTCAGGCTTGGGGTGCGGGAACAGCACCCCGACACCCCTCCCCGGGGCTATCCCCACCTCCAGAGACGGGGGTCATGGGCTGTACTAGTTTTCTTGAGGCTGCCACAAAAATGACCACAAACCACGTGGCTTAAAACAACAGAAATTTATTCTCCAACAGCTCTGGGGGCCAGAAGTCCAAAATCGAGGGTGGGCAGGGCCCGCTGCCTGCGGGGGCTCGAGGGGAGGCTCCTTCGGGGCCTGTTCCAGCATCCGGGGGCATCGGGTGCACACCCCGGCCCGCGGCCGCATCACTGGGACCGCCGCCTCTGTCTCCCCGTGGCCTTCTCTGTCTGTGCCCTCCTGTCTCCTAGGGGGACATCGGTCACCCGGTTTACGGCCCGCCACGTGATCCAGGATGAGCCCATCCCAAAACGCATCTGCAAAGACCCTTTTTCCAAATGCGGTCACTTCCACGGGGCCTGGTTATTAGGACACGGATTTGTCGTCTTGGCGGCCGCCCGTTTCCGACACTGCCCGTCTCCTGAGGGCCGCTCCCCGCCCAGGCCCCAGCAGGGGGGAGGGCACAGGCGCACGGAGGGACGCCACACGCCCCGGGGACACAGTGGGCCCAGGCTGGGTCCCACACAGTAGCCCCTGGGCACAAGGGCCTCCCTGGAGCTCACAGGAAGCAGGGGACTCTCACACCCACGCCTCCGGGACAGGGCCAGCTGGCGATGAGTCACCCCCACTTCACGGGCCAAGAAGAGGCTCCAAGTGGCTCGTCAAGGGGCCCGGACAGGCGGGGGGGGGCCGCAGAGGGCTTCTTGGGGCCTCAGTCTGCCCCGGTGCCAAGTGGGAGCACAGCCCACCCCCTGCCGCCCTCTGGGGGGACGGACGCAGAGCCTGGAAGGAGGTGGCCTGGCGAATGGGCCCAGAATCACCACCACCCAGCTGATCAGCAGCCGCCCGGCCCACACAGCTGCCCACCAGCCCCTGACCCCGCACAGAAAGGGCCCATTATGACATCACAGGCCGGGAATTAGGTTATTAGCCTGCGAAGGGGGTTGGGCCGGGGACAAAGGGCTCATTGTCATGCAAATGACCGACTCTGGAGGGAGGAGGTGGCTCCTCCCGCCTTCTAACTTCTGAGTCACACTGGAAACTGACCTCCACCTTCCAGAATGGTGCGGGCATCTCCAGGGCCTCAGCCCTGGGCCAACTGGGGCACCCTCCCCGCCTGGGAAGCCGGCTCTCCCCGGTCTGCACAGGATCCCCAAAGACAGGGCCCGCCTGAGACAGGGCTGAGAAAAGCGAAATAAGATAATCCCTTCAGGCACTAAGCATCACCCCGCGCACAGAAACGACTGCAAAGGAAATGCCAGTTACCCAGGGATGTCGTGTGCCTGCCGCTGTGTGTCTTTCGGCAAGCTGCTTACCCTCTCTGTGCTCCCCAGAGAGGGCGATTCCGCACTCACTTCACAGGGCTGTTGCAAGGACACAGCGAACTAAGGTGTGCAGAATGCTCACATCACCTCCGCACCCCAGTGCCCACAGCCCCCCACTTTCCCTGCTCAGGACCCCCACCTGCCTGACCTCATCTGGGAGGAGCAGGCTCTCAGGGGAGGCTTGGTGGGCTCCTATGGGGCACTCAGAGCAAAAGCACGAGAATTGTCCTGGGTTTTCCAGGGCACCCCCAGAATGTAACCTCGGCACCCTGACAATCCAAAACTTTGAGCCTTGTGACCTCCAGCCACAGGGCCTGAGTCTGCCTGGAGCCTTCGACGGCAGGACGTTCCTGGAGGGACCATCGATTGAAGCATCTCTGTCCCCAGATGGCCCCATTCACGGGGAGGGGACAGGTCCAGGCCCACAGCCCTCGGGGACCCTGAGTCAGGCACAACTGTTTCCTGAGTGCCCACTGTATGCCCCATGCCGGGGACACAGCAGCGACCGTATGAACAAGTGTTGGGTCTGGGGGTGCTGTGGTCTAAATGTTTGTGTCCCCCAGTTCATATGTCAAAACCTAATCACCATGTGACATACGAAGGGCTGGGGCTTTTGGAGGTGATGAGGTCACGAGGGTGGAGCCTTCGGGAAGGGGACTAGCACCCTCATCACGGAGGGGCTGCCTCGCCCCTTCCACGGAGGACTCGGGAGACCACACTGTCCAGGAACCAGGCAACGGGCCCCACCAGACACGGAATTTTCTGGAGCCTTGACCTTGGCCTAGCAGCCTCCAGAACTATCACAATGTCTGTCACTTATGAGCCACCCAGTCCGAACAGACTGAAACAAGTGGTGAGGGGGCGGGAACAGGCACGACGGACACACGACAGGCAGTGACAGTGTCATGAGGAGCAGTCAAACTGGGAGCCAGGGAGTCACGACACCAAGGGCAGGCCTCTTCCAGGAGGTGCCGCTTACACGGAAGCTGAAACCAGGGGAGCGGGAAGATCTCGGAAAAGCATGTTCCGGGAAGCGGGGACAGCAAGTGCAAAGGTCCTGAGGCACGACTGTGACTGGGGTCTCCAAGAAACAGCAGAGAAGCTCATGAGGCTGGAGGCCTCCCCCACCCCCATTTCCCCTCCGGGCTCTGCCCAGCGAAGCCCAGACCTGAGACCCCGAGGTACGACCGCCGCCCTGCCAGACACGAGCCTCCGCCACGCCGGCGTGATCACAGAAACGCCGTGCAGCAGCTCGGCAGCGGGACCTGCCAGGCCCTGCAGACACCCCCCGTCCCTCAGCCTGGGATGCTCTGGAACATTCTGTAGTCCCGAGGCATAAGCAAGCCCCTCCTGGCCCTCCCCGATGCCCGAGGCCCGAGCTCAGCTCCCAGCCGGCTTTAAGGGGGACGACCGCCTGCAGGCCCTCTGGCCGGAGCCCCTGGACGAGTCGCCACCTGAGCGTCAGCTTGGACTGAACACGAACACGCTCCGCGCCACAGGCTGGCCCGGCTCGCGCCGATGGAGGCAGCGAGGGTCGCGGGGAGTCGGGACGGCTAGGACAGCACACGAGGGGAGCTCAGAGCGCACAGGGAGGAAAAGTGCTCAGAGAGGAAGTGGCTTCGGCTGTCACGAGATGCAGAGTCACGAGACGCGGGGACCGACCCGGAGCCTCTGTAATCCCGGGACATAAAGCGAGACCCGCTGACCCTCCCAGGACGTCCGAGGCCCGAGCTCAGGTATCCGAGCCCCCACTCTGGCTCGTGTGTTTGCGAGGGAGGGAAGGAGTCCAGAGGTCGTGACCCCAGCCCCTGCCGCGACCCCCTAGCGCAGCCGGCAGGTGCGGCAGGAAGGAGGGGGTTGTGGCTCCGAGAGGGAGAGTGACCTTCCCAGGGCCGCTCACCTGGACAGCCGTCACGCAGGGCCTGGGAGCCCACCCCAGCTCCAGCCCCGCAAACGGCGTGCCTTCGGGTGGCTCACCTGACCGCTCGGGCCTCAGCTGCCTCATCTGGAAACTGGGTCACCGTCCCGTCCCAGGGCTGACGGGAACATAAAATGAGATAGCACCGGGCAAGCCACAGACGTCACATCACCAGTGATGACAACGACGGCAACAGCAAACCCGCAGGAAGTGCACAGCAACCCACGCAACCCTCCCGCGAGCCCTGCAGGGCCGTAAACGTTATCCCCATTTTGCAGATGAGGAAACTGAGGCTGGAGGAGCTAAGTCACTTCTCAAATTCGCACAGCTACGAAGGGGCCGATGCCGACAGCGTGGGCCCCGCACCGCTCTTTCACTTTCCAAGTTTGTATTTTGAGATTGCTGGCGATCCGTCCAGTCGTAGGAAATACCACGGCGACACCCCGAGATCTCTGCACCCCTCCCCCAGCCTCCCGCAACGGCCGCGTCATTAGACACCTGTGGCTCCACAGCAGCATCCCAACCAGGAGGGGACACAGGCGCGACGGCCACACAGCCGTCCGCATGTCCACAGTGTGAGCACGAGCACACGTGGTTCTGCGTGTTCCGACAGCACGTGCGGATTCCAGGGCCACCCCCAGGTGACACGGAACTGCTCCGTCACCAGGGTCCCTTGTACTGACCTCTGTTCTGAACCACCACACGTGACCACCCTGCTCAGCGAGCCGAGGCCTCGGTGTGGGTCAGGAGCGGCCACAACACAGCTCTGGGACCGGCCCAAGCAGACACCACGGCCCCAGGGGCGGCAACGTGGCAGGCATGGGCCCCACTTCACAGGCCTTCCCCGAGATCCCCGGAGAGGCCCGAGGACAACTGGACGGCGGGCAGCTGGCGTGGGCGGCCTGGTCACCCCGGGAACTCCCCGCTGGCGACTGCTGGCCCGAGACGGGAGGCCCTGAGCCAGCCACCAGCCCGGCATCCGGTGTCACTTACAAACACGGAACCACTGCCACCTTTAGCAGGAGAGCTGCCCTCCCGCCCCGGCCCCTAGGCACGCCGGGCACACTGGGGGCACCCGGCCCAGGGCTGGCACAGAGGAGCGGAGGCCGACAGGGGGACGGGACAGAATAGGCTCGAGTGGGGGACACCCTGGGGACAACGGCCCATCCCAAACGCTGGGGACACCCACTGCCGCCCACCTGCTGTCATCTGGGCCTGGGGCTCTGTGAAACAGGGGAGCCCCCGCAGGGAGACCGAGATGTAACTCAGACTGAAATCTGGCCCCACACCCTCCAGCTCCGCGTGCCGGTTCCCCCAGGACACCCGCAGGCTGGCAACAATGAGGAAACTGAGGCTCCGTGAGGTTCCGGGACCTGCCCAAGTTCGTGTCTTCGTGTCGTCCTCCAAGAAGCCAGGATGGAATGTCGCCCGCCCGTGACAGCGTCGACAGCGTCATCAGCACCATCAGCCCGAGACACCGAAATCCCGGGGTGTCCCCACCCTCAGTGCAGGTGGGGTGCCATCATCCTCACTGTCAAAGCCACCACAGCCACCACTGCCACCACAGCCACCACTGCCACCACAGCCACCACAGCCACCAGCTGACACCGACCATGTGCCGACTGGGAGCCCGAAGCTGGCTCTGTCACGCCCCTTACGCCACAGAACTCACGGGGGTGGGGACAGACGGAGCATCCATTTGCCAGGTGGGAAAACCGAGGTGCGGAGACACAGAGTGACTTGCCCAGGGTCCCAGGGCCAGGACGCGTCTAATTGGGACGGAAGCCCAGGCAGAGCCCACCACGCAGCCACGGCTCCTTCTCCCGTCCCGCCCACGCCTGTGTGGCCCCCATCATCACCCCATTTTACAGCTGAGGAAACTGAGGCCCGGAGAGGTGAGGCGACATGCCCGAGGCCACACAGCTCAGGAAGGGATGCAGCCGGGACTCAAACCCGCGTCTGCGGCCAAGGAGCGATGCCATCTGCAAGCCCGGCCCCCTCCCCTGCCTGGCCTGGGCCTGGAGGTCCCCACGGGACGGCCCCGGCGCACCCAGACCTCGGGACAATCCCTCCCTCATCCCCTCGGCTGGAAACTGAAGGCTCCTTGTGAGCTGGGGAGGCCCTTCCAGCTTCCCAGTGTTTACCCCAGCGCCGCGCTGCCAAGTCCCTGGGCAAGCCCGGGCCGGTGGCGCTGATTTCAAACCAGACACGGGCACCGCGCCAAGCGCCACCTCGGTGGGGAGCGGGCGCCGGGCTGGGCCGCAGCGCCGCCTGCACCTGGCTCTGCCCGGCCCGAGCCCACCCGGAAGCCGAGGCCCCGACCCCACGCCCTGGCGCGTCGGCTCCAGGAACGAGCGCCCAGAACCCCGGGGCCCCCGCGCGCCCCCGCAAGGCCGCTGGGGAGCGAGCCCGGGCTCCGGAAAAGCAGCACAATGCCCACCCCGGGTCCCCTCCCACGCGGCCCGCCAGGGAGCCTCTCCCCCCAGCCCGGCCAGGCCCGTGCCGCGGAGCACTTTTTTCTGCGACTTCAGCAACTTTGTGTGATAAGACGTCCCGGCCCATTGTCCCACGGAGCGTGGGGCCCGACACACGTCCACTCTGCCAGGGGAACGTCCGGCTGCCCCCACTGGCTGACCGGGGTCCACCCGGCCCCCCGTCCTGGTCCAGGGCCACAGCGTCCAGCGGCAGAACTGGGGCTCCTTCCGGACGAGTCCCCCGGCCCCCACACGGCGCCCCGGGCACAGGCCCCGCGCACCCCAGCCCCAACCTGTGCCCACCTCCTTGGCTGGGGGCACTGGCCGCCGCGCACCTCCCTGCCCACGCCGAGCCCAGCGACGTCTCTTACCCGAGCACATGACCAGCCTCGCTCCCGACAGCTCCAAACCCAACTTGGAGAAACTCTCCCGCAAGAAAAAAAAAAAACAAAAAGCAAAAGAGAAAGTGCCAGCCGGTGGGTCAGTGTGGTCCCCACGCACGGATTGTGCCGCTGGCGCCCGGAACACGCACCGCGTTCAGCATCCAACCCATCCTTCCTCCAGGAGCGACACCCGGGGAGGGGTGGCCCGAGCGGCCCGCTCGCCTTCCCGCGAGACTACGGCTCCCACTCCGCCGGGGAGGCCCTGCTGGGGGCCAGTGGCCCAGAGCCCAGGCCCGGCCCCCCAGGCTTCCGGCCCGATGCCCCCCAAAGCCGGGGCAGGCCAAGGCCCACCAGGGACAACCCGCGGGGCCGCGCGACCCCACAGCTGGGCCGAGGACGGGACGTGGGGCCTCCGGCAATCGGTTCTTGCCGCTGCCACTCCGGGCCTATAAACACAGGGAATTACATAAGTCCACTCCTCTTGTTTGGAAGCCAAAAGTACGAGCTTTTTCTCCCAGCCTTGGCAGTAAGTAATAATTCCTCATCGCCATGGTAACCCTGGCGGGCTTCCAGCCGACAGGAGCTGAAACACTGTGAGGCCTTTTTATAGCTCGGCTAGAAAAACCTCTTCACTCCTCGCGCTGGCAGCGAGCGCAGCCTCTGCTGCTCCGGCTTTAACCCGTTTCCTCCCAGCCCGGCCCGGAACCGGCCCCGCGGGGTCACAGGGCCGGGGACAGGCTCTGCCTTGAAAGTCTTTCTGTCCTTCCCGTTCTCGGGGGAGAAGAAAGCACGAGCCCTCACATCAGTCTTCTGAACTAGGGTCATCTTGGTGACAGGCCTAGGAAAAAGACAGAAAGACACACACACACACACACACACACACACACACGTATGCACGCACAGACACACGCACTCTCACGCCAAACTCCACGGCTTGCTGGTGTTCAGCCACGAGCCTGAACCTTGGCTGCAAGCAGCTGTGTGACTCAGAGACAAGTCTGAGCTGCTCTGGTGTCAACTTTCCATCCGTGCAAGGGGCAGGCCGGGCTCCGCTTCTGCAAGTGCTCTGGGAAGCAGTGACAAGGGTCAGGGAAGCTGCCAGAGCCACCAGGAAGCAGAGGAGGCTCCACCTGGTCCCCAGCTCATTCCCCCGCTGCTGTAGCTCCCCACGCTGGGCGTCTGCCTCCCGGGTGGCAGTCTGCAGGATGACAAGGAGTCCCCGCGGTGCAGATGCAGGGACAGCACCCGGGGCAGGAGGCACAGCCAGTGCAGGGGTCTGCAGGCCGGACCGAGTGTGGCATGTCGTCATAGCAGAAAGAGGCAGGTGTGGCAGGGGTGCAGGGGTGTGGGGGGCAGAGGTGGGACCTGAGGACCGGGAGGTCAGGGGAGTGGAGGAGAAAGCAGCCAGGCCACGAGGACTCTGGGCAAATCCCTCAACCCTGATGTGATACTGTCATCGTTACTCTCAGGAGCATCCTGAGAGCAATGACGGTGCCAATAATGACAGCAACACACACTGAGCCCAGCAGCTCCTACTGTGCGCCCAGTGCTGTAAGCACATGCCCTGGTTACCCAGCCATCCCCAGGACACCACAGCAAAAGGGGCACATGCTTCTGAGCCCCCATACGCAGAGAAGGCAGCAGGCCCAGAGAGGTTAAGTGGCTCACCCAAGGTCACACAGCTAGAAAGTGGCTGAGCTGGGATTTGAACCCGCCGAGCCCGGCTTGCGTCCGCCATGCTGCACGGCAAGTCAGCCACGAAAGGGTTTTATGACTAAGATCTGATTTGCGTGTGGCAAAGGCCACTGGACCAGCTGGGGGCCCAGGGTGGCCGCTAGGAGACTCCCCCATGAAGCCAGATGCGTTTACTTTCGTCAGCTGGCCCTCGGCCTCGAGGAAACACTCCTCGGGGTTTCAAAGGCTCCCACAGACCTGCCCCCAGAGCCAAGGCGGGCATTTTGCTACTCTGGAGCCTTCTATGACAGGGAGGGAAGTCAAGGCACACAAAGGCGGGGGCCACTAAGAGCCATATTTTTACCCCAAAGATCCAGGCACCGTCTTCCCACCTGGACTCTCCCCGTAGCCGCCAGGAGACCAGGAAACCCAGGAACGGGTCAAACCGGCCCCATCAAAACACCGCCAGGAAGCAGGGCCCGAGCAGCGTCAGAATCCGCGGCCGCCCTTTGTTCTTTCGTGTTTGTTTTGGATGCGGACCTGCAGCCCGACCTTCGCCAGCAGCTGCCCCGGGATCCGGAGCGACTCGCCCAGACTTCCACCGGAGCCGCGGCATGCCCCGGGCTGCGCCGCCGCATGGCCGCGCTCCTGCGTCCTCCCCACCAGAGGCCGCGCGGCCAACTGTTTGCTGAGCGACTTCGGGAAAACCACGAATGAGCCGGAACCCGAAACGGCCACGGCAGCACCTTCCAGACAGAGCCCGGGGCCGAGACTGAGCTTCCCGTGCAGAGGGGTTAGCGGAGGGTCATCCGCTCCGCAAACGATCCCCACGCCCCAGGCTTCTGATGGGGGACGTCGCTGGTGCCGTGACAGGCACAATCTGCCAGCATGCCCCTTCTGGCACTGTCTGCTGGGCACAGCTCTGGACGGTGAGAAAGATCAGTGAAGACGCTCCGGGACCGCAGAGGCAGGGCGGTGAGCCCAGGGCTCCGGGACGGAGGCAGGGGGACCCCGAGGCCAGGCGGGCCGGGCAAGGCCCCCAGCCTCTCGGGCACCAGACGGGGGAGCACCTGCCACCGCCTTCCGCGGGCCCAGCAGGAGCCACACACACGGGGACAGGAGTGTGCCGGTAATCCCAGGACAAGCCCTGGACCCACAGCCGCAGCTGGAGGGGACCCCGCTCGCTCCCTCCCCATGCATGCGTGTGCACACATACACACACACACACACACACACATGCATAAGCACACGTGCACACATACATGTACACACACACACACACACACACACACACACACACACGCTGTTTCCCGGCCAGGCACAGAGACGAGGGCGGGAGGAGCACAGGGCAGGGAAGGAGAGATCGTGAACCGGAAACATCCGGCTCCTCGGGCCTCTTCCTCCCGTCCTGGACACCAGCGCGCTGCGGCCTCCACGGCCTCCGTTTCCTCCTCTGAAAATTCTCCTATAAAAAGGTCGTGTTGATGTACGTGCACGCGATGAAACACGATTCCGAGTATACAGGAATGAGGACACACGCGACAACAACACGGATGAACCTCCAAAACATGGCCCCACGTGCACGAAGCCAGACCCACAAAAACACGTGCTGTGTGATTCCGTGCACGAGAAATACCCAGAATCGCTCAGCCCACAGAGGCAGGAAGCAGACTGGTGGCTGCGGGGCGGGGGGGGGGGCACGAGTGTGCGGCGACCCCCGACAGGCAGGGGGTGTCCTTGCGGGGTGATGAGAGTATTTTCTAGACAGACGCGGCAGATGCGCCATGTTGTGAATGTACTAAAAAATTAATGAATTGTTCACCTTAAAATAGTCAATTATCAGGGGTTTGAGACCAGGGTGAGCAAGAGCGAGACCTGTCTCCACAAACAAACCAGAAAACTTAGCTCGAGTGGTGGTGGCCCCCGTAGTCCCAGCTACTCAGGAGGCTGAGGCAGGAGGATCGCTTGTGCCCAGGAGTTGGAGGCTGCAAGGAGCTATGATGAGGCCACTGTACTCTAGCCTGGGTGACACAGTGAGACTCTGCCTCAAAAAAAATTAAATTAAATTAAAAAATAAAACAGTAAATTGTATGTGATGTGAATTTCACCTCAATTAAAAATAAACAAAAAGGAGGTTTTGCTGCAGGGACGCTGCTCCAGCCCTGGCCCCTGACTCTGAAAGCGGCGTCCCCTCTCGGCGGTGACAGTCGCGACACAGACCCGGAGCTGCCAGTCATTGAACACATTCTTGAGCCCCTCCTGTGTGCACGGAGCCCTGGCGGTACAGCAGTGAGCAAGACAGAAGGATCGTGAATGGTAAAATGTTACTTTAAAAACCGAAGTGTGATTAAAGTCAAACCCACCACTGCACGAGTGTCCTGGGCCGCTGTGACAAACGGCTGCAAACTGGGTGGCCCAGAACCACGGCGATCTGCTCTCTCTCTGTTCTGGAGGCCGGAAGTCTGAAATCGAGGTGTCCCCGGGGCCACACGCCCTCCAGAGCCTCCGCAGGAGGGTCCTCCTCTGTCCCTTCCAGCTTCCGGTGGCCGCGGCGTTCCTTGGTGTGCGGCGGTAACGCCGCGGTCTCTGCCTCCGTCTCCATGTGGCCGTCCCCTCCGTGTCTTCCCTCTTCTTCGAAGGACACTTGCCGCTGGATTTGGGGCCCATCCTAATGCAGGATGATCCCAGCTCGAGACCCTTAACTTAATGCGCCTGCGAAGACCCTCGGGTCCACATACGGCCACGGTCGCATTCACGGTTCTCGAGTGGGCACGACTCAACATGCCACCACGATGAAGACTCTCAGTGTGGCAGCACCACGTGCCCAGGAACAGCCCTGGCCTCCACCTCTCCCCCCAGGGCTTCCAGGGAGCCAGGCCGGAGGCGCAGGGGCAGGCGCCGGGCATCTCTGGGAGCCCACGGGGCCCCCACGGCGACGGGGCTGGGCACGGGCCAGGGACGCCCCAGAGTCGGCCCCTCCTGGCCGGAGGCAGCTAGAAACAGACCCCGAGGAACACAGAGCCCCTTCCCCGAGAAAGGCACGAGGGGCCTGCAGGACAGGGGCCGCCTGCACGGGAAGGCCAGAACCAGGCCGTGATCTGTCCCCAGAGGGACACGTTCCCCCAACCAAGGTGTACCCCGTTTTCCCCATCCCTTAAGCCAGCCACGGACTCTCCCCCACAGAAGCGTTCAAGCTAAACCCTTGACCACGTGGGCTAAAGGAAGCCCGCGGTACTCTAGGGCTGTTCTTCCGAGCGTTGTTTTTATTTTTAAAAGGGGCCACCCCCACCCGCCGCAGCTGTGAGGCGGCAGCTGGCACCCCAAGTGCTCACGCAAGACGCTTCCGACGGCAGCACCAGCCGGCAGCCCGGGACGCCACGGGCACCGAGCAACTGGCAGAGACGGCCGGGCAGGGCGCGGGGGGCGCCTGCTGGGGCCCCTGGGAACGCATGCCCAGCAGCAGTGGTGGCAGCACAGGCAAGAGGAGGGAACCGGGAAAGTTCCCGGCCACCGTAGCTGGAGCCCAGGGACCCAACCCGGAAGGACGTGTCACCGCAGTCCAGAGTCACACAAGCTCCCAACATGCCAGGCACTGGGTTAACGGGCCCCACACAGGCTCCCTGATTCCTCACAGCAATCCTCTGGGGTGCTGTTGTACCCATTTTATAGACTGGGAGACCAAGGCACAGAGCAGTAAAGTGACTTTCCCAAGGGCACACAGCTAGGAAGCAGCAGTGTCGGCATTTGAACCCGGAGCTGGCTTCCTCTCAGAGAGCATCGGGCCCCCCTGGAGATGCAACACTGTTCTCAGAAGAACTGCTGCACCCTGGGCCCTGACATTCGCACATGACTTCCCAAGACTCGAGGCCTTCTCGTACATTCCGTGAAACATTCTGCCCAGATCACAGTGGGCCGTGCACTTTGAAATAAGTCACGGTTAACAACAGAAGCCATAAAATGGTGCTAACCCACCGTGGCCACTCAAGAAGCTCTTTCTCGGGCCCATACGATGTTTTTTAAAAACTGGGCCATTTCTTCTAAAATCAAGATTTCCAGCTTCTCTTGGAAAATCATCAGAGTATCTAAGCCTGCCAGTTAGCCACAATCCCCACCCCTCCCTTTTGTCCTGCACTCATTCACCCACTCCATTCCTCCCTGCATCTGAGTTTAGGACATCCACTTAACCCACTCTGACCACCTCCCCCTGCCATTGCACATGGCAGAGCAAGTGTTAAAGGCCTCGGTGAGGAAACGGACAAGAGGATGGAGTGTTGCTCCTCGTGTTACCCTCCAGGTGACTCTCCTTCCCCTTGGCTGGCTGGGCTGAGCTGGGCCATGAACCTGTCTGAGAGCAAGGCCCACACAGAAGGCAGCAGAGCTGAGACAGCGCACCTGGATCCAACCATGCCTGAACTCGTCCTACGCTGGACTTTGCCATTGTAAGTGTGTCTCTGCCACAACTCGGGAGTCCTAACTAACTGCCCCTAACTAATCACTCTCGGGTCTCCCCTCAAATGACATTTGTCATTCCCAGGAAGCGTCCTGACCACAGACAAATGCAGACCTCGTTTCAACCCAGTGACTGCCCGAACTTGGTCTTCATACCCATCACCACCCTCAACAGCATGCTTGTCTAACTGACGCTCTGGATGCTCAACTCCCCCAAGGCACGTACAACGCCCAACCTTTCCATCATTCCGATCCCGTGGCCTGCAAGTGTCCGGAAAACTCCATGTGCCCAATAAATGCAAATTAACTGAGTCGTAAAAGAACAAAAGGGAAAAGCAAAAGTCATTAAACTTGACTTCTGCCTTAAATGTGAAAAAGAGCCTGACCCCCGAGGTCTGCAGGACAGCCTCAGGCCCAGGGAGACCCTCCTGGAGCCCTCGCTCTGCCCCAGGCAGGCACCCCTGAAACACGAGGACCCCAGGGCCTTTGCACCTGCTGTTGCCCTCATCTAGAAGGCTCATCCCTCTTCCTTTCCCATAGCCGGCTCCTTCTCGTCGCCCAGGTCCCAGCTCAAATGCCACCTCCTCAGAGACTACCCTTAATTCCTCCACCTAAAATGAGCCCCCAAAACCAGAGCTGCCCCACCTCCCTGCCCTGTGTAATTCCTTGCAATGCGGCGTGTGTTTGTTGGGAGTGCCCGCCTCCCCGCAGCCTGTGTGACCTCAGGGCAAGGCCCTGCATCTGGTTTGCCGTGTGTCCCCGGCCCCCCGCACCCCTCCCACCAAGAAGCCATGGCGACACCAGGGGGGCTGCGGGGAGGCAGGAAGCAGCCCGTCCATGTGCTGCCCGTCCCACCCAGCCCGGAGCGGCTGCTGCATGCCTGAGGGCCCACATGGCACACGGAGCCTGGCCTGCAGCTGCCGTGGCCCTGCCAAGAGATCCAGTCCGGCCGTGGCAGTGACGGGCGCACCCGCGGGGCTGAGCGATGACTGCAGGTGGCACCTGCACAATCCCTGCAGTCAACAGCAGCTGCTGTGCAGTCAGGCTGCCGGGGTTCAAATCCCAGCTCTGCCAGCTGCCAGCTGTGTGACCTTGGGCAAGTTCCTTAACCTCTCTGTGCCCTCGGCTTCCCTACTTATAAAATAAGGCTGATAACAGCACCTACCTTAGAGGGCTTCCATGAAGAGTAAATGCATGTCACATGCTCAGAACACACCTGGCATAAAGTAAATGCTCAGGAATCGTTAGAAATTATATAGTAGTTATGGTTAATAATGACGACAATAGCGCCACCCTACTCTCACACGGCACTAAGGCAACTAAAGGGTCAGGAACTGTTAGCTTTTATAATAAATACAGTATTAGCTCTGTGCCAGGTCCTGTTTGAAGCGCATATTGATTCCTCCAAGGTCGGTTCATTATTTAACGTGCTTGTTCCAGCTCTTCCAGGCAGCCTCTCTGGATTGCTTCAATCCCCAGGAGCACCGTGGACACACACAAGTCACATGGGCCTGTCCTCGAGTCCCCTCTCCACCCAGGCTGCACTCCAGGGAGAGCCCCCAGACCCCACGAGCCTGAAGCCAACACGAGGGGAGCGTACACAGCCCACCCTACCCAAGCCACAGCCCCCGCCAGAATCTCAGAAACGCGGCTCCGTCCGGCTGCCTGAGTGCCACCCGGAAAGCAAGGGCGTCCCCTCCCTGCATCCCTGACAGAGGCCCAGACATCCCAAGGGCTCAGGCTCCCCTGCCTCTGCACAGGGTCGGGGGTCCGGAGACACAGGGGAGCCACACAAAGAACACGCATGGACTCTGGCTGGGAGCCCGTGGTCTGCGTGCACGGCTCGTGAAGGCAGGACTGCCCCCCACCCCCATCCTCTGTCCCCAGCTCCCTCCCTCCCAGCCCGGCACATGCTCAGGTTCCGAGGAATGACCACGAGGTGGACAGCTGTTCCCCTCTTCCCCCTTGACGGACGGGGGCTGAGCATGACAAGGACCCCGGCAAAGCCAGGCTGCGACTCCCTACACTTCTCGGACAGGAGACGTCGCCCCCTCCACACCGGGACCTGAGGTGGCCTCTGTGTCCCAAACCAGGCAGTAGGAGCCGGTCGGAATCCCAGCTCCACGACCTCCCCGCCGTGTGTTCTCCCTCAAGGGCCTCCACCTCCCTGAGCCTCAGTTTCCACATCTGTAAAATGGGTCTAATGATCATTGTCACAACACTACAGGCAGAGAAAGAGAAGATCTAGAAAGAAGCTCTTCTAATTCCAGCAAATGGGCTTGCTTTGCCGTCAGGTGAAATACAATTTTATTTTACGGTTCAGCACGGTGTCGGCTCATGGCAATCGCGGAAGGGACGACGAGGCCTTTTTGGCATTTCAGCCTCTCGGGCACTTGAGCCGAAGAGTGGATGGTAAGCGCTGCGCCCGGCACTCCCACGGGGGACCTGGAGGCTGGGGTGGGAAGGACACGGGCCCCGGGGCAGATGACTTGGGTTCCAATCTCACCGGCTGTGTGACCCCAGGCAAGACTCTAAATCTCTCTGCGCCTCGGTTTCCTCATCTGTAAAGAGGAGATGACGATAGTCCTTACTTGACAGGAGTTTTTAGAGGACTAAATAAATTACAACATGTCAAGTGCAGCATGATCACTATTATAAAAACCCTGTTAGGACTATTGTCATTGTCACCGTTTGCTCCAACTTCAAAACCTGAGTAGGTTCATAAACCCAACAGCAGCGTGAGCACAAGCCCATCTGGATCCCTGGGGCCGGCGGACGGGGTCACACCCTGCCGGGGACCCACCACCACCTAGGCTCGCTGGGAGCCCCGAAAGCGGCGCCCCCTCCTCCCTGCAGCTGGGGGCAGGGACTACCACGAGACACACGGAGACACATGTCGGAGCTGCAGATTAAAAACAAGTACAATTATCGGGCAGGCGCCCATCCGTAATTATGAATCTGATGTAATTAGGCACCCCACTAACTCCATTACTTATTTATTTACGGGATTGCTTATTTAATTTACGGGCCCCCTTCCCGGAAAACTCATCTTAGCTGACACCCCTCGGGCAAGGGAGGAGGAGGAGGAAGAGGCCCCCTCTTTTGTCCCCACCCTCATTCCCAGGCTCCCATATGTCAAGCTCCGGCTTTGATCCAGAATGGCTCCCCGGGAGGCCCGCGAGACTTTGTCCAGGACAGCAGGGCCGAGACGTGACACTCACTGGACAGGGCTCGAGGCCAAAGGACAGCGCCTGGCCGGGAGGCACAGACTCTCCTCAACGGCCTCGTCTCTCCAGCACGGGAAAGCCCAGGGAGGGGAGAGAAGGGTGGTCCTGGCCCCCCCAGCCACCAATCCGCGCTGTGACCAGCCCCCGCCCTGGGCCAGCAAACACGTCAATGCAACACATGGAGCCGGCGCTCCTAGCCTGCAGGAGGGGACAGGGCACAACCCGCCGTGCCAGGTTTCAGCTCTCACCATGCGGAAGGTCACCTGCCCTCTCAGAGCCTCAGCTGCTTCACCTGTAAAATGGGTGCGTTATGAACACGACTCACGGCGAGCTAACCCAGAAAACCCAACGCTGCTACCCAGCACTGCCCTGCGGTCCCGGCCACGCAGTACGACAAGAAGAAACAGCACAAAGACGGGAAAGGAAAAGGCAGTGCGAGCACTGTTGGCAGGCGGGCACTCGCCTCCCGCCACCCGGACGGTCCCACCAGGTGCCAGACACGTCAGGTCAAAACACAGAACCACTGCCTCTCCCCACACGCGGCACACGCTGCAGCGTAATGTAACAGAAACGGCGATGGAACCTGCTAGAACAGCCAACGTGGCAAAGCTGACAATACCAAGTGCTGGCGAGGACGCAGAGCAAGTGGAATTCTCATTCACCGCCCGCGGGGACGCGAAGTGGGACAGCCGCTTCAGAAAACGGCTGGGCAGCTTCTTAGGGATTAAAATACACACTTACCCTGTGACAGAGCAACACACACCTAGACGTCTGCCCGAGAGGAGCTGGGGAGGGGACAAACCGACTGCAGTGCGCCCACCCGCTGGGGCCCCGGCCTGGGGCAAGGGCATTTAACTGACGCCTGCTGTCCAGGAAGGCAGAGACAAAAGCATGGGGCCCCGGGGAGAGCCGGCCCTGAGGACGGCACGGGTGCACTGAGAGGTCACTGCAGGACAGGGTGTCTCGGCGGACGAGGGCGTCTGGGAGGCTCCAGCCGTCACACGGACACGAACTTGTGCAGGGCAGGGGTGGGCCCGAGCGCGCCCCTCAGGAAAGAAAAATATCATTATGATAGAAGGACGAGGAGGGGTGCAGGAGGGGGTGCCACACCAGCCCCCCTGCGCCTGCGCGGGCAGCTCCCGCTCCCCGGTGAGTGACGGCAGGGCAGGCGGCGGGAGGGGCTGTCCTCTGGGCCTGACTGGCGGCGGCCACAGGCAGACACACTGTCAGCCTCCCCCTCTCAGCCACCATCACAGGCACCATTAATTGCTGTCATTTGAGGGTGGCCAGTGGGGAGAGGGAGGAGGAGGGAGAAGGGACCCACTTGCAGGGCTCACGAGGCCGGAGAGGACCTGCACCAGCAGGGTAGGGTGTGGAGCCGGCGACCCAGGGCCAAGCCCTCCCTCCGCCACTGCAGCCCGGGACATCACTTCACCCTGTGCCTCAGTTTCCCCCTCTGGAGAATGGGGGTGATGATGGCGCCCGCCTCATGGGCTTGCTCTGAGCAGTCAATGAGGCAATTCCGCGAGGTGCTCAGAGGGGCCTGCCGCAAGTGCGTGGCCAGCGTCTGTGAGACTGTTACCCCTGCAGTCCCCGACGTCTGTCCCCTCCTGCCTCACGGGCCCCTTCCACCTACCACGGCTCTTCCTCAGTGGCAGCTCCCCTCCCAGCTCTGCCAGGGGAGGAGGGTCCCAGAGGGGCCCCCGAGCTGCCAACCGGGCGCCGTGGGCACAGGGGCTGCAAAGCGCTTCTGTCTTCCGGTGGGGGGAGCTCAGAGCATCAGCCCTGCCTCAGTGTTCCCTTACGGCCCTGCCCCACCGAGCCGGTCCCATCTTCGGGCTGAGGAGCCACGTGGGCCCTGCCAAGGGGGCTCCTGGGAGTGCCCGGTGCGGGCGGCGGGGAAGGAGGAGCCCACCCGACTGTGTGCCTCCCCCACCTCCCTGAGGCGGGACGGGGCCCAGAGTGGAAGCTAAGTGCTCAGACAAAAAGCCCTTTTATCGCCGGGTGGGCCGCTGGGATGACAAGCGGGTAGCTCAGCCTCGGGAGGAAGGCTCCCCTTAGGCCGAGACGCAGACTGTGGGGACCGGGAGGAGGAGGAAGGAGAACACCCCAGGCAAGGCCACTGTCCTCCAGCTTCAAAGGCCCCCAGAGCGCCAGGCAGAAAGCTGTGCTGGCTGACCGCCGGGGGGCACTGCCACCCCCCACTCAGTGTCACCCCCACCGCCCTCCCTCCGAGGCCCAGATGACCTGCAGGGCTGATCTCCCTGCTGCCTACTGGGGGCCCCGAAGGCTCAGGACCGAGGAACGAGGCCTCCCCCAAAAAAACGCCCCCAGGTGGCTCAGAGTCCTGCAAGCCAGGGGCCTGTTCCCGACAGCCTCAGGGCCTTTGCGTGGCTGTCCCCTCTGCCGGGACGCCCTCCCCAGATGCCCACCCGCTCCCTCCTCCACTCCGCCAGGTCTTTGCGCAAAGCCACCTTCTCAGGCAGGCCCATCCTGAGCCCCATTTGAAACTGCACCCGCAGCCCACCCGCACACCCCCAAGCCCCTCCTCCGCCTGGTTCGCAGTTCTGTCTCCAGCACCCAGAATCCAGCCACGCGCCCACCACATGCCCAGGCCCCCGCGTGTGCCAGCCTCGCCGTGCCCTCAACGACCCAAGGAGGACGTCGGCCCGTTTGGCAAGTGGGGAAACCAAGGCACGAAGGGTCTCGGCTGCCTGGGACCCACACCCAGGTCGGCCAGAGGCTCACCCGTGGGCGGAACCACCTCGGGAGGACATGTCACTCCCCGGGGACGGGGGGACGGGGGACTGGGGGGCTGGGGGGGCAACTGCCGACCACTGTCCAGGACCAGGTGTCGGGGACAAAGACTGAAACCCACCCCCCATGCTCCTCCCGCACCGCGGCCTCAGAGGCCCCTTCCTGTCCCTGGGCGTCGGTCCAGCCCTCCGCACAACAGGGGTGCACGTGCTGACCCGCTGCCCCTCCCAGGACGCTGCCCCTGTCCCCGCCTGCAGCAAGGGGGGGCCCGCACTGGGTGTAGCCCCCGGTGGGAGGACAAACGGTGGGAGGTGTGTGGCAGCCCAGAGGAACAGAAAGTGCCAGACCTCAACCCCTGCTGTGGAGGTCAAAGGTCAAGCTGGGGGCTCTGCCCCTCGGACACCCCTCCCCACCCTTGGAATAACTCAGCCCACCTGGGGGGACCCAGTGCCCTGGCCCCAGCCGCCAAACCTGCCAACGAGCCCTTCCCTCCCTGGCACAGACAGGGGCCGGGTGCCCCCCCACGTCCCAGGGGCCCCACTGCATCCCCCCATGGGAGGGGCCTTCCGCTGCTCCCCAAATCACCCGACTCGCTGAGGTCTCTGGGGACGTGACCGAATTCCCAGGCCCGGGGGTGGGGGGGCTGCCCTCCCCCAGCCGAGCCCACGACTCTGGGGACTCGACGGGCGCAGGGACAGGGGCCGAAGATGCCACTGTCTCCTCTGCCACGTCTCCCGGCTGCTTGGAAAAAACACCAAAACCTCAGCCACAGATACCCACACGGCACTTGAGACTTGGCGCAGGGGTCCCACTTGTGCCTCAGCTTCCCCATTTGTACAATGAAGATGACAGTCCGTTCTGGAGCATTGCTGTGGGGGTCACAAAATGGGGTGACACATAGAAAGCCCATCCGTGTTATTAGCGTGCTGAATACCCACTCTGTGCCAGGTCACAGAACCATCTAGAAATCACCGCTCTCCCTCAGCCAGGAAACAGCCCCTCCCAGGGGGACCCCGCAAGCCCCCCAGCTGTTCCCTGCCCTGGGCTGCTCTGAGGTGCCAGGCCCCGTCCCCAGAGGCCACGCCAAGCCCCCCGTGCCCCCCACCACATCCGCCAGGCAGAATCTGGCTCCCTCAGTCACTCCAGACCCCGGCCCACGAGAAGGCCTGCACCCCCTGGGGACAGCAGGTGGGGACAGACAGGAACCTACCAGGAACTGCCTCCAGCGAGGCCGTGTCCTCAGAGACTCAGGGAGACCTGCAGAGAAAACACGGTCTTGTTACTAAGTTTCGCACACGTGTTTGGTACGACTACACTGACGCCCAGGTAGAGATGACAATGTCTGCGGGTCGGGGCCCTGCATTGCGCACATTAGGCCAAGTATTTCTCCACAATCCCCGAGAGGCAGGTACTGCTTCTCTGCCCATTTGACAGAGAGGAAGACCGAGGCGCAGAGAATCAAAGTCACATGCCAAAGACGCCACCGCCAGGAAGAGACGGAGCCGAGACTCTCACCCAGACTGTGCTCCTACAGGCAGCCCACCTGGCAAGGCCCCGGCCCCCGACACCTGGACAGGTGGGTCAACGAGTCTCATTCAAGAATTTCTGGGTTGCCATACAGTCACGCAATGACAACTAGCACCCAAAATACATGAAGGGTATTCGTAAGTGACAGTCAACCCAGGCGAAAAGCACGCAGAGGACTTGGCAGACACCTCACGACGGGAACACGGGGACAGTCAGCATCGCTGGTCATCGGGCTGCGCAAACCGAAACCACGCGGCCACCGCACGCCCTGGGACGGGAACATGCGACAAACACCTCAGTGTCAAGAGGACCTTGAGGAAACCCCTCCCCCACCCCATACGGGACCACGAGGCTAGTGGGGCCAGGGCTGCCGGCTCCACGAGGCTGGGGGCAGCTGAGTGCAGGGCTTGGGCTCCCTGGGTTTCACTCTGGCCTCTAGCCCTTCCTAGCTGTGCAACCTGGGACAAGTAGCTTCACCTCTCTGAGCCTCACTTTGTCATCTCTAAAATGGGAACGGTGGTCAACGTGCTGAGCCCAGGGCAACGCCGTGGACTAAGTGCTCGCGGAGCCAGCGTGTGCACACTGCGTGCGCTGGGTGCCTGCTGGGCACTGCTGCCCCCCATCCAGGGCTGCCAGCTAAGCTCGGGGAGGCCGCCCTCTGCAGCGCCTGGCAGGCCTTTCAGACCCCAAGGAGCCTTTGAAAGGGCAGCTGCGGGCGGCTCACGGGGAACAAGCCAGCTGCTTCTTTCCTGCCCTTTTTTCTTTTTTAAGCTTTTCTCTCACCACGATGCCCCCAGGCTTGGCACCGGGTCCCGCCATCTGCGGCAGCTCCCGAGACAGGCCCTGCGGGAAGGCTGGAAAAGGGAGGGCCCGGGCACGTCTCCACGGCGGCCCGGCCCTGGCTTCCGGAAGCCTCGGTGGCCAGCCACCTGCAGCATGTCCTGTAAGGGGAACGGGCTCAGGCAGTGCTGGGTCCAGTGGGGGTTCTCCCTGGCCACCACGAGGCTCAGAGAGGGGAGGCAACTCCCCCAAGGTCACACAGCCAGGAAGTGAATGAGCCAGGATTCCACCCAGGGCCAAGATCGTCGGGCCGTGGGGAGCCACAGCGCCAGGCGGGGCAGGACGGGCCCTCCTTGGGTGTCTCAGGGGGGACAGGGCCGCACCCAGTGGGGCTTCCCGGGGCCCAGAGAATCTCCTCAAACAGCGGCGGCTGCACAGCGACGCAGGGAGGCAGGAGGGACGTTTGCAGGCCTGCCCTGCCCCAAGCCCGCCACAACCATCCACAGCCCACGGCTGAGACCTGCCCCCACCTGGCACTGACGCCCTCGCCAGCCCCCAAACAAGCCCCAGAAGGGCCACCTCCCGGCTTTGGCTTTTGCCCTCAACTCGGCCAAATGCCCCCTCACCCAGCTCTCTGCCCTCCCAGAACTGGCACAAGCACCACCTCTTCCTCCTCTGGGAAGCCCGCCCGGTTCACCCCAGCCACAGAGGCCGTTCGTCTGCCACACTCAGAGACCAGGAGCCACCACCCAAGGCCACACAGCTGCAGGAGGGCAGAGCCGGCCAGGATTCCAGCCCAGAGGCAGCTGTCCTGCTCCAATCGGAGCACTGTCAACCCCCAGCCCGTCAGCAAACGGGACAGAGCCCCTGCTGCGTGCTGGGGGCCATGGTCACACCCACCCACACCCAAACGCCCCACGTGTGCCCCAATAAGTGAGCAAGACGTCCAAGGCAGCAACTAGAGCAGGGACCTCAACCGCAGCACACTGGGACCCTCTGGTCCAACAAATAACTGAGTGGAGAGAGTGAGGCAGGGCCAGTGAGGACGCCACCGCTTCAGTCCTGGAGGACTCCGTGGAGGTATCGATCTCCTCCCTCCCCCAGGCCAGCCTCAGCCTCTCCCTGAGAGGAGCAGAACCACAGGCTCCAGCCTCTATTGGGCTCCAACCTCCACCAGGCTCCAGCCTCCACACTGGCTCCAGCCTCCACCGGGCTCCAGCCTCCATGCAGGCTCCAGCCTCCACCAGGCTCCAGCCTCCATGCAGGCTCCAACCTCCACCGGGCTCCACACTGGCTCCAGCCTCCACCAGGCTCCAGCCTCCATGCAGGCTCCAGCCTCCACACTGGCTCCAGCCTCCACCGGGCTCCAGCCTCCACCAGGCTCCAGCCTCCACACGGGCAAGCGCCTGCCTGCTGGACCCCAGCACCTCCAGGCTTTCCCACCAGGCCTGCAGCAGCCGGCTCCCGGCCCCCGGGCACAGGGCAAAGACCCCACGTGCGGTCACACAAGCTGGGCTCAGCCCGGCCCCCTGGGGGCCACACTGGCCACTCCCTCGGCAGGCCCCCGAAGTGGCATGTTTTCCAGGGTGGTCTGAGTAAACAGGGAGCCTCCCTTGCCCCGGGGGGCCAGTACCCGCCTGGTCCCTGTCCCTGTGGCAGCGAGCGGTGCAGACAGCCGGGGCGGGAGGGAGGCTGGCTCTGCAGCCCTTGCATTTGGAAGCCACCAGGACATTTTATTTTCCTTCTCCAGTGACAGCTGAGGCGGCCGCCCCTGGGCAAGCTCTCCTTGCAGCTGCAGAGCAGCAATCACGGGCAGTTCACCAAGGTCTCGGTCGCTGCTGGACTGTGGCAGCCGCGGGCGGGCAGGGCGGGCAGGGGGCGGGAGGAGCCTCTCTCCCTCCCAGCCCTCCCCGCAGCGGGGTCGGGGGCGCCAGACCAAGGCCAGTGGGGCCGGCAGCATGGCCGCGCACGGATGGGGCCAGGGGAGGACACTTAGGGGAGGCGGGGACGTGGCCCAGCCAAAGGGGGACACACACCATCCGATGGGAGGGGCACACGGTGGGGGAGAATGAGGAGCAGCCCTGCCCCCCAAGTCCACCTGCCGGGCGCCAAGCACAGAGACCGGGGTGGGGCCCACCTGGCAAAAACAACAAGGTGGACACTACCCTGACCCCACTTCATAGAGAGGCAAACTGAGGCCCACCCGCCCAAGATCACGCGGCCAGTGAGGGGTGGGGAAACAGGATGGGATCGGGGCGTCGGGCCTCTGCCCGGCTTTAGCCCAGAACGTGCTTCTCAAAACCGCCCCTCGCGGCGGGTGTGGGCCGGGAAGGAGCCGCTACCGACCGCTTTCCGGGGGGCGCGGGAGTCGGGGGGCTGCGGACTGGCTGCCGGCCAAGCGCAGTCCCGGCCCGGAGGCCCAAGACAGCGGCACAGAGAGGCCATCTGTCCGTCCACCTGTCTGTCTGGCCCGTGACCCCACCACACCGACAGCCCCGGGGCCTGGAGCTCAGCTCCCGAGGGCCCCCCTGTGCCCGGCACAACGCTAGGCCCCTTACGCCTGCTAACTCGTGTCCCCCTCACCGCCACGCACCACCACCCTGTGCCGACGGGGGCAGGAAGCTGGCCCAGGGTCCCAGGAGCTGAGACCTGCACCCGGCATCCGCTCTGCCCACACGATGCCGCCTCTGCCGGACACCCCCTGCCCTGGGGTCCCCGGCGGGCTGGGAGATGAGAGAGTGGGCTCTACGGAAAGCCAGATGAAATGAAAGCTTCCGGAAGCTTCTCTATGCCCTCAGCGGCCCTGTGTGTAGGAGGAACATCACAGCACCTGCCTCACGGGCTCACTGTGAAGATCAATTGAGGTTTGGCCCCGCAGATGCGCGAGCGTCCCAAAGTGAGGGCTGCTGGCTTCTCCCCGAGGCGGCTGCCGGCCCGGGCCCCCCGCCGCGCCCCCCAGGCCTCCGCCCGAGTCCCCGCCCAGGAGCCGGTCAGCGCTGGACGCTGCAGGGGCGGGGGCTGCCCGAGAGCAGGGCACCATCTGCCAGAAGCAATTAATTGCCTGGGTCAAGAGATGGCGAAAGAGATTTGTCACCAGGGGCCCAGGGGACATGGGGGAGGGGCTCACACTGACTTGACCTCCCCTCCCCCACCCTCTACTCCCCCCAGCCCTCCACGTCCTCTCCCCTGCACTGGCCCCGGACCCGGGCAGGGCACAGACCCAGCCCCAGCACCCGGCCTGCTCCCAGGGGCACCTGCTCCATCCTGCAGCGGCGCCTGCACGGTGGGGACAGAGAGGCCCGCGAGGGGCAGACCGTCCAGTGCCCAGGCGGCCCGGATCTGGCCCGAGACCCGGATCAAAGCCCAGCTGCGTCAGGCCCTCGCCGGGCAGGCGCTCCAGGGGCTGCTCCTCTGGCAGGTCTGACAATGACCAGGTGGCTAAACTCAGCCCAGACCCCAGCGCTGCCCTTTCTGAGAGCCCAAGGACGTTGTCCTGCTCCTCTGGACTTCAGGGTCCCCATCTGTGAACCCGGGATGCCACGGCGGCTGCCCTGAAAACAGATGTACGGCCTGACGCAGCGGTGCTCCAGTGACACTCGCCACCAGGGTCGCCGGGGCCCCACATCCAGCCCCCAACCCCCCCCAGACACCAGCCAATGTCCCAGCACCTGGACACCTGGAATCAGGGCCTGGGGGAGGGGGCCAGAGCCTCCGAGGGCGGTGACAACAGAGGACTGGGATGAATGAGTGTCCCTCCGCCCCCCGCCAGCAGAAGATGTAGGCTTTGGTGCCCACCGGCCACCCACCAGGCTGGCGTCGGTTGCCAGGGAGAACAGAAGCACCCGGAGACAGCAGCCCCCACCCGATCCCCCACTGCCGGGGCTCTGCGGGAGCCTCTGGCCTGGAGGGGGTGTGGGGCACAGGCTGCCCCCCGAGGCCCCACCTGCTCCCACCCCCTGGGGTCTGCACCCCCTCCCTCCACACCAACCCGCCAACAGGTGCGGCCCTTGCTGCCCCATCGCACAGGAGGGAAAACCGAGGCCCAAGGACGCAGTGAAGGACAGCCTTGCCTGTCCTTGTGACGTCCCAGAGAGCCCAGCTCAGCTCAGCAGAAGCCCAGGTCACCAGGGCTGGGCAGGGGACCTGAGTCAGAGCCGGAAACTCAGTGGAAACTGCAAACAACCCCGGCGCCCACGCAAGACTGAGCCTCACTGATTCCCTGCCGGGCCTGTGCTGCAAAGTCCCTGCTTCTGTGGCCGGGGTGGGGGTGGGGGACGAGGGACGTGAGCCTGGGGGCCCCACAGGCAAGCTACGCTCCACACACACAGGCTGAACCCCGAACTGGCCTCAGTGTCTCCGTGCCACGCCAGACCCACGCAAACCCGCCTGCCACCCCAGGCAGTGGCTCAGGGGTGGTGGGCGGCCGGCAGCAGAGCCCCAACCCGGGCACAGGGTTTGTCTACTCCCTGGCTGGGCTCAGCCTGCAGGGAGACCACAGAGCACAGCCCCTGTGACCTCAGGATGGGGTCTGAGACCCGGGTTCAAATCCCAGCACCACTGCCTTCTAGCTCTGTGACCCTGGGCAGGTTGCTTGCTATCTCTGAGCCTGTTTCCACGCCTGTAAGATGGAAATTCTCACCTCACAGGGCTGACTCAGAGACTCGATGAGCAAATGCCTACAAAGTGCCCAGCACACAGTAAGAGCTTAATAAATACGTACAGTGGTCCCCTCTCCGCCAGCTGAGGCATTGCTTTCTGCATTTTCAGTTATCTGTGGTTAACTGCAGTCTGAGAACATTTTTTTGTTTATTTTTTGTGGGGCAGGGGAGACAGAATGTCACTCTGTCACCCAGGCTGGAGCACAGCCTCAGACTCCTGGGCTCAAGCGATCCTCCCGCCTCGGCCTCCCAAGCAGCTGAGACCACAGGCATCTACCATACCTGGCTAATTATCTTTTTGGAGATGGGGTCTCACTATGTTGTCCAGGCTGGTCTCAAACTCCTGGGCTCAAGCGATCCTCCCACCTCAGCCTCCCAAAGTACTGGGATTACAGGAGTGAGCCACCACACCCAACCTGAAAATATTAAGTGGAAAACTCCACAAAGAAACAATCGAAGTTTTAAATTTCCTGCCAGTCTAAGTACTGTGGATGAAATCTCGCGACATCCCGCTCTGTCCAGCCCGGGACGTGACTGCTCCCTTTGTCCAGGGGACCCGCGCTGTGGACCTCCCGCCTGAGTCATTTGGTAGCCGTCTTGGTGACGGGGCTCTCGCAGGAGTACTGCAGCGCCTGTGCTCAAGGAACCCTCGTTTAACTTGACCACGGTGCCCAGGTGCAGGAGGAACAGTGCTGCACACGGTTGTCACTGCCGCGTTCTGTGATCAGTGATGGCTGTCAATCTCTTCCTGCGCCTCGCCTGGCAATTACACTTCCTCATAGGCGTATACGTACTCGAAAAGACTCAGCATATGTGAGGCAGGTTCAGTGCTATCCAAGGTTTCAGGCGTCCCCTGGGGGTCTTGCAAAGTAGCCCCGCAAGATAATGGGGGGCTACTGTCATCTTTTCTAGTTCCCCAAATTTTTTCTTGAGATGAAATTCACATAACATAAAAGCAACCACTACCAAGTGCACAATCCAGTGGCATCTGGTATGTTCACGATGCTGAGCCACCGTCAGCACTAGCTCGTTCCAAAACCTCTGCACCGCCCCAGAAAGCAGCCCCGGCAACATCAGTTTCTCCCCACGACCTTCCTTCTGGCCTCGGGCAACGACTCATCTTTCTGTCCCTGTGGATTTTCCTAGTCTGGACATTTCACATAAGTGGAATCACATGACACGTGGCCTTTTGTGTCTGCCTTCCTCCACTCGGCACGACGGCAAGGTTCGACCATGCCTGCACCTCACTCATTTTTACGGCTGTATAATAGTCCGTCGTGTGGACAGACCCTTCACATGTTCTTAAAATGAGAAGAGCAAGCGTGTTGTAAGTAACACAGAAACGCGACATGCCAAAGTACATATAAGTGCGACATACACAAAGACATGAGGTATAATTTTAAAATTTGTAAAAAAAAAATATAAAATAACCATAATAACTAGTTATTTGCTGATGTGGAATTCAGCCAGCGAAAGGCGCCAGCTGGCAGGAGAGAGGCCCCCCGGGGAGCCCAGGGCTGGGCAGGTCCCCTCCTGCCGGACCTACCTCTCCTCTGCTCTGAGTCCCTCTGTGTCACCCTGAGCCTCCCGAGGGTGCACCTGAGTGAGCCCTGAGTGGCAGCGGGGACACAGCCACGCGGATCTGCAGCGAGAAGCATTCCAGGCACGGGGGCGACAGCAAGTGCAAAGGCCCGGAGGTGCAGAGGCACGCGGCGGGGCCAGGGCCGGGGCCGGGGCCGGGCTGGGCAGCTCCCTGGCAGCCTCTGGATTTATCCTCAGAGCAGTGGGAAGCGAACAGACCATGTGGGACCAGAGGCCGGCTGGCGGGTCTCGCTGTCCCTGTGGTGGGATCCCTCAGGCTGTGACTTGGAGAACAGACAGTGGGGACAAGGATGGCTTCAGGGGCCAGGCAGAGGCTACCACAGGCATCCAAGCCAGACGGTGACAGGGTGAATGTCCCCCACAGTGCCCACTCTGCCATTCAAGTTCTTTCTGCCATTATCAATGATACAGAAACAGAGGGTCTCTAGGGTCCTCGTCCCATCCCCCACGGCGTATTATTATTATTGTCACTGTCATGAATGCAGAGAGCCCGCCCCCAAATAACAGCAGGTCATCATTACTATTGTTCCTGTTGGTTCTGGGCTTGTTAGGGCAGAGGGGCCTCCACGGCAGGGTCCCCACGTTCCCCCATCATCTCAGAAACGCACAGGGATGTATTTATCCCATGACTGGCGCTCAGCCGAAGGGACCGTCCCCCTCCATAAAAGCCACCCCTCCCCACACAATTGTCAAATGACCCGGCCATGAAAACACCTGCCAGACCCAATGCAAACACTCGCTATTTTTCTCAGCATCACTTTCCCACGCTGCCAGCACCGCAAAGCTCTGATCTCACCTCTCCCGGCTCCGCGCTTACTCATCTCGGGTGGGAGCCAGCAGCTCCTTCCTCTGGCTCCCTCCGCGCTGCGCTGGTGGTGGCGGTGGTTGTTAATGCCGCGTAAAGTCAAGTCGTGCTAAGGAGGAATTTCAGTATATGCTGTGAATATTGCTAGGGGTGGTCAGGATGCTGTGTGGCACTGGGCAAGTTGGCTAGCCTCTCTGAGCCTTAGCTGCTCGCCTGTAACCCGGGGGAAATGATGCTCGCCTCTGGCTCACGAGCCAGCCGAGAGGATCCGATGAGCTAATCCGGCATGTGCCTGCGCGGTCAGATGGGCGTAGAAAGCACACACACACACCCCGCCAGCCCCCCCAGCTACGGCTCGCAGCGAAGGACTGGACGCCACAGGGCGGGCGCGGAGGATAAAATCCCACACCCTCCGCGTGGGCCAGGTGGCTCAGCGCCCGCCTGGCTTTCATCTCCAAGGAGATAAGCCGGTTGCTAAAGTTCACATTCGGGATCAAATGAACCCACTTAATCCCCTTAGGGTCTCTGCTGAGCCAGCTCCTCGGGGGCCCGGGGAGAAAGGCCACCAAGTCCCCCCGCCGCATGTGGAGACCCCCACCCACACGGCCAGGCACGGAGAGTCCCCACCCCCACCACACAGCCGGCTGAGCGGACCCCGAGGACAGGCCTGTGCACACACCACAGCCTCCCTGACCCCCCCAGTAAGCCGGGAGGTAAGTGCTGCTATAAACTACGTTCTCCAGATGGGGAAACCGAGGCCCAGAACGGCAACGGCCAGCCCAAAGGTGACAGAGCTCCTCGCTGGATCACTTGCAACCCTCAGGATGACACTTACCCTATTTCACAGAGGGAGAAACTGAGGCAGGAGTGGGCAGGGCTGGGCGGGCCGAGTGCCCCGCACACCTGGGGGAAGTACACAGCAGGTACTTAATGAAAGAATTTGGGCCAATAAAATCTACGCACTGGGCACAGGCTCTAAGGGAAACTCCTTCGTGGGGCCCCTCTGGCCTCCCGCGAGCCTCTCTCAGATCCCGTCCTGTCCGCAGTGGTCTAGGGGCGCGACTGTGCCCCCCAGAGGGGCAGTGGGCACTGTCTGGAGACATTTCGGGCTGTGCCGAAGGGCATGGGGGCTGCCGCTGGCATCGGCGCACAAGGGAAGGTGCTGCCGACCTCCTACGACGCACAGGACGCCCCACCAGAGAATGACCCAGCCCCCCGCTGCGTGAGCAGCGCCCGGGCTGAGAAACCCTGCTGTCCCTGCCGTAGGCACACAAGCATCAGTCGGGCACCTACTGTGTGCACGGCCTCCTTGCAGGGCTCATTCAAGGAGAAAAGGTCACAGGGCTCAGAGAGGTCAAGTTTCTGCCCCACGTCACACAGCTAACGGAGGGCAGAGGCAGGACTCGAACCCTAGTCCCACGACTCAAAGCCCCACTGAAGATTCCGACCTCCTGGGTGCAGAGTGGGAGCCCCAGAATCTCTGCCTCACGGCCCCCCCACTCCCGAGGTCACTTGCTGCCGGGGAGGTTCGGATGCTTCCCTTTCCTCAGAATCCACACACGCTGCTCCAGGGATGCTGACGGTCGGGGGAGGGGGGGCGGGGAGGGGTTGCAACGTGCTCGTATTTTTTATGCGCAAGCTTTTCACCGCTTAATTTTCCAACTTACAGAGAACACATTTGTTCTGCTTCTGAAAATCAAAAAAAAAAACCCATCCTTTCTGTAAGGCAGCTGCCAAACCACATGCCCAGCCTGGCCCCGGGGTGGCTCCCACGGGCAAGGATTGGCAGGGGGCACGCGCACCTCAATGGAGAGAGGGCCACCGGGGCAGCCACCTCGGAGCACCCGCTGGCACCGGCCGGGGGAGCCGCCAGCTGGAGATTCCGCCCGCCACAGCACACGGGCACCCAGGGGTGCTCATGACAGGTCCACGGCGGCCTCTTCCTGCAGCAAACACTGGGGCCAGCCCAGGGGGCCGTCGCCAGGGAATACAGCCATCACGCGCCACGTACGCCATGACAAACACTACACAGAGGCTAAAATTAGCCAACCGGATTTAATTGTACCAACGCACCTCGAAAAACCATGATCATAAAGATAAGAATAATTATAGCTAATGACATGGTTCCAGATGCAACGTATATTACCCTTCTAATTCCCAAAACAACAACAAAACTAGAAGGTAGGTGCTGTCTTGGTCCTCATTTTACACAGAGGGAAACTGAGGCACAGAGCCTTGCAAGAACAACACAGCTGGTAAGAGGCGGTGGGGGAGGGAGCCTAGGCCGCAGGTCCCTGCTCAGAACCACCGGGTCTGCCGCCTGCCCAGCCAGGGAGAGGGAACCACCGGGTTGGATTATGTCAAAAGCTGTCCACACTCAAGCACTTTTGACCTACAAAACCGGCGGATCGCGACGGCTCACCCAACAGCCGACGGCGGCGTGGCACGCACGGAACGACGGGTCCACACGGATCTTGCCGGCTCCGCGCTGGGGCGGGCCCCAGGCCGTGCAGGGAGACCCACAGAGGCCGTGGGGACATGAAAACGTGAGTTAGAAAAGCCCACACCCCAGTGAGAGGTGGTGGCCTCCAGGGAGGGGACTCAGGTGACCCGAATGTCACCTATAATTTCTTTTTTTTTAATGAAAGGCAGCCACCTTACCTTGCAGCCCCAAGCCCGGCCTCCCGGACTGAGGTTGGCCAGTGCGACCCCCCTCCGCCCCTCTCCCCTCTCCACCTCTTTGTCCCCCGGACCCCACACGGTCCATGACAAGCCGGCAGTCCCCAGGGCCTGTTCTCTGGAGCGCCCTCAGGCAGGTGAGGGGGAACCTGTCCCCACCTAAGGATCCAGCTGCACTAATCCCCGGCATGGGTTTCTGGACCCAGGCCCAGAGGCCTTCGGGGCAGGTGTGGGCCACTGTCCTCCTCTTTTCAATACAGCTGGAAGGAAGCGGCATGTGGCATCGCCGGCTGTTCTGAAAATCTGCAACACTTGCCCCCTGGGGACAGGTCGCAGCACCGGAGACCCCACCTGGGAGACCCGGCCAGGAGAACCAACTGTGGCTTCTCACAGGACATGCTGGGGACACTTTTTTTCCTGACCATCCGCTAGGACCAGGTACTCCAACTGGATTTAAAGGAATTTTTTAAAAAAGAAAAAAAGGAAACATGCGCCATTTCACGTCACCTTCCCCCCACCCCAAAGCTCCCAATGGTCATCTCGCCGCTTCCGGGCATTTCTTTGCATTTTGCTTCTCCACCGGCACAGCCCGTAACAGTTTGCACGGCCCTCTCTTCTGGGTCCTTCAGCCACAGCCCCAGGTTAAGGCCAAGAGACCGGGTGGTCACCTAATTCCAAAGTCACCAGCAGCAGGGACACAGTCACCTTCCGCATGGCCACGTCACCTGTGACCCTGCTCCTGGCCGCTGGGGAGTCACAGGGGAGTCGCAGGCTCCGCGAGGGCTTCCTCTCACTGCTGTGACAAATGACCACAAACTTGGTGGCTTAAAACAGCACATATCTGTCATCTCACAGCTTTGGAGGTCCGAAGTCTGCACTGGATCTAACCGGGCTAACGCTGGCAGGGCCACGCCCCTTCCGGGGGCTCCAGGGCAGACTCTGCCCCTCACTTCTGTTTCTAGGGGCTGCCTGCACTCCCCGGTTCACGGCCCCGTCCCGTCCCCGTCCCGTCCCCATCCACAAAGCCAGCAGGGCAGCCTCTTCCAACCTCTCTGCCTCCGCCCTCCTGCCTCCTTCCCCTAATGACCCTGTGATTACACGGCCCCCGGATGAGCCGGGATCATCTCCCAGCTCAAGGTCAGCTGATTAGCAGCCTTAATGCCATCTGCAACCTCAACTCCCCTCTGCGCTGTGACAGGATATATTCCCAGCTCCCGGGGGGTCAGGACACCTGGGAGGGGCGGTACCCTGCTAACCACAGGCTCCAAAACCAAAACTCTCCGGGCCTCCCGGGAACTCCCAAGGCTCCACCCACAGACACAGAACTCCAACAGGCAATTCTGGGGGTTCATGTGACACCCCATCCCCACATGGCATGAGCAAGCACCCCAAGTGCTGTCACCTGCATGGTGATTACATGTCCCCAATGGTTCGGAGTCCAGCCTTTGATGAAAAACGTGGCTGGGCGCGGTGGCTCACGCCTGTAATCCCAGCACTCTGGGAGGCCGAGGCGGAAGGATCGCTCGAGGTCAGGAGTTCGAGACCAGCCTGAGCAAGAGCGAGACCTCGTCTCTACTAAAAGTAGAAAAAATTAGCCAGGTGTTGTGGCTCATGCCTGTAGTCCCAGCTACTGGGGAGGCTGAGGCAGGAGGATCGCTGGAGCCCAGGACTCGGAGGCTGCAGTGAGCTGTGATGACGCCTCGTCACTCTAACCTGGGGAACAGAGGGAGACTCTGTCTCCCAAAACAAGAAAAGTGAATCAGGCAGCGCCCGGTGGCCTCGCACCAGAGACTTCCTCTCTAGGTTAACAACACAAAACTCCTCCATTGATACTCGTGAGCAACACTGTCTCTGGCCACCGTACACCCCACGCTCCGGCGAGAGGCACAGGGAGACGCAGCAGATCCACCCTGGGGACCTACACTTCCTCGCGTCCCTGCGTTCCAGGCCAAGAATGAACTCGGCAAAGCCCACACGAGTCACCGGGACGCCTGGCGGCAGGAGGCTTTGCGAGGGACAACTGAACCGCAGCAGGACGCCCGTGGCTGGGAGGACATCCAGAGTCCAGCAGCTCGAGCCCTCACCACGTCAGAACGCACGGGCAGAGACGTCAGCAGGGGAGCCAGAGGCCACCAAAGCCACTTGGGACGTCCTTGGCGTGGGTCAGCACCCTCCCCCCAGCTGCTGCTGACCACACTTTCCGGGACCCGCACTCAGGACCCAGGGCCCCCGGGACAGCCCAGGCAGGGTCAGGGCAAGCCCCGCCCAGAGACAAGACAAAGGCATCCGCAACAGTCCTTGTCACGACACTCACGGATGCCGAGGCACGATGACGAAACGCTCTCCTGGCTCAAAGCCCTTTGCAGCTCTTTCCTGCCGGCGGGTCTGGGGGGTGCAGCGCTCATTTCACAGGGCCCAGAGAGGTTGTGCAAAACCACACAGCAACCCAGCAGCGGGGACGGGTCTGGGATGCCCAGTGCCCCCTGCTACAGTCCCGGGCCCTCCCGGCAGTCCCACCTCGCCACGTTCCTCCACCCACCCACCGGCCGACCTGGCATCCAGACAGGGCCCACCTCCTCCGGGAAGCCCCCCCGCCATTCCCCCCCAACTCAACTCCGCTCTCTCCAAGGCAAAAGCCACGCACCCGCTTCTCACCGTCAAACTGCGCGCGGTGCCCTCTGCCCCTCCGGACACCAGCGGCGCTCTCTGCAGCCCCGGACATGCGGCCGGGGGCTCAGGGCACAGAGAGGGCAGCGAGGGCCTGAAGGTCGCACAGCAAACCTGGTGCACACGTCTCCACCTCGGCGTCCCCGCGGGGGCCGCACGGTTCCACGAGGTGCTGCGGAAAGGGGCCGCAGCCAGGCCCAGGTGCCAGGAGATGCAGCTTCCTGCCCGCCGCTGCGGCTGCTATTTATAGCCGAGCAGGGAGCAGCCAAGACAGGCGGCGTCAGCTTCCTGCAGGCAGAGCCGGCCGCAGCCCGGGAGCCGCGACGGCGACCCCGAGGGGAGCAGGCGGGCTCGGGGCAGAGGTGTGGGCCGCGATGCCCAGGGCTGGGCACACAGTGGACCCAGGACTGTCCCCAGAAGAGGCCCTGCCCATGACAACCGGCAGCCAAGGAAGGACCTTGCTTGCGAGCTGTGTCCTGAAGCAATGACAATGCCTCTCTGTGCCTCAGTTTCCCCCTGTGTAAACAGGGAGAAACAGTTCTTCTGGCCACCCCGAGTTATGAGGCTTAAATGCACTAACACAGGACAGGCGCCAGGCGAGCTTGCCACATGCCCCGCCAGCTCAGGGCCGTCTCTGGGACACCCTCGCCTCTGCCCTCCCTGCCCAGACAGCGGGCACCAAGGTGGGGCGGGCCCCCCACTCCAGGACACCTGCAGAGCGGCTCCACTAAGCCCCCCAGTGTGTGCCCCCCCCCCAGTGCCCAGGGAGCCCCAGCCAGCGGCAGGCTCGCGGCGTCCCACCCAAGCCCCCGCCACAGGCAGCTGTGACAGCCCCCGTGGCTGTGTGTGTGCACAGTGGCATCCTCGTCATAGTGGCCCCCCGAGCGTCCACTCCCCTACCTGGCAGGGAATGCAGCCACCCCATTCTACAGATGCACAAACCGAGGGGAGAGTGACAGAGGAACTCCTCCCAACAAACGCAGAAGTGTCCCAAGTCCCGGGTTTCCCAGAGTTAACTGGGGTGTCCCCTCTTGGCAGATCGCAGACGTGCCTCACGGGCCCTGGGAACCCCCCAGAAAGCTGCCCGGGAGCCGATTTGGGCCCCACGGAGCTTTGCTCCCTGGGGCGGAGGAGGTGTGCGGAGGCCACCCACCCGTGGGAACACGGGCTTAAAGTTCCTCCCCAGCCCCTGGGGTCGCCCAGCTGCGAGGTCCCCAACCTTCCTCCAGGAAAAGGCACCGATGACATCAACACAGCAACCTGCAAACCGCAACGAGCGCCGACCCGACTGCGTGCTCAGCGCCAGGCAATAGGCGCCTCCAGGCATGACCCCACTTAACCCCCGGAACGGCCTCGAGACAGGATCTGACTGTGCCCATTTTATGGATGGGGCAATGGAGGTGTGAAGGCTGAAGTGGCCAGAACTCGGTTCTCCTACACCCCAGCCACCCCGGGCCTCACTATGGGCTCCTGTCCACCCCAGGGCTCAGGAGCCACGCTCAGGGCTAGCAAGGGACAGTCGTGGCTGCCCGCAGAGTGACCTGGGAGGTCTTGGGGGAGCGGGAGGGGGCCACAGGCCAGGGCAAAGGTGTCAGCCACACGGACGGACGGACTTGAGATCCCCAACAGGGCACCGGGCGTGAGGTGAGGCCGTGCCCAGCCAGGGTCCAACAGTAGGCGCCCACTGTGTGCCCAGCACTGCAGGGAACAGAGACAGAAGCCCCTGCCCTTGTGGCGTGTCCATCGCAGCAGGGGTGACAAGCAGCAGCAGGATAAACACATAAAACCATAGTTTATCAGAGGTGACACGAGCTAGGAAACAACAAAGGCGAGAGGGAGAGAGATGGGGGGAGGGGACAGGGTCCAGTTCTAAATGAGATGACTTAGATTCAGATGGCAAAGAGATGGAGGAGCCCCACAGATTCCTGGGGGAAGAGTGCTCCGGGCAGAGCAGGTGCAAAGGCCCTGCGGTGGGCACTTCAGAAGAAACAGCAGGAGGCAGGTGCGGCTGGAACACAGACGGCAGGTCGGAGTGGGGCAGACGTGCGAAGCCTCCCGGATGGGCAGGAGGTGGCACTCGTGCTGAGACGGGAGGGTCTTGGCAGCAGCGGGTCTGGCTGCCCCGTGGCGGGTGGGGCGACAGCGTGAGCAGAGAGGAGCGAGCGCGACGACAGCCATGTTAGTTTCCGAGAGTGGCTCCAACGAAGCACCACACACGGGGGTCACACTACACACATTTACTCTCTCACGTTCCAGGGACCAGAGCTCCAAGATCAAGGTGTCGCGTTCCTCCTGGGCACTCCGAGGAGCCATCTGTCCCACGCCTCCCTCCCAGCAGTCCTTGGCTTGCAGTCACATCCCTCCAGTGTCCACCTCTGTTGTCACAGGCCTTCTCCAGCGTCCTGACGTCTGTGTCCTCTCCGGACACTGGAGCAGGGCCCCCCCACTCCCGCATGACCTCACCGCAACTAATCACACCCACAAAGCCCCTGTTCCAAACCAGGCCACATTCTGGGGTTCTGGGTGGACGTGAACTGGGGGCGAGGACACTCTTCGACCCAGCACAGTGGCCAGGCTACAAGTAACAGGTGGGGAAACGTGAAAATGGCTGAAAACTGGCCAGGAGGGTGGCAGATGGCCCGGGGGACAGGTGCACTGGGGGCCTCCCAACCTCTCCTGCTCACATCGCCCCTCCCCCCGGTTTAACTGGCCACAGGGGTCACCCAGGAGCCACCACTGCACACGATCCCCCCAAAGCCTGACCCCTGGAGGAGGCCCCTGACCCCTGTCGGGCTCCGGAGAGCGACACCCCCTGCAGGCCCCCACGCTGGCAGCGCTGGCCCAGGCCTGGCACCCCCTGGCCCAGCAGGCTCCCACGACAGCCCGACACGCAGGGCTGGTGCCAGGGGGGTTGCCATGGTCACCGAGACACCACCGAGTGCCGGCCAATGCTCCCAGAAGGTCTCAGCGGGCCCCGCAGAGTTCAGCCCGAGGACAGATGGGGTCCCCGAGGCAGCCCCCGGGAGGTCGGGGGTGCAGTCGGGGAGAGGGGCTGGGGTTCCGTTCAGGACACGGTGGGAAGCCCCGCGGGCTGAGTGCGGTCCTGTCGCCCCACCCGCTGCCTGTGGAGAAGGGACGGTGGCGGCAGGACAGCGCCCGGAGCCAGGGAGGAGGCTGCTGCAGGGGCCACACGGGCCATCGCAATGGCGGCTGGGACACCTACACTCAAGGCGGAGTCCAAGTCGGGGTCTGGGGTCGAGGGGGTATCAAGGGTCTGGTTTTGCACAGATTAGATCTGAGGTCCCTTAGGGGACACCGCTGAGCAGCGGCATCCACCCGCCCGGCCCCAGGTCAGCTCCGTGGGTCTGAGACCCGGGCGGGAGGGGAGGGGCTAGGACACAGCCTGCCGCGTGACCGCGCCTCAGCTGGCCCCTCAGCTCCCTCAGCTTCACCCCAACCTCCAAGGCCGTATATCACCCGTGCATCACCCATTTCACTGCTGGGTAAACTGAGGAGCTTTGCACAGAGGCTCTGTTACTTGTCCAAGGTCGGGTTGCTCAGACCCAGGGTTCCCTCAAGCTCCTACAGCACGAACATGGGCCTCAGAAGACCAAGCCAAGCCCAGGAGACAGAGAGACTGGCCCCCGGGAGCCACATGCACACGGGGTGGCGGCAGCCAGTCACAGGCCTCATGCGGTCCCCCCTCCACCGGCTGCCCTGTGGCTCACTTCTCCCCCACTTCCTTCACCAACTCAAAGCAACATCCCAAGGCCACCAGGAGGAAGCAGAGACATCTGAAAGCATTAGTGACAAATCCAGGCTGCAACCAGATGCCCCGGAGGTCCCTTGGTTTCGGACACACCCACAATATTGCCTCCAAAACAATCCAAGGCCTCTGGGCACTGGCGGGAGGGCTTCCGTCTCCAGGGCATTCCCTCAGGCCCCTAGTAGGGACCTCTTTCACCACCCTAGTCATTCGCTGTCATCTTCCCAAGCCGGACTCAGGATGGGCATCCAAAAACCGTGCCAAGTTCTCACTCAGAATCTGAACTGGGTTAAGACACTCCAAGGGGCCAGGCCTTGGTCTCCTCCGATGGAATGTCCCGCAGAAGAACCCCCACCCGCCACCCCACACGGAGAGGGAAGAAGCATGAAAACATCTTGCAAAGTATTTTCCTTTGTTTTGTTCCTGTCCCACTCCATTCTGCCCCTGAAGAGCTGAGACAACCCTCAGGAATGTAAATGATAAGATAAAAATCACAGAGCAAGGTCAGGGCAAAGGGGAAAACCAGAAACAAATCTGAAAACAGGATGAGGTAGATAAAACCAAAAACAGACCAGTGATTGCTGAAGGCAGGCTGCAAAATTGCTTCTGAGCTTCCTAGCAGCCACAGAAAAGAGGGAAACAAGATGGGTTATAAGTGACTTCAGAATATTGTGGAAACTATATAGCACCATATAGCAGGTGCTATGGCAACTATGTAGCACTCTAAAGAAGGTGTTATAGTCTCACCCATCACTTAAGAGGCCAAAAATTGTGTCATAAGTCAGCCCAACTTCTAGTTGCCTTAACCCCATTCCCCTTTTCCTATTGAAATGCTACAGTCGCAAATTACAGCCATAGGCATCAGCCTAACTCAGCAAGAATAACCTATGACCCAAAGAAGGGACCCAAGGAAGTATGACCTTCAAACTCAGACCCCTCCCTGGGCCCCAGTTCCTCAGCAGTGAACCGTGGAAGGCTACGCTGAGGTCAGGGAGAATGAGACGATATATTAGGGATTGGCAAACATGTCCTGCAAAGGGCCAGAGAGTAAATATTTCAGGCTCTGCAGGCCTTCCAGCCACTGTCACAACCACTCAACTCTGCAAGTGCCGTAGCCCAAAACCACCCACAGACAACATGTAAATGAATGCGCGTGGCTGCGCGCCAATAAAACTTTATTTATGGACACTGAAATTTGCATTTCATATCATTTCACATGTCATAAAATATTATTCTTCTTTCCACTTTTCTCAACCATTAAAAAATGTAGAAACCCTTCTTAGTGTGTGCACCATATAAAAACAGGAGATGGCCCAGATTTGGCCCAAGGGCCATAGTTTGCCAACCTCTGCTTTTTGTATGTTCTAGAATAATCTCCAGGACATGTTATAACGCAGGATGCGACTATCCCGGTGAATAGAGGGTGTGAATTACGGCGCGATGCCACTTGTGTGTTTGTTTTGTTTTCAAAGGGAGCACACACACACAAGTCCGTGTGAGGCGGCACATGCCCAGGTCATCTCAGGGGAAACTCAAGACACCGCAGGCTGCGACCCTCTCGGGGAAGAGAAAGCGGGAGGGCAGGAGCCGAAGCACTGCGTTTAATTTTTTTTTTTACAGGCCCATGCATTTTCTTTAAGAAAAAACATAAAGCCCAAAACAACTGGCAGAGTTTTGAACACACTACTTTTCATTCTTCCATATTTTTCAAAAGAAATATAAAAAGCAACATTTCCCCCCAAAACCATTAATCAAAGATGTCCACGATGTATGAATTCACACCAGAAAGAAGTACGTGTGGCCCCAAGACGGACAGCACGTTGTCCCTCGGTACCTGCAGGCGCAGACACTCGCAGACGGTGGGGACGGGGACCATCTCCACTCACCCGGGTGGCTCTGGGCCCGGCTGGGTCTGCGTCCCTGCACCCGCACCCAGGTTTCCCACGGAAGCGAGAGCTGCCCACACCCTGCAGGGACCTGGAGCTGCCTCCTGTGCTCCAGAATCGACAGCCGAGGGAGTCCCCCGGCCTCCAGAAACATGACAGCGCCCAGCCAGGGCCCGAGCACCGGCCTCCTGGGCCTGGGTGGACAGAAAGGGCGAGTCGCCATGTCCATACTGCCCCACAGGGCCGGTGGCCACTAGCCACTAGTGGCTGTGCAAGTGTATTAAAATTAAGTGAAAACCAAAGTTCCATTCCTCGGTGGCGCCAGCCTCCCTTCCAGCGCGTGGCTCCGGCGCTGGCATGTCTGGAGCGCTCCCGCCCCTGCAGAGCGGCCCGCAGGCCGGCGGGGAAGGAGGTGGCAGGGGCGGTGAGATGAACAATGGGGCAGGGGCGGTGACGCAGGGCAGAGGAGACAGCTGGCCCTGGGGACAGCCCTGGGCTAGGTCTGGGAAACAGGCCTGGCCGAGGGGGAGGAGCCTCCAGGGTGGCACCGAGCACGGAGTCTTAAGCCATCACTGGACCCTGTGCCCTGGGTGGGCAGCCACAGCCACAGGTGGCTATTTAAATTCAAGTTAATTAAAACCAAATAACGTCACCCGTGCAGTTGCTCAGTGGCACGGGCCACATTTCAAGTGCTCACTGACCTGCCACCCCGGCTAACGCGATGGACGGCACAGCTATAGAACATTCTCCAGGCCGCCCTCCGGGGGGGCTGCCTCCCCTCCCTCGCTTTTAAGAATACGGAACCGGCCAGGAGGCCAGAGACGTCCCTCCAGGCCCGAATTCAATGAAGCACGATTCGAACCCCAGTCTGACCTCAAAGGAGCCCTTTCTAGAACCTCCACGGGCCCTTTTTCACAGGTTGAGGGGAAGCTCGGCCCTCCCCCCATTGCTCCCTTCCCCCCATTTCTCCCCTCCCCCACTCCAAGTGCCCGACAGACACCACTGGGTGACTAAAGGCAGAACGGAAAGCGTCAGAAGCTGAGCACATCTGTGAATCGTCAACAGGAGAGGAGCCTGCCATCTCCAGGGGGCAACAAGCCCAAGCCCGGGGCTCAGGAAAAGAAACCGGTCTGTTAGAGGACCCTTCCCAGCAGCGCTTGGGAGGGAGGCCTGGCGGTGCCCGAGCAGCCGGTGGGTGAGGGCCGGGGTTCACGTCACTATTCTACAGGGACACCTTCACTCTCCAGCCGGGTGAGCCACGATGGGAACAGCGGCTCCCGTGACATACATGGGCCCGTTTCATCCTCACAACAATAACGTCAAAGGCATCATCCCCATCTTAGAGATGAGCAAACTGAGGCTAAGTAACGTGCCCGCCCAGAGTCCCACAGCTTGAAGCTACAGAGCTGAGCAGCAAACCCAGTACCACGCCTTCCGCCCCTTAACCCTCTCCGCCACCCGGCAGGCAGTGGGCAACACGCCCGGTCACAGGGCCGGCGCTCGCACCAAGAAGCGCGGGCACAGCCCCGCCCGGGCACTCGGCTTGTAAGTGGCCAAGCGGGAACGCGCAACGCTAAACCAGCTGCCCTCTTGGGGATGGCGGATGACACACTCCCAGACTGTCCCCTAATGTTTGGCTGGGACAATTCTCTGTGGAGCTGTGACCCGAAAGGTCCTCCCTCTCGCCAGCCCGAGCCCAGGTGGCCAGGGCAGTGTGGAAGTGCCGGGTCTCAGAAGCTCACTTGGCTCTAAAATAGAGATGACAATGATGATGACTTCGACCTTGGGCTAGCCTTGCCCTGCCCGCCCTTGTGCCCTCCTCTATCAACCGGGAATAAAGCTGCCGCCTGCCCCAGGGCCTCTCCGGGCTCGAGCCCTCCCCAGGGCTACGCGCCACACCGGGCACTGCAGGCCACCGAACCCATCTGACGCAGCTTTCTGGAGCACCGTGCTAAATAATTCAACACCATGTTTTCATTTCAAAATAAACACAGCAGTGTCGCCAAGGCGAATGCCAAATTTGCACGGATGTTTAAGATAAAATGAGACTTCAAAGAAATGCCGGGCACTATCCCTCTCCCCAAACCCTGGGGAGAACAAACTGTCAGTCTCCTGCCCCCCGGGGCAAAGATCTGTAGGTGCTGCTCAAATAAGAAACAAAATGTCTTCATTCATATCCTCTGTGGCAGCTCTGCAAAGCAAGTCTGCAGTAAATTCTCGCTGCACTAACTTCAGGGTGAATAACCCCAGGTCTTAATTCTTAAATCTCGCATCCAAGCTGTGTGACCTTGAGCAAGTCACTTAACCTCTCTGAGCCTCAACTCCACCATCTCTAGAATAGGGTACTAATAGCACCAACTCATAGAGTGGTTATGAAACCAGTGAATCTGTGTTAAGCACAGTGCCTGGCACACAGTGAGGGCTTTATACACACTGGCTGTAAATGCGATTGCATTATATGTAGTATTTTCCAGCACAGAGAACCAGAGTTTACTTGACAGGTTGTAAAGTTGGTTCCCCACCCCCAAGCCTCCTCAGAGAATGCCCAGGCGACCTTTCCTAAGCATCACTTTTCCCTGGGGACCCCACACACCCACCTAGGGGACACAGGTCTTCTAAGCCAGCACCCTCAGTCTGGCCCTCCCCAGGCAACAGCCCAGGCTCGGCCCCTCTGTGCCCCCTCCCCTGGGCACCCCAGGCAGGAATTACCAGCTCCTGCCAGCAGTTCCCCAGTCTCAGAGGTGTCACCAGGGAAGCTGCTGTTTGGTGTTGGAGACATGAAAAGGAAACAGAAGGAAAAAACACACAAATAAAGGCTCTCAACTCCCTGTCGTCAGAGGCGGGAGGAAGGGGTGCAAGCCCAGCGCCCCTGCCTTCCGAGCTCTGCTCCCACGGAGAGCAGCGGGAGCCCCCTCCAGCTGGCAGGGGCCCCTCCAGCTGGGTCACGCGTAGGTGCCACCACAAGCCCCCATCTCCCAGTGAGGCACCAACTTCTCCACCCACACGCCCCAGGTGGGGGCTGGGAAGACAGAGTGCGGCGCCCCCTCTCTCCCAGGGGGAAACCAGGCCAGGCAGCCCCCACACCCAGGAGTGGCAGAGGCGGCGCCGGGACGCCTGGGGCGCCTTCCAACGCCAGCGGTGGGTGTCAGTCCAGGTGTCAGCCCACAGAACAATCCAGCCCTCCCCGGCTCGGGGCTTCCATGCAGCTCGATCCGCGCTCGCCGAGCTCTGGGAAATCACTAGGAGGTGGCATGAGTATTATTAATTGAGGGAAAAGAACGGATTATGCCAAATAAATCCCTCCCACGTAGCCAAACCCTTGCCGGGAGGGGGAAGGGGCGGTGCGCAGCCCCAGCAGCGGGTCCCCATCCCTCACCCGGGCCTGACAGCCACATTACCATGTACATGGATTTATCAATAGTATCGATCCCGAGCCAGCCGGCGTAAATAGCTCGGTGGAAGAGGCCAGGGCTGGGCCCGCCCGCGCCCGCCCCCACGTCTGGGCACCGGCTCCAGACTCCCCGGGCACCCTGCAGTGGCGGCGGTAAATTTCCAAGCAGGGACATGGCAGGCGGCGGCGGGGAAGCCAGACAGGGCCCGGGATGCCCTCTCAGCCACCACTGATGCGCCACCCACCCCCACCCTGCGCTCCGCACAGCCAGACCCGGTCTCTGCATGTGTTCCACGGGCTGAGCTCCTGCCCCCAGCAGCAGGGGGGGCGGGAAGAAGGCCCCCCTCCTCACCGGATCCCCCACGCCCCACCCCCGGGCAAAGGTGAGGTGGCTGCTGTTCTCAAGGTTTCCAGGCCGTGGATTAAAAGCCAAGTTTTAGAACCCAGAAATAATAATAATACAGTAGTCATAGTAACACATACAAGTAAGTTTGTGTATCATTACAGGCAGTTCTAACAACCCCGGGAACTCGGTCCTATTTTTACTCTCACTTTGCAGATGAGAAGCCCGAGGCACAGAGAGGTTAAGCAATTTGTCCAGGGTCACACTGCCAGCAGAGTGGCAAAAGTCAGATGTGAATGCAAGGAGCTGAGTTGCAGAGTAGGCCAGGAATGCCACAGCTATCCCATGTCACAAGCTGCTTCTCTGACTGCTCTGCCCCCTCCACACCCCCTCCCCACAAAAGGCCACCCACGATGCACGCAGCCGTGGCCTGGGTCGCTCTCCCAGCACGCCTGGGCCTCAGAGCCCCTTATATCAAAGCAGCCGCAGGGACTCAGATCTGGCTTAAAAAGGGCAAAGTCAAGGCCACCGATAACACATCCCAGCGTGCCCAGAACTCCCCCACCCAGCCCACAGGGAACCTCTCCCTTCTCTCCCTGCTCCCCCTCCTCCCTCCTCCACACATCCTTCCTCCAAATCTGCAAAAAGGAAAAAAAAATAATAATCATAATAAAACCAGTTCTCACCAACAGGGGGGAAGGAGGAGGGGGAGGAAGGGAGGAGGCTGAGCCGACAGAACAGATCCGCCCCCGCTGCCTGCACCAGACCCTCGGAGAGCCCGAGCGCGCGACAGGCGGCGGGAGGACACTCGCTTCCAAAAAATAAACCTACGATGTAAAAATAACGCCGGGCGCCCCACGCTAATTGGGCCCGGGCGACAGCGGCTCACAGGTACAGCGTGTCTCCCCGCCCTCGGGCTGTCGCCTGCAAGTGGCCGGGCTGGGGAGGGCGCCCCCCAAGGGCGCCCACACTCCCCCCAACACTAGGGCCTGGAGCTTCCCAGTGCAGCCCGAGTGGGATCAGCTGTGGATTCCAACTTCCCAAACTAGTGGCATCCCAAGTGTCCGCACGGCCCGGGGGAGGGACCAGGAGGCGGCCCAATGAGGCGTCACCAGCCGCGGGAGGCAGGTCCAGACACCAGGAACACCGGCCCGCGGGGGAGGGGGAAACAAGGGGCACCTCTCCCCAGGGGACCCCGCCCAGCGCCCTCTGGCCCCTCGCCCAGGAGGGGCACCGCTAGCTCCCCCTCCCGGCTGCCGAGAACCCCCCCGCCGTGCGACCCTCCAGAACAGCCAGGCCAGGGAGCTGGGGGTGCCATCTCCAAGGGCTCCCCAACCCCGCGCTGCCTGCTGGAAAACAAGGCGCAGTGTCCCCCCCCCCAAGTCCGGGGCTGCAGCGGAGGAGAAGGCGCGCGTGGCGGCCAAGCCCCCAGGGCTGGCGCACAAGGGGGGGGCCGGCCCCACGCATTTCCAGGGCGCCCCCCCGCGCACCCCAACGCCACTTCCCTCCTTCCCGCCCCCTCACCGGGGAGCTGGAGTTCCCCTAAGTTCCCGGCGCCCCCGAGCACGCGGGCTGCAGCGCCGACGGGGCGCCGCGCTCCCCAGCAGGCCACCCCGAGCGCCAACTCCGGAGTGCGGGGCCCCGCCAACTCCGCCGCGTGCGCCGCGCGGTCTTCTCTCGGCGCCCCGGAAGCGCGTCCCGCATCCCCCCCCGGCCCTCCGCGGGGACCCTCGGCCCCCACTCACCTCGCGGAGGTGGCAGCGGCGGCGCCCCGGCTGCGGGCGCGCTCGGGCCGCCCGGGCGCTCAGGCCAGCGGCGGTGCCGATCGGGCCGGGGGCGCGCAGCAGGCCCGGCCTCTGGCGGGGACGCGATCCTCCCGCCGCCGCCTCCTAGGGCGCCGGCCCCGGGCCCCCGGCCGGCAACTTGGCGCGCATCGCGGGGCGCGGGGCGCGGGGCGCACGGCTCGGGCGGGGCGCGGGCGGACGCGGGGCTCCGGTGCGGCCCGGCCTGCCCGCGGCTCCGCGCTCCCCGGCGGCGGCGGCGGCGGCGGCGGCGGCGGGAGGGGGGAGGAGGGGGCGGGGCGGGAGCCCGGGAGGCGGCGGCTCGGCCCGCGGGTCCCCGCCCGCACCGACGCTCCCCGGCCCGGCCCCCTCCGGCTCCTTAAAGGGCCCGCGCCGCCTCCCCCGGCCTGCGCGTACCCGCGCGCGCGCGCGCACAGACGGGCGCGACGCCGAGTTTGTTTTTGGCAGCTCCCAGAGGAGGAAGGGGGGGCAAAGCGCCTCCCCACCCTGCCCCCCGCCCCCGTCTCCGGCGGGGTCGGGGCCTCTTCCCCCTTCCCAGCCCCAGACACTTCCGTGGAATCGCGTTTCAGCTATTAAATCATAACTCTGGAGTGGCCGGTGGCTGGGGAGGGCCACACACAGGGCCTGTAGGGACACATACAGACGCGTAGGGACACGCACGGCGGAGCAGTCAGTGGGCTGTAGCAGACGGTGGGGTGCAGGACTGTCGCCGGCGGAACACGCGCACGCTGGGCCTCACCAGACAGGAGCTCGGCCCAGGTGAATGCGCTGCACGACTCCAACCGCCACGGACCTGAGCGGAGCCTGGGACAGAAGCTCAAACACGAGACCACACGCAGATAAACACCGAGCGGGACACACGCTGCAGCGTCAGTTTCGTCAGGGCAGAGATTTCTGACTTTCTGTTCACGGCCCCTGTCACAGTAGGAACTCTGTAATGTGTTGCTGAGTGAACTCCCACTTGGGGACATTCAGGGACACAGATGCACAGACAGTGCAGCGAGCCTGTGGCCCCCTCACAGGGACACGTACAGCAGCCTGCCCGCGGGAGCCACACGCCGGGCCTGCAGGAGCACGCGGTCACAGGCAAGCACACATGTGCTCGTCCCCCGTGCACACGCAGAGCTCTCTGCTGCACCCGGAACCTGGCCCTGCTGGCTGCCCCGACACCCCTGTGTCCTCGTCCACCCCGCACCCCCTCCAGGTTTGCCATCTCAAACCAGGGGAGACCCTTTTAAACAGCAGAGGGCATGGGAGCCCCCCCCCTTCTGCTTTCCCCTAAGATGTTGGAGAGTTTGAATTTTTTTTTTTTCAGTTCAACTTTCCTTTTTTGGAGTGACGTCTCAGCAGATTCAGTTCTGCCATCTGCCAACATCTGAGAACCCCCAGGGAGAGTGGGGACGGCTGCGGTGGGGAGGCAGGGAGGCAGCCCTGCGGTTTCCAGGGGCCCCACGCCTGCCGGGGTGCTGGGGTTGCCTGCCTCCCTGCAGCGAGGTCCCTCTCACCCCTCAGGATTTTCGTTTGTGGGGTTTTGGGGGAGGGGCGGTGCATATATGGCTGACAAAATCTGGAAAAAGGGAAGTGTGTGCACAGAGGGAGCAGTTTGGAACAGGAGGGGTCATAGGTCGGTGCCCCCTCCCTCCTCGGTCTGGCCTCACCCTCCGTAGTTCTGCCCAGCCAGACCTGCAGGAGGAAGGCCCCTGTTCCCGAGGGGCCTGGGGGAGGGAGGAGAAGAGCGCCCCTCAGTGGCTCCACCCCACCTGGCAGCCCTCCTAAGTCACCTGGGGACACTCAGGATTTGCATTGCAACGAGATCCAGCACTGGGAGTTGGCGCTGGAGGACCCCCATTTGGGGAGTCTTCGGGGCTTCCTGGTGCCTCCCAAGGGCTCCCCTCAGTCATTGGAGGGGGGCAGGAAGGCAGGAAGGCTGTCAGCTTTGTAATGTCCCCCTGGAAACTCCTCTCAGGGAGCCAAGTGTCCACTCAAGAGCCAATGTCCTCTGAGTGCTGGGAGTCCTGGCTCTGAAGGAATGACCCCTGCCAGTCCCCCAGCCCCCCACGGACTGCCCCCCCAGCCCCCCACGGACTGGCACTGCAGCTGCTACTCTGTTTCCCACTGGGCTCTGAGTGGCAGCCCCAGGGATGGATCCAGGGGCAACTGATTGGAACAGCAGCTTTGCAAAACTGCCAAAGAACACTCTGTCCCAAGCAGCCTCTGGGGGCCCCCCAAGCCCCCTGGTTTGTGGCTTAGCAATTGTACTAACTACGAGCTTCCCAGACCGCTCAATTGCCTTCCTGAGGGAAAGACTTTCCATACACCCATTTTACAGGAGGGGAGACTGAGGCTGAATTAGGGAAGTCACCCGAGGACATTGTGCAGCATATTGTAAGTGGCCCGGGCCAGACTGGAACCGGGTGGGCGCATGTCATATACACGCAGAAGGCTGCCCCAGTGGCACCAAATTCTACCCTTGGGCTTTGTCGCCACTGTCCGCCTTCCAACCATTCCATCCTTCCTTCCTAAATGCTGGCCAAGGCAGTCAGGCTTCTCCCTGCCGCAGGACCTTGGCACTTGCTCTTCCTGGGGCCTGAGACAGCAACCTTCTGTGTTCGGGCCCCGGCTTGGTGTCTCTCTCTTCAGGACTCTCTCACTGGTCCTCTCTCAAGAAGCACCCAAGGCGCTCGCTAGCTCAACACCCTATTCATTTTCCTCACCATTTAGCACCACCTGAAATTATCTTGGGCATTTATTTGTCACTTATATATTGTTTTTTGTCACCAGAACGTCGGCTCCATGAGAGCAGAGACTCATCTGTCTAGCTCACAGCTGCATCCTCAGCACATAGTAGGCACTCAGTTCAAATGTGCCGAGCGCGAACGAACAAAGGAATGAACGCGAGCCGCACACGGGGAAGGGGCCGCTGGTGGTTCAGCGTCTGCTCTGAAAAACTCAGACACCAGCGGGACGGCCATCGCATCCTGCCCGCAGCACCCGCTCCTCCAGCACATTCCGGGCTCAAGCCTTCACCTGTCGGTTGGTCCCAACCTCTGGGTAGGTGGGGGCTCCTCAGACCCCAGCCTGATACCCAACGGAGTTCTGATGCACACCCATGATGTCAGATCAGACTTCCAGCCACTCCAGGGGGCTGCCCCCCAAAATGCCCCCCTGGGCATGCCTGGAGAAGCCAGGCATTTCCAGGGCCAGAACTCAGAACTCACACCAGGAACATCGTGCCCGGAGAGGCCTCGAACTTTGCCACCCCAAGAGCCCTGGCCGTGGGGGCACATGCAAGGGGCCCGTGTCCCACCCAGTGATACCCCAAAAGACACCCAAATGAGCATCCCTGGGGCCAAGTCTGGCGTGTGCAGTGTCAGTGCAGAAAATTCTGACATATAATTTTCATGCTTTTGACGTGCTTTAACACAGAAGTTGCAAACTCCAAAGGCCACAGGGCCAGGCAGGGCCAGCCAGCCATGCAGGAGGACAGATGAGTAACTGAGCTGGGTGGGGTCTGCGGCACGCCCACTCGCCTGCCCCAAGGCGTTCCAGCCACCCCTCTTTAAGACAGGAGAGCATCCAAATGAAATACCAAAGGCCTCCAGGCGAGGAGGGTGGGCAGTCAGCTGGGGCCACCTGTTTGTGACCCCTGAGTCCCCAGGCCAGTTTTGGCAGGGACAGGAAGTCAGAATCTTCCCTGGTGGAAAAGGGATCCTCTTCCAAACCTGTAGGCGGGAGGGAAAGTCTGGTTTCCACGAACACATCACAGTTCTATCCATTCAATACGCAGTTATTATATTAAGCACCTACTGTGTACCGGGCACTGTGGGACCAAGCAGTGAAGGAAAACACCCTTAGTGGCAGAGGGGAGGTGACACTTGACATGGGAAGTCATCGTGAACTCCAAGTGCCAAGCAAGGACACTCCCTGTACTTAAAGAAGTAGGCCCCGAAGCCAGGCCTATAAAGGGTAAGAAAAACACTCTGGCATTCAAAGCCAAGTTCAATTTCAGGACACAGGGGATTTGCAGGGGACAGAATCCCCCCAGGCCCTGTCCTTTCTGCCACAGAGGAGTCCAGGGGGGCCCCTCCGATGTCACAGTCCTGCAAAAGTGCCATGGAGAATGTCACTCAAGGCCCCAGCCTCCCCCAACCCTTGCTGCAAGAAACTGCAGCGTCACCCCGGCTTCCACTAACGTCTGTGCCTTTGTTGGAGACACTGTTTGCATTTCAGAAAGAACCAAGCAGGGAACAGGATCAAGCCCCTCTGTGATAGGCCCGATGCTGATTTCGGAAGATCAACAACTCACTTTCTCCCGGGCAGCATTTCTGGGGTGTTGTCCTGCCGGGCCAATGGGGCCGGAGCACAGAAGTGCCCCCTCAAAGGGGTGACACCTAGCCAGGACAGTCCCTGCAGCCCAGCTCTCCTGAATGGACAACAGTGGGCGACAGGGGCCTGCTGACCTCCAGAGGAGCAGTCTGCAGCTGCCAGCAGGTGAAACCGGGCCGTGCCTTCCTACGGGGGCAGCTTGCCCAGGTACATTGTTTAGCTCAGAAGCAGGGACAGGGCCAGGTGTGTCATGAGGTACTTGCTGTGCAAAAACAACAGCAGGGAGGAGTAAATGTGCTTATTCATGCTTGTCTGTGCAGGGAGACTTCTGGAAGGAGATTCATTCAGGAGTGCCCACTGTACCCGAGGCACCGTGCCAGGTGGAGGAGATACAGCAGTGAGGGAGACAGGTGAAGTCTCTGCCCTCATGGAGTGACATTCTAAAGATGCATAATTAAAACAAAATAAATATTAATATATCAGTCACCGGACTAAAAGGCGGTAAGTGCTCTGAGAAAAATAAACCAGCAAAGGAAGACGGTGGTCACAGGGGCGGGAAGGGAAGGAGCCACTCAGCATCGGGGCAAAAGCAGAACACACAGAGGGAACAGCCCGTGCAAAGGCCCTGGGGTGGGGACGTGCCTGGCTTATTCCAGGAACGACAGAGGCCACTGTGAGGGGACTGGATGGAGTGGGCAGGAGGGGGCACATGGCTGGGGCTGGAGAGGACACGTGACAAATTGATAGCAGAGGCTGCCTCTGGGGTGGGGGAGGTGGCTGTGACAAGGTGGGGGAGGGTGGTGCCCTGGGAAATGGGGGTTGAGGTAGAGGGTGACTTGTTTTGACCATGTCCCGTGTGAAATGTTTAAAGATGGAAAATTCTTTCTTTCTTCTTCGTTTTTTTTAAGCGTGGACATCTGGTTTTGGACGTCCCTGCGAGCATTTCTGGAGTCTTTCGAGACTCAAGGAGGTCTCCTTTCCGGCATTCTCTGAGCCTCCCTGAGAATGTCAGGAATTAGCCCCTGGGTGGCCTGACCTCCCGCCTGGGCCTGGGAAGCCAACAAAAGCCCCCGCCTTCCCAGGGCTGTGCGCTGCAGGCAGACACAGATGGCAGGGCGTCCACACTGCGTCATCCCTGGTTACCGCTCCGGTTCCCAAAGCAGCCCTGGCCCGAACCGCCCTGCGTGCGCGGCCGCTCAGGCCCGGTCAAGGTGAGAGCACGAGCCAGAGGCCTGTGTGCACCGGACGAGACCTGCAGACTCGGAGCTGAGAGTGCGTGTCCCTCCTGGGTCCCCTCCGGCTTCGGCCCGACAGAACCAGTAAGACTGTAATTCTCATTTTTAAAATATTAATGCAGGCCGGGCGCGGTGGCTCCCGCCTGTAATCCCAGCACTCTGGGAGGCCGAGGCTGGAGGATCACTTGAGGACAGGGGTTCAAGACCAGCCTGAGCAAGAGCAAGACCCTGTCTCTACAAAAAGTTTTTAAAAAATCAGCCAAGTGTGGGGTTGTACACGCATGTTTCAGAATCGTTACCCCTTGAGCGGATGCGGCGGGTGGCATGGAGGGTGGGCAGCAGGGAGCCCCGGGGGGTGGGCGGCAGGGAGCCCCTGGGGGAGGGGGGGCAGGGAGCCCGGGTTGGTGGGGGGCGCGGCTGCAGAGACCTGATGAGCGCAGGGCAGGGCCCGTGCAGCTGAAGCGGCTCCTGAGGTGCGAGGTGGGAGACCCGCCCCCAGGCATGGGGAGGGCCCGCAGGCGCCGGGCACGGAGACAAGTCCGGGCCATGAAAAGGGAGTGGAGCCCTCTGTGTCTGTAAAACAGTTTGCCTTGGCAGCAGCGTGGAAGGAAAGTTCCGATCTGTGTCCCCCATGGTCCCTCTGATGCTCTTCGTGGGAAGCCATCCCTGGAGCGGGGCGCCCAGCCCGCTCTCAGGCCCGAGCCAAGCCTGCGAGGTGCACGGTGCAGGTGGGGTGGGCCCGGGAGGGTCCAGATCAGCCCCTCCCATTATCTTTCTTAACCTCCCCGGACCCCCATTTCCTCTTCTGCAAGATGAGTGTCCTCCAAGCCCTTCCTCGTGGGTGGCCCTGAGAATTAAACGAGATACCAGGTGAAAAGCCTTCAGCACCACGATGGGGCCACATAAGCCTCAGCCGGAGTGGGAGGCGTGGGTGTGGGCTGGAGCAATCAGGGCTGACTTCCTGGCAGAGGCAGGGCTGGTACCGAGATTGGCTGGCTGGGCTCCTACAACCTGCCGAATTCATGCTTGAACTTCCGGAATCCCTGCAAGAGAGCTTGGAGGCAAACACCTTTATCAACCCCACCGCACCAGACTCCTGTAGCCTCGCAAACGCGGTGCCTTAAAACGGCGTGAACGTATCATCTTACGGCTCCGGAGGCCGGAAGTCTGGAACGGGGCTTGTGGGGCTGTGTCCAAGGTGTTGCAGGGCTGCGTTCCTTCCGGGGGCTCCTGAGGGAGAATCTGTTTCCTTGCCTCTTCCAGCTGCTAGAGCCTGGTGGCTTTGTGTCATCCCAGTCTCTGCTTCCATCGCCTGTCTGACTCTGACCTTCTGGTCCCTTTTGTAAGGATGCCTGTGATGACATCAGGCGCACCTGGATAATCCAGGATCATCTCCCATCTCGAGATCCTTCACTTAATCACCTCTGCAAAGCCTCTTCGCCGTGGAAGGTCACATAGTCACAGATTCCAGGGACTAGGACGTGGACATTTTGGGGGGCTGTTTATTCAGCCTACCGGATTCATCTTATTCATAAGGAAACTGAGATGAGGCTGGGCGCGGTGGCTCACGCCTGTAATCCCAGCGCTCTGGGAGGCCGAGGCGGGTGGATCGTTCCCAGGTGACACTGAGCTTGAATAAGCCCTTCTCCTGGGAGACCCATGGGTAGGGCAGGTCTCTCTTCTTCCCTGGATTCAGTATCTGGAGGTGGCGCCTGGAACTCCTCCTCCCTCTGGTCCCCAGCCTGCCGGTGGCATCAACACCTGCACAGTCAGGAGTTCGAGACCAGCCTGAGCAAGAGCAAGACCCCGTCTCTACTAAAAATAGAAAAATTAGCTGGGCATGGTGTCTGTAGTCCCAGCTCCACGGGAGGCTGAGGCAGGAGGATCGCTTGAGCCCAGGAGTTTGAGGCTGCAATGAGCTATGGTGATGCCACGGCACTCTACCCAGGATGACAGAGTGAGATTCTTGTCAGAAAGAAAGAAGAAACAGAATAAAAGAAAGAGAGAGAGAAAGAGAGGGGGGAAAGGGGGGGAGGGAGGGAGGAGGGAAGAAGGAAGGAAGGAGGCTTCTCTTGGAGAAATCGGGATCTGGCCACGTGGGGCCTGTGGAAGGATCACAGAACTTGTGGCCGCAACACCCTTCCCAGCTGGCCGCCTGCCCTGCACTGTCGCTGGAAGCCCACACCGTGGAGGCGGAGCTGGCCTGGTCTAAGGGCCCTGGGGTTTCTGAGGGTGGAGAAAGTGCGGGCGGGGCCAGAGCAGGAGGGAACCTTGCTCTCTGCCCCTCCTGGCTGTGGCCTGGCCCTGCCCTACGAGGTAAGGGAGACCCCCCCCCACACACACACTGCGCCCCCACCTCTGCTGTCCTCCCCTCCCAAGCCTGGGCCTCAGGGACTGAGCCGTCTCCCTTCCTCTCTCTGCAGGGCCCGGTTTCCTCCTTTTGTCCTTTCAGACGTCGGACGTCGCAGGAGGCAGAAGATGGAGTGTAGAAGGTGCCAGAGGACAGACGGAGCCAAGCGGGTTTCCCTTGGGGACAGGGGAAAGAGACTGCCCAGAAGCCGGGGGGGGGGGGGGTCTGGAAGCTGCAAGGGGCCCTGCCCTGGGGAGCAGCTGCAGGGGCCTAGGGAGGGCTTCGTGGAGGAAGCAACCAGCACAGGCCACCTCCAGCTGGGTTTGTAGGATGTCAGGGCCTCCTGTTCCTAAGAGGAGGTTGTGGACAAAGGAAAAGGGACCCAGGGAGGGAGACAATGTCACCTGGGAAGGATCTACTCCAGTGGGTGGCCTTTTGCCTGGGTGACCTCCCCCTGCAGCCCGGCTCACCCCCGACCTGGTTCCATTTGCTAGCTTTCTCTCTGCCAGAGGCTGGGCGCTCCCTCTTGCCTGGAATCCCTTGAGATTTCTGACTGTGCCTGGCTTGGACGGGGGCATCATGGGAAAGGTGGTGGGTGACCCCAAGGTTCAGGTGCCCTTCCTGCCTCCTCTCTGTGCACACGCTCTCCCTCCCTGGCCTCACGTGTCCCGAAGCTTCTGTCTTGTGGTCACGGGGCCAGATGACTTCAAGAGCTCTATTCTGGCCTGGACCCCTCCTGGAAACTCCAGACTCCAGTCTCCAACAACTGAAAGGGCCACTCGACTTGGATGTCCAACGAGTGACATGAACTGGCTGTGAGCAAAGCAACCTCTGCCCCCACCCACAGCCTGCCCGGACCCAGGCGAGGGCGGCTCTGTGCTTCCTGACACTCAGGCCCAAGCCCGGAGTTGGTAGGTCTGGGTGCAGGGCCTGAAGGTCACTGCAGGGATGACATGGGCCAGCGGTGGGGCCCAAGAGAGGCCAGAGGTGTCCAGGCCACTGTCCCACCACCAGGACTCGGGGAGAAGGCAGGGTGGTATGTCCTGCCCCGGGCCCGGCCCCCTCGGGAAGTTCCCTCTAAATTGTCTTTTCACTTTCTTGGTAATGCTCTTCGATGCACAAAAGTTTTTCATTTTGGTGAAGTTCACTTTCTCTATTTTTCTGTAGGTTATCTCCATACGGTTGATGCTGTTGATGCTGTTTCAGAAATGAGGAAACTGAGGCTCAGAGAGGCCCGGGGGCTGGCGGGGTTAGAACCCACAGTTGTCTCTCCAACCCAGGACAGCAGGTGCCTCAGTGAAGGTGCTTTGGGCCGTAGGTGACAGGAAAACCCCAGCTTGCATGGCTTTGGCAACAAGACACGTGGCTCCCCACACCAGGAAGGGCAGGGGAGGGGTGTGCTTCCGGCTGGTGATTCCGCGGCTCAGCCATGTCACCAAGAACACCCGGGTTCTTGCCACCTCTTTGATCTGCCATCCTCAGTGCTGACTGTGCAGGTGTTGATGCCACCTGCAGGCTGGGGACCAGAGGGAGGAGGGGTTCCAGCCGTCACCTCCAGACGCTGAATCCAGGGAAGAAGACACACCTGCCCGACTCACGGGTCTCCCCGGAGAAGGGCTTATTCGGAAGTCCTGCGCCTGAAGACCCTCCCCCCCCATCTTATTGGCCAGAATTGAGTCACATGTCTAGTCCTGAACCAATCCCAGGCCGAGGGGATTGCATCACCCCCCCCCCCCGCAGACCAATCAGGGCCTTCCCTGGAGTAGGGGGCGGGCTCAGCTGGGGTTCCCCGCTGGGTGAGGGAGGTGGAACCCCACGAAAACTGGGGTCTCTCGTGCTGGGTGAGAGTCGTTCTGGAAGCGTGACGTCCACACCGCTGATGACGCCTGAGCTGAACTTTCTAATAGGCTTTAGATGAATCTTTTTAAGTTATTAGTTTTTATCACAGCTATTATAACCTTTTGTTTGTAGCAGGTGGAACAGATTTTTCCTTTATGATAGCTATATAATTTCCTTTAAAAATAAGTTTAGGCCAAAAAAAGATAAATTCTCATTCACTCACTCACTCGGGAGTGCAAAACAGTCCAACCACTTTGGAAAACTGTATCCACTACGCCGGCACCTGTGGCCACCTGTGACCCAGCAGTGTCAGCCGCAGGGATGTGTCCTTCAGACGTGTGTCTGTGTGTCCACAAAAACACATGGACAAGGATGACCATTAAAAACTCCCCAGATGCCTGTCAACACATTAATAGATGGATGAATAAATTGTGGCATATTTACACCCTGGGATCCTATTCAGCAGTGAAAAACCACAATTGCACATAACAACATGGATGAAACCAGCCTCGAAAGAGTCCAGACTGTGAGAGTCTATTGATTTAAAGTCCCAAATCAGGCCGGGCGCAGTGGCTCACGCCTGTAGTCCCAGCACTCTGGGAGGCCGAGGCGGGAGGATCACTTGAGGTCAGGAGTTTGAGACCAGCCTGAGCAAGAGTGAGACCTTGTCTCTACTAAAAATAGAAAAGTGAGCCGGGCATGGTGGCATGAGCCTGTAGTCCCAGCTACTTGGGAGGCTGAGGCAGGAGGATCGCTTGAGCCCAGGAATTGGAGGTTGCAGTGAACTAGGTCTGACGCCACGGCACTCTAGCCCAGGTGACAGAGCAAGACTCCATCTCAAAAATAATAATAATAATAGTAAAATAAAGCCCCAAATCAGGCAAAACTAATCTGCAGTTGGAAATCAAGACAGCGCTGACCCTTACCGGGTGTCTGAAAAGGGGTCTGGCTGGGGGAGTCTTCAGGGGCGGGGCTGGGCGGGAATGTTGTGTTTCCCGAAGTGAGTGCTGGTTTGTTTTGTGAAAATTCTTTAAGCTGTACACTTAAAACCTGTGTACTTTTTTGTATGCGTAATGTAGTTTAATGAGAAGTTTCCAAAAGAGAGGCAATTTAAAGAAAAATATCCGCCAAACAATGGAAGTGGCAGAGCACGGGCGTGTGACTCTGCGAAGGTGTTTCGGGAAGTCTGGGAATCTGCCTTATCCTGTCACTATCACCAGGCCTATTTCTGGTGGTTGGAGTCGAATGAACAGCAAACACCTGTTGTTGATAACGCAGGCTAGGCTAGGAAGAGGCTCGGAACAGACGCTGCAGAGAGAGCGCTGTTTGCTTAGAGAGGATTTCACTTAGCGCCCAATGGAAATAAATCTGTCTTCGGTTGCGGGGTGGCCTCCTGCTGTGCCTGTCTTTGCAACAGCCTGGAGAAGGCCCCGCCCAGCCTCAGCAAATAGGAGCTGTGTGTCTGTCCTTCCAACCTCCACTCCCAGGGCAGGCATTGCTGATCGATCCCAGCACTCTTGTCCATTGATTTCAGATAAAGCCTTTAATTCTTTGCAACATAGTGTCAAAGGCAGTTGCTGGCAACCGTTGCAGCTGATGCCTAGATGACACTTACTTGAGGTTCCAGACCTCGATGTCTGCCCCTGCCTTAACTGGGAGGGGATGAAGCCGGGGGTCCCAGCTCCACCAAAGACACCCCATGCCCAGCAGAGAAGAGGTAGGTAGCCAGCTTCCATCTGGGCCTGCAGCTCACACCATGCGCTTCTTGGGTACCCTCTCTCTGATCTTGGTCCCACCTGCCCAGCCCGCAGCTGCCTTCTCTGAACCCCACCTCTTCCTCTCCTCCACCTCCCAGACTCCCAGCAATAACAAAGTCTCAGGAACACAGCTCTGACTTCAGACAGAAAGGCCTTGCCACGATCCACCTGCGTGACTCAGGTGTGACACGGTGTACAAACACATCCCGAGAAAGCACCATCCTGTTTTCACGGGTCAGAGTACTATCCAGGAGTTAACTCATTTATTTCTGTACTAGGGAGGCATGTGGCACAGGGTGATCATTGCAGATGCACCTTGACTTCGGGACGCCATTTAGTACTCTTGCTCATAGGCGACATTTGCATAACTAATCATAATTTGATTAGACTGTGTTTTTGCCTAACCAATATCCATTCCTTCTTTTCCCAATAATAGCATCTCAATTTTGCTTTAAGGGAATTTTTCTCTCCCACTCACTAAATGAAATAATCCCTAATGTGATTTGTAAGGAGGATACAGCCCGACCCAGGCAGAGTCATGGTAATTGGTCCAAGAGTGGGCGTGAGACCCAGTTGAGCCAATCAGAGCTGGCCCAGAAAACTGGAGCTGTCAGTCAAAAGGTGACTTTCTGCTCAGATTACCAAGGTGATAGGAGGTAATCTGAGAGCTGTTGGCACCATCTTTCTTCTACTTAGGAAATCCAGCCTTAGAGTGAAAGCAACACAAGGGGAAGCAGATCCAACATCCAGCAGGCTGCAGATTCCCAGTGATAGCATTTAAGCACCTGGATTCAGCCATGCCTGAAGCCATAAGCCTCCAGACACTTCTTTACTTAAGACTTGGGGTTGGATCTCTTTCCCTTGCAACCAAGATTCTTAACTAGTACAAATTACTAAGATAAGTCTGAGCAGCTTACAAATGGACAATTATTAGGAAAAATTACCTAAAAACATGTGGGATAGGAATAATATTGCCAGATAATGCAGATGCAAAAATCACAAGACAAATGATCCAGGAATTGATAATGATTCCCGCTGTAAAGATGATGAGACCACGGTTCTACACATCCTTCAGAGGGCAGGGTCCTGGGTGGCCATCTGGTCTACCAGGGTGGTCTCCCCACAAAAGCAGGAAATTGACATCAGTCGACAGGAGGCGGTTTAGTGAACCTGTGTTAGCTTCTCGTGATTATCATATATTCTTCTGAACAGCCACAAGCCATCTGTGCGATGCTCTATTCCAGAATTCTGCTAAGAACTCTTGCTGTCAGACATACCCCATCTGGGCTTCCCAGAATCCATATTATTTTCCCTTTTGGAAAACTGGAGCCCTCACCCATCTTCTGGCTTTACTTACTTTCCAGAAATTTCTCCTGGGTCCCCTTTTACTGTCTCCCGCCCAACCGTGAATTCAATTCTCTCTTTAGAACATACCTTCCTCCCCTGGCATTTGAAAGAACATTTGTCCTCAGTGGCAAGGGCAGGGCTTCAGGAAAGATAAGTGATTCTGCATTTTTCCTGTTGTCCGGCCACATGACCCGTCTGCCCACGAAGGGGATCTGTCTTTGACATCTCGTTATTTCCCCTGAATTTCTCACATTATCCTTTTAAAATTCACCCGGGGAGCTGATTGCTTTTTTAAAGTAGCACACGCATAGGATAAAATAAGCTCCAACAGACCCAAACAAGATACAAGAAACAAAATCCCCCTGTCTGACTCCCAGTCACTGGTTTCCATCCCCAGAGACAGCCACGGGTACCAACTTTCCCTTCCAGAGATCTGTTGTGCACCTAACAGGATACATGGAGACCTAATGTGTACACGTATGTGTGTATGCATCCTCCCTGTCTTTTGTATGTTTGTGTGATATACGAATAACACACGTAACATAAAATTTACCATTAGTGACATTTAGTACATGTGCAACCATCACCACTAGCCAGCTCCAGAACATTCTCATCACCCCAAAAGGAAAACTGTACCCATCTAGCGTCATTCCACATCTCCTCCTACCCCCTTCCGGCCCCTGGCAACCACCGGTCTACTCTCTGTTTCTATGGATTTGTCTATACTGCATATTTCATATAAATGGAATCATACAACATTTGCCCTTTTGTGCTGGCTTCATTCATTTAGCATAACATTCTCAGGATCCACCCATGTTGCAGCACGTGTCAGTACTTCACTCGTTTTTATGGCCACAAAATATCCCACAGTATGGATAGACCACACTTTGTTGACCTATCACCCATGGATGGACATTTGGGTTGTCTTTACCTTTTGGCTGTCGCAAATAGTGTTGCTGCGGACACTTGTGTACAACTATTAACAAATAGTGCTTGTTTCCAGTTATTTTGGGTGTGCCCCTAGGAGGGGAGTTGTGAGGTCACCGGGTTATTCTCCTGCTACCACTTCGAGGAACCACCCTCCTGTTTTCCACAGTAACTGCACCATTTGTGTTCCCACCAGCAATGCACGAGGGTTCCAATTTCTCCACATCCTCGCCAATCCTAGTCATTTTCTGTTTTTTTAAAGTATTATTATAATACAACCATCCTAATGAGTGTGAAGTGGTATGGCATTATGGTTTGATTTGCATGTTCCTGATAACTAAGGATACCCACCTTTTTTTTTTTTTTTTTTTTGAGACAGAGTCTCACTTTGTTGCCCAGGCTAGAGTGAATGCTGTGGTGTTAGCCTAGCTCACAGCAACCTCAAACTCCTGGGCTTAAGCGATCCTCCTGCCTGAGCCTCCCGAGTAGCTGGGACGATAGGCATGCGCCACCATGCCTGGCTAATTTTTTCTATATATATTTTTAGTTGTCCAGATAATTTTTATTTCTATTTTTAGTAGAGACAAGGTCTCGCTCAGGCTGGTATCGAACTCCTGACCTCAAGCGATCCACCTACCTCGGCCTCCCAGAGGGCTAGGATTACAGGCATGAGCCACCACGCCCGGCCTAGGATACCCACCTTTTGACACAAACATAGTCTACAGTACGCACGATATAATATTGCAAGAATTATTTTGCAATTAGTGTTTCCCATCTGTTATTTCGGTTTTTTTTTACTTCTTTTTTTATTTTGAGACACAGTCTCACTGTTGCCCATGTTCAAGTGCCGTGGCGTCAGCCTAGCTCACAGCAACCTCAAACTCCTGGGCTCAAGCGATCCTCCTGCCTCAGCCTCCCCAGTAGCTGGGACTACAGGCATGCACCATCATGCCCAGCTAGTTTTTTCTATATATATTTTTTTAGTTGTCTGGCTAGTTTCTTTCTATTTTTAGTAGAGACATGGTCTCGCTCTTGCTCAGGCTGGTCTCGAACTCCTGACCTCGAGCGATCCTCCCACCTCGGCCTCCCAGAGTGCTAGGATTACAGGCATGAGCCACTGCGCCCGGCCTGTTATTACGTTTTTGCAGCAAGCCACATTGATAAGCAGGGCTTGAGTCCATTCATTGCGACTGCCGTATCGTATTCCGTCAGCTGGACAAGCCACAATTCATTTATTCAGCCACCTATTGATGGACATGTGGATTGTGTTCAATTTTTCCTGATTACAAACTAGGCTACGATGAAAAGCCCTGTGCATGCCTCTTTAGGCACTTGCTGGAGAATTCTCTTGAACTCAATGCCCCCTTTCATAACAAGTATTGTAAAAGCCTCCTCTGCTATCCTGAAATGTGATTCATGACTGGTAGCACCTACCTATGCATGGTACTGCCAGAAAATACACACGCGCGCGCACACACACACTGAAATCTGAAATGTTAAGGAAAGTAATTCGTAACAAAATACTATGTATTTCCGTAAGTATATGCTCAAATGCAACTATTCTGGACAACATAAGGCATCGGATGTTTGCAGCTCTGAGCAGAATCACTGGGAAATACCACAGGTAATGTGCAGACTAGTTCAGGTGACCGTTTGGGGAACTCAATGCCACGAGTGGTAGGTGATCGGCAGTATGATTTGCCAAAACGGTGCCCCACTCCTGGCACAGCTCTGAATGAAACTGAGTACACCCTTCCCTGATTTACACATTCGTTCTGCTCCTGGAAAACAGAGTGCCCGTCAAACACCTTGTCAAGAAATACTTTCAGTTTATTTACACGAGTCAGATTCCAGATCCGACGTATTCCAAACAGGGTCTTCCCCATGACGAGCGGAGGTTTGGAAAATTGCATAAGCGGCTGGACCATTATTCCTTTTAGGGGAGGTTTAGCAGCCCAGCCCCCATCCACCAAAGGCCCTCAGCGCGCTCCCCAGTTGTGGCAAAAACCAGAAGCATCTCACGGATTCACAAAACGCCCCTGTGGGGGATCTCGCGCTGCACGGCCTGCAATCGCTGATGGTGGTTCCCGTGGTCATTAAATAATCCTGAATACGGGATCACAGGGCAGAGTTGGAGAGCTGCTCCTGCGGGCTGCAAATCCAGGGTCTGGGGCTATTTCCCCAGAGCCCGGTGGAGAGGACAGTGTGGATGACAGTGGCCAGAAAGGCCGGTTTTGCCTTCCTCTGGAGAAACCACCGACCCCTGCCAAGGCCAGCCAGACCCTCGGGGCTGGGGAGCCGGACACCGTCTTATAGGACGGGGACATTGTTCAAGGCACTTTGGATTGAGGACTGTCCTGTAGAGCATGAATGAGTGAGTAGTGGACGGGCATTTTAGGAGTATTTTTTCAAAAAATTGGGGTCTAGCTTATGTATTAAAATTAACCTCGTGGGTCACAGCCTGGCAAGATATTAGAATCACCTGCGAGTTTTTAGTCTTTGTTTTTATTTTATTATTTATTTTGAGACAGACTCTCGCTCTGTTGCCCGGGCTAGAGTCCCACGGCGTCAGCCTAGCTCACAGCAACCTCAAACTCCCGGGCTCAAGCGATCCTCCTGCCTCAGCCTCCCGGGTAGCTGGGACTACAGGCGTGAGCCACCATGCCTGGCTAATTTTTTCTGTTTTTAGTACAGACAGGGTCTCACTCTTGTTCAAGCTGGTTTCGAACTCCTGAGCCCAAGTGGTCCTCCCGCCTCAGCCTCCCAGAGTGCTGGGATTACAAGGCATGAGCCACCGCACCCGGCCAACCTGGGAGTTTTTAGAACTATAAATACCTCCCCTTCCCCACCCCAGGATTTTGATCCTGCAGGTTCAGGGGTGGAAGCCAGAAACACACACGTATGTTACAAACCTTCCCCAGGTGAGGCTAAATATTAACACAGCCAGGTGAGAACCACAGCCTCATCCTGCAACCACCTCACACTACGCCTCCCGGGTTCCTATGAGTCACATCTCCGAACTGTTTATACCGAGAACGCGCCAAGAAGTGTAATCAGATTTCGCTATTATCCCGAGGGTAGGACTTTGCACTGGCGGGTATCGGATGTCACTCTAAACAACCCTTGGAAAGATCACTTTAGAAAGGAACACGGGCTGTGGTCCTTGCTGGGGTTCATCAATAATATACCCCCGAAAAACAATGCGACAGCTCAGGTCCTAATTTATGCAAAAGGATATTTGTGGCCCGGGATAAAATTTCCAGCGGCTACGTCATAGGCAGATTCACGAAATGCCGTGTCTCGAGCATTCTAGGCACGAGGGAGCAGATGGGATCAGCCGCTGCTGTTTGATGACTCAGAAACACGATGTCAGAGACACGGGTGGAGGGTTTGGAGAGCATGATTTTATGAATGCAAGCATGGAACAAAAAGAAACGTATCTTTTTGCACTGTGTGATTTAGATAGCGTGCGACTTTGAAAAGGCATACAGAAGCACTGTGACTCTACAATCTAAATGTGCAGGGGCATATTCGACTATGTACATCCACCAAAGTTTTATATATGTGTTTACCGAAAGCACTGAGGGAGCTGCCTTCCCGCTGGTAAAACGCAGGAGCCTGACATTTGGGCACACGTTACATTTTTCTTGCAGCACAACAGTAAACAAGACAGATGAGGTCTCTGCCTCCAGCAAGCCGTCATTAGAGGGAGACAGACAATAAACAAATAAATATAGTGTGATGATGCGGGCCACCAGGAAAGATAACATGTGAGGAAGAGGAGGGAGGAGTGCCAGGGAGGATGCTGCAGCATTTTGACAGAGACCAGAATAAGGAGGGGAGTCGACCTTGTGGGTGTCTTGGGGGAGAGAAGTCCCCGCAGCTGGAACTGCACGTGCAAAGGCCCTGAGGCAGGAACACGTTTGCAGTGCAAGGAGGCCCGTGTGGCCAGAGCTCAGTGGGAGAGGGGGAATGGGGACCCGGTAGACCATGGAGGGAGGTGGGTTTTATTTATTCGCATGGATTTGGAGTGACTCCTTTTGGGCTGGGTAGGAGGGAACTGCTCACCATTCTACATCTAGGACCTCGTCCACAGCTGGGTCCTCCATGCCCCGCCAGCACACGCAGGGCTTCGGGATGGAAGAATTAACACTTCCTGCTTCCCCCTCTGCCTCCTTCCCTCCTTGGCTTCATCAATGAGCAGCCAAGGGCAGGGAGGGGCGGCAGCAAGCCCCAGAGAGTAAGTGACGAAGCACCTGCCCAGTGCCCTCTGCACAATGCAGCTCAATTCTGGGAATGAGCACTTATTCAGCACCTCTTGGATGCAAGGCCCTGACCTCAGCTTGGCACCACACACAGCCAGGCACTCAACAACACTACCTGTTGACGCCAAAGTGAAGGAACCGCCTCCCACTACCCCCCGCAATGCCACACGGAGGGGCCACACTCATTAGCCGTGCTTGGTTTAATGCTCTCCTGTCATCATCTTGAAATTCTTTATCATTTTTGAAAACGGAACTCTGTGTTTCCATTTTGCACTGGGCACTGCAGATTATGTAGGGGCCTGCAAGGGGACCCCATTCTAGAAGCATGCACAGGGCCCTGGCTCAAGCCCCAGGTGCTGTGGCCTGCAGATCCCCCCATCTCTGGGCCAGAGCCCCTGGAAACACTCCGGCACCCCGTGCAGTCTGCGGAAGAACCTCTGCAGACAGCAGAGCCTGAAGCAGACAGCCATGAGGAGATGTCTGGTTTTGATTAAGTGTCCAGAGTCACTCATTAACTTGCTCCACAGACAGTCTCAGAAGCCGTCCTGCTGTAAATCCCTCCCACAACAGCAGACCCGGCCCCTCCCTGCCACCTGCAGCTCCTGCTGGAAGCCAGGAGCCCCTGGTTTGGGGGCTGTGGACCCAGAGGCAGGGGGATGGCAGAGCCACCCAGCCCAGGGCACCTGGGTCCTCCAACGCGTGTACCTCCCGTCTCCCCTCCAGCGAGGGCTTTCCCTCCTGCTCCCTCCTCTCCTGACTGGGGCCAGGGGCTGGCGTCTACCTGGCTCGATTTAAAAGGATCTAAGAGAGGCTCCTGCCCTCAGCGCTGCTCCCTACCTTGGCTTGTGTCGAAAGTCTGCCATCAAAGCCAGTCCTTTTACTCTCCGTTGGGTGAAATCTACACCTTGAACTGTGCAGTGTCTGCAATGATTTATTTATGAGTCCATTTCCTTTCCAAGCCAGAGCTCTTGAAGCAATGCCCATGCCCCATGTGTTCATTCTGCAAGAAATCCGTTCCTGGTGCCCCCTGTGTGTCTGGCATTGGCTGGTGTGGGGACGCTAGTAGTCTTTGGGACCCTAACACTGGGCAAAGGGCCTCCCCTGGTTGGGGCCCTCTAAGTATTTGCTGAATCAATGAATAAATGAATGAATGAAGATTATAGCTCACATTTAATGGTACACCATTGTAATTGATTTATGTGTATTTTCTTATTTAACTCTCACGACAACCTTGAGCTGGGTGTTGTTTTTATCCCCATTTTACAGAGGAGGAGACTGAGGCGTTCGGTCAAGACACTTCACTTAGAGGGCTCAGGACAGGCTTGCATGTAGACACGTGCACGCATACACAGGCGTCTCTGCAAGCCAGACACCAGCAGATTCACAGGCAGGCAGCGCTCAGAGCCAAATTAGTAAAATATCTTGAAATGGTGTTTATTTCCCCTCGAGTTCTAATGACTGTTTATTCTCATAAACATCTAATTTGTGGGCTCAGCCTCCCAGTTAGAGTGCGGTGCCAAGTGGCTCGATGTTTGCTCTTGGTGGGATCTCACCCCCCCCTCCTTGCTTTTTCATAAAACAAGACTCCTCCGAGGCTGCGTATCCTGCCGGCATCGCACCGGTGGGACAGGCTGTCCTCTGCGGCCCCGAGGCCTGGCCCGGCCGGCAAGGCAGACCCGCGGGGAGAGAGGGCTGCCTGCAAAGATGGCCGCCAGCAACCCTCCCTCCCGGCACGGGCCCGTAGTCCCTCCCACTGGGGCGGAGCCTGTAGCCCCGCCCACCAGGGGGCGGAGCCCGTAGTCCCTCCCACCGGGGCGGAGCCTGTAGCCCCGCCCATCAGGGGGCGGAGCCTGTAGCCCCTCCCGGGCGGAGCATATGTCTCCGCCCCTTGAAAGTGGGTGGGCCTGTGGATGCTTGGACCAATAGGATGCCGTAGAGGTGAGTCCCTGGGTCTTAAGAGGCCTGGCATCTCCTACTTTTCTCTCTCTCGGGATCCAGCTGCCCACAAAGTAGCTCAGGCCAGATTCGCACAGAGCAGGGACCACAAGCCAGTGAAGCCTGGGGAGACGAGAGACTGCAAGGGGACAGAGGGGGCCCAGCCAGCCCCGGCCCTTCCAGCCTGCCCAGGTCGCGTGCTGGACCATGTGGGTGAAGCCATACCGGGTCATGCGGCCCCACCTGACACGTGTGGGTGGGACAACCACCCTGCTGCCTCCTGCCCAGATTGCAGGGTCCAGAGCAAATACATGGCGGCTGTTGTTTTAAGTGGCTGCGTTTTGGAACGGTTTGTTAACAGTGATAGGCAGCTGGAGTTAGAGGTGTGGCCCTGTGGCCCAGATGTCAGGAAACGGGGAGGGGCTGTCTGTTCCCTGCTTCTGCTCCGGCCTTGACTTAAGGGGCAGGGTGGGTGTGCCCCCGCAAATAGCATCTCCCCACCCCCCGCGCCTGCCCGTTTTCCCAACAGGTGTTAAAATAACGACTTTGGGCAAAGAAGGAAGCTGTGGGGGTGTGATAAGGGGATCTGGTGCCTGAACAGGAAGGAGGGAGAGAGGTGGGGACAGAGGTGGGGGCTTTCAACTGGACTAGGGTGGGGCAGGGCTGCTCTTGCTCTCCCTGCCCTGCAGAATTCAGCTTTGCCCTTTTCTTCCTGAGCAAGAGGTTTGCAGGAGAAAAGGGCCCAAAGCCAATAGCGCCCCGCCCCCACCTCTGCTATTTTGCCCTTGCACTTGCTGTGTTCTCTGCCTGCGATGCTGTTGCCCCCGTTCTGGGTTGAACTGTGTCCCACTCCCCGCCCCCCCCCGAAAGACACATTAACGTCTGAACTCCCAAAACCTCAGAATGTCACCTTCTGTGGAAACAGGGTCATTGCAGATGTCATTAGTTAAGATGAGGTAATGCCGGAGTCGGGCGGGCCCTGCATCCAATGCAGTGGGTGCCCCTATAAAAAGACGACAGGGACACACAGGGACAGTGTGATGTGAAGACAGAGGCAGGGACTGGAGTGACACGGCTGCAAACCTGGGGACACCAACCACCACGAGAAGATGGAGGAAGCAAGGAAAGGTTCCACCCGGAGTTTCAGAGGGAGTGTGGCCCAGCCAGCGCCTTGATCTCGGACTCCTGCCCTCCAGAACTGAGAGAGGACAAAATGTCTGTCATTCTGAGACACCCAGTTTGTGGTGCTTTGTTGTGCAGCTCAAGGTCACTAACACACCATCTGCCCTGACCTAGTCACCTTGGACTTCATCAAGTGCCGTTAACTCTGCCTTCAAAATACATCCCAAACCCGCCCCTTCTCCCTCCCCAGCCACAGCGAGCACCCTGCACCCTCCTCCTGCCCCGACCGCTGCAGTGGCCTTCCCAGGGCTCTCCCGACGTCACTCTGCCCCTGCCTTCACCGGCAGCCAGAGGGGCCCTTTCAAAGCCCACACCAGGCCTGCCTGCACCCTCGTACCCCATCCTGCTCACCATAAAACCCCAGTTCCCTGAGGGGCTGAATAAGGTCCCCATGATCTCTCCCCTCACCCACTTTGCTCCAACTCTGTGTCTCAAACACACCAGAGACAGTGTCACTCGGGACCTCTGCACACGCTGTCCCCTCTGGCTGGAATGCTCTTCTCCGTAACTCTCTGCATTCACGTCTTTTCTCCAATGTCACCTCCTCAGAGAGGCCTTCCCTGACCACCCTCAACAAAATAGCTAAGCCCTCTCCCCCTCGTCCCCACACCTTCTCTCTCCATCCCCTCTGGGACGACATCTCTTCCGTGCAGAGCTGCCTTAAAACCCAGACTCCTCGTGCAGGCTCCATTCCAAGCACCTGCTTCCTTTCGAGGACGCGGCTCTGCAGAGGTGCTGGCTCAGTCACAGAAGCATGACAGGAGAGGACGTGGCTGGCAGGGTCACTTGCAGCAGCAAAAGCCAGAACACCAGGCCCCAGGGCCATCACTAGGGGATGGGGGACGTGAGCTACGCAGCGAAGAAGCCGGGGTGAAGCCGTCCCCTAGTCAGGCATGCAGCGACCTCCGAGGTCCAGCTTCGGGTGTCATTTGTGTTGTATATTTTTAAACTGAGGGGTAACATACATAGCAAACGTCATGAGGTACGTTAGTCTTTGGTGTATAGCTCAACAGATTTCTAAAAACTGTATCCTTTTTAAAAGTAAACTTTATTTTTTAGGACAGCTTTAGATTAATAGAAACATTGTGCAGGCGGTACAGAGAGTTCCCACCTGCCCCACACCCAGTGTCCCCTGTTGTTACCATCTGACATCAGGACGATACACTTGTTACCATTAATGAGCTGACTTGGATACATTAGTATCAACCGACATCCACGCCTTATTTTATTGCCGTAGTTTTTCGACGCCAGGACCCCGTATCACATCTGGTCCTCATGTCTCCTTTCCCTCCTCTGGGACGTGGCAGATTCTCAGACTGTCCTTGTTTGCAACGACCTTGAGAGTCCCGAGAGCGCTGGTCAGGGCTGTCACAGGACGCTCCTGTGTTTTCGCCCGGTTAGACTGGCGTGATGGGGTCGAGGGAGTTTTTCAAGCCAGGTGGGTGCAGGAGACGCGGGAAGGCCCCTCCCGCAGATATTCTAAGAAATATGTTCGCGCTTCTGTCTGCATTTGTGCTCGAGCGTGCCTAAGCCAGCCCTGGAAGGACGCACAGAGGCCGGTAGCCGGACGTGAGGTGTCTCTGGGTGGGAAAGTGGGCACCTGGGGACAAGGTAGGACAGAAATGTGCTTGTCACCGGGCGCCTATTGGGAACAACTGAAACAATTGTTTAACTATGTGTGGTGTGTGCCAGACTGAGCAAACAAAAACTATGTAGAAACTGAGTAAAACAAAATGTGCTTCCTCCTTAGCAGCCCAGGGAGGCTTGGCTGGCCGGGAGGAGGGCAAGATGGGAACCGCCGGTCACAACCTGGGACTTCAAAGGACAGCTGAGCCCCTGCTGGGGCAGCCGGCTCACCTCCTGGGGAGGGAGGAAGTGGCAGTCTCAGAACCTCCAGGGACAGGGATGTGCCAGGCCACCTGGGCAGGTGCTTTGCCTCACTGTGCCTCAGTTTGCTCATCTGTGAACTGGGCGTGGAGAGCACCTGGCAATGAACCTGACTGTGACGTCCAAGGGCTGAGCTCAAGGCTGGGCTTGCGACGCACACTCTTCACGCCCCCCCCACAGCCCACAGGGTCCTGCATGAGCGCCCCCGTCCCCTCCTCCTGCTCTGGCTCACCCAGCTCCGGCCACACCAGCCTCCGGGCTGAGTGTTCCCCGCTCAGGGCCTTGGCACTGGCTGGGCCTCCCCGGACACTTTCCCCCAGAAAACCACGTGGCTCCCTGGCAGCTGCTTTCAGCTGGGCCGGGGCCCTGTCCCCACTGGACTGGACATTTCGCCACCTGCCTCCTGCCACCTTGGCGAGCGTCAAGGCAGATGTGGGCATGGGCAGCTGAGGGGCCTGGTGGCGTGGGGGTGGCACAGAGGGGCCTGCCTGGGACTGCAGCCTCGCCGGCTCCCGGGAGACTAATTTTCCCTCTGAGAGGAGGCCCCTGGGGGCGGGAGGGAAGGACCCTGGTTAGGAAACTTGGTTAGAGACGGGTGAGAGGGCCGAGTGGGCAGAGGGACAGGACTGGGCTCGGAGGATGGAGGCGAGGGGTCCCCGAGCCTGACAGCGCAGGGTGAGGGCTGCCCCAGGACCACCGCGGAGTCCCTGCTCCCTCTCCCCAGCCCAACCTCTCGACGAGCCTCAGTTTCCCTCATCTGTGCCTAGAACAGCTGCTGCGGGAGCCCTGAGGCAGGGAACAGGTTTGCGGGTGCTGAGGAGGGGTCCCCCGAGGCTGGGAAGTTGAGGTTGGCAGCCGAGACAGCTGGGGCGTGGGGAGCACAGCTCCATGAGCAGGAAGCTTCGGGAAAACAGCCAAAAGGGCCATTTGCAGGGAGCCCCCGTCTTTCTAAGTGACAGATGTTGTCCACGAAGAGCCTCTCTCTGTCCAAGATGCTGAGCGCTACAGGATGCCTGCAGCGGGGCTGGCCGGGGAGGTTGTGCAGGTTCAGCACTGCACAAGTCCAGGCACCAGAGTTCCAAAGTAGCTTCCCGGGAGGGGGACTCAGGATGGGTCATTCAGTGTCCTTTTGTCTCCCTTCTGCTTAAAAGCTCAGTCACAACAATGCTGACCTCCCAAGGCTCACTTGACACCACGAAGTGATGCTGAGTTGGCATTGCTGTCGCTGCAGACTCACAGCAGAGTGGAAAAGAAAGAAAAGGAAAAGAAAGAGAAAGAACAAAGCAGAGTTAAAGAAAGAAAAGCCACCATCAGCACGGAGCCGGCCTGGCCCTGCCTCCCCACGCCCTGGGAGGGGTGGACACACAGCCGTGGCAGCGTTTGAGGCAGCGGTTGGGACACTTGCCCGCGGCCAGGGTTCAAATCCCAGCTCTGCCACTTCGCTGGTGTGTGGCCCCAGGCAACTTACATGACCACTTTGGTCTCAGTTTGTCTTTGCATAAAATGGGATTAATAACCCAGCTTCCCTCTAAAGGGTTGATGCTGGTCCTCCCCGCCCTCCAAGCCCGGGCATGTGCCTGGGTGTGACTGTGTGAGGGTGTCCAACTCTGACAGTGTCTGTGAAGGCGTGTGTGAGTGTGGGCATGCACAGGCCACCCATCCCCCCTCCTCTCCACCGGGCAGGCGGGAGGGCTGCCTGGAGGCGGTGACGGCAGTAGCCAGTTTTCCTGTGATTGTCGGGAACATGTTTTGTTGGAACTGGGCTATTTCGGGCCAAGGCCAAGGCACTGTCACCTGCCTGTGGGAGAGATGAGGGACCTTCCATGACGTCAAATCTACTTGATTCCTACAGTTCTGATCACACACAGCAAGGGTTTGTCCCAAAATGCAGACAGATCCATTTGGTTCTAGGGTGTGGACAGTGAGAGGCCCGGCACGTGCTAAGCATTGACGGCAGTTACCTCCCGGGAGGCGGTCGGGCTGGGGCCATGCCCAGCGCCCACCTGGTGCTCTGCATCCCATGCCTGGCGGCTCCCACCTCGCTGGTCCCAGCTGCCTGGCGCCCTCCCCGTCTCTGCCCCGCCGTCCGACTGGTTCCCCTTCCCTGGGTCTCTTTCTAGGTGCTCACGCCACCCAAGCACCGCCCCAGGGTGGCGCCGACTCTGCCCCTGGGGCTCCGCCTTTTGGAGGCGCTGGGTCCGGTGCACGGCGTTGAGCGCAAGGCTATCTGCATGCAGGCCTGGGGGCCAAGGGTGCAGGTGGGCTTGCGCCCTCTGTGGCCTCCTGGGTGCCCCGTGGCCAGGAGGAGCATCTGAAAGTCCCTCTGCTGCCCCCGCCCCGCTGCGACTGGTCAGTGAGGGACGGAGCACGGTGCAGTCAGGCCTCGCGGGTGGACCTGGGAAGGTCCCCATCCCCTTCCACAGGCTGTGACGGTGCCTCAGTCTCGGCCTGAAGCAGCCCAGCTCCAAGGGAACAGGTTCCCGAGACCCATGGGACAACTGGCTGCTGCCGCCTCCTCCAGGCAGCTCACCAGCTTCCCTGATGAAGGGAAGGGTTGTGGGGCCTGGGTGTGGCCACACTCACACCCACTGTCACCCCCCTCACCTCACAGACACTTGCGGAGTGGCACAAACTCACGCAGACACACCCAGACGTCCCCCTCCACTCACACCGCGCAGGCTCGGGGCACTCGGACACCCTTACAGACACACAAACGCTGACACACGCGCCGTGCAGAGACGCACTCACACGTGCAGACACACAACCTTCGGACAGACAGACACGGACAGAAGTGCCCCCAGGTGCTCACACGCAGCCCCCACGCACACCCGGAGACTCGCTCCCGTGCGCACACACCGCCTACACGCACACTGACCCACAGCCACCGAGACAGACTGTCCCACTGACGCCCCAAGCGGGCTGCCAGATCCAGCAGATAAAAATGTGAGACGCCAGCAACTCTGAATTTCTGATAAATGACAAATGATTCTTTGGTGTAAGTACATCCGTGTGACATTCGGGCGACCTGTGTTTTATCCACAGGCCCAGCCCAGGGACACCGGCACAGACGCACGCTCAGACACCCGGGGACTCACCCTGGCAGCCACACAGACGTGCGCCCCTGCAGGGACTTCACTCCCACAGAGCCCCCACTCCCAGCCCCCACCGCCAGGCTGCGGCCTGCTCGTCCCTCCTTCCTGCTTAGGAAAAGAGGCCACGAGGATGGGCGTGGGCCCCAGAGACCTAGGGGCGCTCCCAGCGGAAGAGGTAGCCCTGGTCATCACCTCACCAGGTGGTTATAAGAGCACCCATTTTACAGGTAGGAAAACTGAGGCTCAGATGATGATGCAACCTGTCTGGGCCACAGAAGACAGAGTTGGGACTTAAACCCAAGCCCATGTTCTCTCCCCAGATGCCCCCGTGGAAGCCAGTTGGGAGTAAGGACCAAGTTGTTCTAGAAGGGCCCCACTGAATAGCCCAAGCTTGGGGGGGCCCTCTTTTTATTGACAGGTGAATTTCCCAGTCAGGGCGGATGTCGGATCGCCTGGAGGGTTTGGAAATCTGCCCCAGGCCTGTTCCCAGCAGGTCTAATTCAGAGCAATGCGAACTAATTTGCATTTATAAAAACGTCACTCAAAGACTCTGATGTACCCTCCTGGCTAAGAGCCACTGCTCTATCCTTACCCAGAAGGCACGAGACAAGGACAGAAAATCCACAGCACACGGGGCCACAGTCCTTGCCCATGCTCACAGCAGACATCACTAATCAATCATGGTCCTCTTTCTCACTGACCCCAGGCCCAGCCACAGAATCCCAGCCAGGTCAGGGCTCCAAGGAGCCGGTCAGCGGGGCCGTCTCTATCCTGGTGCCAATCACGGAGCTCGCAGCTGAGCAACAAGATCCAGCAGGTTTCCAGTTTCTTCTTTGTGTCCCACCATGGGCTCCCAGCCCGTGTGACTTGGCAGGGCCCTGCCTTCACTCTTTTCAAAACCCCAAACCTCTCACCAGGATGCAGTAACAGCTACCATTTGGTGCCAGGTTAGCGTGTGCCGGCGCCGGGCCAGGCGTCTCACACGCACGATCTTGCGTGATCCCCGCGGTCCTGCGTGTGGTAAGATCGTCATCGCCTCGATTGGACGGAGGAGGAAACCGAGGCAGAGTGGTCAGAGAACTTGCACCGGGTCACGCAGCTAGAAGTCGGGTCACCCTCGGTCCTCCTGGCCTGAGACCCATTCTGGAGAGTGTCCTGCGATTGCCACCCCTGTGGAGGGGCTGCCGTCTGCGGCCCCCTCCCCATTCACCTGCGTCCTTGCTGTGGACCCCACCTGTGACTTTAATAACGTTCCCGACAGCTGGGGCTCAGGGCCAGGGAGGGGGTCCACCGTGCAGAGCCTGTCCCAGGTGCCCGCCCCTCCTCCAGCCCTGCAGCTCCACAAGCAGCATTTGTTGTTTCTGGGACATTCCTCGGGCAGGAGCCTCCGCCCTGTGGCTTCTCAGAAGGATTCTCCCAGCCCCGGCCTCAGCACCCGGACCCAGGCCCTGGACGAAGGCCGGGCCCGGTGTGGACAGAGGACGGAGAGGCAGAGCCCAGCTGGAGCCCCGGGAGGTGTTGTCCTCAGAGAACTGCGTGACCCTGAGCTGAACTTGGACCCCGGAGCCTGGGGGCGGGGAGGAGGGGGAGGCAGAGGGAGGGGCTGCGGGGTGGGGCTGGGCCAGGGGTTGACAGCACGTGTCAGGGACCTGGGCCGCCCCTGCTCAGGCCCCTCTGCCTCACTCCGGCTGCCCCACGGCACCCGCGCCAGGAGGCCCTGCTTCGTCTCAGGGCCTGCGACAGGCCAGGCCGGGCGGCCGCTCCCTGTGGCCGTCTCAGCCGCAGGGCTGGGTGCTGCCGCGGTATTCGCTCTGGGGTTAGGTGTCACTGTGCACACTGAGCGTGTCACTGGAGCTTCTACTGACCCCGCACCGGGCACCGATCACAGCTCTGAATTCAGTTAACCCCAGGATACGTCGCCAGGTGACGCTTGCCCGAGGCTACCCAGCCCAGGAGCGGAGAAGCCAAGTTTACCCCAGGGCCACCTGCTCACAAGCCGCCGTCCTGTCCCCTGCTGTGCCTGCTCCCTCAGGCAACCCTGGTCGTCCACAGCAGGTGAAAACAGCGTGCGCCGTCACCCTACCGTTTCTGTGGCCCCGGCGTCGGCGGGGCTGGGCTGGGTCCCCAATCGGGCGTGGCCAGGCAGCGCTCTGTCCCGGGGGGCGGGGAGGAGCCACTTCCAGCCCCCTCAGGCCGTGGGCGGGGGTCACATCCTGTGGCTGTAGGGTCCGTGGCTCCCGCAATTGAAGAGCCGCCTCGATTAGGGCCGGGATGAGCCGCCTTCCAGAAAGCTCCCGGCCGCTGGCGAGGGCCAAAGCCCTCTCCCATGGCCGCGTCCCCCCGCGAGAGGCAAGTTCCACGGCAGGGGACCGTGCCCAGGTGCAGGTTACGGGGGTCACCTCGGAGTTCTGCCTCCCAAAGACAGTGACGTACCGATTTGTATCTGGGCTGCTTTTTCTTAAGTTGTGGTAAAATATACATGTCATAAAATTTACCATTTTAAATGTTTTTAGGTGTCCACTTCAGCGGCATTAAACACATCCCCAATGTCGCGTGACCGTCACCACCATCCATCTCCAGAACTCTCCCATCTCCCCAGACTGAACGCCGAGCCCCTGCCCGTCCTGCCCCCGCCCCTGCTGGCCCCTGCTCTGCCCTGGGTCTCTCTGTCTGTCAGTGGCCCACAGAGTATTGTGTGCGTCTGGCCTGTGTCACTCAGCACAGTGTCGTCACGGTTCCTGCACGCTGTGGCAGGTGCGGGAATTTCCTTCCATGTTTTAGGCTGAGTAACATTCCACCGTGCGGCGAGACCGCGTCCGTCTGCCCCTTCGTGCGCTGACGGGCGCTTCGCTGCTTCCACCCGGGGCTGCTGCGACCGCGCAGCCGTAAACCTCGGCGCACGAGTATCCGTCCGGGTCCGGAGCTGCCGTCACACCGTGGCCGACGGCCACAGCCAGGCTGGAGCGACGGCGGCGCACACCAGTAAGCGGATGACTCGGGCTGCGTCTCACACTTCAGTCCGCGAGGATGGTGACTTGTCTGTTTCATGAGAGTCAACGAGTTGTTCAAGTGGGATCTGGTGGCCCCGCGTCCCCTCTTGAAATGCAGCTTGTGAAACTGAAACACACTTATCCAAGGCAAGGAGCAGAAGGCCTTATTAACGGGAAGCAGAGCTTACCGCTCCCTTGCTTAGGTCATTCTAGTCTCTTTGCTCTTAGAGCAAAATCTAGACTCCTCGTGGGAGCCTGCAGGGCCCATCACCATCGGCCGCTGCCGTCCCCTCCCGCCTCACTGCTACCCACACTCACGCTCATTCCCTTCCCACCGGACCTGCCTTCTTGTTCCTCGCACGTACTGAACCCATTCCTGCCCCAGGGCCTTTGCACATTCTCCTCCTCTGCCTAGATGGCTTGTCCCCAGTTGCTCCCGTGGGCCAAAGTCACAATCACCCCTCCCCTTCGCCCCTTACCCCTCTCCTGGGTTTCACACTGCGTAGCATTGCTCACAGATGAAATTCCCTTGTTAACAAGGAGGACAAGGACCTTGCCTCTGGTCCCCCACGCTCACCCCAGTGCCTGGCCTTTAGGTGGAGCTCAGTGGATGTTGGTTGAATGAATAAGTGATTCCCTAAAACAAGGCTGCCAGGGAGGTATTGGGATCTGGATTTTTCAGATAAAGAAACTGAGGCTCAAGGTCACACAGCTTGTTGACAGAGGCACCAGCGCGGAGGCCCACGCAGGCCTGGCCTCTCCCCACCCCGAGCTCCTGAGAGACGGGGTGCAGCGTGGCAGGAGGCCCCTGGTGTGTGCTCATCTTCCCTCCTGGGAAGGGGCCGGGCGGCTGTCCTTCCCCGGAGCTGCAGAGCCTCCTTCCGTGGTGGAATTCGTCTGCCCTTGGGCTGCGCTGGCTCCTGTCCCAGCCAGGTGGTGACTGTCACTCTCCATAGAAGAGGGCTCCTCTCTCCATGGCAACGGGGACATCACGGGGGATGTGTTTGCCCGAGCTCAGAAGGGGCTGTCAGGAAACACCCACATGCTGGTGGCAGGAACACAGTGCCACGGCCTCACTCCCACCTGGGGACAGCGACTGGGAGGTGACCGAGCCTTCCAGGCAGCCCGGGCCCCCCGCAGCCCTCGTGGTCGCCCTACAAAACTGTGACTGTTTCCTCCTCTCTCCCGCGGCAGGGAAGGAAGAAGAGTTGCGTTGCTGGATGCGTCTGCTCTGTGCTGGTCACAGTGTCACCGTCACGCCCCTTTGAATCATGCTCGTTGCACAAGTGCCGAGACGGAGCAGAGAGGCCAGGAGACTTGCCCAGGACCTGGGGGCCCCTTGCTGCCTGGGTCACCGTGTGGCCTCGGAGGTAGAACCGGCTGGAGGACGAATGCCTGCCCTCCTGCTCCCCAGCTCCGTGTCCTCGGGCAAGTCACTGGAGTCTCTGAGCCTCAGTGTTCTCTTCTGTAAAATGGGGACAACGACAGTTTCCAGGGCGATTCACTCTTTTTTTTAAATGTACCATTCAGTGTTTGTTTTTTGATATTTACAAGGATACCGTTCATTAGGATATTGGGCACCGTCCCCAAGGCCTGGTTCCAGAATGTATTTGTCACTCCAAGAGGAAACCCCACGCGCCCTGACGGTCACCCACTGCCACCTCCCCCAGCCCTGCAACCACCACGCGGTGCGCTGTCTCTGTAGAGCTGCTGGTGCTGAACACTCCGGGTAAACAGAGTCACACGCCCGTGACCTTCTATGCTCGCTCCGCTCACTCGGCATCACGGTTTCGAGGTGCGTCCCCACGGCGGCACGTGCCGGTGGTTCCCTCCTTTCACGGCCGAGTAACGTCCCACCGTGGGGACAGAGCACACGCAGGGTGCCGCGTGGACGCATGTTTCTGGTTCCCTCGCGTGTAGCGAAGCCGCGGGGCGTGTGGGGGCGGACGGTGGACCGGCCAAGGGGCCGCCAGCCGCTGTCCCCAGGGGCTGCGCACTCTGCATCCCGGCAGCGAGTGGAGAACCCGGCCGCTCCGCACGTCCGCCAGCGCTTGGAGCGGCACCGTCGTCACATCAGACAGATGCTGGTGACGATGGGGAAAGTGACGAAGCCCCCAGACGCCATCCGCAACAGCTCACAGGCGGGAGTGACCCTACAGCCCGCTGACCGGTGAACGGGTGAAGCGAACGTGGCCCGTCCCCGTCACGGAATGTTATTCGGCCTTAAAAACGGAAGGAAGTCCCGCACCACGACATGGATGGCCCCTGCAGACACTACGCCAAGTGAGATGAGCCGGTCACAGAGGGACAATTGCCACACGGCGCCCTCACGTGAGGTCCCCGAGCAGCCAGACGCACGGGCAGGAAGCGGAGCGGTGGCTGCCGGGGCCGGAGCTGTTGTTTAGCGAGCGCAGAGTTTCGGTCGGGAACTCCGTCACCTGGGGATGGACGGCGGTGGTGGTTGTAAAACAATGTGAGTGTCCTTAATGCCACCAAACTGCACACCTAACACCCATGGACACTGTAAATGTCATGGCACATGTGTGTTTTACCCCAGCATCCTCTGTTTCCCGCTCTGGCGCGCTGCTCCCTGGTTCAACTCCCCCGCTGACCACGCGGTAGGAACCGGATTCTACCCCCCGGGGCCTGGGTGAGTGGTGAGGCCTGAGGTCCATTTCTGGCCAGAGAAACACGAGGGGAAATCTGCCGGCAGCTGCTGGGAACGCGAGGTCTCACTACAAAATGAGGAAGACACAGGAAGAGGGACTCGTTGCCTTCTGCCTCCTCCCCACCCCATCTTCCTCCCTGCCTCTGGGTGTCGCTGTGTGATGAAGTGATGTCTGGCGCTGCGGCAGCCCTCTTGGCACCATGAGATGGACATGAGAATGGCAGAGATGTCAACCCTGCATCGTGACACTGAGGAACCAGTGAACTCCCCTGGGCACTGCCTACTTCTTGACGTCCTCTTAAATAAACAACAAATGACCTTATGATTTAAGCCACTGTTAACCCAGCTTTTTGTTACTTGCAGCCAAGTAGATTCCTAATGGATTTAATACACTTCCTGCTTCCACAGTCCTGGTGACATAGGGTTTGGGACAAGAAGCTTTGACTGCATCACAGCTGCACTTGTGTCCCAGCTCCAGCTGGACAGCTGTGTGACTGAGTACACTGCTGTACCCCTCTGGGCCCCAGTCAAAGGAAGACAAGAGGGCTATGTTGACATTGCCTGGTACACAGTAGGAGATTCATTAGTGCTGCTGCATAGGAAGCAGGACAAGCCTTTTCCTGGGTAAATAATGCCCAGCCGCAGGATTCTGGGCAGAGCTGGCTGTCCCTGGCCACGTGCTCAGTGACCGTGGCGTCTTCTCTGGCTGCGGAGGATGCGGTGGCCGCGGGGTGCTGTCTGGGGAGGAGACATCGATCCCATGTTGATTTGGGGCTTGACTGTCCCTTCCCCGCTAACTGAGGGGCTGAGCGTTGGCTTGGAGCAGGCTCATAAATTCCCAGCCACCGCGCAGCCTTCCAGCTGGAACAGAGGCCAGCGTTCCTCTTCGCTGAGTTCAAGGTTGGCCCCTCTGCGCTGCTGGCCCTCAGGGTCCCCTGGAATGAACCCGGGTCGCGGCAGCGTGGCAGGAAGGCTGCGTTTGGCAGGAGCGAGGCTGGCCCTTCAGGGAGGGACAAGGCGAGGCGGGGACTAGGGCAAGAGCACCTCACAAGGTCTCCACTACCCTCGGGGATCTCAGAGCGACCTCGCAAGCGGCCCCTCGCCCGGGCTGAGGGGGTCCAGATCCCCTGATCGAGGGGGTGGGCGGCAATGTGAATCATCTGTAAGTCCGAGCGCGTCTCCCAGCTGTCCGGAAACTGCGTTACTGATCTTAGCTTCACTCCCCAGATGCCGCCGCTGGGACCCAGGGAGATCTGGGGGGGTCTAGGGGGCAGTGGCGACGCCCCCGTGGAAGCGGAAGGTCCCAGCGGCCAGCTCTGTGCAACCAGTGCACGTCGGCTGCTTGGCCGGGCGGTGCCCGCCCCGCTGCGTTCACCCCGCCCCCCTCGGTCTCTTCCCCCTCCGACCACCCTGTGGCTTCCTGGGCAGCCGCCACCCCCCACCTCCGGCCTCCAGGGAGTGATTCTAAAGGACGTTTCCACCCTAAGGAGTGGGGGACTCACTGCTTCTGGCATAAAATCCTAATGCAATACGAACAGAAACGATGGTGCAGGAAATCCTGGGGCCCTCAGAGAATGGGGAGGAGACGTGGGGCCCACACGGTAGAGGGCATTGAATGCCGAGCAGAGGGCTCTGGGCTGCAGGGGGAGGCAGTGGGAATCTTTGACCCGCAGGATCTGTGAGCATCAGACGACGTTGCCATGAAGTTTCGGCGGTTTTGTTACCTGGCAGGAGGACTCCAGGCCTGTGGGGTCAGAGCCCCGCTAATGACCCCATTTTAGTGTAATCATCTCTCTAACGCCCCGTCTCCAAATACAGTCCCGCCCGGAGACGCTGGGGGTTTGGGCTGCGACACAGGAACCTGGGGGTGGGGGCCGGGATTCAGCCCCTCAAACGAGGCGGAAGGGGCGTCGTGGGCGTGATGGAGTCAGGGGTCCTGAGATGGGGAGGTCACCTTGGGTCAGCACGGGGTCCTCAGGAGGGACGAGAGAGGGTCAGACAAGGGGAGGAGGAAGGTAGGAATAAGAGGGACGATGGAAACAGGGGCCGCGGTGGCCTGGCCAGGAGCCCGGCAATGTGGCACCTCCAGAAGGTCCCGGGGGAGGGACTGCGTCTGCCCCACACCTTGATCGCAGCCCGGGAAGATCCACTTCGATCGTCCGCCCTCCTGTGAGACAACAGTTCTGTGGTCACTTGTCACAGCAGTGACAGGAAGCTGATACACCAGCCAGATGCCTGTCTTTGCAGAAAGGCTCCCGAACCCGGCTCCGCCGCGTCAGCAAACCTCTGCCCTGCACGTCCCTCCCTGGGGACGGGGGCGTTCGGCCCCCACCGGGGCCAGGCCGCCCCAAAGCCTGTCTCCAGCCTGGGAGATGGCTCCCTCCAACCTCGGGACACAAAAGGCCCCCGGGCAGACGGACCCAAAGCCTGCGGGGTGGCCACTAAATACCAATGGTCTGTGGTCACAAACTGCCCGCCTGGGGACCTGCCCCTGCTGGCCTCACGACCCGGGTCACACCCAGCGGCTCCCTCAAACTCACCAGCCCGTCCCAACACCCAGCCCTGCCCCGGCTGGTCCCCCTCCTCGGCCTGCCGTGCCTGACTCATCCTTCGGGTTCAGCTGCTGCGCCTCCCGGGGCCACCGGGCCCGCCTGTCCCCGCTGGCTTCAGCTCATCGCAGCCGCCCGCGGACACCCACGAGCACCTCCCGATTTCCGAACGGGGCAGGCACAGCCCTGAGCTCGGTGGCTGGTCTGGGGGACCGGGATGTGTCTCCCTACAGCGCGGCGTTGGGAGGACACCGCTCAACACGTGACCGCCCCGTGGTCAGCGCAGGACCCCCACCCCCCAGAGCTCCCGTGTCCTATCGCTGCCACCCGCCAGGCCTGGCCCCCTTCACGTTGCAGGGGCCTCAGCGAACGACAGGCCCTGGGGCCGGACCGGCGTCTGCCTGCGTCTTTAAGGCCTATGAGCTAAGAATTATTTTTCTTTCTGTATTTAAAAAAATACTTTTTTTTAAAGTACAGTTTTACACTTACAGAAAAACAGTGGAGAGAATTTCATCTACCCGCTTATCCCGATCCCCCGCCCCGGTACATGGTTTCCCCCTTCATTAACATCGAGTGTCAGTGTGGTGTGGTTGCGACAGTTAATGAAGTGACATCGATACATAATTACTAACTTCAGTCTGTAGTTGACATTGGGGGTCACTCTTGGCGTTGCAGGGTTCTCTGGGTTTTAAGAAATGTACAGTGACGTGTATTCACCGTCATAGTATCACACAGAATAGAGTCACCACCTGAAAATCCCCTGTGCTTGGCCTAGTCACCCCTCCCTGTCCCCAGACCCTCGGCAGTCACTGACCTTTCACTGTTGCCGTAGTGTTGCCTGTTCCAGAACGTCATGTAGTTGCGATCCTACCCTGTGGCCTCTGCTCACTGGCTTCTGTCAGTTGATGACATGCATTTACGTTTCTTCCATGTCTTTTCGTGGCTTGACAGCTCATTTTTCAGGGCTGAATAATATTCCACTGTTTGGGTGCACCACGGTTTGTTTACCCATTCACCTATTCAAGGACATCTTCCAGTTTGGGGTGATTATGAATAAAACTATTATGAACCGCCATCCGCAAGTTTTTGCACAGCCGCAAATTTTCAAATCGCTTGGGTAAATACCTAGAAGCGTGATTGCGAGATCGTACGCTGAGACGATGTCTGGCTCTGTGAGAAGTCACCGGACTGTCTTCCAAACCGGCTGTACTATTCTGCTTCCCACGGACAATGAATGGGTGTTCCTGCATTTTTACATGTTTTTAATGGTTGAAAAAAAAACCAAAAGAATATTTCATGACACATGGAGATTACATGAGATTTAAATTTCAGCGTCCATAAATAAAGTTTTATTAGAACACAGCCGTGCTCATTCGTTTCCATATTGGCTATAGCTGCTTTCTCTGTACAGCGGTGGAGCTGAGCAGCCGAGAAAGGGCTGCGAGGCCCACAAAGGCAAAGAGAGTCCGCCCAGCCCTTCACAGAAAGGCCTCGCCAGCCCCTGACTTAGCAAAACGATTCTGAGATTTCCCACGTTGTTCGGTGCGTCGACAGTTCACCCCTTTCTTATTGCTAAGCGGAATTCCACGGTGTGGACGCACGACTGTTTGTTTGTCTCTGTTCACCAGCTCACGGGCATTTGGGCTGTTACCAGTTTGTAGCTATTGGGAATAAAACTGCTGTGATCGCTTGTGTGCTAGAACACGTGGGGCACGTGCCGGAATTTCTCTCGGGTAAACACCCAGGCGTGGAATAGCCGGGTCGCGGCGTGCTGCGCTGTACTGTGTGTCATGTCACCATGTCTCCGGATACCGTTTCTAGCCGGTGCCCTTTTTATCCCAGTAACTCTTTGCCCCTTGCCCCGTTCCCTCCGCCAAACTAGACCACGTGGCATCCGTGGGCCAGGGCAGGAGTAACAGAGCAGAAAAAGCAAACCCGTGACTCCATTTCAGAAGCCCACGCCTGTGACACAGGAGAACCTGGGCTTCTGAGCGGAGAAACCCCAGCCGGGAGGAGCTCCAGGTATCAACTTCACGGCAAAAACAATAGATGGGGGATACGTGTGCACAACGGAAGAGCCAGACTCCGAGTCCAGGAGGCGATCGGGGCTTCCCGGGCCGGCAGAGAGAAGCCGGGGTGGGCAGGGCCCACTGTCTGCCGTGGGATCCACTCTCCTTGCCTTGGGCAAACGGCAGGGTGGGATTTCCCAGCCTCCTCTGCAGGCAGCAGCGGCCGCGGGACCGAACTGTGGCCAATGGAGGTGAGTCAAGTGGCGTGGGCCTCGCCCCCTGTGTGTTGCCGCAGGGAAGCTCTGGGGCACGTGGGACCACCGATGGCAGCAGCCCGTGGCCGGAGCGGCTGTGAGGAAGGAGAGTCATCCTCCAGCTGGACGCCTGCCCTGAGCCCCGAGCTGCTGCCGCCTGGGGAGGAGAAGCTGCCGAGTTAAGCTGCTGGGGGACCTTTCTAAGCCAAGAATATCCAAGTGCTCACGGGGCCAGGTGGGTGACGTAAGCGGACAGCGCGGTTGGGTGTGAGACAATAGGGAGGAGTGGGGACTGCGGCCAACTGCGTCCACACCCCGTCTACAGGGCACAGCCATGTTTCACCTCCAACAATTGCAGCTGGGAACATGGACCCATGTGGCCAGAAACCCTGACTCTTCTAGAGAAGCTGGAAGTTTAGACGCATGTCGAATGTCCTCATCAAATGGTGCCGGCTGATTCACATTGCATAAAAATACATTGTGCTGGTTCAAGTCAACCCATCAAGGGATGGATTTAGCCTGTCGGCCACCAGTTTGTAACCTCTTTCCATTCATTCAATTACTACGCATTTATTGAGTGCCCACTGTGTGCCACACACGATTCTAGGCCCTGAACGAAACAGGCCAGGGAGTAAGGCGTGGAGGGGAGACCGATTCCCCGGCGGGGACCTGGAGGGACGGGGTGTGATGGGAGGTCCAGGCTGTCGGGAGCCCCGCCCTGGGCTGGTGGACAGGACAGGGGTCCTGTCTGTCCTCACCCGGCCCATCTCACCATAAAACCTCCCCCTCCTGGAGCTGAGGGGCGGCTCGGGCAGCCCAGCAGCCTCCGGTCCCTCCCAGAGATTTACTGGGGGAAACTTTCCCTCCCTGTTGCTCAGAATCATTAAACTCCCAGCCGCTCGCTAATTACTGTGCCCTTGAGCAAAAATGTTAATCTAAAAAACATAAAATTATAATGACTTACTTGACATAATTGGAACAAACAAGATGCACAGACAGGCAGCAAACGGCAGGGGCGGCCATGTCAGCCCTGCCGGCCTGCGCGAGCGGACCCCGGGCGGGAGGTGGGTGGGGGCCAGGGGGTTGGAGACCTGGGGGCCCCGCGTGCCCCTCGCCTTGCGATGTGGCTGAGCACGTGCAGCGTCTGGGGGCTGCAGGAAAGACTCTGTGTGAAGTGCTCCTGTCACGTCCAGCCTATGGTATGTGCTCAGTGCAGGGCGGTTGATGTTGATATTGTTACTGTATTATTATTATTATTATTATTATTATTATGCACTTTCCGTGCACCAGCAGAGAGCCCCATACTGATGTGAATCTGATCACCCAGCACTCAGAATCTGTCTGGTAAGATTAAGATACACACTTCAACACCTCTAAGTGACCAGGGCCAGTCCTGAGGCCCAAAGAAGGTTCTGGAACCTCAGGGAAAGGAGTGGTCAGCTGGGAACATCCTCTGCTAACTTTTCTTCCCACACCTTGGAATGCACCTCAGCCTAGAAGGACTAGCTGAGTCAATATCCCCAGTTCACCCCACGACACCTCTCAGCACCCTGGGAAAGCCACCAATCTGTGCAGCAAAACCTCAGCGTGTCCCCAGCCAGGCTCTGAACCTACTTACCAACTGGAAAGCATCCCCGGCCCCCAGCTGCCACTGCCTTGGAACTCCCCATGCATCTTGGCTGTAACTGCCACCTACTTGACGTCTGTGAGTTAATATTCCACGTGGGCCCATCGAGTTTCCCCAAGTCACAGACTGTCACGGCTCACAGGAAACTCTGAGATGGCCAAGCTCAGGGTTGGCAAAAACATAGCACTTTCCTATCCTGCACCTGGGCAGACATCACTAATGGATCCCAGCTGTCTTTGCCATGGAGCCTGAGCACTGCCTGAGAATCCTCAGCCTAGACCTTCAGGCAATCTAGGAATTGGCACATGATTCAAGCTCCTTGCTGTGCCCAGTCTAGCACAAGGCTCTCATTTTATAAGTGGACAAACTGACACCCAGTAGCAGGAAGGGACAAAAATTCAGGCCCCTTGACTTCCAGTCTACAGCCTCTTTCCTCCAGGGCACAGTGACATCTGTGACATCCTCCCTGTAGGACTTGGCTAAGAGGTGGCGTGCAACAGATGTTTGTTCAGTGACTAAGAGGAACAAAACAAGCAAACACCAAAGAAAGAAGAAAGAGGGTTTTAGCTGCAATAGGTAAAAACTGGTTTGGGTGTGAGAAAAAAAAAATGCATGACATCAAGTGTTGCTAGACGTTTAGAAAAGTTGCTAAGGGAAATTTTTAGAGTGTCTTTCCTTGCAGAACTTTAAAAATAGTCCTGGGGGAGAAAAAAAAAAAAAGCCCTGATTAAGTGCCCATCTGCCTGGGAGCTTCCTGCAGAATGCTGGCTGCATTATTCACTCGTTGTCGACAAGTGTTTGTTGAGCATCAACTATATGCCGAGCATAAATCCATCGTTGAATTAAAAAGCAAAAATAACAGATAGCATCTGTATCTCTTGACGAGTTGGAGATCTTTGGCTGCAAGCAACGGAAACCAAGGCCAAAACTCAAGCACAAAGGGGGTTTGGGGAAGGATTGCAGCGGCTCCAGAAAACGGCAGAAGAGCTCTGCTAGGCTTGCCAGGCGCTGCCACGCCGTGACTCACCCCGCAACGATTCCTTCCTGCTTCTCCAGATTTAAAGCCTGGGATGAGAGAGGCTGCTGTCATCCCTTGGGTCACCTCCTGGTCAGGAGAAGGTGGGGCCCCGTGACTGGCAGCTCGTTGTTTTAGCTCAGATTCCCTGAAAAAGGGTGGAGGCAGGGCATCCTTGCCAATGCTGTTCTGATGGGGTGAAGGCTCAGGACGGCAAGGGTGAGGGACAACGGACACATAGGTGGAGGGCCGTGAATGTGCCGTGGCCCCATGCCAAGCACAGGTGGGTCCGCAGGAGCCTCCCTGCCAGAGCCAACACTCCACGGCACGGAGCCTCGTCTGCCCCAGGGGCAGGGACAGAGCAGCCAGCAGCTACACAGGCTGGATCACACCGAGCCCAGGAGCTACGTGACTCTGTGGCCCCTTCGATGGCAGGTGTATTCATTAGCTACTGCTGCGTAACAAAACACCCTGAAACATACTGGCCGACACCCACCATAGAGGTGTGTTATCTTACACGGCTTTGTGGGGCAGGGATTGGGGAGCAGCTTAGCTGAGTGGGTCTGCTTCGGGGTCCCCCCGAGGCTGCAGTCAGGGTACCAGCTGGGGCTGGCGGGTCCACTCCACGATGACACACTCGCAGGGCTGTTGGCAGGTGCACCCGCCTGCTTTGGCAGACGAGGACAGCGACACAGCGAGGTGCAGGTTTGGGGCCAGCCCCTGGGGGGACCGCACGGGTGGAAGGCGCGTTCTGCTTCTTGCCCCGGTGCTGGCGACCAGGGACTTGCTTTGTCACTGTACTTCCCGCCGACACGAACGCACTTTCCCCTGTGTGTGCTTCAGGAGCAGGAAGCCGTGGGCTTTGGCGTCTGGCATTCGTTACGTACTACTGAATCGAGCACCTACTATGTGCAGGTGCTGCTGCTAAAGTATTAGGGCTACAGAGGGAGCAAGGTGGACGTGATTCGCACCCACACGGGGCACACGGACACGTGGGAGACACGGGGGAAACAGGCCACGACACGCACGACGGCAGCTGGATCACAGCTGCGCCCGGGTCGGCGGAGGCTCTTGAGGACAGGCAACCCGTGCTCCCCGCAGGGAGATCCGTGTGCACGAGAAACGGTAGCCAACAGTCCTCTCCCCTCCCCACTGTCTCGTCTTCTACACACTTTTCCTAATTTCATTCTTTCGGCAGCTCTGAGGCAGGCACTACCGCTATTCCCATTTCACAGATGGCAGAACTGAGGCACAGAAAGCTCAAATCGCCTGCCCAAGGTTACCCCGTTCAAGCGGCAGCGCTGGGACCGGAAGCAGGTGGTCTAACTGCAAGGGCCCTAAGCCCACCCCCCGGAGTGACGGTATTAGGGGGAGGCCTTTGGGAGGTGGAGATGAGGTCATGAGGGTGGGGCCCCCAGGACGGGGTTAGCGCCTTTATAAGAAGAGGAAGAGACACCAGGGGCCCCCCTCTCTCCGGGAGCTCATGTGGAGGGCAGGCCACGGGAGGACACGGGGAGAAGTCACCGTCTGCAAGCTGGGAAGAGAGCCCCCCTCCCCAGAACCGCCCCCCACGGGCACCCTGATCCCAGGCTTCCAGCCTCCCGGACCGTGAGAAACAAACATGTGTCATTCAAGCCGCCCGGCGATGGTGTCACAGCAGCCCGAGCTGACTAAGAGCCAGGGCGCGAGGAACGGCATTTTCGCTAGAGGAACTAGCAGGTGCTAAACGCAGGCTGCAAAGCGGCCGGGGCGTGGGAGGGGCTGAGGGCCGAGCACATTCGTGGGGGACGGAGTGGCAGACAGAGGTCCCCACCGAGCCCCCAGGGGCCGAGTGCAGAGGTTTGGAGCTGCCCTTGGTGACCTGGGTGTGATGACAGCCCCGCAGCTGCGAGGAGTCACATGCAGGGGGCTGTTCTCTGTCCCCTCCTCCAAGCCACAGTGCCATGAAGAACCTCACTGCGACAGCCCTGACCCCCAGGGTCCCCTGGACCCCCACTGTGGTAAGGCGCATTAGTGCACCCTCCTGCCACGCACCGGCTCCCGCCGTCTCCGCGCCCACCCCCGCCCCGCCGCGGAGGGAGCAGCGGTCTCGTTCACACCCGCGCTACACAACCCCTAATTAGACACAGGCAGCGCGGGAGCAGAGACGGTGGGTGAGGTTCCTGTTTAGTGAAAGTGTCATTTCATCTCTCTCCCTCTGCTTTTGAAACTCGCTGGCGGTAACACGGATCGGAAAAAAAGAGAACGCCCACGCCTGGGCGGGGGCCGGGTGGGCGCCAGGCAGCGAGTGTACACGCACGCACACGCACACACACACACACACACACACACATACACATGCACACGCGCACACACACACGCACATACACACACACATGCACACACACAAACACGCACATACACACACACACGCGCACACACACATACACATGCACACGCGCACACACACATACACATGCACACGCGCACACACACGCACACGCACATACACACACACGCACACACGCACACACACATGCACACGCACACACACACGCACACGCACATACACACGCGCGCGCACACACACACACGCGCACACACGCACACACTCACACACACACACACACATGCACACACTCACACACACACACACACGCACACACACACGTACGCACACACACGCACACACACCCGCGCTCACGTGGCCGCCTCGCCTGCTCGGCTGCGGGGGGCTGGGACGCCCCGGATTCCAGTCCCGGCTCCTGGCTCCTCAGCTGAGTGTCTTCAGGCAGGGGACTCGCCACTCCCAGCCTCCAGTTCCCCAGCCACAAAAGGAGCAGCGTTATTTAGAATGACGTCCCCCTAGGCTACCTGGCTCCGTGTCCCCTGGGCTGAGCGCGTGGGCTGCACCCGCACACCCCTACCCTCTGGCCCCCGGCCAGGGTCAGCCAGGGGAGGCACCTGCCGCAGGTGGGAGGGCGGATCAAAGGACGTGGGGACACTTACCCCGGCTCCCGCCCTGCAGGGCTGGGCTTTGGAAGTGGCTGTGTCACTCCACGCAAGCTCACAGCCCCTGGGGGCAGCCCTACCCGGGCACAGTCTCCCCGGGCGCAGTGACAGATGGCCACAGCGCAGTGGCGCCAGGCGGCACAGATGTATTCCCTTACAGCCCTGCAGCTCAGCAGTCCCCAAATGGGCGGCACTGGGCTAAAACCAAGGGGCAGCAGGGCTGTCTTCCTTCTAGAAGCTCAGGGGAGAATCGCCCCCCTGCCTTTCCCGGCTCCCGAAGACACCTGCATTCCTGCCTCGGCTGCCAGCCCCTCCTCCCCCTGCAAGGCTGGCGGTGCCGCATCTGCAACCTCTCTGGCTTCCACCCCTTCTTCCTCTTTTAAAGAGCTTCCTGATTCCACGGGGCCCACCCAGCTAATCCAGGATCACCTCCCTTGTCTCCAGGTCAGCTGATTAGCAACCTTAATTCCATCTGCCAAGTGCAGACCTTAATTCCCCCCACCCCGGGCCACGTAACCCCACATGGTCACAGGTTCCAGGAGTTAGGACGTGGACGTCTGCACAGACCGCAATTCTGCCTCCCGCGGACCCTCTCTGGCTCCAGGCTCTGCTCCCTCCCTGCCCCTCGGGTCTCGGAGCACTAGGGGACACATAACGCGTCCCTCCCCTCCCAGACATTCTCGGAGTGGACACAGAAGGGGGAGGTACAAATCCTCCCCTCGAGATGCTGTCAACCCCAGGAGGAAACCACCGGCGAAGACGCCGTAGGGAGTGTGAAGTGCCGCCCGGCAGGTGTGACCGGCAGCCACGCTGTGCAGCGCTCAGTCAGCGCCCGTCAGCCGCGCTGCAGGCTGGACAGCAAGGGTCAGCTCCGCAGGGCTGGCTCGTCCAAACCCCGCACACGTCAAAGGAAGGACTGGCCTTGGCCAGCTTGGAGATAACCTCTGAGTCCTCGGAGTGGCCTGCCCACCGTGAGTGTCTGCGTGCCTGGCACCTTGGGCCACACCGGATAGTTTACACTAACAACATTATCTGTAGCGAACTCCCGGTGTTGCTTGCTGGGAGCGAGGGGCCACACGGAATCAGTCTGACCTCTGCAGGGGCCGGAGTAACTAAGGGCAGCCATGTGGATGCTCCATGCCAGCGTGACTGTCCCCCAACAAAAACCGTGGGTACCGAGGCTCAGGGGCACGTCTCTGGTTGGTAATACCTCATGTGCGTTGTCACACATAGTTCCTGAGAGAGTCAAGCGCTGTTCACACGACCCCACCGGGGAGGACAGCTGGAAACTTACGCCTGGACTCTGGTCTGTGTGCCGTTCTCCTCTGATGACTTGAGTCCGTACCCTTTGCCGTGATAAACGGCAGCCATGAGCATGGCAGCTTTCTGAGTTCTGTGAGTCCGGGTGAATCACTGAACCTCAGGGTGGCCTTGGGGACCACTGACACAGACCCTAGAAGACCCCTATTTTGCAAACAAGGAAACCAAAGCCAAAGGGGTGGAATGATGGCACAGTGGGCAGCAAAGCTGGGATTTGAACCAGGCAGCAGGGCTTCCAGTCTGGCCCTGAAGGACCACCCGGTGCTAACAGGTTGTGGTCAGGACGGGAGCGTCCAGCCTGCCTGAGGCATTAGGGGCTACAGGGAGAGGGTATGGATTTGAATAGAACCTTTAAAAATAGCTAATTATGCCTCCTTTTCCTTATTATAGATAAGTGTTCTTCACTGAAAAAAAAATCAAGCAGTAAAGAAGCTGTGTTTGGCACAAAATGCCTCCCCACTTAATTCAGCTTCCAAAGACAGCTGCCGCCAACAGTCTGGAGTGTGCCCTTTGGTACCTTTCTCTACGCACAAACATGTACCCGAGCTAAAGCACTGTATTAGTTTCCTACTGCTCATGTAAACAATGACCATAAACTACTGCCATAAACAACACAAACTTATTCTCTTACAGTGTGGGGGTCAGAAATCAGTTTCCCGGGGCAAAGTCAAGATGTCGGCAGGGCTGGCTCCTGCTGGAGGTTGTGGGGGAGAATCGTTTCCTTGCCTTTTCTGGCTTGTGGAGGCGCCTGCGTTCCTGTTCTTGCAAAACCCCCTCGCACCCCTCCAGCCTCTTGCTTGTGGTCACATCTCCTCGGTAGTCACTTGTGACCACATTTAGGGCCCACCCAGATAATCTGGGATCATTCCCCCATCTCCAGATCCTTAACTGGATCCCATCTGCAAAGTCCCCTGTGCCATGTAAGGTTCTGGGGATCAGGACGTGGGCGTCTTTGGGGGCACGATTCTGCCCACCCCGCACGCTACCCGCAGCCCCGACGCTGGCCTGTCCTGACCCCCCACCCCCGTCTGTCTGTCTATCTGTCTGTCTGTGCTAGCACGTGCGGATCTGTCTCGTTTTTCATCACCCATGGGCCCTGACAAGGCAGCTGCGTGTGACAGCCAAGGCCAACTGTGTTCACAGGGAACCGGGGCAGAGTTCCGGCTCCCCCGGGAGCCCAGAGAGAGGAGCCGGCCGGTTCTGCAGCTGAGAACCCCGTGGCCATAACTTCCCCTGGGGTCACGTCCAGGGCCCTGAACCCCCAGGCCAGAGATGGCTGGTGTAACGGGCGAATTCACAGCAAAGCTGGGATCTGGGGACAAAGGTGGCACCGTGGGGACCAGTGGGCACTGGGGAAAAGACAGCTTATTTTCAGGTCATAGCCACATACAGGCCAGCGGGTGCCTGAAGGACCGGCTTAAACCTTAGCGGTTTCGTTCAGATTTGCATTCATGCCGCGGGTGCCGGCCCGCCCTGCCCTGTGCACGGGGCCAGTGCAGCGACGATCTTGTCACTTGGTTCGTTCCTGCTCCTTGGACCTTCTCAGCCCCTAACAGACGGGTTATTTTATGTGTTACAATGGAGGTTCAGAGAGGCAAAGAAGGAGGTTGAGGGAAGTTAGGCAACTTGCCAAGGACACACAGCCAGGGAGTGGCCGATCTGGTTTCAGATGCACTGCCTCAGTTTCCCCATCGGAGGGCTATGGCATCTCGGGGAATTCTAGGCAGGAACTGGCGCCGACTGTCATTTTTCTGCTATCAGCAGAGGGTCTTGGGCTCAGGGTTTGACGCCTGTCTGGTGGGCTAAGGATTGATGGTCTCCTGCGGGGAGGTCGCGGTGTCTCCACCCGCCCTGGGTCGCCAGGGTCAATCTGTCAGTCCCGTCTGGACAGGCGTGAAATGTCCCCTCCCGCCTGGCCCCACGTGTGCCCGTGGTCTGGGCCACCTCCCCCATCTGCTGCTGAACTCAGCTCATTAGAATCCCGGGATGAGGAAATGAGGTCACTCCGGCAGGCTCGCGCCAGCCTGTGCCGCCCGCGCCCTGGGAGGACCCATCGGACCCACGGGGCTCCCGGGCGGGAGGGCTGGAGGGAGCCTCGGGGGCTTTGTTCAGACCCCCGTCCTCCCCGACCCCAGACCTGGGGCAGCCAGTGGATGCCACATCGGCAGAGCCACCAACCCACCCTCCTGGCCTGCCGAGGGCCCCAGTTTCGCACCGGGAGTCCTGCGTCCCACGGGCCCCTCAGTCCAGAGCACACGGGGCCGTTGGAGACGCTGTGCGGAGGACTCAGTTTCCCTACTGTTCCCGCTGGGACAGAGCCGGCCACGGGCCTCGCTCCCGTGAAACGCACATGTGTTTCTGCGAGGGGGGACTGCCCGCGTGTCCCTGCGCAAGCGTGTGCAGCCCTCTCGCCTGTAGGTGGGGATGAAGACGCCCCCGGGCAGGGCTGGCGAGAGGCTCAGAGAAAGTAAAGCTTTGGGGGCCTCGGTCCCCCAAGGCAGAGCTGTTATAGGTGGTGACACCCACGGAGCTTGTCGACAGGGCAAAATGGGTCCTGGGGACATTTCCACGAGCGGGGGAGGCCCGGGCAGGAGTGGGATGTGGGCTGCACCCGCAGCGTGCCGGCCCGTGTGGGGCGCGCTCTTGGTTCTTCCTCAGAGCTCCACGGCAGGGAGCGTCCTCGGCCCCTGCTGGGGAGGACACTGTGCCCTGGGAACAGCTGGCGGCTGGCAGATCCCCCCGCTACCCAGGCGGCAGCTCCCTTTGCAGAGAGGAGCCTGGGCCCAGGGACGGGGAGGGCCCAGGGACAGGGAGGGCCCAGGGACGGGGAGGACCCAGGGACGGGGAGGACCCAGGGAGGGGGAGGACTGTCAGGTGCCCCCACACCTTGCGCTGAACGGCTCCCTGGACCAGCAGTTCTCAAAGCGAGGTCCAGGGACCCCTAGGGGGGACACAGGCCCTGGGGGAGGGGAGGTCCCCATGTGTCTAGGCGTCCAGGTTTTCCTCCCGCTCCGCAGCCAAAAGGCCAAACCACACCAGGCCGGACGCAGCAGCAGCCTGGCCGCCGGCTCACTCCTAACGAACCGGACGTCAGAGAGATTTGCAAAGACGCAAGATGGTGGCACTCGCCTCACTGATCTCTTTGTTTTGCAAAACATAATTATCTTTCACGAAAACATGTCACTGATATTAACATGTAAGGCGCGCGTTGTTATTCTTTTCAAATGAACTAATAGACGCGTGAGGTTTTATCAGTTTAATCTTAGTGCTTTAGATCAATAGAACCCACATAAACGAGTTCTTTAGGGTACTCAGCAATTTTTGAGAGTGTCACGGGGTCTAGGGACCGTAAAGTCTGAGCACCGCTCCCTTAAAAGTGGTCTCACTTTGCTCCTTGAATTAGAACAGGTGACAGCGGCACGGCACCGTCCACGCGCCAGGCGTTTGTCTGAACACTGCGCAGTTTCACGCGGATACGTGCGGGTGAGTTACAAGCACGACAGCCCTCTGAGCTGGGTCCTCAGCGTCCCCATTTTACGGGTGAGGAAACTCAGGCGCTAGGAGGGGAAACCCCTTTTGTCCACTAGGGGCACTGCCCTGGGGACGCTTCCCGCTGGGACTCTGTCCCGGCCAGGAGTGGCTAAGAATCCGGGACAAACCACCCGCATTCCTCGCAGTCGGGCCCCCTTGGGCAATCCCCTGGGGCTCGCTGGCCGGACTACTTTGGGGAGCCCTAAACCCTGGCACGTCCAGGTCACTTGCTTGGAAGGAAGCCTGGCTGCAGGTCACCCACCCCCCTCAGCCACCCCGGCCTTCCTGCTGCTCCTTGGAGGCTGCAAACAGTTCCAGCCTCAGGGCCTTTGCACATTCTGTTCCCTCCAGCTGGAATGCTTTTCCCTAGGGTCCCTTCCTCTCGTTCAGGCCTAATGGGCCCACCACCCCCGGCCTCTTGTGTAAAATAGCAGAACCCCTTCCCAGGCACACTTGCCACCTGCTTCCCCTGCCACATATTTTCTCGGTGACACTTATCACTGTGTGACATTCCCTTACCCATGCCCTGGTTAGGGGCTTGTGAGCATCTAAGTCCCGTAAAGGCCCAGGCCCGGCGACAGGTCCCAACACCACTGCACCCGCGAACACACGGTGATTGGAACAGAGACGTCACGCCTGGCTACAGGGACTGCCACCCCTCGCCCGCCCCTCCCGGCCGGCCTGCTGGCCTGCCACCCCGACTTGCCAGATCGGCTGATTTTTCAAAAGAAGCTGAACATCCAGATTTTTATGTAAAAATCTCCTGGATTTTTTTATACACTAGCAACTTATTCAAATTAACAAAAAGAGAAAAACAGCTTGGTGAGCCAAACCGTATGCAGATAAACTAAGTTTGGCGAAGTGGGCTCCCCTTCCCCGCTAAGGGGGAGTGACATTTGGACAAGGCTGGGCTGCAAAGGCTTCGGGGTGGCGCGTCAGGCGAGGGCCAAGCCGGGGAGGAGGGGAACACAGGGTCGTGTCCCTCTGGCGGGGCTGGGGGGAGGGGAGGGGCTCTGTGATGTCCCCATGCCTTGGACAGGCCTGTCACCCTCCCCCCTGGCTCCGGGAGCTCCCCCCGGCCGCCCACCCCGGCCCGGCTGGCCGCGAGCCATCCCCTTGGAGCATATGCGTGGAGTGTTTTGAGACACGGGACACACAATACATAGCAAATAAGGCTGCTCCTCCGTCTGGCTGGAGCGTCTCCGCGCTGCGCCAGATGGTCCCCGGCCGCCTCCCCAGCTGAGGCCGGGCTTTGTGAGGTTGCGTTCTGCGCTGGAGGCTCCTCTCCATCCTGCAGGGGGCTGCTGGGAAGCTCTCTCCCCGGGGCGGCTGGGAGGATTTTTCTTGGCCCAAAGACAGGAAGGCTGATTCAGCCTGGAACCTTCTGGATTTATAACCCCCTCTGCGCCACCCCCCGTGACCCTGAGCCCCAATGTGCTGGCGTTTATTGCTAATTGTTTTCAGACAGATGGTGTGGCCCAGAGTCTAATTCCCCAGGCTAGGGGGCGGGGGACGCTAGGGGAGAAGGCCGTGACCTTGACCGCTTGCATTCTTGAAGAAAATGTTCAGCATGTGCTGGGGGCCTGGTGGTGCAGCTGTGACAACGGCCGGGGCTTGCAGAGGGGAAGCTTCAGGGCTTTGGGAAGGGAACAGGGGAGGAGGAGGAGGCTTTGAAAGCAGCCAAGCTGGAGCCCCAGGGGCTGACGAAGCTGGGTGGAGAGTGTTCCCTCCTCCAGGAAGCCCTCTGGGATTGAAGTCTACAAGACAGGGAGAACACCCCCGCCAGGGTGACACTTAGGGATTGGGGAGGTAGGGGATTTGCAAGGTGGGTAGAAGACTCATCCATAACCTAATAAGGGAGCCCTCACTTTTTAATGTAATTTCAACATGATTTGAGGGCTCACAGAGCTGCCCTCATTGTACCAGATCCCGTGAGTCTGCCCAGCGAGAATGAACACCCCAAATTACAGATGAGCAAAAGGAGGTGGCCTCTGAGGGGTAAATGACCAGCAGCAGGTCACGCAGTCCACAAATGCCACTGAGCACCGACTGCATGCCTCGGGGAGCACAGCAGAGGACGGAGTCTGTAGGTTTGAGCAGAGACAGACGCGAGTCCACAAATGAGCACGTACAGGAAGGATAAGGGCTGGGAAGAGAATCAAATAGGAAGATAGGGCAGGCGGGGACCTCAGGGGGAGGCTGGGGGAGGCTCTCAGAGGAGGCAGGCTCCATGCTGAGTTTTGAAGGCAGATAGGAACCAGCCTGCCTAAATCTCAGTGGGGAGAGGCCCAAACGGCGAGGACAGCAGGTGCAAAGGCCCTGAGGCAGGGAGGCGCTTGTATCTAAGGAGGTGAAGTGCAGAGCCAGAGCCCAGCGCAGGTTTTCTATAGCGCTGAGATCACAAAGCCGGAGTGCCAGCGTCACTGGCCACTGAATGCACCCACGGCTGCGGGCCTGGGGAGCCCGCATGACACTAAAAGGCGGATGGGTCGACATCAGGTTATCTCAGGTGACGTTATTTGTAAGGGTCAAGGCAGAGGGGACTCCCCTTATCATGCCGGCTCAGGTCTGACTGGTGGCTATGAATCTCCCGCTTTTTGGAAAAACGGGCCCATGTCTAAGTTTCGTTTGGTTCCGTGGCACCTCGCAGCAGTGACTCATTCTGGTCTGTCGGGCCTAGTGCAGGAGCTGAGTCCAAAACAACAGCCCCCCATAAATCTTATTTAACAGCTACGACAAAAAATATAGCAAGGAGGGTAGGAGGAAGGCGGGGTCGGGTGTAGTCTCAAACAGGGGGTCAGGGAAGCGCTCCCAGGAGAGGTAACATTCGAGCAAAGACCTGGAGGAGGTAAGGGAGCGAGCCCGGCAGGAACCCGGAGGAGGCGTGTCCAGGAAACAGGAGCAGCCAGTGCAAAGGCCCTGTGGTAGGCGAGTGCTTGGCATGTTCGGGGAGGCCAGAGCGGGTGAGGGAGGGGAAGAGAGGGAGGAGCTGAGCTCAGAGGATGTGGGGTAGATCCTGTCGGGCCGGGCAGGCCGTGGTCAAGGCTGACTCCTACTCCAGGGACGTGGGGAGCTGTCACAGGTGCTCAATCAGAGGAGTGACATGTCCTGATTTCGGTTTAGCAGGAGCCCTTGGGCTGCCGAGTGGAGACCAGACTGAGAAAGTGAGGGAAGACGCTGGGCGACCAGGGAGGAGACTACTGCACCAGTCCAAGCAAGAGACGACGACAGCCGGGCCCCAGGGGGAGGCAGGGGGTGGGGAGACGTGGTCGCAGTCTCGACAGATTTTTTTTTAATTGTAGTAAAATACACATAACATACCATTTACCATCCTGACCATTTGTAAGTGTCCAGTTCAGTGACATTAAGGACATTCATACCATTGTGCCACCATCGCCACCCTCCATCTCCAGAAATGTTTCACCTTCTCAAACTGACACTCTGTCCCCATGAAACACCAGTTCCCTTCGCCCCAGCGCCGGGCATCCCCATTCTATTAATACTTTCTGTCTCTAGGAATTTCCTCCTTTTTCAAGACTGAGTAATAGTCCACGGTGTGGCTGGGCCGCGTCTCGCGTATCCATCACCCACCGATGGACACGGGCTTTCCCCCCGTGGCCACTCTGCACAGTGCTGCTGGGGGCGCGGGGGACCACAGAGCTCCTCCAGCCCTTGCGGACGGCTGTTCACGGCACAGCCAGTGGGATCGGTGGTGCAGCAGATCCAGGGGACAGGGCCAAGGCCATCGCAGGTCCCGCCCTACCCTGCCTCGATGGGCAAAAGGCCCTTCCAGCTCTGGCATTCTGGGGTTCTGAGACATTTCACAGACCCCCGACTTCTGCCAGCCCAACCTTGGAGGGACCTGACTTCCCCTTCTCTTTGGCCAAGACTCCCAGGCCACCACCTGTCCACACTCACTGCCCAGACAGGCAGGTCACCCCGGCCAGTGTCCACCCTCCTGGTTACTGCTGTTCCTGCTGCGGCAGCAGGCTCTGGTGGGGGACACATGGAATTCTCTAGAGTCTTCTAGAATTCAGTGGACTTTCTGTTTTGAGTCCTGTTCAGTGACAACAGAACCTTGGTGAGACTGGGGTTCTCCCACTCTTCTTCCAGCCTGCCCAGGGATTGAGTCTAGTGGTGGCACTCCTGGGCAGTGAGTCTGTGGACCTCCTTGGGTCAAGGGTCCCCACAGATGCCCCCAAGATGCCCACAGTTCCATCTGTCCTTAGGTCCTGGTCTAGCTCCAGCCACCCTGACCTCTTTTCTGCTCCCCAGACGTGCGGAGTGAGTGCCGACCTCAGGGCCTTTGCACTTGCTGTTCTCGCCCTTGCCACCGACTTCCCGCTTCACCTTGCCCAGCCTACTCACCCAACAGGCCCCAGATTAAATGTCCCTGCCCAGGAAGCCTCCTCTGTGGCCCTGGAGGAAGTCGGGCCCCAGTTAAGTTCCCTACATCCCTCCTGGATCCTTTCCTTTCTTGACACTTAAGACATTTGGAGGGGGAAGCAGAGGGGTGCAGTGGTTAGAGCATGGAATCCAGGTCCAGATCCTGGTTTTGTCACCAGAGAGCAGTGTGACCTTGACCCAGGCAGGTAGGCTCTCCCAGCCTCATTCCTACAGAGGCCGGACACAGGGCATGTGACCAGTCATTGCTGCCATGTGGAACGACCTGCTCGCTGGGCATCTTCGCTGCCAGGCATCAGTTACCTCGGGGGCGGGTGGACTGGGGTCTGCTGGGCTGGGCGCACGTGGCCGCAGGTGCACGTGTGCTGCGCTCGGGCCTGCCCGGAGGGGGGGCCTCTGAAGCAGTGGATATTGTGAAGCCTGAGCCCCGTGTGGCCTCATGTCCCCCGGCCTGAGCCACCTCCTTCACCCCCTTCTGGCCCCTCCCGCCGCAGGGGCTCCTCTGACCCAGCGCCCCCCCAGCCACCCCCAACACCCAGGCGCAATTAAGCCAAACTTTTGATTTAAGATATTTATAAAGGCTCTAAGAATGTCCTCTAATATCAGCTTATATATTTTTAATCTGCCGTTAAAGTGATTTAAAGTGGAGCTCCGACGGACGGGCGTGATGAAAATTAAAAGTCTCCATCACCCCGCGTCTGGCTGCGGCGCCTGGGCGGCCAAGGACGCGGGGCACCCCCCCCCCCCCGCTCCTCCAGGGCGGGGGCGGCGAGGGGGACGCGGTGTCATTAAGTAACGAGCAAAAAGGGCAGCGGTGACTGCAGAAGGAGCCACGCGGCCGCGCTTAATGAACGGTGACATCTGCTCGGCCCTTTAATTAACGAGCCCACACACACGGTGGCAGGACACGGGGACCGCGTCCTCTGTGCTTGCAGGGGGAAGAAAAAGAAAAAGAGAAAGCAGAAGCCGGGCGGGGAGAGGACTGCGAATCTGCAGAAGGATGTTCCCGTCCTTCCCGCAAGCGGATGGAGCCGGCGGGTCTCCCTCTCTGTCTCCCGGTGGGCGGCTGAGCCCAGAGTCCGAGATGAGCGAGCTGGCGGGGGCACCTGTGTGGCAGCTTCCCCGGCCGGGGCTCCGGAGCAGCCCCTGTCAAGCCTCCCAGCACAAAGCCACTCAAGCATGAATGCATCCCGGCCCCCACCGCGGGTGACAACACGCTGCCACCTACCCAGACACCAAGCAAGGGCAGACAGAGAGATTCCAGATCTCACGCCCAAGGACAAGGGACAGGACAAGGGCCACTGGTAGCTGCCCCTGGCTTAGCCCCCCGGTGGCCGGTGGGTCTGCAGAGAGCCCGGCTGCGGTGGGGGGCTCTAACCGGGGGCAGGAGCCCCGAGTCTCCGATTTGTAAAATCCCGGAAGACTCAGCTCTCCCAGCTTGGTGGCCCAAAGGGGACGTCTGGGAGAGCCCGCCTTCACCCCAAACACACCAGCTGCTGCCGGTTTTTATTCTTCTTTTCCAAGATAATGGCCACAGTCACAGGTACTTAGTTAGCACCTACTGGATGCTGGGCACCTCGCAAAGGGCTCCGCACGCATCAGCTCCCACCAACCGCATGTCATCGATCCCACTTTACAGACGAGGACGCAGCTCTTCTGGGGAACCCTGAGAGACGGTGTCGACAGCCCTGAGTCGAGCGCCCCAGCAGGGGGCAGTTGAGGTACCTGTCCACCTGGTCCCCACCTGTCGCTGGCTGAGCGTGTCCGACCCCAGCAGCCGGGCCGCCCCGAGTGGGCTGAGCCACTCCCCGCCCTCCCCGCACCGGCCTGCCCTGAATGTTCCGGAGCTTTGGCAGCCATTGTGCCACCGCAAGAGAATGTTTTTGGTGGCTTGCTGGCCATCTTTGGCGTCCCTCAGCTTGTAGCTGCATCCCCCTGGTTTCTGCCTTCGTGACCTCACAGCCTCCGCGAGTCGTATGGGACCAGGCCCTGCTCCAGCACAGCCTCGTCCCGACCAGTTACATCTGCAGTGACCCTGCTTCCAAACAAGTCCCCTTCCAAGGTCCTGGGGCTTAGGTTAGGACTTCAGCACGTGAACTTGGGGGCACACGATAGAACCCCTAACGTCAGGTTAGGGAAGGTTTTCTTTCTAGGATCGGGAGTCCTAAGGGGACATAGTGGCCGACAGAAAAGTTCCGGCCAGGAAGTAGCAATTCGAGACGCAAGAGGAAGAGAGGAAAATTGATTATGTGTCGTTTCGGGGAGGCTGACGGGATCGAGAGCCACAGCCTGGGGTGAGGGCCGGGCCCCTCCTGGCCGCCCACCGGGATGCACCTGGGACCCTTCCCGGCAGCGGCAGGCGGTGGGCCTGGGGTGGGCGGGGAGCAGAGAAGTTTTAGAAAAGGGGGTTACTGGAAACCTCCCGTACGTCCCTCAGTGGGGGAATGGATGGGTCAATTGCGGGACGTCCCCACGGCAGAAAACCACACAGCCACGCAAACCACCCGTCCCTCCCCACGCGCCAGCCCCGCCCCACGGCTGCTGTGTCGGGGGGCTGGTGACAGATGCCCACTCTTAAAGGAGGGAGGGACTGAACATGGGCCTCGCTTGGCACGGGGTGGGGGGCAGCACAGATGCTGCGCTAAGTATCGCTCCGTCCATGGCACCCACTGTCTCTATATTGAGCTCACTGGCCCCAGAAATGTCCCCGATCCCTCCTCACTCATCTTATTGCTCCAACCCCGGCCCGGAGGACTTCACGTCTCGCTTGGCTCCCCCGACCCTGCCTCTGGCCTCTTCAAACCACTCCCCACACCGCACAAGATTAATCTTACTAAAGTGCTGCTCTGATCGAGACTCTGCCCCTGCTCAAGCACCTTCTGTAGCTCCCCATTACCTGGAAAATAAATATCAAATTCCTCAGCCTGGTATTTCTCGATCCCCCCATGTTCTGAGCTGGCTTCGGTCCCTCACTGTGTACCAGCCATCTACCTCAAATACCTTTTCCCACATCCCTGACTTTAAAATTTTGTCTTTTTTTTTTTTTTTTAAAGCTTAAATAGCAGCTCCTCCTTTCTCGTCAGAATGAAAGGTCCCCACCTGACTGTTTCTCTCCTGTATCTCTGGGAATGTCCTGGTCAACTTTTCCCTGGGCTGTTGTGATGTGAGTCCCAACTTCAGGGCGTCAAGATTTTAAAACAACAACCCGAGGACCAATGCTCTGACGGCAAAATTCCGGCCACCCATGAGTGGCGGGAGAGGGTGTCATGTGGGTCAAGGAGGTGTCCCCTGTAAAACACATACACAAAAGGCCACAAACTCTATAACTGGAGTCCGAGGGGAGATGCTCTGAGCTGATATTATCGGGGAGGTTGTCACGGAAAAGGGATAATTGATCTGGGCCCCGAGGGTGGATGGCACTTAGGAAGTGGCTTGGTTCTGAGGAAGGAATTTGGAGTTTGGACTTAGGTAGTAGGTCTGAGCTCAAATTCCTTTTCTGTCCCTTTATGAGACAGGAGTCTTTGGCCATCACAGAAACCCCAACTCAAACTGGCTTCAGCTAAAAAGAAAAGTTATTGGCTCTCGTAGTGACAAACTCCAAGCGTAGGGCTGGCCTCAGGTGCGGCTGGATCCAGGGGCTCAAGCCATGGCCTCAGAATGCTCTGTCTCCTGGTTGTTTGTGTCTATGCTGGCTTTATTCTGGGGCCAGCTCTGCTCCCAACATAGAAGAGGCGCCCCAGCAGGCCCCACTGGAAATCCACGATGCTCAATCACCCAGATCCTCACTTCCCAACTGTTCCTGCGACGGTCCTGGGCTTACCTCTGATTCGACCAGATTGGATCACCTGATGATCCCCGAACCAATCGCTGATGCCAGAGGTTTAGAAAATTATGACTGGCCAGCCCTTGGCCACACGCTCATCTCTGAACCGATGGGCGGAACCAGTCCAACCCAAACCACATGGTCTGGGGTGAGGGAGGGGCTGTCTCCAAGGAAACCTGGGGGTCTGTGACCAGAAGAGGTATCTAAGGCAACCGATGTCACTAAAGCCACCGAGCAGCTGTGGGACCTTGGACAGGTACCTGATACTTTCTGATCCTCAGAGCCCTGGGTTGTAAAACAGGATCATTACTGACCCACCCCAGGGGAGCTGTGGGTAGTTACGTGACGGCGGTGATGAAAACAGCTAGCACACTGTAGGTGCCTAATTACGGTCCACAGAGTCGGAAGCTGGCATTCGAGCAAGGCAGTGGGGTCAGAAGTGCAGTGTGTTTTCCAAGAGGGCCACAAATTCTTCCGCCCCACAAGCTCTTTTGACACCGTAAGGGCAACACTCTTGCTATGGACAGGTGGGCTCTAGGTCCCTCCCCTTGGCCAGGCCTGAGACTAGCGTGGCAGTGACACTTTGCGACTTCTGGGGCTGAGTTACAGAAGGTGACACAGCCTCCTTGTGGCCCTCCTGGGACGCATTCTCTTAGAGCCGCCATGTTGTGAGGAAGCTCAGGCCATGCGTGGAGGCGCCGGCCCCAGTGGAGGTGGCAGGGGACAGCCAGCGCCAACCACCGGACACGTGAGGTGAGAGGACCCCAGCCCCGGTGGCCCTGTGACTGCAACCACACGGGAGGTCCTGCGCGAGAGCCACCTGCCTGGGCCCAGGCAACACCAGAACTGTGACATGACAGTAAAATCACTGCTGTTGTTTATGCCACTATGTGTTGGGTCAGTTCCTCACACGGGAGCGGATATCTGGAAAGGGGGCAGCGGAGCGTTGCAGGCAGAGGCTACCGCAGGGGGCGACTGTGGCCCAGTTTCATGACACATCTGTCTCCAAAGCTCACTGGCTCACATGCTGGGTAATGCCAGTCTGTCCAAGACAGGAAAAGGAGAGGCCCTGCCTGTGTCCCCTGAGTCCCCTGAGCTGCTCACAGCCCCGTACCTGTGGGCAGAAGCCGACCCATGCACACCCTCAGGCGCTTGCCGTGGATTTCCCGGACGGAGTGGCAGCTGCACAAGCTGTGGGGACAAGCTTCCCTCCCTGTTTTGGGACAAGCCTCCCTCCCTGTTTTGGGACACGCCTCCTTCCCTGTTTTGCCACCTTTGTAAGAAGGGAGCAAAGTAAACCTTTGAAGGTGAACTTGCTAGAGGCTCGCATAAGCCAGGCCCGGAGATGGAAGCGGCAGAATGGCACGGGGTCCCCTGTTTCTCAGCCCCATTGAGCCTCTGGCTCTGGTCCTGTGGGACCGCCTGACCCCCGCGCAGCCCAGCTACGCCTGGCAGGTCGGCAGGTCGCCTCTGAGAGAGGGGAGATGGTGCCCAGTGTGACTTGCACCCGGGTGGCGTCTACACAGATCAGAAGATAATCCAGATAATGGAGTCCTTTGAAGCGTCCAACGAGACATTCCTCTCTGGACCCCAACTGCCCAGGTGGCTGCCCACCCCGCGGGCATCAGGCATCGCCGCGAGGCTCCTGTCTCGTCCCCGTGAGCCACCCACGGGAACAGAGCCCGCCTTTTCCACGCCCCAACTGCTTTTTGCTCAGTTCTTTAAAAACAACCACTTGCTTTCTCCTTAGGCAAATAAACTGACTTAAAAGGGAAAGCTTAGATCAGCCCGTAATTGGCAAGCCGATACCACTGCTGTAAACAGAAGGTGACCGTGACAGTAAACACTAGGAGACAAAGGGTGTCACCGGAGTGGGCCTGGTTTCTGTCCTGCTGTCTGAGGAGGGTTCGAGACGGAAACCGTCCGGGCTCTGCTGCAGAGGAAGCTGTGCCAGCCGCACTTCGCGAGGCGTCAAAGACACATCAGCACCCGCGGGGACTGTCTCCTTGAGGTTGGCGGAGGAACAGAAAGAAAAAAGGGAGTGACTTTCCTGCCGCTTAGTGTTATCTGAGGTCTCGTCTGCCACCAGCCGGGTCTTCCCAGCCCCTTGGGGGAAGTCGTGAGTTGTGAGAGCCAATGCTCTCGTTCAATCCTCCCGACAGCCCTGCACTACGCGCCCGTGCCGTCATCCACGGGGCCCAGAGAGGTTAAGCTCCGCACCTGAGGTCACACAGCCAGTGAGCGGTGAAATCAGGATTGGAACCCAGACCCCCAGCTTGAGTCTGCGCTTCTAACTGCCCAGCACGCTGCCGCCTGGGAAGCGCAGGTCTACACCTGTCAGGTCACCGGATCATTGCCCTGGGTCTAGGGTGAATGGCGTCCACTCTCCAAACTCAGGTCTCTCTGGTACCTGTGAACGTGACCTTATTTGGAAATAGGGTCTTCACAGATGTGACCAAGTTAGGACGAGGACACACTGGACTAGCCCGGGCCCTCATTCAATGACTGCTGTCCTTACAAGAGGGAAATGTGGACACAGAGGCACACGGGTAGAAGAGACCTTGGGAACACAGAGGCAGGGACTGGAGTGAGGCGGCCACAAGCCAAGGAACGCGAGGAAGCCAGAGTCACCGCAAGCTGGGAGCGGCGTGGGTGGCTCCTTCCCCAGAGCCCCTCAGAGACACGGTCCCGCTGACACCTTCAGACTTCCGGCCTCCACGGCCGCGAAGGAATAAATCCCTGTTGTTCTCAGCCGCCAAGTTTGTGACGATTTGTCACAGCAGCCGCAGAAAACTAACATAGTCTCCGTGGCCTGTGTTCGGGTGGGAAAGTCTCCCACAAGAACCAGAGCCGCCCGGGAAGGGGCCTGGAGTTAGCTGCAGGAAGTCTCTTGTTTTTTCTTTGAAGAGCTGAATTCTCACCTTTCCCTACCCGCTCAGAGATCTGCAGGGACGGCTTTACCTTCCTGTTGGCTTTGCTTGCTGTGTGACGTTGGGCAAGTGACTTAACCTCTCTGCGCCCGGTTCCTATAGTGGATTTCACCAGCAAATAGACCTAAAGCACCTGCCCCCAGGAGGCGGCTGTTACATCTCAGTCAAACAGTTTATAGAATCGCCAAACATCCCCTTAAGTGGGGCCGGGGATGTGATTTCTAAAGCTTTTCCCTTTTTTTCTGTCTCGCCGCCATCTGAAATTCTCTTATTGTTTTGCTTGTTTGTTTTGCTTGTCTTAGACCCGTGTTGGCCGACAGAACTTTGTACAAAGACGGAAACGTGGCTATCGAGGCCTTGCAATGTGGCTGGTACCACGAAGGAACAGAATTTTAACATTTTATTTAAATGTAAATAGACACGTGTATTCGTTTTCTGTTGTTACTGTAACAAATTATCACACACTTAGTGGCTTAAGACAACACAATGTATTATCTTCCAGGTCTGGGGGTCAGAGGTCAGCGTCTGAAAAGGGCCGGTACCCGGGCGCTGGCAGGGCCGCCTTCCCTCCCGGAGGGTCTAGAGGAGAGTCCACGTCAATGGCTTTTCCGGCTGCCAGAAATCTCCCGCATTCCTTGGTTTGTGGCCTCACCTCTGCCTGACCTCTGCTTCCAGAGTCACCTCTCCTTCTCTGACTCTGACCCTCCTGTGTCCCTCTTCTAAGGACCCTGTGATGACCTTGGTCCCTCACCGTCCCTGGAGAATCCAGGGTCATTTCCCATTGCGAGATTCTTAATTTAATCACATCTGCAACGTCAGGTCACACGATCACAGGTTCCGGGGAGTAGGACGTGGGCATCTTTGGGGGCCGTGGTTCTGTGTCCCGCTGCACGTGGCCCGTGGCTACCATGGCAGATGGCACAGACCCGGACTGTTGTCTCCTAGATGAACCACTTCTACTCTGGTCCCAGCTCTGTCCCTCTTCAGGCACAGAGTAGGTGCCCAACTAATGTGTTTGAATCATGAAATTGGAACATTGCTTCATGCCACGTTTGCCCAACGCCGTGCTGAGTTTAAATTCCAAGTCTGAGCTGAACTTTGCAAAATGGAGACCCCTATTGTGATGCTTCTAGCCCAGGCCGGGCCTTGGGCAGTGCTCTATTCCCAGCCGTGCTGTGTGACTTTAAGCAAACCTCTGTGCCTCTCTGAGCGTCAGCTTCCCCATCTGTCCAAAGAGGGGCGAGGGAGGAAACCAGCCCTTTGAAAGCCCTGCTGGCAGCCCCGCGAGGCAGAGGAGACAGAGGAGACTGAGGCACAGCGAAGCCCAGGGACCGGCCACGGCAAGTCTCGTGGGGACCCCAGCGGGGAGGATTTCTGAGTCCTGGGGAGGAGAATTTGGGGGCCTGGAGCAGGGCTAAGGCCAGAGCCTTCTCAAATGCCGTGCTGTCTGCCGGGACTGTCCCCCCAAGCTGTCACTGACTGTGCTCATCCTTCAGGGCCCAGCTCAGACGTCCCTTCCGTAAGGAAACCTGCCTGGACTCCCAAGCCACCTCCGCCGCACAGGGTCCCCGGGCCCCACAGAAGCTGTGCTGTGGCTGCGCCATCACCACAGAGAGGTGTTAGTGACTCACCCCGAGTCACACGTGCTGGGGAGCGGCAGGTCTGGGACGTGAACCCTCCAACGTCTGTGGTCTCACTGGGCTGCACGTGCACGTTCCTCCCGCCACACGTGCACACCCCCAATGGGACATATGTCCCCACACGTGCTCACATCCATGCTCATACACATGTGTCCCCACACACATTCACATCCATGCTCATATACATACATCCCCACACGTGCACACATCCATGCTCATACACGTGTCCCCATACGCGTTCACATCCATGCTCATACACGTGTCCCCACACACACTCACATCCATGCTCATATACATGTGTCCCCACACGTGCTCATATCCGTGCTCATATACATATGTACCTACACACGGACGTACACGTGCACATATACAGATGTCCACATAGACACAAAATACATGTGCATTCAGCACACAATCCGTATGTACACGCACATACCTATATATACACACAGACTGGTATCACACGCACGTATCGTGCATATACACGCACATCCATATAAACACACATCCACCCCACACACACCACACACATACGTGATACACACCCTATGCCTTATTCATGCATTCTGCACACGCACAGTCTCACGTTCACACATCCACACACACATGTTCATGAACACACATTCTTTTTGCACACGTGTGATCACTTGACACGTGTTCACATACATGTACACACATACATGCTGCTGGGTCAGACGCTTGCCTCCGCTGACGTGCAAACCGTCTGCTCACCAGGCGCGTGCACGCAGACAGATATGAAGGTCTCCCGCACACTCCCTGCTAAGGGGGCTGCACCTAGACACAGATCGACACAGGCACCGCCAGGACAGCACGCACAGGTACCCAAACACACGTGTATCACACACACACATAAATACTCACATGTACCACGTGCTCAGACAAACAGAAAACCACGTAACTCAGATATGGGAACCAGGAAAATTCCAACTCCTATCTGCCTCCGTGTGTGCCCAGACACACCTAAGCAAGCTGTGTGCACACAGACGTGCTCACACGGACAGGCCCGGATGCTTCTGCTCCTCCCCCAGCGCCACGCCGTGCCCTCCCTGCCCCCTCTCTGCTCCAGCTCCTCGGGGGGACCTGGGGGCGGAAAGCAAAGCCCTTGGTCTGGGATGCCCTCGGGGAAGGGCAAGCAGGTGGCAGGGTGGGTGCTGGGAGGAGGCCGGAGTCCTGCCCCAGCCCTGTGCTTAGGGCCCCGCCTGGCCCAGCCCTAGTCGCCCTGATCACACTCTTCCTGACGCCTGCCCACCACGCAGGGCCCTCGGCCAGATCCAGACGCAACACACGCCAGGGTACCCGGATGAGACCCAGAAGTCGGGGAAGGGTGCAGGAACCCCTCACTTCACCCTGAAGGCCCCCGCCTGGCCCCGCTGAGCAGACAGGAAGATGACGGCGCAGTGTGGGCTGGTGGGGGGATGCCTGCCCGTCCAGCCTCCTCCGCAGCCAGATGGCCGGCCATCTGCAGGGCCCCTCCTCCTCCCTCCCTCCTCCGGCGCGGCAGGCCTGGTGCTGGGCGAGTCTGCTCCAGGCTGGCAGGGCGTGTTGCAGCCATGTGCTGCCTGGCAGGCCGCGCCAGGCGGGCGGGCGGGCCGGGGGCTGTTCCTCGGAGACAGGCATCCAAATGCACAGGCACGCGCGGGCCTCTGGACTGCCCACCCCGCACCCCACACTGTGGCCATCTCTGTTCTGGAAGATTCTGGGGCTCTAGGAACAGAACAGTTCTGCATCCAACCATGCATTCATTCAACAAACACTGAGTGCCTACTAAGTGCTAGGCACTGGAGATACAGTTATGAACAAAACAAATGTGTGTCGAGCACTTACTATGGGCCAGATACATTTCCTGCCACGGGGCTAAAACAGTGAACAAAATAATGATTTGTTGAGCACCTACGGTATGCCAGGCACTAGGGATACAGTGGTGACCAAGGAAGTCACTGTCCCGGCCTCACAGGGCTCAGTCTACTGAGTGAGTGACAGTGGAGACAGGTTGCCAGAGGCCAAGCTACGGCTGGTGAGGAAAGGACAGTGGCATGGTTTCCACTTGATTGTTTTAGACAGGGCAATCAGGGAAGGCCTCTCTGAGGAGGTGGCTTGGAGCAGAGACCCGGATGAAGCAGGAACCGGCCCTGAGACTGTCTGGGGAAGAAGAATGCTCTGAGCATACGGACCAGCCAGGGCCAAGTTCCCACAGACAGAAAGTGCTCGTGTGTCCAGACAGCCCAGAGGCCCCTGCTGGGGGAGGGCAGGAGGTGGGTGGCAGACGAAGGGAGGGGGAGGCCCCTGGTGAGGAGTCTGGGGAAACCGAGGCCTGGGAGGTGCAGCGGGCATGCCATGATGACAACGACCTCGGCACAGGAAGGGCTTCCCTGCGCTGCCCAATCTCCGCCGAGGGTGTGTTTGGAGTTGCCCCACTGACCGGGCCGTGAGCACCAGCACGATTCCCATTGCCCAGACGGGAAAACTGAGGCATGGATGGGTCAGCTCGGACAGGAAAAGCAAGGCCTGGGGCCTGCCCTCCTCGGTGCCCCGAGCTGTCGGAGGACAGGCCAAGGAGACGGGCTCCCCGGGGCCCCCGTGGGCTCTGACTTGGCGGTGGCCTCTGAAGGTAATGTCCCCGGCCGACCCTCTGCTGGCGCCTGAAGCTGTCAGCCTTGGTTCCCGGCGGGCTTAGTCACCCCACACAAGTGACATTTATTTATTCCCTCACACGGGAGCGTGGAGAGAATTAATTATTTAGCGCCGAGGAAGCACTTTGAACATGAAAGTGCCGAGGAGGCCCTGACATGACAGAGAAGAATGTTCCCTCCCCGGCGCCTGCGGCTCTGATGGCTGAGCTGTCACCCGCACGGTCCCCGCCTCCCCGTGATGGGGGCGGGACCCCCGGGCTGGTGCGGAGACCCTGTGACCTGGGAATATCTTTCCTGTAAAAGGAGGAGGGAGGGGAGGACAGAGCAGCAGGGAAGGAGGGAAGGAGGGAAGGAGGGGTGGGGAAGGAGAGGGGAAGAAGGGAGGGGAAGGGAAGGGAAGGGAAGGAGGGAGGAAAGTGTCACACTCGAATCTCTCTCAGCCACGGCACTGGGCGAGGCAGGACGGCAGGACCAGAGTGAGTCACAAGGACATAGCCACAGTTTATAAAGCATTTTCTCTTTGTTGTTCCCCAAAATTCTCAAAACAGGAGGGCTGTCAGAGCAGCCCCATTTTTCAGATGAGGAAACTGAGGCTCAGAGAGGCGCAGCACCTTGCCCAGGGTCCCACAGCCTAGCCGCAGTGGCCAGGGTCGAAACCTGTGCGTGTGTGCGTGTCGGGGGTGACCCTGCCCGAGCGCAGCCCTGGGGTCTCACCCCTGGCAGGACAAGCCCGAGCTCCTCGGGCACCAGGGTCTCCCGGGCACCGGACACTGCCCACGATGCAGCAGAGGCCCGCGGGGCCCCCAGGCCGGCCCTGGGACCTGCGTCCCTCCCCTCCCGCCACCCCAGAGCCCTGCCCCGGGCTCCCCCACCCCCACGTACCGACTCAGGAAGGGGGCGGGGAGGGGAGGCGGTGGGGGAACAAACCGCCTGGCAGGGAGTCTGAAGCTTGATTTGACTCAGTGTTTGCCCAAAGGAACCGGCTCCTGCAGAGACAGCTGGAAACCAGAAGCCCTGGCTTTGCCGTGGCTGCCGAGTCCCACGTCTTTGTTCCTGTCTTCAGAGAGAAGGTTGGGGCACACTCACCCCCACTCGGAGCCAGAGCCAGCAGACCCCGGTGGAGGCGGAGACCTGTGGTCTCTGGGGTGTCTCCCGGCTGGGACCCAAATGCGCCACCCTGGAGTCCCCAGCCAGGCCCAGTCACCCTCCGCTCGCCCCCATGGCCAGACTAGACCTGCATTCAGTAGGAGCCCAGTACATGCACGCTCACGGGACCCGAATGTTATCTAAGGGCCCCTATAAAACGCAGTGGAAAAGGCCTGGGGCAAACGGAGGGCTTGCCTAGGCCGATCCTCAACCTCCTGTGCCTCGGTTTCCCTATCTGTAAAAGGAGCAAAAATGATGGAACGGCCACAGCCAAGTGAGGCACCCGGCACATGGCACGTGCTGGTTCAGTCTGAGCCATTCTCGGGGACGAGTCCTGTGCAAGACCCGCAACTGGAGAGTGACCAAGCTGGATTCAAACCTGTCACTTCATTCCTGCCTCCTGGACAGACAGATGGGACAAGGGGGTGGGGGCTCCCCGGTGGGAGGGGGCTGGCCTCGGGGACCCCCAGCTCAGACTGTGGGAGCCTCTTCCTGAGAATCGGGCCCCCGGGGTGGCGCCCTCACAGATCGGAACCGAATGCCGGGTGCTTTGAACCAAAAAACGGCCCGGGCTGTAAACAGGCGGCCACCCCTGGGCACGGGGCCCGCAGCCACCTTGGCTGCCCTCAGCGCGGAGCTGCGGAGGCCCCGCGGGCTCCTTGGACAGCTGGGACGCCTGCCGGAGGCTGCTGCCATGGCGACGGTGCTGGCTGCCCTCTCTGTGCGTGGGCCACATCCTGCCTCTCCCGGGCACCGAGCAGGCCGGGGCCCAGCCAGCCGCCTCCCCGCTCCTCCCCCGGGGGTCCCGAGAGCTCCCTGCCCAGCCACAAGCCAGCGGGCCGAAGCCAGCTCACAGAGTCCCTCTCTTCGTAGTGACGACCACCAGGGGGCGGGGACTGAGCACTGAGCCCTTCACAAGTATTGGCCGCTTACCTCTCGTGCTGACCTATTTGATAGATGAAAAGACTGAGGCCCGAGGAGACAGAGTTGCTTGCCCAGGGTCACAGGACCAGCAAAGAGAAAGGGCAAAGCCGGGGGTTCGACCCAGAGCTCTGTCACAGAGTATCGTGCAATGCTCAAGGCACGACCTCTGGAGCAAGGCAAGCTGTGTGACCCTGGGCATGTGACTCAGCCTCTCTGGGCATTGGCGTCCTCTTTGGCAAAGTGGAGTAACAGTACCTGCTCCCTACAGCACTTGGAGGCGTAGGTCTGTTACCGCACGTAACGTACGTGCAGCGGGGACAGGGACAGGGACAGAGTCGGCTTTGGCCTCCTCCTGAAACAGGGCCTGAGACCAAAGCTTCGGGGGAGGATGGCACGGCGGGGACAGGACAAGGGAGGGAGAAAGCCAAGCCGAGGTGTCATTTGAGGTGACGTCCCAGCCTCAGGCAGATCTGTGGAGGGCTCTGGAGAGTGACTTACGCCTCGGTTTGTCCTGCCTCAAGGCAACAAGATGGACTTACACTGTCAGTGGTCACCTAAGGGCCACCCCGGAGGATGACAGCCCCCGGCAGGGCAGGCTTGCTGGGTGTAGGGCCACAGCGCCGCCACTGACCCAGGAGTCTGCAGGGAAGGCAGGTGACAGTACAGGCAGGGGGAGCAACTGGCGAGAAGGAGACGTCTAGAGAGATGCAGGGCACGTGGGCAGAGCCCGGCAGTCACGCTGCCTGAGTCCCCAGTTGTTTTAGGGTTTACCTGCCCATGAACTTCAACTTTGCAACAAACCTTCTGACCAGTGGAGACGCCCTCGTTTCACACATGGAAGGAAAGCCAGTGGTTTGGCCAAAGTCACACGGATTTGGGGCCAGGAGCCCTAGACTCCCGGACTCCCGGTTCAGCGGGCCTTTAGCTGCCCCCGGGGCCGAGGCGTGACCTGCCCCCTCGGGTGACCACGAGCAGGGCCCACGGAAGAGGGCACTACCCTGGGCAGGAGGAGACAGCTTGCAAGGGCCTCGGGCACCTGGAGCAGCTCATGACCACTGGGGTATTTGGGGCAGCAAATAAGAGAAAAACTCCAATTCAAAGAACGTTTCATAGTGAAGCAGACTTACTATCCTCCCCAGTAAGAAGGCAAAGGGGCTCCAGGCTGGTCGATTTGGCAGCTCAGTGGTGGCATTAGGACCAGCCTTTTTCCTTCTCTCTCTTCTGCCACCCTCAGTGTCGGAACTCCCCTCACGGTCCCAGACGGCTGCGGCAGGTCCGGTCATCACACCCCAAGAAGACAAAGTGCGGCTGAAGATGAGGCAGCCGCCTCTTCCTTGTGCTTCTCTTTTTTGAGAGCAAGTACACATCCCCCCAAATCTGCCAGTGGAGCCCCCCTCACACCACCTTGGCCAGAGTTAGGTCACATGAATACGTGGAAGGGGAACGGGGTGGCCATGACTGGCTTAGAGCAGGATCAGCAAACAGTGGCTCACCGGCCAAATGTGGCCCCATGTCCGTCTTTGAAAATAAAGATTTATTGGTGCGCACACTCGCTGTTTTCCGTACTGTCACTGTCTGTGGCTGCTTGCGTGCCACAGGGGCCGAGCTGAGCAGTCGCAGCAGAGACTGTCTGGCCCGAAAAGCCTCAAGGAATTGCTCTCTGATGCTTTTTGCGGAAAAACAGTTTGCTGAGCCCCGGCCAGAATAACGAGGGCCGACCCCTGGCCCGGAGCAGTCATGCTCCCTGAGGGGTATCAGTCTGGGAGCAAGACAGTGGGGCGTGGTGGCCGGGCTGGCAGCCGAGAGTCCCCTCCAGCCCTTCGTGACTCAAAGCGAGGCCCACAGACCAGCGGCACCTGCCCCGCGTGGCAGCAGAGTCCTGGGTCCCCCCGCAGACCTGTGAAGTCAGGACCCGCATTCTAGCAAGGTCCCCAGGGAGCCTCACCCGCTAACCGCGGCATGTTAGCCCAGGGCTGCAAAGTGCCACCACCTAGGTGGCTTAAAACACCCGTCCTGGAGGTCAGAGGTCTGAAACCCAGGTGTCGGCAGGGCCACGCTCCCTCCAAAACCTCCGGAGGAGGATCTTCCCGCGCGTCTGCCAGCTACGGGTGGCGCCTGCGACCCTCGGGGCTCCTGGATTGGCAGATACGTCACTCCGATCCCCGTCCTGTCTTCCCACGCTTTGTCCCTTGCACCTCTGCTCTTCCCGTATAGACGCTAGTCCTGTCGGATTAGGGTCCACCCTACTGACCTCATCCTGGCTTGATCACATCTGCAAAGCCCCTATTTCCAAATAGGACTTCGCACGTGCGGGTAACCCCTTGCCCCCCCCACATCGCACACAGGTGAACTGGGACACACACGCTTGTGTGTCAGGGAGGACAGGGCTGGGGGCAGGGGCCGCTCCACCTTGGCTGCCTTTTTTGGGCCCTCTGAGCCACCCTGCTGGGAAGCAGCATGCCGGAAGCTTCTAGAATCCAGCTGGCCCCAGGTTGGCTCAGGGAGACCATCTGTACCCCTCACCTCCTGCCAGGTCCGCGTGCTCCCGGGGCCGTGGAGACGCGAGAGCCCTCAGCAGGGCTGGCACTGGGGAAGCCCCCAGGGCACCACGTCTGCACACGTGGCCCCAGAGGACTCGCCGCCTGGCAGTTGGTGCCCGGACAGCCTCGCGGGCCCCCCCCTCGCCCAGTGCTGGCCCTCAGCCCACCTCCCACCTGCAGCCCCTCGCTGGGCCTCAGCTCCCGGCTGCGCTGGGCAGCGGGTGGGCCCAGCCCTGCGCTCTCTGCCTGCGTCTCCTCGGCTAAATCACACGCGCCCGGGAGCGCCGCCCGCTCAGCCTTCTGCGCTTTGCACGTAACACGCTTAACACGCCGGATGAATGAGGCAGTGAGTTCCCGGATCCCAATTCCTCACTGCGCCCGACAAGGCGCAGCGACCTCATTCCCGCCATTTTCCTCCTAAACCACTAGGCTCTAATCCCACTGACCTCTTTGATTGTTCTAGAACATGCTGAGCCCACTGCAGCCCCAGGGCCTTTGCACTGGCTGTGCCCTCTGCTGGAAGGCTCGTCCCCCAGACACACCCAGGGTGGCTCCCTTGTTTTACTCAGATTTCCGTGCAGACGCCACCTCCCGGGAGCCACCCCCAGCCACTCACACTCTATCGCCTTCCTAGGACTTGCGACTGGCTCCGGTCCTCATGTTCATTTATTCGTCGGCCCACCATGTCCTAGAACAGCACCCAGCACGCAGTAGGTGCTCAATACACAGTAGGTGCTGCTTGCCTGAATGAGCCCCCTCCGCACCCCCGCCCTGCAGAGTTCTTAGTGAGCACCCAGTCCCCAGGCCTCTGTATTACAGGGCCTGCAAGCCTCGCCCTGCAGTGGAATTTTCCAGGTGAAGATGTTCCTTTGTGCGTCAACAGAGCTTTAATCTCTGCTCATCACGCTGGGCAGGAAGGAGCCTGCTTTGCGAAGGAACTGCTGTCCTAAGGCCTCCAGGTAGCGGGAGGGGCCTCTCGAGGGAAAGGCAGGCCTCTGCACCCCGGCCCCCTCCCCCGTGGTCTCGGCCCACAGCCCCCCAGCTCACGCCCACACGACAGCTCCCGGGGGTGTGTTAGTGGTGAGTGGGGCTGACAAACTGCCTGCATATTAACCCTTTAAACATAGCAATACTAATTCTCATGTTTTTCTTATTAAAAATATACATATATAATCCACATATACCAGCTCTGAAAAATTCCAAAAAGTCTAGAATCCAGTGGAAAGAGATCCTCGCCCGCTGCCGCCAGACCCGGCCGACAGAAGACGGCCACAGTCGGCAAGCACCGGGCACCTTCACTCAACAGACTCCTGTGTGTCCTGAGCCCTAACCTGTTACCACTATCGCCCCCATTCGACAGACAGACAAACTGGGGCTTGGAGAAGCACAGAGCTGGCACACACCGGGGTGGGATCGAACCTAGTCTGACGTTGCTCAAAGTGGTCAAAGGATCATTATGCCACACACTGCCTCGTGGCAGAAAAGTTCTTGCTTTCATTTTTAGGGATTTTATTTATTTTGTTGCTTTTTTTTTTTTTTTTTTTTTTTTTTTACCATTTTCTGTGTCAAAATTGTTAGGTGACTTGCTTTTTTCACTTAATACTCGTCCACGTCTGGGACGTCGTTTCATGCCGGACACACCTAGGTCATGTCATTCTTCTTAATGTCCGTGCTGTGTCCCATAGCACAGAGCTATTATGATTGTTTGCATCACGATGGTTCATTTCCAATCATCTTAAATTCTCAGGACACAATTCGTTTGGACTCGAGCTACAGTTTCTGTGGGATGCTGTGAACACTTTTGGGGAAAGCAGTCACACCCGGGCTAGCCGGGCAGAAGCAGGTCGCCAGGGCCCGCGCCAGATCCCAGACCAAGTCTGAGATCGTGTTGGAGACAGTGAACGCAGGCCCCAGCCCAGGGGTCCTGGGTGTTCCCGGCTCCAATGCGGCCACGAGGCCAAGACATTCTTTTGTGGTCACCTGCACATCCAAGGACTCCGGAGCATCAGACCTTCAAAGCACTGTGACTCATTCCCTGAACGATGGTGCCTGGTAATTCACAAAGCAGCCCACTCCACTCCGCAGTTTGCTCACGTCTCCGAAGCAAGTTCCGCTCAGTCTCCCCCGAGCAGATCGAGAGAAACCAGGCCTCTCTCCGCTCCGGGCAGGGGATGCTTTTTCTGGTTTGGCACAAAGGGGTGAGGAGGGCATGAGCTGTCACGGAGTCAGAATGAAACTGCTAACAGCACAGCTGTCTCCCAAGAGTGACTCACCCGGTGAAAACCAGAATATTGTTCCGAGTGTCAGAATCTGCCCGGCAGCCTCCAGCACTTGGGTCTCATCCAGCTTACGTGAGCCAAAACATTCCAGCATCTTCCTGAGGTGCCTGTGAACGGCGTATTGTCTTCCCCCCTTAGCCTTTGTCTTTGAAAGCTCTAACGAGGAGCCCAGGAGGTCAGCAGACAGCAGCCCGGCCGTTTCCTTCCCCAGGACAGCACTCAGACGGCTTCTAACTGTCCCCCGGTGCTCACTTCCTGCCGATGACCAGACCTGCGCTGCTGGCACCCGGCTGCCACACCGCGCGTAGAAACCAGGACCCCGGCGGGAGGCAGAAATATCCTCCTTTAGAGGATCATCCACCCACCCTGGCGCTGGAGGGCCAGGCGGCGGCAGGGAGTTTGTCATCATTAGGAGCAAGTTAACTTCGAGCAGGGGAGAAGTGCTTTTAGAGTAATTTTATTAGCACTGGATTCTAGAATGCCTTTTATAATCTTTGAGGTTATACTCCGTGCAGCCCTACGCCCTCCACAGAGGAGGGAGAAATCGACTGGTTTGTAGATGGGGAAAAAAAAAAAAAAAAGGTTGAGCTGTTTCCATCTCCTGGTTTTATTTATACAAGAGAACTTGCCAGGTAATCCTGGAATGCTACAGTTTGTCTGTGGAGTTTGCCAGATCATCCTACTGGGTACGCTGCTGGCGCATGTGTGAATACGTAATGAGTCCCGTAACAACCAGCACAATTTGACCTGTGTCAGTCTCCAGCCATGAAGGAGACCGGGAGGGTAGGGAGGGGAATGAGAGCAGCTAACAGTTATCTAGAGCTTTCTATGGGCTGAGCAAGGTCCTATGCACTTGGCATGTATTAACATTTAACTCAGATAATGACCCAGCAAGGGAAGTACCAATATGGCTGTCATTTTACAGATAAGCCAAGTGAGGTACAGAGTGGTTGAGTAACTTGCCCAAGGTCACACAGCTAGAAAACAGCCGACCTGGGATTTGAACCCAGGCGACCTGGCTCTACCGTGATGAAATAATTGTAGGTGTGATAGTAAATGATTAGATCGCCCCGCCGCCGTCTTTTCTGCTGGATCCCCGTGGGAGGGCTCGGAAGGCGTCTTACGGGAGGTGGAGACACACTCCCAGGTGAGGTTTCCGTGAAGGCAGCCTGGCATCCTAACTGGCAGCCGGAGGAGGAACGGGGGACCAGCACCCCCGAAGGCTGGGAGGAGGCAAAGTGGGAGGTGGGGAGAAAACTGTGGCGCCAGAGCTCGGTGGGGTGAAAGCCCAGGTGGACAGTAAGTGCCTGATAAATAATAGCTGTGGACATGACAGAGGTTTTGGGGGGTCGAACCACGGGGGACTTAGAAGGTCAGGAGGAAGCGTCTGTGCCAGCCCGGCCTGGCTGGCGTTCAGAAGAGCCACACCCACTCTCAGGGCATGGGTCCTGATTGGTCCAAGATGACCACTCCCCCAAGCAGAGATTGGTCTAGTCACGGTCATGTGACACAGTTTGGCCAACCACGGGCAAGTTTCTAGGAAAGCTTTTTCTCACCCTTGAAAAGCAGCTCTCCCCGCAAGACGGCCTTTGTATTAGTTACGCATTGCTGCGTAACAAAGTAGCCCGAGACTCAGCCGCTTTAAACAGTTATGTATTTTCTCAGTGTCTGCAGCTCAGGAGTCTGGGAGTGACTTAGTGGCTGGTTCTGGTGCAAGGTCTCTCATGAGTGGCCGTCCTGGGGGGGGAGGGGGTCTGTCCACCTTTCTCCCTCCATCTGAGGGCTTCAGAGGTCGCTCACCCAGCCCCAGCCTGCAGGCACCCAGCCCGTGGCTTTTTCCTGACACATGGTCACCCAGCGCAAACATCACCTCCTCCGAGAAGCCTTCCAAGATCACCTTCCATAGAGCAGCCCCTCCCCTCACGAAGTCTCACTTTCGAAGCCCCCGGCCTTAACCTTCTCTGTTTTGTCCCTAAATTGGCTCTTTCACCCCTACCCCCACCTCCTCCACCCCGTGCCTGCCAGTTCTGTGAAGCCACCTGCAGAACAAAAATGACACAGGATTTGGAGTCAGATCTGGCCTGTATTTGGGACTTCCTAGCTGTGTGACTTTGGGTGAGTCACTCCTCTGGGCTGAGCCTCAGTTTCCTCATGTGTAACACAGGGCAGAGTGAGAGTGCCGTACACAAAGAGCATGTCACCTCTGTGAACGGGAGCAGGGGTCACTCTGGGACGGAGGGGGATGGGGCTCGCCCGCGGTAACCCCCCCAGCAGCCCACAGCGGCTCTAGGCTCTAGGCTGACCGGCAGCCGCCCTGCCCTGCAGCTGCTCCCCAGGGAGGGGAGGCTTAAGTGGCCGCACTTTCCCTGCAGCCGGGAAGGGCTGTTAGCTCGATTGGGTTCTTTTTTCCTCTCCACATCAGCTGATAAGCGGCTCGGCTCACACAGGGGAAACTGCTCCTTTATTGCCGGTGCTGGCACGGGGCTCAGAGGAGTCCTTAAGTCGCAGCAAGAATGTGGCCCCACTGCATACCACCCCAGACAGCAAACTCTTGAACCACCTCCTCTCCCAGCTCAAAAGCCAGTAACAGACCCTCACTCCCAGCCCAGGAATCAGGCCCAAAGCCCTCCCCTCCCCCACAGGCTGCCGGGTCCCCCCAACACGGCCCCACCCCCGTTTCCTCCCAGAGCTCTCCTTTCTATTTGGCAAGAGAAATTTTTTTTCCCAAAGTCCGCCAGATGTGCTGGAGGCAGGGAATGGTTACCGGCAAACACACTGGGAGCTGCTTGGGGCTTGTAAGGGAGGTGGTGCAACTCGCTTCGGTGGGAACATGAGCTCCCATATGGTCCCCTCTTAATACTAACAGATAGAACAACACGGGCACGGTTCTCAGAGTTTTCCACAAATTCACCCAGTTAATGCTCACGGCAACCCTAAGAAAAGGGCATTATCTGCCTTCCCCTTTTACAAGACCAGGCTACAGAGGCACAGAGAGGGTGAGTGACCTGCCTGAGGCCACACAGCTAATGAAGAGCGGGGCTGCGAAGGGTTCTGGACGGTGCGCATAGGAAAGACGCAATGAACGTCGGATCTGTTGCTAGCCCGGCCACACAGAACCCGCACGGTCCCTCTGCCACCTTCTCGGCCACATCCCGTCCTCCTCCGAGAAGCCTTCCTGGAATTCCCAGTGTGCTCTGCTCCCCTGGAGCTCCGTAAACCTGCATCTGAGGCCTGGCTCTGCTCCCTCGCCCTGGGAAAGTGGCTTCCCCTCTCTGAGCCAGTTTTCTCTTCTGGAAAATGTGGGTAATGAACGTCACTCGGGCGGGCCCTGAGTAGTACTGAGAGGCTGTGGTCTCACTGGGGTTGGGGTCCCCTCCCTGGTATCACTCAGGCTGAAAGGCTCAGATTGGACTTCTCCAGAGTCAGAGTCGAACCCAAGATCTACCCAAACAGGCTGTGTGACACTGAGCAAGTCACTGTGTCTCTGAGCCTCAGTTTCCCCTTAGTAATCTCATTGTCATAGAGCAGTTTCGAAGCTGGCAGGAGCCTCTGACACCATGCCTGGAACAGGCAGATATTCAGTCAGTGGGCACTGTCTCTCCCCCTGGCTACCAGCACAAGCACCACCTCCTCCAAGCAGCCTTCCCTGACTGCCCAGCTCCAATGACTTCTTTGTTTGTCCTCTCGCCTGCACGGTGAGCCCCTTGGAAGTTCCAGGTCAGGCCACTGGTGCCTTTGGAGTCCCCGGTGCCCGGCACATGGCCCTGTTAATAGTGAGTGTTCTAGAGATTTTGGAATGGATGATGACAGTGATAATGATGATTTTTTCCCTTTATTTTCTTTTCCTAATACTTGCAGCATGACAAGCTAATGATGATTTTTAAATGTCATTTGAGACCTCCTAGGTTTCCTTAATCCTTCTCCTGATTTAATTTCAGTTTAACTTGACTCAAAGCTTTCTCCAAATCCTCTCTGGCAGGGATGCATGTATAAACAAATATGTAAACTCCAGCCTCTGCCCCGTAGCCAGCTCTCTGCGGGGCAGGCCTCTTTTCGCCGGTCTCCAGTGGCATCTTGCCGTCAATGACGGGGCTTCGGTTCGAGCAGGGTTTCCTGGCCTGCAGGATGCTTTGCCACGGCACACGCAGGCGGCTGCTTCTTGTAATAGTTGTGCATTTATTTTAACCAGGAATTGCATTTGGCCACATATATCAGGAAACCCAAATAACAGAGGCGTACCCAAATGAGTTTCTGTTTCTTTCTTAACAAGACACCTGGAGATGGCCCGTCCAAGGCTGGGACGGCAGCCCCCCCAGGCCAGGGAAACTGAGGCCCTTTTGAGCCATCTGTGGTCACAAAGTGGCTGTCCTCCCTCCACAACCGCATCTAGGCTCCAGGCAGGGAGAGGGCAGAGGGCAGAGGGCAGAGGGCGAAAGACCTGCCCGAGCTTCCTCTCTGCTCCCCCCACCCTTTTAAGGAGCTTTCACAGAAGCCCAACCCCGTGACATCCACTCGTGTCTTTCTGGCCACAGCCGTGGCTTGGGACAAGCCCTGCTTGCAGAGGAGGCTGGGAAAGGTGGGATTTAAATGGGGCACGTTACCGTCCTGAACAAAATTGGGTTTTCCCAGTGAGGAGGGAGGGGAGAATGGTTGTGGAGTCAGCCAGCAGCAAGGACCACACACACCACAGTGACCAGTGACCAGTCACCGGCAGTTCTCACACTTGAGTAGGTGCCAAAATCCCCTGGGGGCTTCTGAAAACACGGGTATTGGGGCCACCCTAAGAACGTCTCATTCAGCCGAGACCGGCCTGAGCAAGAGTGAGACCCTGTCCCTACCAAAAACAGGAAAATTAGCCAGGCGTGGTGGCGCACACCTGTGGTCCCAGCTACTCGGGAGGCTGAGGCAGGAGGATTGTTGAGCCCAGGAGTTTGAGGTTGCAGTGAGCTATGATGACACCACTGCACTCTAGCCTGGGTGACAAAGAGAGAATTTGTCTAAAAAAAAAATTTTTTTTTTTAAAAAGGAGGAGGAGGACATGATGGTTTACCTGAGTTATCAGTTCGGATCCCAGTAGAAAACAGCGGAGGGTTCGCTGGGACAGGAAACGGAGGAGCACTGATTAACCAACGGTCTGCACAGGTGTGGGCGGGCCAGCGCCCTCCTGTCCGGGTAGCAACCGTGGGGAGCTGTCATGGCACCTGAGTGGGGGTGGGTGGGAGAAGTTACTGGAACCTAAAGAGGGCAGGGAGCCCAGGGGATGCAGCCCAGCAGGACATCCCGTGCGGAGCAGAGTCGACAGTGGGCCTGGGGACAGCGAACTGAAGATGTCCGGCACAGACGGAGAAACTGTCACGACACCATGATATCCCGCAGCAACCGTGTGGCAAACAACAATTTAGAGTCGGCAAATCACCCAGCTCTTCGTTCATTCATTCAATTATTCATTGGGCACCTGCTGTGTACCAGGCGCTGTACCAGGTGCCAGGGACTCGGAGCTGAATTATCATGACCCCTGCCCAGAGAGGTGCCATCCTCTGAGGGCCAAAGCGCTTGAGTGGCAACAGGTGGGGCCACCCCCCCCACCCCAACTGCAGCCCACCCAGCAAGACTCACTGTGCCTTCCCCAGACCTCATCTGCTTGTCACTTAGAGAATTCTGCCGTGATTTAAGCTTTCATTAAAGTTTAACTACGGGGGAAAGACTGCAAAAAAAAAAAAAAAAAAATCACCTGCTCCATCACAAATCACAATGTCATTATGTGCTAAAACAGGGGCTGTGGGAATAGGCTGAGGGGATTTGGCTGGGATTAGGGACAAAATGAATTTAAACCACTGGGTGCCCGCATGTCCCCCCGGTAATACCCCGTAAACCTTTATGCATATAGATTTATATTGGCAAACTGTTGATTATGGTTTTTTTTCCCGGGCTGCAAACAAAACCTCAGCCCTCCCCGGCGCCCTCGCCACCGTGTCAGCCTTCCGCGAACGTCTGTCCCCGGCCCGAGAGCCGGCAGCAGAAATGATGGAGACTCCGACGCAGACGCGGATAATTGCCCCGGCTTCCTCCCGTGAATTTAAATAGCTTTCTTGAATTACTGCGTTTGACAAGATCAATAAAATTGAGCTACGGCTGTACCAGGCCTTTCGGCAAATACACAGGGAGCCGGGCTCCCGGGGCTCACAGCTCAACCGCGACCCAGGGCCAGGGGCGCGGGGACAGGGGGGAGTGAGCCAGGGAGGTGCTGACAGGTCAACAAGCCAACGCAGGAAGGACAGAGAACGTCAAGGTCCTGGCCCCTGCCACCCTCGCTATGTCTCTCCAACCCCGAAAGCAAAACTTACCTGTCCAACGTCCCGCTCCCTCTGCTTTTCTTTCTTTATTTTTTTTGAGGCAGAGTCTCTCTGTTGCCCGAGCTAGAGTGCAGTGGCATCATCATAGCTCACTGCAGCCTCAAACTCCTGGGCTCAGGCAATCCTCCTGCCTCAGCCTCCTGAGTAGCTGGGACCACAGGTGTGCACCACCATGCCTGGCTAATTTTTCTATTTTTAGTAGGGACGGGGTCTCACTCTTGCTCAGGCTGGTCTCGACCTCCTGAGCTCAAGCGATCCTCCCACCTCGGCCTCCCAGAGTGCTAGGATTACAGGCATGAGCCTCCACATGGCCCATTCCCTCCGCTTTCTAAAACGACAGCCAGCCAAGGCGAGAACCCAGTTCCGTCCGTGCCTGGGTATTAAAGGGGGTCACTCTTCACCCCGCCCCCCCGCCTTCCGGGAAACACGTCTGCACCTTAACTGGGGCCTCCTGGACACAAGGGAGCGGCTCCCACCAAGGAAGTGGCCTGATGGTGGCATTTACAACGCCTCGAGCCCCAAGATTAACTCCGGCAGTGGAGATTTTAGATAAAGCAAAGATATCAAGACAGGAAACTTTTTTTAGGTAAAATTCATAGGACATAGAACGAACCACTTTAGAGTGAACAATTCAGTGACATTTAGGACATTCATGATGTTGTGCGACCGCCGCCCTTGTCTAGTCCTAAGCCACTTTCAGCAGCCCTCAGCCGTGTGACCTGGAGCGCTGGACGCTTAACCTCTGTGAGCCTCAGTCTTCTCATCTGTGCAGTGGGGGCTGGCTGCACCTGCCTCCCGGGTTGCTGTGGCGATCACGTGGGGAGCAGAGGAGGTGCCCTGCCCAGGGCAGGAGCGTACTCCAAATTTGTGTCCCCCTGAACCTGTCTGTGCATATGGGACCTAATACAGAAATGAGGTTTTGCAGACGGAATCAAGAGAAGACGAGGTCACGCTGGATTAGGAGACCCCTAACCCCCCGACTGGTGTCCTTATAAGAGGAGACGACACGCAGAGAGACAGCCGAGGACGCCGTCGCAGCCACCCGGAGCTGGGAGCGGCAGGAAGGCTCCTCCCCGAGAGCCCCGGGGGAGCGCAGCTCTGCTGACACCTGATTTCAGGCTCTGGCCCCCACAACAGCGAAAGACACTGCTGCTGTTTTAAGCCACCCGGCCTGTGGCTTCATTAGTTCCGCCAGCCCCGGCGAACACACACAGGGAGGTGCTGTCACAGCTCCTGGCGTCACCCTCGCCATTCGGGCAGGCGGCTGGGCCAGGGGACCCTGGGAGGCTCAGGCGGGGAGGAGGGAGCTCTGGGGGGCTCACAGGGCGGCTCCCAGCTCCCCAAGGGGCAGCCCTGCAGGATGGGGGTGCTGTCATGGCCCCCAGCAGTTTCCACTGTCCCTTCCTCTTCTTTCCTCTCTCATCCCGGGCTCTTGCACCTCCTGGCCTTTGCCTTCTCCTGTCCTCTCCAGGGCACAGTGTCCTCTGCGCCTGCCCAACCACCATTCCTCCTCCTAGAGTTCCCTCTAAGAAGCGGCCCCTCCCTGACTCCCTGCTAATGTCACCCCTCCCCGCTTCCTCTAGCCTGGGATGGGCATGTGACCCAGGCCGGGCCAATCAGGGCATTTCATCACCCTGGATGCTTGTGGTTAGTTCCTGGATGGACATGGGTCTCAAACTGGGCCAATAACCGTAAGGCCCAGGATTTTTGCTGAACGTCATAGACAACTGGATCGAACTATACCTGAAGCTGGTGGTCTCTGGAATATTCAGATCCGTGAGTTAGTAAGTTCCACCCACCTCCCCCCTCAACAAACCAGCCTGAGTTGGACTTTTGTCATCAGCAATGACAACAGTCTTGCTTAGTAGATATAATATAACCACTGTGTCCCCTTCCCTTTGGCCTGGTCTTAGCTTCCTTCATTCGTTCTTTCTCTTTCTGTTAACAGCTTTATTGAGACATAATTCACATACTACATGATTCACTCATTTAAAATGCACAATGCAACCTTCTAGTATATTCAAAATTACACGAGTATCACCATGATTGACTTTAGGACATTTACATCACGCTGAAAAGAAACCTTGTATCCTTCAGCTGTTAACCCCAATCCCTCCGGCCCCACACCCCGCCGCAGGCGACTAGGAATCTGCTTTCTGTGTCTGCGCTTGCCTGTCCCGCATGTCGTATCACACACACGGAGTCCCGCGACATGTGATCTTCTGCGCCCGGCTCCTTGTAGCCGGCATCCTGCTTTCCACGTCCACGGGGTAGCACGTGTCCGTGCTACACTCCTTCCGTGGCTGGGGGATACCCCGCGGTGGGGACGGGCCACAGGGCATTGGACGTTTGGGCTGTTTCCACATTTCGGCTCTTATGAACGACACCGCTGTGAACATGCGAGTGTGGATGTCTGCTTTCATTTCTCTCTGGTGTCTACACCCGGGAGCGGGGTTGCTGGCCGCGTGGTCACTCTGTGATCCCCTTCCGAGGAACCCCAGCCCGTTCTCCACCCGACCCCAGCGCCCTTTGCTGCAGGGGTGTCCTGCTCGCCGGCCGCTCTCTCCGCCCTGCCTCCCCCTCCACCCAGGACTTTGCTCCTCCGTCAGGGGCCTGCCCCCACCCTGCCTAGGAGCACGGCTGATATTTACGAGCCTGAGCTGCCAGCCGGGCCGTGTTCTCGGGACGCTACGTGCATTTCACTCTCAGTCCCCCGAGCTCACGCTCTTAGACCCACTTCTCAGGTGAGGTCGCGGAGACTCAGGATGTGCCCAGGGCCCCCCGGCGCCCACGGGCTCCCCAGGGCCGGGGCCTGCACCGTGCGAGCGCAGCGCCCACCCCCGGGCCAGCCTACAGTGGGCACTCGGTGAAAGCTCCTCCCGCAGGTGCGCTCCGCTCCGGCCCGCGTGCGGAGTCATGTCTGAGGCTGGGGGCAAAGGAGAAACGCTCTCCGTGCCCGATCACCGCCTGCCAGGCTCTCGTAGCAAAAGTGCAGCCTGGTTTGATGTGAGACTTGACTGTTTCAAAGTTGCTCTGCCGCGTTAGGAAGACCCAACCCACCCTCGCCGGCGAGGACACTGGGGAGCTGCATTAGTTTCCGGTGGCCGCCACAGCACGTGGCCACAGACTGGGTGGCGGAGAACAACGGAAATCTATCGTTTCACAGTTCCGGAGGCAGGAAGTGCGAAATCCACTTCCCTGCACCCAATCCCAGGTGTCGACAGGGCCGCGTTCCCTCCGGAGCCTCCAGGGGAGGATCCTTCCTTGTCCTTCCAGCTTCCGGTGGCTCCAGGCGTCCCTTGGCTTGTGGCCGCATCGCTCGGTCTCTGCCTCCGTCTTCACATGGCTTCCACACGTGTGTCCTCTTCCCTCTCACGAGGACACTTGTGTGGCACTCAGGGTCTGCTCAGACGATCCAGGGTCATCTCTTCATCTCAGGGTCCCTCCCTGAATCACGTCTGCAAAGTGCCTTTTTCCAAAGAAGGTCGCACGGTCGGAGAAAGGCCTCTGAGGGTCTTCAGACCTCTGGACTCGACGGCCGGGTGTGGAAGGAAGGGGCCGACACAGGGGCCGACACAGGAGCCGCCGGCCCCTGCTGGAACCCATCAGCCGCTGCCTGGGCGGAGGCTCTGGAGCAGGAAGCCAGGATGTTGGCAAACCCAGAGGGGTGTGGGTCACCTGAAATCGGAGACGTCCCTGGGGGGGATGGGTGGAGGGACCGATTCCACTCAAAACCCCCTCCCAGCCCGGCCCCCGTGAATCAGAGGCTCCACACCCCCGAGATGCGCCTGACTCCAAGAACCACCGCCGCTAGGGCCTCCTGCTCTCCCTTCGCCCTGAACCTGGGCTCTGGGAATCCCTGTTTCCATCAGAAACGAACGACTTCCCAAGAGAGTCCAAAGCAGAAGGAAAGAAGCAAAGCCAAGGAGAAAAACAAGCCCCGGCCGTTTGCAAGAGCGTTTTGCTCATTTCCACCCAATAAAATCCATGTTGGAAACACCCGGGGGAGCCGGGGGCGGGGGGCTGCGCTGCCGAGGAGAAGCAGCTCGGGTTTCTGCCCGGTAGGCTGGCAGGGACGGCAGGAGAACTAGGAACCCTGAGGGATGGGGACAGATCGGAAGATGCCGTCGCGCCCGGGGACTTCCCGATAACGGCAGATTATTCTCACGTCTGTCGTGGCCATGTCTCACGTGACCGCCACGGGTCTGGGCCCTGGAGACCCGGTGAGCGGCCAGGGCAGATAAGCGTGTCCGTCGCCCGGCCCTGCTGCGCGCACACGTGTGTGCCGTGTCCCCCCACCCGCGTTCCCTTGCCAGTCTCCGATTGCACAAATGTTATTGCAGATCTGGCTTCTGGCTCGGGGAGGTACCAGCCTGGGCCACGCACGAGGCCTGACAGCTCTCGGGGGAAGGCCGGCTGGAATTTCCGAAGCCAAACCAAACACTGGCTCCAAAACGTTTTCTTATTATCTCATCCCCCGACTATGGAACAATCACCCCATTGAAAAGCCACGAGCCCGCCCAAGTTTTAAATTAAACCTCTCCAGTTTGCCCTCCGAGAGCAGATAAAATCCTTCCAGCTTATGTTTAGAGGAAAGAATTTGGGGGCGTGTGCGCTATGAGCGTGTATTTCCCCTAAAACTCATTTTCCTTTGTTGGCTTCCTCGAGGCTCTGCAGCAATATCTTGCTGAGGAAACCCTGACGTCTGATGAATGCTGCAGTGTCCCCCCAGACGCGGCTCCGCCGTGGCGACTTGGATTTTAGAGTGAAGTCCTTTCGGAAAGGAAGAGGCAAGTCCCCTTCCTAAGAAGTAAGCCTCCCAGAGTGGCCTCGAGGGGCTTAGCCGGGATTCTGGAACACGCATTCGTTCTCCACCCATCTGTTTATTCACTGACGTCGACCCGAGGCTCTGAACGTCCATCATGTGAAAAAGCTCAGGTTGCCTGCCGGCAAGGGGACGGGGGAGAGAGCGAGGTTCTTGCTCCTGGTAGACCCAAGCTCTGCTCCCGGCCCCACCCTGAGTGGCTGGGCTGACGCTGGCCAATCCCGCCCCCTCTCAGCACCCCGATGCCTTACCCCTAAAGCAGGAATAGCAGTAGGAACAATAATGGAAATTACAGGGACTCTCACTGGTGAATTCATAGGAAGATGCTACTACTGTTGTCACGCAGTCATTCAACAAACCTATGTGCCAGAGTCTGTTCTAAACACTTGGGAGACAGCAGGGAAGAAGACAGGGAGCATCCCTGCCCTCATGCAGCTAGACATTCTAGAAGGTGGGAGAACTCGTCTCTTGCAGACTCTGAGAGTAATTTCTGATTTAGTTTTGGAAGCGACACGGGGCATCTTATGGTGCCTGGTCCACAGGACATTGTCAGTCACTGTCTTTTTATAATGAATGGCGAGTGAGCAACACCAGGAGGGAAGGGCCCGGAGTCGGCGTGTGTTTAGGGGGAGATACGGCAGGGATCCCGGGTGCTGGAGGGACTTTGTACACATTGGAGTTGGTGGATCACGCTACAGACTGAGATACCTCACACAAAAACCCAGATATCTGGCTTGTCTTGGAACATCAGAAATTCCGCCACGCTGGGCGGCATTCCCGCCTGGCGGTGCCGGGCTGGGGCCGGTAGATGTGGCCTCTGTTCTCCCTGTCACCTTCCCCTCGGGTGTGACTTCCACAGTCCTAACTGCTGGTTTAAATGCAGTGAGGAGGCGTTCGGGTGAGGCTATGGGGGCAACGTCAAGTGAGAAGCTGTCTCCATCCTGGCTGGAGCGAGCATGGGGCCAGGTGGAGGCAGCCCAGATTGGGGACCCAGAGAGTTGGAGGTTCCAATCCTGGCTCTGCCACCCACTGGCTGTGTGATCGCGGAAGTGTGCTTAGCTTCTCTGAACCTCAGTTTTCTTGTCTTGGAAATGGGGAGATGCGTCCTGCAAGGTTGTCGCAAGACTGAACGTAAAGGGTCTACGATGCGCCAGGCACCGTCAGGGGTCGGGGACACACAGAAGGACTAGACAGGGGGTTGAAAGCTCCAAACCTGCAGGGGTCAGACTGGCGATGAAACAAGCGACGCTGCTTGGGTGCACAGCGATAAGGCATGGCGGGGAGTGGGGCGAAGCGAATGAGGCTGTGCCTGCCCCCGTTTAAAGCCCAGTTCCAACCAGTTGTTACTCAAGAATGGAGGTCCAAGGTTACCAGATCCTTTTTTTTTTCTTTAACAGAGGCCACAAATCCAGATTTTTAATGTGAAACCTTTTTTTTTTTTTTTTTATCAAACAATAAACCTCTATGCAAGTAAGCACATGTGCGGGCCACCAGCGGGCAACCTCTGTGTGAGACTCCGGCAGTCCTGCTCTCGCTGAGCGTGCAGGCGGGGGCTGGGGCTGTGGGAACCTCCTCACAGCTCTGGGGCGAGGGCTTGTGATCCCCCCACGAAAGGGGAAGTGTGGGGTGACCGGAGCGGGCGGGAGGCCGGGGGAGGGCAGGCCCGGAAGAGGCAAGGGCTCGGCAGGGCGACTTCGCCCCGGCCATCTGGGCAGCTGACAGGCGTCCAGCACAGCAAGGACACTTTGCCAACACAAGGGACAGTTGCTCTGTCACTCACTCAAGCGGAAAATAAGAGCAGCCCCCGCTCTCGATAGCTCCGTGCCAAGCTCAGCCGTCGCCAGCCGGAACGCCAGTGAGCCTGGGCAAAATTAGGCCGCCCCAGAGACCCCCGTCCCCACGGGCTGGCTGGGAACTGGGGCCGGGGACCCTCCTCTGCGGCCCCTCTGTGCCTGGCCCCGTCCAGCCCTGGTCTCAGCCCCCAGGCCCGGCCCCAGACCCCCCTTTCCTGAAGGAGGGAACCTGGAAACACACTTCAGATTCCTCTGTGCTTATGAGCTGTTTGGGGCGAGGCCTGCCACATTCCAGAACAAACGGAATTGTCAGGCGGAGGGCAGCAGTGACCTCAGCGGGGAGGAGGGAGGCGGAGGGAGCAGACGGGGGCCCCCCAGCCGGGGCTTCACCCCTCCCCGCTGCGTCTGCGTGGGGCTGGGACCCTCACCCTTTCCTCCCACCTCAACCCGTCCCAGACCCCCAGGGGTCTACGGAGGGGCTGTGTGTCAGCAGGGAATTCTTCAGGGTCAAGCCCAAGGTTAAACTGCCTCGCGTGCGAGCACCCTCTTCCACCCGGCGCTGGGTCTACCTGAGCAGACAGCAAAGGCTCCGACCCTGCTGAAGGGGGCCCTCAGTGTCCCTAATGTCCCCTCGCAACAACTGTCCCACAGGTGCCCAGAACCTCTTGTTCTTGCAGACTCTCCATTGAGGATGTTAACATCCAGGGATGTGCACACAGTCAGTGCTCAATAAATGCACGTCAAAGAAAAGGGTTCTCTGAAGGCAGCTGGAACGAGTCTGCTTTCTGAGACGTTGTTCCCAGCCCTCCCAGCCCGCGGAGGCTACACGGCCTCAGCCCGTCGCTCTCCAAAGACTAGCAGGAAGGAAAAATATTAATATGCTCAACCCTAATCAAATCTGGGTAATTTCACTAAAAACCTTTCCATAATTTCATCAGCATTAAAGGACTACAATGGCAACAAATTAAACCAACAGGCATGAATTTAGTTGCTCAAGAGGAAAATGTGGCCTGATTTAGAAACGGATGTTACAGTTTATTAACCAATCTAAACTAATTCGATTGTGAGCCACCGTTGAACATACATCAGGACGCACCGCCTGACAGCGCGGACGGCGGGGGGAGGGGGAGGCGGCAGGGCAGGTGCGCCCACGCGAGCTGGTGCCGACACACGCAAGAAGGTTTGGTGATTCTGGGGTATTGGACGGGGCGTGCCAGACAAGACTCCTGGTGACAAGAATCACAAATTCAATTGAAGCTGGCTTAGGCCACAGGGGGACTGAATAGCTCAGTATCTGAAAATTTCAGGGCACGTCTAGCTTCAGGTATAGCTGGATCCAGGTGCTCAAGATCAAGAGCAACTGGTTGTTTTCTATTTCTTAGTCTATTTTCTTCTGTGTAGACTTTATTCTCGGGTAGTGTCTTTCTACCTGGAGGTAGGATGACCACCCGCAGCTCCAGGTCTTCACTGTCCTGGCTTAGCCACCTGGCAGAAAGAGAAACCTCTGAAACCACTGGACACACCCTAAATTCCAGGTAGAGCTCTCCTTGGCCTGGCCAAGGTCATGAACCACTCTGGTGGGCTGGTCGGGCCCCTTGTTCATCCTTGAGCTGACGAGGCGGGGAGGGGGCAGTCACCAGGGAAAGGGATGGACGCTGTGCACACAGGCAGAACTGTGGGGCACCAGGGAGACCAGCCCTGTGTGTACCAAGCCCCAAGAGACAAAGGGACATGCTGGGGTCACACAGCCAGCCTGGGGCACTCCTTCCCAGCTGGGGACATTTTCTCTCTCCCTAATTTTCTTATTTGATGTGATAGCTGAATAATGATCCTTCTCCAAAAGATGTCCATATATATAGACGTCTTGAACTAGTGGCGCACGCCTGTAGTCCCAGCTACTCGGGAGGCTGAGGCAGGAGGATCGCTGGAGCCCAGGAGTTTGAGGTTGCTGTGAGCAAGGCTGACGCCACAGCACTCACTCTAGCCCGGGCAACAAAGTGACACTCTGTCTCAAAAAAAAAAAAAAAAAAAAAAAAAAACTTCACTAAAAAAAATCTGAATCGTTAATTGGTGACACCAAGTGTGGATGACGACACGGAAACGCTGGAATGGCCCTGTATTGCAGGGGGGAGTGCAAATGGTGACAACCGCTTTGGAAAACTGTCACCAGCTGTTCGATATGAGCACACGGTGGCTCTGGGGCCCAGCGACTTCACTCCCAGATACACTCCCAGGAAAAACGAGGGCAGACGTCCATCGAAGAACACGGACAAGAACATGTACAGCAGCTTCACGTGTAATAGCCCCAAACTGAAACCACCCACACGTCTAGAAGGGCAAATCGACCCTAGAATGAGAAACAAAAGACCGTCTATTCAGACCATGGGAAACCGCACGGAAATAAGAAAGAATGAACAACGGCTTTCTGTGACAACACGAACGGCCCTCACTGGTGACATTAAGCCAATGGAGCCAGACACCGGGGCTGTAAGAGCTCACACCCTGTGACTTCACGCTTGTGAGGTTCAGGACGGGCAGAATGACTCTACGGCCACAGAGGCCCAATAACGGCCACCCCCGAAGTCTGTGCAGGGCATGAGGGAAATTGTGGGGGACAGAGACCTTCCGCGCCTTGCTGTGGGTGCTGGCGACGCTGGTGGACACGTGCAGGGTTCACACGTGTGCGCCTCACCGTGCACTGTCCCTCCACGAAATGTCTGACAATCCGTGTCTCTGGCCACGGGGGTCTCCCTCAGCACCAGCCGGCTGCAGGAGCAAGCCCCAGCCGTGGGGACTGCAGACTGAGGCCCCCACCGCGCCCCACGCGGTAAGTGCCACGGCCTGGCGGTCACTCGCGTGTCGGAAGTTCTCTGTCTCCAAGCATGGAGAAGTGAGTTAGTGCGAATTGCACACGCGTTTGGCAGGCATCCGTGCCGAGAGGCCAAGCACCTCGGCTGGGCAGAGCCTGCATCTGGGCGCAGGGTGGCCTGGACCCGTGTCTGCTCTGCCATCCGAGAGCTCTGTGACCTTGAGGAATTCCCTCAGCGTCCCTGAGCCTCGGTCTCCCCCTCTGCAGAATGGGGATAATGGCAGTGCCTACATCACAGAGTGACGGTGAGAATTCAGAGCTGGTGTTGTGCGCGATGCCTGGCACGGTCCCCGGTGCACGGTCCCCGGCACACGGTCCCCGGCACGTGCTGTTCATTGTTCCCGCCCATACGCATGAGCCCTACTGCGTGTCAGGAACACAGGGTCCAGCCCTGAGCAAAACAGACGCAACTGCAAGTGCTCGGGGGGGGGGGGCAGCAAAGGGCAGGGCCGGTGCCCAGGGGACGGCAGAGGAGACGGGGGACGGCAGAGGAGAGGGGGGACGGCAGAGGAGAGAGAGGGGATGACAGAGGAGAGGGGGGACGGCAGAGGAGAGAGGCACCAGAGGAAACGCAGCAGGAAATGAGGACCGGGGGCGGGGGGCCTACCCAGATGCCCCTGGTGGCCTCCTTCCCGCCCCGAGCGCTGCCTGGGAGGGACTCGCAGCTGCTCCCCTGCCCAGGGACTGGCCTTCATCCAGATGGGCATCACGCCGGGTGTGTCCACCCCCAGGGGAGGCCAGTGGCCCATAACTGACTGGGGGGGCAAAACTCTGGCCCCTAAGCAGGAACTAGATCACATTCTTGCACACGTATGTTCACAGCCGCGCTGGTCACGGTAGCCAAAGGGTGGGGGCCAGGGTCCCCCAACAGATGGACAAAGTGGCATCTCCGTGCAGCAGGACATCGTTCAGCTACGGAAAGGAGTGACGCTATGACGATGCTATGAACCTAAAATTGCTCTGAACAATAAAGTCTATTTAAAAGGGAGACAGAGACAGAGACAGAGACCGAGAAGGAAGGAAGGAAACTCCAACCCAGGCTAGACGCGGGAGGGCCTCGCGGACGCCGTGCCGAGCGGGCGAAGGCAGCACGTGGACACACGGCCGTGCGATTCAGTCACACGAAGCGCCAGGACGGGCAAGTTCACAGAGACGGCGGCCGCGGGTCACCAGGGCTGGGGGAGGACGGGGCGGGCAGTTATTGCCTAATGGGTGCAGAGTCCATTTAGGGTGGCGAAAAACTTTCAGAACTAGATAGCGGTGACGGTTGCACAACCCTGTGACTATACTTGAAGCCACTGGATTGTACAGTTAGAAATGGTTAAAAGGGTAAATTTCATGCTGTGTATATTTCACCGCAATAAAAAATAAAGCAAAAAAAAAAACCGCATACATATAAAACCCCCCCCCGACCCACCTGGCTTCAGCTGGGACCAACCCTGCTGCAATTCCTGCCCCAGAGCCCCCCGTTCCCCCCGCCCCAGTTTTAAATAAGGGACAGCGGGGTGCTGAGGGGACGACACCAGAGCAGGGACCCAAGGACAACCTTACACATGGTTGGAATCGCTTGTTTCCGAGACAAGGAGACTGACTGAGGTGCAGAGGCCACGCCTGGGCCAAGATCACGCAGGGGGAGGGCGCAGGGGCCCCAGGGGATGGGACACGGCGGTGACACCTGCCTCCCTGTGTGCTTGTCTAGCAGGGCAGGTTAAGGTAAGAGGCCCCAGGCTGCGGGGGTCCCTCAGAAGCCAGTGGAAGATCGGGTCTGAGAGCCACTGCCCCAGGGCCTTGTCTGATGACATCCACAGATCACACAGGCCTGACCCTGCGGGGGACCCAACCTCACAGCCTGGGGCAGACAGAGCGAGCGGGGAGCCCAGGAGAGGGCCCGAGAGGGAGCCGTGAGGTGTCTCGCAGACACAACTCCAGGTTTCATTTTCCGCCCTCTTTGCCAAGATCGTCACTGTGTACAAACATGAAACCCTGGATCCCAGACAGGCTAACTGTGTCCACTTCTCCCAGGGCTGATGACAGGGACGCTGCGTGGAAGTAATTACGGCTCTTGCATGGGAAAGGGTGGGGGGAGGGAGAAGATGCTATTTGATTATTTATAGCGAACAGCAGGAGCTGAGTCGGATGAGGAGGACAACCCAGGCTCTTGCAGAGATGAAAGGCGGCCGCCCTGGGCTGGGGGTGTGGAGCGGCTCCCGGCCAGACCTGGGCTTCCTCGCGGGACTGGGAACCAGAGTCTTTGCAGCACGGAAGGAGGGAGACACACAGGCCGGTTCCACCGAGCGCTGCCGAGGGGGCAGCTGGCGGCTCTGGGGAGTCCTGTCCCGACAGTGAAGTGCGGACGGTGTACAGTTGCGAAAATACCTCCAATACCAGCCTCGACCCGCCGCTGCTGCGCTGGGGGGGAAGAACCATACTGAGCACCTGCTATGTGCCAGGCACAGTGCCGGGGGCTTTGTCTGAACGGCTTTCATTGACCTTTGGTTCTACGCGCAAACATGCCACACGTTTATTGAACACCTACTATGTGCTACTTAACAAACAACCACAGAACTTCAACGCATAAAACAACCAGTATTACCGTTAGGCTCGGGCATCGGCAGGCGGCTGGGCACCGCTGACGGGGCTGGCTCAGCCCGCAGGCGTCCTGTCCTCCCTCCGGGACCAGCGTCCGCTCAGCATGTCCTCCTTGTGGAGATGGAGGAGGAGCAAACAACCAAAGTCACGGAGGCCTGGCTCAGAGCTGGCACACGCCCCCATCTGCTGTGAGTCTGTCTGCCTTGTCCCCTCCACTCCCAGACGGCCTGTCAGGCCTGCTTTCTGCCGTGACCCGGGAGAGCCCGCAGTCTCGGCACACAGAGAGTGCTTAACTCACGTTTGAACGCACAGTTAGCAGATGTTTACTGAGCACCTACTGCGTGCCGGGCACCAGGGATTCCGAGTGAGCTGGCATTTGGCAGCAGGGGAGATGCGCAATGAAATGTACTAGCGTGTACACCCTGTCAGACACTGGTAAGCGCTAAGGACAGAAAATAAAGCAGGGGGCGGGGGACGCGGGATGCCTGGGGGTGCAGAGAGGCCTCCCCGAGTCATTCACCTGCAGGACGAGCCGTGGGGCACCTGGGGGGACAGGGAACCGCCAGCGCCCAGGCCCAGAGGCAACTTAGAGGACGCGCAAGGGAGCCATCGCGGCAGGTGCTCGTGAGCAAAGGGCCATGGTGAGAGACGAGGACAGGGAGGGGACGGGGACCCCGGGCAGGGGGGGCTTTGGGGCCACAGAGAGGACTCCGGCTTTTGTTCTGAGAGACGCGTGAGCCACAGCAGGCTTTGGCACCAAGGAGCAGCCTCCTCCGACACAAGGCTTAACAGGATCCCTCCGTCTGCCATGTGGGGACAGACTCAGTGGGGCCAGGGTGGCAGCTGTGAGACCAGGGGACGAGACTCCTGCAAAGCCCAGGTGCGTGACGGCGGCAGCTGGAACCGGGCGTGGGGAGGAGGAAGAGGTGAAAGTCGTTGGATTCTGGATCTATTTGGAAGAGCGAAACGGCAGCAGGCGAGGTGGTAACCCCACCACTCTGGGGGGCCCTGGGGGGCCGAGGCAGGAGGATCACTTGAGGTCAGGAATTCGAGTCCAGCCTGAGCAAGAACGAGACCCCATTTCTCAAAACAATAGAAAAATTAGCCGGGCGTGGTGGCTCACGCCTGTAGTCCCAGCACTCGGGAGGCCGAGGCAGGAGGATCTCTTGAGCCCAGGAGTGTGAGGTTGCTGTGAGCTATGGTGACGCCACGGCACTCTAGCCCAGACAATAGAGCGAGCCTCCATCTCAAAAAAAAAAAAAAAAAAAAAAAATTAAAAATGTTAAAAGCCCGGCAGGGTTTGCTAATGAGTTGGATGCGGACGTGACAGGAAGAAGCTCTTGGGATGGCTGCGAGGTCGTGAGCGTCGCCGCGGGAGGAGGAGGCTGCGTTCGCGGGATGGAGGACAGGGAGGGGCGGTGCGAGGTCAGGTTTAAACACGGCGGTGCGTTCGGGACGCCCGGGGGCCATCTGCAGCGCGGGGAAGGTAATGCGCTGTCTGCTTTGAGCTTCTCAGTCTCCGCTCCTCAGGTTTCTTGTCCCCGGGGGATAAAACAAACCAACCAGATCTTTCTCTGCCATCTCTCCGGAGCACGGCGAGCTCCAACTGGGTCAGCTTCCATCCTTCGGGAAGCCGGAGCCATAAATCACCCGGCGACGGTCCCGGGGGCCCAGAGGACGTCTCCCGGAATGAGGCTCAGACAGCAGGAGGGGGTTCGGATGAGCTCACCCCCGGCGGGCACAGCGCAGTCGCCATAAATTATCAGGTAACAGGAAACCACAGCGAGCTCAGCTGAGCTGCCAAAGGGACAAGGGGAGAGTGTCCAGGGACCTCAGCCCCATGTGCTCCAAAGCATCGCCCTGCTGTGCCGTCAGGGTGGGGGTGCGCGTGTTTACAGACGCGTGTCCCAGAACAGATCATAAAATAGACCTCGCGTGAAAGAGCAATGTGAAGGTTTTCTTGAGGACGGTGGAAGATTTCTTGGCTCAGCTGCTTAAAAGCTGTGTGTCCCTGAGCAAGTTACCTGACCTTTCTGGGCCTTGCTTTTCTCATCTGGAAAATGTGGATAACAACCGTACCTACTCTATGACACGGCTGGTGAGGACAGCGATTCTCGAAGTTCCCCAGAGCGTTTGCTCGCATGCTGGTTCTCTTCCCCGGCACACGGGGGATCACGTTCCCCTACCCCCTGAATTTGGGCACAGTCATGTGACTCGCTCCGGATGGAAGTGACATGCATTGTGCAATTTACCAGGACGCACTTCGTCTACTTCCCCTCTGACGATTGCTCTGTTTACTGCGCTACCCGCAAGGAACAAGGAATAAACTGTTGCTGTTGTGTGTGAAGCTGGGATTTGGGGGCCGTTTGTTACTGCAGCAAAACCTGATCTTTCCTGACTGGTGCAAGGTGACACGAGTGGCTACACACAGAGCCCCTAGCGTACTGCCAGGCACGCAGGAGGCACCACAAAGCGTCAACTTTTATTATTACTTGAAAAATTCCGAAAGGTAAATAAGCAATCTGGACACTGAGTGTGACAGACAGACCTCCAGGGTGGCCCTTGGGCCCCCACCTCCTCCCCTGCTTGATGCGGAGGGACCTACAGCTTGCCTCTTGCAAAGGTGACAGAATGTCGCTTATGTGGCACACGCATGCAGTGTCTGTCTTGCTGGTAGACCCTCTGCCTTGCTGGCTTTGGTGACACTCCTGGTCGGGCTGGAAGGCCCACGTGGCGGAGACCTGGGGGCAGCCTCTGGCTCAGAGCTTGCAAGAAACTGAAGCCCACAGTCCCACAGCCAGGGTGACCCACTCGTGCCCATGTGCCTGGGCTTTCTTCTTCTAACACTGAAAGTCCCACGTTCCTAGTAACCCCATCCTGGTTTACCTAGGACTATCCTGAGGTTTTGTGGGTTTTTTTTTTTGAGATGGACTCTCACTCTGTCACCCAGGCTGGCGTGCAGTGGTGCGATCATAGCTCACTGAAAAAGATGCTCTTTGAAAAGGTCCCATGGAAAACTGCACGTTCTCACTTCTGCTTGCAGCTGCATGATGCACATTGATGTGTTAAAGGCACTGATAAGTCCTGCAGGGGGTGGGGTGGGTAGGAGAAACCACTTCAATGCCTTTTGGGGAACATTGCTCTGACCCACACCATGACATTGAAGGGTAAGTAGAAGTATTTACATTTACTAGATGAGGACACTGAGGCTCGAGAGTTCTAGTGCCTTGCCCAAGGTCACCTTGTTTACACAGCCAGCCAGACATTCAGACTCAGGCTGGGAAATGTCAAAGCCGGGACTATCCGCTGCCCCATTTGACCCCTTAAACCAAGCAAGGAATTGACTGAGTCTTTGGTGGATCTTAAGGAGCCGGTTAACGTCAAGAAGGTGCTGGAACAAGGGCAGGGGCTGACATGAGAGCCAAGTTGATGTTTTTGTGCTGAAAATATCTCCTAGGTGAAATTCCAAACATCTCTCCTTTCTCTTTTGAGAACTACCAATGCATATATATTTTCTTATTTTCTTTAAACTTCCAGCACAGGGGAAGGAACTGGCCCTCGGGCTCCAGCGCCTACTGGGATTGCCGGCACCTCAGGGTTTTTCCCGGGGTCTCTCTGGGGGCAGCAGCGCTCCCCGGTAACGGCACACATCCACTGCGCTCCCCGGCAACGGCGCACATCCACTGTGCTCCCGCACACGCACGGCACGTGCTTTCCCCTCCAGTCTTTGCAAGAACGTGTGAAGTGAGAACTGTTAATGCCCCATTTTGCAGATGCAGAAACTGAGGCACGCAGAGGTTAAATAACTTGCTTGCTGGCAACAGTGACCCTGTCTGCCTGCCTTTGGGTCAAACAGCAGCTGCTGTTCGTTGAGTGCCTGCTGCGCGCCTGGCACTGCTCCGCGGGCTGTGTCCACCTGCAGTCGTGTAGTCCCCACGACAATCTGGTAAGTGAAGAAATGTTATCACCCCCATTTTCTAGGCGAGGAAACTGAGGCACAGCAAGGGGAAGGAGTGTGCCCCAGGCTGCACAGCTAAGCAGCGGCAGAGCCGGGGCTCAAGTCCAGAGCTGTGCTCTTAACCTCCACGCTCCATCGCCTCTCCGGGCCGTGCTGAGAGCCAGGCGCCGGGCGTTTTCTCCAATCTTTGACCTGTTAGCCCATTTTGCAAAGGCAGAAACTGAGGCTCAGCCCGGTGCTGCCCGCTGGTCAGGCCCCCACAGCTAACAAGCAGCAGACCTGCCATCTGTCTGAGCCAGCGCCGTGTTCCAGCCACCAGGGTCCCACCTCCTCTCCCGGGGCACCTGGTGCCAGGCCAGAGGCGAATGGGGCTCACCTTCCCTGTGCCACATCCAGCTTGGCGGAACAGGCCGGGGGGGACCTCACCCCTCCTGGGCCCCACGCCCAGCCCTGTGGCGAGATAATGCTGACCCAAAACATCAGAAGCAGAAGACGGCTCGCTGCTCGCCGCATCTGCTGCCTACTCAGCACTCTTGCTGAACTGTTAAAAAATCCCTGAGAATGCCAGAACCAGGGCTGTAGCTTGCTTAAAATGAAAAAAAGAGAAAAAAAAAAAACTGATAATGTGAGGAATCCTTCCTGCAAGCCAGTGTAAGTCAAACTGCTTTAAGCAAAAAGGGAGATTTATTGGCTCAAGTCGTAGTTGAGCTTCAGGCATAGCTGGATCCAGGAGCTTAGATAATGTCACCAGGCTTAGGTGTCTCTCTCGCCCTCTCTGGGCCATCCTCTCCTCCATGTTGGCGTCATTCACAGATGCCACGTGGTGGCGAGATGGCTGCCAGGAGGAGCTCTGTGCTACATCCCCCAGGGCCAAGCCCTGAAGAGATGCCCCAACAGAGTCCCGCAGCACATGCTCCAGGACCAACCGTGATGGCCGCCCTAAACCAATCAGGGCAGAGCAGTGAGCCGACTGGCCCAGATGTTGATCTCTGCCCTGGAGCTGGGGAGCACCACCCTTGGAAACGGCCCCTGTATTGTGCCATCCTGGAATGACCCGTATGTGACCGCACCTGCTTTTCCTGAAGTCTTGCTCCTGGAGAGATGCCACAGAGGGAAGCCAGTGCACGCTGGGACGCCTGGCTTCTCCCATGATCCTCCAGGAGCCCCTGCCCTTCCCCCCAAGTCTTAAAAGGCAGAGTTGGGAGAATGAGAAAGTTCTGGAAACGGATGGTGGTGACAGTTGCACAACAATGCAAATGTACTTAGTGCTGCCGAATCGTACACTTAAAAACAGTTAAAAGGGTAAATTTTCTGTTATGTGTATATTGTGGTAAACCACATTTTTTAAAATATTTTTTTAAAAAGCCGACAAGCACAAATCCTGATCCAACCAGTGCCCCGTCCTTTGTCCCTCCGCCCCCTGTGGGTACGGAGACTCCTGCTCGGGGGCATTTGGAGAGGAAGCCGGTCTTGTGTGGATCAATGCGGTATTGATTCGCGGTTCATGAACAAGGACCCGGGCTATCTCCTTCCAGTGGATCTGAACTTCACATGCCCCCAGGCCTCGGGGACAGCAGTGATGCAAACGTCTCTGCAGCCAACGGGAAGGCGGTTCAGCGACCAGCCCTGGGGCAGGCGGGGGAGGGGGGAAAGACAGGCGCTTGGCAAGCACCACCTGGCAAGGGCCACCTGGGGACAGGGATGACAAAGCTTGGAGCAGACGCCCAAGTTCCTCTCCGCAACACAGGAACTGAGCCATCCTGCCCGCATCCTCCCTGCCCGCGGGCTGGGAATGCCCTGGTCGTGAGGCCACATGCCCACGGTCAGCAAATTAAGGATAGTCCCTTCCGCTGGGAAAACCGGGCCCAGGGCACACAGTAGGGCAGATTCTCAATGCCGGCAGGGACCCAGCAGGGACCCAGCAGGGACCCGGGCGGATCAGCCCTGGGCCCACCCAGCTCCCGTTCCACAGCGGCCTGCCCGGGAGAAACCTAGCGCCAGCCCCAGGCAGAACTGAGTACTTCCTAGGAGTCACATTTTCTAAAAAATAGAAAATAAAAAAAGAAACAGGTGAAATTAATTTTTATATTTTATTTAACCTAATTGCTCCAAACTATGACACCAGCACTTACTCCATATAAAAAACAAACCAGTGCGACGTTGACGGGCATTTTTTTCGTACTGACATTTTGAAACCCGCTGTGTTTCCTGCACTTGGAGCCCACCACGATGGGGACACAAAATTCTCCTAAGAAACACTCGACCCAGACCTCGGTTCCATAAAACCGGCAGTTGAGAAGGTAGATTCCTCTGCTGAAGTTGTTTTGCAGAGACTTAAAAAGTCTTCCAAGAACCGAGGATCAAAAAAATCATTTTCCTTTAATATTTGCATCCACACTGGCAAAACCACTTCTGTTTTTAATTTTAAATTTATTAAAATAAAGTAAGATATAAAATTCGGTTCCTGGGTCTCACTGGCCATATGTCAAGTGCCCGACTGCCACGTGTGCTGGTGGATAGTATTTTGGTCAGTGCACTTTTAAATGGAGGAGAGAAATGATGAAAATATATGCAAATGGCATCGTTTCATGCAAATGCAGTCACGTAGTAGGTCCTCTTTTCTTGTGTGGTCTCTTTCATTCAACATAATGATGCAGAGAGTCATCCATGTCGTTGTGTGTATCGACAACTCACTCCTTTTTATTGCCGAGTCGTGTCCTGCTACAAGGATCTACCGCCACTTGCTTATCCCTTCACCTGTTGATACACTGTCGGTTCATTTTCAGTTTGGGGCGCTTACGAAGAAAGGGCAGGGGCACGTCACTTTGATTTTGGACTGTAAGATCATTAAGGTCCAGAATACTCATCCCTGTGTTCAACAACATTTGCTGAGCATGCAGGAAGCACCGGGCACCGTGTCCGGCACAAAACCACGCACAGTCGCTCTCTTGTGGAACATTTGGTTTCGTGCAGGAGACGGCGATTATCCCCGGCTGAGTGGCAGGGGCTCTCACTGCGTGTGGTGCCAGGAATCCGCGAGGCAGGGAAGCGTGATCCAGCCGCGTGGGGAGGGGACCACAGCAGCCCCTCTGAGGAAGTGGCCTCGCAACGAGCGAAGAACCAGCGAGCTGAGGGGAGGAGGCAGGAAGACAAGAGGTCCACGCACACAGGCCTACGGGTGAGTTGGGGACGCCTTTGGCTGCAAGTCACAGCTGCGAGGAGATGTCATCGTTTCACTGCTACAGACTGAATGGTCTGTGTCCCCGTCCACCCCCCAAAAACCATATGTTGAAATCTTAACTCCAAATGTGCTGGTATTAGGAGTGGAGCCTTTGGCAGGTGGTTGGGTCATGAGGGTGGAGTTCTCATGAAGGTGATTAGTGACCTTACAGAAGGGACCCCAGAGAGCTCCCTCACCTCTTCTGCCACATGGGGACACAGCAAGAAGGCGCCATCTGTGAACCAGGAAGTGAGTCTTCACCACACACTGAATGTGCTGGTGACTTGGTCAGCCTCCAGAACCATGAACAATATATTCCTCTTGTTTATAAGTAACCCAGTCTATGGTATCCCATTACAGCAGCCTGAACAGAGACACTCATACAACAGAAAGTCTACAGAGGGGCACTTTCAGGATGGTTCTGGCTCCACAATATTATCAAGAACCTAAAAGCTTCCCGACTTTCTGCTCCACCATCCTCAGTGGTCAGCCATGCTTTCCCTCATGATCACAAAGTAGCTGCTGTGGCTCCAGACAATACACCACACATAACAATGAACCAAGCAGGAGGACGGGTGAGACAGCAACAGGAGATTTCTCTCTTACAAAAGGGAGAAAACACACCCAGCAGAGTTCCCCTAATATATCGTTTGCTAGAACTTGGTCTTGTGTCCACCTTATGCCAACAAGAAATAGGATTCCCTTAGACCTATCGTGATGAATTCCATGGGACAAGGTGACACACCCCCACATAAAGTCCGGACTACATTAGAAAGGTAAGGGAGGCAATGGTTGCTGAATAGGTGACCGCCGGGGCCTGCCGGGCTCGCAGATAACCGTTGAACTGAAAGGGTGGCTACCACAGGAACGTCTAGGCTGCCAGCCGGCGAGAGTTCACCCAATGAGAGACAGGCCAGGCGGCCTCAACCCAAACACCAGGACTCAGTTCCCAAATGTCCTTCTAGGCCCCAAGAGGACGACGGAGACCACAGCTGGGGGCAAGGGATGGGCTCCATGAGACCCACCCTCAAGGCCTTCTGAGTGAAGGTCCCAGACCTGTCCTCCCCACCCCCCGCTGAGACTCACATGGCCCCCGACTCAGCCCAGCCCAGGCAGCCTCTGCCATGCACTCACTTCTCTCTGTCTCACGAAAGCCTGTTTTCTCACTTACCTGGCCAAACCCCCAGCGATTCGAGAAGAGGGCTCTGGAGACGAAGGCCGACTTGGAACAGGTGTCATGAATGACAGTCCCATCCAGCACACTCCTCCCGGCGGGGGAGCCCCGGGCCCGGGTGCGAGGGCGTGTGTTCGCGGGCACGCTTAGACACGACAGTGCGCTGCTCGATCACCTTCTCTGCTCTGCTGACCCTGTGCCGCGCTTCTCTGAGTCCCCAGAAGGCCGAGGGGAGCGCGCGGTCCCCACCCGGGCTGGCATCCTCTGGGGAGAAGGAGAGAAAATCCCCAACAAGGGGGCGACGGCAGCTGGAGCCCCGGGCTGCCACAAGGGGCTCGACTCCTCCAGCTGAAGGTCAGGGCCGGCCTCTCAGAGCAGCTGACGCCTGACAAAGACGCGGGGAGGCCGGCCCGGGTGGAAGGAACGTCAAGTGCAAGAGCCCTGCGGTGGGAACAAGCCGGGTGGGCTCCCGGGGCAGCGGGCGGGCTGGTGGCGCGTGGGCTCCGTGAGGCTGTGGCGGACATGGCTCCCTGTGGGTCTGGGTACGAAGTCAGGTCAGCCCACAAGGACGTCGCGGGCTTTGTTAGAGAATTGTCACTTTCCTGGCAACCCCTGGGGCAGCAGGAGCAGGTGAGAAGCTGCCTTCGGCTCAGGTGGCTGGACCCAAACGCAGTTTTGGGGGGTGACAAACGTGCCCAGCTGAGGAACTCCAGGGCCACCCTGCCTTGCACACGGGCGATCCACGAGCGGCGGGCGGGGCTCTCTGGGACGCTCTTACGTAGAGTCAGCTGTGGGGGCTCAATTGGAGGATTGAGGGCCCCGGGTCCTGCCGCTCAGCTGCGGCTCCTTCCCAGGTCTCGGCGGCCCCGGCGGCCCCTCACAGCCAGCAGGAGTGTGTCTGCCACAGAATCAAGGGAGTGACTGTCCCACCACGGTCCACCCAGCGGGAGGGGGTCTTAGGGGCCCAGGGGGCGGGGCTGGGGTGGCGGCCACCGCGTCACCCGAATCCTCCCCTGGCCCGTTTCCCACGCACATTCCTGACTCGTCACCCGGCACGAGGCAGATGCAACCGCGCGGCCTGGGAGACTGGAGGAAAGCAGGGGTGGCCAGGGGAAGGCCTGGGAGGGGCCGGCAGGCGCCACTTGGTGGAACCGGAAGACAAAAGACCCCAGAGCAGCAGAGCTGCGATTACACTCGGTCGCACGTGATGGAAAATCCACTTACCCGGCAGCGCGGGGACCCGGGGGAGTCCTACCGGCTGCCGCCTGCAAGTGGGAAAGGAACCCGGCCCCCACGGAAGGTTACCGCCACTTTACACATTGAGCGACTGACATTCAGAAAGGTTAAGTGACTTGCCCGGGACCACACAGCGAGGAAGAGGCTGAGCTGAGCTATGAGCCCATTTGACTGGACTTTCTGTCACTTGCGACCGATAGTCTTGATTAATGTGCCACCCGACCTTTGGCACCATTTCTGAGCCAAGCCAGTTTCTGAAACTTTGTTAGAGTGTGTTACATGTGTGTCGGGGCGTGTGGGTGCTGGGCTGCGGCACAGAGTGTGTTTGTTGCATTTGTTTGCGATGTAAGAAATACGGAGTGTGTTAATATATTCGTCAGCATCGCTCTAAACCTGCGCTCCCCAAGGTGTCATCCCCGACCCACACCGCCCAGACCCCGGGAGCTCGCTGGCCCTGCAGCCTCAGGCCCACCGTGGACCCAACACAGCAGAATCTGCATTTTAGCAAAATCCCCGGGCGAGCTGTGTGCAGTTTTGAGAAGCACAGCTTTGGACAGATATGCAAGACCCCCGGGAGCGTCCAGGGCACTGCAAAGACCCCATAAGCCCTCAGGGCTCGCACAGAGGTGGAGGGAGCTTAGGGTGGTGACAGGGAACTGAAAATGGAATCCCCGAGCACTCCCCACCCCTCCCCCTCCCTCCCAGCTGCTGCTCCCCCCACACTCTACCTGGCGCTCTGCCAGGCCTCCCCCAAACTCCAGGACCAGCCGGGCGGGGCCTGGCAAGCCCCCCAGGAGTGCAAGGGGGACTCTGCTTAAAGAAACAGATCACAGAGGGTGGCGACCAGCTCCTTCCTGGCCCGAGTGAGACAGCAGCAGGGAGGGAAGTCAGACAGTGAGACAAGCGCCGTGCCCTGGGCAGCCCACTCTCTGACCCGCCTCTGCCCAGGGGTCCCTGAGAACATCCACCATTGTCCAGCACCTCCTGGGTGCCACCCAGTGCTGGGCCCTGCCCCAGGGACTGGGATACGACAGCGAACAGACAAACGTTCTGCCACTGACCCACAGGGTGACTTATGAAATCACCAAACCACCCAGGCCTCAGTTTCCCCACTGGTAAACTCTGGGAGTTAGACAAGAGGCCCCCAGAACCTTCTCGTTCTCATCTCCCTTTCGCTGACAGTCACAAGGGTGCGTGCACACGGTACGCGTCAGTGAATGCCTGGCAAACACTCAGGTGACAGGGCAAGACCCTGTCTCAAAAACAAAAACAAAAACAAAAAAGGCAATACCTCATTTAACTTTGTATCATCAGCACCCAGCACGGTGCCTGAGACATAAGAGCTGCTGAGAAAATGTCTGTCGATTGAATAACAATTTGCTGATTGAACAGCTGAATAAGCACCCTCCCCCCGCCCTCCCTCAGCAGCCATCACTGGACAAGAGGGCGGAGACAAGCCTCAGCAGAATTTTCCAGGGGTGAGTTGCAGGCCAGTCACTTCCCCCCTGGGGGTGGCAGCTTCCTCAGAGAGAGGCCCTCTGAAGGTGACCCAGACAGAAGTCCCGGAGAAAGCCTGACCTCCGTGGGCAGCCGGGGCCCCGCCACCCTGAGCCAGCACTTCCAAATTAATCCCGGGATGGCAGCTGCAGCCCTCGCTGACAAATTCATCTGAGTCATTTCTGGTCAGGAAGCAGCTCGCTGTTAAATGAGAGTCACAGCAGGTCCCTCTGCACGCCCGGAAAAGGCAGACGCCTCATTTTCCATAGCCGCGGCTCGGCAGCCGCGGCCCTGCAGGGAGGGTTTGCACAGGCGAGAGGAGAGGCCGGAAGAGCAATCCCCCAGGAAGACCCGCAGGCCTCGGTCGGCAGCACGGAGCTATCGTTAAATCAGCAAGGTCCCTGCAGTTCCTGTTCCCACACACGCCTGCGAAACGTGGTCTGAGGCAGGTTCCCTCCCTCTCTTCCGCAGGCCCCTGCCCTGGACACACCGGCCTGTTCTCCCCCCTAGAGTTGAAGGTCGGATTTGTCCTCTGTGGACCCCAAGGAGGGGTGGGGGGGGCTCAGCCTTCGCCACAGCTGCACCGAGCTCTGCCCTCAGCTCTTCCTGCTTTGACGCAGCGACGCGGCCGGCCTCGGCACATGCTGTTCCTCCCAGCCGGAACACTGTTCCCTGCATGGTCTAAACTTTGTCTGACTGCTGTCTCTCATGGATGCTCAAAGACTGAACTGAAATGTTGCTTTTCGTTCTTTTAGTCAATGTGTACTATAATAATAAAAATAATTGCTGATATGTATACCGCACTTAGTGTGTACCAGGCCCTGTCTCATCTGCTACAGATCTAAGTCACTTACTTAATCTTCACCGAAAGGCTAAGAGGTGGGGAAACCAAGGCACAACTGGTAAGTGACAGATCCAGGATTTGAACACAGACAGAGCTGTCCCCAGACAGTGGAACTTCAGAACCCTAGTGGCTCTCTTGCAAGATCACAGGGTGACTCCCGACAGCTCCCTGATCCCAAAGAAGACAAATTCGGCCAATTGTGACCAGGAGTTCTCAAACAGGGCAGGGAGCGATGGGCTGTACTGACAGAAGAAAGAACTGCCTTTAGGAGCAGGAATCACATCTGCGCGCTGGCTCTAGCGAGCAGCTGGCTTCTGCTTACATGCCTCCAGGGACAGGGACCTCACTCCTTCCTGCGTGCATGAGTCAGGCTCATGGCCTGCGCCTGCTTGTGCAGAGGGAATTCCCGAAGCCACCAGCCCCACCCAGCTCTGCTCGCACAGCTGAAAGTCCAGCATCTCTGCACTCTGCCAAGGTCAGCACGGATTCGTGCCTCGCCCCACGCTCGCGGAAATCAGCCCCAAACTGCCAGGAATCCCAAACCCTGCCCCCTCGGGGCTTTCCTTCTTCGTGGAGCTTAGATCCAGAATGGGGAGACAGACACCCAAAAATAATCAAAGAGATGAGGCTGTAATTACATATTGTACCAAGTGCCGTGGGAGGAAATGCCCAGCTGAGGAGCCGGGGGCTACTTTTCAGCATGAGTTTTGATACCAAAATGTTTCCTGGGTTTGGGTGAACAAGGGTTCGTCCCAGGAAAGAAAGAAAGAAAAAAGAAGGGAGGGAGAGAGAGGAAAGAGAGAGAGAGACAGAGGAGGGCAGAGAGGAAGGGAGGGGAGAGGGAGGAAAAGGACAGGACAGGACAGGAGGAAGAAAACAGGTGCTCGGCCCCGTAACTGTGACCCAACCCCGGGCTCAGCAAACTCCAGCCACCGGACAAGCCCAGCCCATGGCCTGCTTTTGTGCCGCCTTTGAACTAAGGATAATTTTTGCATTTTTAAAGAGTTGTAAAAAACAAACAAGCAACAACAAACACACAATAGAGACCTCATGATCCACAAAGCCTAAAATATTTACTATCTGGCCCTTTGCAGAAGGAGCTGCCATCTCTGAGTCCCGCCGGTACTAGGTCACCGACTCCCTCCCTGCCCGGGACAGACCAGACGGCCGAGAATTTTCCACGTCTGCCCGCGAGGTCGAGCGCTATCCGTCATAAACCTGCAAACGCCCAGGCCCGGAGGGCTAAGTGCTTCCCGCTCCGGCTCAGCGAGGCGAGCTGGGGCCGGCGGGAGGACGGATGTCCTCACACGCCGAGGAGCAAGCAGGCATCCCCGGCCTCTCCTGTCTCCACTCTCATCGGCTTTTTAGAAGCAGGGGGATTAATTTTGCCTGTTCCGCGTGTGGTGTGGTGGGATTTCTGTTTTACGAAATGAGGGGAGAGGAAAGGTCTATTTATCAGTCAGGGCTCCTGGCTGCAAGGGATAAAAACCCCAATTGGCAGTGGCCAAAGCAGCAGAAAGAACTCATTCATTGGCTCGTGTTACTGAAAAGGCCAGAAGCTGGATGAGCTTCAGGCATAGCTGGATCAAGGGGCGCAAAATGGCCCCATCGGGGGCTCATTGTCTCCATTTCTTCCGCGCTGGTTTTACTCTCAGGAGGCAAGACGGTGCCAGCAGCACACACCACTGCCAGCGCCAGGGGAAAGAGGTTCTCCCTCCGGTGTCCCAGAACTGAATCTCCCTGGACCCTGCCCGGACCATGTGACCCTCCTCTGAACCAATGACTGCGGCCAGAGGACGGGATGATCTGATTGGCCAAGCCTTGGTCATGTGCCCTCCCAGGCCGGGTGGGAGGGGCCGCCCCACCTGAACTGCAGATGCTGAGATGAAAGAGACCTGTCTCCCCCCAGCAAGATCAGGGGCCACCAGGGGGAACCGAAGCTCAGCCGCCAAAAGCAACAGCCGTCCCCTGCAGAAGCAGTCTGACGTTTCTCAGGCCCCCTTGCTAGGTCTCACCGCCACCCTTTTTACAGGGGGGTAAACCGAGGTCTTGGAGGTGAAGTCAGTCTCTCCCAGGGACAAACTGAGCTTGTGATGGAGGCAGCATTCCAATCCCGACCGGGGTCCGACTCACAATCCTGCCACCCACGCGGACCAGCAGTTGTCTCTGTCCGGCCCCGGCCGCCCGAGAACCCCATGCAGTCGCTGTGCCGTCAGCGCCCATCGCGTCCTGTGGTCCTGAAGAGCCTGCACGCCGGGACCACAAGACGCCGGAGGGCAGAGACCCTCTGTCCTGTCCACCGGGGCACCTCTACCACCCAACGCATAGTAGGTGCTCCACCGACACTGGGTAAATGAATGGATGTGCCCCTACACATAGTAGGTGCGCCACAAATATTTGATAAATAAACACACGTGTCCCTGAGGCTGCTCATGGAAGTCTCTCTAGCGCCTCCCACATAGAAGGTGCCCCACAGACAGTTGGCAAGTGACACATCCTTGGTGCCCACACAGTAGGTGCTTAACAAATGCGTGGTGAATCAGTGAGGGGATTTCAATGAGAGCCACACTGCGTGAGAGAGAGAGAGAGAGAGAGAGAGAGAGAGAAAGAAAGAGGGAAAGAGAAGGGGTGGGGGGCAGAGAGAAGGGGTGGGGGGCCGCTGGGGGCGGAATGAATAAATGAGCGCGTGACAGGGGCCTTTGCTGCAGTCCGGCGCTCAGAGAGGGACCCACAGTCCTTGCGGGACGTCCTACACAGCCAGAGGAGACAGAAGCCGGCTCTGGACAGGGCGCCGGGTCTTTGTGAGCCGGGGCTGGCGAAGAGGCAGGAGGGAGCAAGGTTAGCCAAGGCCCGGCGATCCCCGTGACAGGGACACTGCGCCCCGGGCGGGTCTGCTCCCCGGCCCGACCTCCCTCCCCGACCTCCCTCCCCCCTCCCGCTCCACAATAGAGCGTCCATTGTCCCCGGGTAATCGGTTCCGCCGCATCCCCTCCCCGGCTGGGGGTGGGAGCAAAGGGAAACACAATCTGTTTTCTATTTGTCACGGCTGCCAAGACGCCACTCCCGCCCCCGCCCTCCACCAGGCCGCTGAGCCACAGCCGCTGTGACATTCCTTGGCCTGGCCCAGCGTGCATTACTCTGCCCACCCCTGCTGGCTACGCAAGACAAATGACATTACACAAACTTAAAAGCAGCCTGAAAGGGCCTCCTGGCCACGTCCCACATCCTCATCTGTGGGAGCCGTAGCTATGGCCCTAATTGCAGTCTTGGGACCCAAAGGAGAATTCACATCCTGGCTCCTCTTTGTGGCTGTGTGACCTTGGCCTAGTCACTCAGCCTCTCTGTGCCTTGCTTTCCACATCTACAACATGGGGAGGGTAGGAAAGGCTGGGAGTTATGTCGGGTGTTGAATGTGTGGATCCAGGCAGAGTGTGGGGCACAGAGGAAGTGCTTGGTGGCTGTTAGCTGTCGTTTGATTTAATCTTTTAGGGAGTGGGAACTTCCTGGTTTCAGTTTATTTGGTAGAGTTGGGTGTCTCTGTCTCAGAACAATTTGCAGTGGGGAGACAAGGGCAAAGGGGGGTCCTTGAGGCTCCGCCCACTCACATCCAGGGGGCCTCCTGGATGCCTGGTGTGCACCGAGCTTGCGATGACAGCAGAGAGGCAGGGACATGAGAGAAGGGACACAAAAAGAAGTGGAAGGTTCGGGTCATTCACCCACTGTGTTGGGTCAGAAGACAAATGGGCTCTGGTGACGTGTCCCTAAGCCCCTGAGTCCTGTAGGAGTTGGAGGATGCAGCAGGCATGGAGGGCTTCCTGGGGGAGGTGAGCCGGGTTTGAATCCTGCCTCTGCTGTGGATCTTGGGCAATGTCTTCGCCTCCCTGGGCCTTGTGACCTCATCTTTTAGGAATTCCTTCAAGACAAAGAGCAGCCCAAGTCAGCCAGGCCTTTAACAGGCAGCATTAAGGCAATTTCAGAAGAAACCAAGACATCTTGAACTTGGCTTTTGTTGGATAAAATCCCATGGGAGCCTTGGCCTGGATGTTCAGAGCGACCCTGCTCCAGCCCCGCAAAGGACCAGCACTTGGGGCTCCATCTCCAACCCTGGAACCCCTAGGGCAAGTCACTGAATCGCCCTCAGACTCAGTTTCCCCGCCTGTGAAATGGGACTTCAGAGACACCCATGTGAGAGCTTCAGCTAACGGACTTGGGCCTGAGTAACCGCTCGGTAGATCTCAGCAACTACTCCTAACTCCCAGAGCCGGGGGGCGTCTGAGAAAACGGGGGACCAGCTGCAGCAGAGGCCAGGGTTTACGTCCACAAACAGCCTTGGACGTGGCGGCGTGGCCAGCGTCAGCCCTCTAACGACCTCGGGCGCAGAAAACTGGATTAAGCGTCACCTGTGACTCCCCCACTGTTGGTGCGGATCTGACCTGTTTTTATTTTGTACATTTATTTCTCCTTTTTTTTTTTGGTGCTTTTTCATTTGTTTCACAATATAATGGACACTCATGAATCTACCCCTCAAGGCGAGAACAAGAGCGTGACTCGTGCAGGGACGCGTGTGTCCTCCCCCCTCTCCCCAGAAGTAAGCCCCATCCTCGAGTTAATAAGCATTTATTTTGTCCCCACCGTGGCCGGACACACGATCCTGCACCTGTGTTGGTCGACCCCTTGCTTTCCCACGTAAAGGTCTTTGGTGTGAGCGTGCGCGTGTATGTGCCTGACCCGGCGGGTCTCACGCGTGCGCACGCTCAGGAGCCCGGGGGGACAGTGGGCACACGGGTCGCTGGGCACAGCCCGGAGTGTCTGGAGACGTTTTTGGCCGTCATGACTGGTGACGAGGGTGCTCCTGGCAGCGCGCAGGTTGGCTCCAGATTTGCTGCCAAACACACAAGGCGCAGGACAAGGCCCCACAACAAGGGACAATCAGGCCCCAAATGTCAACAGTCCCGACAGCCATAAAGCCCACGGGAGAACTTGCGCACAAATGCTCGTAGCGGCGTCACTCCCCACAGCCAAACGCTGGGAGCAGCCCTCATGTCTGTCAGTGGACGAACGAGCGTGGCCTGTCCCACACAGCGGGCACCGCTCGGCCAGGACAAGCAGTGAAGGACTGAGAGGCTACGGCGCGCTCGGACCTCGAGAACAGGACACTGCGTAGGTTACGCCACACACAGAGCCACGCCGCGTGCAGCTCCGTCGACACGTGACGTCCACGACAGCCCACCCCGCAGGGGCACACAGCAGGCTGGTGGGTGCTGGGGGCCGGGGGAGAAAGGGACAGGCTGTCTAATGGGGATGGGCTTCACTCTGCGGCATGAAAATAGCGCTGATGTGCGCATTCTTGCCCACGTCGCCCACGGTGCCTGTTCGAGAGTTTGGTTTACGCGTAGACCTAAGAGAAAAAAACTGAGTTTCAAGGCGTAGGAAAGTTCAATTTCACCAGAAAATGCTGGCATTATTCACGCCAGGCACTGGGCTAAATATCTACTGCAATCGTGTTATTAGGCCCATTTTACAGATGAGGAAACTGAGGCTCAGAGACGAGAATTAACTGGCCTGGCCCAGAAGCAGCAGAACAGACTTAAGCTCTTGGCCACCCATCCTGCAGCTGACTCCCCCTCGAGCCCGAGACACGCGCGTCCCCAGGGCAGAAGCCACCGGCCTCCCCCTGGAATGGCCTTTGAATGACTCACCAACCACTTCCAGCCCAGCCCGGAGGGTGACCACTTGTTTCGAAAGCAGCCAAGCCTCCAAGAGGCTTCCCAGAGCGTGGCCTGCTGAACTTTCTAGAACTGCTGGCAAGCCCACATCACACATCACGGCCATCCGTCTCCTAGGGCACACAGAACCCTCCACCACCCCGACTCCTCCCGCCTGTCCCGAGTCCAAACTCCAAAAGCGCTCGCACACCCAAGCAGGGCAGGATGGCACAGCAGCAGGGCATGTGGGGGCTGCAGGCTGCAGGCCCGGTTCCAAACCCCAGTTTTATTAAAGCCTTGCTGTGTGACCTCAGAGCAGTGGCCTGACCTCTCTGGTCCCAGTGTCCTCATAAATATTAGAGACAACTCAAGGCAGTGGGTACATATGTCAGGCCACAAACCCAGGTCTGCAAGAGATAACCAACTTTTATTTCTTTCCGATTGACCTAGAGCCAATTCCAAACCCTCAGCCTCCCAGAGAGGTCCCTCTGGTCTCTGGGTCCCCTGGGGACCCGGGAGATGCTTGGGATCGGGACCACGTGACCCCTTGTGGTGGGAAATTCCTCAGCATCCCCATCTTGCCGTGGCGGGGCGCGGGGCCCTGTCTGCACTGGAACCTCTTTGCTCAGGGCGCCCCTCCCTAGTGCGTGGTGCAACTTCTAGACGCTGTCACCTCCTGGCCATTGCCCGTCACCAGGCCTGTCTCCCTGCCCCTCCCAGCCTGTGAAAGTCTCCCTCCGTTTCCGGATCCCCTCGGAACCGATGCCAGTTTCTTGGCGTGCTCTGGTAGGGCCGACGTGCCGTGCCCCGTGTTGGACAGGAATAAACCGCAGTGGGGCACACGGCCACTGAGCTGGACACCCCGTCCCCGCCTCCCTGGCTCCCGCGGGGGGGGGGCTGTGCAACTTCCTGTCCCCTGCTCCGCAGGAAGCGGTCAGCGCTCCAACTCTTTCTCTCCCCCGTCAGAGAGGAGGAATGTGGCCCTGGTGTAGCCATGCGTGAGTGCCACATCCTGGGGGTCGTGGGGACAGACGGCTGCAGCGCAGAGCTCCTGGCCCTCCCTGGCACGCCGCCTCCCCGCTCCTCTTACATTACAGAGAAACAGACTCCGCTCTCGCTCTACCAAACGGGTGTCAGGGTTTCTTTGTTACAGCAGCTGGGCTCATCTGTACGCTGACTAACACAGTGTGTTCTCACGAAAGGCAGATGTAGACGGACTCTCTTCCAGAAGCTTCTAAACTCTGCCCGGCAAAAACAAAAGTCAAGAAAAGGGCTGGATGCTGCCCTGGAGTTGGGGCAGGGAAAACGACAGGGTGAACGAACACGAGTGAGTATCTCAGCAAAGGATCTTGCCAGGAGTTCGAGAGCAGCCTGAGCAAGAGTGAGACCCCATCTCTACCAAAAATAGAAAAGTTAGCCGGGCGTAGTCACACGCATCTGTAGTCCCAGCTACTCGGGAGGCTGAGGCGGGAGGATCGCTTGAGCCCAGGAGCGTGAGGTTGCTGTGAGCTAGGCTGACGCCACGGCACTCTAGCCCGGGCAACAAAGCGAGACTGTATCTCAAAAAAACAAAAACCAAAAGAAGAATCCTGCCACCGTAACACCCGCCGTGGGGGCTCCGTGAAGGACTGGGGTGGGGGGGCCAACGCCTGCAAGGCAGTCGGCTGGTGAGGCCTGGCACCCCGCGAGCGCCCAGCGAACGGCCCGGGCCGTGGAGCAGCTGCACTGAGCCTCGTCAGCAGCGAGCACTCTGCTGCGAGCCCGTCTGGCTGAGAATCCTGCCTGTGATGTTTCCCAGGGCACAGGGGCTTGGGCCAGGCATTTCGTAGCGGCAAAAATTAATGACTGGGCACTTGCCGAATGCCAGGCACTGCTCTAGGTGCTGGCAAGAATGTGGGGACAAACAAACACCTGGTCCCTGCTCTCTGCGGGCGCCAGCCTCGGGCCTGTCTGAGAGCCGCGCTGACCGGCCCCGACGCCCCGCAGCGGGCAGGCCAGATGGGTGCCGTGGCGAGGGCGGGGGGGGGGGGGGTGATTCATCTGGCAGCAGAGGCAGAATGGATCCGAGTCAGGTGATCAGCACCCCCAGGAGGGAAGAAGCAAAAACCCTGGCTCTGTGATGACTCAGCAGAACTGCTCCCGCTAATAAATAATAACGCTTTCCTGCTAACAGTCACAGGGAGGATCTCTCCTCGCTCCCCCTGCCCCCCCAGAAGGCAGGCACGGCCATGTGACTTCCCTGGACCAATGAGACGTGAGCGGGAGTGATGTCAGCTGCATCTAGTGCACGATGTGCCCCATGCCCAGCGACGTTTCCTACCACAGATGCTCCCTCTGTCTGCGTCCCAGAGTGAGGGGACACGGTGCGGAGCCCTCCGCAGACCCACAAGAGACACACAGCATAAGTGAGAAATGAACTTGCATTGTTTTAAACCATCAGATTTTGGAGTTGTTTGTTACAGCACCACAACCGAGCGACCCGCTGACTGACACATCTCCATCGTGCAGATGAGGAGACGGTCTCGGGGAGGTCACGCGGCTCGCCCAAAGTCAAACACAGAGCAGAGGCCCAGACAAGACTCAAAGCCAAGTCCGCCCGTGTCTGCCACCTTCCCGGAAGTGGGGCGTCTCCATTCTGAACAAACCCAACCAGGCCCCTCGCTGCTAACCCCTTCAATTAAAGTCAATTTCAAGGTCTCCTGGTTTCTAAATGCACAGCCCTGATCATGTTCGTTAAAGGCCCTCTCTGCTCAGACTGCTCATTTGTTCAGAAGCCGCCAACAAGATAAATGGCCCTGTAACTTATTGTTCCGCTGCAAAGCACCTCGCGGCAAGTGGCAGCGCAGATGCCAGGAATAAATCACATCTGATCTTCCGAGAGCCGGGCAGAGCTCCCACGAGGCGCGTCGGGGGCAGGGGAGGCCGGAGCGGCCCTGGGGGGCTTGGCCGAGGATCGCACAGCTGTAGGAGTCTGGAGTACAAACTGCTCTTTTGTATCTGCCCAGCATCCATTCCCCCTGTTTAGGGTACAGGCACCCCTTTTTCTTTGGGAAAATCATCTCTCCTCCACTCTCAGTCCATCTGGTTCGGACGGAGTCATCGAGTCCCCCAGCCACAGGGGTGGGGTGGACACATGACGTGGTCTGGACAATCAGAGCCCCATGTCCTCTCACGGACGTCACGGGCTGCAGGTGGGAGTGTGACCCACACGGGGCTGGTGGCACTCAGGGCTTGACGTCTGTTGAATCTCTAGGCAAAGAGAATTTCTCCTCTAACAGAGCTTGCTCACAGAAGGCATGTGGATTTCATCGAACTACCTCTAGTTCCTGGTACAATCACGGGCACACAGTAGGCGCTCAGCAAACATGCGCTGAATGAATGATCCGGCATCAGCACAGCTGGGTTCTTGTCAGGGCTCAACCACTTGAACTCTGCAACTTTGAGATGGTTTCTTCTCCTCTTTGGGCCTCAATTTTCTCATCTGTAGCATGGGGTTAATAGTGGCACTTACCAGTCGCTGACTGTGTCAGTTAGCTATTGCCACCAGCTCGCTGCAGAACAAAGGACCCCGTCACACACACTCATTATCGTTTCCACATCTGTGGGTTGCCTGGGGGTCCCTGATTCCGGCTGGGCTGGGCTGGGCTGGGCTAAGCGGCTCCGCCAGCCTCTCATTCTCCGCAGACCAGCAGGCCGATCCCGGGCGCGTCTGTCTCGCACCACGAGGGAGGCGCAGCGTGGTACGAGGGCCCGTAAGGGGTAGGTCAGGACGGGCACAGCCTCACTTCTTTTGGCCAAAGCAAGTCCCGTGGCCAGACGTCAAATCAAGGGGTGGGGATATATGCTCTCCCTTTGTCCGGAGGAAGTGCCGAGCCACACGCACAGGGCACAGGTGCGGGGAGGGGTGGGGAATCGAGGCGTGCTGTGCTCCCCCACACGGTGCACGTGCCTTTATCTGCATGCGGGCGTGCGCAGCGTCTGCCTTCCCCGCCGGCGTGTAACCCCCGAGCGCCCGGGTCATCTGCCCACTGCTGTGGCCCAGCACCTCGAGCAGGGCCCAGGACAGAGTGGACGCTCTGCAAACACTCGCCGAGAGACCACAACGCTGCCCCCAACCTCCCTACACTGCCCTGAGGATAAACCAGGTCGGGGACATGAATGTCACGTCCTAAGTCACAAAGTCCTCCAGGAGTCATGATGCCAACCCCACTCAGGCCCTTGAATCTCCAGGGTGAGTGGGTGTCCCACCTCTGTCCCCTGATAAACAGCAGAGCCAGGGGTCCAACTGGGCTGGGTGTTGTCACACCTGGGGACCGACCTACAGACCCTCGCCGTGTTGGAGCTCCGTCCTCGCTCACATTTGGCCCCAGGGTCCTGCAGAGGTCCCCTCGTGGTGGCTCCAACACATCTTTGGATTAGGAAGGTGCAGGTGCAAATCCATGTCGAGGCCGCAGATGTCTCTGGGGCAGGAGGGAAGTGGCCCAAGAGGGCCCAGGGCAGAGGAACAGCCTCTGTGGCCCTAGGCTTGGCCCAGGGTCCTGAGGCCACAGCCCTGTCCCATGCAGTTTCTCTTGTACCCTCCTCCCATCTCTGGAAAACAGCAAAGTCCCCCTCCCTGTCGGCCCTTCCCTTGGGGAGCTGCCCCCACCCCGCAGGAAGCCTGTCGCGCCTGCCCCCGTGCGCCCTGCAGCACAAAGCCTCCCCCTCCGGCCCAGCCCGAGAGAACCAAATGTTCCCGGTTACGCAAGTGCGTTCCTCTCCCGCGCGCCCAGCGCTGCAATCCGTGCCGAACCTCCGCCACGGCAACCTGCCTCCCGCCTGCTCACGCCAACTCGTCACCAGCCCCAGCCCCGCGGGGCCCCGGCCGGACACCCCAGCAGAGGGGACGCGGTGTCAGCGCTTGTCATCAGACACCAACCCAGCCGTCCCTGCGCTTTGCCCGGGGAGATAAGCTCTGGGTGTACTTTGATAAAGAAGCAAAACAGTCCTGGCCACCCACCAGCTGCAGCCCTCCCAGCCTAGGGGGCCGGGGCAGCGTCGGGCACAGCCCACCGGGAAACAACCGTGGGTGGACCCCGAGCGCTGCTCTGCGGCGGGCACCATCTAAGCCCCTCACTCGTGTGATCCTCACACTCCACGTAGATACTAGCGTGACCCCCATTTCACAGAGGAGGAAACTGAGGCTCAGAGGAGGAGGCTCGACTGAGGAAACACAATCAGGAAGCGGCAGAGCTGGGGTCCAAGCAAACCGAGCCGCTGCCTAGGATGCAGCAGCCCCGCTTCTGGGCATAGATCTACGAGAACAGAAAGGAGGGTCTCAAAGAGACACTTGTACGCTGGCCAATGTGGTACATCCACCAGCAAAACACCCAGCCCCCAGGAGGGAGGGAACCCTGTCCTGTGCTGCAACCACGGCTAAGCCTTGAGGACATCGTGCCGAGGGACAGAAGCCGGACGCAAAAAGACCAACACTGCATGACCCCACTTACAGGCAGCAGCTGGAGTAGTCAAGTTCACAGACAGAGACGGGAGGACGGGGGGTGCCGGGGCTGGGGGAGGGGAATGGGAGGTGTCTGGTGGGGACGGAGTTTCAGTCCTGCCAGGGAGTTCTGTTGCACAACCTTGTGATGCACTTAATGCCACTGGGCAAGATGGTAAATTTCATGTTTCGTGTATTTTGCCACAATTAAAAAAGCAAAACCCCATTGTCATGGTCACCATCGGAAGAATCACTGCACTTGTGCAGCACTCTTTGGATGCTCTGTCTTAAGAACGTGACGTAAACTCCCTGGTAGACTGTGTGGACGGCTCCGATTCCACACCCCGCCCCGTGTCCACACCCTTTGCCATGTGGCTTTGCAATTCCTCACCAGAGAGGAGAAGTCTACTTCCCACTCCAGGAACCTGAGCTGGCCTTCACTGGCTTTAGCTGGTGAAAATAGCAACGTGCTTTGCCAAGCGAGGCCTGAAGAAGCCCGGCGTGGCAACTCGCTCTCTCCAACCTCTGGCGTCACCCCAGATCGTGCCTGGGCCAGCCTGCTGGAGAACGGTTGTGTGGACTGAAGCCGAGCTCTCCTGGCAATCCCGGCTGGGGCCAGACTGGAGCAGCCACCCCAGCCCTGCGAGCGAGCCCAGCTGAGACAGAAGAACCACCCAGCCAAGCCCAGCCTCAATCATTGACCTCCAGAAACATAAGCCAAATAGACGCTTGTTGTCTGAGGTCGCCGATATTTGGGGTGATTTGTTATGCAGCATTATTTTGCCAACGGATGACTGATGCAAACCCATACAAAAGGCCCCATCTGTTTATTCACTAATTTGGCTGTTCCAACACATACTCATGAAGCACCCACTCTGTACCTGGGGATATAACTTCGAACAAAGCTGAGCCCACAGCTCTGAAGGGGGAGAAAGATAAGACCCAAGTGCTTACTCAGGTGTGATTAAGTGAGAGAGCCCGAGTGTGGCACATGCGAGGGGCTCATAGCCAAGGCCTGGGAGGTCAGGGAAGGCTTCCTGGAGGAGGAATTGTCAAAGCAGAAGCCTGAAGAGGGGGTGAAGGACAGTCAGATTGAGGGTTGTGTGCGGGCCAGAGCAGAAGGTGTCCCAGGAGGAAGGAACAAGGGTGACGGCCCTGCTGGGTGGGGGCAGGAATGGGGGACACAGCCTGGCTGCTTGGAAGAAAGAATCGCAAGGCCGCGGGGATGGCCATGTTGGAGCCAGATCACACGGGGCCCTGTGCCCTCCGTGTCAGAGCGGGGACTTTATCCTGAGGGCCCAGGGGATTCCATGACCAGATTTGCACTTGAGAAAGATGGCGGGGCCGGCGGTGCAGAAGAGATGTCAGCCGGGCACGCAGTTAAGCCAGGCGGTGCGGGCTGCCCGGAGAGGCAGAGTCCCCGCGCCAGGCTGCAGTGCGGACGCCCCCAGACCGCCAGGAGTCGCGGCCAGCTGTCTCCGCTGCCCTTCCCGCTGCCGCCGGCTCCCTCTCGGGCAGCGATGCGGAAACTGAGGTTGTCCAAGGGCCCGCTGCTCCATCATTAGCCCGCTGCCCCGGGGACGGTGCGGTGGCAGAAAGGAGGGCTTCTGCCAGCTGCCGGCTCTCTCCCCCCCCAACCCGCGGGCTGCCAGCTGCGGAAACGCCTGCCCGGCTGGAGCCAGGACGCCCCCGGGGCCACCCCAGCGCATGGGGCAGAGTGAATCTGCTGATCCCCGCGGTGGCTGAGGGTGGCCAGATCCCTCCCGCCAACGCCGTCACCGTGTCGCCACCTGGCCAGGCAGCCGGCGCCCCCGCCCCAGCTGGCTTCCCCACGCCAGCGAGCCCCCTCGTCCGCCAGGCAGGAGCACGCGCTGGCATCCGTCACTCGGAGAAGAGAAATAAAGACGCTGCCACATCGTTGTCCCGGGATTGATGTCCCTGCTGCGAAAACAAACGCCGCGTCTTCCCGCCAACATTTATTTTTGATAAATGCTGTGACTTTGCCTTGACATTTCTGAAGCAGCAGGAGACCATTACCCGGTGACAATGTTCTATTCCACTGACATTATCTCTTAATTATAATATGCAAGTAATGCTGAAAAAAATGGCCCATAAATAGCTCATTTGGAGTTGCTGCAGTCTGCCCTGTCGGGGAACGCTGAACCGTTTCATTCAGCACTTGCAAATGAGGGGAGACAAATGGATATCTGGGGGCCTCGTGTGTCCTGCCTCCTCAATGACAAAGCTTGCTCGGTGGCAGGGAGGAGGTGGGGAGGTGGGGATGTCAGGGCACCAGCCGGGCCTCCACCAGCCCCCAGGGTCCTCTCTGCCATTCCCCAGATCCGAGCGCACTTCACCCCATCACCGATTAATAGCCTGCCAAGTTCAGTCCTGCAAAACAGGTTAATATTTAGTGCAGAGGGACACGCATTGATTTTTTTTTAATCAGGAAATTAATTCTGTTAGGAGGCAGGGAGGTCGAGGGAAGGGCCACCTGCAGGAAATCCCATTTTGCAGCCGCTCCGGGTCCTTAGGAGCCGAAGGAACATGCCCCAAGCTCAGAGTGAACAGGCTTCTGGGAGGGGCTCCTCGGGGACAAGACAAACAGAGCCTTTGGGATGACTCCAGCAGGGAACACGGACACCTTTTTTGGAACCCTGGACAGAGAAGTTGGTGTTGAAGGGAAGCTGATGCTTTGGGGGCAAGAAGGGCCCAGTGAATTCACACTTTTTGGTTTTATTCTTTTGGGGACAGAGTCTTGCTCCGTCACCCAGGCTGGAGTGCAGTGGCGTCATCATAGCTCACTGCAGCCTCCGACTCCTGGGCTCAAGTGATCCTCCCGCCTCAGCCTCCCAAAGTGGCAGGATCAGAGGCGTGAGCCACCACGTCAGGCTGAATCCGTGCTGTGAAAACCTCGCTGCTCCAAACACACGCCAGGGAGAGTGAAAACTCTAAGCCAGGGCTCCTCAACCAGGTGACTGTGCCCATCTGTGCACATTTGGGGTCAGCACAGCCGGAGGAAGCTGCCGGCATCTAGTGGGTTGAGGCCAGAGATGCTGCTCAGCATCCTACGTCGCACAGCACCCCCCCACGGCAAAGAATGACCCAGCCCCAAATGTCAGCCGTGCCCAGGCCGAGAAAGCCCCGTCTGCACAGTCACAGACGGGAGGGTTTGACGGTCGGCTGGAGAATGCTAGGGGCCTGACGCGGGTGAGAAGGCTCTAGAAATATTGGGGAGCTGCTGACTTCGTGACGAAAATGCATAACGTGTAGCTGAAACAGCTGCGGGCCGCCACTGATAGGACGGGAGACAATCGTGGTTCCCAGAGGGAACCTTAACAAGAAGGCAGAGCTTTGGGGGAGGGGGTTATTATTTTTCTTCTTCGTTTTCCAGAGGAGGAAACCAAGGACTCGGGAGCAGCGTGTGCCCGGTCGCCGCGGCTGTTTCCGCATCCGTGAGTCAGGCTGCCGGCGCCACCGCACCAGGCTGCTGGGGTCACGCGGGCACCTCCCGCAGGACGCAGAGCCCAGGCCCACGGCTCGAGACTCTGGTGACGGGGACGACTGATCCGGAGGGGGCAGGCCTGGAGGGCTGTGGGGCCCCCGGGCAGGAGGGGGGCTGTGGGCAGAGGACAGGGCCAGCCCCACGCCACCTCCAGGCAGGAGCCACCGTCACGGGGACCAGCCAGGGCTGATTCCCGGGGAGCAGAAAGGGCTCGAGGGGCTGAAGGCCCAGCCTCTCTCCTCCCACCTGCCGCCGGCCCCCACGGCTGCACCCCGAGGGGCGGGGAGTCCACGGGGCCTCCGGGAACAGCCCGTGCACAGCGGCTCCGCACAGGTGCCAGGGACGAAAACCGCGTCCGCCCTGCGGGTGTGAGAAGCATCAAGTGTGACGGAGGGTTCGAGTCCATGCAGAGCCCGCCTGGCCGTGTGACCCGGGCAAGTGGCAGAGCGGGGACGGCAGTGACAGGGCCTCCTTCACACGGCGATTTCACACCGTGAGAGGCGCGTGTACACGGCCGGGGCCTGGACGCGGCCACGTGGCCCACCACACACAGGTGGGGTGGCTGCCGCCACCACTGCCATCCCCGGACTAGTGTCCCACGGCGGCCACAGCAAACTGCCATAAATGTGGCTTAGAGCAACACAAACTTACTCCTACACTGGGTTCTCCGCGGAGCAGATCTCAGGGCCTAGGCTGTGGCCTTCCGACGGCTCCAGGGACAAACGCACTTCCTGGCCTTCCCAGCTCCCGGGGCCACGCGGGCTCCTCGGCTGGCGGCCGCGTCTCCCTCGAACCCTGCTCCCATCGCCGCCTCCCTCTCCGCCTCTGAGCCCCCTGCCCCTCGCATGGGACGCTGCTGCTGAGCCAGGCCAGCCCCCCCACCCCCCCGCCCCGAGGCCCCTAAGGCAGGTGCACGGCAGAGTCCCTTTGCCGCATGAGGGTGCAGGCTCCCCGGAGCCAACTCCCATCGCGTCACCGTTCCGGGGTCTCCTCCCTCCCACTGCCCCTCCAGGTGGAACGCGGGGACGCCAGGCCCTGCTCCCAGGTGACAGCAGGGGCAAATGGGGGTCTCCCAGGCGGTGGGACCCTCAGAGGACGGGTCCACGCAGCGCTGAGGGGAGAATGCGTCTGCGACAGCCCCCTGCCAGGCTTCTAGAACGAGCCTGTTCAGAGTTCAAGTTCAAAGCAGGGTCACTGGCTCAAATGCCACCAGGATGTGGCAGCACTTACCAAGCAAGCTTGGCTGGAGACAGTGACACAGAACACGTGTCCCTTCTCAGAGCAGCAGCCCCCCGGCAGGACAGCGTCCGGGCAGGAAGGAGGGCCCGGTGCAGCCAGGTCTTCCAATTTTGCAAAAGTAGCTGAAATGTAGATTTTTATATGAAATCCCTTGATTTTTAAATACTGGCCACTGACGCAGTTTTATTTTTCCTTTAAACATCACGTAAGCCAGAGGAAACATGTCTGTGTGTCGTTAGCACCCCGGGTGCAGTCCAAGGTCATTCGTTTCCCTAGGAGACGACCCCACGAGAGCCTGGCGTTGCCCCCGAGCTCACCCTGCCCGGGGCCGGGGCCAGAGACAAAAGCCAGCCGCGGCTGAGGGAGGACGGCCACCCCGTGCCGGGGACGGGCTGTGTGGCAGCAGGGAGCCTGGTGTGTTCTGCCCGTTCCTGTGTCCAGAGCGGCCATCGGTGCGTGTGGTGTGAACGCAGCAGAACACACACAGCACCGCGTGTCGCTGGCGGGCTGAGCCCACCCAACACGTGACTCACGAATCCTCACTGCGCTCAGGGAAGGCGCCTGGTGTCGGCGAGCTCCAGGTTATGCTGCGGTGACAAGTGAGCCCCTCGATCTCGTAAAATAACGCAGGTTTATGTCCTGCTCAGTCCTCGTTCTGGGACCCACAGTGACAGACGGACCAATGTCTGAGACCCTGGCTGTCGCCCTGGGGGAGGGGAAGAGTTCTGAAGGTTCTCGCTGCAGCCCAAGAAGCCATACCAGTGACACTCCACTCTCTCAGCTCATTGGCCAGAACGAGTCACGTGGCCCCATCAACCACAGGGGGCCCCGGAAAAGCCACCCTCCCATGTGCCCAGAAGGTGAAAGTTAGAAATAGTTGGTGTGCACAGTAGTGACAGCCGCCACACTGGTCTTTTTATCATCCTCATGTTTACAGATGAGGAAGCTGAGGCTCAGAGAGGTTAAGCCACTCGCCCAAGGTCACACAGCTAGTAAATCGCAGCCCTGGGATTCCAGCCCAGTTCTGTCTGACTCTAGAAGCTAGGGTCGTGGCCATGAGTGTGTATAAGCCCCAAAGGAGGATCCATTTAGCTCTGTTTGTACAAATGATAAACACACTCAGTGAATTCGGCAGATGAGAAACACCCACCCACACGCTGCCAGAGAGGGGGAGCCACAGACGTGTACGGTTAAGTCACACGATTAGAAAGCAAGGCAAACACTGCTCAAAAACCGACGGACTAAGTCCCGTCTAAGACATGCTGCGTTTGGCCCCCATAGTATTATTTTAATCGGAATTGTTGCCAGTAATTAAAACTCAGGAGGTTTTGCATTTTTAAAAACCATCTTCTCTTGTAAAAAAAAAAAAAAAAATGCACGGTCTGGCCACCCTGGGCGTCCTCCCCACACACGGGCAGCGGTCGGCACGACGGAGGCACAGCAAGTTCCCCGGGCCCCAAGGAGGCAGCCGGGATAGGGCAGAGACGGGGTTGGGGACGTCACTAGCCACACAATGCCGCTGTCTTTAGCCTCGAGTCCGACGGCCTCCCTCTCTCACTGTAACGTGTTTTCACGGCCGGCTGCACAACAGTGGTGTGTCAGCCGTGTACCTTCAAACGTGACGAAAAGGTGCCACCTTGGGGTGGCAAAGCATGGGCCGTGCCCACCCTCACCCACGGCTGGCGGCCAAGCTCGGGGCAGGGCACACCCGCTCGCTGAGCCAGCCCCTGCAGCGGCCCCGCCACCCAGTGCCCCAGCACCGGCCTGCTGGGCCTGCTGCTCTGCCTGACTGGTTCTGCAGGCACTTGAACTTGCCTCCACTGACCCACACGTACCCCCCACGGAAGGAAGCTGGTTTCACACAACATACAGTAACCCGCAGTGATGCACACACGCAAGGACGCCCGTGACGTGCGCGACAGCGGCACCTCCTGGCGATGTGTGGTATTACAGCTCAGCTCCACGAGACCTTGTGAATACCCAGAGACACACTGGGTCACGGACGGCAGGGCTTGTTAAGAGAGCACTTTATCACACTTCTCAAACTATTTGCAGCCTAAATGCATAAAATATCCTTCTTTATGACCCTCATGAAATAGGTGGGGCAGGAATTAAAATTCCTGTTGCACAGGCGCAGAGGGGTCAAAGAGACTCACCGAGGGACACAGCGCGTGGCTCTAGCTCCCAAACCCGTCCGCCCGCCTAGGCTCCGAGGCTGACGTCATGACGGAAACCGTGCCCTTCCCGCCAGCAGCTGTTGCTGCCACAGGCGGCGAGGCCCCACGGCCAGGCACACCACAAGGCAGGCCCAGAGATGCCGGCGTTCAGTCTCCGAGTCCCTGTGCCCCGAAATGGATGGAATTCCTGCGGTGCAGAGAACAGCAGGTGGGGCAGGTCCCAGAAGTAGAAGGAAGAGCCCAGAGCACAAACGGGACTGCGCAATTCTGGAAAACCACCGGCTTAAGGCTTAACGTCTTCCACGCGGACTTGTTCCAGCGCATCTGCTGGGATGTTTTCCCGGGGGAGCGGAAGGCCCGTTTCGTAATGGAAGCTGAGGAGGTAAAAGAGATCTAGTTTGCAAAAATGTGCATCGTGGCCAATGTTGCTCAAACATCTGTTCCTGAAAGTGGAGGGAAAAAAAAAAAACAAGAAAGCAGCTCCATCTTAAAGGCCTCCTGACTTCTGAATGCCGTCGAGCTCCCTGTGGCTAAGCTTCCTGGCAAATGTGCCGCAACATCTGGAAGTGCTCTTGACTCCAGAGATGTTTGGCCTTCACCCCGAGGACCTCCAGCCAGCCTGGCTCCCAGAGCTCGGCGAGGAAAGGCGGAGAAACCCCCGCCGAGGCGGCACCTTATTCTCCCGGCTGCCAAAGCTCCGGGGCATCTTCCCCGCAGCGCCCCTGCCTCCCTTTCCTGGTTTGTTGTGGGTTTGCAGAGCAGGGCACTATTTTTAGGCATGTTTATTCTTTCTCCTTCTCCTCCCGTCCCGACCTCTCTGGAATGAGCCCGCATGCTCGCTCCCCGGCTGGGGGCTTTTCTGGACGGACTGGGCACAGGCCTGGTGCGGGGGCCTCTTTCTAGAAGGAGTCGGGGTTGCATTTGGGGAAGTGAAGCTTGCGAAGCTCCTTTCCCGTCCCAGACGTCTCAGGATGTCCAGAGCCGGCCTGTGAGCACTCGCTGCCTCTGGCTGGAAGCCGCGTTCCCTGAGGCTGGGCCGCGAGTGGGTTTCACAGGGATAAGGGAAAGCAGCGGGCGCTGGCGACAGCCACAGCGACGAGCTCCGGGCACCGGATGATGAGATGTGCCGCGTGGCTGTCAAGCACGCGTGCCCTGGGCCCGGCTGCCACCTGTCCAGACTCGGACCCTTACCAGCCATGGGACCTTGGACAGTGACCTCGCCTCTCTGTGCCTCAGTTTCCTCAGCTGTGAGATGAGGAGGAGGAGGATGACGATAGCACTTACCTGGGTTATGACGAAAACTAAATGGCCACAGCAAGGGTTTAAAACAGCGCCCCGTACACAGAAAGTTCCCGTGAGTGTCAGCGAGGACCTGCTCCAGGACAGGGGCCGGGACGGCCCCCGGGACACCCCCTCTCCTCCGCGCCTCGTTTCCATCAGAACTGCCCGCCCTGGGGGCAAAGTCAGCATTTGGCCCGGCCCGTGTTCTCTAGGACACCACAGCGTGACTGTCCCGTTCTGAAGCCCCGACACGCGGCCTGAAAAATTATAACCCCCTCCTGTGGCCAAATCCTGCCCTCTCTGGATGCCGCTCGCTGAGAACTTTGCAAACCCCTCCGCCTGCCCGGGAGGCCGGGGCGCTGGGGGCAGGCGAGGCCTTAGCACCTGGGACCCAGGGCGCCCCGCCGGCCGGGCCCGCAGCGCCCCCTGGCGGCCGGCTGGGCCCGCAGCGCCCCCTGGCGGCCGGCTGGACCCGCAGCGCCCCCTGGCGGCCGGCTGGACCCGCAGCGCCCCCTGGCGGCCGCCTCCCCAACCTGCGCCCCATCATGGGGTCATTTGTGCAACAGACGCACCGCACGCACACCCGCCCCACGAGCCACGAACCCCGCAGGCCCCGTGTCTGCCCTCGGGGCTCAGAGTGCAAAGAGGGAGGCAGACCAGATGCTCACACGCAAACACGGATCACACTGCCAAGGGCAGGTGTCCCAGGCCTGCAGAGCGACAGCCTGGGGACGCCAGCTCTCCGGGGGCAGGGAACGCACCTCAGTCTCCTCCGCTGTGAAACGGGCCTGGGCCTCGGGCTCCGGGCATCTCCGGGCTGCTCGGGGGTCCCTTGGCGGCAGCAGGGGCAGGAGTGGCTTGCCGAACCGCAGAGCGCTGTGCTCGCCCCCACGCGGACACGTGGGGGACGGGAGCCCCGAGCCCTGCTCAGGGGCCTCACTGGGGCCCCGGCCTCGGTCCCCTCGAGACCCCCTGCTGCACAGGACCCTCCGAGGACTCCACGGAACACGTGCTGCCCCTAAGCAGTACCCGCGTCCCTAGCGTGGGCGCTGTGGCTACTGGGGATGCCTGGCCCTGCGCTCTCTGCTCACAAGCCACCAGCCCTGGGGGTGGGCACGTGGGTGGCGGACGAGCCGGGTGGGGCGGCGAGAATCCCAGGGTCCTGACTCCTGCCTCTGCGGCCCCCGGGAGGTTCACAGCCACTTAACCCTGCAGCGAGCCCTGCGCTGGGGACAGGACGGGTCACCACGTGCTCCAGCCCGACCGGACCAGCTTCCCGCCTTAGTCAAAGGCACCACCCTCTCCTCCCCGCTGTCACCCCAGACACCTGCGAGCTGGTGGCTGTCTCTCTGCCCTCACCCCTGCCTCCCACTTAGCCCGTGTTCTGTTAGCTTCAGCCCCAAAATATACCGACATCTGTCCCCTCCTCACCCAGCCCCTTACAATAAACGGCTAAAGTGTTTCCCTGAGACCCGGGAGCTGCTCTAGCAAATCAATCGAACCCCAGGAGGGAACGTGGGAACCCTGATTTCTAGCCGGTCAGTCAGAAGCACGGCCCACGACCTGGGGCTTTGATTGGCATGGGCAGTGGGGGGCAGTCCTGGGGACCGGGCCCTCGCCCTGTGGGGTCTGACGCTACCTCCGGGAGACAGTGTCAGAATTGAATGGAACTAGGGGACCCCCAGCTCGTGCGCTGCAGAACTGCTTGCTTCTCTCACACCTGGGGAGAAGCAAACATTTGGTCACAGGAGTCTTCTGTGTTGGTGGCTACTGGGTGAGAGCAGAGGACAATTTGAGTTTTTTCCACTCAGGCCCACCCTCCCGGTTTACTGCACTCCGGCCACGCCCCCCCACTCTCCTCCGTTCTGTTCTGCACGCTGCTGCCTCAGGGCCTTGGCACATGCCAGTCCCGGATCCCGAAGCACTCTTTCCCAGATTCCTGCCGATCCTTCAGGAATCAGCATCCCTGGCACTTCCCACAGGGAACCTCTAGAAACACTCTCATCTGGGTAGCCTCCCCCTCCCCCAGCACCCCCTCTCCACCCTGTCACCTGGCTTTTCTTCCTTTCCTGGCACCCTTCACCCTCCGGAGTTATCGTACTTATTCACCTACCGTCTCCGCCACCCGGACGGAAGCCTGGGAGGGCAGGAGCCTTGTTGCTTTGTCCACTGCGTTTCCAAAGCAGACAGCGGCGGTGCTCTGACCGGACCCAAATCCATCCTTTTTCCTGTTTCCGCACACCCCGACTTTGGGCACCTTCCCATCCCAACCCCAGCGCCTGCTGGGCTTCCTTGGAGAACCACCCTTGGGCTCCCAGCGTCCCTCGTGCCCTCCTGGGACACCCTCGGCCAGGAACCTCTGTCCCAGCATCTCCTTCTCGGAACCCAACCCAAGACAACTCCCCACACGCACATGGGTGCCCGACACCATGGGCACCCGAACAACATCTGCTGAATGAAGAAATGAATGAATAAATGAATTAGTCCCCGTTGGTGCCCGGCAAGTGCTCTGCATGCAGGAGGTGTCTAATAAATGCCTGCTGGAGGCTCTGCATGAGAGCTTCCGGCACAGCCCCGGGCTCCGCAGAGAACGCCCCACACCCGCTTCTCTCCTGCCCTCACGGGGGTTCCCAGAGATCCCCATTTCCCGGGGGGACACGAGGCTCGCAGGGGTGAGGGGCTGCGGGTGCCTGGCACCCACGCAGCCTGTTTCCCAGGCCAGAGACCCTCCGCCACCTGCTAAGGAAGGGCAAACCTCACGTGACCCTGGTTTTTATTTCAGGGGTGTCACTGTTGCTCCCAAGACCCTTGGGGAGAGAGGGTTAAGACCCCTTGGAAAATCTGAGGCTGCTGAGCAAACGCCTCCCAGAATGCAGTCCAGACGCACCCACTACACACAGCCGCTAGGGGCCACAGGGCCCAGAGCCACGCGGAGGACCACAGATAACGACTCCCCAGTTTGGAATCAACTCACCCAATTCGAGGAGCCAGGGGTGACCCGCGGCACCCCTTCGACGACAGCCTCTGAGCAACCTGTGTGCACAGCTCGCCCCCCAGTGGCCGAGCCCGGGATTGCCCAGAGGCCCAGCCCGGCAGACAGACCCGGGTGGGGGTCAAGGGCTTCACCCCCGGGGTGGGGAAAAGCCGCAGGGATGAACCTCGTGACAGATCTGCATTTCAGAAAGACCCCTCAGGCCACTGCATGGAGAATGGACGGCAGGGGACACGCATGGGAGGCGGGGACACGTGGACCAGACTGGCGGAGCCTCCAGGCGGAGACACAGCAGTGGCTGAAGCAGGACGGCCCCAGGGCAAGGGGCTTGCACGCAGGCGGGTCCCCGGCCCAGGCCCAGCACTTTTCTCAGATGGGGACACCACCCCGGCCGGCTCCACTCACCGCGCACCTCCCCATCTCAGCCGAGCCCCGGCAAAGGCGGCAAAGAGCTGGGGTCTCCCTGTTCTGAAGGTTAGAAAACTGGGGCTCCAGAGAGGTGGTGCGACTTGTCCAGACCCCGCAGCTAGTCCATCTGGTCCACCATCGTGTCCCAGCGCCCAGCACACGGGGAGCAGGGGGTAAGTATTTACCGAAACAACGGACCCCTGGGGGAGCCGAGGATCGCCAGGGAGTGTCAGTAACCACCTTGGTTAAGCACATTCCAGTTTCCAGCACAACAGCAGGTACCAGGTCTTTGGGGCTTTGGGCTGCAGCAACCAGGACTTGCGACATTCTAGAACATTCTAGTACCAACTGGGATACAAACAAAGTGCCCCAGGAGTCCCTCAGACAAGGGAAAGCTGAATGAGGAGTGATCTGGGGGGCCTTCCTGGAGGAGGGGGCGTGGCAGGAACTGAGGCTTTGCTGGTGGCCAGGACTGAGCAAGGCAGAGAGGAGGGAAACCATCTGTGCAGGGCTGACAACTGTCCCAGAGGCAGGGTGGGAAGAGGGCAGTCAGGACAGACGAGATCGCAGGACAGCGCAGAGAGCTCCAGGTACTAAGGCAGTTTCGTGGCATCTGGGGGAACATCTTTAAGCTCTGTTATGTACTTATCGTAAAGGACCCATAATTTGCCCACTGGACCCATAATTTCACAGACACAGTTGCCTTTCTTTTAAGATAACGTTTAAAAAGTGAGTCAAATCAAAGAAGAATACTAAGCAGTGGAGTCGCATGGAAGCCGGTCTGGGGTCGGAGGTGCGGGCGTGAGAAGGCGTCTCCCCGGCCAGACCTGCACCGGGGCTTCCCTGGGAACCCTTGCGGTGAGGAGTGGCCGGGGCTCCCAAAATGTGTCCCCGAAGCCCGTCCTTCCGCCTCTGGGGCAGATGTGGTCTTTCCTCACTGAGCCCCAGATGAAGCAGTTGGCTGAGTTTAGGGACCGAGGTTGAGCCAAAAAGCAAATCCGTTTAAACCTTAGAAGCTGCTCAGAAGTAAGATGTCCACACAGTGAGACGTGTGGGGGGCGAACTCCCCCGGGGAACAGGCGCACGTGCACACGCAGTCTTTTGCTGCTTTTTTACGAGCAGGGAGCGCTGAATGCAAAAGTTCCAGGTGTCTGCGCTGTGGCACACACCCAGGTATGCCAGTCACCCTCGGTGGTTACCGAGGAACTGCGCGGGGAGGCTGGGCGCAGCTTGCCAGAAGATTGAACATGGGGAATTTTAAGGGAACCATCTTCTAGGCCTGGACTCTCTCCTGAGCTCGTCCGTCACCTGCGGGTCCCCAAGTCCAGGCCACGGGGACCCCCCCAACCATCCCCTTCCCGAAGCCCCTGCCCAGCCCCCCGCAGGCAGGCAGAACCGTCGCTGACCTCCAGCCCCCACCAGAGGGTCACTCCAAGCACTGGTTTCTAGAACAAATCTAAAAATTGGGTAACAAATGCTTTTGCAACTTGGTGGTTTCCACTTTGCTGCTTTCTACAAATTTGAAGAAAGGTCAAACGGACTTGTCAGCTGACAGATGAGTATAAATGGTTTCTGATGACAGATCCCCGTGTGATTTTGGCCCATTACCCGGGAGTATGAGAATTCCACTCCCAGCTAGTTATCTATGAAAACAAGGTTTCTCTGCACTCACATCTACAAAGAACTGATGACACAGTTGGTCTCACTCTAGCAGTGGCAACAGTCATTCGTGGATACAGGAGTGGGCTGGGGTGGAGAGGAGCCCCACTCATCTCACTACAAGACGTATTTCTAAGCAAATAAAAGCCACGATGAGAAACCACTATGAACGGCTAAAGCTGGTGACTCAGCAGTCCCACTCCTAGGTATGCGCCCAAGAGAAATGGAAATACGTGTTCACATGAAAATCTGTACCTGAATATTCATAGCAGCATTATTTTTAATTGCCAAAAACTGGAGACACTCCGAACGTCCTTCAACTAGCGAATGGCTAAGGATCTGTGGATTTCCACTCAACAATAAAAAGAAACCAACTATTGCTACATGCAACAGCGTGTGTGGCTCTCAAAACAGCGGAGGGACACAAGCTAGTCTCGGAGGGATACACACCGTGTGATTCCACGTCGACAGTCTGGAAAAGGCATAACGGGCTGCTTGCCAGAGGCTGGGCGTGGGGGGAGGGCTTCGCTGCAAAGGGGGAACATGAGCAAGATTTGGGGAAACCACGAAATCATTCTGTATCTTGATTGCAGTGGTAGTTACTCGAATCTATGCATGTGTTAAAACTCATGGAGCTATAAACACACGCACACATCCATTATGCTCTGCAAATTTAAAAATATGTAAAATTCATATAAAAAGGACATGCACTCCAGTAAAATTTTACTTGATATGTAACATGAAGCATAATGATATTGCCCTGACCAACTGTGTACCTACAGTGGAACGGCAATCCAGATGTTACGGGCTAAATGTTTGTGTTGACCCAAAATTCATATGTTGAAGCCCTAACCCTTAGTGTGCTTGTATTTGGAGATGGGCCTCTGAGGCAGTATTAGAAATAAGGTGAAATAAGGTCATAAGGGTGGGGCCACGATCCGATAGGATTAGTGTCCTTATAAGAAGAGACACCAGAGAGCTCTCTCTCCCCCCCAATTTTCATATATGGAAGAAAGGCCACGTGAGGACACAGGGAGAAGGCGGCCGTCTGCAAGCCAGGAAGCGAGCCCTCCCCAGAGCCCCCCACGCTGGCGCCCTGATCTCAGACTTCCAGCCTCCAGGCCTGTGAGAAACCGATGCCCGCGGCATTTTGGTTACATCAGCCCCTGCAGATGGATAACCCCCCAAAAATGTGATCTTCATGGTCACAAGAAACCAAAAAAGTTCACTTCAACGTATGCAGATATTTCTGTTGCAGACAAGTACAACAGAGTGATTCATAAAAGGCGTAAAAGCATCGACTATGAGATAAAATTCTGGAGGGAAAAAGAAAGGAAATGCAAGTTCACGGGGAAAGGGGCAAACGATTTCTAACCATAAAGGAGCTTGTCCGTGTACTTCTAAAAATGTTCGGTGGCGAAGATCATGTTGCTGTGGTATTTGGGACCCAGAGGGCACACTGAAACAGTGATGACATGGTCTCGTATTAAAACGTCAATGACGATGACAGTTAGTGGGAAACTTCATCTTTTGCAGCTACCTAAACTTCAGATGAGGTTTAGGCGGCTCCAGTCCAGTCTCTTACCCACTTCTCTTTCTGCCACTTATGTAACGAGCAAAAGCCAGGCCAGGACGCTGCCGGGGGGCAGCACCGGGGGGACCTGTGTGTCACCCCACAGAGGGAGGAGGGCCGGGGCCCCACCGAAGGCAGCAGGGGGGCCCTGGGGGCCGGGGCGTGGTGCAAAGGGACTCGGATCCTCCTAAACAAGGACCGTCTTCACGCAGTATTTATACAAAATTTTAAATCGCGCAGGTCGGGACTGAAAAGCAACAGGAAGGCGAGCCGGAGCTCGGCCCGCGAGGGGCCTCTTGGCCGCGACCGCAGGGAGAGGAGCCCAGAGCTCCCGGCGAGCCCGGCCCCCACCCCAGCACACCCGCCGTCACACACTCGAAACTTTAATCTTTTTTTTAAAGGTTTATTATTTTAATAGTGAATCATTTTGAAAAGATGATAAAATTCATTTCTCTTCCAGTAGAGACGGGCAGCAGGGGCTTGCCCCAGGATCCAGGAGCGCAGGGCAGCGGGTCGCCCCCCACCCCAGGGGAGACACCCCACCCACGGCCCCCAAGGCCTCCCCACCTCCACGCTGGCACCTAAAATCTGAGGGACCCTGGCCGGGGCAGCCCGGGGCACAGCTTGCTGCCCCCTCAGCCAGGGAGCGGCCGGCTCAGTGTCCAGGACCGTGTCGGTTTAGGCTGGTGGAAAAGGGCTCTGACATCAGACCCAGGGCCCGTGCGGACCTCAGGGCACCCCAGGCCCGGCAGAGGTGCGGAGGCCGTGGGAGCAGCTGCCCGGGGCATCCCGGGCCCAGGCGGGCAGGCCGTGGCTGGAGCTCGCTGAGTGCCAGGCCCCTGCCCGCCCAGCCCGGGCCTCCAGGACAGCGCCCGACCCCGGGAGTGAGGGGCCCGTCCCGGTGGGCGAGCCACCACCAGGCCAGGGCTGCAGGGCTCTGTCTTGGTGGGAAGGGAAACCCCGAGAGGTGGCAGGAGTCGTCGAGCCCAGGCCCGGTGGCTAACGGCCCGGCTCTCCCAAGGGAGGGGACGCAGGGCCCACGGCACCCGTGGTCAGGCCGGGGGTCACGTGGAAAGAAGGTTCCAGTACAGTGCTTGTTGGCGAGAGCCTCTCCCCGAGTCCCCTCAGCAGCAGCTCCGTCCCTGAGAGTGTCGCACACACCTGTGCAGGTGCGCGCGGGCGCGGCCAGCGGGGCTCAGGCCTGGGGGCTGGCGGGCTGCCCCTGGAGAGCGTCCTGCAGGAGCGGGGTGTGGGGGCTGGGGGGCTGCTCCGGCCCGGCGGCCAGGCTCGGCCGCCTCCCGCCATCCTTGGGACCCTGCGGAGGAAGGCGAAGCTGGATTACCAGGCCCCGTCCCCAAGCCCACCCTCAGCGCCCCGCCAACAGCCCCCCACGAAACCTCCCCTCTGTCGAGTCAGACAGGTGAGAGGAGGCTGGAGTGACTACAGACTTCCGGAATGCTGCTGCAGAGGCCACCTCGGCTCACTCACCGCCACCTGGCCCTCTTTACAGATGGGGAAACTGAGGCCCAAATACAGAGAGGGGAACAATGAGAGGAGGGGCCTATGTGCAGGCCCACTGCTAGCACAGAGAAGCTGGAAACAGCCCGAGCGTCCAGGGACAGAGGGACGAGTTGCCAAACAACAGTCGCAGCAGGGCTCTCAGCCTGGACAGTGCCACAAACACAGAGCGCTGCGTAAGGGACAGCAGGACGCCACCTAGCCACACGCCTAGAAATCATCTACGGCCTGCGGATGTATAGCACAGACTCGGGGAAAAACCCACACACCGAACTCCTGGCAATGGCTGCCCGGGCTGGGGGTGCTGCGGGTAGGGACGGGGGCACACAGGGGAAGCTGGCACAAGACGTTAACTATTTATAACACTGACAATCATTAACAGTTGCTGAGTCTGGGTGAGAGAGACCTCACATGATATTGTAATTCATCTAGTTTTACATTTTTAAAACTTTCTCAACTCAAAACAATTAAAAATACAGGTAGCAATGACGGCAAGAGTGTGGGGCAGCTCTCTGTCCGCCAGCCCCCTGCCTCCCTCCCCTGAGGAACAGAGAGGCCGCCTCGCACTAGCAGCTGCAGTCGGAAACCCAGCCCCCCGGGCCGGCTTCACCATGGGGTGGGGGATCGAGCCCCCACTCCGCACAGACAGCAGGCAGCGGGGTGGGGGACCCCCGGCTCCTCTCGCTCTGGGACAGGTCTAAGGCTTCCAGCATCGAACCAGGCCAAGTAAGACCAGGCCCCCACACACGCCCTGCCCCACCCCCCAGAGGCAGCATGGGACACCCGGGATGGGGCAGCCAGAAACTCAGCAATGTGGGCCTAAGAGCCATGACTTGAGAAAGTCTCAAAGTCAAAAGGGGAAATGACCCCCAGGCTGTAAAACTACCCCCCAGTCTTTCCCAAGAAAGACACATGTAACAACCTCCCAAGGAGCAAGAACAGGAAGCAAATCCTTCCTCCTCCTCCTTTGTTTGATTGAGGACAAAGGACTTGGAGAGGGAGAAAGATCAATGAGAAGCTAAGACAGGTCCAGGAATATTTTCCTGAAGGGCTGCCCTATACAGTTGTCCAGGCTGTTCACTGCACAAGGGCACTCAGCCGAGGGGCTGCAAACCAGTCAACACACTGTTTTCCAAGTCCTCTGCCCTAGGCAGGCCTCATCTGCCCAGAGGAGCTCTTTTCCTTATTCATATAAAAGTATCCTTGCATGCTAGCACCCCTTTTCCCAAGTAAGACAGCCCCTCAGGGCCACTCCCAAACCCAGGTGCAGGGCAAACGTGGGGCCTCCCCATGGACGCAGGCCTGAGACTCAGGACAGGACTCAGGATGGGGCAGAGGCTGCCGCTGGCCACTTTCCAGGTGCCCGTCCCCCAAGCTGAAGCCAGTGCCATTAGAGGGCACTGAGGGGCGTGGGGGTGTCATCGGGGGTGGGGGTCGAGCTGCCGTCCAGAAAGCAGAGCAGTAGAATCTCTTTAAGTCAAGCACTTGTCTAATAATCTGAAAATTGGATTCTCATGGCAAAATAAAGAGGAGACCCCAGTTTTGTTTGTGGGGGACGGCAGGACAGCCTGGTGACGTCAGGGAGGTGCGGCTGGGGGGCTCTGGCCATAGTTCCGTCCGTGCTAAACGTGACCAGACCCCTTCTGTACAACTGAGGACGCCCCACCCCTCGCCCCGAGAACACCAGGCAAGACTGTGCAGAAGGGAGTCACGGCGGGAGGGAGGCGGGGACGCCGGTGGGGCCAAATCGTGCACAACACAAAGGTGACCTGGGGGAATCCCTGGTGGAGGGAGGGAGGGAGGGCCCAGCTAGGACCCCTGCTCCCAACCTGGGGACCCTGTCCTCAGGAGGAGACTCTCTTAAGGCTCTGCCCCAGCGTGGTCAGACCCTGGCCCTGACTCCCCTAGAGCCTGGCTGGGGTGTGGCTGTCCCTCCCTCCTGCTTGCAGGGCTGGCAGCAAGCCCGCCCTCACACCCCACTCGCATCTTCTGTCTTATCTGCTCTTCCAGTCCTGGCAGCTGAGGCGGCCTGGAGACAGCCACTGGCCCTGAAACGGGCTGCTGTGTCACGCCCTTGCGACGTGGCACCCAAGAAAGCCAGTTAAGGCCCAGCGGGCCCAGCCCCTGAGGCTCCCGAGGGCAGCACATTTTTCAGAAACTAAAATAACAGCTATTTTCAGAGGCACAACTATAGAGTGACTCACCCCTGCCCAACCCCAAATTGTACGGCCTGCGGTGCTGCCTGTCACCTCCCCTGGCAGAGGGACACCACCCCTGGCCACAGTTCTCGCAAGACCTCGGCCCTCCAGGAACCTGGCCAGGGAAACGGAGAACCGCCAGAGGCACGGCCTCCCTCTCCCGCAGGTGGGGCTGCCGGAGAAAACCAGGGCGCCCGGTTCAACGCGAGTTTCAGGTAAACAGCGAACAGGTTCTCAGTACAAGCAAGCCCCGTAATTGCGTGGGAAGCACTTATGCTAAAAATCATTCGTTGTTTACCTGATATCCATAACTAACTGGCCATCTTCCTGTTGTTTCTTGTTTGTGTTCAATCCAGCAACTCCACCCTCGGGTCCAGTCCTGGATATACAGTTGGTGCTCAACTGATGCCTAAATTCTTTGTTCTTGGTCCGTCATCCCAGATTTAGACCAACATTTCTCAAACTTGTTTCTACACCAGAATCCCCTGAGGGCTTCATTAAAACACACACCCTTGGGCCGCACCACCCTTCCGCTCCAGGGGCCCAGAGGCTGCCAGGAGTCTGCCTTCCTCGCAGACTTCCCGGGGCGGGGTGGGGGGGCGGTCTACCGCACCAGAGACCTTGCAAACAGGACACCAGCCCACAGCACACGGGTCACCCTCTGGGATCAAAGGGTCATGGGAAGGTGGTTTTTCCAAAAGCAAAATCCACAAATGTGCATTCTCAGTCTGTAGACACTCCAGGTGAGGTGAGGCTGAAAGAACGTGGGACCCCAGTGCTGGAAGCTGCAGCGCTCTACTCGCTACGGGAGGGGGGGCGGGGCGGGGCGCGGCGTTACCTGGTACCCACCTACAGCCTTGCTTCCTGCAGCACAGCGCCCTTGGGAGCTGGTGTCATCAGGGATTCAGAATAGGCCTGAATGGCCTCCTTATCCTTTGGGCCCTTTTTACTACTACTCCAAAATAAATAGCACTTCTCCTAGAAGATAACCAAGCTAGTTTATAGTTGACGTTGAAGCCACACAGCAAAGGTTTTACACTCGTCTTCGATTTGCAAACAGCAAAGAGGAAACAGGCAAGGTGCAGAATCTGAGAGTCCAGCAACCCTTAAGGAGCGGAGTGGGCTGAGAGTTGGGGGACCCGGCGCCCTCAGACAGAAGCACACGCGGAAGGACGGGCAAGCTTAGGGGGTTCACGCTTGCAGGGTTCATCTACGTGGAAATTCAGGCCACAGAGAAGTGAGCGGAGGGGACAGGCCCCAGCGGCCAGAGTCAGTGGATGAAATGTCGTAAATCAACCAGGAACAAACGGATTTTTCTATTAAAACATGTGGTTTTTTTTTTTCTTTAAAGAATGACTTGAGAAGAAAAATTTCTCTGAAGAGAAGTTAAAATACGCTGAGTTTGCCAGCAGGAGACTTTTTTAAAAAAAATCAGGACAAGTATATATATTAAAAAAAAAAAAAACAGATAAGGCCTAACCTTGCTAAGTCAAAAACTACATAGTGGCATAAATTTGAATCACTTGGCGTCCAAGGACACCTGCAGGGAGGAGCCTCCACCACACTGTCCACAGGAGTAACAGTGTTCTGACTGGATTCAGGTGGGACGCTGACTTGGGGGTGACCCAGGGCAGGGGACCCTCGCCACCACCTTCACATTCTGCGCTTCCAGATCCCCTTCCCTGTCCGCTTCTGACAGACAACCTGGAGACAGACAGAAGGGGACAGAGGGCCCAGGCTGTCTTGGCCTCCTATGGCCCAGCCCCTCACAGCCGGTCCCCAGAGACCCCCGATGTGGCTGTGTGCGCCCCACTAGCAGCCACCCTCGGTGAGGCTCTGCCCCAGGGAGATATTCGTGGCTTCAGGCTCCTTCCCGCCCCAAACCCTGCATAACTCAGCCAAGAAACTAGCAAGTCCCTTTTGCTCACTGGAATCACAGCAACAGAGAAGAGAGAGCCCCAAAGGGCTGGTTAGAACCAGTGTTCACCTGGGGCTCAAACACGACAGGCAGTGATGTGACAAGAGCTGGTGGGCCCTGGCCACCTCGCACAGTGGCAACATTCTCCCCCCCCCCCCAGGATAGGGAATTTGGAAGCTCCAGGTCCGAAAGCCCAGGTGAAAAGCCTCGAATTACCACCCAGCCAGCAAGCAAGCACGCCAGCTAGCGAGACAAAGCGAGAGGGAGGGGCTGAAGAGGACCCAAGGCGGCAGCGCAGCTGGCACCCTGAGGGCCCGTGGAAGGCCTTGGCCTGTGCCCCCCGGGGTGACTAGGTGGGGCCACCTCCTGAGTGGGTGGCTTTCTGGTTCATGCATTCAAAAATGGCCTTTCCTGCCTCCCTGCCAGTGAGTGGCGTCCCCTCCCCTGCCCCTCGAGCTCTGCGATCACAGCTCTCTTGTCATCCTGTGACTGTAGTATTAATAATTCACTTAAAGGTCTGCCTTGCCCCGGTCTCAGACTTCCCGTTCTGGTCATTTCCGTATCCCCTGACCTGTGCACAGTGCTTCACTAAACCTAAGTCGCTTGGCGAAGGTGCGCCAGTGAATGCCACAAATGAATGAATGACCCCAGCCCAAGAAGGGGTGTATGCTATCGGCCCTCTTCCTCCTGCTTCTGCAGGTTGGACGCCCAGGGCTGCAGCTGCCCGTTTTAGTTCCCTTCCTGCCATCAGCTGCCCACTCTGAGCTCACCTGGGCCTCCTCACTGGTCACCAACCCCCCCCAACCGAGGGCCTATTCGCCACGCGGCAGCTGCTCTCTTTAAAAGCCTCCAACAGCTTCCCAGAGTCAGTTCCAAGCTGCTCATCCTGTGTCACAGGGCCTGGCATGACCTGTCCTCACCCCTCTCAGATGCCACCTCCTACCTCTCTTTCCCCTACTCCTCTCCAGCCACCCGGGCCCTGCCTGACCCTCCAATGGGCCTCACCTGTCCCTGCCGCGGGGCCTTTGCACTGGCTGTTCTGTGGGACATTCTTTTTGTGGCTCTGTGCTGAGCGGCCCCCTAGCATTCCCGTTACAGCTTACACTCGACCTCTTCAGAGAGGCCTTTCCTCACACTCCACCTATGCCTGTTTCCAGCCCCCGCCCCCGGACATGCACTGTCCAGTCTGGGAGACACACGTGGCTGCTGAGCCCCTGAAACGGGGCCGGTCCACAGGGAGACCTGCTGTAAGTGTACAACACACACTGGCTCTCCGAGACTTAATTTGAAAAAAAAGAATGCAAAACTATTTATGTCTTTTATATTGACTACATGTCAAAATCGTAATGTTTTGGCTATACTTGGGTTAAATAAAATTTAGGATCAAAATTAACTTCACCTGTTTCTTTTAACTGTGGCCATTAGAAAATTCAAACTGGAAACCTCAGGTAGTTCACGTGTTTTCACTTGACACCAGGGCTCTGGCCCACCACGTGTGTATCGTGTTTACCATCAGGGAAATTATCTTTCCTGATGTTTACTTGGTTTTCATCCGTCTCCCCGACTGGAAAGCCAGCCCCCTCGCTCCCCAGAGCAGGATCTCGCCTGTCGTGTCGCCTGCTGTATGCTGGCCCCTGACAGAGCCTAGCACCTCCGCCATCGACGAACAAAGGATCCGAGTGCCCGGCTTCGTGACTCCAAACCCACCTGCCCCCCTCCGAGGGAGGGCCCCAGGCCTTCCAGAACAGGCAGAGCAGCGGCAACGCGGGGCGCAGATGCGAGGCTGCGGGGCGGCCCCCGCAGAGATTCGGGCTCCGGGAGGACGGCGTCGGGAGCTCCGACCCGAGGCCCCCACCCCCGCCACCCGGGCCCGCCTGGCCACCACCTACCTGGCTCCGGACCTGGTAGACGACGGGGACGAGCAGCAGCACGCAGCCCAGGCCGAGGAGCACGTACTGCGCGTAGTGCAGCACCTTGGGCAACAGCACCAGCTGCGTGTAGAAGGAGCGCAGCGTCTCGCCCTCCATGGCCCCGCTCTGGGGAGGCAGAACGATACGCACGTGAGCCGGGGCCGCGGGCCCAGAGGACATCTGCCCCCCAAGACACCATCCTCCGGACCCCTCTCACCCCTTCCGCTCCCATCCCGGGACACATGGCGAGACTACATTTCCCAGACGCCCTTGCAGGTGGAGGTGGGCAGGGCCATGTGATCGCGTTTTGGCCAATGGGAGGCAAGCCTGGCCCATAAAACCCGCCCATACGATGCTCCACCCCCTTCCCCACCAATGAATGGACCCGAAGCCTGAGCATCCCGGGAGGGCGGGGCCCCCAGACAGGAAGCGCCGTGAGTGCCCGCGTGGAGCGGAGCTCCGCCTCCTGCGACCCGCCCCCGACCGGGCTGGGGGCGGGTGGGGACTTTGGGCTCCCGGGCTGTCCCCGCCGTTAGCTCGCTCTGATTCAAAACGAGGTAGACCAGAAAAAATAAAAAGTACAGTCAATAAAGTAAAACGAGCTATGCCAGAAGAAATCCTGAAAAGCTGGGCGAGGACAAAGTTCACGGGAAGGCGGACACCTTGAGACCAAGTGCCCCGTCCCCGGGAGAGGCGGCCACACCCGTGAACAGCACGGTTCACACCGGGGCCGCTTCACGCTGCCGTTGTCTCCCCGTCTCAAGGGCTCCTCTGACTCACCGGGACAACTGACATCGGGGCCCGGACAGAGCGAAGTTTCCAGTGTGCTGTCCACCATCACCCGGGCCCGGGCCCCCGCCTCACATGCCCACCTGGGCCCCCACGAGGGGACCCGCCAGCACCGCGAACGGACGCGGCCCTACCTCTCCAAACCACAGCAGCGGCAGGACCACCGGCTCGATGCTCCCCGTTTGTCTGGAAATGAGCAAGACACGGGAGGTGAGAGGCGTTGCCAGTGTTTACATCACGCAGCTTGGGACACTCGGGGTCAGGAGGGGCTCGATGTTGCAACTATGTATCACCCCCTTTTCCTCTCCTTCCGTTACCCCTGCACGGATCAGTAAGGTGCTGTGAGAGGCAGAGAGAGACCACATTCATAACTTTCATGACAGCATGTTATTATCATTGTTCTATTATTCATTGTTCTTGATTGCTTACTGTGCCTGATTTATAAATGAAACTATCATGGATATAGATGTATAGGATAAAACAGTATATGCCATATAGGGTTCGGTACTATCCCCGGTTTCAGGCGTCTGTCTACTGGGGGTCTTGGAATGTACTCCCTTGCAGATAAGGGGTCTGCTGTACTTGATTCGTGTGGGCTTAGGGCATGGGTGTTTTGATGCTGCTGGAAGGAATCCCCCCCTGGCAAGGAGCAGCTTGACAATTTGACCATAATCTTTTAAAATTAAAAACTCACAACCCCTATATGGCAGAGACTGCCAGTGATCTAGCCAAGATCCGTTCGTTCCTTTTAGAAACAGAACCCCAATTTTATTTGGGATGGCAATGCATCCAGTTAAAAGACTCTGTCTCAGCCTTTCTTGCAGGGAGTATGGACTGTGTGACCATGTTCTGGTTAAAGAAATGCTAGCAGAAGCATTATGTGGGATAGCTGGGAAGGCTGCTTTAAAAGGAACTTTCACAGCTGGGAAGTGAACCCTTTTTCCTTCTTTCAGATGCCTGGAATGCAGATGCAATGGCTGGAGCTCCAGCAACTATTTGGGTCAGAGGCGACCTCGAGAATGGAAGCAATGTCCAAGAAAACAGAACAGAAGGATGGAACTTGGACCATGGATGTCTTTGGGGAGCTGCCACACTGGGACTGTCTCCCTGCAGACATCTTCTAAAAGGAGATTTAAAAAATAGCAATAAACCTTTGTCCCATTTGAGCCACAACTGTTGTGTTTTCTGTTCTATGCAGCCAAACCTAATTCCACCAATATACATTCATGACCCAGCAATTAGGCTCTTCAGAAACTGCCCAAGAGAAGCTCACACGTTTACAAAGAGGCACAAAGATGTTCAGTGTTGCTTGGAATAGCAAAAACAAATGAAAAAACTCAAAGAAAGCATATATATTCTCTATGGCAACATATATACATGTGAATGTAAATAAGTAGGAAAAGACCTAAAAGAATGTGCACCAAACTGCTGATGGCGGCTACCACTGGGGAAGGGGGGGCAGGTGTCATCGGAAGCTCTGTTTATTTTTTCTATCAGGGATATATATTCATATTTCCTGTGAAATTAAAACTTACATGTCCAGTTTAAAAGACAATGTAATCCGAGTGGGGGTGGAGTTAACTTTACCTGGAGAAGCCTGGAAAGCACTGCCTCATCCAGGTGCTCAAGTTCAACATCAACAGTGACACGGTATGTTGACAGAATGTAGCCTTGATGAGATGCACTGAAAATGGAAATCTATAACCCCAGTCTGATGATGAGAAAAATGTCAGACAAATCCCAGTAGAGGGGCATCCCACAAGCTACCTAGCCAGTACTCCCCAAGTGTCAAGGCCATCAGAAACAAGGAGATGACAAACTTTCACAGCCCAGAGGAGCCTAAGGAGACATGACAACTAAAGGTAACATCTGTGAAAATGTCCCCTTCCATGGCAGAGGGGACCCTGCAGGTGTGATTAAGTCGGGGCTCTCGAGCTGGGAAGGTCCTTACAGGGGACACAGATGTCAGAGTCAGAGAGACCAGGGATGCTGCGCCGCTGGCCGTGAGGAGGGGGAGTGAGGGTTGAGACCATGCACGAAGGCAGGCAGGCCCTCAGGAGCGGAGGAGGCAAGGAGCGGATCCTCCCCGTCAGCCTCCTGAACACCATCCTGCCAACACTTCCATCTGGGCCCAGTAAGGCTCATTTTGAACTTCTGACCTCCAGAACTGTAAGATAATGTTAAAAGTATGCCACTAAGCGTGTGGCGAATTTGTTACAGCAGCAATGGGAAACTAATGTGGCCACTTGCACGCAGGATGGAGCAGTGGGACCCCAGCCCCGCGAGGCACCCTGCCACGTGCGGTCCTCGGCCTGCTCACCTGCCCACACCCGGCTCCGCCCAAGCCACACTCAGACGCACTCCAGGCTCGGCCAGTGAGAATCAGAGACCCTACTCACATCTGGCTCGTCACACCGCAGCCACAATCCTCCCTGCCCACTCCCTGCTTGGCACTCAAGCCAAACTGAAATACACAGAGCTGGTGCCCACGTGCCCTCGGCGGGGCAGATCTAGCCCGAACCCTGCTTCCTTGTCTTACCCCAAACCCTCACCCTGCCACTGCTCCACACCCACATCTGGCCTTCCCCAGGGGACTCACGGGTAACCGGGCTTGGTCACAACCTCCCACCCCCAACAGGACCCCCCACACAACAGGTGCCCGGCAATGAAGGCCGTGTGGGGCAGAGGTTAACAGCACACACTCTGCAGCCCAGCTGCCTGGGCTCCAGCCCCACCCAGTCCCGCTGCGAGGGGAAGAGTTCACAGCAGGGGTCTCCTGAGACAGGATGCGGACGAGGGCAGCCCCTGGCTGGTGTCTGGGAGCTTGGATTTCAGGAGGGTTCCCGCCGTTCCCTGACTGATAAGAACGGCTCTCTGTGTCTAAACTATTTGCACAAATAACGAGGTTTACACTAAGCACCAGCTTTCCTTCTAAGAGTCTGGAATTTGGGTGTCCGCCAAGTAGAGGTGGCTACATAACCGGCCCCCAACAAAAACCCTGGCTGCTGAGTCTCTAACTGGCTTCTCTGGTAGCTGACACTTCACATGGGTTGTCACAACTTTTTGCTGGAGGAATTAAGCACATCCCGTGACTCCCCTAGGAGGGGACTCTGGAAGCTTGAGCCGTTTGCTCTGGACTTGGCCCATGTCCCTTTCCCCTTTGCTGCGAATCCTTTCGCTGTAATAAATCACAGCCATGAGCATGACCATGTGCTGAGTCCTGTGAATCTTCCTAGCAAACCATCAAGCCTGGGGTGGGCTCGGGGGCCCCGACACAGCCCCTTACTAGCTGTGTGCCCATGCACCTGCTACTTAGCCTCTCTGTGCGTCTTCTGTAAAATGGGATTATAACACAGCTCCTCCTAGGGCTCTAGGGAGGACAAAATACAATAATATGGGTAAAGTGCTTAAAAACGACCCAACATAGAAAAGCACTTATTGTGTTACTGTTGTTAAACACCAGAGAACAAACGGACACACAAATATTCCATAACTTCACCGTCTGGATGAAAGGAAGGCAGAGCAGTACCAAGGGGAGATGGAGCCCCCTCGGGGGCAGGTACCAGAGTTAACACAGAAAGCCAAAATCCCCCAATCACACTTGTCCTCAAAAATGTCTTGGGCTCACCAGGCTGGGTGGCTCACGCCTGTAACCCTAGCACTCTGGGAGGCCGAGGCGGGAGGATCGCTCTAGGTCAGGAGTTGGAGACCAGCCTGAGCAAGAGCGAGACCGGGTCTCTACCAAAAAGAAAAAAAAATATCTTGGGCCACCCATTAAGTAGAGCATGGCGCAGTGAGATGGGTTTGTGCATTTCACCGACAGACGAAAACGGTGGAAAACAGCACAGAAATACAACGGAAGGAGCCGTTCACTTGCCCGCTTTTCTCTGAAAGACTTTGTGAGAACTGATGTAAATTACACGCGGGTTTCATGCCGCTCTGTTGACTTTATGTGCTGAGCAAAGAGCACTGAGTTCCTCCCACGGTCACAGCCCAACAGAAACAGCAAGAAACAGCTCTGCCTCCCCGCAGCGGGGGCTGCGCCTCCAGACCCTTCCTGGCCCCTGGAGCGGGTGGAGAGTGAACATCTGCTGTTGCCACCACTTCCCTCCGTCCTCTGCTACCAGCCTGCCAGGGAGGTTGGGTCAGGGGCCCACGGGTCACCGACAGGCAGAATCCAGCTGCCCTGTGTACCGCTGGTCAAGAATGTGAATTATCTCCCAACAGGTGAAAAGTGAGAGGGCTTCTGTTAAAATCCAGATTTGGGGCCCTTGTAGAAAAATGCCGAGGGTGTGGCCACACTGGGCCCGCACTCCCAGGAGGTCACAGCCAGCGGGGGGCTGGGCAGGCTGCACCCTCGGCCCCAGCCCCAACCTGCCTGCTGGGCTCGTCCATCTGGGTCACCTGCCCGGCCTGGTAGCATCTGAGGTGGCAGCGCAGGGGCCACGTGGCAAACCCAGAGCGAGAGCTCGGGCGGCAAACCCCTTGCCATGCCTGCTGCCGTCTCCCCACCCTCTCATCCATCAGGAACAGAGCCCCCGGCAGCCTCAAAATACAAAAATAAAACCCGAGGGTGGGAGTGAAGGCAACGAGCTGACAGCTGTTATTCCCTGCCAGTCTCTGACAAAGTGTTATGCTTTCCAGCTGAGAGGCATTTTACAAAGCTGAATAGATGCTCACACTCCTGCAACTCAGGAATCTAAGAGAATTTTTTTTTTTTGAGACAGGGTCTCCCTCTGTCTCCCAGGCTGGAGTGCCGTGGCGTCACCATAGCTCACTGTAACCTCCGACTCCTGGGCTCAAGCGATCCTCCTGCCTCAGCCTCCCGAGTAGCTGGGACTACAGGCATGAGCCCCTGAGCTCAGCCCTAATTTCAATTTCACTTTTTAAAAAATTCTCTTAGCACCTGTAGTCCCAGCTACTCGAGAGGCTGAGGCAGGAGAATCGCTTGAGCCCAGGAGTTGGAGGCTGCAGTGAGCTATGATGACGCCACGGCACTCCAGCCTGGGCAGCAGAGCGAGACCCCGTCTCAAAAAAAGAAAAAAAAAAGAAAAGAAAAAGAAACTGTTTCAAATATGCTAAGAAGTACAGACACTGACATAGCGACCAATCAGTATACTCCCCCGACCCAGTTCTAGCAACACATAGAGTGCCGGTGGGGATGTGGAGAGACCAGAACCCTCCCCCACACTGCTGGTGAGAATGCAAAATGGTGCAGTGGCCGTGGAAAAGTCTGGTAGCTCCTCAAAGGTTAGACACAGAGTTACCCTGTGACCCAGCAATTCCACCCCTAGGTATACACCCAAGGAAAATGAGAACGTATGTCCCTCCAGAAGCTTATACGTGAACGTTCATAGCAGCATTATTCATAAGGGCCAAAAAGTACAAACCCAGATATCCATCAACTGATAATTAAAATGCGATCTGTCTCTACAAGGGAATATTATCCAGCCATAAAAAATGTATCAATCCATGCCACGCCCTGGATGAACCTTGAAAACGTTATCGTAAGCGAGAGAAACCAGTCACAAAAGACCACATAGCACATGATCCTGTTTACGTGAAATGTCCAGGTCAGGCGAACTCGCAGACAGGAGGTAGATGCGTGGCTGGCTGGCGGCTGAGCAGAAGCACAGCGATTGCTAATGGGTGACGAAAATCTTCTACAATCGATCGTGGTGACAGACGCACAGCTCTGTGACCAGCCTACAGATCACTGAATTGTATCATAGACTCTAAAGGGATGAGTTTTATGATACGTGAATTACATCTCCGTAAAGTTGTTAGAGAACAATCAGTGCTTAAAAAATTCGTGTGACATCGATGGTGAACCTTAAGGACACTATCTGGTAAGTTTCTGTTTTCAAGCACTTGGTCTTGCCCAGTTTCCTCTGTGCCGCTCTGCTGAGTGGGAAACAGCCTGGATGGAAGATTCTGGCTAATGTGGGAGGGAACGTTAAGTCTCAGGGCAAGGGGGATGAGCGTGCAAGTCAGGCCTCGGCCGGAAGCTGAGACTCTCCCTGGGCGAAGACGGAGAGGGACCAGATTCCATATGCGGTCGGACCATCTCCCTTCCCCAGGCCCTGGCTCCTGGGGTACATCACTAGAGCCCCTGACCTCCGCCTGAGCAACACGGCCCCAGCCCCCAGACCCCACTCACCCGATGCCTTTGACAGCCTTGATGTAGAGGTTCAGCTGCATCTTCACGGAGCAGTTCATGGGGACCCCAGTGACCTGCAGCGACAAACACAGTGAGGACACTGGCTGCCCTCGAGCTCCCCGGACACCTTCAGACCCTCCTTTCCCTGGTCCCACTCGACAGCGTGGGCGCCTCAGCTTGACTGCCCGGTGGAGCTTGCTCTCATCCGACCTAACACAAGCAGCAGGTCGGGGGAGGCCGCGAGGCCAGAAACGCTGTGCGCGTGTGCCGGGGCCGCCGCTGCGGGTCCCCAGTCGTCACGGGGAAGTGATGTCACCTGCTTCTGAAACGGTTCTCACAGCCGCGGGCTCAGAGGGCCCCTCGATAAAGCAAGCCCCTCGCAGAATGGGGGGGAAAAACCAAAAACTAATCCCTTTCCTCTGTCCTCTTAAGACAGTGTTTCCCAAAGTACAGAATCCAACCTCCACATTAAACGATATCTCTTCTCAATTCACTCCCAACTTTTCCAGATCATTCCGAAGAGAAAGTCCCAGCCAGCAGTTTGCACGGTCTCTAGTGCCGCTCTCATACGCCCTAAAATCTCCATTTCCTAAGCGATGGCACCGAGCGCCGACTGCCGGCTCAGCGCCCCTGGCCGGCACCCGTCTGCTACGTGGGCCCTGACGATACATTGTCCTTGTTCGTTTTTACGGTTGTCTTCTTTCGTTGGAGAATTTTTGCAATTTCCTACTTGGGGTAGTAACAGAAAGCTTCCTTTGTGCAAAAAAAAAAAAAAATTTTTTTTAACGAGATGATTTTTTTCAAAAGTAAATAACAGAAGTGACACACATGCATCACCAAAACCAGGCAGGTGATTCCGGAATGAAGTCAGGAAATTGTAGTGGAAAGAAACCTAGATTTGAGGTCAGAGGAACACAACCGGTTCTTCTTAGCTGAGAGTGGTTTCCCTATCTGCAAAACAGAGATAACTCTATCCACCTCAAGGCATTTTTGCAAGGATGAAATAAAGTATGCAAGATAGCCACACTGTGGCCATAAATGCTTGGGCTATTACCACGGACACTATCAGGAAAGGGCATTATCTTCCCTTGCAGCCCAGCACGCTGAGGCCCTTCCCAGGCCCCACAGCAAACAGGAGCTAGTCAAAGGCCTTACTCTTAGGACCGCAGAGAGTTTGAACTTGAGAACCTGGCGGGATGGGAGTGAGATCACCGTGCGTAGAAAAGAGCCCAGGTGGCAGGCCCGGGGCTGCCCGCCTTAGAGGGGCTGCGGGCAAGACTGGCCCTTGGCTGGGGTCTGGGAACTCCGATTTCAGGAGGGTCCCCACCATCGCCTAGACTGTTTGTGCAAGCAACATGGTCTATGCGGGACACCTGCCTTCCTTCTGGGAGTCTGGAATGTTGGTACGTGCCAGGCAGAGATGCCCACGTGATCAGCCCTGAATAAAAACCCTGGCCACTGAATTTCTAGTGGGCTTTCCTGTTAGACAACACTTCGTGCATGTCGTCACACCTCACTGCTGGGGGAATTAGGTGCATCTTGTGTGACCCCACCAGGAGAGAACTCTGGAAGCTCGAGCCTGGTCTCTCCCCAGACTCCTCCCCTGCGCTGGTTTTGCTTTGCGCCCCCCCCCCGCCGCTGTGATAATGTGAGCTGTGGCACCCCTATAGCTGAGTTCTGAGTCCTCTTCTAGAATCATCGAGCCTGGGGGTGGTCTTGGGGGCCCCGATACAGCCTGCCATCCTCTTCCCCTCTCTGGAACACACTTCACATCCTGGGTTCTCCACTTCCTTCCCCAAGAAATTTGTCCCATGCCTTCCCTGGCTCATGTCCCCAGCTACTGTCAGGCCACCTCTTAGCAGGCAACCCCTCCTGCCCCCATTCCATGCACCACTGAGAACAGAAACTTGGACCCAGGAGCCCAACCCTCCTGGTTCCAGGAGCAAAACAGGAGCCGCAGAGAAGCAGCTTCCATTCGGTTTTCAAGGCTCATGTCCACCGGGCAGCAAACTGATTCCCGGGTCCTCCTCCCAACGAGCCCAGATCAAAACCAAAATGTAGAGGCCACTTCCTCTCCCTGTCTGCCTCCAGCTAAGCTGACCTGAAGGCAGAGGGCAGGAGGCAGCGGCTGAGGTGGCTGATGCAGAACAGCGCCTGCCTCTCTGGCCTCCCAGACCTCACTCCCTTTTCCTTGACGTGGACGAAAAAAGGAAATCCACACACAAAAATGAAAGCTACCAGTGAGAGCACAGAAGAGACTATGTTCATGGTGGAATTCTCCAGAAGCCAGCTCCACAAAAGAGGCAGTAAAGTAAATTAAAGAGACAAGGGAGAACGCCGGGCAGGGCCAGGGTGGGGGCCTGGCTAAGAGGGTCTGAGGAGGGCAGAGGAGAACAGTGAAGAACGGCCCGTGGGGAGCGCAGCCGGCGTGGACGCCGCATGGGGGCTGCTCAGACAGTTACAGGCAGAACCAGCACACGACCCGGCAACCCCACGGCCGGGTGTGCATCCAAAGGGAGCAAAATCAATGAGCTGAAAAGGTATCTGCTCTCCCACGCTCACTGCAGGGTCATTCACAGCAGCCAAGATACTGAATCAACCGAGTGTCCATCGCTGGATGAGTGGGCAAGGAGAATGTGGTGTGTACACACACACACACACACACACACACACACAGCGGAATATTACTCAGCCTTAAAAAGGAAGGAAATCCTAATGTCTGTGACAAAATGGGCGAACACACAGGCCGCTGTGTTACGTGAAATAAGACAGACACGGAAAGATAAATACTGCACGGTCTCACTTACAAGGGGAATCTAAAAAGGTGGAGCTCACAGAAGCAGAGGGTAGAATGGTGGTTGCCAGCGGAGCTGGGGAGTGCGGGCTTGGGGAGATGTTGGTCGAAACGTACAAAGTTCCAGCTATACCAGAGGAACGTGTTTGGGAGAGGTAGCCTACAACCGGGTGAGGACACTTAGTAACAATGTCACTTAGTAGGTTTGAAATTTACTAAGAGAGTAGGTCTTAAGTATTTTTATGCTACAGGACAAAAGTAACCAAGTGAGGCGATGGATACATTAATTAACTCCACTTAGCCATGCTACAATGTATATATGCATGATACTACCATGCTGTAAACCACCAGTATATACAGTGTTTATTTTTCAACTTAAAAAATTAATTTTTTGAAAAAGGCCTATCTATAGGAGAAACTTGAGTGTCCACTCGGGAAACAGAGACCCACAGAATTTTTGTGGGAATGATGGAAGCCACGGAGTCTAACTGGGCACATTTTACAGAGAGCAGATGTGCAGGGAGAAGAGGCCACTGGCCACGGGCTTGTCCCCGAGGCGGCCAGTGTACGGCTCTGATACCTGCAGGCAGAACTTCACAGGGGACAAGTTCCCCACAATCTGATGTATCAGCAGGATGTCCCAGGCTCTGCTGATACCTAAGATCTTTCTTTATGGCATCTTGACACAGCCAGAGGCTAATCTGCAGGAGACGCACCAGCTGATAATTGCTAATTAATTTACTGCCTTATGGCCCTTTTATAGAACCAAGCCCCTTATAGAGGGATAATAAAATCCTTGAACTATGGAGTCAGGGTAAAGTAGGGACCTTTGAGGGCTCGATATTCTAGAAGCTGTCAGTGCCAAAGCCAGCCAGACCTCCCATGCCCCAGCCCTGGCGCAGCGCTGTGCCCGTGAGGGGAGGGGGGGGCCGCGTGTGCACCAACCGCCACCCCCCGCAGGCTGACATCAGGCTCACCGGGTGGATGTCCAGGAACAAGGAATGTTCTTCTTGGTTAGGGTGCAGGCCCGTCACTGCTTCTGCCAGGACCGGGTCGCCGTCGTAGAAGTGAGGATGGGAGAGAAACAAGGGGGCATCTGGAAGGCAGCGGGCAGGGAAGGGGCGTCAGACGAGGGGAGCAGTCAGCACACGCAGGGGCCCGCGTCGGGCCAGGCCTGAGCGGGGCACGACGGACACGCAGCTGATGAGACAGCGCTGCAGACCCCGGGGCAGCCCGTGATGATGACAAGACGCGGACGCCAATGACCAGGCAGGGAGGGGCCCTTCCTTCACGGCGTAAAGAGGCCGGGGGTACTGGGACACGGCAGGGGACAAGCTCTGTGCTGGAGGAGGGTGAGAGGCCAAAGCAAGGAAGAGGAGAGGGTGTCTGGCAGACGCCGGGGGAGGGGACGGCGGAGCAAGCGCAGGGAGGTGGGAAGGGCAGCGCATGAAGGGGAATCGTGGGGGTGAGGACAGAAAGGTAAGTCGAGGCCGGGTTTGAACTCGGGTGTGGGGAGGGCGCCTCCAGTGCCAAGCCAAGCGGCCCGGACTGTCCTCTGCAGGTAGCGCAGCGAGACTGTCAGAGAGCTCAGGCGTGCACACCTGTGGCCAGGTCACCGTGTCCCACAGGAGGGAGGTGACACGCCTGCTTCGCTCCTGTCCCAGCAGCCGTCTGCGGCCGGACGCCAGCGTGTGTCAGCGGGGACAGACTTGCCCCTCTGAGTGAGAAACTCACGCGCAGAAACGTGAGGCCAAACCCCGCCATCGACCGACGGAACAAGGCAAACGCCGACTCATCCTCCGGACAGCGGACGATGGCCCGGGTGAATGACGGGTCACAAGGCACAGCGAGGCTGTCTCAGGACCTCGCGGAGACCCAGGCCAGGCAAAGCCACAGACAGCGCTGGGGGACGGCCGTGGGGAGCGACTGCCTAACAGCTAGGGGTCTCCTTTGGGACGATGGGAATGTTCTGGAACCAGAGAGAGGTGACGGACAGTTGCACAACAATGTGACTGCTAAATGCCACGGAATTGTACACTTTAAAATGGTTACTTTTGTTATGTGGATTTCACCTCAATAAAAAGAAAAGAGAAAACGAATCAGACATAGGAATGCGTCCTTCCCCCACACCACCGCCGCGCCCTCCCTGCCGGCCAGCGGGCATTCATGCCAGCGCATCACACGGCCTTGCATTTCTAGGTTATTTCGGCTTTCCTGAGCAAGCCAGGCACCGGTTTGGAACAGAAGCTGGGATCTCGTCGCCGTCGGGCTTCAATTTTCTCAGCGTCCTTGTACGTCTCTTCCCTGAGCGATTCTCAGACGTCGTCCACCGCAGCCCTCTGCAATGTGGCCACAGCCGGACACCCGCCCGCACTAGCACCCAGGGCGCTTCTCCGACCCAAGGCCGCTGCCTTCCTGAAATGTCTGTATTTTACAAGAGAGCTTTACACCCACCCTGGCAAACGCTTGCCACGAATGTTTAGAAAGTCAATGTTAGAATCAGTTCAATGGAAACCAATGAATGTTGTCGGTTCTAATTAGATGCTGTTATCTGCACAAGGTTTGGACTGGGAGCCCTGCTCTTTCTCTGTTAAAAACAAACAAACAATCAAACAGAAAACCAGACTGACGAGTGTAGAAAGGTCTTCCAGCCCTGTCGGCACCAGCAGAGACTTTTTGTCCTGGAAGTAACGGGAGGGACGGAAAGGAATGGGAGACAGAAGCTCTTTCTTACTTCCTCGGAAGTCATCGAGCACCCACAGGGACAATGTCCCCCATAATTTGGAAAGCCCTGTCTCCCATTCTCCAGCCTCAATGGGGAAAGCAAACCCACAGAGCAAACACGGGGACCCCCTCTTTACAGGCGGCGACACTCTGGAGACCCTCGGTAAAGGAGGCGGCCGCCGAGCCAGGCCCTTGAGGAATCTCAGACGAGCCCCGTCCGGCCTCCAAGCCCCGGCGGACACCATGGGAGGTGGAGCCGCCTGCCAGCGCTGCCCGGGCCCGGCGGGGAGCGTGCATGCACTCAGGCACATGTTTCTTCCGATTTTATTTCCAAACGCGCTGAGCCAGACCTGCTCGGGCAATAAGCGGTAATTAATTTATTGCTTTATGGCGCATCTAACCGGGCGTAATCGCCCAGGATTGCCAGGGATGATAATTAATCGGCACGATTGGGCAAGTCGGAGGCTCTCACGTAGCAGGGAGGTTTGCCTCAAGGGAGTTGTCTGAGTCCAAGAAATTTTCAAGGCCCAGAAAGGCAGACACATGGGCACCTTTTTTCTCAGATAACATGCCACAGAGGTGTGGACAAGGTGCACCAGATGACACATGCAAACCCCACGACAGAGATCAAAAAACAGGGACTCGGCTGCCCATGGACAATGGAGGGGGTGGCTCCCACGATGGAGTACTACGCAGCAATGAAGAGGATGAATGCCAACTGCCTGGGACGTCGGGACGGACTGCACCACGTGCTAATGGGTGGAAGAGGCCAGGAAAGGAGAAAAAAGGAGTCTACACTTCATCATTCCATTCACACGGAGACCCCACACAGGCCAAGCTCCGGTGCGGAAGTCAGGACGGTGAGGGGTGGCATGAGGACAGCGCCATGTTCTGTTTTCTGATCTGGGTGCCAGCTACCTGGGCGTGTGCACTTGGTGGAGTTTCAAACTGTGCGTGTCATTTGGACACTTCTCTGTATATACGTATATTTCTATTTAAAAGAAAATACTTTGTTTAAATGAATACTTTTAAATTCCCTTGTACTTTTGAAAATCTTTTGGCAGGTGTGCTAAGAGGGGGCAGTGCACACCTCGTCCCAAGCCCTCTGGAGGGGATGGGAGTATTGTTTCTCCCCCATCTTCTGGTACTTACCCCCCAATTTAGTCTACACTGGAATTCCACGTGGGTCAGCACATACTCTCAGCCATGTGTTTTGAGTGGGGCCGACCCCACCCATGGAGCCTTGCTGAGCATGTGACACAAGTTTGGCCAATCAGCATAGGCCACCCTTGGCTACAGTGATTGGCCCACAGCTGGGCATGGGATGCCAAGCAGACCAATCAGAGAGAACCCTGGGACTTTTGCTGGAGTGAAGAGGACCCAGGTGGCCCCTTTCTGCAGGGCTCAGAGCTGGGAGGAGGTGAGCCCGGAGCCTGCACGTGGGAGAGCCTGCCTGGCGGCAAAGCCAGCCTGGCAGAACTTCAAGCCAAAACTTGGAGAAAGGCAGCTTCCGGACACCATCCAAGCTCTGGATCCATGCCTGGTACAGGGATCTGGCCTAGAATTTTTGGTTAAACAAACCAAGAAGTGCCCTTTTGGCCCAAATCAAGTGGAGTCCAGTCTAGCATCTGCCACGTGCCACACACTTGCTATAACACACCTCCTAGCAGGTGATCCAACACCCTCCTCCTTACAAGCGGAAATTCCCACAGATACCGGTGCAGGAAAAACGGCACAAATAGGGGACGATGCCTGGCTGGCCACAGTGAGGAGACAGAGCCGGGCATTCCAGGCCCCAGTCCCAAACCTTTGCCCACCACGTGCCCTGTTCTGCCCGAAATTGGGGAAACCATCCACCCCATTGACAGTCCTTCCTCCCAACCCCGGACTAACCCCCCAGGATCACCATCTCCAGCTGCAAGACACGGCTTCGACCAGAGACCCCAAAGGGCAAGACACAGTCAGACAGAGGGTCGGACCAAAAGACGGGGAGGGAATGACCCACGTGGAAATCCAGAGAAGGAGCTCTCCAAGCAGGGGGAACAGCCCGTGCAAAGGCCCTGGGGTGGGACTGAACTTGATATATTCTAGAATCAGAGAGAAGGCAATGGAGCTGAAGAATAATGAGTGGGAGCAGTGTGGGAAGAAATGACATCAGAGAGGCCAGCCGGGACCAGACCCTGCAGAGCCCCTGGCCACGGTGAGGAGTTTGGACTTCTCTATAAACACACAGGGAGCTGCTGGTCATCTTAAGCAAAGAGTGGGTGATGGTCTGCACTCCCGAAAGACACACACCCCTCCCCGGGCTGCTGTCAGGAGCAGTGCTCTCTGCAGAACTTCCTACGGTGACGCAAACGCTCTCTGCCTGCCGTCCAGCGTGGCAGCCACTAGACACACGCAGCTGTTGAGCATTTGAAACGTGGCCAGTGTGGGGAAGGAACTGCCTTCTTAATTTGATTTGTTGAAACCAGTTTCAACTGAAACAGCCACACAAGGCCAGTGGTGGCCACACTGCTCGGTCTGGGGAATGTTTCGTAGGACAGGGAACAACCGGAGGGGCCTGGATGCCAAGGGAGACCCTTCAATGGCCTGGGCCATGAGGCAGGGCGTGGGGGGAGGCGGGCAGGAGACAGGAAGGGGCTCAGGACTCAGTGTGGCGGGAAGGCCACCTGGGCTTGCTGATGGGCTGGACAGGGCAGGGTGGGGTTGGGGACGACACCTGAGGATCCAAATTGAGCAACTGAGGCAGGGGTGTTTCGGGGACTGGCCCCAAAGATGCCAGGGGACATTACGCCAGCACCAATAATCACACCCTGCTGAACGAGAGGGCTGTACAGAACACACGCTGTCACCAACTTCTTCACACCCCAGGCAAAGGGCCCCTCCCACCGAGCCTCACTCCCGAGCTAAAAGTCTCAGTGTGGGAAGACAGATGAACACCTCGACCCGAAGCCGTCCACACCCTAATCCCCGGAGCCTCCGGCTAAGTTAGGTAACAGGATGAGGGGGAATAAAGGTGGTTCTTCGGCCACCTTTAAGATGAGGTGTCCGGGGTCACCCAGGGAGCCCTTAAAATGGGGAAGGGGTGCAGAGAGAGGGTGGGGGGAGGGGCGCTGCGCTGCCCGCCTTGAAGGGGGAGGAAGGGCCCGGGAGGGGAGGAGCGCAGGAAAAGGCAGGGACCCCGGCTCCCCCGACAGCCCCCAGAGGGGACGCAGCTTCCTTGGTCCTAGCCCAGGGGGCCCCACGCAGGCTGGGCTGCGGGACTGCCGCGTGACAGACTCGCGTTGTTCTGACACACACGGCATTTCCTCTTTTCCGTGTCACCTTTCTGCCGCCCGCATCATCTCCAACCCAATGGGTGACCGAGAGTGCAGAGGCCGGAGGTCGCAGGTGTGGGGCGGACGCAGCCCTGGCCGCCCCCTCGCACCCCCCTGTCCCCGGGGACGACACGTACTGAACCTGCAGGTGCTCACGTTCTGGATGCCGGACTCCATGCACGGGCAGAAGCCCTCGTTGGGCGGGTAGTCAGACCCGTTGGCAAACAGGGTTTTGGGGGCCACGAAGCGGTAGGTGGGGATGCCCTCAAATACCCCCGACTCCTTGTAGATGAGCTTCATGGACCTGCGGGGACAGACAAAGTGAGAGGGGACACTGGGCCCAGGCGGCTGCAGCCAGGCCCTGCTGAAGGCTGCCCCAACCCAGCCAGGTCCCGCCACCCACGCTGCCACCTCCTGGTCACAGGAACTGCGGCGGCCTCCTCACTGGCCTCCCTGCCCCGAGGCTGCCTCCCCACACAAGGCCAGTTTATTCCCCACAGTCAGGGGAAGCCTTAAAACAAGAACAGGGTACACCCTGCCCCCGCTGAAACCTGACAGTCCTTTTGCGTCTGTTAGGACCCGTCGTCCTTACCACGGGACACAAGCTTCTTCAGGGTCTAGCCCCTGCCCACCCTCTGCAGGCCCGGCCTGTCCTTACCACCCCCCACAGCTCCCTCCTGCCCCAGGGCCTTTGCATCTGCAGCTCCCTCTGCCCGGAATGTCCTTCCCTCAATCTCCATCCACCAGGTTTCAGTTCTTCAGCTCAGCTGTCACCTCCGCAGTGGCAGCACTGTCCCCCACGCCCACCCTCTTCACCCTCTGTCCGTTCATCCTGCCGTGCTTTCTTGAAGGCACGTCCCCGCTGCGCCACCCATTCTGTCCCCGGCAGCCACTCATCCCAGCGCTGGCCCGCCCTTGAAACGGGGAAGCCCAAATGGGGACGTGCCCTAAGTGTAACGCACATTCCAGGTTGCTAAGACTCGCTACCCACATTTTAAAAAATCTTTTCGATGTTATTTGAAATGATAATGTTTTGGAAATACCGGGTCAAATAAAAATATAGTGCTAAAAATAATTTCACCAATCTCTTGTTACTTTTTCTATTGTGCGGCTACTGGAAAATTTACAGCTGCATGTGGGACTTGCATTAATATTTTTATTGGAAAGTGCCAGCTTAGACAATGGTGTTATGTCAATGTCAAGCTTCCTCGTTTTGAAAACAGCACAGAGGGTTCGTCAGAAAACAGCCTTGTTTTTAGGAAATGCCACTGAGGTGTTTAGGGATAAAGGGCACATTGTCTCCAACCGACCCGTGGGCAGCTAAGCCAGGGTTCACGGTAATGACTTTTCCAGAGTGACCAGAGTAGAGCAGAGGACACGGCAACAGCCACAGGAGGGCTCCGGGAGCCAGCGTCTACTCCTGCCCCAGCCAGGGCCCACGGGACGTGTCTGGCCCCAAGTGGGACCCCCCAGGCTACAGCGCTGAGCCGCAAGGGGCCAAGCACAGTCAGCTGACCTCTCAGCACCCAGGTGGTAACTCCGGGGCTTCTCTTCTTTTTCACATCATCTTTCTGCCAGAGGGAGCCCACCTCCTGCCTGCGTGTCACAGCCCCCTGCAACCTCAGCCGTGTCCCGCTCCCTGACCAGCACCCGGGCCCGACCCCCGGCCCGCAGCCGCCCTCTGGGCCTGCATAGCCTCGGGGTCGCATGCTGGCTCCTCAAGGTGCAGCCAAAGAGAATTCAAGACAGCGCCAAGGGCAGAGGAGTTAAACACACGAGTCAAAACGCTCCCCGAGTGCACACCAAAAGCCACTTGATTCGGCCGCGTGCCATCCGGGAAGCAGCCTCCCCGGAGGCCCGAGGCCCGAGGCCCGCAGCGTTACCGGCAGGCGTCGGGGCTGTAGAATTCCAGCGAGGACTCGGGCGTCATGAACGGCGGCCACATCTGCCCGGCCGTCCCGTTGATCATGTTGCACTGGTCGGAGTGCCAGAAGCTGACCTGGGGGGAGCATTCGGACCCCATCACTCGGACAGCCGGGGCCCCTTCATAGGGCTCTCGGGTGCCGCACACCTAACTTGCCCTGGTGTAGACATCGCCACTCAATTCCCAATGCTGGCATGGTGGGCTGTGTAGACAGACAGACAGAGAGAGAGACAGACAGAGCACCCACTGCAGCCTCCCGTGCCCTGACTGTGGACCCCTGCACGTGCAACTCTGCCAAGGACTCAGTTCCTCCATCTGTAAGATGGGCCCATCGCTCACAACTCCAGGCTGTATCAAGCAAGAAGCGCAGTGATCAGGAGAGAGGGAGGTGGGGCGTCTGCCATCCTCGCTCCTCAGAGAGGAAGTCAAGCGCATGTCCTCAGCCTGAGCAAGAGCGAGACCTGTCTCTACAAAAAGTAGAAAAACCAGCTAGGCGTGATGGTGCGTCCTGTAGTCCCAGCTACTCGGGAGGCTGAGGCAGGAGGGTCGCTTGAGCCCAGTAGTTGGAGGCTGCAGTGAGCTGTGATGATGCCACTGCACTCCAGCCTGGGTGACAGAGCGACACCCTGTCTCAAAAAAAAAGTCACCTCCTAAAAACAGGTGAAGTCAGGAAATGATGGCACACGGGTAAATGACATAAAATCATGATGGCAGCTGCCCCGGGCGGCCTCAGAACAGAGCCGATCAGAACAGCTGCTTCTGTGGAGGGAGACCTCCACTCCCGACCCTCTGCATGACGAGAATTTTGTAAATCCTGCGCACATGTATGTTCTACCGAGACACACAAGCCACAGAGAACGTGAACAGCGTCCGCCGAGAACGCTTGTTACTTATTGCGGGTTGCAGACGCCCAGCCCTCGGCGCCTCTGCGGCCATGACCACGGTGAGACTCAGTAGGCGAAAGGTGTGACATTACACAATCGTTGCCACAAATGTTGGGAAAAGGCCACGAAGGTGAAAAAAGCAAGTTGCAAAACAATGCACGTACCATGATTCCATTATGCTCAAAGGAGGAAAAACCCCACAGTTGTCCGAGCACGGCCGGGCGTGCAGATGGATAGCGACAGACGGGAAGAAACATCCCGGACTGGCAACTGTGGGTTCCCAGACGGCTGGGCGTGAGGGCGGGCGGCAGAGGTGGCAGAAGGGGCCCCTTGTGTATCTCTCTATTGTTTGGCTCTTTAATGTGCATGTCTTCCTGCGTTTCCAGAGCAGTGTTTTGAAAACATGTTTGCACAAAAGAAGGATCAAAGGAATTGAAGAGCTCGGTTCCCGGCAGACACCAGGCGCTGGAGAAGGAGTCTCCAGTCCCCGCCTGGCCCTCCAGCTGGCGGAGCCTTCAACACAGGTGACATCCCAACTCCCAGAGACCCTCCCCGTCCCCTCCTCACGACAGATGCCACCCGCCCTCCGGTCCCCCAGCGGCAGGGGGCCTGCCTCTCGCCCCACCTTGCTGAGTCCGTTCCATTTGTCCACGAGGTGGATCCTGCTGAAGTTCTTGACCCCCGTGAACACGGTGAAGAGCCCGGAGTCGGAGTTGTTGAGCTGCAGACACAGCAGGGAACAGCGTCTTTAACAAGCCTCAGGATGGGGTGAACGACCCAGGCAGGCCACCAAGCCACCCGTCCGGACTGTGCCCCACTCCCCCTCCCAGGAGGATGAGGCCGTCGTGCGGTTCGCTGCCCCACCCCCAGCATCTGGGGGTCGAGAGGAGGAAGGCTGGGGGCTCCCCAGGACGGACACCCCCTGGACACTGTGGGCCACAGCCTCCCACCTCCCTTCCTGACTCCAGGAGGGTCGGCCTTCCCTCCCGGGTGAGCGGCAGGATCAGCCCCCGCCCCGCCCCGCCCCAAGTCAAAGCACGGGCAGGTGAGCTGTTTGATCAATGGAAGAGCGGAAGTGGCATGTCACTTGGGGTGGACATTTAAGGACAGTGCACATGCCCTTCCCCAGGCTCTCTGCTGCTGCCAGCGGGCCGTGGCAGTGTGCCCAGACGGAGCCTCCCTCGGCCCGGGTCCCTCCCTGGCCATGAGTGAGGGCCCCGTCACTCACACTGGACATGGGGAGCAAAAGAAAGAAATCGTCACTGCTCTGAGCTCTGGGGGCTGCTTGTCACAGCTGCACCACCCGGCCTATCCTGACCTCTCTGGGACCCAAAGATTGTGGAGCATTTCCAGGCCTTGGCACTCCAGGAGCAATTGCTAGAAGCAGGTCTCGAATCCAGAACAAACATGAAAGCACACAAGGACAGGAGCTGCTGCAGGGCAGAGCCTGGAGGCACACCGAGGAACGCTACCAAGGCCGCTGGTAGCGTTCAGCCAGCATGAGGCGAGGGTGACAGGAGCCCCCACAGAGGGGCACTGGGGTGTTATACGGGCTAGTGTGTAAAAGGGGCTGAGCACGACACCCTGGACACACTGAGAGCTCAAAACGCCGGTCTATGTTATTATTACCATCCTTGTTTTAAGAGACAGGCTCACTCTGTCGCCCAGGCCGGAGTACAGTGGCACTATCAGCTCACTGCAGCCCTGAACTGCTGGGCTCATGCGATCCTCCCACCTCGGCCTCCCAAAGCATTGGGATTACAGGTACGAGCTATTGCACCCGGCCTGTTACTGATTTTTTTTTTTTTTTTTTTTGAGATAAGGTCTCACTCCATTGCCCAGGCTAGAGTACAGTGGCATCATCACAGCTCACTGCAGCCTCACACTCCTGGGCTTGAGTGATCCTCCTGTCTCAGCCTCCCGAGTAGCTGGGACTACAGGCATGCACCACCATGCCTGGCTAATTTTTCTATTTTTTGTTGACATGGGGTCTCACTTTTGCTCAGGTCGGCCTCGAAGTCCTGGGGTCAAGCAATACTCCCACTTTGGTCTTCCACAGTGCTAGGTGGCGTGAGCCACTGCGCCTGGCCTATTATTGATATTATTAATAAAATGCTCACCCAGTAGGATCCTTAAATCGTAATTACAATAGCCAAGGCACATCAGACACTGCTGTTAATAGTTACTACCGAAAGTCCACTCTCTCCTTTCTCCTCTGTAACTAAACCTAAAGCTTTCTTGGGGCATCAGCACACCCACCTAAAAGGCTACATACAGTCCCAGTTTTTCCTGCAGCCATGGGCAGCCACGGGACTCAGTTCTGGCCAATGCAAAGTAAATGGAAAATGGTTTTCTCCCTTCCTGAGAGGGAGGCAGCTGGGACATGCTGTTTTATTCTCAGCTCCTCCACTTGCCCCCCAATCCCCCACCACTTCTTCCTTCCTGCTGTGCTGCCTGGAAAGTGAACGTGATAGCAGGCGCTCTAGCAGCCGTCCTGGGCCACGAGGTTATCTTGGGTATGGAAACCACACCCTAACGAGGGCAGAGCAGAAGAGCAGAAGGCTGCTATTAATAGATCCATTAAGACCATGAAGCCACCACACCAACCATGAACAGCCTACTGCTAGACTGTTACTCTGAGGTTTTCATTATATGTGGTCAAACATAGATTACAACCACGCTAGTGACCCGTAAGAACTTTAATTTGCAAAGCACTTCAGAACTCACAAGATGCTTTTACAGAATCATGTTGTTTACCCCAAACTTGACAATTTACCCACATAACCAGAACCTGTCATCCCAGACAAAAATGTATTAAGTATCTATCGCATGCAGGTGTAGAATCACCATCCCCCCTGCCCCCTGCCACCACCACCAACACTGTACGCCAGGTCAACAGAGCCCAAAGAGAAGGGGGAGGCTAGAGCAACCCAGAGGGCTCATTGAAACCTGCGCTGCGCCGCCAAGGTCAGGGGCAGGAGGTCAGGGATCAGACCCTACATGGACCAGATCTTGGCTCAGGACCCTACCCACGGTGAAGATTAAGAAAAAGTAGGCTGCTCAGGGCAATGCCATCATCCATGTTTGTCATCTGCCCCCGGCCGCCATTCCCCTTCTTGCAGCAGAGCATCCAATTTTCTAAGCTAAGCCCCAAACACTTCATTAGATCCTGGATCAAGCTGCGCCTGAACCAACCCTAGAGTTTTCAGTTCTACGAGCTCCCAAATTCCCTATTTTGCTTAAGCCAGTTTGAGTGAAGTTCTCTGCCACTTACAGCCCACAGCCCCTGGGGGCCCAGGTGGCTCCCCGGGAACTGGCGTCCGGTTTCCGGGCCGTGGGAGTGAAGGACGAGGCGCAGGCCCCGAGTGTGTAGCTTCTCGCCGGCCACACTTACCTCGGCAAATAACCCGAACTTGCCGCTGAAGGGGAACATGCCCGGGAAGTACTTATTGATGAGGCTCATGAGGGGGTCGTCGTAGCCCCACATGATCTCGCCGACGGTGCGGTTCATGAAGGCGCGCTGGCCCATGGTGGTGAAGGCCAAGGTCATCATCAGCTTCAGGCTCATGGGCCTGTCCTCCATCATCATCGAGGCACTCTGCAGAGCGGAGGGACACCATGGGTCAGGGCGGCGTGGCCGGCCCTTCCTCCCCTGGCTTCAGCCAGGCCTCCAGGCAGAGAGTCCATGTAGGGAAGTGCTCAGGCCCAGGAGGGTCCCTGGAGCGGCATCCAGAACATTCTCTGATCCTTTGGTACCAGGACCACATGTGCTCCTGAGAGCACCCCCACTCTTGGAGCCCACACACGTCTGGACAACCCGGCCTGCACCTGGACCGAGCTTCCCTGGTAGATGACATTCGAGTGGGCTGTCACAACTCGTTGTCGGGGGAACCAAGCGTGTCCTGCGTGACTCCACTGGGAGGGGACTCTGAGGCTTGAGCCTGGTCTCCCCCAGACCACCCCGGGCACATGTTCCCTTTGCCGATGGTGCTTTGGACCCTTCTGCTGTGACAAATCTCAGCCACGAGTGTAACTGTACTGCGAGTCCTCCCAGCGAACCAGCGACCAGGGGGCGGGTGGGCTTGGGGACCAGCACGCACAGTGAGCAGCTGCGAAGCACAGAAGGGAGGCCTTGCCCACACCTCCCCGCGAACGCCGCAGACCACGGCCCGGGGTGCCTGCTTTTGCAGATTCCAGAGTTGTAGGTCGAAAAGGACAGGAAATTATCCCGGCGGTGCGCCCAGACCGAGACGGGTGGACCCGCCCGGGGGACTCGGCCGTCAGCTGGGGCGGCAGAGACGGCGCAGGGCCGGGAGCGGCCACACTCTGACCCCCGCACCCCGCCCCGGGGACTGCCCTCCGCACGGGGGGCAGGCAGGAAGAGAGACGGGACCCCCTCGGGGGACCAGGGCAGGGCGTGGGGCGGTGCGGGCCACGGGGCAGCCTCACCATGACCAGGATGTTGGGTACGACGACGTAGTCGCTCTCCGAGCCGCGGGACTTGGCGGGCTGGAACTGGTAGGAGCGGTACTCGAGGAAGGACACCGTGTCGTTGTCGTGGAAAGTGATGTTGGTCTTGTGCCGGAACTCCCTGTGGGGGAGCCGGGGGGTCAGCTTCGCGGGAGGGTCCCCGCCCCCGGCCTGCGGCACCTGCCCGGGAGCCGGGCCTGGGGTGCCCACGCGCGTCTCCAAGCCGACGGCGCAGAACCCGAGCGCTGCCCCCCGCCCCGAACCCCTCCTCCCGGCCGGCCCTCACCGCGCGGCCTCACCTGTACACGTAGGGCCCCAGCTCCTGCACCTGCGGCTTCTCGCCCTTCAGGACCTCGTCGGGGTTGAGGACGTTGAAGAAGTAGACGGACAGGTAGAAGGGGACGGGGATGTCCTTCCACATGTTGAAGGACAGGCTGCTGGGGTGGATGCGCACGTTCTGCAGGGCACGAGAGCGGCAGGGGTGAGGAGGCCGAGCCCTCCCCACCGCGCAGCCCAGAACCGCGGCCGAGCCCGGCCGGGCCAGCGGCTCCTCGGGACGGGGCTCTGGGGACAGGGGCGGTGGGCAGGCCCTGCGCGCACACGGCTGTAGCGCCGCGGTCTACAGAATTCAGTAACACGCGTGTGCTGTTCTCTCTCAAGTGTGTCTTAGCAACAACAGTCAACACCGGTCAGGGGACTGCAGCCCGCGGGGCCCCGCGCCGTCTGAGGGGGACGCTGGAGCTCAGTGGCAGCGCACGGCACCCTGCACAGCACGGGCACTCAACAGGAACGTGTGGGGCACCTACCACGTGCCAGGCCCTGAGCTAAGAGCCGGGGACAGGAGACGGAGCGAGACAGACCCGTCCCAACTGTGTGGGGCTTTGTCGTACTGGGGGAGGCCGTGCTGAGCGATTAGGGCAAAACACACACCGTGCGACAAACACAGAGCATACAAAGTGAGGAGGAAGAGGAGGAGGAGGAGGACTAAATATGAGACAGTCACCAGGGAAGGGAAGTGTAAACAACACAAACCAAAACCCAAGCTGAAAGCGGTGAGGGAGGCAAACACGTGAACCCGGGGGAGAGGGCTGTCCCACAGAGAGGCTGCCGCAGTGCAAAGGCCCTGAGGCAGCGAGGCGCTTAGTCTGCGCGGCCACGGAGGCCAGCGTGGCTGGAGCTGAGCGTGTCAGGAGAGGACAACAGAGACATTTGCCGTGAAAGCCAGAGATACAGAAATTTACAGGAAATCTCCTGATTTATAAAGCTTGGCAAAGACTTAATTTTCTTAAAAGGCTGAAGCAAACAGGTCTGAAGTCCACTTGGCCGCTAATCCCAGCTCTGCTCATCCAGGTCTGCAGTCCCTGCCCCCGCGTGGCAGGGAGGTCCCCCCACCCGCAGCCCGGCCCGGCCCGGCCACACCTCTGGCCCCGCGACGCCCACACCCCCTCCGAGCCGGGTGCGGCGGGGTGACCCAGCCCTTCAGATATAGACGTCCGCTGTCGCGAAGCCAGGCGGCCGGGCGGTTGCGTCACCTTCCACCTTCCCTCGAACACGGCCTTCCAGGACAAGGACAGCCACCCCCGCGGTCCCTGAACAGCCAGAACCGACAGGCAGAGAACCTGGGTCTCGCTCCACTGGGCCACTGGGGCAGGTCGGTCCCTCTGAACCTCAGTTTCCCCATCTGTACAACGGGGCCAGTGATGTCGTAGCCACAGCTGTGTCTAGTGTGACCTCGGCGGCATTTGCGTAAAGAAAGTTGAATTCATTGCCAAGGATTAAAACCTGGGAGACGTCGTATAAAAGCTGGATTTCAGAGTTTTCTCAGAAAAACCAGGAGATCAGAGACTCGCCTTCATGTGTCACGATTGTTTATTGACAGACACATCTTCCCACGGCTCTGGGCACCACAGGGTGATCTCACCACCCGGGCATCCCCAGGTGCAAACCCAGGTGGCAAATAATTGTGATGCCAACGGCAGCAGAAGCAGCCTCCCCAGCTGTGCCCAGGGCCGCTGTCCTCACGGCACTCCCCCCCCAGCACCCCGGCCCTTGGAGGCAGCCACTGTCCCTATACTATCCACAGCTACAGATTAGAAAACCGAGGCTGAAGAGAGATTCGAAGAGTAGTTTGAGGGCACAGAGGGGTCCAGGAAGGCTTCCTGGAGGAGGTGGCAGGTGAGCTGGATCCAGAGTGGCCCCGCCCCCTCGGTGAGCCCCTGAGTGGCTGTGACCACAGCCCACAGGTGCCAGCTCCACCTGCCCCCAGCTCACAGCCCAGGTCAGTCCCGCCTTCAGCCTACCTCCAGGCCTCTGCCTGGGGCAGCCCCGCACCCCTGGGGACCCTGCTAACCATAGGTCGGTCCTTTCCCCTACCTGGCGGGCACATCCCTGATGCCACCTCCGAGAGGCCTCCCTGGCTTCTCCATCTGCGGCACCCGGCACCTCCCGACACACTCTGTGCCCTTTGCCACACTAACCGGGACCCGAAAGGACCTGTGATCAGAACGGCCCCCCCACGCGGAGCGTGTGAGGGCTGCCGTCTAGCTCGCTGCGAAGTCCTGGCGCCTGGATGCCAGCGCGTGGGGGACACTCTTGAATGAATGAATGATGAGTGAATGAATGAAAGAACCTCTCCCTTCGCTCCTAACCCCCCTCCCCAGAGTTCAGACCGACACAGCTCCAGGGAAGGGGACGTCAGAGTCGCCGGGAGGCTGAGCTCGATCCCTTCCCTTCCACTCGTGCTGTGTGGCCCCGGGCCAGGCCTCCCCCCGGCTGAACGTCAGCCCCCGACCTGAGCACCGGGCATGACCACGTCTGCCCCGCGCGGGGCTGTCGAGGACGGACACACCCGTGGCTCCCAGGACGGGCCCAGCCCCTCGGAGCCCCCACGCGAGCCTGCCGCCTCTAGGCTGGGGGGTCGCAGCCGCCAGCCCGGCCTCGCGCTGTCCACCCTGTCTGTCCTCACGGCCCGGCCCAGACGCCCACACGCCCCTTCCCGCCCTCACTCAGGTCCCGGGACTCAGCCCTCCTGGGTAAACTGAGTCTGGGAGCTGCTTGGTAACAGGAGGTCCGGCACTGGGTGGGGCTCTGAATCCAGCCTAAGGCCCTGGCCACCCAGAGATGACCTGCTCGGGGACATGATGGCCCGGAAAGAGGGTGACAGATAAACAACAGGGTCTGGACTGGCTGGTAAAAATGGGCCGGGCCACAGCCCCAGGGAGCGGCCCAGGTGAGGACTCCAAGCCCTGACGCCGGGGTCAAGTCCCACCCTGTCCCTAACGGCCGGTGACCCGGGCGGCTTCGCCCCCACCCCGGTCCTGCCCCGACCCGGCGGCCGCCACGCCCCTCCCGTGTCACTCAGTCCCTGAAGAACGTGTCAGGGGAGTCAGCACGAACCCCGTGTTCTCGCCCCCACACCCTGCAGTGACAGCTGCGTGTAGCACCTGGGTTGAGGTGACGCGTCCCCGGGCGTAGGCACACGTCCAGCCCAGCAAATTGCCACAGTAAAGACGTGTGGGTTTCTGTGTACCAAGCACACCTCAGTGAAGCCGGTTTTCAAAAACAGCCCCAGTCCCCTCCGCTGCCCCCTTGCCCTGGCCGCGCTGCTCAGCAGAGGTGGCAGGCCCTGGGGACGCCCTGGGGACCCCACAGCCCTGCTGTGCCTTCCTCACGGCCCGGCCCGCTCTCCCGGGCTCCGGATGAACCGAGGCCAAACCCGTGAGTCACCGGACCCGGCCTCACGCCCGGCCCTCTCTCCCTGTCACAGAAGAGGCTTCGGGGCCCCGGGGTCCGGCCCGTTCACCCAGCTCTGCCCCTTCCGACCGTGGGCTGTCACTGAACCCCCCGGGTCTCGGTTTCCTCCTCTGTGCAATGGGCATAAGGACAGCATCCACCTCGTGGGCTGCTGTGCTTAGAACAGGGTCTGGCAGGTCCCGGGGCGTCTGGAGGGTCAGCCGTGAGGTCCCCTGGCATAGAGTGACCCTTCCTCCTCTGCCCCACCCCCAGCCCGGGTCAGGGACAGACTTTGCCCCGCTGTGGGTCAGCGGAGCAGCTTCCTTAGCCACACCGGACCAGAGGCATCTGGATCAGGCAGCTGATTAGATAACAGCGCTGGCGACTCAGCTCGCGGCCTGTCGCCCAACATAGCTGATTCTGTGATTCTGTCCCCACGTCCCCCACCCAAAGTCAAAGATCACGGCCCTGGAACACAAAGATGGGAGAGAGTGCCAAGGTGAGCCCTTGTTGGATGCCACTCCCTCCCATCCAAGCAGACCCTTCAAGCCCATTCCTGGGCAGCCGGGAAGGCTGCCTGGAGGAGGCGACAACTGAGCAGGCTATTTGAAAAACGAGCGGGGCTTTGCCAGGAAAAGAAAATGGGCAGGGAGCAGCCGGCAGAGGACGCAGCCTGTGCAAAGCCTGAGAAGCCTTTGGGAACAAGACCTGCCTGAATATCCACTGATAACAAGTATGTTTTTAAAGTGATGATGTAGAGAAACCACCTGGACACCTGTCAACAGATAATGCCACTCGGCAATAACAAGGAACCAGGGACCAATAACTGCCACCGCAAGGATGGATTTCACAAGCAGCACCCTAAGTGAAAAGCAAAAAATACAAAAACAAAAACACCAGACACAAAAGGCTACACAGTGTATGATTCCATTTCTATGACATCTGCAAAAGGGAAAACTCCACAGCCGGAAGGCAGAGGGGCGGCTGCCAGGGACGGGGGCCGAGGGAGGGGCTGGCGTTAACTGGGGCAGAAGGGACAGTCTGGGCTGGTGAGAACGTCCCTTGCCTTGATTTTGGATGCCACACAGGTGAGGTGTCCGTATCCGATAAAACTCCTCAAATTCTACACTTTAAAAGGGTGGATGTCATGGATGTACCTTGAAAAGATCCTGCTAACATTGTAACAGTTTCACTGAGACATGATTCACACGCCATACAATTCACACACTAACGCACGCGAGTCGATGATTTGGGCACAATCCACCCATTTCACGCGTGCGCTCCAGCGGTCTTAGTGCATTCACGGAATTGTGCAACTGCCACCACCGTGTCTGCTTCCAGAACATTTCCGTCACCCAAAACAAAACCTCAAGCCCACGGCAGTCACTCCCCACTCCGCGGCCCCTGGCAATCATTAATCTACTCTCCGTCTCTATGGACTTGCTTACTCTGGACTTTTTATAAAAACAGAATCACACGAGTCTTCACCTACACGATTAAACACGAGCAGAGACGCTCAGGCCCCGCCACACGTGGCTCCCGTCAACCCCTTGTTTCGTGCGCGGCTGCTTGTGCTCAGCTTAACGTTTTGGAGATTCACGCTCTTTGTGGACGAGCGGCCTTCCCAGTCAGCGGCGTGGATTCCGGGATTCCCGCGAGTTCGTCCCCGGCCTGCCAGGGGACACTGCGTGGCTTCCGGTTGGGGCCGCGATGAACTCGCCAAATCGCACATTCCACACGTGTGCGCTTTATCGCAAATAAAAGAGACCTCAGTAGAGGTGACTTTTAAAAATAAGTAAATAAAACACCTATGACATGCTATATTTATTACTATGGAACAATCTCCAGAATATTTTGGGTAAAAAAAAAAAAAAGCAAAGGATAAATATCATTACTACCTTTAAAATATAACGTAATCGTATTGAGCCAAAGGCGGCAGACAAAATAATACCGTCACGTGATTCCACATACGGGACGTTCCAGGATGGGTAAGACTACCGTATTCCCACGGGTGTCACCTTGGGGTGCGGGGAAGGCCGCGAGGGGGTGTCTTGGGGAGAAAAGTCTGTTTCCTGATCCGGATGCTGGTGCCAGCGGACGGCAAGCCCAGCAGATGCCCAGCGGCCGTGGGGACGGCTCACCGGAACAGCAGCGAGACGCCCTTGCCACCCGCCCGCGTGGCTGTAAGTTCCCAGTGGGCAGTCCCAAGCGTTGGCGGGACCGTGGGAAGCGGAGCCCTGGCGCGTGGCCGGCGGGGGCTGAGTGGCGCAGCCACAGTGGAAAACGGCCCGGCGGGTCCTCGAATGATAAGCGTGGAGTGACCGCGGGACCCAGCAGTTCCACTCCCGGGAACAGACCCCAGAGAACCGGACACAGGCGTTCAAACAAAGCCACGTACGAGAACGTTCGTAGCAGCACGAGCCCCAACAGCCCAAGGGTGGGAACAACCCCAGGGCCTACCCACCAGTGAACAGAGAGACGGACGCGTGCCCCTGTGCGGGGGAATCTTATTCGGTCACATAACGGGATGAAGGACCAACACGTGCTACGACATGGATGAACCTTGACGACATCATGCTAAGGCAAGGAAGCCGACGCAAGAGGAGACACTGATTCCACTCACGTGACGTGTCCGAACAGGCAAATCCGCAGAGACAGAGAGGGGCCGAGGGAGGGAGCACGGGGAGTGACTGCTTAACGGGTGCAAGGTTTCCATCTGGGGTGACGAAAACGTCCTGGGACCAGACAGTGGTCGCCATGGCACAACCTTGTGAATGCACCAAATGCACTAAAGTGTACACTTTTAAATGGTTGCAATGCTGAATTTTACGTTAACTGAATTTTAATCATAATTTTTTAAAAAAAGATTAACTGCGAATTCAAATGAGGTATCATTTCCCAACAGACGAGCACAAGTAAAGATGCCCGAGAAAACCAACTGAACACAAACGTGTTTGGAAACAGGGACGGCGATCTCAGGAGAGGACGGGTGGGGATATGGGTAAGGCTTTAACTATCTTTGTCATATTTTATTTCTTGAAAATAAAATGAACATAAGAGTCACTGTCTCAACACTGCCCCGTACCCCTCCTCCGGGTCTGGCCCCACATCCAGCCACTGTCCCTGCTCCTCAGCTCAGCCACACTGGCCGCCTTGCTGCCCCTTGTCTGTGCAGCCACGCTCCTGCCCCAGGGCCTTTGCACTGGCTGTTCCCTCTGCCTACAGTGTTCTTCCCGGGGTAGCTGCGTGGTCAAATCTCTCATCCCTTGGAATCTGCCCACATGCCCCCTTCTCAGGAAGGCCCACCCTCCTAGCCACCCCTAAAATTCCTGAACCCTCTACCTGCTATTTTTTCCATGCTACCTGTGGCCTTTCAGCATATGTTATAAAAAACTCATTATGTCTTTTGTTCTTCGTCTGCCTGCCCTGCTAGATCATGAACCCCCAAGGGCAAGATCCCCACGTGCTTTGCTCACTGATGCGTCCCCAGGACCTGAGACAGCGCTCAGCACCTCGCAGCAGCCCAGCAAATACCTGCTGAGTGAACGAGCAAAAGTGAGACCCGAAACCCCGTCATCAACATGGAAACATCTACGGGGTGGTAATGCTGCTCGCCTTTGCACGTGTTTTAAACAGCTCGTGCTTAAGACTGAACTTTAACTACACGCACAGAGAGTATAGCTTATTTGGGGCACACCTTGGGCTGGGGCAACAGCCTGGTAAACGCGTGATGGATAAGATGGAAGTTTCACATACATGAATCTTCAGCCTGCACTCCTGCCACCCACAGCACCCTCTCCTGCTCCTGGGAGGCCCCTGGCCGGCAAACCCCAAACCCCACTCATCTGAGCGCCACCTCCTCCAGGAAGCCTGCTCTGATCTAATCAGGATCGAGGTTCATTCCCTGCACAATCACTTACCCACGCTAGGTGCTACGCTAGGAATGTAAAGACATGAAGATTCACAAGACGAAGCCCCTGCCCCTGGGACGGTAGGGAAGTGCCACTCAGGTAATAAAACACTTCCACCTGCTCATTAAACTCTCAGTGGCCCATTTCACAGCTGCTGACGCTGAGGCTCTGAGGCCAAATGCCTCACCAAGGTCAGAGGTGCAGGAAGAGACAGAGCCCCAGGCTGTGTCTCCAGTTCCAGGCCTGTGTCCTCACACTCCTCTCCTCGGCTGTCGCCACGGGCTGCCCACACAGGAGCCGCACCAATCGTTCACACGAGGGCCGGGCGCGGCCCCACCCTGTCTCCACCAAAAATGAAAAAATTAGCCGGGCGTGGTGGCGCATGCCTGTAGTCCCAGCTACTCGGGAGGCTGAGGCAGGAGGATTGCTGGAGCCCAGGAGTTTGAGGTTGCTGTGAGCTAGGCTGATGCCACCGTGCTCTAGCCCGGGAGACAGATCGAGACTTTGTCTCAAAAAAAAAAAAAAAATCATTAACTTGACCTGGCCACTGAATTGCAACACCTGGTTCCTCCTCCAGCGACAGGAGGAAACAGGCTCCCAAAAGCAGCACAAGGTGACCACAGGAGCCAAGAAGCCGATGTGCCGTACGAGACCCAGTGCCGGGACAGGACCAGCCCCTGCCCACTCCAGACCGGCCGGCCCGCCACTCACTACATCCTGAATCCTGGGGCCCCAGGCGCCCCCAGCCCTGTGGGGCCCACGCATGCAGGAAGGACTGCCACACGGGCTGATCCAATCTGGGACTCGGAACACCACACCCTTGGCTAATGTTCCAACTTCTTTTGATTTTTAAGGGACTAAGGTAAGAAGAATCAAAGAAAGGTTTTTTTGCAAGAAACCCACGCATGTTGCTAAGTCGGAGAGGTGAATTGCTTAAGCTAAGAAGGTGAGTCATTCCTGACGCTGCCATTCCCTCCCACCCAGCTCCCATCCATCAGTGAGGCGTGGCGGCTCTCCCTCCCGAACATCCTTCAAATCCACCCCCTCGCCCCCCACGCCAACCCAGCCCCATCGGTGCCTGCTTGGACTGGTGCAGTAGTCTCTCCGCTGTCTCCCTGCTTCTGCGCTTGCCCCAGGCCTTTGCTCCCCACAGAATCAGAGTTATCCTTCTAAGATTTAAGTGAGATCATGTCACTCTTCTGCTCAAATCCCTCCCTGGCCCTCTATTTATCTCAGGAGAGAATCCAAATTCCCAACAATAACCTACGAGGTCTTGCACAATCTAGTCCCCTGCCTGCAGTCACTCCACTCGCATCTTTCTTTACCATCCATCCCCCTCACTCTGCTCCCGTCCCACTGGCCTTGCTGTGTTTCTGAGCTGCCAGGCAAATTTCTGCCCCAGGGCCTTTGCACTGGCCTGTTTCCCCTGATGTCCACATAGGTGACCCCCTCCCCTCTCAAGCCTAAAGTCACCTTCTCAATGAAACCTTCACTCTTCATTCCCTCAGTTGTATTTATGGAGCTCCCACTACATGTCAGGCTCTGTTCCAGGCCTGGGGACTGTAGCAGTGAACAAATGAGACAAAAAGACCATCCTTTCTAAAGCAGCCCTTCCCCCATCACACTGTATCCATCACCCCGTTTTATCTTCCCGACATTATCAATATCAGAAGTTCTTACGTATCTGCTGACAAGTCCCCCTGCCTGCTGCCCAGAATTCAGTCCCGATGGGTGGGCTACAGCAGCCTCCCTGGATCATGAGGCATGCCTGGGAATGGAAGCCACACACAAAGAATGGTGGAGCAGAAAGATAGGAGACTGGATCCCTGTGACTTCCCGGAGCCACCCCACCAGGTTTCGGTCGCCTAGTCATCAGAGAACTGTCCGTTAAAAATCATAGTGAGGTTCCGCACCATACCCCACAATGGCTAAAATGAAAAAGACTGGCAATAACAAGTGATGACGAGGAAGCAGAGCAACCAGAATACTCTTACGCTGCTGGTGGAAGCGGGTGCTGGTGCAATCGCTATGAATATGGTTTTTTCTACTAAAGCCGGCAATCTCACTCCTAGTATTTGCCCCAGAGAAATGAACACATACATCCATACAGATTGTTCACAAATGTTTACGTCAAACTGGAAACAACAAAATGCCAACAAACGAATGGATGACAAACGGTGGCACATTCATACAAGGGAATGCTACCCAACAGCGAAAGGCAATGACCAACTGATACACACAGTGACACAAGCGTGATGTTGAACAAAACGACGACATTGGCACTCCAGCCAGGGCAACAGAGCAAGACTCTGTCTCAAAAAGAAAAAAAAGGAAAAAAGGAGAGGTTGGCTCATCCCCGGTAACAGTGTAAGAGTCAACAACAGGGGACGCTGGGCATGGCCGTGTGGGAACTCCGCACCATCATCCCAATTTTTCTGGAAATCTCAAATTGTTCAAAAATGGAAAGTTATTTAAAAGCAAATAGGCTCTATCGCATGGGGCTACAGAGAACGTCAAATCAGTGCCTCGCTGAATCACATTAGCGCTTGAAGCAAACGGAAAAATGTGTACCCCATATGCATTTTTTTCCGGAACATTAATTTTTAAAAATACTGAAAATTTTATGAGCAATGGACTCCAGAAAAAAAAAATTTCAAAAGTAGGGTATATTAAAACGTATAGTATTATTTTTTAAGTTTAAATACTTTATTTAAACCCAAACCAGAGTATACTGTAATGTTACTTTCCTGGCTTTCATGGAAACAAACTCATTGTATGAGTTTCCTGTTGCTGCTGTAACAAAGAATCTAAAACTTACTGGCTTAAAACAATCCAAAGTTACTTCCTTACGGCTCTGCAGGGCGAGTCCAAAATGGCTCTGACCCTGCGCTGGGGTCAAAGTCAAGGTGTTGGCAGGGTCGGCTCCTTCTGGAGGCCGGAGGGGAGAGTCCGGTTCTGAGCTTCACCAGCTTCTAGAAGCACCTGCCTCCCCCGGCTCCTGCCCCCTCCTCACCCCGACCTCGGCTTCTGTTGTCACGTCTCCTTCTCTGACCCTCCCGCCTCCCTGTCCTGGGCCCCTGTGATGACATCGGTCCCAGACAGTCCAGGGCCATCTCCCATCTCAAGATCCTTCACTTCATCGCTCCTGCAAGGGCCTTTTGGCCACACAAGGTCACATAGTCACAAGTCCCAGGAGTGAGGACGGGGCCACTGTTCAGCCTGCCACACCCCCTGGGAGACCCTGGGGCTTCCTCCCGTACAGCCCCCTGGCTGCCAGGGAACTCCCCAGCCCCGGGGCAGGGGGACCTTTGCCCGTGTGTGCCCCTTCCTGTCCCAGGCAGCCCCATCTTCACAGGCAGGCAGGCCCCCCTAGGGACAATGCGGACCTGGTCCCACCCATGGGAAGCCCCACACCAAGGATGCTCTGTCCCCCCACCCTTTTTTTGAACGCTGTTGTATTTCAGCCCGAGCTGTCCTAAGACGACCCCAGGGCAGGGACCACCCGCTGGCAGCAGGACACTCCCCAGGCGGCTGCTTTCAAGTGGCCCAGAGGAGGCCCCTTTGTTCTGACCACTGGGGCTGCAGACGTGCCCGCCGCCTCCCGACTTCTGAGACCTCATGCCGGTGACACAGGGGTGTCCGGAAACACAAACTGAGTCCCGCCCTGAAAAGGGCTCAGCCGGCTCCGTCCTCAGCCACACGGAGGAAGAACACCAGGAACCACCTGGGGACCCACACGCAGGGCCCAGGGGGGTCTGGGCAAAAGCAGGCCCCAAAGCCAGTGTGTCCCCAGGGGGCAGGTGGCGACAGGGGGCAGGCAGCAGGAGCCGAGAGCAAACTCCAGGGTCCTCGGGTTCCCAGAAACTTCCGGGCTGGGCTGGGAGCAGGAGACAGATGTCACCAGTACCTGTCCTTTGTGCTGACCCAACAGGGCCCAACCGCAAAGGGCTGAGGGCCCAGGCAGGGCCTCCCGCTCGGGCTCGGAGGCTCCAGGGAGCTGCTGCAGGGGCCGCCACTGCCAACCTGGTCACCAAACTCCAGATGCGACGTGGCTGCATCTCCGTGTTGAGCGTAAGGAAGCCGGACGCGAGAGCGCCCGCTCTGTGCTTTCACCAGATAGGGCACAAAAACCAGGTTAGTTTAGGTGAAGCTCGTCTATGCTGTAAGAAGTCAGGGTAGTGGTTACCCTTGCGGGTGGGGCAGTGACCCGGGGAACATCGGGGGACACTGCTGGGCTGTTGTTTCTAGAACTAGGTGCCGGTTACCCGGGTATGTTCATTTGTGAAAATTCCACATGCCTGATACGTGGCAGGCTAATGACAATGATGGCTCATAGTTACCGACTGCCAGGCCACTCGCTAAATAAGCATTTGACACACACGGGGCCAGTGGACAGTGCTGCTGCCCACCCGAGGGCCATCTGTACCCTCTTCGTCCACTAAGAGAACCCTAACTTGGTTCACGTACTGGCTAGAAAGCCCTAAATCTCAGAAAAGGCGGGCCCAGACTCTAGTCTGAGTAGCCCCGTGATCCTGTTCTGGCCAATGAGAAGGAAAGGGAAGTCTGTTGGAAGCTTCTGGAAAAAATTCCTCTCCCAATAAAAGACAAAGACCTCAGCAGAGCCCTCCTGTTGCGATATTCTTTCCTTCTCATTTTGAATGATGTCATGTGATAGCATGATGTCCGGCGCTGTGGCAGCCATAATGAGACCATGAGGGCAAGGCCGAGGGAGTCGCTCAGACACCAAGACACTGCCCTGATGTTGCTTAACTCCTGAAGAAATCTGAAAACACCTACCGCCTCTCAACTCTTATTAAGCATAATAATGAAACATCTGTATTACATAAGCCCCTTGGAGGCAGATTTTATGTTGCTTGCAGCTCAAAACATTCCATCTGAAACAATGCTTTCTTTCATTCGAACCTAATAATTAGTCTGTGAGGCAGGTATTATTAATATTATTCATTCCACTACGTAGATGAGGAAAGTGGGGGACAGGGAGAGTAAACCACTTACTTGCCCACGGGCATAACCCCAACAGTGGCAGAGGGTCTTGAACTTGGGTCCAACCCCACAGCCTATGCGCCAACCGCTGCGCCCACTGCCTCCGTGGTGGCTCGGCTCAGGCACAGGTGAGGAGACCGCTGGAAGACACAGCTCTGACCCCGGCCTCCACGGTGAATCAGCACAATCTCTCTCTCCCCCAGATCGGGGCGAAGGCCCCCCGACTCCGCAGTTACACCCCCTTGCTGGGAACTCCAGGCAGCCCACCTGCACTGCTTTTCCTGGCAAGCACAGTCTCCACCGGGGTGGACTCCAGCTCCGCTTTTTCCACACTCGTCAGGGAGAAGATAACCCTTGTTCTGAACACCTTAACTTCAGCAGAGCCGGCCGTTGGCAAGCACGAGCATCACTCCTCCCCACTCCCAGAAAGGGTTCAGCAAACTACGCGCCCCTGGGCCAAACCCGGCCCGACACTTGTTTCTACTCATCCCAGAAGCTGACAAGGGTTTTACTTTTTTAAAGGGTTAAACAGATGGAGAGAAAAACACCATTTCATGACGCGTGAAAATGGTGTGACATTCACACGTGTGTGTACAAATACAGCCGCCTGTGCGCACCCAGCCCGACTCCCTCCCGCACCGCCCACGGCGGTCTCGGCACCGCGGCGGCACCGCTGAGTCGTTAGACACAACCCGTGTGGCCTGCGGAGCTGAAAATACTCACTATCTGTCCCTGGGCAGACAGAGCTTGCCAACCCCTTGACCTCGGCCATTCAGAAATCCAGGAAGGGCGGTCCCCTGCCAGGCCGGCCTCCAGCGTGGTGCCCTGTCCTGCCACACGCAGACGCGTCTGGCCTGCTCCCCGGTGGCCGGGCAGAGAGAATGGAATGCCCTGGGTCTGTGCTGAAGAAGGCAGCAAACACGCCTCGCAGGACTGCTGCTAAGCGAGCCTCCCTCGGCCCACCGCTGGCACCGGCCCGAGAACACGCCGTGAAGCCTGGAGGAATGAGACGCTCAGGCCTGCCTCCTTCGAAAGCTGAGTCTTTTGCAAGACACTTGGCACGCTGGCATCCGACCGTGGCCGACAGGCTGGGCCAGCTGGCCTACCCGCTGCAAATCAACGGCCCACGCAACCAGGAGGGGCCGGACCGATTCTCCCTTCAGGTGAAACCCAACCACAACTGTCTTTTCATTTCAATCGTGGCAAAATACACATGACGTCAACTTTGCCAACTTAGCCATTTTTAGGTGTAGTTCAGTGGCATGAAGCACACTGGCAATGTCGTGCGGCCATCACCCCCTCCCCACCCCCAGGCCTCTTTTCATCTCGCCAAGCTAAAGCCCTGCACCCGGTCAGCACTAACCCCCCGCGCCCCCCGCGCCGCTGTCTGTCTGTGTGACTGTGCCCGCTCCGGCAGCTCCCGCGGATGGAACCCCAGTGTTTGTCCTTTTGTGCCCGGCTTATTTCACGTGGCGTGACATCCTCGAGGTCCATCCATGCTGTAGCCTGTGTCAGAATCTCCTTCCTTTTTAAGGCTGAATGATGTCCCCCGATAGGCACGTGCCCATTCTGTGTGACCACCCGCCAGGCCAGGAACGCCCAGGACGCTCCCGCCCTCGCCGCTGTGAGCCATGCTGCTACGTGAGCAGGTGCCGGATCCCTCCTCCAGCTCCTGCCTTCATGCCCCTCGGGCCTCCACCCACAGGTGGGGCTGCTGCGTGGCACGACAGTGCTGTGAATGTTTTCCAGGAGCCTCCACACTGCTGTCCGTGGGGGCCGAGCCGTTTCACACCCCCACCCCCCGTGCATGCGGGTTCCACGTCCTCGCCGACACCTGCCACTCTCTGCCTCTGTGACGGCGGCCATCCACGCGGGTGCGATTTCATTTCCCTAATGGTTGATGAGTGAGTGACGCAGGGCAGCTTTCCACGTCCTGTCGGCCGCTTGCCTGTCCTCCTTGGAGAAACGTCTCTTCAAGTCCTTGGCCTGGTTTTTCATGGGGCTCCTTGGGTTTTCATGGCTGGGTTGCCCTGCCGTGTTTTTAAGACCAGATCTAAGGCCCACACTCTCCCTCTGTTCTGCAACCACCGACTTCCCCAAACCAGGGAAACCCCAGCCCACTGGCATGTCTTGGTGCAAAAGAAATCTCAAATCTGCTCTCTTCCTTCCTCACCCACGGACTCGCCCCGACCTCCCCCTGTCCCCCAGCACCATGCTCTGTCTCCCTCTCTCCCTCCCTTCCCAGCCCTGGCCTCTGCCCCCAGGCGCCCTGTTCCCCCCACCCGGCCCCTCCTCGGAGATGCCCTCCCGGCCACCCCATCCTGCCTTGTCCCCTCCCGAGCTCTTGCCACTACCCACGCCCGGCTGTGCACGTGTTTATCTGCCTGTCCACAGCCCGTGCCTCCCGCTAGGACGTGCATAGCAAACACGTGCTCATGGGGCGAGCGACCTGCCCACCACCTCGGCCCTGGAGTCCCCCCCGCTCCCAGCGCCCGGCCCCGTCCCGCCTGCCCCACTCAGCTGGTTCACAGACAGCGGCCCGGAGCCTCTCACCCGGGTCGGCCCCTGTGCGGATCGAGGACTGTAAATACACCTAAAGAGACGGTGACGGACGCGAAGCGCCCAGTGTCACTCCCGGCCGCGGAGCGAGAGGGAACCCTGCCAGCTCACCACTGTCCCCCACGCAGGCACCTGACCGCAACTGGGAGAGCCCCGGGAACGCTGGACACCCAAGGCTGCCTGTTATCACGTCCCCTCCCCCCTTGCCCGGCTGAAGGACAGCTCACGTCTCCCCAGGGCTCCGTCCCTGACCCCAGCACCCCAGTCCGGGTCCCTCCTCCCTTCCCCGACCAAGGACACGATGGCCTGACTGCTGACAACTTCACCACGCTTATCTGCGCCCCAGGCCACACGGCACGGCTGTCAGAGCCGCAGGAAGAGAGCAGCTTCCACGTCAACCCTGACCCTGGCACCTCGCGGGAGAGGACGGCCAGGGCCAGGCTGCCCGCCCCACGGCCGTGGCCACAGCTCCTGCCAGCACCCACCCCGCTCCCCACCTCCCGGGTCAGCATGGGTTTGTCCCCCCGTCCGAGGTTCCCTGGACGAGCCTTTCCTCGCCACCCCCGCCGTCCTCGCCACAGCTCTCGCCACCACCGGGCCCCACTCCCCGAGGCCTCGCGGCAGCTCGATGAGGCAGCCGCCAGCGCCGTCCCATGCTGCAGATGGGGAAACCAAGACTGAGCGGTTAAGCCATTGCCCACGGCCACCACACTGTGGACACTACCATCACCCCACCTTACAGACGGGGAAACTGAGGCTCAATGAGGCTAGGGCCCTGCCCGGGACAACGGCTAGAACATGGGCCTGTTTTCCTGGTCCCCTCTCTGAACGGCCACATACAGTGAGATAATAATTACGGTAATAAGTGGCATTTGCCCATTCTTTTCATTATTACCACGCTTGACAAGGTGCAAAGTCCACGTGCTAGACCAGATGGGGAAACTGAGGCAGGAGGTTTGCAGAGCCGTTTGCAGAGCTGCAGGGAGGAGAGCGGGGCCCCGTGCTGGGATGAGGACGGATTGTGGGCCGGAGCGGGAGATGCCCAGACCCGTCTAGGTGCCCCCACCGAGAGGCAGGCAGGCGTGGGACGTGAGCCGTGTGGCCGGGGGCCCGGGACGGGGAGGACGGGGGAGGGGATCCCCCTCCGCGGACACAAACATTCTTTTTTCCAGGAAGGAGCTACAAGGAACTATTAACGCAAGTGACCTCGGGAGCAAGGACCGGTTGGGGGCAGGGGGCAGTTTCACGTTGTGCCTTTCCAGAGATTGGACTCTTTTCCGTGTGTTTTCAATTTGCGTGATCAGATCCCTATTTGACTCTCCTTATCTTATTTTAACATCAGCTGGGGCCGTGTGGCCACGAGCTGGCCCCGCCGAGCACATCGTCCAGTCCTCTGAGTCACATGACCCCAACAGCCGCTCCACTTGACCTCCAGATGGTGGGCGCCAAGGAAACCGGCCCTATTTGCAGAGGAGGGGACTGGCTTGCAGGAGAAAAGTGAGTTCCCACGGAACCCCAGCAGTGGGATCTGGACTTGAGCCCCGAGTTCTGCAGGTCGGAGGACTGGGCACCCACACACATGCCGCACTGGTCTGAAGAGCGTCCCCCCAACTCACATCCACCGGAACCTCAGAATGTGGCCTCACTTGGAATAGGGGAGTTTGCAGATGTCATCAGTTAAGAATCTCACGATGAGACTATCCTGCGTTCAGGACGGGCCCTAAATGCAATGACAGGTGTCCTTATCAGAAGAGGAGAAGACGCAGAGTAGAATGTCATGTGAAGGCAGAGGCAGAGGGTGCAGTGTTGAGTCTACAAGCCGGGCAACGGCACAGGGCCAGCCACCACCAGAGGCTGGGGGGAGGCTGGGACAGAGTGTCCCTCAGAGCCCCCAGAAGGAAGCAGCCCTGCGGCCTCTGGAGCTGTGGGAGATGGGATTCTGCTGCGTGAGTTGCCCAGTGTGTGCTACTTTGTTACACAGCCCTGAGAGACTAACACACACATATACAGTCACCCTCCCCCGGGAGGCCAGGAGCAGACCACTAGGCCGGTTCCCTGCAGCGGGGAGGGAGCAGGACCGGCGTCTACACCCTCTCTGTCATCCTCAACGAGAGCTGACCTCGGCCCAGAAGAGGAAGCCTGTGTCCTCCCCTACGCCAGACCTTGCTCACAGGGGGCGCCGATTTCTGCAAAGAGCAAGCCTTAGAGCCGGGGTCCAGCCCCTGTGTGCTGTGTGACTCTCCAACAAGTCCCTCAAACCCTCTGCGCCTCAGACCCCCACCTGCCGGCTCACAAAAGGACGAAGGCTGACATCCAGACTCAGAGACGCACACGCACTGGGACCCCAGACGTTCCAGAAGGCTCGATGCTGTCAAGCGCTGGAGAGGATGTGAGACGGGAGGGTAGACGGCAACTGCCCTTCTGGAAGGCAAGTCTGGTGAAACTGGCTTCCCTGCTGCCCTGCGGCAATTCCACTCCCAGCACATCCCCAGAGGGAAAAAAAAATGTTTTTCTTTTTTTGAGATAGGGTCTTGCTCTGTCACCCGGACTAGAGTGCAGTGGCAAGATCATACCTCACAGCAACCTCAAACTCCTGGGCTCAAGAGATCCTCCTGCCTCAGCCTCCCAAGTAGCTGGGACTACAGGTGTGTGCCACAGTGCCCGGCCAAGTTTTAAATTTTTTGTAGAGACGGGGGTCTTGCTGTGTTGCCCAGGCTGGTCTCAAACTCCTGGCCTCAAGTGATCCTCCCGCCTCTGCCCCACAGAGTGCTAGAATTACATGCGTGAGCCATTGTGTCCAGCTCACATCCCCAGAAAATTCTGGGGAAGTCCAAGGCAGCAGGTTCCAGGATATTTGCTGTCTGTGGAGGCAGGAATTGGACCAAACCAAGGCACCTGTCACGAGGACAGTGAATAAAGCGGAGCAGACGTTAACCAGGGAGTCCAGGCAGCAGCAAGAAGCAACGAGCCTGAAACATGCACGGCAACCGGGACGGAGTGCACATGGGGCAGCGTGAGAAAAGCCAACACGACAAGAGCTACCGTGCACGGCGTGGCGGTGCTGCCCTGCCCCAGACACGGACAGCCCACGCGTGCAGGGCCCCCCGTGCCGGCCCCAGCTCAAAGCACTTGTCCCCTCGAGCTGCCGCAGTGCCCACCTCAGTCCCGTAGGGCGTGTGGGTTTAGGCCAGTTTCAGGTGTCCTACCGCCATGGGCCGGATCGCACCCCCCCAATTCTCATGCTGAACCCTAACACCCGGTGCCTCAGGGTGGGGCTGTATTTGGAGACGGGCCCTCTAAAGAGGTGATAAGTTGAAATGAGGCCATTAGGGTGGGCCCTAATCCAGTCTGGCTGGTGTCCCTATAGGAAGAGATCGGGACTCTCAGAGACACGGGGTGCGTGCCCACAGGAGGAGCCAACCTGCCGACGTCCTGATCCTGGACTTCTGGCCTCCAGAACTGTGGGGAAATAAACGTCTGTCGCGGACGCGCCCCAGCGTGTGGCCTTTGGTGACGGCAGCCCAAACAGACCCACACGCCTGCCAAAGCCCAGAGAGGTGAGGAACCTGCCCAAGGCCACACAGCTGGCAGGAGGCAGAGCTGGACCCACGCCCGGGGCTCCAGGACCTGTGCACCCACCTGCCCTGCCGTGTGCAGACTCCACCGCTGCAGGCAGCACGAGGACACGCCCAGGTTTAAACACACAGCTCGACAAGGGGGCTCGAGCACGCGTATACGCGTGTCCACCGTGGCTCTGCTCCCAAGAGCCAACGGCCCAGATGCCCCTCGACAGGTGACCGGGTAAACCAAATGGGGCCACCCAGACGGGAGGGCCTCCCAGGCAGGGGCACAGGAGTGTTCATAACCAGAACCAGACACGCCCACAGCCATCAGGAATAAGACGGGTGAATAGTGACATCTTTGTGGAATATTACACAGCCATGAAAACGGGGCAGCGCATTGCAATAAGATGAATAAATCTCACAAACATAACGGGAAGCAAAAACAGCAAGACCAAAGTGCACGTGCAGAGGTATGCTTCCACTCAAGTTCAGAATGAGGCCACACTAAGCCCGGTGTTTGGGGACAGCTATAGAGGGTGATGCTCTAGAAAGTCACGCAGGCAGGAAGAAGCTTGGTTTCCTCCTCAGGGGCTTGTGCAACTCCTGCGAAGGGGGCAACATTTCACAATAAAAAGAAACAGGACTCTGAGTTTGAGAAAGGGCAAAGCCAGAGGTTGCGGCAGGTGCAGTCCGGGGAGCCTGGGAACAGGGAGGGGAAGGAAATCCTGGGGACGAGGGAGACTTTGCAAATTCCGAAGCTGCCAAGGGATTCCGGCTGCAATCGGCTCTCAGCTGAGTAAAGCCAGCATGACCTCTGCCCCACTGCCAGGAGGCCAGATGGGGCCAGGGTGATCTGGCACAAGGATTTCTGCAGGGCTCAGGGGGCCAGGTTGGAGGAGGTGAAACGAGAGAAGCCCCTCCCCGCCCTTCCATCCGGCCTCCCCTCTGCACCCGACTGGCCCTGGCAGCCCAGGGCTCTGCAACCTTTCTGGCACAGGGACCAGGTGGGCATCAGATCCACCATCTCTCGCCACGTGACATGCTGGGGTGGACACAGCCTGGCCCCAGCTGGGAGGATTGGCACATCTCTACTGGAGGACAAGGACTCAGAGCCAGGAAAATGGGGAAGCAGGGGGAGGAAGGGCCAGGAGGAATCGCAGGCTTCTGCCAACCCAGGGGTTCAAACTCGCCCTGGGGTCCCGGCTCACTGCAGGGTAGGGCTGCTGGGCTGGCGGGGGGTGTCCAGCCACCACCCCGGCTCCACCAGGAGAGTTCTGCTCCCGCCCGACTCACACAAGGAGGCTTTTGTGCGGGAGTCGGCGGGAGGAACACGTGCACTCACGAGAAAGCGACCAGACAGATCCAAACCGAGGGACACCTGCCAAAAAACTGCCCTGTGCCCACTTCGGCAGCACATATACTAAAATCGGAACAATACAGAGAAGATTAGCATAGAAATTTAAAATTAAAAAAAAAGAAAGAAAAAGCAGCCCGGCCCCTTCACAAACACCAGTGTCTGGAAAGACCCAGCAGCAAGAAAAAGAGGGAGGGGCTGGTCTAGACTGAGGAGGAGAAGCAGACAAGCCGACAGGACGTAGGACGTGATTCCGGATTTAAAAACTGAAAACAAACAACTGCAATGAAGAGTGTTACAGGGACCATAAGGGACTCTGAAGGCAGACTGGGTGTCAGCTTAAAGGAGTGGCCCATCCGGGCTTTCCTGAGTGGGACTACAGTCTGCGATCACAGAGAAGGATGTCCTTGTCCTTAAGCCACACACTCGCTGTCATATTCTGGGTGAGATGTCATGATGTCTCCAAGTGACTCTCAAAGGCTCAGCAACAAGAGAGAGAGGGGAGAGAGAGACGCACATGCAGCAAACTACACTGTCCTTGCAATTTTTCCAAAATAAAATTTATCAAATAAAACCCCGGGGCGGGAAAGGAACACGTCGGGCTGCGTTGCAGACCGTTTTATGAGCTGGAAAGCTCCCTCGTGGGAACGGCTGAGCAAACGCAGCACCGCCGCGGCGGGGAGCGTTCGCTGTCGCCTAGAGAATCAGAGCGTGATAATCGCCAGACCATCCCAGGCGACTGAGGACGGTTTGCACAAGCGACGACGGAGCGAGAAATGCCAGGCGCAGGACAGCGTGCATAACGTGGTCCCGTTTCGGCAGAATGATGCCAGACTGATCCTTCTACACGTCTGTGTCTACAAGGGTAAGATGTTGGAAACAGCAAACACTTATATGGCACTTGCCGGGCTGTTATTCTAAGTGCTTGACACGTGCCAACTCCTCCCCCTTCATAAAAGCCCTGCTCAGGATATACTTTATTAAGTCCATTTTACAGAAGAGGGGAAAAGGCACAGAGGTTAAGTTGCTTGCCCGAAGGCACCCAGCTAGGAAGTGGTGGGTCCAGGATTCGAACCTGGGCCACCTTTCTCCAACGTCCATACGCTCAGATCCACCTAAGCTGCTGGACACGGCAGTGCTGCCCAGGTCTGGAGAGAAGCCTGGGGACTGGGGAACTCATGAATGACCTTGATGGTGACAAGCCAGAGCCCTCCACTGTCCAGCTCCTCCCGCTGCACTCTGCCCATACCCCTCGCCCAGGTGACAGGTCCCCATGTGGGCACCCAGGGCTCTCTCAGCTCACAGAGGGGCCTGGCTGTCGTGGTGGATGATCCCCCCCACACGAGGCAGCAGCTGCAGCCTCCACACCGTCCCGCACAGAGAACGGTGGGCCCCGCGGTTTGGGGCAAGGGCCAGCGGGCCTGCAGGGTGCCGAGGCGTGTGCTGGGACACACTGCAGAGCACACGCGTGGCTAGGATTCCCGATCGCCTCCTCCTCAGCTGGGCCGGGGCAGATTGTGACGCAGGCCACGGGGTCCCGGGAGGCTCAACCCCCACCCCTGCCCTCCCCGCCCAGCGCACACCCCCAGAGCCTCCTGCCCGGGGAGGACAGAGCCTGAACTTCGGCACACCCCGGCCCTGACATCTCCCCCACTTTATAAAAACCAGGATGTGGGCAGGCCACGGTGCCGATGGAACCCTGGTGACTTTCTGCCCCCAGCGTCCCACATCCCCAGCTAGCCTGGAACAGTCTGCCCCTCCAGCACTTGCTGCCAACCACCTCTGTGGCCTCGAGTAAACCCCTGCTTCCTCCAGGTTTGCGGAAAAATTCAAAGCTGGAACTGAGTGAAACACGAGTAGTTCCAGATCTACCAGGCTGATAATTTATGAAATTTTCCCCGATAAAAACAATTAGCTGATAAGCTACCACCTCCTGAAGAGGTCTTGGATACACAGTCAAACAAAATAATCTCTATTGCTATAATGACGAGTGACAGTGAGAGGCAATGGGGGGAGGAAATGCGGAAACCGCCTGCGAGCAAAGGGGCCCAGCACCGTTTTTGCTGCGTGTCACCCTTTCCTCCTTTCACTAGCAGCCCCTCGCTCTTCCTCGAGGGCACCCCGCCATTCCCCCCTGAGTGGTTTGGGGAAGAACAACTTCCTCCTCTGGCCCCAAACGGGCATGGGACCCAAGCCTGACCTATCAGAACAGCCCATTTCGGAAGCCGCAGTGCAGTGATTGGTCCAGGTTTGTACACGTGATCCCAGCCCAACCAATCACAGCCCATGAACGTTCCCTCCGTCACTTTTCCCAGCCACTGGGAAAATTCTCTAGTCCCCGGACCTGCAACGTCCCTCAGGAAGACCCTGTCCTTTGGAGACCTCTCGGGAAGTCCAAAGCAGCCAGCATCTCCCAGCGTGGCCGTTTATTTCCTAAGCCTCAGAGCGAAGCGTGTGCACAAAACCGTGTCAATCTTGAATTCCAGCCTTGCGTTCAGCCCGGCCGGGGACCCACGGGAGGGACCCCAGGGTCACAGGAAACTCCCTCCCCGGCACGAACCGAGTCCACCTGGGGGCGGCCCTGCTCTTTTCCTTTTATTTGTTTTAACTGAGTGCACATAGGCAAGTCTGCGTAAATGACATGCACGTGAGCCACACCTGCAACGTTCCCTGCAGAGGAAAGTCACCTGCAGGACGGACTCAGTCTCCCCACTCGGCCTCCCACCGTTTCTGCTGCTGAGGACACGAACGCGAAGCTCAAATGGTTCCACTGGAAATAATGAACTTCGGCTTAATGGCAGCAGGGAGGGAAACACTCCCAGCCCCATCCCAATCCAAGAGGCCCGATGGGCCCAAGGCACCTGCCTGAGGCTTCCTGCTCCCTCCCAGAGGGAGAGGAGGGGGCCCCAGATCAGCCTCTGCGCTTCCCGTGGCCCCTCGGCCAGGACAGGTGCTATTCTTGACCCACCATCCACAGACAGCCTCGATGACAGCTTTGTACACCTGTGTCCTCTCCTCCCGGCCACCTCACCTGCATGTTGGGGCAGGAAGGAGGTCAGTCAAAAGACACCCAACGCTCAGACAGGGGAGCCACCCCGGCACTGGAACCAGAGAGAAGTCACTGAAATCCACATGCAGCGAGTTAAGACTCAGGCCCTGAATCTGTGGATGCACCCCAGGGACCCAGGCTTCTGGGGCATATGACCCACCTGGGGAAGGTAGGTGGGCAGGCCTGGGGACACTGGAGCCCAGCAAGGTTATGTCACTCACTCCCACAGACAGAAAGTGCAAGCTGCACAGACAGGACTTGTGCAAGAGCCAGGATTGAATGCAAGGAGTCTGGGTCCCAAGTCCATGCTTTTGAGAATCCCCCCGCCCCTGGGACCCTCTCCCTGTCTCAGCCCAGGGTCCCACCCTAGCCGGCTCTCTGCCCAGGGACAAGGGTCTCCATCTATGGAATACAGCCATGAACACGACAGACAAGGTCTCTGTCCTCACGGAACCTCAAGCAAGTGAACGAGATAATTTCAGAGAATGACGAGGCTCAGGGGGAACAGCATGGAACGCTTACAACACAGGTGGAGCAGACAGTGGAGGCAGAGGACACCTGTCGATGGGGAGGAGTTGGGGGTCAGGGGGTGTCTTCTTCAAGAGGTTACATTTGAGCTGAAACATAGAAGGGGAACCAGGCATAAGAGACGGGGGAAAGGCAGTCCGGGCAGAAGGAAGAGCATGTGCAAAGGTCCTGAGGTAGGAAGAACATGAGGCATTAGAGGAAACGGAAGGCCCTTGAGGTGGGAATGCCAAGAGGGGAGGTAGAGGGGCCAGTGAAGAAGGGACTTATGGGCCGTGGGGGCAGACAGGTCTGATGCCAAACACAGATTTTAATCAGCTTTGTGGAATGATCCAATTTGCATTTTTTAAAGAGCATTCTGGCTTGGATGGTGAGAAGTGACAACAGAGTAGCATGAACAGGCAGAGCAGGCAGCCCCACCAAGAAGCTCCAGCAGTCACTGGCAAGAGATGGTGGCAGTGGCCGTGGTAGGTGGAGGGGAGCAGGCCCCATGCCCCTGCCAAAGACCACAACCTGCCACGAGTCACGAACCATCCTGTGAAACAACTCTTGTCTTTTAAACATCCATTCAATAAGTATTTGGGAAGCTCCGATTATGTGCTGGGCGTCGTTCCAGGTGCTCGGGACACAGCTACAAACAACGCAAAGGTCCCCGGCCTCACGGCCCCACACTCTCCTGGGGAGAAACAGCAAACAGGCAATGAGCGTGGCACGCGGGGAACGGGGAGTGTCGGCGAGAAGGGCTGCGGGAAGGACGCAGCAGGGTGGGGAAGGATCCTGAATCTCAGCAGAGGGAGGTCACAGTGAGCACTCGAGGTCTGAACAAAGACCTCCAGGAGGTGCGAGCCCACGTCAGGGGAGGGGGCTCCAGCAGAGGGAAGAGCTAAGGTGACTGTGCCGGTGTCTGAGGACGGCCAGGAGGCCAGTGTGCAAGGGGTTGGGGACAGCGACGCAGCCAGAAAGGCGTCAGGGGCGTTGGCACAGGCCTCCTGGACCAGGGGAACGACTTGGCTTTGACTCCTGGGGGACGGGCCAGGCCTGGGCAGGGCTGTGCATAGAGGGGGACAGTGGCTGCTGGTAGTTCTCATAGGACCCCCCACCCCTGCTTGTCGGGAAAACCCTGCTGGGAGCAAGGGTGACTCGGACGTCAGCGAGGAGGCGGATGCAGGGATCCAGGTCAGAGGTGGTGGCACCACAGGCGTGGTGAGAAGGGGTTCGATTCCGGGTATACTTTGAAGACGAAGCCACAAAACTCCCTGGCAGGTTCTAGGTGGAAGTGGAAGTGGAGTCAGGCTGGAGGATGGGGCGGCCGAGATGGGAAGATGGCGGGAGGCTGGGAGGGGATGAGGGCGAGTGGGAGCCGCCTTCGCCCCCCCGGGCTGAGATACGGGGCCTGGCGCTGGGTGCTCGAGGCTGGAGTTGAGGGGAGAGGTCAGGGCCCAGGGCCGCCAGCTCGGGAGTGGTCAGGACAAAGACGGCATTTAACACACGGGCCTGGACGCGCTCGCACGGAAAGGATGGCCAAGGCCGAGCCCGGGACACTCCACCAGCAAGAGGTCAGGGACACGGGAGACCCAGAGCAGCCAGCCAGCAAAGGAACAGGAAAACCAAGAGAATGAACATTTAAAGCGGCTCAAGTGGACTTCTAGAAGCTTCCAGAGGAGGTGGAAGGAACTCCACCCACAATGCCAGGAAGCGAACAAGAGTCAGGCCAATCCAGTTCCCTCCCCATCCCCAGCACCAGGCCCTGGTGAGCAGGAAGAAACAGTGGAAAAAGGGAAAGGAAAACAGAAACATGAAGGCAGCCATGCCCTGGGCCTCTGGTCTGGGGAGGTTGGGAGCAGACTGAGCAGCTTCAGACCTTACCCCGGGGCTCTGGGAAGAAACAGCCAACTCCTGGGCCCTCTGAGGCTCCCAGGCCAAGAATGAAGCTTTTTGTGCTGTTTTTGTTTCTCTTTGTGTTTCAGCTGCAGCCTGGCCACTCCGGGGACCAGAAGAGGCCAAGGTCACGTTTGAAGGAGAGGGAGGGAGCTGGGGTGAACAAAAGGGGTTCTCTCTTTGTTCTTTGCACTGTTGATGTGTTTGCGCTGCCCAAGATCCTAGAGCCTCTTGGAGCAGAAGGCTTGGGGGGAAGTCGAGGGATCCCTCTAGTCCCAAGAGCGCGAGCCAGAGAACACTTCTGGTGTCGGCCTTGGGGACAGTGGCTTGTGGCCCCAGGGGCCTCTGTTTTGCTGACCGAGGACACAGAACACCCATCTGGACACTGATGACCTTTGACGGGACCCGCAGACGCGCACAGAGCACACGGCAGGTGCCAGCTCTGCACTGGGGCCCAGACGCATCCAGGAAAAAGGCCTCTTCAGCAGGGACCCACGTCCGTGTCCCTTTCCGGAAATTGAAGGCCGGAGTCAGGTCATTCCGGGGAGCTGAGCCTCCCCACGTTCTAGCGCATCAGTACAGCCACGGTTGGAGATTCCAGGAAGGGCCGGGGAGCGTTTCCCGGAATGGGAAGATCCAGGCAGCTCAAACATAGCCCGGTGCCAGGCCTGGCCCCAGAAAGGCCAGACGACAGTGGACACATCAACATGCATGTGTACACACACGTCAAGGCACAATGACACGCATAAAGCCATGTACACGTGTGTGTGCATGTACAAATGTGCCAACACATGTGTGCCTGCATCACCGCATGTGGGCACAGGCCGACACTCGTGAGCACACCAGATGCAAATACAAACGCAGCGAGACACGTGGTATGGCAACACATGTGGCCACATATCAACACATGCGTTTGCACATGCGTCAACATGTGGCCACACATCAGGACACAAACTCATGTTGGTGTGCCAGCACTCATGTGTTCACCAGCAGCACATGTGGACACGCACTAACACGTGTGTGCAGAAACATACACACGCACTCCTGAAGCCAGGGAGACGCAAATCCACCAGGAGCAAAGAGGGAAACAAAAATAAACTAGACTCAGGGAAACTAAAAATAGCCCCATGTTTTCAGCTGTCGCCAGGGAGTAAGTGGAAATAGCTCTCTCACGCAGCAGGAGGAATAGGAAGTTCAAGGGCAGGAAAGAGGAAGAAAAACAAAACAGCAGCCAGAGCACACCTGGGATCCCAACTGTCCCCAGAGGACGGAGCCCCCTCCCCACCCGTGACCAGCTACCCACCACAGCACCGTCCTACCTGTACGGACGTGTGGGTCCCGAAATGCGCCCTGTTGTTCACAACATTACGACTCGCTCCCAGACTCCACGGTTGGGGGGGAGGGGAGTTGGGGGCTTAGGGGGATTGGGGGGCGGCCCTCGGCAAAGGTGCAGATCCAGCCCAGCAGCCCCCGCAGGACAGGTGGGCCTCCAGCCCCAGGGCCACCGGAGCCCCGGGCTAGGAAGGGGCCACCCTCCCCAGAGCGTCACTTGGCGTCTGTGAGTGCAGAACACATCGCTGGTCTCAGACTGCCCAGGAAAGGGGGAGGTGGGGGGCTCTGCACCAGCAGGTTTTGGGGGGGCTGGTGACTATAAGGAGAAAAGCCTGGAAGGGCCCCTGCTGCCCACTGACGATGCAGAGAGAAGGAAGGGCCCCTCTCTGCCCCCAAGTATCTGCCACTGTTGGGGGGTCGGGTGGGAGCCTACTGGGCATTCGGTACCGGCCTCCCTGGGTCGAAACCCTGATTCTACCACTTGGAGCTGTGTGACATGGGGCAAGTTACTTTCCCTCTCTGTGTGCCCATTTCCCTCAATAAAACAGAAGCAACAGTAGCTGTTTAGATACTAAAAGAAATGCGTTCATACGTGTAAAACACTGGGACCAGTGTCCGGCACATAAGTGCCCGTTAACTGTCATCTTTCATCAACCCTCACCTTCTAACTGACTGATTGGCAAAGGAGACTTGCCAAAGGACACAGACTCAGGGACGGTCCGTGACGTCCAGGCCGCCCTGAAGCCTGGGCTCCTGCAGTCCCCGTGCAGCTCTGGCTGGGGGCGGGGAGTAAGGGGCTTGAGGCCCGGGGCGGGGGGAGGGGGGTAAAGGAGCAGCCTGAGCTCACAGCACGTACTGCCCGGTCCACTCTGCCGTCCTCGTAGTGGTGAGGGGTCTACCAGGAGCCCAGGTGCTGCTCTGGCCCTCGGGGACACCACAGTGACAGTGACAGGAAAGCCCCCGCGCCCTTCAGACTTCCAAGTTCAAGAGCGAGAACGAGAATATGCAAATAAACATACAGCGTAACTCGGGTGACTTTTAGGGAAGTGGGGGCGAGCTGAGCAGCTGGCTGCGGGGTGAGCCTCCCTGGCAGCGGGGAAGCCAGCTGGGGACTCCGAGGTGGGCCCAGGTCGGTGGGCTCCGGACCACCAAGGAGATGAGCAGGGCTGAGGTGAGAGACGGAATGGGAGTGGGGTCGTGGGGGACCTTCAGGCCACTGAAAGGACTTTGGGGTTCACTCAGAGTGAGATGGGGAACCTGGAAGGGCTGTGAACAGCCGGGAAACGTGACTTAACAGGACCCCTCTGGCTGCCTACAGAGCTGGGGATGAGACTACTGCACCAGTCCAAGCACTGGGCAGGGGAGGGCAGCGTGGGGAGGAGATGGTGACATGTTTTAAGGGAAAGTCAGGAAGATTTGCTGATGTACCAGACACAGAGATATCAGAAAAAAGCATACAGGCAAAGGTGGCCTAAGGCTTTCACCTCTACACCTGCGGGGACAATTGGAAGTGCCATTTACTGAGATGGGGAACACGGGTAGGGGGAAGCCCCCCGCAGCTGCACAAAGCACCTGAGGTTTATCTGACTAGAAACCAACTTAAAGTCAGCAGAGGGGACTCAGCTTCCGTCCTGGACATGGGAGAAGGCCACAAGCCCTGTCACCAAAGACAGTGGCCTGGCAGATGAGCCTTTCCCTGCAGCCCAGCCAGGCCTTTCCTGGAGGACCGGAGACACACAGGGACCTGGACGTGTGCCCCAGGAACCTGGACTGTGCCTTCGCAATTCATTCAAATACCCAAGGGCAGCTGCACGCCAGGCCGAGTTCCAGGCAGCGGGGGCAAAATCCCCGTCCCTCATGGGGTTTGCCGCTGGGACATCTTCTCACTCTCACACACCCACACCCACACCCACACCCGCACCCCACTCAGGTCCCTCGAGGCAAATCACTCTCTTCAGCTTGTCTCCTTAACTGACAGTAAGTCGTGTGTCACAGCACTGTGCCGGCACTCAGCGAGATGATCTTCACAAAGGAACACTGAACCCCGGGTGGCACACAGCAAAGCCACCTGTGAGTGGGGGCCGTGAAGTTCACACTCACGGCCCGTGGTGCGTTCGATCCACACACCTCTGTGCAACCCTTCCAGCTGGGTGAAGGAGAAGAAGTCAGTCTCGCTGCCCCGAGGCCTCTCCAAGCCACCAACCACAGGGCCCCTCTGCCAGCACCTCCTGTGTCTGTAGATCTGATTCACTCCGCCACTCTTTGCAGAAAGCTACTGTATCTGTTCCTTTGTGGTTTTTTTTTTTTTTTTTTTTTTTTAGGCTCTTGCTCTGTTGCTCAGGCTGCGGTGCAGTGGCCCAATAAAAGCTCACTGCAACCTCAGATTCCTGGACTCAAGCGATCCTCCTGCCTCGGCCTCCCAAAGTGCTGGGAGCCACCACCCCTGCCTGCTCATTTGGAATTTTTAATTAAACACATAATATATGAATACATTCTCTTTATTAAAAAAAATAGGATCATTCCAGATAAAGTATTAGGCTTCCTTTGGCCACATGCCCAGTCCTCTCCCCTCCGCCTCTAGAGTAACCGAGTCTGCTAGTCTGGCGTGTGCCCTTCTGCACCTTTTCCAGGCTTTTATGTGCTCTAGGATTAACCCATTGAACATACGGACTATTGCATGGTGGTTTTTTTTCAAACATAAATAGCACCTGAGCTTTTCTCAACTAGTAATGTGTTCTGGTGGGCTGCCCATGCTGAAACACATACCTCTGGTTCCTTTCCTTCTAACTTGGACCTAGACCTCCATTGGATGAAGCGCTCCCGTGTAATTCCTATTCCCCACGGGAGGGCAGACCGAGATTCAGCGTGCAGACTCCCGGCCCCCACTGCCGCGGGCTGGGCGCCCTGGCAAGTCACTGACCTTCGCCATGCCTCGGTTTCCTTATCTGTACAAAGGAGAACTTCCATTGCCTCCCTCTGTTCCACATCACAACGCCGTTGTCGGATGCAAAGGAGGAACCAGGTAACATCCGGGCATTCCCACACACACACGTGGTCTCCTTTGTAGCTTACAATCTCGCGGGGGGCAAAGCGGATCTGACCCCTGTCTTGGGGCTGGAGAAAGACGCTCCGGCTCAGAGGAAGTAACCGGCCTGAGGTCCCCGTGGGCAACTGGCACCGCCAGGCCCTGCAACCCTGAGCTCCAGAAACTGACACGGGTTTCGAAACGCATCATGTTCCTCCTCACCCTCACCAGTCACCTGAGAAATGTAAATCAGAGGCACTCGATTAACTAAAAACTGGCGGTGATAAATCGGTCCTCTCCGGCACTGACAGAGAGGAGTGGGAAGTGGAAGTGGAGGGTTGGGGGTGTCTCATGCCCTGTTAGTGGAAGTAAAAATGGTAGAACTGTCCAGAAGGCTAATTTGGCGGGAACTGTCACAATTTACACTGAGCACACCTTCCTGTCCAGAGGTTCTACTTGTAGGAATCTCCCCCACGGAGGGGTTCGTACATGCACACGGAGAGGCACACACAGGACGCTCACTGTGGTCTGCGACGGAGAAAATGATCATTCAGTGCAGAAACAGGTGAGCAAGTGTGTATATATCATACATATTATTCAGAGGAACGCCACGCGGCAGAGAGAAAAATGCACTGGGACGACATGGAAGAATCTTCAAGTGCTATTGCTGAATCGAAAAGCAAACTGCAGGATATTTATGTATAATATAGTTCAATGTATGTGAAATATATATATTAATACATACACATATGTGCTTGTGATACACAGCAAAAGGTCTAGAAAGATCCGCACTGGTGATGGTGATAATAGCTGGGGAGGAGAATAATGGGAGGAACTTTTTCTTTTTTCCAACATTTGAATTTCTTTTACAAGCAAGTATTCATGTCTTTTGTATACAGTCGTCCCTCAGTATCAGATGGGAATTGGCTCCAGAATCCCCACAAATACCAATATCCGGGAAGGTTCAAGTCCCTGATATAAAACGGTGTAGAATTTGCACGTAAACTACACACATCTTCCTGTACACCACCTCTAGATTACTTAGAATACCTAATGCAATGTAAATGCTATATAAATAGTTGTTATATAATATTTTTCAAATCTGTATTATTTTTATAGTTGTATTGTTATTTTTTTCCCACATATGCTCAGTCAGAGGTTGGCTGACTCCACGATGCGGAACCCACGGATACAGAGGGCCGACTGTATGGGCTCCTTTCATGAACCAAAAAGCATAAAAAAAATAAAAAAATAAAAGCACAAGGCCTCCCATTCAAGTTGCACATGGGTACGCGCAGCCAAAGAAAACACCGGCAGCCGTCCCTGCCCATCCTAGCGTCCTCTGAACACGGGCTTTCTTCTTCTCGGGGAAGGCACTTGGCCGGGGCTCCAGCTGGGCCATCCAAGAAGTGGCTGTCTTGGGCTGGGCGTGGCTTCTGTCTTCCTGCCTTCACGCCACTCAGCCCTAAACCAATCGCCTTTGGGATGTCCACAGAAGGGTGCCAGAAGGCTCTCGTTCAACTTTAAGCCCAGAGTTCCCAGCTCTGGGACAACTGAGGACAATGTGGTTTTCCTCTTTGGAAGGCCAGAGGAGGGAGGAGGGAGGAAAGCCGTGGGTGCACACATACGCACACCCCGCCACTGACATCCTCCACCTGATCGACGTCCCGAGACAGAAAACACCCTGAAATAAGCCCCAGAATGGCTGAGCTGACAAGGCTCATCTGGTATAAACCCCACCACCTCCACACCCAAAGCAAGAGACTAGGTGCTCTTTGCACAGGGTCACCTGCTTGCAGCACCTGAGTGACAGCCTCTCCAGGGACGCCGTGTTCACTCGGTGGAGTCTTTGGCGCTGCAGAAACCACAAGGCTGTCACGGAGCTAAAGCTAGCACAGCGACTCTGAAAAGCATAACAGAGAAACAGCCCCGGCTGCCACGGGGAAGCAGCAGCAGTTCTGTCGCTTTTCCCGCCATTCCCAGAGGCCCTGTCGCCATTCACCACTTTGCAATCGGATTGCAGAACTGAACTGGACACGACTGGAAAGACCAAAAAATACACACAGCGTGGCCAGGGTGACTCAAGACAGCTGCTCCCCCAGAGACCTTGAGAAGGGCCAAACGTTGCTCCATCTTTAAAGCCAGCCAGGTCCCAAGAAGTGGCAGCAGCGTCTACGCAGATGCATCCTTCATTCATTCATTCACTCGCTCACTGTGAACTGGGCACAGTGATTGTGGACAAGCCCCGCTCTCAGGAAACTCGGTCTACAGAAGCAGGCCAGGGGGGAAAGATGTCACCTAACATGACAATCTCCACATGGTCACCCCAGCTCTGTGTCAGGCTGACCTTTGGTAAAGGCGAGCCTCAGTTTCCCCTCCCAGGCACTGCAGGTGCTGGCTCAGTGGCTGCAGAGCTCTGAGAGGCTGCAGATTCTGCAATCTCCCAGCCCTGCGCTGACCCCAGCCAGGCTCATTCACACGGGCCACCCAGGGCAGAGACAGCTGACGGCCTAATTTGTCTCCCCGGTTAAAAGGGCAACGCTGTGTAAGGCCAGGATCAGAGGAAAGACCTCAGGCTGCTGCTCCCGGAGGACCCTGGGCTGGAGCCCGCCTCCCGTGAGCGGGAGCGGGAGCGGGAGAAAAGCGGCTTATCGCGCGCGGGGGAGAACAGCCGACGCTGCCTCTGCCAAAGAGTTTCTGCCGGGAGGCTCCGGGCGGCAGGGGATGCTCTGCTGAGCACCTACCGCGGGCTGCGCGCCCCCGGGAGCCCCACGGGAGCACGCGAAGGGAAGGTCCCTGTCCCGCTGGGCTCACAGGAGACAGGCAGAGCGCGGTCCCAGTCTGACCCAACACGGCCACAGGCCGCTGGGGAAAGAGGCGTTTGGGTGCCCCCCCGGGCGGCCCTGCAAGGGCAACCTAGCCACGCTGCTGACCCGGCCCCGGCCCCAAATCCCTTAGGGCGGCGTCGGGTCCCCGGGTGGCCTCTCATTCAGGCCTCCCCAACCCTGGCCTGCGCGGGCAGCCAAGCCCCTGGGTGCCCCCTTTGCCCTGGGCCTCAGCCTGGGCCAGAGGGGGTCCTGCAGCGGAGCAGCCGCGCTGGCCTCCCCGTGCTCTGCGGCCCGACCCAGGGCGCCGATCCCCGCTCCGGTCGCCAACGCGCCGGCAGCGCCCCTGGCCCCCGTCGGCGCCCTCCAGCCGGGCCGCGCGCCGACCCGGGCGCCCCGCACCCACCTTGAGGACCTGCTGCTCGATGAGCGAGGGCAACAGCGCGATCATGACGGCGCCCAGCACGGCGCACAGCAGCCCCAGGACGCCCAGCGCCGCGGCCGCCCCGCGCGCTTTGGCGTGGCCGCCCATGCCTGCGCGCCCTGGTGCCCGCCCGGAGCTCGCAGGGCTCGGCGCCTGGCGGGGGACGGGGACCGCGACGGACGCGACAGAGGCCGGCACTCCGGGAACGCGGGCCGCAGCGGCACGGCGGGGCCCGGACGGCGGCGCTCCAAGGAGAAGCCCAGCAGGTGGCCAGCGGCTTTATGCGCCATCGCCGGCTGGGCCGGACCGCCCCCGGGCGGGCCGCAGTGGGAGCAGGGACTCCGGCGGGGGCGGCGGGCGGGGACAGAGCCTGCGGGGGGCGGGGCCGGGGCGGGCGCGGATCGGATCGGCCTGGGGGCGGGGCCGCGGCTGCCAAGCCACGCCCCGCCCCGCCCCGCCGAGGCCCGCCCGGCGCTCTTGCTTTGGTTTTGCAGCGCGGGCGCCTCCCCGCCCCCGTCACCCCCTTCTTCTCGCTCTCCCCTCCCCTCCCCCTCCGAGCTCTCCCCCTCCGCCCCTCCCCCCACTTCCTCTGTCCCTGGCATCATCTTTGCGCACCTTGGTCCAAGTTCTCGCTCGGGAACGCAGCGCCCTAAGATGGGATGCACTCGCCACCACCACCCTCGGCCCGTCCCAGCACGCGCGTTCCAACCCGCCCTCCCTTGCCCGGAACCAGCCTCTGCACTCCCTCTGCCGGGAATTCTGTTCCCGCACACGGACGCCTGGGGGGGGTCCCGCCCCCTTAACCAAAGGCTTCTTCCCCCGCCGCCCTGTGCGAGGCAGCGCCCAGCCTCCGGCGCTCATCCTTGTCGCCGGGCACCACCTGGCAATGATGCCCACGCTTTGCGCTTACCGTTTGCCCCAGCTGCGACAGGGCCAGCCCAGCCGGCGGGTCGCTTGCGCTCAACAGGCGTTCCGGAATGAATGAATGAATGAGGGCCTTCTAGGTGGCACGGGATGGCTCCATTTTGCAGATCAGAGAACTGAGGCACAGAGATGTTAAGTCAGCAAGACTAAGTCCCTGCTTTCTAAGGAAGACAGAGACTGCTGATGAGCGTCATTGCCATCAGTGCTCCCAGGGGGCACAGCCATGGGCTGGCACTGAGCGGTGGCTGCCCTCAGGGGCCTGCCCCCCTGCAGTGCTCCCCAGCCCCCGCCTGGCTGCCTCCTGGTGCCCGCACCGCCCACCCCACATTGAGTTTGGGCCCCTGGCGTGGGCCCGGCCCCTTCTTTGGTGAAAGGTGTTACTGAGAGGGCAAGAGACTCCTCCTGGGTTACACGGGGACAGGAGGGCTGTGTCCCCAACACCTGGGCAAGGAAGACCCTGTCCTCAAGGGCTCAGAATGAGACCTTCTGGAACTCTCTTCATCCCTAGAAGAAAGCAGCCTTCTCCCAGGCCCATCCTTAAGCAACATGCCCTGGCCTGAAACATTTATTGAGCACCTTCTGTGTACTGGCCAGAGGGCCTTGCCTGGTACCGTCTTCCTCTAAGGAGACCCGATACTGTCCAGTGCCCCAAAGAGGGGGCCCACCTTGACCTAGAGGAACAGGTTCTGAGAAATCCAGACTCAGGGGCAAGTGGTTTGGGCTTCTCTGTGCCTCAGTTTCCTTGCCTGTAAAATGGGGATAATAAGAGCCTCTCTCTCTCCAAGGGCTGTGGTGAGGATTAAAGAAGGTGGAAAAAATGGGACAGTGCTCAGAACAGTGTCTAGGATGTGGAAGTGCAGCTAAGCTCCCTGCTGCTGTTGTTCTAAGGCCCTGCACAGCCTGGCTCCTGCCACGCTCTGCCCCGTCTGCTGCCTGCTCCCCCCTTGCTCACTGTACTCCCAGCCTCCCAGCCTCCTTTCTGCTCCTGGAACATCCTGGCTTCTTCTTGCCACAGGGCCTTTGCACTTGCTGTTCCCTCCATCTAGAATACTCTCCTCCTAGATCCTACCGTGGCAACTCCTTCTCCTCCTCCAGGTCTAGCTCAAAGCCCACTTCTGGGAAGCTGTTGAAAATGGGAGTCCCAACCCACTCCCGGTCAAATCACCCCATTTTTATCTGAAATTGTCTTGTGTATCTGCTCACTTGTTCATCTCCCCCAGCTCCCGAGAGACAGAAGCTGGTCTTTTTTCACTAATCGGTTTATCCCCAGCACCTGGAACGATGTCTAGCACATATCAGGTACTCAATAAATACTTTAAGTAATCAATTCACTAATTAGCTCATTCATTAATCAAAGTACTGATAGATTAATGAATTAATATAATTTCATTAAGTTCCTTAAGGCCTTCAACAGCCTTCACTATGGGGATTGTTTTATTTTTAATGATGGTTGGAGTTCTTGGAAATTAGCCAATTTACTAAAACGTGCGGTTGGCCCGGCCCTGACGCACGGCCCCCGCACCCCGACTCTCCTTGGCCATGCTGTCCAAACTAACTTTCATCTATGGCCAAGTCTTCAAGGTCCAAATGTGCGTGGTGCTTACCCAAGAGAGCCCCAAGGCCGTGGCTGGAGTGCCCTTGTGTCACGCCATGCTGTCACCTGACAATGAGAAGAGCAGAGATGAAAGAGTGTTGGACACACGTGACCCACCTGACCTCGAGGAGGGGAGTCACTTCCGGAGGCAGGAAGGGTGGCCTAAGAAGGGAGAAAAAAAGACATCACATTTTAGAGAGAGGCCTTGCCTTGAGGAAAGACAAAAATGCCAAAGAAAAGAAAGATTAATGATAATAAAATATTATCCACGTGGGTGTGGGGGGGGTCCCCTAAAGCCGGAGTCAGATGGTGCTCCTCCTCTGCTCAAAACCCTCCTGTGATCGGAAAGACAGATAATGGGTGTTGGCAAAGCCGTAGAGAAGCTGCAACCTCGCACGGTGTGTGTGGGATTGCAGAGTGGGGCAACCCTGGGAGGTAGACACAGAGCCACCAGGGACCCGACAGCTCCATCCTCAGGCAAGTGCCCACGAGGAAGGAAAGCTCGAGTCTGCGCAAAAACCTGCACCCAAGTGTCCACAGCAGCGCTGACAGCCACGGGGGGAAACGACCCCGCACCCATCAGTCCTCACGGGATAAAGAAAATGTGATCTGTCCACCCGCTGGGATGTTGCTCCACATAAACAGAAATGAAGTTCTGGTCCACGAGAGCCCTGGAAACACGCTGAGTGAAAGAAGCCAGGCGCGAGAAGACCACGTTTGCGATGCCGTTTATATGAAATGTCCGTAGCGGGCAAATCTGTAGAGGCAAAAAACAGATTGGTGGTTGCCAGGGGCTGGGAGAGCGGGGGTGACTGCCGGTATGGGGTTTCTTTTTGGAGCGGTGAAAATGCTCTAAAATTGGTTTGGTGATGGTTGCACAACTCTGTGAGTAGTGTAAAAACCATGGAATTGTTGACTTGAAATGGGTGAATTTATGATATGCAAATTATATCTCAATAAAAACTTAAAAATACTTTCCCATGGCTCCCACCTCACTCAAAGTGAAAGGTACAGTCCTCACCATGGCCCATGAGGTCACTGTCATCTCCCCGACTTCACAGTCCCTCTCCCCCCTTCCCTACTCTGCTCCAGCCACGGCTGCCTCCTGGGAGCTCCTGGACCTGCTGCCTTGCTCCTGCCCCAGGGCCTTTGCACTTACTGCTCTCACTGCTGGAACGCTGCTCTCCCTAACACCCTCCCTTCCTTCAAGTCCTAGCTCAAATGTCATCCCCACGAGGACTTCCTTCCTATCCACCGTTTTAAATGTTCCTGTCCATTGTTTTAGATGACAAACCACCCCACAGTATTCCTATCTCCTGTCCCTGCTTTTTCTCCATGGCATTGATCAGCACCTAGCACACTACACAACACATGCATTTGTTTGTTTGATTAGCTTCCTTCCTTCTCTAGAATGAATAAAAAGCTCTGCAGGAGCACGAATCTGTCTCCTTTGTCCATCACTCTGCCCCAGCTCCTAGAATAGAGCCTGGCACACAGTAGGTCCTTAATCGGTAAGTGTTGATGAACCACCGCTTCCAGGGCCTGCCTCTGCAGCCAGGCGGCCCCGCTGCCAGCCTTGTAGCTCCCACGTGCTAGTGGACGAGCAATGACAACGTATGACAAGCACAGTCACCATAATTTCATAAGAGGTTAGAGCTGTCTGTCCAGCGCAGTAGCCATGGGCTGTCTTGTAGCAAGTGCCGGGCACTTCGTGTGGGCTGGTCCGACATGAGATGTGGCGTGTCATATACACACCGGATTTCAAAGCCTTAGTATGAAAAGAACACGAAATAGCTCAGTATTCTTATATTGGTTACACATTGAAATGGCACTATGCAGACAGATAGGGTTAAACAAAATATATACAATTTAAATTACTTCTACCTGTTTCCTTTTACTATTTAAAATGTGGCTACTGAAAATTGTTTAACTGTGCACGTGGTTTCCTATTGCATTTCCGCTGGCCGGTGCTGTTAGAGGATGATGTGTGCTTCGGGGGAAAAACTAGAACAGTGGGACAGGGCAAATGCTCTAGTTGGGGGGCGGTTTGCAATTTATCAATAAGTGGGTATGTCAACACACATGACTCAGGAGGAGTTGCTTTTCTCCAATAAGTTAAAATGCCCCTGAAATACTGTGAACATCAGTGGAGATCTTCAGAGGTCTCTACAGCCTCCAAAATTCCCTCGGGAGACCGGAGCTCCACTCCTGGACTCTAGTCGCGTGCTGGAGACTGAATGTTTGTGTCCACCCAAAAATTCTCATAGTGAAACCGAATCGTACGTGCCGGCATCAGAGGCGGGGCCGTGCGGGGTGATTAGGTCGGGAGGGCGGAGGCCTCACCAGTGGGGTTAACGCCCTTCTGAAAAAGAGCCCCATGGCGCCACCTGGCCCCTTCCACAGGCGAGGACACCATTCCAAGGTGCCACCCGTGAACCAGGAAGCAGGCCCTCGCGGGTCACCAAATCTGCTGGCCTGCTGACCTTGGACTTGTCAGCCCCCAGAGCTGTGAGCAGTACATGCCCGCTGTCTGCAGGCCACCAGTCTGTGCTGTTCTGCCACAGCAGACCCAGCCGACTGAGGCACCTACCCCACCAGTCCAGGCCCCTGCGAGTCCCCGACCTTTGCCAAGTCCACCGACCTTTGCCAGCAGCCCGTTTGCTGTGACTCAGGGCTGGTGCTCGATCCTCACCTTTCCCCTGGCCCTCGGGATCCATGATTCGCCCCGCTGGCAAGCGCTAACCCACCGACACTGGCAACGCTCTCCAGGACAAAGGTGCGAGTGTGTGGGAAGGACCCAGCCCCGGCAGCTGTGAGCTGATAACTCTGCCCCGTGGGCAGGTGACAGGAGCAGAGAAGCTTCTACCGGCTCCCACGGCCAGCAGCGGCTGGAGCCAGCAGGAGGGTGGGGCCCAGGACAGGACCCAGAAGGTTCCTCTGAGGTCACCTGGCCCTACCCTACCTGCATGAGGAAAGAGATCGACACATTCATTCGTCCATGTAGCAAACATTTGCCCAGCACCCACTGTGTGCCAGGCCTACTGTGCGCGAGGGGCTGGGTGCACACCGATGGTGAGCAAGACAGGCCCCCTCTGTCCTGGCCTTACTTTTTAGTCGGGGAGAGAGATTTAAAAAATAAAAACACATAAGCAAAGAAATAAATAAGGATTTTGGATGCTGCTAAGTGCTAATGAGAAAAATAAACAAGGGAAGACCTCAGGGAGATGGGGGCTGCAGGGGTGAGACCTGAAGGGTGAGAGCTCAGGAGGACATTTCTGGCAAATGAACCGGCAAGTGCAAAGGCCCTGTGACAGGGAGATGCATGGTTTGTCCAAGGAACAGGTAGGCAGGGACCAGGCCGTGAAGGGTCCCTTGGACAGTGTGACACTAAATCATTTGGTCACCTTTTTCTTAGGCGAGGGTGAAGAATTCTGATTTTAGCCATGGAGGAATATCCCAATTTGATTTATATCTTCCAACGATTGCTAATTTTGAAGGGGCGATCAGGCATCATGGTTCCGGAAGACAATGTCCATACAGTTTAGAACTGCACACTTAGCACGCAGGGGGCAAAGTCCACCTGGGGTTGAGATTAGCTTCAGAATAATTCACTAAAAGAGAAAGAGATAAAAGGATGGATGAAGCAACTGTGGCAAAAAATCTGTAGATTGTTGGCTGGGTGCTCACAGCTGTAATCCCAACACTGTGGGAGGCCAAAGCAGGAGGATCACTCGAGGCCAGGAGTTTGAGGCTGCAGTGAGCTGCGATCTCACCACTGCACTCCAATTTGGGTGACAGAATGAGACTCTGTCTCAAAAAAAAAAAAATTCTTTTTAATAAGAAAAAATGCTGTTAATTGTTGAATCCAAAATATGGCTATATGGGAGTTCATGGTATGATTTTCTCTACGTTTGTGTCTGTTTCCTTTTTTTAAATAAAACTCTCTCTCTCTCTGGCTGCTGCTTAGAAGTCGAGTAGAAAGCATCACACAGCCAGGATGAGGCAGTCGTCCTGGGCCACCTGGGCTGCAGTGACTTGGGCTGGGGGACCCAGGGAGAACTGGACAGATTTGAGATAGATGTGGGACCCCAAGCCCCGGCAGGGGGGTTGGATGTGAGGGGTGATGCCATGAAGAAATCCAGGTTGGGTCATTTCGGGAAAGACTCACCGCTGACAAGCCCTCACCGAGCGTCTGCCCTACTCCGGGCACAGCGCTGGGCACGGGGGCCCGGGTGGGCAAAGCAGGCGTGTCCTGGCCTTGTTGGAGCCCACAATCTTGAAGAATAACCACAGAGGTCTGTAACCATGGACGGCACAATAAAGGAGAAATGGGGGGTTCCAGAAGGGCCTAGAGTGGGGCACTATGGGAGAACATCCTCCTCTCCCCCAAGAACCAGACTCTGCTGCCCCACCTGACCTTCCTCTCCAGAGAGGTGACCCTCGGGAGCCCTGTCAGCGCCTCCTGGGCCCTCTGGTTTCCCGCTGGACGTGGCGGGTGGGTGGTGGGGGATCTAAAGAGGGTGAGAGAGGGAAAATGAGATATGACACCCCCACTTCCTCCCTGCGTGGTAGGTTAAAAACAGCCACCAATCCTCTGTTACTCCTGCTGGGAGTCTCTTTCCCCTGCCCTGGAATCTGGGCTGACGCTGTGACCTGTTTCGACCAACAGAATGTGGCAGAAGTGACACTGTAGAGCCTCCAAGAGATCCACAGCTCCGTCCCCCGACGGTTGCACAGGAATACAGGGTACTTAATGCCACCGAACCGCACACTTACAAATGGTTAAAACGGTAAAAGCCAACAAACTACACCACAACAACAGGCGGAGGCAGACAGAGAACAGGAGTCTCCCACAAAGGGCAGGTTTTGGGGTCAAAACTTCCAGAAACTTCTGCGGAGACTTGAGGGAAACTGAGCTATGAGGAAGCAACTTGAGAGTCGGTCTTTGATTGAGAACCGGGGAGGCGGCAGATAAGAAGTGGGCGGGGAAGGCTCGGGAGGGCAAGTGGGTCCAGGTACCAACATGCCTTCTGGAATTCTCTGCAGCTTCCAGACGGGAAGTGAGAGGCCTGCGGGCCCCCAAACTGTCACCCAGCCCACCCCTAGGGACTTCCTAACTCCCTGGCCCTGTCCTGGGCCAGAAAGAAAAGTTGTGGCAAGTGGGACAGGAGCCCTGTCGGCTTTCCCGAGTGACGCGGACTAAAACCCGGAGTCTGTCCCCAGAGAAGCTCCACCGTGCAGCGGGGTGGGGAGAGGGGCTACTGGAAGGGGCGCCCGGGAGATCAAGCTCTGGGCAACGGAGCCTGGATTTCTGAACAGTTGCTTCACTGCCCCGAGGCCTGGGTGCGCTCTGAGCCCCGGTGCTCCCCGTGAAGGGGAACGAGAGGTGGGGGCGCCAAGGGTGGGGCGGCGGCTGCAGCCCCCAGTGCCCGGCCTGTAATGAATTTAACAGTCATGAAACTCAGGCAAAGTCAGTCTGCTTCTCATTGTCACCATGTGCCCGTAACTGCAAAAAATGTCAGTGCTAAACCTTGCCCCTGAAACACTCTCCTGCTGGTCTAAGTTCTTCCAAAGCAGGAGCTGGCAGACTGCAGCCCACAGGCCAGCCCCGGCCCCAGCCTGCTCCCGTGGATGAAGCTTTATTGGAACACAGCCATGCCCATTCGTTACGCGCAGCTCGTGGCTGCGTTCGCGCTGCAATGGCAGAGCTGAGTAGTTTCGACACAGACCCTGTGGCCCAAAAAGCCGAAAATATTTATGACCTGGCACGTTACGGAAAAAGCTTGCCAATCCTTGTGCTAAGAAATTCCTGTGGTTAGGGGATGGGTGAAATCGTACACAAGGGGTACAATGTACGCTATTATCTGGGAGATGGGCACACTTACAACTGTGTCTCAAGCAGTACAGAGGCAATCCATGTAACAAAAACACTCGCACCCCGGTAACACTCTGAAATTAAAACAGAAGAATTGCTGTGGTTGCATTTTAACAATACATACATAAGCTTCAAATTAGCACAATTGTATTAGTTACCTTTTAATAAGTATTATATTCTACGTGGAGTTCAGTTCGGGAAACTCCAAATGCCCCCATACATGCATGCACACACCCAATTTTAGTAAATTTAGTCTATCTTTAAAATAGAAATTTATTCCTCTTTTTGTTTGTTTTAAAACTAAAGAAGGCATCAACAAAACAGTGATTTCTGATTATTGCAATTATTAATTATCATGATCATTTTATTATGGAAAATGATTGTTGCTTAAGGGGGGTGTTAAAAGATGAGCCACTCAGGGGTCCGATGCTAGATGCGCCGAGGGGAATGAATGACCCCTTAGAGGGTTTTGTGAGGGTGAAATTGAGCGTGTGTGATGATGGACACATCAGTCGCCTTTCCAGGATTCATTCCCGCCCTGAGGGCAGCGGGTCCACCCTCCTCCCAGCAACCACGGGTGCTCAGAGAAGGGGGCCCCGACTCCCTGATTATTCTAAGCCGATCTGGTAACGCCAACTCTGATTGGCTTAGGGGGTGGACACACGACCCAGTTCTGCCCAGTAAGAAGTCGAGGGGAGGGTGCTTGGGAAATTCTAGGACAGGTTTCCTCGGTGGATAAAAAAGGGCACAGGGAGCATCTAATGGACGCACTTCTGTTGGATGTCGCCCACCTGGAGAGCCGCGACCGTGCACTGCAGCCGACAGACGGACGGACGGACGGAGAGCCTGGCTTCTCTGTGACGCCGTCGATCCCCGGAGCTGGGAGCCCTGAAGCTGCCCCATCTCAGGCACTCCCCTCGTGTGGAGATAATAAATGTCTTACTGTTGGACCTCGCGGCTCGGGGCTTTCTAGTACTGTCAGCCACAAGCATCTAATGGACGCAGATAGGAAACGCTCTGGGGCCGGCGGCCGCAGTCAACAGCTTCGTTGATCGAGGGCCGGCTGGGCACCGCAGAGCCTGAGCGAGGGCCTTCTTCTCCAGGGGCGTGCTCGGGGGGTGCAGACAGACACACAGGTCAGTCCAGGAAAAAGCAAACGAATAATTTCAGGTAACGTTAAATGCTGAGAAAGAAACAAAACAGAGTGGTTTGACGGAGAGTGAGTGCGGGTGGGGCTTCTTCTCGGGGAAGGGAACACTTGGTGGAGAACTGAAGAAGAGCCAAGCATGGGAAGATCCAGGCAGAGGGCACGGCACGTGCAAAGGCCCTGAGGTAGGAGCGAACTTTGCATGTTCGAGGAACTGCAGTGTGGAATGTGAGAGTGACGTGATTGCGGCAGCCGCTTTCAAGAAAGTAGCTAAAAGTCCACAAAAGGCCCACAGTCTGAGTCTCCTCCCTCCCCTCTTTCTTTGGGCTTTTGTCCCCAGGCCCGGAGTTTATGAGCTCCGGTTTATTGGAATTTGAGCTGAGTTTTCGGGCTTCACTTCCTAACTCAAGAGAACCACTTCACCTCTCCCCGTGTGTGGGCCTGACACACACCGGCGTTTCAAATGAAAGCCAAGTTTTCATGCTTCAGCCTAACAAGACAGCTCGGCTTGCAGCAAGGCCCCGTCTGTTCTGCCAATTTTCCTCCCAGAGCAACGTTTTCCTTCCCGCCTAGAAGACTGCCCTCTCCAATACCAACCTCCTCTGCCTAGGGCCCCCCAAGGCCCAGGGACACCCCTCAACAACATCGGAGCAAGAAGACAGCCCCTGTGCGGCCAGGCAAAAGCAGCAATCTCGACGCCCACCTGGGTACAAAGGACCCTTTGGATTAGGACTTGCTCTTGCCCTTTTAGAAACATTTCATTCAACGCAAAACAGCAGAGCTGCCCGTTTCTTTCCTGAGGAGAAGCTGTTCTTAGGCTCCAGGCCGAGCTGTGCGGCAGGGGCGGCTGGAACCTACAGACAGGCAGGCTCCAAAATTATCCCTTGGACCGCAGAGGACACAGGCACCTTTCTGGGCACAGCTGAAGCCCCCAAGGCGCAGAGCAGGGACTGGACCCTCACTCACCCGGGCATTTGTCAGACTGTGTGGCCTGGACGTTTCCTACGGGGAAAGGGGGACACAGGTGTGCATTAGCCATGGCCTCATACAGGTGACAGACCGGTGGGGACAAAGATAATACTCTCATGCCAAAGAGTCTGCAATGACACCTGAGAAAAACGCTCTCAGGGAAAGGAATCTGCTTCAAGGAGGGTACATTACGGAGGTCACACCATGGACCTTTATTCAAAGCGAATGGGATCCTATTACTTCCTGCTTAAACTCTAGTGTTGGCTTCCCTGGTACAGGCGTAAACTCCAGATCCTTCTCTGGGGCCCGCAAGGTCCCCCCTCCCCACGTCTCTCTCCCTCGCTCCTTCGAGGCGCAGCTCCAGTGTCATCTCCCGGGAGAAGCCTCCCCTGACCAAGCCATCTAAAGTGATGCTCTCTGTGGCGCTGTCCTGTTTGATGTTCGTCACACCCTGGCAGTATCCGACCAGGTTTTTGGCTGTTTCCTCCCTGCTTCTATACAGAAGCATCACGACAGCAAAGACCTTGGCTGTCCTCACAGCTGTGTCCCTGGCACCGGTGCAGGGCATGATGGTTTGTGGAATCAATGGATGAATGGGCCGAGCGAGGTGGCTCACTCCTGCAATCCCAGCACTCTGGGAGGCTGAGGTGGGAGGATCACTTGAGCTCAGGAGTTGGAGACCAGCCTGAGCAAGAGTGAGACCCATCTCTACTGAAGATAGAAAAATTAGCCGGGCATGGTGGCACATGCCGTACATAGTCCCAGCTACTCGGGAGGCTGAGGCAGGAGGATCACTTGAGCCTGGAAGTTGGAGGCTGCAGTGAGCTGTGATGACCCCACTGCATTCTACGCAGGGCAATAGAGTGAGACCCTGTCTCAAAAAAAGAAAAAAAAGAGGCAGCTGAACCCCCTTCTCACTTCTCACTCTTCATATTAAAAAAAATAATCAAAAATAAAGTGCTGCCCAGAGCTGGGGTTAACTCGACCCACAGCAAGGCTCGGTGCATGCGGGGGGGGGGGGGGGGGCCTCCCTCTCTCCTCCCTCCCCAGCCCCGCCCCACAGGGAAGAGACTAAGGTCTTCGGGCAAGAAGTTCCTTTCAGCGATGTGTTTACCAAGATCTTAGAATAAAGTTCCTGAAATATTATCCTCAGGGAGCTCATTCAGACAGAAAAAAGACACCAGCATTTTACTCCACGCTTTGTGATTTGTGCAACAATAGCGGGGCTTTGAATTCTTTTCCTCTTCATTCCCTTCCTCTCCCGTCACACCCACCCCAGGCTAATCACTAACGTGTCTCGTTTTGATGTGTCCTGAATCAAATCCAATCGCTCCACTTCTGCCCGTGGGCAGTGGGCAGAGCCGTGCTCCAACCCCAGACCTGTGAAGGTGCCTTGTCTGGGAGTAGGGTCTCTGCACGTATAATTAAGAGGAGGGCAGACAGGATTAGGTGGGTGTCCTTATACGAAGAGGTGAATCTTGTCACAGAGAGGAGACCGCCTTGTGACCACTGAGGCACAGACTGGAGTGACAGCCCAAAAGCCAGTGAAGGCCCAGGACCGCGGGAGCCATCAGAATCGGGCAGAGGCAGGGCAGAGCCCTCCCCTAGAGGCTTCGGAGGGAGCGAGGCCCTGGCACCCTCCAGCCTCCAGAACTGTAGGAAATGGGTCTGTGGCCCTGAGCCACCCAGTCTGTGGTGCTGTGTTACGGCAGCCCCGGGGGACCGATGCCCCCGCTTCGCCACCTTAGTTTAGCTTAGCCCAGAACCATGGGGTGGGCTTGTGAAACCCAGATGGCCGGGCCAGCCCCCAGACTCGCCTCCAGCAGCCGGGTCTGCCTGGCGGCCGTTCCTCACCCCCGCCCCGCACAACGCAGTTCTGTCCGCCCGGCAGGGCTGTGCAGGCCCCTCCCTGGGCCTAGGATCTGGTACGTGCGTGATATTATAATGCCTTGTAATGTGTCCTCACCATAATGCAAAGTATAAAACCACTCATGTAAAAATTTTAAATACATATAGTATATGTGTGTATATATATATATTTTAAAATATACACAGGTCATATTCAGAAAAGTCTCCCAGATCAAGGAGTTTCTTTAAATCCACATTCTTTTCCAGTGTTGTATTGGTGGTGTTTTGTTTTTTTTTTTTTTTGAGACAGAGTCTCGCTGTGTTGCCCGGCTAGAGTGAGTGCCGTGGCGTCAGCCCAGCTCACAGCAACCTCAGACTCCTGGGCTCAAGCGATCCTCCTGCCTCAGCCTCCCGAGTAGCTGGGACCACAGGCATGCGCCACCATGCCCGGCTAATTTTTTCTATATATAGTTTTAGCTGTCCAGCTAATTTCTTTCTATTTTTAATAGAGACGGGGTCTCGCTCTTGCTCAGGCCGGTCTCGAACTCCTGAGCTCAAACGATCTGCCTGCCTTGGCCTCCCAGAGTCCTAGGATTACAGGCGTGAGCCACCGCGCCCGGCCAGTGTTTTTATTTTTAAATCTCCGTCTTATTTGGAATGAATCTGCTTTCAGCTATGGAACAGGCAAAGGGCCGGTCACCCCAAGCCAGCACATCTCCAACCCTTTCCCCGGGGCTGAAGCGACCACTTGTCGCACACCGGTCTTCCACACGCCTGGGCCGCTCTCTGGGTCTCTCTCTCTGCGGACGTTGCTCAGGCTGCCCGTTTCTTCCGTAAGGCCAACTGTATCTGATACTCTAGCTTTATCATTAATTATTTGGTAAAGCTAGTCTCACCTCAGTATTCTTCATTTCCAGAATTTTCTTGGGAATTCTCACACATTCATTTTTCTTGGTGAACTTTGGCACCATTTTCTCAAAGTCCCCAAGTTTCCTGTTGGTATTTTACTTGGGATTGTGCGGATTTCTGGTTAAATTTAAGGAGCTCTGACATCTTTCCAAATCTGAGTCTTCCCCTCTAAGAACAAAGACTGTCTTGCCACTAATCCAAGTCTCCTTTTATAACAGAGTTTTGAAGCTTTTTACATCTGTATCCTCCACCTTTCTTGAGAAGTTTGTGGCTAAATATTTTGTCATTGAGGTTGCTGTTGGAAATGGGATCTTTTCTCTCATTGTAAGTGAAGGTATCTATGTATAGCCAGGTCCAAAGATTGGTTCAGCGGGCTTGGGTTGAGACCCTGCGAAACCTGCATTTTTAATTGACCCAGCGAACGAGAAGGCAGGTTACCGACCGCAAACCATCGTCATGCAGCTCCCACCGCCCGGCCGCGGGAGGGGCCGGGACATAACGGTGAACAAGAGGGCACAGTTCCTGTTCTCATGGAACTTCTATTTCAGTAAAAGCCACCAAACAGAAAGTCAGAATTAAAGTTGTTTAAGGGAGAAAGCCCCGTGTCAGGGTGTAAGTGAAGCTGCTCAAGGATCGGAAATTACAGTGGCTCTGACACACTAGGGACGTGGTCCCCGCTCCCTTCACAGCACCGAGTGGCTGCTGGTCCAGGAAGGTGGGAGGAGACTCTGCTCCATGTGGCCGCTCAGGGCCCGGCCACGCGCTGCCTCCCTGTCCTGCCCCTGCCAGGCCAGCGCTGGCTTCCCCAGCCCTGGCCTCGTCCCAGCTCAAACGGAGCCGGAAAGAGACAAGGACGATGAGCTTCCTCTCCAGCCACGTGCCCTAGAAGTGTCCCCGTGACGCCTGCTTGTATCTTATAGGCCAGAACATAACTCCGAGGTCACACCTAGCTTCGGTGCAAGCCGGAAAACATCAGCTCTAGCCAGGCAGCCGCATGCCCCTCTGCAGCTTTCGGGACTCTAACACTAAGGGGAAAAGGGGAACAGCCACTGGAGAACAATCAGAAATCCCCCCCACACCATCCTACCTTAGGCCTCCCCGCCAGCCACAGCTGTACCCTGAGGACATGAATTTCAGATGGAAGAATCTCACCAGGGCAGCAGTTTGGGCTCTTCCTGTCACCTCATTTCACATTCTTTGGAATTGCTGAAAAATAAAGAACTGAAATTAGAGTTTTGCCCAGCGTGATGCTGACAAGAGGAATTGAGTTCTTCTTTAAGTGGAACAAAACAAGAACTCTCGTGTTCCCACAGAACGGCGACTCTGGCGCTGTTCAGAGCAAACAGCCTCCTTTCGGAAATGACCTTTCACGCCAAGACAGAACCTTCGGAACCTGGGCGGGAGGAGGCCCAAGGAGTGCGTGGCCCGTGTTCCCCCACGACAGAGCTGGGAAGTAGGGTCTTTAGGAACTATCCCCTCCAACTCCCTGTGTCACCAACATGGGTATATGGAGGCCTCAGAGATCATCACAGGCCAGATTCATTTCCAGGTGCATTTTGCATGAAAACAAACTCTGCACAATTTTCTATGGGAACTTTACATCAGAACTCTCTGGAAGGCACATAGAAACTAGTAACAGAGGCTGCCTCTGGGGAGAGCAGTCAGGACAGCGCAAGAGTTACTTTTTGCCAGAACCCCATTTAGGCAGTGATAGCTTTAAAACATCCATGAATCCTTTGACATTTCTCTGTAAAAAGGTAGAGCCTATTCCACATCAAGGGACATAATCAACAGAGGGAAAAGATAACCTGTAGAGTGGGAGAAATATTTGCAATTTATATATCTGATAAGAGGTTAATGTCCAGAATATATAAACAGTTCTCACAATTCAACAACAACAAATAACCTAACTTAAAAATGGGCAAGAGACTTGCATAGACATTTCTCCAAAGATGCTATACAAATGGCCAAGAAGCAAATGGAAAGATGCACAATGTCACTCATCGTCAGAAAACTGCAAACTGAAACCACGGTAAGACGTCACCTCATGCACATCAGGATGGCTACAGCCAAAAACACAAAAAATAACCAGTGTTGGTGGGAATGTAGGGAACAGGGACCCTTGGGCACAGTTGATGGGAATATAAAATGGTGCAGCCATTGTGGAAAAGAGTGTGGAGGTTCATCCACAAACTAAGGAGAATCACCATAGGATCCAGCAGCCCCTCTTCTAGGTCTGCATCCAAAGGTTTGAAAGCAAAGTCTCCAAGAGGCATTTGCTCCCTCATGTTCACAGCAGCATGGACCCAAAGCAATGGACCCAAATGTCCACTGATGCACAGATGGACAAACGAAATGTGGTGTATACATATGATGGAATATTATTAAGCCTTCAAAAAGGAATGAAATCCTGTCACAAGCTACAATATGAATGAACCTTGAGCATATTATGCTAAGCAAAATAAGCCAGTCATAAAAAATAAATAGGGTATGATTTATGAGACACCTAGAATAGGCAAATTTGTAATAATAGAAAGTAGAATGGTGGGGCCGGGCACGGTGGCTCACACCTGTAATCCCAGCACTCTGGGCAGCCAAGGCAGGAGGATCCCTTGAAATCAGGAGTTTGAGACCAGCCTGAGCAAGAGCTAGACCCCGTCTCTACTAAAAATAGAAAAAAAATTGGCCAGTCAACTAAAAATAGAAACAAAAAATGAGCCGGGCATGGTGGCTCGTGCCTGTAGTCCCAGCTACTCGGGAGGCTGAGGCAGTAGGATCGCTTAAGCCCAGGAGTTTGAGGTTGCTGTGAGCTAGGCTGACGCCAGGGCACTCACTCTAGCCCACCCAACAAAGCCTGACTCTGTCTCAAAAAAGAAAAAAAAACCTGAATGATCGAGAAGTCACCAGTGAGAACAGAGCATTGCACGCAGGGGAGCAGCAGGTGCAAAGGGCCTGCGGCAGGCGCCGTTGGCGGGTGGGTGAGAGGGAGGGTGGCGCCAGAGGTGGGCAGAGAGGGGGGCGGGCCCAGGGCAGCCAGGCCTCGCAGGCTGCGGTGAGCTAGCATCCTCCCACCTGCTCAGACTGCAACCAGAGTGACACAAAATCAGGGTCACGCAGAAGACAGTGACTCTGAGAGAAACAGCAGGTGCAACAATCTCAGAGTCTCACTGAGGAAATGACTTTGACGTTGGACCTGAACAGTGGGGGGGGGGGGGGGCGTCTGCAGGGCCTGGGGGCTCCGGAGAGGAAGGCGAGTGGACGCTTCCTCCCGGGCTCTGCCAAGAGCCGCTGCAGAGGGTTAAGCCGGAAGGCGCAGGAATCGGGGGGCGTTTTAAGGCCATCCCGGCTGCGCCGCGGAGAGCGGAGGGGACGCGCACCTGGGCGGAGAGTGTTTAAACTGAGTAGTTCTGCTCGATGGACTCAAAGACCCGGGGACGGCGGCCGCGGGGCGACTCCTCGGGGAGCGGCACGCAGGGGCAGGTGGCGCGGGGTGGCGCAGTGCACGCCCCGTGCGCCCCGCGGGGCCCAGGACGCGCGCCCGGGCCGCACCTGTCCGCGCATGCGCGTAGCGGCGCTGGGCACCGCGGCGACAGGCAAGAACGCGCAGCGCACGGAATGCGCCGTTTTGACCATCTAAAAAACTACTTGGGAAACTGCTCAAATACCCAGCCCCAGATGAACGGATAAGCCACACGTGCCCCGTCCACACACTGGAAGGTGACTCAGCCACAGAAAGCAACGAGGCAATGACACAGTCTCCCAGGCTGGGCCGAGAACGTCACGCTGAGCTAAGGACGCCAGGCACGGAAGGCTGCGCAGTGCACGGGTCTACGCGTACGCAACGTCCGGAGTAGCCGATCCACGGCGACAGGAGGCCAGTTGGCGGTTGCCAGGGGCTGGGGACAGGGAAGGACGGGGGGTGACTACTAGTGGGTGCAGCGTTTCCTCCGGGGTGGTGGAAATGTTCCGGGACTAGACAGAGTGGCGATCGCACAACATTGTGAATGTCCTACGCGCTGCTGAACTGTCCCCTTCGAAACGGTCAAAATGGCGAATTTTATGGCATGTGTATTTTACCACAACTTTTCAAAGGAAGGAGGAGAGGGAGGAAGGGAGGGAGGGGGAGGGGAGGACAGGGGGTGCCACCTGGAAGTGCGACTTGCTCCCGTCCTCTGGGTGACGCTCCGCGACCGGCTGGGAGTGAGTCACCCCCGCTGTGCAGCAGCCTGGAGAGAAGCGGGGTGCCCACGCACCCCTGCGGAGCTGGAGAGCGCCCGGGCTCTCAGCTTCCGTTCTGGAACCTTTCTCCAGGGCCCCGTGCGGCCCCCACCCCCACCGTGGCGCCCGCGAGCGTGGGCACCGGAACCCTCCGTGCGCCGGGAGGCCGGCGACGCGGTTAGGCGACATCTCAGAATCTCCTCAAATGCAAGACGCAGCAGCTGTTGCCTGTCTCCCCACCTATTGTCTAAACATTTTCCATGCCTTGCCACCATGCACGTAATGCTTTAACCACGCCACCCGTTTTCAGCGGACCGTTCGGTGGCGCTAAGCACACGCACAGTGTTGTACGACCGTCACCGCCATTCACAGAACTTTCTCGTCTTCCGGAACTGAAACTGCACCCGTTAAACACCGACTCCCCATCCCGCCCCCGGCCCCTGGCACCCACCACTCTACCTTCTGACTACTGTGGGGACATCCTATAACAAGAATCATATGGTACTTGTTCTTTTGTGACTGGCTTATTTCACTTCGTGTAATGTCCTCAAGGTCCATCCATGTCACAGCCTGTGTCAGCATCTCCTTCCTTTTTAAGGCTGAATGACACTTCACTGTGTGGATGGACCACATTCTGTCTATTCATCCACCCAGCGATGGGCATTTGGGTTGTTTGCAGCTTTTGGCTATTGGAATAGTGCTGCCATGAACATGGGCACACCGTAGTTATTGTAGATGTCACCCGGTTCAGCTAAGTCACCAGTGTTCTGTCTCTGCTGCTACATAAATTGTAGATTCCAAGAGCAAATCAGCCCACCAATCACTGAGGATAAGGGGCGGTTAGATGACTAAGCTGCACGATGACTTCAGAACTAAGCTACCGAAGAGAAACATTTTTTTTTTTTTAAAAGTGACAGCCACCCTTACACAGTTTGTCATCGCTTTGGCATTCCATATCCAATTCTGTCTCTCTCTGCATCCACCATGGCTAATAATTAGCAACTCACAGTTCAGCACAAATGACAGATGAAGCAACCAGACAAACATGAAATGCCCTCCTGGAGGGCAAAGTCCCCAGCTGAGATAGAAGGGCTTCAAGCAATGTTTTCACGAAGTGACTTTGTCAAGTGGAATAACTAATGAGGTCCTTATTGTGTTCGGAGGACACTTAAAATGATTGCTAAAGTAAACCTGTCATGAGGTACTATTATTCACCTAGCAGATAAGCAAAAATCAACATTTGAGAAGTGTCTTGTGTTGGCTAGGGGACAGGGAAACCGGAATTGTTGAGCGTGGCAGAAGTGTAAATTTGTGTGACCTCTTTGGAGGGACATTTGACAAAGGCTGTGTAAATGTAAAACGCATGTGGCCTTTGACCCAGTAGGTTCAGTTCGGAGAAGTTTATCTTTCAGATATATTAACATATGCACACGGGGTCAAAGACCTGTGTCTGAGAATAGTCTTTGTTGCACTGATTATAGCAGCAAAATAAGCAACCTGAACATCAACAGTAGGGACTGCTTAGCTAAAGTACAGTCCGTGGACACCAGCACTGTCCAGCAGAACTTTCTGGAATGATGAAAGTGGTATCTGCACCATCTGGTACTATGGTTCCAGTCACTTGTTTTTACTGAGCACGTGAAATGTGGCTAGTACAACTGAGGAAGTAACTTTATTTCATTTTAATTAATTTACATTTAGCCTGGCGAGATGGCAGGCACCTGTAGCCCCAGCTACTCGGTGGGTGCTGAGGCGGGAGGATCACCGGAGCCCAGGCGTTCCGGGCTGCAGTGAGCTACGATCACACCTGTGAACAGCCACTGCACTCTAGCCTGGGCAACTTAGCGAGACCTTGGCTCTAAAAAATGAAATATATATATTTTTAAATTTAAATAGCCATGTGTGATTAGTAGCTACCATGTTAGTGCAGCTCTACACAATAGAAGATTTTGCAGCTGGGAACAAGAATAAGACAGATTATATGGAATTTTTTAAATTCTCAAACTACATTCCTTTTTTTTTTTTTTTTTTTTGGAGACAGAGTCTTGCTCTGTTGCCCTGGCTAGAGTGCCATGGCGTCAGCCTAGCTCACAGCAACCTCAAACTCCTGGGCTCAAGCAATCCTCCTGCCTCAGCCTCCCAAATAGCTGGGACTATAGGCATGTGCTACCATGCCCGGCTAATTTTTTCTATTTTCAGTTGTTTGGCTAATTTCTTTACATTTTTAGTAGAGACGGGGGTCTCACTCTTGCTCAGGCTGGTCTCGAACTCCTGACCTCGAGCGATCCTCCTGCCTCAGCCTCCCAGAGTGCTAGGATTACAGGCATGAGCCACCACGCCCGGCCTCAAACTATATTCTTAAGCAAAAAAAGGCAAGGTAGGAAGAGCATCTATCAGATGCTTCTATTTATGCAGGAGAAAAGGGCTTGTAAACAGTTTCCCGAATGCAGAGACTATGAAATACATGTGAAACCGGGAACAGTGGAGAAGGAAACCGAGGGCAAGGAGAAAAATAAGAGAAAAACTTTCCTTTTACTCTATTCCAGTTTTAATCGTTCACGTGCACATGCATTATTTTCTAAAAATAGTTGTTTTAATTCTAGCAAGAAGGATGCTTTTAATTCCGTTCAGCAAAGCAGTGACAGGCTTTAGAAATAATGCCTGCTTAATAAACATGGCGGAGTTGCCTCCTAGACTCAACCCCTGGCCAAAATGATTTTCTCTGACTTCTCACTAGACATGCAGGTCTACGGCAGAATTCGCCTTTACAGCTCAACAACACACAGGCCATGGAAAAGTGACACGAAGTGCTACTCAGAGGCCTGTGTCAGTCACGATAATGACCCACGACTAGGGGCAAATTAGCTGTGTTGAAAAGACAAGGCGTCAGCTTGTAGGGTGGCTGGCAGCCCCCAGGAGTTTCAGGGGGGCCTACGTCTGAGACATCTGAAAGCCGAGCTAACACGCTCCTTCCAATCTCTGCTTCTTTCAGGTGCCACCCAGCTGCAGCCACGTGTCACAGCAGAGGTTTGCAGAGGATTCTTGCTGAATCAGGCTCTCTGGGGAGGAGGCTGAGGTATTTGCATGTTTAACAAGTCCCATGGTGGCCTCTTGCACACTCCACTTTAAGAACCACTGGTGTAAATATATGTGCATTGAACTTTTTCCAGGTGGCAGACCAAAAATTAGTGTCACCTGTAGTCCCAGCTACTGGAGAGGCTGAGGCAGGAGGATCACTTGAGCCCAGGAGTTAGAGGTTGTAGTGAGCTGTGATGATGCCACTGCACTCTAGCCCAGGCGACAGAGCGAGACCTCATCTCAAAAAAAAAGGATCCTTATGTTTCATCACTGCTGCTTCCGCTGCCCACCCGCATACCCAGGGCCCTCTTCTTCCTTTGCTAATGGAATTCTGATTTTTTTTCCAAGGTAGCAACATATCCAGCTCCCAGAAATGAATATGATTGGTCTAAACCAGTGGTTTTCAAGTTGGGAAAATTTTGCCATGCCTGGAGACGTTTTCGGTTGTTGAAATTAAGAGCTGCTGGCATTTAGCGGGTAGAGGTAAGGGGTGCTGTTAAACATCCCCAATGCACGGGACAGCACCCTCAACAGAGAGTCATCCAGGCCAATATGTCAATTTCAATGAGTCTGAGAAACCTTGGTCTAAAACCAATCACAGAAACCCTGCTCCCTATCGTGCTGTCTCCACTGCCACTGTTGAAGGCCACTTGGCCCAGGTCTGACCAATGAGACCCGAGGCAAGTCGGTGAACGTTTTTATTTCCTTCATAAAAGAGACCGACGTGGCCGACCCCACTCCTTCCCCCTTCTGCCTGCTTTGAATACAGATGTGATCTATGGAGCTGTGGCAACAGTCCTGTGACGATGAGGGAAAGAGCAAGAGAATCACAGCCTGACAACAGAGTCTGGACTGCTGACATCCAGACTTATGTGAGAAAGCTAACACACCTTTGTTTAAACCTCTAGGGTTTGATATTTCTGTTTCCTGTAGCCAAAAGCACTTCTAATCCACATACTATCATTTAGTCTAAGTCTAGTTGGTGGACCAATGTGGAAATTTCAACTACTTCAGTTCTGCTTATAGGCCCAGTGCTTCTCTTTTGCATAGTAAAAATGTAGGTGCTTTCACAGAAGCCAGTCAAAGAGCCACGTGGCCTAAATGTGGAAACAAAGACACTCATATCACTGACCTCTCTGCAAGACAGAAACCAACTTTTTCCGGTGGTGTGGGTGAGGCTTGACACAAATAATTTATTACTATTATTTATTGGTACTGCATTCATTTATGACTTACTTAAAAGCATCCTTTATTACTCACTGAAAGCCTTTGATCATAAAAACCTGTCAGTCTACTGATTGTTCAGACCTATGCAATATACCTGTGTCAAGGTAGGAAACAATATTTGGCTTCTGTCTCCATTAATAGGTCCATGCTTAACACAGGAATACGGTTTTTAATCTAGTTTTCTTTTCAAACAAATTCGGAGCCCAGTAGAAATCAATTAAGGATGTCTCTGCGATATTATTTGGGGAAGTACTTACTGATAAGAAGCCCATGAAAGACGACATCCCATAGTTGGCAAAAAGGAGAAACAGCAGGGTCTAAAGTGATCTGTCCGGTAGTTATTATGTTTTTCATCCTTTCAGGCCAGAATTACCATGTGGATGCCACAGATGATTTATTCCAGAAACCTTCAGGTTTCTCCTTTGGCCTGGAAACATTTGAAGAAAAGTCCAATCCATTTTCAAATACATTCCTTTAAAACAAAAGAAAAGAAAATTAAGAGTGGGACCATTTTAGGACCTTTGTAGGCCCTACACATTTTCACTTTGGATACCACAGCAAAATAGTGAACATTTCATATCCTATCATACATTAAAATGTACCAGCATTAAACACAATTACCTGCATAGAGTTGAGGTGGGTAGCAGTTTATGTGTTACTTTTCATAGATATCAAAATATTTAAATTCAATTTTGTAGTTTTCACATGTTAGATACAATTCGTTTTTACATTTTCAAGCATTTTTTTTTTTTTTTTTGAGACAGAGTCTTGCTCTGTTGCCCAGACTAGAATGCTATGGTGTCAGCCTAGCTCACAGCAACCTCAAACTCCTGGGCTCAAGCGATCCTCCTGCCTCAACCTTTCAGGGTGCTAGGATTACAGGCGTGAGCCACCGCACCCGGCCTTTCAGACAATTTGGTATGTCTTTAAAAAGCTTTATAAACCTTAGCAACTGGACCTACAGAATCTCATTGATAATGCGGCCCTAGAAAGAAAGAAAAATGAATTCTGATGAAATCCTATTCAGAGGGTAGTATGCATCAGAAGCTGTTTTTATGTTTTAAAAACTACATAAGTTTACTGCATACAAAAAGTTATCATTAGTATTTTCATTCACTTTCCTCAACCTTTATCTGAATAATAATGTAATTTATTCCTAATTGTTCATTTCATAGATCACTGTTTTATTGCCTATTTTACAGTATTAATATTATTTAGAAATATAAGGCTTTTCTTTGCCTCAAAAGGCTGGATTTCAGCCTTTCCATTCTGTGTAAGAAGAGCAGTATATTAAAAACATAATGAAGTTTTGCTAATATAAAAAAAACTATATAAAATATATAAAGTAAAAATGCGTTAGGTGTCAAACAAGATATTTTAAAAATAGAAGCAATTGCTGTTGGGAGTTCGTAATGTCTCTTTGAAAGAATGTGCTAAAAGACCAAAATGACATGAAATTGACTTCACTGATTTAGAACGAGTTCAGACAATAATCACCAACCGGGAGCTCCATGCAGATGTGGTGTCTACTGCCAGGATGACTCTAGGGATCTCCACCTCCTGGTTCCTGCCTGTTCAGTCCTCCCACGATGAACAGAGGTGGCCTGTGTGACCCACGGGATATTGTAGACACTTAGGTGCGTGACTTCCAAAGCTAGGTCATAAAAATCCTGGCATCTTCCACCTTGCGCTTGCTTGAATCACTCGCTCGGCGGGGGAAGCCAGCTGCCATGTTGTGAGGTCACCCAAGCAGCCTTGAGGAGAGGTACCAACAGTCAGCGTCATCCTGGCAGTCTCGGGAGGGAGTCCCCACGGCAGCAGAACCTCCAGCCCAGTCAGGCCTGCAGAGGAGACTGTGATTTCGTTAGAGACCCAAGCCAGAACCACCTGACTAAGCCATGCTCAAATTCCTAACGCACAGAAGCTGTGTGATTCAGCTGCTAAGCTTGGGGGCGATTTGTTATGCAGCGTTAGGTGACTATTAGAAACAGCAGCCGCTCGTAAGTGATCAGTGGACATGGGGCGTGTGGGGGGTGCAGGCGCCCAGCAACCAGGACACCAGCCTTCCGGCCTCAGGGAAACTCCACGGTCCTTAACGGCCCTCCGCTGTCCCCTTGGTTCAGGAAGGGCAATCGCACCCCCAGGAGAAGACCCTGGTAGCCCTGGTCAGTCACTGGCCATCCCAGTGTCTGCGCTGGCAAGTGGTTTAAGAACAAGTGTTTCTTGCTGTCTAGAAGCGGGAGAATGCTGTGGTTTTCAAGCTTTCAATATTTTTCTAATTCATCATTTGGGGAAAGGCAACTCTTATTCTAAGGAGAAAAAAAAACTTCAGTGAGTGTTTTGGCCCAAAGGAAAAGACAAAATTCTATTCTGATATGATGTTTGAAGAATAAGAAGCTAAAATTCCTGCAAACTAATGTAAACTTTGTCTTTACTGTGGGCAGAATTGCATCTCTAGTGGTTGTGATGACGTGTCATCTGGGTGCGACTTCAATCATTTTTTTTTTCTCCTGACACTTGGCTCCACCGAAGGAGGTGGAGCCTGGCTCCAGGTTTGGGGGTGCAGCTCAAAGTACCCCTGTTAGCTTCCTTTCAGGGCCAAGCAAGGGTGGTAGGTCTGGGCTGTCAGAGTCCCCCAGGGGAAGGGAGGATCAAGACCCTGGAGCGTTAATACCTGCAGCGTGCGGTTGCCATTTCTCGCATTGCAATTTCCTTTCATTACCCTCACGTCTGCTTGTCCTAGGGAAAGAGCCGGGCCCGAAGCCGCACAGAGCCTAAGGGCCGCGGAGAAGCCAGGACAGCACTGCAACAGGGCAGGGCAGACCCCCCTGAGGCAGTCCGCTGGCAGAGTGACCAGTGGCTACAAGCACAGATTTGTGGAAATTGTAAGCATTCTCCCCAAAAATACTGGCAAGGGGAAACTGGTAAGTGGACTTCCTCAAGACAGTCGTGCACAACAGACTGTTGTCACAGGGCTTGGAAGGAAGGCTGGCCCTTCGAGACTGGCTCTCAGACACCGGAGAGCTTCACTTTCCTGCTCCTCCTGCCTATGTTAAAACTGCCATTGTCAATCTTAATGGGCTTCAGCCTTGACTTCCTGCAGGTTGGGGCTTTCTGCACATTTTAAGATTCCCTTGAGAGTTTCTAAGTATGTCCTGTTTTTCCGTGACCATCTCTGAGGAAGAGTAAATGCGTCCTAATCTTTGTTTCCTGTCAAAACTTGTGTTCTGACCCCAAGAGGAAAAAGGAGCGACTAGAACAACTAAAAATTTGACATTCTCTTTCACCAAATCAATGGGGGGAAAGAAGTGGAAAAAAATTTTAAATTTTACAAATAGATTCTATAGTTTCAATAATAACAGAAAGAATGAAGCCACGTATGCTAGCTCACCCCTATAATCCTAGCACTTTGGGAGGTCAAGGCGGGAGGATCGCTTGAGGTCAGGAGTTGGAGATCAGCCTAAGCAAGAGGGAGACCTCATTTCCACAAAAAAAAAAAAAAAAAAAAAAAAGAACAAATTAGCCAGGTGTGGTGGTGCGTGCTTGTTGGCCCAGCTACTTGGGAGGCTGAGGCAGGAGGTTCGCTTGAGCCCAGGACTTGGAGGCTGCAGTGAGCTATCATGATGCCACTGCACTCTAGCCCGGGTGGCAGAGCAAGACCCTGTCTAAAAAAAAAAGGATGGGGGAGCATTTAGCCCAATTCTGGCCAATGAGGGCAAGTCTGCTAAGAGGACTTCTGGGAAAGGTTTTCTTGCTCTCGGCCAGAGTCACAGGAAAGAGATGCCAGTTTCCCTTCCCTGGTCAGGTCTGCAGTGATGTCTGGACTGCTCAGCCATCGTGCTGACAACCTGGGGAAAAGTCCACGCGCGGAGGAGGCCAGAGCTCTGAATGCCTTGCTGTAAAGACAATATATCTCCCTATTGTTTAGGCCAGTTGGGTTGGGTTTGCAGTAGGGGCCTAATAAAGCTTTCATTAGTGAAAAGCACATTTGCTACAAATAAGATCCCAAGGAGTAACCAGCAGTGAGGAAACTTATTATTTTTTCATGGATTTGGAGCTCACTCTCCCTCGACACAATTACCTGGAACCAGTTCAGGTAAAGCAGCTCCCCGCTTAGTGACGGCCGCCGGCTAGCCGTTCTGCGTTTCCGCGCTGGGCGGTTCCTTGCTGAATGGTGATGCTGGGGCCTCACTGCACACCCAGCGCCACCTTCCCACTTGCGGGTTGCACATCAGCTATGCCGGCCTCCTTTCTGTTCCTCAAATAGCCCAAACTCTTCTCCAGCATTTTCCATCCCAGACCCCTCCTGTAACCCGAGAGTGTCCCAGGGCTCCTGTTACGTAACGAATGCACGTTACCACGTACAGGAACGAGCTAGGCCATTTGAATACAGAGCCTCGGTACAAACAGAGCGACGAGATCTCAGGGAAGACAGGTAATTCCCGCTGGGGCAGTGGAGGAAGGCTCTGCGGAATCTTTGAATGAGGATTTCATCTGTTGAGGTGGGAGTGGTGGCGTTTTAGAAAGAGGGAACAGCCTGAGGGAGGGAAGGCAGGAAGTGGCAGCGTGTACGTAGAGAAAAAGAAAGCGCCCGGCCAGCAGACAGGGAAGCAGCAGTTAGCGCGTCTTGGGGGCTTCGCTAGACCTAACTAGACACAGCAGGACACGGAGGGTCCACCTTGCAGCTGGCTACAGTAGGCGTTACGGAGTAACTCCAGCCTAGGGGAAACGCGTACAGCTGCAGGACTCAAGAGCAGCTTATTCTAGGCAGAAAAAGGAGAAAGTAAAAGGCCTTTGGGGAGGACAGTAAATCAGCCTCTACTGGAGAGTGAACAAGGCTCTGGAGGTAGAAAGGTAAAAGCATGAGTTGCTTGGCCAACCACAACCACTTGGGGGCGCTGCAGGCTTCATGACTAAACCAAAGTCTGTCCCAGTAGCTCCCCCTCCCGTCAGAAATGAGCACTGCACACTAGGATCCTGACCCCTTCAATCAAAAGGCACTTGGCCGTCTCCGGACCATACACCTGCGTGGACGCCATACTGGGAACATCTTGGTGAGGATTTTGCTGTGCTTTCAGGCAAAGCGTAACTGGAACACTGCTTTAAATAAATACGAATCATATATTTTTCCTATTTTATTCAACACTCATAACCGCATGTATGTGAGTGAATCCTTACAGAGCATTCATTCAAGTGCGAAAACAAACTTTGGGGTGCTTTAAGATTTAACAATCATTCAGTTAAACTATACAAGTCTAGCATCTCTGTCCTTTCATTAGACTGAGAACCCTTTGGCGGCAGAAACATTTCTCATTCATCACCGTGTCACTGTAATTCCTCACATGCTTGTATTTGTTAGATGGAGCTTCCTCTAAATGTTCACTAGGGATTGTTACCCTCCTGGTTTTATTCTTGACAAAATTACACAAAAGGTCTTTTTCCTCTATGAAAGAATGTTAGAACTCTGTCAAAACTGTAAAAGATATAAAGTGAAAAAAGCAAGGTCCAAGACAGACTGGACAGGTCAGTATGCTACCTTTTGGGTGAAGAGGAATATATACTAGTCGACTAGTTGCTTGTATATGCATAAAGTCTGAAAGCACGTGCTAAGGACAAGGGGTGAGGAGACAGGGTGGATGGGAGACGAGGATGGAAGATTTTTCATTAGAGTTTTAAGCTTTTAAATTTGAAATACATGAATAACACCTAAAGTTACATTAAAAATAGAATAGGCCAGGTACAGTAGTGTGCACCCTAGTCCAGCTACGCTGAGGGGGGAGGATCGCTTGAACCCAGACATTTCAGGTTGCAGTAAGCTATGATGGGGCCACTGCACTCTACCCCAGGTGACAGAGGGAGACCATGTATCAGAAAGAAAAGAAAAATATCCTGGGACATTAACAAATACAGTCATGAATTATAAAATTAAGTGATTATTTTAATTATCTCCAAGAAATTTATTAAAATAGAAATCATTCTATTTATGCCCATCCTTTCAAAATCTTTATGTAAAGCCCTTTCAATGGGATGTCATAAAAGTAAATTTTGCTCATTGCCCTCATGTTCCCTTCTTGAAATCCCAAGTCTTTCACATTTTAAAAAAATCCAAATTAAAAAACAAAATAGTATGATAGTATGATCCCTTTGTCAGTTCAAATTTTAGTAACCTATCCTACAGAAATATTAGTATACCAAAGATATATGTTTAAAGTACTTTGCAGCAACAATGTAACAGCAAAAACCTGGAAACAAATGTTCATGGACAGGTTAAATAAATCATAGGGCAGCAATACAACAGAATACTGGCAAAAGTAATTAAAAAGAATGAGGCAGATCTAGATATGCTAGCACAGAAAGATGTCCCTAATTACCTAGTCCAAAAACAAACAAAAAAACCCTGAGAAACATTATACTGAGAATGGTTGAATTTGTGTGTGTACACATGCACATATATTTATTACACAAGAAAAAAGTCCAAAAGAATATCAAACTGTTCAAAGTAGTTATCCCTGGGAAATGAAATCCCAGGTGATTAGGAATTTAGGTGGGTTACTATCACCTGACTTTATAAACCATGTATACACACCATGCATGCATATGTAAGCATAATTTATAATTAAAAACAAGAGGCAAACACTTTCCTAGCTTTTTTCCCTGGGGATAAGCATTTAAGTAAATTTCATTTTCTTCATCACTAATTTTATTAATGTGCTTATATTGCTCTGTAACTGCTTTTCAAAACCTTTCTAGTACCTACACCTGTAATCAGCAATTCCTCTCATTGAACTTGATAGGAAGCACTTTAAAGGAGCCAAGTGTTCTTCAGTGAGTTTTCAAGTAAGCATCTTCACTTCTAGAACACTCAGTGTGTTTCTAAAGTCACTGGAAGAATTTTTCTTTTTGGGGTGAGGGCCTCTGTTGTCCAGGCTGGTCTCAAACTCTCCTTCAGCCTCCCAAGTAGCTGAAGTACAGCCACATGTCACCGCACCTAGCCTCACAGATTAAGTAGAAATGCCCCCTCGACACCAAGATCCTTCTGGCTCTGTGCAACGCACCCAAGATCTCTGCCTCAAGGAGCACTGACCTGTGAACACTGAGATGACCAACCCCCACGTCTTCAAGAACAGCATTATTAGCCACTTCTTGTACTTGATTTCTGGATGCAACTTTCAAGCCCGTTTTCAAAACCCACTCAACGCTAACTTAGGAACCTGACGATGCCTGTCATCAGTGAACGTCTTTAAGACACTATTCAAGAGGTTTTTTTTTTCCTTGCACCAAGGCCACCCTGGCCTTGCGGTGTGTTAAAGTCACACAAAAACTAGCAAACTAACAGGAAGTGATTAGCAGCCTGGTGGTTGAGTTTCTTGGGGTTTGTAATGTTCTTGACCTATGTGCTCACTTGCATGGATGAGTCAAATTGTTTATCATATATTAGAACCATTGATGTCAACATGAAGTAAAAACTTGACACACTTACAAACTAATTCATTTCACAAACCTGCTGATCCCTAAAGCTGACTGGTTTAAACCTGTTCACTGTTACCAGCTTTACATCACAGAATCATTCCAGAGCACAGGATATTCATGGATCTCCTAAATGAGAAGGGATTTGGGGAGGAGTGCAGTGTCACTCTTTGGAAAAACAATCCCTACTTTCAAGTCCTTTACAGGATTGGATTTGAGGTGCCCACCACCTGGCTCAAACCAGCTTCCTTGCAACTCCCACCTTCAGTTGCAGTTAATAACATTTAACCCCTCACCAGTACCATCTGACTGGGCAAATGCCACTGAACACTTGTGCACACTAAGACCAGGGACTGAATGCTTCACCCACCAATTAGATTATATAAGAACCCTGTATCTATGGCCACCACATAAAATTTGAAAAATAAAGTTCATTTTGACAGGCTAATTTCAACGTTAATTATACCGTTTCCAGGAACAGTTTTCATTCCTTAATTCCTATACTACATGCTTGGCTATTACACTTCTAATCCACATTACCTGCCACTTTTTAACACATTGCTGCGCTAGGAAAAAAAAAATTTTCCCCTTAGGGCCACGGTTTCATTATGAAAATAGAATAAAAACTTTGAAAACAAAATGAATCTAATGAAAAATTTTCCTGCGCAGTTATAGGCAACTTAAGAAATAGTTGTGGCTCTCAAGGTGAAGACACCTGTTAGACTCGAGGCCCCAGGCTCAAACCTAGTGAGTTAATACAACTCACATGGGCAGTTCATGTATTAAAATCTGACCAAATGACTTTCTACACAGCTCAATATGTACTTATATAGATGTATTAAAGCTGACTCTTCTGTAGATCCCTTCCCATCACCCCCACCCTTTTTAGTACCTTTCTGCTGTTGCAGAAGCTTTCCCATTGTCAGTTACCTGACACCACCCCCAAACCATTTTTAAAAGCTATAGCTTACAGGTACATCCACATATGAAAAATGCTTTCACCTCTGAATACCCTGTTTTTTATTTGTACCCACCTGCTACAGTTCTATATAAAGGCCACCTTTCACCAACATCTTATCTCAGTTACTGTGAACAGTTGGAAAACTGAAAACTGGTCCCTCCCCCACACCCCAATTCAAAAGAACCTTAAAAAAAAAAAAAATCACACTACTTGGGAATGCAACAACTTTATTGAAAGAAAAGTGCAATGAAATTTGTTGAAAGCTTAAACTTAGACACCTCCCCTCAAGCGCAGGACCAAGTGCAGGGTGGACTCTTTCTGGATGTTGTAGTCAGACAGGGTGCGTCCATCTTCCAGCTGTTTCCCGGCAAAGATCAGCCTCTGCTGGTCAGGGGGGATGCCCTCCTTGTCTTGGATCTTCGCCTTGACGTTCTCGATGGTGTCGCTGGGCTCGACCTCAAGGGTGATGGTCTTGCCGGTCAGGGTCTTCACGAAGATCTGCATCCCACCTCTGAGACGGAGCACCAGGTGCAGGGTGGACTCTTTCTGGATGTTGTAGTCGGACAGGGTGCGTCCATCTTCCAGCTGTTTCCCAGCAAAGATCAGCCTCTGCTGGTCAGGGGGGATGCCCTCCTTGTCTTGGATCTTTGCCTTGACGTTCTCGATGGTGTCGCTGGGCTCGACCTCGAGAGTGATGGTCTTGCCGGTCAGGGTCTTCACGAAGATCTGCATCCCACCTCTGAGACGGAGCACCAGGTGCAGGGTGGACTCTTTCTGGATGTTGTAGTCGGACAGGGTGCGTCCATCTTCCAGCTGTTTCCCAGCAAAGATCAGCCTCTGCTGGTCAGGGGGGATGCCCTCCTTGTCTTGGATCTTTGCCTTGACGTTCTCGATGGTGTCGCTGGGCTCGACCTCGAGAGTGATGGTCTTGCCGGTCAGGGTCTTCACGAAGATCTGCATCCCACCTCTGAGACGGAGCACCAGGTGCAGGGTGGACTCTTTCTGGATGTTGTAGTCGGACAGGGTGCGCCCATCTTCCAGCTGTTTCCCGGCAAAGATCAGCCTCTGCTGGTCAGGGGGGATGCCCTCCTTGTCTTGGATCTTCGCCTTGACGTTCTCGATGGTGTCGCTGGGCTCGACCTCGAGGGTGATGGTCTTGCCGGTCAGGGTCTTCACGAAGATCTGCATCCCACCTCTGAGACGGAGCACCAGGTGCAGGGTGGACTCTTTCTGGATGTTGTAGTCGGACAGGGTGCGTCCATCTTCCAGCTGTTTCCCAGCAAAGATCAGCCTCTGCTGGTCAGGAGGGATGCCCTCCTTGTCTTGGATCTTCGCCTTGACATTCTCGATGGTGTCGCTGGGCTCGACCTCGAGGGTGATGGTCTTGCCGGTCAAGGTCTTCACAAAGATCTGCATTGTCTGTTACAACAACAAAGAAAAACAAAACCACCGAGAGAGTTTAGCATACAGTTCGCTAGCATTCCTAATGTTGACAGTTAAACGTCATTTCATATTGGCCCCAACATTTAAACTAGAAAACCTGCCTAAGAAATTTCACCCAACACACAGGTCAGACCTGACTCCTCAGGAGGCGAAGCTCGGAAACTGACCGAAGTCAACTCAGGGGCCCCGCTCACCCCCGCCTCACCGGCTCTCTGGCCCCTGTCAACTGAGGTCTCCTCCAGGCCCAAACCCTGTGTCCTGCGACCGAGGAACACCTACCGCCAGCACACCGGCAGGTGGCCCCACCCTGCATTATGAGCCAACCCAGGTGACGTCACGTGACTGTCAAGCTGCGCTGCGTCCCGCCCCCCCCCGCCGAGCAGCACCGCCATAGCTGCCGCCCACCGACAGAAGAGAACCCGCCTTTTCCACTCAAGCGTCAGAAACGGACGCCTCACGTCAAAGTCCCCAACAGTCCCCGACCCCCGTCCAACAACACTCCGTCATCTCCGCCTTCGTTACGGCCTCAGGGCCCTCCCGTGTTCCCCCCCCACCCACCACCCGCCGTCCTTGTCTCCCCAACCGCTCAGGCCTCCCCGTAGCCAAGCGTCTTCCCACTCGGGCTCGGACACAGCTGCCATTTTGCTGCCTCCCTTCCCCCCTCAGGGCCACCCTGCTCGCGGCCCGGCCGACTAAGAGCCCCGGTGACCGCTCCGCCCGCGGCGGGCCGACGGGCAGCCCTGCCCCCTGCGTCCCTCGCGGCCGCACAGCCGCCAAGCCCGGGCCGGCCGGCGACGCTCCACTCACCAAGGGGCGACGGCAGCAGCTCACACGGCAGAACAGCGACTGCGATCCCGGCCTCGGCGGAACTTGCTGCGCCACACCCGGCGCTTCCTTATATAGGTCATCGGCGACCGCCGCCCCGGGCGGATCCCTCCGCAGAAACGCCGAGAACGGACTACTTTCTTCCACAACTTCCGGTCCCTGTAAAGAAAATTAGTGCCAGGAGTCATCCCGTTCCCCTCCTAACATGTTTTTCTGCTGAGACGGGGCCTCTGGGGCTGAATCTGGTGGGGACTGGGCCGCCGCCCTGAACGACCTGGCGGAGGGATCAGCGCGCTCGGGGAGCGCAGCGACTCCTGACGCGGCCGGCGCTCGCCCTGGGGGAGGGGAGCCGGCTGGGGGGGCGGCGGGAAAAACCCGGCGCGGATTCCGCGGCTCGCGGAGCGGACGGGCGGCCCGAGTCCCTCAGCGCCGGCCCCGGCGCCCCGGCCCTTCGGCCCCAACGGTCCCCGCGCGACGCGAGACCCGCCCTTGGCGGACGAGGGGCCGGGCCGAGCGCCGCCCGCAGGGTCGGGGTCCCGCACCCTCGCGCGCTCCCTGCGTGGCCCAGCCCGCGGACTGGCGGGGCTTTATTAGGGTCACGATGAAGATAATGACGGTGTTTTTGTTTCGCCACGTTCCCCTCCCGCCGCCCCCGGCCCGTGACGGGGGCTCCCCGGGACCCCGGCCCCCCGCTCGGGACGGCCCGGCCCGGCCCCCGCCGAGCGGGCACCGGGACAGGGGCCGTGACTCGGCAGATCTGCGCGCTGGGCGCACGCTGAGGCCTCGGGCCTGGGGACGAGTCGGTGGTCCCCAAACTAATGACCGAAAGATAACTTTCCCGGGAGCAAACGACTCCGGTGTGTTCAGGTGGAATTTGGGACAGAAAGGTGGAAAATCCATACATTTTAAAACTGTTGCAGCTGCAAGCTGAAGGCTGCCCAGACTAGAGTTTTCTAGGCTGTTCTCTGGCCTTCCTGGGTATTCCAGGCGGCTTTGGGGGCGGGGAGGTCACACCAGGTGTCACCAGGGAGGCATCGAAATTTCAGTTGTGTTCATGGGTGATATACTCAGAAGTTGAACCCACTGAAGCCTGAGATTTTAAAAGACACGAATGTCCGTCCTGTGTATTTCTGGGGGGGGAAATGTAAATATGTCAAATATGAAATGTAATTCTACAGGCAAATTCCATTGTGATAAAAGAGAGGAGAAAAAGGCTCACCAGCCAGACTTTTTATTTTTACCACAACCTATTTTGTGATCCCTATGTGTCATTTCGTCAGCATATTTTTTAAGTGTTTAAAAATGTAGGAATAGGGTGAAATTTTAAAGCAGGTCTTTAAAAGTTTACAGTGAAATGTCTCCCTCATGCCTTCGATTTCCCAGCCAAGGTTCATTCTGGACTCTTCTAGAACAAGTCTGTTTCTACAAATGTGGGGGTGGAGATTACTTTGATTTCTATCCTGAAAGCCTTAAAAAAAAAAAAAAAAGGAGGCTACTAACTGAAAAATGTGCCATTAGGAAAAGGCTACATTCTTTTAAATTATGAACATTCTATTATTTAAATAATATGATTAAAATATGAATCAAACGTGCTATGTATTTTCTATGGTAACCTATCTTTGTATGTATTTATGAAAATACCAGGTCTGAGCCTTTTTGAAAGTAGACTTTAACCTCTGTAATTTTTAACATTTTCCAAAGAGAATGAAGTCATGTGTTATTGGGAAATGAGTAATAAAAGACACGAATCGAATCTCAGCCCTGTATATTTCTCGGGAAAGAAATTTAAATATGTCAAATATGAAATGTGTTTCTACAGGCAAATTCCATTTTGATAAAAGAGGGAGGAAAAATGGCTCACCAGCCAATTTGTTTATTTTTACCCCAACCTAATTATATAACATGTCATTTTCCAGGATTAACGAGAGACCCCAGTGATTTCCAAAACAGATTTCTGCGAAGGTTATTTCTACATTTCAGGAAGGAGTTTTTAAAGGAACAAAAAGCCAGGTGACCAGGCCTGGCTTCAAACCACACCCTGTTTTTGACTGCTGCTTTGCTGCAAGCCTTGTGATTCATGCTGTTTAAAGGCTGAGTCACCAGCTTTGTGACATGGCTTTTTCAAAGTCTTAAAAGGTACAGGGAAAAACAGCCCTGATTACATGGGCGGGGGGGAGGGAGGAGAGGAGGAGGAAGGAGGAAGAGGGGCTGGGGGGTGGGTGGGGGAATGGTCCAAGGGTTAGGTCAAAAGAGAAACTGATGTCTCTGGTAGAAAAATTCTCAAACACACCCCAGCATTCCCTAACTTAGGTCCACCAGTGGGTTGTTGTTGAAGGAAACATTTCTCCATGAGCAATGAGGTCCGAGGGAGGGGAGAAGAAAATGGCTTCCTAAAAGGGAGGTGGCAGAACAATGGTTCTCAACTAAAAGTGATTTGTCCTTCAGGGGACATTTGGCAATGTCAGGCGGCACTTTTGGTTGTCACAACTGTGAGGGGGCGGCAGGTAGGGGCGCTACTGCTAGCACCTAGGGGTAGATGCCAGATGCTGCTGAACATTCTGCAGTGTCCCCAAGACACAGACTCACCCAGCCCAAAATGTCAACGGTGCAAGCTGAGAAACCTTGCCCTACAGGGGACTTCTGTTGTTGTTACAACTGCTTATCCATTTTCTGAAAAGGGCTCCCAACGCCTAAATGTCCCACTTGGACTCATGAGTCAGGTATCAAGTCACGCTCCTAAAACCTAAACCCGCCTGACCTGGAACGGGATGTGCTAGAATGTGCGAGAAGCGGGATGACTCATTGGATCCATTTTCAGTTCGTTCCACCCACAGATCCGTCCTTTGCAGGCACCCCAGAAAAGACTGCTTCAGAGCTGGCACCAATGGCAAAGGGACAGAGGCCCAGCAACAGGGCGGGATTGGCAGGCAGACAGGAGCACGTGATGGGCTGAGCTCACAAAGGGCCTGGGTGTTGGGCTGCGGCTGAGGAGGGTGGGGGTGGACTCGTGCCTGCCTGTCGCCTGCTTTTCTTGCTTCCCTCAAAGGATTCAATTCCCCCAAGGTCACAACCTTGCATGTGACTTAATCCTGCACCAAGAAGCTGTCTGAGTACAGAAGGGTCAGCAAACATGTTTCACCCAAGGAAAAGCGTGAAATCAGAGGGCTGGGGAGGAATGCTTTGTCATCGCTTACATAACCATAAAAGGTTGTCAAGGGTATCTGCAGGTTAGAGGCCTCGCAAACAGGAAAAAAAAAAAACCCAAGGGATTTTGTTCTTTTTCCTGTTTACCTATGTGCTTCTGAATTGTGTGGCAGAACACAAACTGTTCCATCTTAAAAATAACCGATTCATCCCACACCTGTCAAAATCAGACTTAAGGTCTAGTCTCCAAATTTGCCTGCTTTAGGAATATTAGAAAATGATTTAACCTATTTAGGCTTTGTTTTCGTCGTTGTTAGTTTGGCTTTGTTTTTAAATTGTAGTAAAATACACATAACAAAACTTACCATTTTTAAGTATACAGGTCAGTAGTGCTAAGTACATTCACAATGTGCAACTGTCACCACCATCCATCTCCAGAACTGTTCTCATCCTGTGGAAAGGAAACTCTGTCCCCATTAATCAACTCCCTGTTCTTCCCCAAGGCCCTGGCACCCGCCATTTCACTCCCTGTCTCTGTGAATGTGACTACTCTGGCAACCTCATATAATGGGGTTTGTTTAATTATTATTTTTTTTTTAATCTTTAAAATTTATTTTTGGAGTCAGAGTCTTTCTCTGTTGCCCGGACTAGAGTGCTGTCAGCCTAGCTCACAGCAACCTCAAACTCCTGGGCTTAAGCGATCCTCCTGCCTCAGCCTCCCGAGTAGCTGGGACTACAGGCATGTGCCACCATGTCCGGCTAATTTTTTCTATATATTTTTAGTTGTCCAGTTAATTTCTTTTTATTTTTAGAGTCTTGCTCTTCCTGAGGCTGGTCTTGAACTCCTGAACCCAAGCGATCCTCCCACCTTGGCCTCCCAGAGTGCTAGGATTACAGGCGTGAGCCACCGCACCTGGCCTGTTTAATTGAATGTGAAATAAAATATAGTAGTTGAGAAAATGTTTTCTCTTAAAGATTAATGATTTTTCTGGAAAGCTCCAATTCCTAACACAAGCCTCTAACAGTAACAACTCCTTATGGTATTTTTTCCATGTTATGTATGCTCTGTCAACAGAAAAGAAGCCAAACTGTGTAAAATAATTTAAAAAGGTTTATTCTGAGTCGAATTTGAGGACCCTGACCCGGTTTTACACATTTCAGGGAGACAGGAATTACAGGTAAAGTCATAAGTCAATACATGGAAGGCGTACATTGGTTTGACCTGAAAAGGTGGTACATCTCAAAGTGGGGGGGCTTTCTTGGGCCAGGCGTGGTGGCTCCCGCCTGTAATCCTAGCACTCTCAGAGCCCAAGGCAGGAGGATCGCTCAAGGTCAGGGGTTTTAGACCAGCCTGAGGAAGAGCAAAACACCATCTCTATCAAAAAAAAAAAAAAAAAAAAAGCAGGGACTTAGAGGTTATAGGGAGACTTTTTGACTTGTAATTGGTTAAAGACTTGAAGTTTTGTCTAAAGGCTTGGAACCTTTTAAGATAAGGAAGTCAGTTAATCAGAGACAAGCCAGGGACATACATGTGTTGTGTAAATTGAGGACCTGCAGGTGTGTCTTGCATAGCCTTAGGCCTGTCAATGAGTTAGGAAGGATGTCTACAAGAAGGGAGGGGCATGACGAGGCCTGTCTGACCTCCGCCCTCCTGGCAGTCAATTCAGTTTTAGGGTATCCCTTTGACCAGGAGGGGGTCCATTCAGTCAGCCGGTTGCGGGGGAAGCCTTAAGATTTTATTTTAGTTCACAGCAGTATTAGAAATATTTAATTATACAAAGTAAAACGGAAGTATATAATTAGTTCCTTGTTAGGCCTGATCACTTTAGAAATCATCTTCAACATTCAAGAAAAAAACCTGTTGACATTTAGGGAGAAATAACCTTCACCAAAGCTCATTAGAACTGGAGCTGTCACCACCGTGTCACCACCTCACTGGTGAGTCACTTCATGAATTTTAGTTTCCTCATCTCAGAAATGAAAGCTTTGCAAAGACCTCCAGATCTAAGATTAGAGGTGTTTACCCTTACAGAGGTCCCCAGCCTTTTTGGCACCAGGGACAGTTTACATGGAAGACAATTTTTCCAGGGACGGGGGCAGGGACGGGGGAGGGAATACGGTTTCAGGATCATTCAAGCGCATTACATTTATTGTGCACTTTGTTTCTGTTATTACTACATTGTGACATATAATGAAATAATTACAGAACTCACTAGAGGCAGAAGTCCCCACTGCTCTAACACGTGAAGTCCAGTGAATCGGAAGGGAGCCAACTGCGGGGAATTCGTCGTTGCTGCAGAGTAGGGACTGTAACCGCAGGATGCAGCCGGATCCCTCTGTTGTAAGAGCTTGTCTTTTATTTGCAGTGATAAAATACAGAAACAGTGAATGAATATAAATGCAAACATAATGTACATTAAAGCCACTGATTTCATTCTGTGCCTTTGTGACATGTTACTGATGAAGCAGAGGCCAAGCCCGCGTGGGGAGGCCGGTTTGCTTTTGGGGTGCTCCCTCTTCAGAGGGTGTGTTGCCCGCAGCACAGAGGAAAGGAGCTGACAAGCGGAGGGGCTCAGCCCTGCGGGTGACTTACACGCTTGCACGCTGATGGCCAGGAATGAATCACAGTCCTCGAGGCCAGTTCATCACATCACAACGCCACCAAACGTGCAGTAAACTCCCAAAAGGATCATTCTGCTGACTTTTGCAGTGGTTTCCATGGAGTCAGGTTTTGCCTTTTACATTTTTCTGCTATTACTATTACGGACGATTTAATGATAGAGAACCATGAAGAAAAAGAAGAAACACAGTAAAACACAAGTGGAGATGCCGGGGATCGAACCCGGGGCCTCATACATGCAAAGCATGCGCTCTACCACTGAGCTACATCCCCCTCCCCTTTTGATTGCCTTCTTGAAAATCTCTGTTACACTGTATTCTTAAAGATTTTTTTTTTTTTTTTTCCTTCTTCTTTTGGTGTTTATATGTGTTTTATTTATTTCTGTTTCTGGCTTTTATTATTTTTAATTGCGTAGTTGTACATATTTATGGGGTACAATGTGATGTTTTGACACATAGGTACAACGTGTAATGTTCAAACAAGGGTAATTAGCATATCCATCACTCAAACATTTATCATTTTTTTGTGGTGGGAATGTTCCAGATCTGCTTTTCTGGCTATTTGAAAATAGACAATAAGTTTTTGATTATGGTCACCTTATAGTGCCATAGGACACTGGAACTGATTCCTCCTGTTTAGCTGAGGTAGCCAGCCCGTGGCTACACTGCCCCCACTATTCCACACTCTGCCTCTGTGAGGTCAACTTTTTCAGCTTCCACATATGACTGAGGCCACACAGTGTTTACCTTTTTTGCTTAGCTTATTTTACTTAACATAATGTCCTCCAAACTCCTCTATGTTGCCTGGAATGACAGGACTTCATCCTTTCTTTGTGGCTGAATCGCATGCCGTTGTGTATACAGACCACTGTATCCATTCATTTTTTGATGGACGCTTAGCTGGATTCCGTATCTCGGCTACTGTGAATAGTGCTGCAGTAAACGTTGGGGTGCAAAAAGGATTTTTTTCTAATTTAAAATTTTGTTTGTTTAAACAAGTTTTAGATTTTAGCAAAAGCAAATCAAAATAAAACGTTTTATGTTCCCCAGATAGGCCCACTCTTCCTAGCCTTGCAGCTAAAATTCTAGCTGACGCCAGAACCAAGGGACAAACGAAAACTGAGTCATTTTTGAACGTTGCTCCTCAGAGACAAGAGAAGGAAGGGAAAATAAGGAGTTTCTTTGCCATGAATAAGGGCATCGGCTCGATTGTACCTCCACCCAGAAATCTCTGAATTCTCGTCCTTAAAAACCATCCCAACCTTCAGTGACACTGAGGTTTGCACAACAGCTTGAAGACTTATTTTTTCTCCCCAAATAACTCTTCCGAAAATAAAAGTGAGCAAACTAAACAGAAACAGATGCAGGCCCAGAATCAGGGCTTAAACTCAGAGGAGTGTGTTTCCAATTGCGCACTGAGAGCAGCCCGCCTTTCACTGGGAACTAGCCTCTCCCCCCGCCCCGCCACCGTGCTCATTAAGCACACCTGGGGAGAGAAGTCGCAAGGTTTAGTCTCCTTCAGGTCATCAAGGGGCCATTCAGTGGGCAGGGGGTGGGTGACAGGGCAGGAAACTGAAGGCGACACCTCTTTCCTCCAGCCTTGAGATGTCTCGCCTGCGATGGTGAGACCTCGCCTCCAAAAACGTGCTGCTCCTGGTTCCCCGTCCGCCCTCTTACAGCCTGCTGGTGCTGAAACTCTCCGCGCCGAAGGCCAGGGCGATGTCGGAGTCAGTACCCCGGCCACAGGAAGCGCTGGACACCCGCCACGGGTGGCATTATTTTGGGTGTGGTTCCTGAGCAAGCCAAGAGATGTCCCCAGGTCAGCAAGTGCCCCTTCGTTGTCTAGTGCCCACCTGCATGGCAGCCAGAGTGGTCTACTCAGAACAAACCTGACTATGTTTCTTCTCCGCACAGAACTCTTAAAATCAAACCCATACCCCTTACCCTGCGTACCCCTTCCGGACGCTGCGAGATCTGGCTTCTGTTGACAGCTCTGACTTCATTTTCTCCTCCTCCTCTCCCTGTCCCTCAGGGCACCCAGACACACCACCTCCTGCCCACCCCAGGGCCTTTGCACTTGCTGTTCCCTCTGCGGGCAATGCTGTACCCGGCTCTTCTCATTGTCCAGGTCCTGGCTCAAATGTCCCCTCCTCACAGAGGCCTTCCTGACCACCTCTCTAAAGGGGCCTGCGAATCCCACCCTTTCCCTGCCACACGCCTCTGGTTTGGTTTGTCTTTTTGCACGGCATTTACCTGTTTTATACTGTTTGTTCATTGTCTGTGTCCGTAACTGAGTTGTCGTCCAAGCACAGCAGGACCTTGTCTATCCATGTCCTGCTGCACCCGGGGCCTGGCACAGTGCCTGGCACAGAGTAGGTGCTCAGTAAATATCTGTAAAGTGAATGCGAGAAAAGATAAACGAATAGGTGGATAAAAGATTGGGAGTCTGGAAAGGGTGGTGGCTGTATTCGGGAAGGTGAGTCCGCAAGCGAATTAGGACAAGGAAATGTCTCACATCCATTAACGTTTTCTGTTTTCTGTAGGGCCAACCTCGGGGCTGGGGCCAAACATCAGCGAGTGAGCCGTTCCTGGCCTGCAAAGCCAACACTCGGATTCTGAGAAAGCGTTCTGCAAACTAAACGATTTGCAGCAGGGGTGCAGGAGATGCATCAACACTTCGGGGTGAGAACACTGCCTCTCTTCCCCTCTCCTTACCGTGCGACCAACCCTTGGGGACCCAGAGAGTGACAGGGACCAGGCAGCAGGTCCACAGAAAAGCCACCGGATGGAATCCTGCTTGGCTGCTGGGTTTATTTTTCCAGGAAAGAGTAAGGACCGCCTGCGAAAATGGGAGAATTTAATTTGTTGGGAAGAGAAATGAAAAAACGCAAGAGTATGGTAAAAGGTTAACAACCTCCCCGTCGGGGAATCGAACCCCGGTCTCCCGCGTGACAGGCGGGGATACTCACCACTATACTAACGAGGACAGGCGCTAAAGAAGCGCCCTCCAGTGACTTCTTTAAAGTATGTGTAGCTCCCCCTACGTATACTTTGTATTCCAACGAATTAAGTATTTTCATTTTCCCACAAAACAAGGAGTCCCACTTGACTTAATGCCATTTTAAAGCGGCTGTTTCCTGCTCGGTCTCTGATTTAGCCACGAGGGATCAGAGAACAGAAATTAATAAGCAGAAGCAAACATTAACGAACAGACATCAGCAAACATGCAACAGAGATTAGCAAGCATTTAAGAAAGTGAAAAATGTGTAGTCAGGAAAACCTTGACCTTGTTTGTTTCAGCCAACCGGGGATTTGCAGGGAAGTTTCCGTCCCCTTTTGGCTTCCAGCGGATACTGCTCGGGGCTCTTTTAAATTTAGAAAGTGAAACAAAACTTCTATTAACTGGAAAGAATCAGCTTCGTTTATTCCCTTTCCCAGGGAAGAAAAAAAGGCAACTGCCGAAACCCGGGATCGAACCAGGGACCTTTAGATCTTCAGTCTAACGCTCTCCCAACTGAGCTATTTCGGCACCCGTTGTCGCTGAGCTGCGCTTTTATCCTCCTGCTCGTTTCCACGGTCCTGGGTCTGCTGCCCGCTTGGATCTGACGGCGGAAACGCGGACTCAGCGGGAACCCTGCTTTGCTTGCCCAGCGCCTGTGTACAACGGCCCCTTCTCGTCCTTCAAGGCCACCACCCCAGAGAAGCCTTCCCTGATGACGCCTCCCAACAGCACCGAGCCCCTTATAGTACACTGCCAGCTTATTGATTGCTCTCTGTGCCCATGATCTGTCTCCCGGATGGAAGGACAGACCCAAGAGGGGCATGTAAGTCGTCTGCCTCCGTCACTGCTGTCCCTCAGTGCCTAGAACACTGCCTGGCACATAGTAGGTGCTTAATAAATATTGAGGACCAACTGAATGAATGAATGAATCCTACCTGGGTCAGAGGTCAGCTTTCTCAAGCTCCCTTCTCTGTGCACAGGAACCAGGTCACTCCCTGAGTGAAGCTCCCCAGGCGGAGCGAGGTGTGGCGAAGGATGCTGACCACCCCGAGGCCTGTCGGAGGACGCATGCGCCCACGTGTGGCCTTCCTCGGGGCAGGGAGTGACTCAGATCCGGCCTCCGAGGGTGGCCTCCATACCTGTGTGCACCTGCTCAGCTTCAAGGCATGCAGAAATCACCAGGCCGGCATGCAGGCTGGGCTCTGGTGCCTCCCTTCCCTTTGGGAAGTGGGGGGGCAGTGGGCGAGTGGGGTGTTGTCTGGGGACACTGAGGAAGTGGGGAGGGCCTTCGTTATGTGAAATCATTCCATAAGCGTTCACTGGCCAGCTGATGACCATCTGGCCCATCAACGAATCCGTATACAAGATGATGCAGTGCAATAGCAAATGCTAAGAAGAAAAGTAAATCAGAGTGATGGGATGGAATGGCTGGGGCAGTGGGAGGCAGTACGAGAAGGGGGGAGATCTGAAAAGACCTGAAGAATGAAGGGTCAGCTATGTTAAGACCTGGAAGAAGAGTGTCCCAGACAGCGGGAACAGCAAGTGCAAGGGTCCTGAGGTTGAAATCATGTTGAAATGAGGTTGGCCTGTTGGAGGCGCACAGCGGGAGGAAAGAAGGTAGAAGACAGGGCCTGAGAGGTGGGCAGAGGTCAGGTCTTGCCATCCTTGAAGGCATCAGAGAAGGGCTTGGATTTTCCTGTGCATGTTGGAAAGCCACTGGGGAGTGACATGATTGACATCCTGAGTCTCTCATAGCTGCTGTCTGGAGAGTGGATGGAGCAGAGTGGCAGCAGGGAGGCCAGTGAGGAGGCTCCTGCGAACAGGCCAGGCAGCCTGGGCAGGCGTAGACGAAGGGGTGGATCTGAGACGGGGTTTGGAAGGAGGCGGGGAGGCCTCGTTGATGGATTTCACGTGGGGACCAGGAAAAAGGAAGGGGCGAAGGTTGACACCCAAGGGTTGGTCTGGGCTCCTGGGCGGATGGTGGATGATTTTGACCCAGGGCCGGAGGCTCAAGGTGAGGAAGGAAATCAAGACTTATCCCTGGGAACACGACTGTATTTGGAGACAGGACCTTTAACGAGGTGATTACACCTTTAACGGTGGGCGTGGTGGCGCGCACCTGTAGTCCCAACTGCTCAGGAGGCTGAGGCGGGAGGATCGCTGGAGCCCAGGAGTTTGAGGCTGCTGTGACCTATGATGACGCCACTGCACTCTAGTGCAGGCAACAGAGTGAGACCATGTCTCAAAAAACAAAACAAAAAAAAAATTGAAAAGCAAAAGCATTCCTGCAGTCTCATGGCCATTCTTAATACGTACTACTTATTCACTTTGTTATGTTCTCCCATGGTTTTTTCCAAATCATTCAGTTCATACAACTCATCTCCTATGTTTCTCATTTGATACTGTATCGGCTCAATGCTTAGCATATAGAAGGCTGCCAATAAATATTTTTTTAATAAATGAGTTACAACGTCTTAATTACTGTATTGGGCTCCCCGGTCTGCTGTGACAGATCACCACAAACTACGGGGCTCAGAACAACACAGATTGATTCTCTCCCAGTTCTGGAGGCCAGAAGTCCAAAGTAAAGATGTCAGCAGGGTTGGGTCCTTCTGGAGGCTACGGGGGAGACGCTGTCCCACCTCTCACTCCTGGCTCCTGGCGGTGGCCGGCATTGCGGTGTTCTGTGGCTTGTAGACGCATCTCTCCACTCTCTGCCCTCTTCACACCGGTTCTCCTCCACAACTCTGTGTTTTCCTCTTTTCTCTCTCTTATAAGGGCAGGTCATTGGATTTAGGAACCGCGCTAATCCACGACGGTCTCATCTTGAGATGCTTAACTTGATGACATCTGCGAAGACCCTTATTCCACGTAAGGTCACATTCTGAGGTTCCAGGTGGACGCATCTTATGGGGCCACTACACATCCCGCTTCAATTACCATCATGTTATTTTATTTTTATGACTTGATTCTTTATATCAAAATATGCTCAATATCAAGAATCATAGAAAAGTGTGACTATGTGAACTAATACACACCCATCTCCCTCTGCTGGAAAACATTCCTCATTGACAGTGAACAGCATTCCCAGCCTCTCTCCTGCAGATACGCACAGAGAATGATCGACAGAGAGATGGACAGACCATTGATATTAACATGGGATCGTATTCTATGTAAGGCAGCAACATTAATTTTAACAAAAGAAAAAGAAACCATAAGTGAAATTGAAGGGATTACTGAACTTCAGATGAATGTTTTTTTCACCCCACAAAATAAATTAGTTTCCAATCAATGCCTCTGCGTTGAGGAAAAAGATTATGAAAAAAATTAAGCATTCAGAGGCATTTTTAAGGAATTCATATCAGTTTAAATTGGCATGTGCTGTTCATCACCTGATATCTAGTAATTCAGTGAACGCTCTGTCTTCTGATCCGGGACGACTTAGGTTTGTGCGCGTACGTGTCTCCTTCTGTATTTAAGATTTGTTTCACTGAAGGCAAAATCGCACACAGGGAATTACAACGTCAGAGTGCGGAATAGATGCCAAGGATCCTGCAGCCGCGTCCTCCCCGCTCCATCCCTGTCTGCCCCAAGCAAGACTGCCGGTCATCTCCTTGAAGTACATGCATATTTTTCTTTGTATTGAGGTGAACCTCAGATAACATACTAGTAACTATTCTAAAGTGAACAACTCAGTGGCATTTAGCACATTCACATTGTTGTGCCATCACCACCCCGATCTAGTTCCAGACATTTTCATCACTCCAAAAAAACAATCCCATCCCCATTAGCAGTCATACCTCACTATTCCCTTTCTCCACCCCCTTGCAAACACCAATCTGCTTTCTGTCTCTAGAATTTTGGTCACAAAAACAAACAAACAAAAAAATCACAAACAGAGAGAGATTCTCTAAAAGAAATTTATTTGGAGATGGAGTCTTGCGATGGGAATACGCATATGCCTTAGTAAACTGTGTATTCTGGGAGGTAAAGGAAGACACAGGCGTTTAAAGGCAAAAATGAGGAGGATTACATAAACTGTGTTGAAATAATTATCCTTGGCTATGAAGATCAATAACAAGGGTGACTCAAATCTGAGGGTGGACAGGCAGTTGCTGGGCAGATGTCCTTGCACAGGTATTTCTTGTGTCAGGTTACAAAGGCCCTTGTGCGAGGCTGTGGTTTTTGTGGCGTCTTTTGTTACCAGGCACGCGAGCACACTCTCTTCACTGCCTTCCCGGCTCTATTCTCAGGGTTTTCTTAACAACAGTGACTCCATTTTCACTCTGACAACTTTGACAATAACACAGGCCCAAAGTGGTAACTTCTGTTTTATTTCCATTTATTGAAATACTTGCAAGAGAAAACTTTTTCCATACGTTTTATTAACAAATCATTTTTTCCCTCTTCTGTAAATCCATTAACAGTTGATTGTGATCTATTTGTATTTTAGGATTTTCCTTAATGATTTGAATAAATTATTTCTATCATAAAGATATTAATCCTTTGGTAGAGTTTTTTCAAAAAGATTTTCTACCTATACCAAAGTAGTACATGGACATAGTTAACAAAAACAATACTTAAAGGCTCGTAATGAAGGAAACACCTCTTCTGTTTCTGTGCAGCGAAGTCAGGCAACGCCTTGGAATTCCCTTTATCCTTGTAAGACAGGACTGTTTAATATGCTACCGTACTTTTCACGTTTAGTCGGGTTTGATTTTGATTATTCACTCTGCCGCCTGGGCTAGAGTGCAGTGGTGTCATCATAGCTCACTGCAACCTCCAATTCCTGAGCTCAAGCGATCCTCCTGCCTCAGCCTCCCCGAGTGCTGGGGTCACAGGCCCAAGCCACCGTGCCCAGCCTGAATTGATATTTTTAAGGTAAAAGGAAAAAGATGTTCCTTGACCCAAGATGTTGATTGGACGTTTCCATAGTTTCAGGATTTCAGTTAAACACGGAGTAGTATAAAGAAGAGAGAATAAAGAGGCCAATATTGTCCCTGCCCATATAAACTGTGTTGGAATAAAGAGAAAGAAAAGAAGACAAAAGAAAACAAGAGAAAACAAAAGAAAAGAAATAAAAAGAACAGAACACGTATAAGGTTAAAAAAAATTGTAACAGAGGACGAATGAGGGGCTACGGCAGGGGACTCCCGCTGGTTTTCGTTAAAGGACAGTAGTTTCATTTGACTGTTAGAACCCAGGCGTACCATTTTGATAAAAAGCGAATATGGTAGGAAAGAAAGGAGTGAGGGAGAGAAACCGCAAACGGCCCAGAAAGGTGTGGAACTGGAGAGTCAGGGTCACTCCCACCTGCCGTCCCGGCGTTGCTCCCGCGAGGTCACCTGTGTCGGGAGTGGACTGCGCTGGGTGTGACCCGGGACGCGCTGTGCAGCCGTCCCTGCGCGGCGCCCCTCGCCTGTGGGACGTGCATACAGCAGGCCCTGCGGGGCGTGCACACAGCCGGCCATGCGGGGGGTGCATACAGCAGGCCGTGCGGGACGTGCATACAGCAGGCTCTGTGGCGCGTGCACACAGCAGGCCGTGCGGGGCATGCACACAGCGGGCCGTGCGGGGCGTGCACACAGCAGGCTCTGTGGGACGTGCACCCAGCGGGCCGTGCGGGGCGTGCACCCAGCGGGCCGTGCGGGACGTGCATACAGCAGGCTCTGTGGCGCGTGCACACAGCGGGCCGTGCGGGGGGTGCACCCAGCGGGCCGTGCGGGGCGTGCACCCAGCGGGCCGTGCGGGACGTGCATACAGCAGGCTCTGTGGCGCGTGCACACAGCAGGCCGTGCGGGGGGTGCACCCAGCGGGCCGTGCGGGGCGTGCACCCAGCGGGCCGTGCGGGACGTGCATACAGCAGGCTCTGTGGCGCGTGCACACAGCAGGCCGTGCGGGGCATGCACACAGCGGGCCCCGCGGGGCGTGCACACAGCAGGCTCTGTGGGACGTGCACCCAGCGGGCCGTGCGGGGCGTGCACCCAGCGGGCCGTGCGGGACGTGCATACAGCAGGCTCTGTGGCGCGTGCACACAGCGGGCCGTGCGGGGGGTGCACACAGCGGGCCGTGCGGGGGTGCACACAGCGGGCCGTGCGGGGGGTGCACACAGCGGGCCGTGCGGGGGTGCACACAGCGGGCCCACCCGGGGGGCCGCGCTGCGCACCGAGTAGCGGAAGGCGCTACGGCGCTGACGCACACTCCCGCGCCTTCTGCGGCGCGTAATTAGGCTGCGGCTGTCCCGGCGGTGCAGACCACAAACATAAACATGAAACACGACACACCTTTGTGCGTCTACAGACGCATTTTTTTTTTTTTTTGAGACAGAGTCTCGCTGTGTTGCCCGGGCTAGAGTGAGTGCCGTGGCGTCAGCCCAGCTCACAGCAACCTCAAACTCCTGGGCTCAAGCGATCCCCCTGCCTCAGCCTCCCGAGTAGCTGGGACTACAGGCGTGCGCCACCATGCCCGGCTAATTTTTTCTATAGATATGTTTTTAGTTGGCCAGCTAATTTCTTTCTATTTTTAGTAGAGACGGGAGTCTCGCTCTTGCTCAGGCTGGTCTCGAACCCCTGACCTCGAGCGATCCTCCCGCCTCGGCCTCCCAGAGTGCTGGGGCGACAGGCTTGAGCCACCGCGCCCCGCCAGACGCATTTTTTTGACATAAAAGGGGGCCCACTGCATAAACACGACTGAGTGCCTCACTGCCTTCGTTTAACACATCCTTGCGGGGCACGACGCCCCCAGGAAGGGCCCTTATTCACACGGTCACAGGTGCCACCCGTGCTGTGCTGTGCACGACATCGTACATTTACACAGCATGTCACGCGGTTCAAAATGCTCGTGCTCTCCCCGTCGGGGAATCGAACCCCGGTCTCCCGCGTGACAGGCGGGGATACTCACCACTATACTAACGAGGATGGGCCGTGGCGGGCCTGCCGCAGGTCAGCCCCTATGCACACGGCATTCTCGGGCGGTTCGCGCCGGCTACGGGTCCCGGCACCGCCGACCAGCGCTTTCCCGGGGCGCAGAGGGGTCCCCAGCACTCAAGGCGGGGAACCCGCGCAGCCCGGCCGGGCCACTTCCCATATCTACGCCCACGAAGGCCACCACTAGGGCGAGGGGATGTAGCTCAGTGGTAGAGCGCATGCTTTGCATGTATGAGGCCCCGGGTTCAATCCCCGGCATCTCCACTCTTTTCCTGCTTTTTCCTTGTAAATCGCGCTCACAAGGTTATGATGGACAGAAAAACCGCGAACGGGACGGGGGTTGTGGCGCGCTCCTGTCGCTTGAGCCCAGGGCTGGGAGGCCGCGGTCACCTGTGATTGCATCACCGCACTCCAGCGAGACCCTGTCTCCGTAAAAGGGAAAAAACCCGAAAAACTAACACTCCTAGTTGTCCACCTCCGCAAGCAGGTTTCTACACTGCATTCCTGAGCAGGGTTCTGCACTCGGCCGTCCCGTGACTCCCGAGTGACAGGCGATGCGCACGCATTGGGCACCTGCTGTGTGCCCAGGTACCCCCGCAGACGACAGGCGCGGCACGGTTTCCTCGCCTTCCCGGACCTTGTATTTCAGACCCGGAGACCAACAGTGAGCAGGCGGTGATGCGCTTTATGAAGACGGTAGTAGTGATGAGACGGAAGGTTTAGGGGCGAATGCGCAGGGGCCGCTGTAGATAAGCTGTCGGGGGACGCGTCTGCAGGAAGGGCGGCACACAGAGCCCGGGAACCGGCAGGTGCCAAGGCCCGAGGCCGGAGAAGGCGCCCGCTGTGCAGAGCTCAGCGAGGGAGGACGATGCAGGGCAGCGAGGTGATCAGATTTAGGTTCTAAAAGGCTCCCTCTGGCGGCCACGGGGAGGACACACCCCGGGCGGCCGCGTGGACGCCGGGAGACCGGGGGAGGTGCAGCCGTGGTCCCGGCGGGCTGCAGAAGGCTGCAGCCAGGAGGCGGCGGTGGAGCCGCAAGCCTGAGCCGGCTGTGGACATGTCCTGGAGGTGTTTGCATAATGTTCCCTAATACGGGCACCACGCTTCACTCCACACTCCTCCTAGTCGTTCTGCTAATTGTTCTGTCCCACTGAAGTGCTGTCAACATCCAGTGCGTGTTATCCCTGCCCCCTGACGCCCGTGTCTCTAGGGAATAGACGCCCATGCGGAGCATTGCAGGGTCCAAGGGCATGGACACTTGTACACCTTTATTTTTTTTTTGACAGAGTCTTGCTTTGTTGCCGGGACTACAGTGCCGTGGAGTCAGCCTAGCTCACCTCACTGCAGCCCCAAACTCCTGGGCTCAAGCCCCTCCTGCCTCAGCCTGCAGAGTGGCTGGGACTACAGGCATGCACCACCACATCCAGCTAATTTTAAAATTGTTTGTAGAGGCTGGGTCTCAACATGTTGCTCAGGCTGGTCTCAAACTCATGGTCTCAAGCGATCTTCCCACCTCAGCCTCCCAGAGTGCTGGGATTACTAGCTCGAGCCACGGTGCCTGGCCAGCATTGATTTTCAGTGCTATGTGGCTATGTTTTTCATCTATAGACAGCTATGCAGAGAAACGAGGCCTTAAAAAAATTGGTTTTTACTCCTACATATACACCCGAGAATGGAAAGCACATTCACACAGAAGTTGTGCAAGAACGTTCACAGCAGCTCTGTTCACAATAGTCAAAGCTTAGCAACAACTACAAATGTGGTTTCATCCATACAACAGAGCATTAGTCACCCATAAAGAGGAATGAAGCACTAAATACATGTTACCGAATGCACGAAACTGGAAAATCTTACGCTAAATGAAAGCCTGTCACAAAAGGCCACATGTTAATTTTAACATTCCATGATTCTTTGCAAGGAATGTCCAGATGGGCAGATCCAGAGTCAGGGAGTGGATCAGTGGGGCCCAGTGGGGACAAAAGGGGACGCTGACAGGGACGGGGCACGAAAGTGCTTTGGAATTACATGATGATGACAGTTGCCCAACTGTGAATATACTAAAAGCCCTTGAATTGTTCACCTTAAAACGGTGAATTTTATGGTATGTTAATTATATTAAAAAACTGCCTAGTTATGTTTCTGGACCCTGCACTGTGGCCTCAGATTGGGATGGACGGAGGCAGGGACGTCACTTAGGCGGCTGCCCTGGCACCCGAGAGGCCGGGGTGGAGAGCATGGCTTCCTCTTCCATCTCAGAATGGCCGGCGCTTGTGCAGGGGGCGGATTCTAGGTCAGGATGTTTGAGTGGGAAACATCCCAATTCTACAGGACAGCAGGGTATCAAACTTCCCTCAATCACCGGCGGGCCAAGCAAGACACGTCTGCAGGCTGCCCAGCCCCGGGGCCCACCTCTGCAGCTGTAGGAGGGGCGGAGCTCGCCGGGAGGGTGTGCCGGGCGGGGGCAGGGCCGTGGGCACCGCCCTGTGGGCCAGGTGGGTAGAGGGACCCCGCGCAGGCCAGGCCTCCCTCAGGAGAAGCCAGGTCAGGCCGCCAGGCCAGGCCCTGCTTCCCGGGACACTGTCCACCCAGGGTATCTTTCCCTGAGCCCAGCGCAGAAAACAGTGTGGGGGACTGTGGGTGCGGGAACATTTTTATTTCACAACTCTGTCCCCGCTGAAGCTGCAGATGCAGAATCCAGCCAGATCCAAGCTCGGCCTGGGCAGACGTCCAAGCCCCTCCCTGGGGGGGGGGGCAGGGGCCCCCTTGTCCCTTTGTCACCTGGGCACCTACCCCTGCCCTTGTCCCCTCCACCTCTGCCACGGAGGAGAGAGGGAGGCAAAATGAGGTGTCTGGGGTCCTCATTCAAGGCTGACAGAACAGTCGCACGGCCCCAGTTCCAGTGACCACGGACGACGGACAAGGTCAGCTCCCCTCCCTGGTGTCTGAGAGACCACCCAGGGAATGATGTCTACTCTGTGTGGCCACAACACAGGAAAGGTGCTGACGGCCAACCTTCCAGGAAGGCATGGGGTCTGGGGGTGGGCCGGGCAGCCTCCCAAGGCTGGAGCAGAACTCAGAGCCTCGCTGATGTCTAGGATGGCTCTGAGGCCAGGCCGGGGTGCTGGGCACCCCTGGGGGCTTCCCTGCTGAGGGGAGAAAGAAACACGGGGGGTGGGGGACGCTCCTGCCTTCCGGAAGGGGAGTGGGGAGGGGCCTGCATGTGCCCAGCGCTGCCGCTCTGCTGGGACTAGCGTAGTCCAAAGGGCACGTGTGAGACACGGACCAGCACGTGAGATGAAATCATCACCCACTGTGTAATAAATAGTTACGGAAAAGCCACCCCTGGGCTCGATGGCGCAGGGCAAGCTCTGCGCAGAATCAGGCTGGGATGACCCAGGACCCGGGGCTCGGCCTGCCTCCCGGGCTCAGGCAGGGGCCAGGGCCCACATCAGGGGGTGCCCGAACCAGTCCTCGGCCTGCAGCCAGGTGTGGGTCAGGGGTCGGAGGTGGGCGGCCAGGCTCTCTCGATGTCGGGGTGCATGGCCTGCGGAAGCCACTCGCAGTACTCGGCCAGCAGGTCTGCAGGGCGGGAAGAGGATGGCATCAGGCCCAGGGACTGGCTGCTGTGCACTCAGCACCAGGCCCTGCCTCAGTGGGCCCACCCCACACACTCCCACCGGCCCTGGCCAAGCTCACATCTGGGGTTTCTCGTCCAGGCGGCCAGCAGGGCGTCGCGGCAGTCTGCGCGCTCCGCGGCGAGGGCTCTCAGGAGGCTCTCCGTCCGGGGCTGCAGCCTGTGGGTGGGACGCGGGTTGCTGGCACCCTGCCCAGGAGGGTGAAGAGTCCCCTAGCCCCACTCATGCTGGGGCAGGAGGATCTCACTCCCATCTCCTCCCACCGCCATCCTCGCCCCTCTGATCCAGCCGCCCGGGCCGTCCCCAGGTCCCGTGCCCACCGAGGCTGCAGTGCCCATGTGGCTCCTCCTGCCTGGTGTCTTCCTCCAGGTTTCACCGGGCACCCGCCCCGCCTCCCCCACCTCTGCGCCGTGGGCCTCTCGCTGGCCAGCCCCGCCACAGCCCACCCGCCCCACTCGGGGCCTCGCTCTGCGCCTGTGCTGTCCCTGTGGAGCCGAGTCGCTGCCATCTGTCCTCGCTGTGTCCTGCTTGGTGTCTACCTCCCTGCACTGCAGTGTCACTACTACAGGGACAGGGACGGGGATTGTGTCTGTATCCCGGCACCTAGCAGATGCTTGGCAATGTCTGCTGGGAGAACGACGTGGCTCATGACAGCCCGGCCGGGGACGCCCTGCCCCACACCCGGCTCCAGTCGCCCGCGGGGAGAGCGCTCGGGTGTGTGTGCCGGTGCCTGCTGCACCTCCAGGCCTGCGCCCCTAAGCCCCTGCACTGTCCAGGTGCCAGCCGTCAGCTCGGCCAGTCTCAGGAAGGGGGGGCGCGTGCTCGGGGCCCGGGCCACAGGCAGAAGGGAGCAGGAGAGGGGCAGATGGGAGGGTGGACCCTGGAGTGCCCTGCCAACACCCCGATGTCGACTCTGGCCTCTGGCACGGAGGGAGAACACGTGTCTAATGTCTGCAGCCCCAGCGTGTGGCCCTTTGTCACACAGGCCCCGGCCCCGCCTGCCCACCGCGCTGCCCCCAGGAGGCTGTACCTGGCCCAGGTCTTCAGCATGGTGCTGGGGCTGGACAGCAGGCAGCCCTGGTACGCGGCCAGCCCGCGGCAGACCTGCCAAGAGAGCACGGCTGGGGTGAGACAGCTGGGCTTGGCCCCCAGGGCGCCCGGGACAAGGGGCGGGAGCCTCCCCACTGCCTACCTGCCCTTCCAGCAGAAACCGGGCAAAGTGCTTGTAGCGGTCAATTCCCTGCGGAAAATCCACCTGGACGGCGGGGAGGGGCCAGCCGACGCGATCTGGGGGCAGGAGCCGGTGAGCCCGAGACCCCCCTACAGCCGCCCTCCTGAGTCCCCTCCCTGCCCACCTAGCAGAAGGGCAGGAGGCCTGGGATGGCCTTGTCTGCGATGCATGTGTGCAAGGGGCCCACGGCCACAAGTGGGCCGGGCCACCCAGGCCGCCGCCCTGACTCACAGAATGTGCTGGCCCGGTGACACAGCACCCGACCCGTCTCGGCGCAGTAGGCGGGGGCCGGCTCCTCCAGGGGCTTGTCAAACTGGCAGTAGGAGGGCAGCAGGCTGGGGATCCACTGCACCTCCACGGCACAGACACCTGCGGGCGGGGTCACAGTGCTGCTGCCCCGGGGTCCTGTGTGCCCGCCCCCAGGGTCCCTCGCCGGCCTTTCATGTACCTTTCATGTACATCTTGGTGGTCTCCACGATTTCCTGGTAGACCACAAACTCCGGGAGCTCTTTGAAAAGGACGGAACTGGGGTGGATGAAGACGGGGTCGTCGAGGAGAGGGGTCTGGGGAAGACGTTGGGTGTGACGCGGTCAGGGAGGAATGCGGGCTCGGGGCCTGCCATGCTTTTGACCCAGGAGAACCCACTTATCCAGCCAGCCAGAGAGCAGGGGGAACAGGGTCCATCAGCCGAGGGACGTGGTCCGTCCACACGCTGAACCACGATCCCGACATAGAGGGAATGCGGCCCTGACACACGCTACGGTGCGGCTGAGCCCCCAGACCACAGGGAGGCCCACAGGCCCCGTGCTGAGACCCGTCCACAGAAAACACGCAGAAGAGGCAAATACACGAGGACAGCAGACTCACGGGGGGGGGGGGGGGGCTGCAGGGACCCATGACCGAGGGGACAGTCCCACCCCACCCCATGACTGGAGGGTCCGGCCCACCTGCCAGGTGCCCCGACCGTGCGTGCCCCGAGCCGGGTGTCCATGCGCCCCACCTTGTACGCGTTCCTCCACTTGGCGTCCAGCAGCTCCTCGCTCTGGACCCTGCGCGCCAGGTGGTCGCCCAGGCCGGCCGTCACGATCTGCCGCAGGCAGGTCACCTGGCTCTCGGTGGGCGGCTGCATCTTGGGATCCATGAAGAGCCCGGCCTCAGGGCACACGGCGTTGACTGGGGGGAGGGCCGAGGGTGAGGGTGGCAGTGGTGACAGCGAGGCTGGGGGCCGCTCTACCCAGACCTTCCAGAAGGTCCCAACCATGCAGCTGGGTGCTCCAGCCTCAGCCACCTGCTTGTCCCGGCCACTGCCCCTGGGGCCACCAGGAGGCCAAGCCCTCGGCAGGCAGGACTGCAGCTGCACCCACACCACCCCCTCCTCCCTGGGACAAAGCCCCAGTTCCTGTATTTATTTATTTATTTTTGAGACAGAGTCCCACTCTGTTGCCCAGGCTAGAGTGCCGTGGCATCAGCCTAGCTCACAGCAACCTCAAACTCCTGGGCTCAAGCAATCCTCCCGCCTTGGCCTCCCAGAGTGCTAGGATTATAGGTGTGAGCCACCGCGCCAGGCCAAAGCCCCAGTTCCCGTGCGGGTGGCAGAGTGTTTGGCCCCCAACACGCAAGGGCGCCACAGCTCGGTTCTGGTCCACGACGTGAAGAGGGAAGCTGCGGCTGGAATTCCCAGGACCACATAGCAGCAGAGCGATGGCTGCAGGCGGCGTCTGGCCCCGTCCTTCCCTTCTGCCTGGAGGGCAGAGGTGACCAGACCTCCCACTGCCTTCTTGGCCCATGAGGTGACTTCAGGGGACAACAAACGTCTAATGCGCTGTCTGGCGGCTGAATGCAATTGAGAGCTGATGCACTGGGGGATGAGGCCACTCAGGAAAGCCACCGCCAGAGGGACACAGAGCATGATGACAGGGCCACGGGGATGCACCTGGTGTTGGGGAAAGTATCGACTGGGAGAAAGCCATCAGTTCTGGCAGAAAACCCTGCGAACTGCTCGAGCTGAACACAAATGCCCCATCGGCCTCAGGGAAAGGAGCGCGGCCTGCCCAGCAGAGACCCAGTGGACACCTCATCCTAAGCGTGGGTCGGAAGGTGGAGATCGTTTCTCTCCTCCCGAGGTGCTCAGCATCCCCGGGTGCTGCTGAGCCCAGGTGGAGTGGGGGCAACACCTCATCCTTCTGCACAGAAGGGTCTGAGGGTCTGGGGGGACGTCCGGGAGGGAAGAGAGATCCAGGCCAGAGTGGGGACAGAGGACGTGCCGGGGACAAGATGTGACTGAGGGACAACCTGATGGGCAACCGCGCATGTCGGGCAGCTCAAATCTGTTGCTGCCCTGCTCATGTGCACGTCCACCCGTGACTGCAAAAGCACCAAGTATTGATTCTGGGTTATAAATAAGTTTTAGCGAGTGGGCAAGTTTACAAACACGGACTCCACGAGTCACTTTGTCAAGCTGTGTGCCCGGAGCAGGCTGGCGGGGGCCGTACCTGCAGTGGTCAGCTGGCCCCGCAGGCGCCGCGTCTCCATGATGGCCTTGTACCGCAGCCCGCCGGCCTCGCAGAACCGGGGCGTGCAGCCCGCGTACTCGCAGGCTCCCACGGCACCTGTGGGGCGAGCCGGGGCGCGCTCGCTGGCCAGCCCCATCCCAGGCCTGGGGGACCCTCCCTGCACCCTGTGCCAGGCGGGGCACTCACCCAGCAGCACCATGAGGTCGCCGAGCTTCAGAGACGCCCCCTGCCCTGCCCAGGTCCTCTTCATCTGGGCCACCCGGGCCCGCCTGCCCTTGAGCTTGGCGAGCTCCGCCTCGCTGGCGGCCGGCCTGCGAACACACACGGGGCCCGGGCTGTTTCCCTGGCCGCCCTCGGGGCTGGAACACATCTACTAACCAGCCCAATCAGCCCAGGTTTAGGGGCCTGTGGTGGGGGTCGCTGGTGAATGTAATCAAGGTACTAAACTCCAGCTCAAATTTCAGCACCAGCGGCCAGCAAGATTACAAACCCACGTGCCCACTGACCCTGCAGTTTCACGTCTACAGATTGATATAAATAATCCAACAAATGCTGTCGCACATTGCCACACTGTTCATGAATAACGAGGAGTGAGGTGAACTTGGAGGAATGCAGAAGCCCTCGGGAAACTGAAGCGCCTTGAAAAACTTATGCAGAAACAACCCTTTTTATCCTCACGCTGCAGAAGGCACGTGTGCAGGGAAGCATGCCGGGAGTCATTAAACGGCTGCTCATCCACGAGGACTCGTGGTCCCAACTACGCTCTAGATTTTCTTAATATGCGATAAGCTAAACACACATTCATAGTCCCGGTTCCACTTGTCAATGGCACTGCTGTTCCCTACTTTGGTCCCTGTTTTAAGGCGCTGACTGCAAGTGACCCTCCAATTATCAGGGACCCTCCTGCCTCCAACTCTCACGGCCTCATCTGACCTCTAGGGGTGGCGGGTGAAGACCACCACGGCCATCAGAGAGACCCGAACACCGAAGGGCTCAGCAAGAATGAGGGTCCTGCAGGGCCCCGAGTGCCCACCCCGACCGCGCACCTGTCCAGCTCCTCGAACAGCTCGCGGACTGTCATGGCGGCCACGATGGTGATGGCGTAGGGCAGGCAGCCGTGCTGCCGGCTCAGGGCCAGCATCTTGGCGTAGCGCGGTGCCACGGGGAAGGCGGCCATGGTCCTGCCCAGCGCGGTGATGGGGCGGCTCAGCCGGGAGCTCTGCAGCTGCTTCACCCTGGAGGTGCAGGGCTGCGCTGGGGCGGCTCCAGGAGGACGCTCTGAAGCCAGACCCAGGAGGCAGCTCGGGCCGAGAGCAGGGAGGGAACGGGCCCTCCCCTGCCCTGCCCACCCCTCCCCTGCCCTACCTTTCTGTTTTCTGGGGCGCCTGCAGGGCACCCAGCGCGATCAACAGATCCTCGGCAGCGATGAGGGCTTCCACGGAGGGAGGCGTCGGGAAGGGGAAGTTGATGACCTGGGACACAGGCACACGTGGCAGGGACTGAGCCGATGCCCAGCAGCAAGTGTGGTGCCCCGTTCCGGAAGTGGGGTCCTCCCCCCACCGCTTCTCCAGGCTGGGCGCCGCTCACGCCAGCTGGGACACGGGGGCCCAGGGCACCCTCAAAGTCCAGGCACCAGGCGAAACCCAGAGCCTCCTTCACGGACTCACACAGGGGCGGCAGGGGCTGTTCTGGGCGATGGGAGATGGAGAAGCCCAAAACACAGAGCTCTGCCTTCCCCGAGCCTCCGCCCGCCCCCGAGGGGCCGCAGTGGCCAGCAAGGAGTCACGGAAACAGTGTGGCAGGAGCAAATGAGCCCAGGCAGTGAAATGGTGAGAGGACCGAGAGTGATCGGGCTCAGGGATGGTGGCACCTTAGAGACAGTGACCAACCAAAACTGGTGTTCAGACACAGGCTGGTGCCCCCGTGTTCACAGCAGCACCGCTCACGGGGGCCGGATCGTGGGATTTCTTTCTGGGGTGAGGAAAACGGTCACTGACCGTGACAATGACCACACACCTCTGAATGCACCAAAACCCACGACTGCACACTGGATGGCGGAGCTGTCTGCGGTGTGATTGTCTCAGTCAAGCTGCTTTGGGGGCGGGTGAGGCTGCAGCAGTGGGCGCGGGCGGGGAGGGAGGGCCGGGAGGAAGGTGGCCGGGGCCAAACCAGGTAAAGCCTCGGGGACTGAAGGCACGTCTCAGTCAGTGCCTGTTTCCTCATTTGTAAAATGTGGGTGATAAAGGCAGTAATTCCTTCCTAGGGTCGTGGTGAAGATAAACTGAGGTCATGCATGCAGAGCGCCCAGCACATGCCAGCACCCAATGCATTGGGGATGACATTATTTTTATTAGGTGTAGAACTTCAAAGCCGGAGACAGTATATAAAATATCCCAATATTTAAAAAAAAAAAACAGTGATAACAACATAGGATATTATGTGTTTGGAAAGCATAGCTGGGGACAGGGGCCACAGATGACGGCCAGCAGGACGGATGTCACTTTCTCTATGACTATGTGAAGTATCTTATTTATTAGAGACGGGGTCCTGCTCTGTCTCCCAGGCTGGAGTGCAGTGGTGCAATCGCAGCTCACTACAGCCTCCAACTCCTGGGCTCAAGCGATCGTCCTGCCTCAGCCTCCCGAGTAGCTGGGACTATAGGCGCGCACTACCACGTCTGGCTAGGTTTTAAAAAATTTCTTATAGGGGTGGGGTCTTGCTATGTTGCTCTAGCTGGTCTTGAACTCCTAGCCTTAAGTGATCGTCCTGCCTTAGCTTCCCAAAGTGCTGGGATTATAGGTGTGAGCCACCATGCCCAACCTACCTGAATTCTTATAATCTTGCACATAATTATATTTACAACCAGAAAAATCAATGAAGATATATATTTAAAAAGCACCAGAAGACCACCTGGGTTCTGTCCCTTATTAGCTGTGTGTCCCTGGACCAAGACCTTTGCTTCCCTGCCTCAGTTTCCTCATCTGTAGGGATTTGGACACCCACAGGACAGGGTGGGGCAGGTCACAGCATGCACCACGGTGCAGGACACTCTCTGCCCGGCCCACCCCGTCCCAGAGCGGGGCGAGGGGCACCCTGGACAGGACTGCTCCCCTGCACTGGAGGACAAGGTCACGGAAGGCCTCAGCCAGGCAGACTCAACAGAACATTCTGTGAAGCCCAAGGACTGACAGCCTACAAGCACTGCGTGGCACCAGGCAGCCATGTCCTGGGTGCCCAAGGGGAACAAAGAATTGGGGAGGTGGTGGTCACAGGAGACCAGAGGCTGCTGAGGCACCTGCTGACGCAACATCTTGCAAGTGGCTGCTGCAGGCCGGGCAGGCGCCTGCGGTCTCAGCTCCCTGGGCGCCCTGGGCCTCGGAGGAAGGGAGGTGGCCCCTGGGGACTCGGTGGGTGACAACAGGGCTGGGGGCAGCGACTGACCTTCTCGATGTTGAGAGCTTTCATCTGAAGGATTAAGTCTTCGACGGGCCTCCGGGTGATTTCTGGAGGCGGGAACTGCTCGAAGTCGCCGAACACCGCAGATGAGTACAGCCTACGTGGAAAGGATGGACGGTAAAAACCAAACTCCGTCAGAGCTCCCGGGGTTGAGTCTTGATCCTGACACTCATTAGGCAAGATCCTGAGCCTCTTCCTGCCTCAGTCTCCTCCCCCGGGGAAATAGGGCTCGCACTGCAGCTGCCAGGTAGGGAACTGGTGAAGATTAGTTAGATGTCACGTGCACAGTTGCTTAAACAGTGCCTGGCACACAGCGAACGCTACATTTCAACTACAGCTACTTCCAACTGGTTGTCTTTGTATATTTTCTAAATTTCCTATTTTTATTATTAAAAATACTGTTCAAAAGAACAGCAATAAAGCTACTAGAAATAATAACAATAAAGCCATTAAAAGCAATAGCACACAGACTTGGAGAAAACGTTTGCCAATGATACATCCAATAAGGATCAAACATCCAGGTTGTGCAGAGAACTCTTACAGAGCAACAAAAGACAAATGAACTAATTAAAAAATGGGCAAAAGATCTGAATAGACAGCTCTCCAAGAAGATACAGAAATGGCCAATCAGACAACATCACCGGCCACAGGGAAATGTAAACCAAAGCACAAGGTGATACCGATGCACGGTTGCTAGACGGCTACACCCAAAACACTGAGGACAGCAAGTGCTGCCAGGGACGCGGAGAAATCAAACCCGAGTTCATTGCTGGCGAGAGTGTTAGATGGTGTAGCTGCTGTGGAAAACAGTTTGGCAATTCCTCAACAAGTCAAACCTAGAGTGAGTGAGGGAGTGTGTTTGTTTATTTATTTAGTTTGTTTGTTTGTTTATTTTGAGACAGAGTCTGGCTCTGTTGCCTGGGCTAGAGTGCCGTGGCATAAGCCTAGCTCACAGCAACGTCAAACTCCTGGGCTCAAGGGATCCTCCTGCCTCAGCCTCCCAAGTAGCTGGGACTACAGGCATGCGCCACCACGCTTGGCAAATTTTTTTCTATTTTTAGTTGCCTGGCTAATTTCTTTCTATTTTTTTAGTAGAGACGGAGTCTTGCTATGTTGTCCAGGCTGGTCTTAAACTCTTGGCCTCAAGCGATCCTCCCGCCTTGGCCTCCTGGAGTGCTGGGATTATAGGCGTGAGCCACTGTGCCCGGCCTAACCTAGAGTTACTATACGACCCAGCGATTCCCCTCCTAGGTACATACCTATGAAAAATGCAAATGGAGACTCCAGCAAATCCTCGTACACAAACGTGCAGGGCAGCACCGTGCCCAACAGCAAACAACCAAAACAACCCCCACGCCACCGACCGACGCAGGGACAAACACAACACGGTGGAACAGTGTTCAGCCATAAGGATGCATGAAGGACTGGCACACACTACGACATGGTGAACATGACATGCTGAGTGACACAAAGCAGACACGCCAGGCCATGGGGGAGTGACTCACTCCATTTGTATGACGTGTTCAGCACAGGCTCGGCCTTAGCGGCAGGCAGTGGAATGTGGGCTGCTGGGGGCAGCAGGGAGGGAGGTTGGGGAGCGATGCCAACGGGCACAGAGCCCCGCAGAACTAGACACCTTGAAATGGTCAATGTTATGGTCTGTGATTTAAATTGCGATTAAGCTGTTATCAAAATAAGAAGACAGCAGCCAAAAAGACAAGGCCTGACTTCAGTAGCAGAATAAAACAAAGCGTGAGCATCTGACAGCCAGCAAGGAGCATCCCAGGGACACAGGCCCCAGCGGGACTCGGGACCCACCACAGATGGCAGAGGGGACAGCCGGCCTTTTCTGCTGTCACTGGGGAGGGTCCCAGGTAACCCACCTGTAGCAGTGGCCGGGCTCTGTCCGGCCTGCCCGGCCTGCTCGCTGGTCGGCCGACGCCTGGGACACCCAGGTGACGCGGAAGGAGGACACGCCAGTGACGCGGTCATAGTAGCGCTTCTTGACCTTCCCGCAGTCCACCACGTACTTGATACCGGGGATGGTCAGGGACGTCTCGGCCACGTTGGTGGCCACGACACATAGCCGTGTCCCCTCCGGGGGAGGCTTAAAGACCTAGGATTGAGGGTGGGGTGGCAAGAACACCCCAGAATCAGGACAGAAATCATGGGATGGAGGCACGGCGGGGGAGGGCACAGCTGGCCAGGTGGGGGACATCCGGGAGGTGGCGAGGTCAAGCTGTCCCCTGCCCGGGCCACGGTGCTCCTGGGCAGACACACTGGGAGATTTTCTGTTCTTTAAGAAGAGGCCAAAAACCCGGGGGTGCTGGAGAAACTGGATGGAGAGGATGACCCAGGGCTTGGCCGGACCCCATTGCCATGTCCCTAGGAGGTGCCCCGAGAGCCAACGTGGGCGCCCCACGCCAGGCGACCGCCCGGGGCCCAGCAGGGTTACCTGTGCTTGCTTCTCGGGGGCCAGGAGGGAGTAGAGCGGAAGCACGTGGAGGGGGAGGGAGGCATCCGGCTGCTCACCTGGAAGGAGAGCAGGAGCCGCTAGCACCCCCAGCTGGGACAGATGCCCATGGGCAGGACCCTGCTCTGCCACAGACGTCCCTAGACCACCCACTACCAGGGGATCCACCCTCGGGCAGCCAGCAGGTGGGCCAGGCCTGGGGGCCCATCCAGAGGCTTCTGAAGGCTCTCCCGTCTCCACTGCCCTGACCCAGATCCGAACGCCTGCCACGCTACAGTCTCCCTGGAAGAGTGTGGCCACGGGTCCCTGGGCCCTGGCCCTGCCCCCCGTGTCCTGGCAACACTGCAGCTGGGGGCGGCTGAGCCTGCCCAGGGCACCCTCGGCTGCCCCACACGGCCCTGGGCCGGACACAGCAGGGCGCTGGGCAACCCCCAGGCCCCCGAGGCTGGCATCCCCCTGGCAAAGATGAGCCCGGGGGAGGCACCCCCAACACACTCGACCCAGCAAGTGTCTGCGGCTGCTCTGCGCCAGGCCGCCCGGGAGGGCAGGAAGCACCGCGGCGCAAAGCTGCAGAAGGCCCAGCTCTCGGGGGCTCGCGCCCTTGCGAGGGGCACAGGGGCTCCTGGCACATCCTCGAGTGCAGACGTTTGTTTCCCCTGCGCTGTCTCCCCAGGGCCTGGTGCGTGGTGGGTGTGAGGGCAGGACGCTCTGTTAGGGCCACACCTCCGTCCATCCCATCGTCCCCCAGGTCCAGATCGAGGTCGGAGCCCACGGCGCCCTCTTCATCGTCCATTTCCGCCTCCCTGTCCTCGTCGCCTTCGCCAGCCGGCAGCACCGAGTAATGGTCCAGGTTGATCTGGGGCAACGCCTACGGCCAACGAGACCCCAACACCACGGCTGCAGCGGCCCCGGGAGCGAGGATGCGTCACGTGCGGGAAAACAAACCCAGCTGTGCAGAAGCCCCGCGCCACCACCACGGGCCACGGGCCCTTGGGCAGCCTCAGTTTCCTCACCTACACACTGGGGACTGTCACAGGACTCAGCTCACAGGCTATTGGGAAGATTGTCAGCCGACACAGGGAAAGAACCCGTGACGTGCCCGGCACCCCTGTCAGTGCGACGGAGGCTCAGAGAGCAGCTCCCCGTCTCTGCCTCCAACACACACGCACACGCACACACGCACACACACACACACACGCACGCACATGTACACACACACATACACGCGCACACACACGCACACACAGCCTGGGCAGGCCCCTCCCAGCCCAGCCTGTGCCCACCCCCGGGAATAGACCCTCCCACTTCTTCAGCAAGCACCACGGGACTGTCAGCCCTCCTCGGGGGTCCTCACAGGCCCTGCACAGGCACTCAGGGGCCAGTCTTCCGGAAGCTTCCTCTGAATATGTTTCAAATCATCACCCACCCTGCAGCTTCCAGAGCTGCGCCATCCTGAGAACTCCCTTCTGTCGGGGGTGTCGGACTCGCGCTGTCCAATACGGTCACCAGCAGCCCCACTGGGTCTGGAGCCACCGAGGAACTGGATCTTTATTTTCATTGTTTTTTTGGAGACAGAGTCTTGGTCTGTCACCTGGGCTGGAGTGCAGTGGCATCATCATAGCTCACTGCCACCTCAAGTTCCTGAGCTCAAGTGATCCTCCCCCCTCGTCCTCCCAGAGTGCAAGGGTGACAGGCATGAACCACTATGCCTGGCCTACATTTTTAGTATAATTTCATTCCAATTACAATCACACCTAAGCAGCCACGTGGGCCAGCGGGCACCGTCCTGCACAGCCCGAGCCTGCCCTGTGAGCCACGTGGGCCAGCGGGCACCGTCCTGCACACCCCGAGCCTGCCCCGTGAGCCCTCCACGTACCTCAGCCCTCGCCTTCTTGGCCCTCGCCCGCGACTTCTTGAACTTCCGCATTTCTTCTACCGAGTCTTCCTGATCCTCCTTTCCTGGGAGAGGGGAAGAGATTGGGGAGAAACACACCTGTGGCTGGTGCCGGCTGCCAGTACCTTGCTCTGCTGCCATTGAGGGCTGGGAGCTGCGGGCAGGCAAAGGTGCCAACTCTGCCAGCGGGAGACTCAGAAGCGGAACCCGTCACCCCAGCCAGGGGCGCGGGGCCAAGCCTGGCTGCCCGGGGGTGTCCATGAGCTGGTTACCTTGCGGCCGGGCCCTGGGGGGTGGGAAGGCCTTCCTGAGCCTGCGGCACAGCGCGTGCACCTCTGCCTGCCCCGTCAGGAAGACCAGGATGCCGCCTGCGGAAAGACCCGGGCCCCCGTTATCCGCCAGTCACTCAGCGATCATTTCCTTAGCAACGAGCACTGCCAAGCCCTGCTCTGAGGCCGGGATGGTGCAGACACGGATGAGTGAGAGGCAGTTAGTCCTAGACTGACGGTGCTGTGGAGGGGGCTCGACACACAGTGACCCCGTGACCTGGCACGACCACCCCCAAAAGCACTGAGAACAGGCGCCCAGACACCCGCACACACACGACAGCACCGCCCTGCCCCGAGACGCGAGGCCACGGGAGGCCTTGCTGCCCAAGCTCCCATCGGCCCAGAGTCTCCCAGAGTGGCTGTGAGGCCTGGGACACCCTGGTGCCGTAAGTAGGGCAAGGCCAGAGCATCGTGGAGCCGCGAATCTCAGCCTGCTCACGGGGCCAAGCCAGGCTGGCCGGGGGCATCTCTAACGCCCTCTACCTTTCTAGCCCCGAGAAGGTCGAGTCGATTTAAATAACAGCAGGTAAGTAACCGAGCAAGTGCCATGGGGACATGGGGACCTCAGGCGGATGCACGTGTTCACCCGCACTGTGCCGGGGACACCGGTGCCCAGCGGCTCCCGCCTGGGCCCTGGGACACAAAGGGACTCCCTCCTCCTTCCAATCACGGGAGCCTCACAGAGCTGTGCGCAGGACGGGGCAGGGCAGGTGCTGTGAACGCTCTGGAACCAGTGAGGAAACTGAGGCACAGTGAAGACAAGCAGCTATTCTGAGCCACTGGGAGACAGGCCGAGAGCCTGGGCACCCCACGCCCGCCCACACAGCCCTCACCGTGTGGGGTTGGAGCGGGAGAGACCCCTCCGCCCTCCCCCCGGCCGGGGCCTCACCCGCGGGCAACATGCGGTGGATCTTGCAGACCTTCCGGAAGCACTCGCCACTGTAGTCCTCCAGCGGCGTCCTCTTGTTAAAATGCACCGTCACCGGGAACTGTCTGGATTCAACCTATGAGACAAGCAGGGAGGCGCTGGGGGAGGGGGGTGGGTGGGCTGAGCTTTGGCCCAGGGTCGTCCCTCTCCTTTCCAGATCTTTCCAAGTCAAGGTTTTAATGCCTCTCGACACGCTGTCAATCCCCCCGGGACCAAGCAAGCTCTCCCAGGAGCCCCCCTGACACCTGGGCGTCCTTGTGCTCACAGAGGGGCCTGGGATGCGGGCCCGGGCGTTACCTTGATGACCGGTGGCGGCTCAGGGAAGAGCCGCTGGTTCTGGGTGAAGTCCTCCACCCGCAGCGTGGCTGACATGATGAGCAGCTTCAGCGGCAGGTGCCTCTGTGGAGACAGGCACGGTGACCACGGCCACAGGGCACAGGGCACAGGCGCGTCTGAGCCCGGGAAGGCGGTGGTGGGGGGTGGAGTTCTGCTTCCCTCCACACCTCGCCCTCGGCCCCCTTTCTGGCTGCCAAGACCCCTTGGAAAGTGAAGCAACAGCAGGATCTGCCCTCCCAGGGAAGCAGCTTGTTCAAGGGGCCTTTCGAGACCCCCAAAGTTGGGCTCTGGCGGTGGAACGTGAGGCTGGATAGCAGAGAAGGGGCCCCCGACCCAAAGGCCCCCAACCCCATGAGACTGTCTGTCCCCGGGGTCCAGGGAGGAGCTGCCTGATTCCCCGGATGCGGATGCGGGTGGGGTTTCCCGGTCCCGGCTCACTCGGTGCCGAGGGCTCTCTTGCTGGGCTCTGCCCCCCAAGCCCCCGCTGCTTCCTGCTGCTAGTGAACCCCACACCCCAAAGCTGAGGGTTGGCCGGAGCATCTCTGGTGTGCGAAAGGGAAGGTCACATGCACAGCCCTGGCCCAGGGGACCCTGTCCCCAGGGACCCTCTCACAGCAGCAGCCCGGGGCAGGTATGGACCTGGGCCAAAGGTACCCAAGCTCCTGCTGGGGCCTCAGGGGCTCCCCTGCCTCTCCTGCCCCCCGTGCTACCTTTGCCCGGAGGGACACGATGCGGGACAGGAGGCCGATGAGGATGTCCGTGTACACGCTCCTCTCGTGGGCCTCGTCGATGATCACCACCTTGTACCGCAGCAGCAGGAAGTCCTGGGGGTGGGCGGTGGGTGAGAACCCCCTCCCAGGCCTGAGCCCCACTGTCTCTTCATGTCCCCAAACTCCCACTCGAGGGGCCCCTCAATAGCCAGCAGGGACCCTGAGCACTTGGCTGTGGGGGAGTCCTGGCCCCGTGCCTCAGTTTCCTCATCTATACAGTGGGGACCACAACTGGACCTCCCTCACGGGCTCATAGTAAGGCTTTGATGACAGTTTCATACCTGCAAAGTGCACAGCACGGGGCCTGGGAGAGAAAGTGCTAGAGAAAGGGCAGAGACTCTTTATCAGAGCTGAGCCGCCAGGCGCGGGTGCCCGCGGGCGGGCGGGCAGGCAGGAACGCGGAACGGGGGTGGGGGCCGTGGCACGTGCCACACAGAAAGGGGCTGCCCGGACAGAACCACATCTGCAGCCACCCCCAGTGGCCTCAGAGCTGAGAGGCTGGAGTCACCTCTGCCCTCGCTGGAGACTGGCCCTGCCCGGGGCACGTCACACAGCCAGCCTGGCGCAGAGCTGCCTTCACCAGACGGCGGTTCTCAGTCCGGGCCCCACACGCCCCCTGGACGCGCACGCCACCCCACTTGACCGAACGGCCGAGTTCCCAGAATGTTCCGACTCCCTGGGAAGCTCCCCAAGGCCTGAGAGAGTCGCCCAGGGAGGCAGCAGCTGGGTGTCCTGATTTACAAACCAAACGCCCTGGGGACACAGCGTCCAAGGCTGGGGACTATAAAACACACCACTGCTCAAGGGCAAGGCCCCGTGGCCTCGTCCGGGTTCCCCGGCATGAGGCCGGGCTCCCCACTCAGATCTGGCGCTGCCCCTGGCAGCACACAACTGGACCAGGACGTTCCTGAGGGGGGACGGTGTCTGGGTCTCTCACGCACAGGGCAGTGCTGGCACGTCACAGGTGCTCATTATACATCGGGGAGTGCACAGTCTCGGTGACCCCAATCACAGTAACAAACACAAGTTCGCATTTAATGAGCACCTACTAGGTACCAGGCACTATGCAAAGCTGCTCACATACACTGTACGACTTCTGGATCAAAATGATCCTATGAGGAAGGCACCAATGTGCCTGGATAGAAACTGAGCTCAGAGAGGTTAAGCAACTCGCCCAAAGTCACACAGCGGCACACTGGCTGCTCACATCACGGGTGACGCCCTAGTGCCCTACCCCATGCTCACTGGCCTTGCTTAGTGAGACAAGACCAGCAACCGACCTTCTGGATTTCTTTGAGCAACACACCATCCGTCATGAACTTGATTCTGGTGTCTTCGGTCACATTTCCTTCATACCGGATCTGGTAGGAGACGATTCTGTTGAGGACAGACTTCAGCTCAGGGCGGGTGAGTCTTGGACCTTGGCTCTCTGAGCTCTGTCCTCCAGCCCCCGCACGGGCTCCTTCCTCCCTCAGTGCACATCACGTGATGTGAGCCTGGCTGGCCTCATCCCTGCCCCACAGCCCCTGCTGGGCGGGTCCCACTGTGCTCAGACGCAGAGGTGACACTCGCACCCGGCCCCCTGGTCATGGATGCTGCTCACGCCCTCCCGGGCAGCTGACACCTGGGCAGGGCCACAGGACCCCCCCACGACCCCTCCCCCAGGAAGCAGAGCCCTCACCGCTGCGACAGATTCATCTCCTTGGCCACTCGCTGGGACATGGCTATGGCAGCCACTCGGCGGGGCTCCGTGACGCCGATGACGCTGTTGTCACTGGGGGAAGAAGAACATGACACGTCAGCAGTGCGTGGCCCCACCAGGCCCGTCCCTGCTGTCCTACGGCAAGATCTGCTGCACTGACGCAGCCCTCGCCCAGGGGCCGGGGGCTCAGGAAGGGGACAGTGCTAAGTGCAAAGGGCACAGCCCACAGGAAACGGGTCGACAGTCCCAGGCAGCGGTGAGAAGGAAGGAGGCAGCTCTTGATGTGCGGCTGGGAAACGTGTCTAACAAGCTCCAACGAGCTTCCCTGGTGGATGATGTCCCACACGCGTTGTGACAACTGGTCACCAGGGGATCCAGAGTGTCCTTTGCGAATCCACTGGGAGAGGATTCCAGAAACTCAAGCCTGGTCCCCCTCCCCCGGGCCACCCATGTGCCTTTTCCCTGTGTTGACTGTGCCTGTGTCCTTTCCCTACAGCAAATCACAGCTGTGAGCACGACTCCAACACACTCAGGTCAAAAGTGCCCAGAGGAGGCTACACAGTGACGACAGCAAACACGTCACCCTCCGTGCCAAGGACTGATCTGCAAGTTTTGTGCAAACCCGCTCATTAATCTGCAGAACCCTGTGAAGTAGGTGCTACAGCACCCCCATCTCACAGATGAAGAAACTGAGGCCGAGGGAGGTCAAACAGCTTGTCTGAAGTCACACGGTGCACACAGGACCAGGTCCCTGGGAGCCCAGGCTCTTAATGACTTTTGGGGACCACATCCCGGCTGTCACCGAGGGACCCGCAGAGAGCCCCGTGTGCGGCCCCTACCTGCCGTAGCCCGCCTCGTAGAGGAACTGCGGCACCTGCGTGGTCTTCCCACTGCCGGTCTCGCCACACACGATGACGACGGGGTGCTCAGCCACGGCCTCCATGATCACTTGCTCTTCGGAGAGAATCGGGAGCTTCAGCCGCTCCTCCTGGCAGGAGAGAGGACATCAGCGCCTGGGTACTGGGGCGTGTGTGCCACAGGGCAGCAGTGGAGACAGGGGACTCTGCACAGACACAGCAAGGCTACGTAGCGGGACGTGGTCTCCGTAAGGGTGGCAGCTGGCACCTGGAGGGTGAGCGGATGTGCCTGCTGGAGACTGGGGGCCTTGGCAGCTGGGGAGGGGGACAAAGAGCCATGTCCCACAGGACACGGAGAAGGGGACCGTGTCCTTCGGAATGCTCTCGGCTACTGCTGGGGCGAGTCTCACTCAACGGCACGACAACCTCGATAAATAACCTGGTGCTAATTTTATCGGAGTCGAGCACGTGTGACCCGGTAATTCCTCTCCTACGTATGTCCTCCAGAGCAGTGGCTTTCATGCAGTTGGTTCCTATGACCCACGGAGAGCAACAGATTTTATATATCAGGACAGTGCACATACACACGCACATACGTACTACGTGCAGAAGGAAAAGTTCCATGAAACACCCTTATGTGTCAAGCATGCCAACACGCTAATATTTTTAATTTTTCTATTTTATTCCATCCCATTTGTTCAAAAAGAAAAATGCTGGTCATTTTATGACCCAAAGACGGCTGGGACCTCCAGTTTGCAAATAGTGACCACGAGAAACTTGTGCTCATATGTTCATAAAAGGAGAAAAACAGTGTTTAAAACAGCAGTGGAGATAACAGCAACATCCTAAAACTACGCAAGTGCCCCCACCGGAACGCCCACGCTGTGGTGCGGTCACACAGTGGAATACGCGACTGCCGGGCGTGGGGGCAACAACCTGCGTCAGCAGGGATGAACCCCAGGACACAATGTTGAGTAAAAAAAAAAATCACAAGGAAAAGCAAAAGCTGAAGTCCCGAGGGATGGCAGGGACAGGAGGAGCAGGAGGAGGAGGTTGAGCCCCAAATGACCTTGTGGAGCAGCGGCCCACACCACCTCCCGCCACCAGGTGGCGTCGGGCCACGGCAGCACCTGGACATAAACCTTTGCCATGTGAAGCCCTGGCAGGCTGGGGTCACCTGTTAGAGCAATCAGCTTATCCTGATTAAGACCTTTTGTATAAGCACACATGTAACTGCAATTACAATTTCATTAAATAGTACTTATTAGGAACAATGTACTGGTGTTTTCTATTCTTTTTTCTTCGTTTTTAAAAGAGGAGCTGGCGAGATGGCACCTGTTTCCGCAACGCACTCTGACTTGGCTGGAACAGGCGGTCTAGACACCCAGCGGCCCTCCTGCCCCAGGGCCTTTGCTCGTGCAGTTCTCGGCGGCGTGGGACAGTCCCACCCTCTCCTCAACTTGTGCTGCTCCTTCAGCTCTTGCCCCAGACACCGTCCCTGATGAGACCAGGACCTGTTAGGCTACCGCCTCACTGGACCCGATCTCCTCCATGGCTCCTGTCCCTACTTCTTTCTTTCAAAAATTTTTTTGCAGAGACAGGGGTCTCACTATGCTGCCCAGGTTGGTCTTGAACTCCTGGCCTCAAGCGATCCTCCAACCTGAGCCTCCCAAAGTGCTGGGATTACAGGCATGAGCCACTGTGCCTGGCCTCTTGTCCCTATTTATGACAGAGTGTGGTCAATGTCGGCCTCCCCCACGGGACTGAAAGCTGCAGAGGGTGCAGACCATTCTGTTTCCCGGGCCCGCCCAGGGTCTGGCCCACAGCACCCGCGCACTGGAAATGTGTCGACGGACGGAGGAAATAGCCACCGTGTTGGGCCAGACCCTGGGCCAAGCGACCTCTTGGTGCCCACAATGTCACCAAAGCCTCACACCCACTGCAACAAGACAGCTGGCCACACCTCTAAGGTTCCAGAGTCCCTAACATGTACCACGGGCTTTCTATACTCTGGATCCTTTTACTGTCATGACAACCCTCCTTGTACCAGGTGAGGAAACTGAGGCACAGACAGAGGGAGCACCTTAAGCAGATGGAGTACCTCTGTTTTACAGATAAAGAAAACGGGACCCAAGAAGTGAGTTACAGAGTGGTAGAACCAGCACCCGATTTCGGGTCAACTGATCCCACAGCCCAAACTCTCACCTGGATCAGTGCTACCTGGGCCGGGACCCGAGGTCAGAGGACGACGGTGACACGGCCAGCTGAGGCCGACCTCGATCACCTGACCGCGTGCTGGGCCTATTGGCAGCCCAGCCTCCCTGCATCGAGGGTCAGAGCTCCTCGGTCTCTACGACGGCCCCACGAGGCGGCACAGAGAGGACATAACCTGCCCCACCTGGATGCCCTCTCTTCGCCCCCAGCCCCTTGTCACGCTAACCTGCATTCATAATGACAAACACCAGGGCGGCAAACCTGCATTTCCGGCGAGCGGTTCACGGGGATGAACACAGCGGGCTTCACCGGGGCCCTGGTCGGGGCGGAGGCTGCTGCCGGAGGAGCGGGAGTCCCGGCTGGCGGGGCCCGAGTGCGGGGCGCCGGGCTCTCGTCCGCGGCCTGCAGGGGAGCTGGTGGCAGGTGCGCTGCTGTTGTCCCCGCACCAGCCTCAGCCTGCTCCATGGCTGGGGCGTCATCTGGCTCAGACTCCTCTGAGGACTCGGACTCCTCTGCTGAAGGCAAGCGACGACGCTTCCGGTGGGCCCCGCTGAGGCTGCTGAACCTCTCCGGGCCCTGGGCTGGGAGCTGATCAGGCTTCCTGCTGGGAGAGCGGGGATTTCAGGCATGAGGCCCCAGACGTCTGAGGCAGGCCAGGGCTGCCAGACACTCACCAGAGGTCAGGAATCTAAGGCCGTGTCCCTTTCTGCCTCAGGGCCTTTGTACTTCTGTTCCCACTCCCTGAAACACCCTTCCTGCAGATAACTCTCCTCCACTTCACTCCGGACTCAAGCCTCTGCTCCAGTGTCACCTAGCAGGGAGACTGTCCCTGACCACACAGCCTGAGACACCTCTCCCTTCTCTCCACCCACGTTCCCCGCTGTGTTTTCTGCTCAGTACGTCCATCTTCCCTCCACCAGACTCCAAGCTCCTTAAGGGGAAGGACTTTCTTTGTATGGACTGTCCCATCTGTAGGGCCTAGAGGAACTCCTGGGACAGAGTTTGCACTCAGTAAACAGTCACTAAATGACCAACAGGGCCGGCAGGGATGGGCCTGTCCTAATTGGACAGAGCAGGCTGAGTGAGGCCGCAGAGCGTGGCAGGACCGGGGGGAGGCACACAGGCTCATGGAAGGGTCGCTGCCCGGGGGGAATGCCAACTTGGTGTGGTCAGATTGTCCCACTGGTCAAGACCAGGTGGGAACCTGCATTTTAATGTGAAATCTACTTCTTAAACGTTGGCTGTACTGGGTTAAATAACGTGTTCCCAAAATTCATGTCTGCCCAGAACCTCAAAACGAGACCTAATTTGGAATCAGGGTCTTTGCAGATGTGATTAAATTAAGATGAGGTCGTCCTGGATCAGGATGGGCCTAATCCCACCTAATCCCACCAATGGCTTGTGTTCTTATAAGGAGAGAAAAGAGAGACCCAGACTCAGGGCCTAGACCCGGGTCTAGGAGAATGCCACGTGAGGACACACACACATGCTGAAAGGATGCCATGTGACGAGGGGAGCAGAGACTGGAGTAAGCAACTGCAAGCCAAGGACTGCGGGCAACACGGAAGCCAGGACTAGGCCCGGGACGGATTCTCCCATGTGGCTTCCAGACACAGCACCTGTGCTCACACCTGATGCTGGACTTCTGGCCTCCAGACCACGACAGAATACGCTTCCGTTTTTCTAAACCACTAAGTTTGTGGTAATTTATTACAGTAGCTCCGGGGAGCTTTCAGTAACATATTAGCAAACGATCCTCCTGCCTTAGCGACACTACACAAACCAAAGCCCATCAGTGGGCCAGACTGAACTCTTGATCACCTAATGGCAATTTCTGGCCTAATCTTCTGTACAAAAGCTGGAAGAACCTACGATGCAGGACTCCAAACTGCAGGGAACACCAACATCACCAGGGCAAGACACTTCAGGCCTTTACCAACCGGATGCATTTAGCACGGACAGTCGATCATCAGCTACTCAGGCCACCACAAATCTATTTTCCTAAACACCGCACCCCCAGAAGACTCCAAACCTGTGAGCCCCCCCCCGGGGGGGCCCTGGCAGGAAGGAGGGGCTGGCAACTCACTCTCTGGTGTGGTACATGCGGTCCCCAGTGCCCAGCTTGGATGTGGTATAAAAGAGTTTCATCTCTGTGTCTGAAACCTGCACTTCACTCAACTTCTGTAGCATCTCTGCTCGCTGGGAAAGGAAACGAGTGCGTTATACATTTGGCATCACGACCCTTCTCAGAGGGGAAGTGATGCTCTAAATGAAATCTCAGCATCGCTAACAGCTGGAGTCTTTTTAAATGAAGTCTAGGGTTGTACAAACGAGGCTCTCTTTGCAGCACTGAGTGTCATGATAGAAGACTGTCGGCCACCCAGATGTCCATCCACGGGAGACTGAACGGATGAAGCACGGGCCAGTCATACAGAGCAACACGCTCCAGCCGTTACCAGGGAGGAGGCAGCTTCATGCTTCATGTGTGCTGGTGTGAACTGGGCCCCAGGCCACCGTGAGTAACATAGCCTCAGTTGATTCTTTCACCTGGGTTTGGGTTTCATGCATTTCTGCTTTATTGTTTTTGAAATTGTACATATACTCTTTTTTTTTGTTTTGTTTTTATAATGTGAGGTCTCCCTCTGTCACCCAGGCTGGAATATAGCAGCCTGATCACAGCTCAGTGTAACGTCAACCTCCTGGGCTCATGCGATCTTCCTGCCTCAGCCTCTCCTTCTGAGTAGCTGGGACTACAGGCGCATGCTACCACGCCTGGCTAATTAAAAAAAATTTTTTTTTTGTAGAGACAGGGCCATGCTATGTTGCCCAGGCTGGTCCCAAACTCCTGGCCTCACGTGATCCTCCTACCTCAGCCTCCCAAGGTGCTGGGATTACAGGCATGAGCCACCACACCCAGCTCATATACTTCTATGTGTATATTTCACAATTTAAACAAAAAGCAAGATACAGGATAGTGGGGGAAAAAAAACCACTAAACAGGATTTAAAAAGGATACACTCACAGAAGAATGAGTCTTCCCTCTATTAATAGCTCCAAGGACTGCACATCAGTGACTGCTAAGGAGAGTCCCGTGGGCTTCCTGAAGGATATACACGGCACATGTGTGCCTTGTCAAACTTGAATCCGATGAAGCCTCCAGATCACAGTTCCTCAATCTCAGCACCACTGACAATTTGGGCTGAACGACTTTTTGTTGTTCTGTGTATTGCAGGCTGTTTCGCATACCCCGGCCTCCACCCAACTGCCGGCCAGCACCATCCCTAAGTTGTCAGAACCCAAAATGTCTCAAGACGTTGCTAATTGTCCCCTGGGAGGTGGGGGAGTGGGGGACAAAACTGTCCCAGTTCAGAATCACTGCTCTCGATGCAAATACTACTGCACAGGACAATCGGAAGGCAGAGCAGCATGTTTAAAATGAAATTTAAATCTACCATGCTGAGTTGATCTACATAAAATACAAAATAAATAAATGAAAAAATCCAGATGGTAAGAAACTCTACAAGACAAACAATTCAGTTTTTCTTTTTTTAAGCACCTGCCACTGCACCCAGTTTCTTTAACAAATAAATTACAAGGGGAAAACAAACAAACAAACAAACGAGTGGGGCACACCTATGAAACAAGCAGAAACTTGACCATTTACTGGATACTTGATATTAAAAAAAAATCAAGTGTGCTGACGGTACTGTGGTTATCTAAAAGGGTTCTATTGTTAGAGATACGAGTTGAAATATTTATGGATGAAATGCTATGCAGAGCAGGTTGAATGGTCCCCCCAACCCCAAAGGTACGTCCATATCCCGGAATTTGTGAATGTGACCTCATTTGGAAAAAAGGTTTCTGCAGATGTAATGAAGTTACAGGATCTCAAGACGAGACCATCCTGAGTATCTGAGTGGGCCCTAAATCCAGTGACAAGTGTCCTGACAACAGACACGGAGAGGAAAGGCCGTGTGAAGATGGGGGCAGAGACTGGAGTGATGCAGCCACAAGCGCAGGACACTGGAGCCACCACCCGCTGGGAGAGGCCCAGAAGGAGCCTCCTAGAGCCTAGCGAGGGGGCACAGCCTGCTGCACCTTGATTTCGGACTTCTGGCCTCCAGAACTGCGAGAATAAATTTCCGTTGTTTTAGGCCACACAGTTTGTGGTCATTTGTACGGCAGCCCCAGGACACTAGTACAGATTTATACCACCTGGGATTTGCTTTGAAAGGACTCGGGGGTGGGAATGTGACCAGCAGTTGAGACGGCCCCAGACTGACCAGGGGCTGATCACTGTTGGAGCTGGAAATGGGGAGCCGGGAGTCCATTACACTATTCTCTCTACTTTTGTAGATGTTTGAATTTCCTATGACAGACCTTTTTCCTTAAGCAAAATTAAGGAAAAAAAAAAAACTGAAATTCTCTGGAAGTAAAAAAATAAGTAACTTAGAAAAAGATGTGAGCACAAAAATTCAGTTCCTCAGCCAGAGTAGCCACATTTCAAGGGCTCAACAGCCACATGGGGCTAAGCGGCTACTGCATTGAACCAAGCAGACATAGACCACTCCCTCATTCCAGAAAGTTCTATTGGAGAGTCCTGCTTCGGGGACCGTGATGGGAGGACAGAGAGACTCCCCACTCTGGAGAGCTGTGTGCAGACTCTTCAGAGCAGGCTGTACCTGGCTCTTCTTCTCCTTCTGTTCCAGGATTTTCTGCAGCGCTTTCCTCTCCTTTTTGGTCAGAGGCTTCTTCTCCTTCTTCGACAGGGGAGGGGCTTTGGTCTTCTTTTTCTTCTTCCCCGGCAGAACCAGTGCGTTGCTTGCGTCAACTCCTTTCAATGTGCCCTTGTCTGAAAAGACACATGTGCCTCACCCACAGCCCCGGGAGCCAGAGACGCTCATTAACGTCTCCCGCTGCTCGGGGGCAGGGGGTCTGAGATCAAATCTATTTCCATAATAACACTATGACATCCTCTTAAGAGAGTCCAGTGGACTAGAGTGCTGAATTTGTATCTATTTTTAAATACAATAGTTTGAAAGTATACAACCTAGACCATTTAGAAAATTTCAGTCATCATATTACACTTCAACTCCACCTACCGCAGACTCTTAGGGAGGAAGGACCTCGGAAGGTACCTGTTTCTGGCTCGCATCTGACCCTGGGGTTCCCTCTCTGGTGATCCTGCACGGGCAAGATCTGACTCTGTTTAACTGCTCAGTTAAACTTCAAATCCACCCACACCCACTTCTCACCTCCCCTACTGCTGTCTCCTGGTCCAAGCATCCACTCCACCTCCCACTCCACCACCCTGATTCTCCCTTTGCCCTCTACTGCTTTTCCTCAACACAGCAGCCAAAGTGATGCTGTTAAAAAGAAGCCCTCGTCCTGCCCCTCCTCTGCGTAAACCCTCCTGTGCTCTCTTCTCACTCAGAGAAAAAGCGCCAGTCTTCACCCTGACCCGTGAGGTCCAACTTGCCCTGGGCCCCGTTTTCTCTCTCATCTCAGGTCCTGACTCCCACACGTACACGGTGAGGCCCTCCCCGCAACCCACGGAGCACTGCAGCCACTCCGAGCGCCGCCTCTGCTTCACAGCCACACGACATTCTACACATTTTACACGTTTCTCTTGCCTGTCTCCGCCCTTAAGCATGTAAACTCAGGGTGGCAGGGATTTTTAAAATGTCCTTTTCTGCTATGTCTCCAGTGCCTAGACTAGTGCCTGGCCTATAGGAGGGCGAGAGAAACCCGGAGTATTGTCCCTATTCACTGTTAAAACTAGGCTGTCACTAACCGCCCCCTTTGGATCATCCGGAATGGGGGTACCTCTCTGGGCCCCCCGCCCCAGGGCTGCGAAGGCAGGGCACAGGCCGAAGGACCCCTGCCCTCACTGCCAGCCCTAACAGCGAGGCTCTGGGCGACCCTCCCGCCAAGTCCAACCCCAGTCCCGGGACGCCTTACCCTCTAGCTCCAGCCGCACAGGGGGCGGCTCGGGGGGGCCCTTGGAGGGGCCGGGGCCCGCCTGCTGGCGCCCCCTGACGTTGTACCGCCGGCGCAGCTTCCCCATGGCGCCTCGGCCCAGCTCGGCTCCCGCCGGCGGCAGCACCAAGTCAACCTGAAGCCCAGCCCACGTGGGTGCCCAGACCACCAGCCCCAGCCACGACACTTCCGGGTTAAGCTATCGCGAGAGCTGGGATGGACCAGGCCACTGAAGGGCGGGGCCGAAGGCGGGGCCGCGCGGAAGACGGGGCCGGGCCGGAGGCGGGGCGTGTGGAGCAGGGGCGGGGCGTGTGGGGGCAGGGGCGGGACTATGCAGAGAGGGGGCGAGGCCCGAGGTCCCAGCGCAGCTCTGAGTTAAGCGCAGGGCTGTTCCCGCGCGATGTGCGCTGAGTCTAAATCTGAATTAGCTACTAATACTCTTTTGGCTACGTGATAGTGGGAGGCTTTTGTCACCTTTTAAAATGCAACCCCGGCCCTAATACTACAAACTTACTCTCCCACCCTGTTCTGTTCATCTGCATTTCCCAATATTCCTACAAGAAACATGTAGTAAAAAAGCGTAGTAAAAAAGCACCAAATAGTTCCATCAAAAAGAAGGCATCTATTAGACAACTTTAAACTCTCATTACCGCATCACATTGTCTGTAATGCACTCGGAAGTAATGCATTTTCTGTATCCTGTAATTATCTTGAAAATAGAACAGTTATATTGTACCACAGTTTTTTTTCCCGTTAAAAGCATTAATTCGTTAACGGCAAACATTTAAATTATATCACAAAAAAGATAAAGTTAAATTATACCACAAAAAGGTGGACTATAAGTTATTTTAGGATTTTAGAAAGGATAAAGTTATTTTTAAAAAACTGCCCCGTGAAAAACATGAGAACCTAGAGTAAGGTCTGGCTGCACACTTGGTAAGTGATAGGTATTTTTTGAATGAATGAATGAATGAGTGAGTGAATAAATGAAGAGTGTGACTGCATTTGGATAAGTTCCTCTTCTCTGCAAAGAAAATAAACACAAAAAACAAAACACAAACTTAGGTGGTGCAGGACAGGATTTAGGTAACATGTAAGTAAACATTTTTTAAAGTTGTATATTCATTTTAGTGAATTTTTTAAAAGTATAATTAGCATATCAAACCTGTGTTTTCATGGATTTTGCTGCTTAGGATGATAGTGATCTAAAGTTTCTTCTTAAATTTGTCTATTTAAGTATATGAAAGGGTGTCCATTTGGTTGGGGTGGCACAGCCCTGTAATCCCAGCACTTTGGGAGGCTCAGACTAGAGGTCATTTGAGCCCAGGAGCTTAAGGTTACAGTGAGCTAAGATCTCTCCATTGCACTCCAGCTTGGGTGACAGAGCGAGAGCCCGTCTCAAAAAAAAAAACAAAAAAGTATGTCCACTTAAAAACTATTAAGTAGGTAGTAGTATATTCTCCTGTATTTTCTTCTAAAATATTACATACCAAAGGATTACCTTGTAGAAGATATAAAGAATGTCCTATAAATCAAGAAAAAAGGCATGTACACAATGGTGAGGGGTGGATCTTATGAATATAAAGCTGAACAAAAGAAGCCAACCACAAAGGAGTCCTACTGTGTGATTTCATTTACATAAAATTCAAACACAAGCAAAATGAATCGTAAATTTGGAAGGGACATAGTGAATGAGAGGGGACACAGGGAGCCTTTGGGGGAGCCAGTAATGCTCCATTTCTTGTTCTGGATGCTGGTTACCTTCTGTGTTCTGTTTGTGAAATTTCATAAAAAGGCACCTATGAGTTGTGCATATTTCTCTATGTTTTGTTACACATCAATAAAAAAAGTTTTCTCTTAAAAAAAGAGAAACAACACAAGAAAAAAATGTTCAAAAGATATGAACAGGCAATCCACAGTGGAGTAAATCAAATGGCCAATAAAATATAAGAAAACCTCAACCAGGAATCCAGAAGATGTAAGTTCAAAAATCAGATACAATTTTTCACTCTTGGACTGACAAAAATTAAGTCATGTTAGACTTGTTTTGTTTGATTCAGAACGAAACAAGGTTCTGCCTTGCATTTGGTTATTATGGCTCTTCAGTCTTTAAAACCAATAATCCCCCCCTTTCACCTGTTCCGTCGTTTATTTACTGAAGAAACCGGGTCGTTTGTCCTGCAGAATGCCCTACGCTCTGGCGTGGGCTCATTGCTTTTGCCTGCTTCTAACTTTTCCTCCGTTCCCCACATTTCCTGTAAACTGTTGGTTTGATGTAGAGGCCAGAGGAGATTCAAGCTCAGCGCGTCTCGCCGACACCCCGTCGTAGGTGGCGCTGGCGCATCCTGACAGCGAGACCCATTGGCGGGACCCAGTGTTCCCAACGTGGTCCTGCGTCTGCAAGTTCCCCTTCTTGGGTTTAGTCTCCTTTGATGATCGTCTCCGGAATCCATCATTTCATTAAGGAGTGCAGATGACTTTCTATTCACCTTACTCACGTTTTAGCTAGACTTTTCCATAAGGAACTTTCCCTGCCCTTCTGTGGCTCTGAAATACAGTTCCTTCATTATTTAAAATTTTCAGAATGAACAAGCTGAGGCCCACGGTGGCCAATTTTTGGGTCCTCTTATAATAAATTTAGGAAGATTATATATATATATATGCATTTCACACACATGTATATTTCATGTTTTCCAATCAGTTGCAATCACTATCCTTGTTGAGGCTGCTCCAAGTGTTGTAGACATGGGCAGCTTTGCACAGTAAAGTTAAAAATAAAAATTGTTTTTTTAAAAAACGATGAAAAGCCCCACCAGGTTAGGGCAGGCTTCCGGGAGGCCGGGGGCGGGACGCAGCGAACTCGAGCCCGCCCCGCGCTCCGGCCTGGGTGGGTGGCGGGTCCCGGCGCGGGGGGCGGGGCGCGGCGTGGGCAGGGCCGTCGCGCCTTTGCGCGCGGGGCGGGGCAGGTGGCGCAGCGGCGGCGGCAGCGGCGGGCAGAGGCGCGGCGCACGGCCCTGGAGCGCGCCAACGCTGTCCTCGCCGGAGCCCGCGGCGGCCCTGCGCGCGGCCCTGCGCGCGGCCCTCTCCCAGTACCGCGACCCCGCACCCCGCCGGCCGAGCATGGGCGCACGCTTCTCGCCGGGGGCCCGGGCCCGGGCCGGGCTCCTGCCGCCGCTGCTGCTGCTGCTGCTGCTGCTCGGGCTGCTGGCCCCGGGCGCGCAGGGGGCGCGGGGCCGCGGCGGCACCGAGAAGAACAGCTACCGCCGCACGGTCAACACCTTCTCGCAGAGCGTCAGCAGCCTGTTCGGCGAGGACAACGTGCGCGCCGCTCAGAAGGTGGGCGCCGGGCCCGCGGTCACCTTGCCCCGGCCGCCGCGCACCTGGCGCTGGGGACCGGCCTGGGCTGAGCGCGGCCTCGGGGCTGCCGGCCCTGGCCGGGCGCGCGAAGCTGGGGCCCGGGCCGGGGGAGGGGGCCTCTCCTGCGCGCCGCGCTTCTCCTTGGACCTCGGCCCCGCGGGCGGCGCGGCCCGAGCCTCTCCAGGCTGCGCTGACGCCCGCCGTGCCTCTCATTCATTCATTCACCACGTCTGAATGGGCACCGACTGTGAGCCAGGCACCCTGCCCTCTGCCCGGGGGCGTCCTGCCCGGCGACGCGGCCCCTGTGCCACGCTGCTGCGCTGTCCCCAGCACCCCCGGATTTGCCCTGGCCTCGCTCCCCGACCCACTTCCCCCAGCTGCTTAGGCCCTCCTCCTGCTGCTTGGAAGATATTCAGGCTTGTTTTACTTTACAAGAGAAGAATGGGGGCCATGCGGTCCGCTCCATTGCTTTGGCAACCCGAACACCTACTGTGTGCGGGCCCTTCACTGGGAGCCTTTTGTCTGGGGACAGTCTAGGAACCTGCAGCCCCCAGGCAATGGTGTTGAGCCTTAGGAGGAGCCCAGGGAGTTTTCCCCGATTCCCGCTTCTCCGGAGCTGGGTGAGATAGGTGCGCCATTCTGGGCCAAAGTCCCCCGACCAGCACCCGAGAAAGGGGAAGTTAATTAATGGGGGCAGTTGCACGTGGTAATGAGGTTCCCTTGCTGTTCCTCCTGTTAATTTCTAAGCTGGCTGCTAGCCCTGGGGTTTTGGGGTACAGCGAAGCTTGGGTTCCGCTTGGGGCTCTACCGTTTATCTACCATTTACAAGCTGGATGGCTTTAGGCAAGTGGCTTCACTTTTTTGGGCCCTCAGTTTCTTTATCTGTTAAATGGGGATAGTAATAATAACTGCCTTCATTACGAGGTCGTAATTATGAATAGTTGGCACCTTCCTGGCCCAGAATCATAGCTAAGAAAATTAGTGTCTGCTGCTGTTGTTATTTTCTGGCCAGGGTACAAATCAACTTTGCTTAGCCATGCTGGAGGACCTACAGGGTTAAAAAAAAAGTTTTCTGGTCCTTGAGGTGGAAAGAGAAAAAAAGAACATTAAAACCCAAATTAGGGCCAGGCTCTGTGGCTCACACCTGTAATCCCAGTACTCTGGGAGGCCGAGGTGGGAGGATCACTTGAGCTCAGGAGTTTGAGACCAGCCTGAGCAAGAGTGAGAACCCATCTCTCCTACAAATTGAAAAACTAGCTGGGCGTGGTGGCGTGTGCCTGTAGTCCCAGCTACTTGGGAGGCTGAGGCAGGAGGATCGCTTGAGCCCAGCAGTTGGAGCCTTAGTGAGCTATGATGACGCTACTACACCCTAGCCCAGGCAACAGAGCCAGACTCTGCCTCAAAGGAAAAAAGAACCCAAATTAGATCCGCTGGATATTCTTATTGCATGAAATGAAAGGCAGGTTAATTTGTTAGAAAAACTGTTAACTTCTGACCAGGCTCTCCTACGGGTGTGTGGATGCGTTTTGCCAAGGTGTGGGTCTGTGGAGGTGGCCAAGGGGGGAGAAGGGAGCAGGCTGAACACCTGGCTGCTGAAAGGTTGCCCTTGAGTCCGCCTGAGCATAGGGGTGTGCGGGAAGGGAGTCTGCATGCACTTCCCTCTTGCTGCCCGTGCCTGAGCCGTTTGAAGGCAGAAATCATTTGTTTTAGAGCAAAAAGAAGTCTGCCTTTTTCATGCAGGTAAGCACAAGGAACCCCAAGTCTCAGCTGACGGTGGTTCCCTGGGACAATCTAAGGTTAACAAATGTGAAATACAAAATGGATGTTTAAGGGTTTTTACCTCTGGGTTGGTGTCAGTAAGAAAGAATCTGAGAATCTGGGGGTCAGAGCTCTTTCTGGGGTAAACCCAGAGTTTGGGCCTTCAACAGGGATGATGATAACTACTAACTTCTGTTATTTGCTTGACCTGTGCTAAGTGCTTTTATAGATAGAACTCATTGGATCCTTAGAATACCCCTGCGAGGTAGGCACTGTTCAATTTACAGAGTGGGGCGATGGCCGGCTTCAGTTCGGACTAAGTGGCGGAGCCGGGATTTGAACCTGGGCAGAGTGGGTTTGGATCCCACATTCATACTTCTCATGGGTTTTCCAGCCTCACAGCCCGTCCCTGTTGCCCCAGTCAGTGCAGCATCTGGAATGAGGTTGACCTGACTTATTTTACTTTCTGTTGAGTGTAGCTCAGACCAGCCCGGCTTGAGGATATTGTTTTGTTAATTTTAATTGAAGGAAAACTGGGTCTGCTAGCAAGTGTAGTTTTCAGCGTGGCTAGGTTTACTAATTTGAGCCAGATGTGCTTTGTGGGTTGTGAAGTTTGATGGTATTTAAAAAAAAAAAACCCATATTCTAATCTGGGACTTGTATGAAATAAACCCGTGACCTTCCTATTTGGAGCATGGGGCCTGCTGTCCAACAGACATGGGTTTGAATCCCAGCTCAGCTTCCCACTTGCTCTGTGACCTCGGGCCAGTTGCTTTACCTCTCTGTGTCTCATCTGTGCAGAGGAGATAAAGGGGGGAGTTGAAGGGGACATGTTGGTACAATCCCAGGCACTGAGTAAGCATTTAGCAAATGGTAGAAGACTTATATACGAAAGGGATTTGTCTGCTAGGAGGGAAATAGATTCATTCATTCATTTAAAAATTATTAAGCAACTTATACATGAGTGTTCACAGCAACCCTTTTTATAATAGCCAAAAAGTGGGAATATCCCAGGTGTCTATCCTATCAGCTGATGAAGGGATAAACACAGTGTGCCCTGTCTATATAATGGAATATGACTCAGCCATGAAAAGGAATGAAGTACTGAAACATGCCACAGCACAGATGAACCTTGGAAAAAGTGAAAAAAGCCAGACACGAAAGGCCACGTGTTATAGGATCTCATTTGCAGGGTATGAAATGTCCAGAACAGGAAGATCTGGGGCACAGACAGCAGACCCGTCTTGCCAGGGGCTGGGGGAGGGGCAGCGGGGTCTTACTGCTTGACTGATGTGGGGGTTTCCTTTTGGGGTGATGAAAAAGTTGGGAACTAGAGACAGTGATGGTGGTTGCACAACCCTGGGAATGTCCTTACTGCCACTGGGTTGTACACTTTAAAGTGGTCAATGTTATGTGTATTTGACCACAATTAAAAAAAAATATTAAGCACCTGCTGTATGTACAAGGCACAGCAAAGGATCCCTCTCTGGGAGCTTTCATGGTGGGGTGGCAGTGAGGGGACAGGTCGTAAATAAGTGGAAAGTAGGTAAAACAAGAATATTTTGGAACGATAGTGCCATGAAGGAAGTAATAATAGCTGGGCAATTTTTGTGTCAGCGCAGTATGTGGCTGGTGCTGTTGTAAGAGTGGCTCTGTCATTGTCACCCTGTTTTGCAGATGAGGAATTAGAGACATAGAAAGGTGGCATCTCTTGCCCACAGGCCAGCTTATCAGTGGTGGAGAGCAGGCAGCGTCCACGCTCAACCTCTGCAGAGTTGAAAGTAACTGGAATAGAGTGGCCAGTGGAGGGGGCTGGCCCTGCCTGAGAAGGAGCCAGCCGGGGAAGGGCATTCCAGGTAGAGGGAACTGCCAGTGCTAAGGCCCTGCAGTTGGGAACGGGCTTGGTGTGCTCCAGGGCTAGAGAGAGGGTCGGTGTCTGGCTGCGGCAGGGTAAGTGAGGGAGACAGACGGAGATAGCCCAACATGCAGGACCTGGGGTTTGACTGAACACACTGGACTGTGAAGCCAGAAAGGCATGGAAAAATGCCAAAAGGAAGAAGACCGAGGAAGAAGAGGCAGGGGTCTCAGTGTCCTGCCTGGAGGAGTTGGGGCAGGGGTGTGGTGCAAAGGATGAGAGTCGGATCTGGGAAGATGAGTTACAGCGCTGGGACGTTGGGGCAAGGCCCACAGGTGGCTACATTTGCAGTCTGGTCTGGATCTTGGGAGCTCAGGGAAAAAATACAGTTGGACCGACATGGTGGGAACATCCGAATGCCAAGCTGAGAAACTGGTGTGTTTTTTTCCCTTGCCCCTTGGTCATGGTTGCATGGAATACAATTTCAAATAGTTCAGGAGCTTAAAAAAATAAATCTGCTTCCACCCCTGACCCCCTCTCCCAGCCCCCTTCCCAGAAGCAGCCACATATTCTGAACATATATAAACATATAGACATATAGATCCTGTCCCCCTGTTGTTGGTATTTTTGTTTATTTTGCATTTTCCTTTTTTTTTTAATGGATACATTTTGGAGAGCAGACCTTATCAGTACCTAAAGCTTTGCTTCCTTCTTTGCGAAGGGCTGCAAAGGGGAAATTGTTGCAAGGATGTGCCATAATGGAACCCACCCCTGATGCTTGACAATTGCTCCTGTCTTTTGCCTCTCTGAATGTGACCACGGGGAAGGTCTTTCTATACGTATTATTTTGTGTGTTTCGTCGTGTACATAGACAGGTTCATCTGTACATTGTTAGAAATGAGGTAGCTGAGTCAAAGGGTCTGTGCATTTTTAAAATTTTTAATTGAAATGTCATTGGTGCACTTTTGCATGTCTCAGTCTACAGCATAATGAATTGTCACACACCGAGCACACACCCGAATGCAGATCTAGAAATGGACTGTTCTAGCCCCCAGAAGTCCCTTTGTGGGCCCACATGGTCACTAAGCCCCAAGGTCACTAACCCCCCAAAGTCACCACTCTGCTTATGTCTAAGACAAATTCACTGTGCTTGTGCCCTTTACAGGTAGTTCTGGCTCCATGTGCATGGCTAATGTTGAGAGACCTTACTAAATACGCCTCCAGAGGGTGATACCAATTTCCATGCCCACCGAACACGCATGAGGGCTGGTGCCCAAACCCTCTCCAACGCAGTGGGCCAGTGAACTTTTTGGTTTTATTGTATCTGAGATGGATGGTCCTTTCATTTATTCAGAATCCATTGGTATTTTCTTTTCTGGGAACTGCCTTTTGTTTTTTCTGTTTGTTTTTGTTTCCCATTGTGTTGAGCTTTTGGGTTTTTTGTTTTTTATTTAAAGACACTTGCAGTTTTTGGTGTTTGCAAGAAAAGTATTTTGAGCAAAATAACTGACAGTTCCCAGTCCTTTTTTTCCCACCAACATTTTAACAGCTTTATTGAGGTGTAATGTCACTGTATTCTGTTACACCTCAACAAACCTACACCTCAACACACAGTGCATATTGGAAGTGTACAAGTTGATATATTGCAACATGTGCGTGTACCTGTGAGAACCACAGGTTCTCACCACAATTAAGGTAATGTTTCTTCTTTTTATTTTGAAGATTTTCAAAGTACCAAAAAGTTGAAAGAATAAAACAAAGGACAGCTATAAACTCCTCACCTAGATTTACCAGTTGTTCACTTTTCCCCTCAAACTTGGTGCACACTTTTCTTTTTGGCCAAACCATTTGAAAATTAATTGCAGACATCTTAATACTTTTTCCTACAGAATCACAATGCCATTGTCCCACCCAAGAAACTTAAATTTAGTACAACAATATTTGGTAATAGATAATCCATATTCAAATTTCCTCTATAGCTTTTTTTTTTTTTTTCCTTTTGAGACAGAGTCTCACTGTGTTGCCCGGGCTAGAGTGAGTGCTGAGGTGTCAGCCTAGCTCACAGCAACCTCAAACTCCTGGGCTTAAGCGATCCTACTGCCTCAGCCTCCCCAGTAGCTGGGACTACAGGCATGCGCCACCATGCCTGGCTAATTTTTTTTTTCTATATATATATTTTAGTTGGTCAGGTAATTTCTTTCTATTTTTAGTAGAGATGGGGTCTCGCTCTTGCTCAGGCTGGTCTCGAACTCCTGACCTCGAGCGATCCACCCGCCTCGTCCTCCCAGACTGCTAGGATTATAGGCGTGAGCCACTGCGCCCGGCCCTCCTCTATAGCTTTTTAAAAAAACCCAACCCCTAATCAAGGATTGCGCGTTGCATTTGGTGTTCATGCCTCTTTAGTCTATCAGAGTTCCCTCACTTTTGAGGGGAAAGGGGGCATTCATGACATTGACATTTTTGAAGAGTGTCAGACCCATCATGTTTTTTTTTTCCCTTGGTAAAAGCTTTCTTGAGCTATAATTGAGATACTGTACGATTCATTCATTGAAAGTTCAGTGTTGTACAACTGTCACCACAATCAATTTTAGAATATTTTCATCACCCCAGAAAGAAACCCTGTACCCATTAGCAGTCATTCCCCATTTTCCCTCATCCCCCACCTTCAGCCCTAGGCAGCCACTAATCTACTTTCTGCCTCTGTGGATTTGCCTCTTCCGGATAGTTCATATAAATGGAATCCTACAATGTGGTCCTTCGTGACTGGCCTCATTGGCTCAGCACCATGTCTTCATGGTTTATCCGTGTCGGAGCATGTATCACAACTTCCTTTTTGTGTCTTTTTATTGATCCAGTTATCAGTTGACGGGCGTTTGGGCTGTTGCCACTTTTGTCTGTTGTGAATAATGCTGTTGTGAACATCCACGCACAGATTCGGTGCAGATGTGTGTTTTCAGTGTTTTGGGGCATATACTTAGGCGTGCAAATTGCTCGGTCCTATGGGAACTTTTTGTTTGACATTTCGAGGAACCACCAGACCGTTTTCCAAGGCAGGTGCACCATTTTACATCCCGACCAGTGACACAGGGGGGCTGCAGTCCCTGCATATCCTCGTCAACACTCGCTGTTGTGGGTTCCAGCTGTCCTGGCGGAGCCGAGTGGTATCACTGTGGTTTTGACAGACTGGTCTTTCGAAATGTCCTGCTGTATGTATTATCTGATTGCTTCCTCGGGGTTAGACTCTGGGGAAACCGTCATGGCAAGGATTCTACGGCGTGGGGGTGGCCCTGTATCCTTGCTCTGCCTGCACAGTCTGGAGCATGTGGTGTCCGTTTGTCCCACCGTTTGCCTCATCGGTTGATGGTGAGTTCCATCACTGGGTCGAGGCTGGGCAGGCCCTCCCATTTGTGATTCATACGTGATCTGTCCCTATATTCCAGCATTTTCTGTTTATCTGACCCTTGAATTTCTGTGTGTTCTTCGGATGCTTGCAAAACCTCTGAATTGCAGAATCTCTTGCCCCCTCTCTGGCTTGCTCACCAAGACTCCTTTGCCCTTATGGCCTGATTTTCCTTAGGGCCAGTCTGCATGTGCCTGGAGGTGATGAGGGTCAGGAGAGATTAGGATGCAGGAAGGCCGTTGTCACCCAAAACCCTGGCGTTGGGTGTCCTGGCCTCGCCTCTGCAAGAGGAGAGCTGATGAAATCCCGGGCCCGGGTGATCTTGTTCCTCTAAAGCCACAGCCCTCCAGAGTTTGCTCACCTGACCCCACTTCTAACTTTCTATTCTGAAAATTGCCCAACACACCCAAAGGTAGGGATAAGAGTAGAGCGAATCCCTGTATTGCTCCCCCAGGTCTTCTGTGTATCGACTTTCTGCCATTCTGGTTACTTCTGTTCCCTCATTAACGTTTTTTTTTTAGCCTGTTATGGTGTTTTCAAGCTAATCCAAGACATACTGGTTCACCCTTGAATATTTCATTCTGCATCATTAACAAATACGAACTTTGTAAACCTCAAAGCCACAATAGCATCGTCACAGCTCATAGCAATTCCTTGATAATCTAACGCGAGTCCATTTCCTGATTTTCCTGACTCTTTTTACAAAATCTCTGTCTGAATTGGGATCTGAACAAAGTCTGCACATTACATTGAATTGATATGGCTTTTAAGTCTCTTTTTTCAAAAATAAACTTTTTTTTTCCAGAACAGTTTTAGATTTGCAGAAAAATTGTGACCTCATTTTAACTTAATCATTTCTGTAAAGATCGTGTCCCCAAATACAATGATATTCTGAGGTGCTGGGGGCTGGGGCTTGAATGTTAAGAATTTTGGGGGGCTCAGTTCAGGCCACATGGTTCTTAGGGCCCATGTCTCCATCCACACAAGGTGGGTCAGGGTGTCACGCAGCCAGGATAGTGGCCAGAGCAAGCAGGGCCAGCCCCACGGGGAACAGTGAGAGTTCTCCAGCCGGATGGAGGGGTGGGGCTGTCCTTTGCACCATGAGAAGGAACCTCTAGCCTGGGCCTGTCTTCCTGGCAATGCCAGGAGCTGCTCGAGTGCGCCGGTTTCTCAGGTACGGCAGGTTTCGGAGCACCTGCTTGGAGGCTTGTGTTCCGTGGGAGGTGATTGCTGGGTTTGCCCAGAGGGTCTGGCCTCTGTCTCTTGGCTGGGGGTTCCGCCCTGCCCCTCATGAATCTGACAACCTCAGCTGCATCGGGCACCTGCCGTGTGCTGGGCGCTGTGCTGAGTCTTTACAGCTTCTAACGCTGAATCCTCTCTTAGTCCCATTTTGCAGCTGAGCAAAGGGAGCGGTTCAACAGCACGGGCAGTGATGTCTCTTCCTCCCAAAAGAACTGCTTCCGCACTCGCTTCCGGGGCAGTTGGTGCCATTTAAGGGGCTGCCATCCTTTTCTCACAAAGGCTTTCTTTTTCCTTCCTTTGAATGCGTTATAAAAATTGCTACATATTGACAAACACGTACAAGTCACACATATTTTAAAGAATCATAACAGGACAGAGAAAATGTGGTATATCCATAAAATGGAGAGCTGTTTGGCGATAAAGAGGAAGGAAGTGCTGATTTGTGCTGTGACACTGATGAACCTTGAAAATGTTCTTTGGAGTGAAAACTGCCAGACACGAAAGGTCGCGTATCGTAGGGTTCCTTTGACATGAAACATCCAGAGTGGGCAAAGCCACAGAGATGGGAAGCAGATTAGTGGGGGCCCAGGGAGGGGAGGGGGGGATGTCAGTGACTGCTCATGGGTGCCAGGTTCCTTTTGGGGCAATGGAAATGTTCCACAATTAGATTGTGGTGATGATTACACACCCTATGAATATTCTAAAACCACCGAACTGTATACTTTTCCCGGAGTGTCTGATGCAGCAACGGGTCTGGGGTGAGGCCAGGAGTCTGCATTTCTGACACTCCGGCTGCTCCAGAGAACACAGTCTGAGAGCCACTGACTGGGGATACTCCAAGGCAGCATTTCTGGAAGCCCCTCTCCTCATGGTGTGGTTCTGATTCAGGCTGGCGTCGTGCCTGTCTCCTTCTCCCGGATCCCCCTGCCCACCTGCCCCCGCCAGAGAGAGGGGCAGTCACCCCCCTCTTCTCTCTGACGTGTGTGCTTCCTTCTGGCGTTCTCCACATGGGCTTTTTTTGGTTTTTGGTTTTTTTACAAAAATGTAAACCCTTCGTTTTTTTAGATGATAGCTTCATTGAGGTATATTAATAATTCACATACCATACAATTCACCCATTTGAAGTGTGCAGTTCCATTGTTTTTAGTGTATCCACAGGTATGTGTAAGCATCACCACAATTTAAAGACATTTCCATCACCTCGGGAAAGAGATCCTGTGCCCTTTAGCTCTCACCCCCCCTACCTCCCAGCCCCCAGCAACCCCTAGTTCTGTCTCTGAGGGTTTGCTGTCCTGGACATTTCATCAACACGTGGTCTTCGGTGTCTGGCTTCTTTCATTCAGCGTGATGTGTTCAAGGTTCATCCGTGGTGTTGTGTGAATCACTGCTTCTTTCCTTTTTATGGCCAAATAATGTCCCCTTGTAAAAACAGGGCAACTTTTGTTTATCCATTTATCAGTTGTCCACATGGTGTCTGGAGGTACAGATTTCTTGAGTGCTTGCACCTGTGCAATTTCTTAAAGCTAAAAGGTCGTCATCATGGTAGGACATATTGGGATCAATATTTCTGTTAGAATATTGGACATGGATAGGAGTTTTGAACATTTACCATTTGCTCAAAGCTTGTTACTTGACTATCCCAGGTTGTGTTCCTAATAGCCATACATGAGGTAGGTACTGTTACCCCATTTGTCAGCTAAAGCCCCGAAGCCCCAGACGGCTTACAAATATGTATCAGATACCCGAGGCCACCCGGCTAGTAAGAGGCAGAGCTGGGGTTTGGAGCCAGGTGATCAGCCACGTGGCTTGTGCTTTCTCAGCCACAGTGCTAGCTCAGAGGTTATCAGCGTCCTCTGCTCTCCTGGTCACTGATTCAACCCTGCTCTTCCTGTCTCATCTGTCCTGGAGGAACATCCAGCTAGGACATCCAATTTAAAATGCTGTAGCCGTGCTCGCTTCGGCAGCACATATACTAAAATTGGAACAATACAGAGAAGATTAGCATGGCCCCTGCGCAAGGATGACACACAAATTTGTGAAGCGTTCCATATTTAAAAAAATAAAAAAAATAAAAATAAAATAAAATAAAATAAAATGCTGTAGCCAATTTGCCTTGAGACATTTGTCCTCCACATTTAAGCCAGATGGCACGTGTACTTGGTTTGTTGCAGCACTATCTCTGATAGCAAAGGTTGGAAACAACCTAGGTGTCTGTGAGTAGGGGATTGGCTGCAGGTGTACCGTCTTTTAGACATAATTTTGCATCTCTGTATGGTTTGAGTTTGAGTGATTGCCCAGATAGAGTGTTGCATGAGAAACACTATAACTACACATACGTTGCCATTTGTGGGGAAAAAAATTGATGCCATTGTTGACTTGGCGTAGCTAAGGAAGGACACACAGGTGAGCGGTAATGGTGGTGCCTCCAGGTTGCCGGGCAGTGAGACGGAAGGCTTACTCTTCACTGAACATCTGTTTGTAGTTTTGAGTTCTGTACTATATACAGAAAATATCACTTATTTAAAAAAATAAGGTAAACTGAGGCTGCACCTCATATTTCTCTAGCCCTGTGGTTCTCCAGAATCACCTGGAGAAAGACCTCAGAGCCCAGGACCCTAAAGTTGGATAGAGCACGGGGCTCTGTCATTACCAGCTTCCTGGGAGACCCTGGCCTGCTTGAGTTTGAGAATCATGTTCTCACACTTCACAGCTGCCCTCTGGTGTGACCCAACCTCCAGGGGGCTGGGTGGGGGGCAGGAACCCCCACTCTTTAAAAGTGAGAAACCAGGCAGAGGAGAGGAGAGTCTCTGAGCAAAGAGGGGGCCGAAAGACAACGGGAGAAATGGCAGGGGGAGTGAAGTAGCCTTGCAGAGAGTCGGTCCCAGCTCCCGCAGACGTGGTGCCCGGCCTGTGTAAGGGAGGGTGTGTTTCACCCATTTTTGCCGCGCTGTCGGACTGCCGTCCATCAGTGCCGAGCTCAGGCTGGTCCCTGGGCTAGTGCACCACTCGCGTGGCATTCATGGTCAGCTTGGTATCTTTTCCCTGTTTTAGGTATAAACTCCTGAGCTCACGGTTCACTGCTCAACTCGTTGAGGAGGACAGTGGTGGGCTGGCTGATTCGGTGGTGAATGACTGTTTCCTTATTTCTGCAGTTCTTGACCAGACTGACCGAGAGGTTCGTGTTGGGAGTGGATATGTTCGTGGAGACGCTGTGGAAAGTTTGGACAGAGCTCTTGGATGTTCTTGGAGTTGACGGTAGGTGTCGGGGTGGCATTCATGTAAGGTGCTGTTTTATTCCATTGGTTCTCAAAGTGTGGAACCACCCATGGAGGCCCTTTGTTACTGAGAGTGGCGGCTGGGGTTCCGCTGCTCAGCCACTTGTGTGGGTTGAACTGGGCCCCTGAATAAGATGAATTCAGGTCCTAACCGTGGGACCCATGAGTGAGCCCTTGTTTGGGAACAGGGTCTGTGCAGATGTGATCAAGTTAAATGAGATCATCCTGGAGTAGGGTGGGCCCTAACTCTAGTGACTGATGTCCTTATAAGAGGTGGAAAATTTGGACACAGAGACACTAAGAAACATGTGGCACAAAGACAGCCACATGAAGACAGAGACAGAGTTCGGAGTGACGCAGCACCCAGGAGCTGGAAGAGGTGGGAAGGATTCTCCCTAGAACTTTCGGAGGAGCATAGCCCTGCTCACGCCTTGAGTTGAGACTTCTGGCCTCCAGAACTGCAGAAGAGGATGAATTTGTGCTGAAAGCCACCCACTGTGTGGTTACGGCAACGACAGGAAACAGATAGAATCCTGTTTCCGTGAGGAATCTCTCGGAATCTCCCATTGGTCCTTGACACCCACATTTTGCAGATGGGAGATGGGGGCTTGAGGCTGAGCCGTTGGCCACGGTGGGGCACGCTGGTTCGTGCCTGCTGTTACCTCCCTGAGCCACATGGAACCGTTTCCAGCCTTGATTCATTGAGTTCAACCTTTAGGAGGCCTCAGACCCACCCAGGGCACCTCGGTGCTCAGGCACAAAGAGCCCCAGGCAGCAGTGTGGCCACTGCAGAGGCTGCTGTGCAGCCTGCAGTCCCCCGGGGCCACTGACGGCCCCTCCTGGGACTTGGCTGAGTCAAGCATCACCCAGATATGGCAATCGGGTGCAATCCTGCCTGGCGTTCACACCCAGCCCTGCGTGGCTTGTTTCTGTCCCTGCCCGGCGAACCATGGAGAAGCAAACCTGATTGCGGGAAATTGCAGCTTGGAGTGAAACGCGGCAGAATGGGAACAGCCTTCCAACCACGGGAGACCAGAATAGAGCCATTCCGCTGCAGAACCACTCGCGTTCATGATGAGAGCAGCTGGCACATTCCGGAGGTATCATACAACTCACTCGCTTCTGTGTGGTGCTTTTCCCGTTTTATTTGATGCATAAGTGTCAAAGCATCCGAAGGCCTTTGGAATTGGAGTCTTGTGCCTGAAGTTTGAGTGTACGAAGTGCTTTATAGGAAACCATATGCCAAAGTGGGATATTCTGGTGCAGAAGGTTTCTGTGGGCACAATCCTCTGATTTCCTTGTTCAGACTCTTTTAGGGTGCTGGTTAAAATGCAGACTCTAAGCTTGGCACAGAGTGATCCAGTGGAAATAGAACACATAGGTAATACTAAATTTGCTAGTATCCACATTAAAAATGTAAAAAGAAACTGGTGAAATTAATTTCAATAAGATATTTTAGTTAACGAAATATATTGAAAATATCATCTCCAGTTGTAGTCAATATGAAAATTGTTATTGAAGTGTCTTACATTTTTTGGGCACTTGGGCCTTTGAAATCTAGTCTGTATTGACACTGAGAGCACACTCGATTCGGACTTGGCACGTTTCAAGTGCTCAGCACGCGATGGGCAGCACGGCCTTTGTCCCTGCTCTGTCTCTGCCAGCACAAAAGCCTTTTCTGGGAAATGGAGCACCTGTCCAGGAGTCAGGAGGCTGGACTGAAGTCTCACATCAAGGTGCTTGCGTCCTCTGCCGTCTCCAAGGCCACTTCCAACAAAATGTGAGAAGTAGTCCTCCCGCAGTGACGCGTCTGTACAGGGACTGGGTGGCTCTGGAAACCAGACCCCCTGCATGCAAATCTCAGCCCTGCCCTAGCAGTGGGACCCTGGGCAGGGAGTCCTTGTGTGGGGATCGCTGTCTGCCTCACTGGCACGTCCTGGGGACTGGGGGATAAGTGTGCAGAGGGCTCAGATAGCGCCTGGCCCACAGTCAATGCTCGATAGACACGTGGTGGTTTATGAAAGGGCCCTGCTCCCAGTCACTGTGCAGTTCTGGGACCCACTTGATCTTGATTTTCCATGCTGAGGGCCGTCTGGCTGGCTGTACCCAGAGCTGGCTTCTCCAGCTGCACCCATGGGGACTTTACAGGTCTGCAGTGACCTAAACCCGGCCTGAGCTGAGACATGGGGCTGCCACCAAGACACACGAGTTGAACTGGGTCTCCCCAACATTCCTATGTGGAAGTCCTAACCTCCAGTACCTCAGAATGTGAGCTTATTTGGAGACAGCGTCAGTAGAGATTTGATTAATTAAGAGGAGGTCGTGCCTGAGTAGGTGGGTCTCAAATCCAATGACTGGTGCGCTTACAAGAAGGGGAAATTTGGACACACACACACACGGCCAGAAGGCCACGTGAAGACAGACAGAGTGATGATTCTACAAGCCGGGGGACGCCAAGGATTGCCAGCAACCACCAGAAGCCAGGGGAGGCCTGGAACAGATTCCCCCTCCCGGCCTCAGAAGGAACCAACCCTGCGGACACGCTGACCCAGACTTCCGGCTCAAAGCCGGGATCAAGGCACTGGCAGGTTCAGTGTCTGGTGAGGGTCCTTTCCTCATAGATGAAGCTTCTTGCTGTGTCCTCACACAGTGACAGGGACAAGGCAGCTCCCGAGGGCCTCTTGGATAAAGGCACTAATCCCATTCCTGAGGGCTCCACCCTCATGAACTAATCACCTCCCAAAGGCTTCACCTCTTAACACCATCACTTCACTGGTGAGAATTTCAACGTATGAGTTTTGGGGAGACATTCAGACCATAGTACCTATAATGGGTTCATTGTTATTTGAAAATGAATTAATAGTAGCAATGTTTAAAAATTACTAACTAATTAAAAATTACTTTCTTCTATGGCAAACATCAATAGGTAGATCCCACCTAAACAAAAGCTCTTGGGGGTCTTCAATACTAGAGTGTAAACAGGATCCTGAGACCAAAAGGTTTGGGAAACGCTGGTTTAGTCTCCCGTCTGCCAGGGTTAGGTGCAAAAGTCAGCTTCAAAGTCAAGATCACGTTTAGTCAAAATGCTCATGATGCCTTAGGAAGGGGGGCACCGTGTAGGAGGAGACCGGCACGGCACCCTGGCTTTTGGGGAGTCCTGGTGACCCCGTGCTTCCAGTCCTGAGGAAGGCCACTATTTACAAGGTTGGGCCCCAGACACGGTGGCCAGCTGTGCAAAACCATCTGATCATCATGGGGGCTGTGAAATGCTCATGCTGTAGATGCAGCTGCAGACTGAAGGAGTCCCAGGTTCAAGTCCTGTCTCAGCCTTGCTCTGGGTCCAAGTCATTGTGTTACACTTTACCCCACTCCCTTCTCTTTGCCCTGATGCATAGCGTTAATGGTGCCTACACCAGCGGGTCTCAGAGTGTGACCCTCACGTCAGCAGTGGCAGCGTCACCCACCAACTTGTAAGAGATGCAGATTCTTGGGCCCACCCAGGATCTGCTTGGTCAGACGTCCTGGGGGTGGCACGCAGCGACCCATTTTCCCAAACTGCAAAAGATTCCAGTACACACTCAAATTTGAGAACTGCTTGTATAAATTAAATGCACTTCCGATTTAACTCTCCTTGAACTTGTTAAACAATATTATGGGGAAACAAACAATTCCAGAATGTGGGACCTTCTGTAAGAAAACTAGTCTGGGAAAACTAGACTTCAAAATGTCAGTGTCATGGAAGTCTTCTCCATTAGAGGAGACTAATGCCAGGGCACATGCAGTACATGGACCCTCATCGGGTCCTGGGTGAGCTGGGAAGGAAACAGCTATATTCCTAGATAGCTGGGAAATTGGAATGGTATCATGGAATTGTTGATATTCTTAGGTATGACAATAGTCACATGGTTTTGAGGTGAATAATGTCTTTATTCTTAACAAGATGCATGATGAACTATAAGGTGTGTCTTTCAAATGGTTCAAACCAAAAAAAAAAATATGTAAATAAGAGACAAAGCAAAATGTCGCAAATTTAATAATGGTTAAACCCAGGTGGTTTTGATAGGAATATTCACTGTTCTTTCAGCTTTTCTGTTTGAAATTTCCTTAAGCTGGGCACACAGAAGATGCCACTCCTCCATTTCACTCTCTTATTTAGATAGAACATCATGTGCCTAGCAGTTAGGATTAGGTTTGGCTGTAACAGGGATCCAATAACAGTGGCTTAAACCAGATGAATACTTATTATTTCCATCTTATGTGAAAGCTCACAGGGAGGGAGGGAGGCGGGTAAGATGGTTCTGATGGACGTTGTGTTCTGGGCTGAAGCACCTTCCATTTAATGCTGTCCCATGAGAGACGTCCCTGTCCTTATGGCCCAATGGGGCTGCTCCAGCTTCGGTCATTGCATCCACATTCCAGCAGGCAGAAGAGGAGGTAAAGGGCACATTCCTACTGCTTTTAGAGATAATCCCCTGAAGTTACTGCGAATTACCTCTCCTGGGCCAGAGCTTAGTTACATAGCTGCAAGGGAGGCAGGGAAATGCCTTTACCCTAGGTAGTTGTGTAAGCAGCCTGAAATTGAGCATTTATTACTATGGAAATTGAAGGTCAGTTTGCAGGCTCTGCCCCACTATGAGAGGTGCTTTAAACTCACGATATGGCAGGCTGTCTTAAAGGGGTGTCCTGTGTCTTCTCAGAGCTTAGCGTGCATATTAAGGGAGTAACATACTTTAGTTCCTTGGGTTATTGCAAAGGCCTTGTGAGCCCAGCAAGTGAGCTGAGCTCCCCAACTCCCCCTTGTCGAGAGCCCCCTGACTCCCGTGTAACCAGCCCTGTTCCTCTTTTCTGTCCTGCAGTCTCCAACCTGTCCCAGTATTTCAGCCCAGCCTCGTTGGCCAGCAGCCCGGCCCGCGCCCTCCTGCTGGTCGGCGTCGTCCTCCTGGCCTACTGGCTCTTGTCTCTGACTCTGGGCTTCACCTTCAGCGTCCTGCACGTGGTGTTTGGCCGCTTCTTCTGGATTGTGCGGGTCATCCTGTTTTCCATGTCCTGCGTGTACATCCTGCACAAGTACGAGGGCGAGCCGGAGAATGCCGTGCTGCCCCTGTGCTTCGTGGTGGCCGTCTACTTAATGACGGGGCCTATGGGCTTCTACTGGCGCAGCACCCCCAGCAACCCCAGCGTGGAGGAGAAGCTGGAACATCTGGAGAACCAGGTCAGACTGCTCAACATCCGCCTCAACAGGGTGCTCGAGAGCCTCGACCGCTCCAAGGACAAGTGACTGGCGGCCAGCCGGCGGGCGCCACTTCCACCAGCAAGCTCGCTCGGAAAACAGAAAAGGAAGAGGAAACACAAAAACAAACCACCAAACCCCAAACGATCTTAATAAACATGACTGAGCAAGAAGGTGGCGCTTTGTGAGGGTGTTTCCAGCCGCCCGTCAGCTCTTAGGACTAACGTTCCAAGAAACATCAAAAAGATCGTTCATGTAGAACGACACACAGAGTGTCATTAGTGGGAAAAATATTTTTTAAACAAAGGATATAACCGTATTTAGCTGTACAGTGAGAGAAAATTTATCTGTGCGTAGAGCATAAAGTTAATTTTTTCAAGCATTGAAATACATCTTTTGTAAGGTTTTTTAATAAAGGCAGATTGAGTCGAGTTTATTAAAACTTTACATGGAGGGGGAGAATATGCTAATTTGACATTTTAGAAAAGTTTAAATGCAAGCGTTTGTTTTTGCAGCTTAGGAATTGGTGGATGACGTCCGTGTGCGTTATTTTCATGTTCCAAAACTGTGAGCTTTATTTTATGTTATTTTTGGTTGATGTTGACCTAATGAATGTTGTCACTTCTCAATGTGGACAGTTGGGCTAGAGATGAAACCCAGCCTCCTTTGTATCCTGGTCACCCTGTCAAGCCCCCATCAGCCACATTTCTAAATGGAGAAATCATTATTTCTAGAAGACCTGAGATTTTTTCCCTCCCTCTGTACTTTGATGTATTTCAACCTCAACATTTTGAAAAGGAAAATTCAAGAAAGGGCAAAGAACTGTCTAGCCGAGTAAGCACTGAAGATGACTCCAGAATCTATTTCATGTCCCAATGTCGCTGTCTGCCAGGTAGGCTGAGATACAAAAGCTGTACCTTTGGTTTTTGTCTTTGTTTCACTTTGTTTCTGGTGGACTCAGGACCCTTGAAGGAAAACGAGCAGTGGCTAGTAACATTTTCAAGTCTGTTGCTACTTATGAAGCGTTCTCAGCAACAAGCAGCAGCAATACACAAGCCTTGGCAAAGATCTGAATTGTTTTCCCTGAAGTTTAGGGGCTTTTTGTCTGAAATCTGTTGCGTCCTCATTTTCGGTGGTTTCTGGGGGCAGAGGGTGGTACACCAAGGCTGGGCCTGGGCTGGGGCTGGTGGAAGCACCCTTTGCTAGGAGCCCGTTAGGAAGGGAAGCCCACCGCTTGCGGATGTAGCTTTGACGGCTGCTGGGGACTGAGGCTGTCTCTAGAGACCCCAGTCAGATTTGCTGGGACCAGACCTGATGGCCCAGGTCTCAGTCTGGGGAAGACTTAGCTGTTTGCCAAGTCTTGTGCAGAGTTTCTGTGAAGTTTATTTTTGGTTGCAGGTGACTGGAAAATAGATACAGATGTTTCTGAGGATATTTAGGAAACTTCTTAAGGTGCACATAATGGGACCCAAACTCTCCTGGATTCAGTTCATTTCCTGAAACACATACCTGTTCCCTTGGATTTACTTGAGCAGATCTTTATCCATGGGAATTTGGAACACATGATTTCTGGATCAAAACCCTTCCAATTTTGTCATTTCGATGCTTGCAGGTGAATCTATTTCAGTGCAGGGTATAAATACCTTGGGGAGGTCATCATTGTCCTCTTTCCTTTTGTGCATTTGGCTGTCCCATGTTCAGGTACGAAAACAGCTTTGCTTTTGTTGGCCAGGGGGAGAGCGGCGTCTTGTGCACAAAGTCGGTGACTGCGGCCTTTGCCTTGGCTCCCCCATTGTTTGTGGTCATTGTAGGATGCCCGAGTGCTGTATTAAACTGTCACTGGGCTGGGTCGAGTGTCCACTGCATTCCTCCTTGCACCCTCATCCCTGAAACATGAAGGGCACTGTGTACTGTTGAGATCTACGTAGGATGATCATTTTAACTTGAAAACAGAGGGAGGTACATGTAATTGGGGTGCTGGTGGATTTGGACCTTACACATCCATGGAAGATTGCTGTCAGAAAAATATGCACCATTTTTTTTTTTTCCAGTTTGGCTAAGTATAGGCTCTGAAGCCAGTTTTGTAGTTTGATGAACACTCAGGTGGAAGATGTCTTCATTTTTAATGAAAGAAGCTACAGTAAGTTACTGAGTGTCACTTCAGGGCAGAACATTGTTTGAAATTCTGATAGAAATCCTAGATGCCAGGTTTGAAAAAGTCTTGTTTTTTTAATGCATAAATTTCACTTTGGTTTGGGCGTATTTTTAACTCCAAATAGTTGGGATTTCTCTTTCTCCATTCCATGAAAGCTTGTAGGGTATTCAGCCCCTCCCCTCATCTTTGTTTTTTCTCTTTTGTATGTGGAAAAGTGTATTTTTGTACCATATCTCATACCTTGAATAGAAAACTTTTTTATATCTTCAGGGCTGTAAAGTGTACTAGTGCAGCACTTCACAGAATGTGATATGAAAACATTCTGATGAAAACGGTGGCTCTGTTATAATTAAGACTCAGTTGTTTTTAATATCTTAAATTTAATCAGTGTTAATTTCCCAGTGCTTCAGTATCACAATAAACACTTGCTTTACTGAGAACAGAGAATCATCTAGAAAAGAAAAAGGACCAACCATGTCCCAGTGCTGGGTTTGTGTGGATGTGTTAGGTTTGATGTTCCAGGACCTCTTCCTGGACAAAGATGCTTTTGTGGCGGGTGAGCCTTCCCTGAGCAGACTCTCCAGTACCAGTCGGCACTGCCTGCCTTTTGGTTCCTTTTGCTTCAGGTTTTAGCCCCCACATCATTTCTGGTAACAGCACAGCAGCAGAATTCCTTGAAAGCAGGCCCTCAAGCCTGGGTCATAATTCATAAAGGGGAGGTGAACGCAATGGGAAGGCGTTTAATGCAAGCACAGCAGGCCACGCCTGCTCACACAGCAAAGCCTGTCTCACACAGGGGTCAGGAAGCAGAGACATCAGGGAACTGGGGCAATGTCGTTAGGACCACGGCGGTAGGAAGTACCCAAGTGGGGCCATCCCCTGTTGGGTACTCTGTAAGAACATGCAGGTTGGGGTCGGTAGTTGGGAAGATTATGTGACTTTTGCATGCCTAAAGGGCTGCCTTGCAGGGAAGATATAAACACCTCTGGTTGCCCATCTGGCCCTGGGATTCGGCAGCCATGCGGAGTGGTTAAGAATAACAGGTGTCAGATGGCCAACACAGAACCTAGACACTGTTAATACAACTTGTCACTAGTGGACACCCTGAATTGCTTCATTTCTGTAATCTCTGCTACTTTCTAAGATGTTTTTGATAAATGACATCTGCCTTACTGGTTGACACCTGATAACTTCTCCCTGATGGGTTTCGAATTGGCTGACTTAACCAAAAAGCCAGCTCTTGCCATCCAACTGGTGTTTTTTCCCCTTTCCTAAAGAAACCAGTGGGTAGTTTTAGACCAACTGGTGTTACAAAGAATTCCTAAGGCTGCTAAGGTGTCAACCGTCCCACTCCCAACTTTTTTTTTCTTAATGCTATATCACCTGCAAAAATTTTATTTATGGCCATGTGAATAGCTGGACTTTTGCTCCTCAATTGTGAATAATAGAATTATATATATTTTGCAGGATCTAATGCAGTACCCTTAAATGCGTATTGGATGACCATCAATGTGATGTATAGTATCTGGTATAAACAAACTTTATTCAGCATATTGAATTCTTCTGTGTTTTGCTCTTCCTCGCTATGTAGGAGATGCAGCAGTACTAGTTTTTCTCTTGTGGTGGCATAAAAAAGTTGATTCTCATTTGCATCATCTGCTGAAAACCTGTGGCAGCTAATGGTATTATGACCATATGTCCTAATGTCTCTTTGCAAATTTAAAGGTTTTATTGTAGTGTCAACTTAATATCCGCATGTGTGTTAAATCTCTGAATACTGTGTAATTCAATTGATTTCTTGTGTTGGTGATGGTGATTATTAACGCACACTTAAAATCCAGCAAAGCAATTATTTCCCTCTTCTTCCCTGGAAATCATATTTGTGAGGTGTGGTACCCATTCTCAACAGTGTATTCATGATTCAATTCATTCTTTGTGTATCTGGTTATAAATTTTGTATAGCATTTAATTTGACACAATATAAATTCATTTGATTTGAATATAATGGTGTATGTGTGTATATGGTGTGTGTGTGCACTTTAGTTCCATGAGCTTTGGGAAGCTGATTCTACACATATCTTATATAGACATAAATGTATCAGGCTTATTTTCTTTTTCTTTCTTTTTTTTTTGCAAAGCAATATATACATTCCTCTTATTTATTAAATCACTGGCTTTGGTGTTATGTGGAGATATTTGTAGATCTCAGAACAGAATTACAATATTGTGAAAATTACAACTTAATAAATGTTTACTGTAATTTTGTTGTACAGACTTTTTAAATATATTTCATCACTTCTAGCCAAACATTTATGGAGTTTCCCCAATTTTTTTCCCCTACCTTTTTCTCTTTCTCTTTTGTAAAGAGTTCCCCCAATTTTGACATGTAACAGTAATTCTATGATGAGAGGAGTCACAAAACCTTGAATTTAAGTGTTCGGTTGGCTGTAGGGTTGCCAGATAAAACACAGAATGCCCAGTTAAATTTGCATTTCAGATTTAAAAAAATCCCCAGCACTCTTTTAGTATATTCCACATGAGTTATCTGAACCTGAAATTTAACCATGTGTCCTGTATTTTTAATTGCTAAATGGGGTGACACTAACAGAGTAATGCAATTGATGCACACCCCTCCACCCAACCCTGAACCGGTGCTTTCTTGGGTGCTAAAAATCCCTTCTTTAGCAAGCACTTAGGAATAAATGCAACAGGAGTACAGTCCAGTTTAATACACTTATGACCCAGGAGTACTGCTCCTGGGTGTGTGTATATATCACATATTGCAGAGAGCAAAGCCTCACACAGGTCCACAAGGGGACGGTTTGAGGCCAGCCATTGTGATGGTATTTGGAGGCAACCCATCCCTGGGAGAGCCCGCAGGTGAGCTGAGGGGCGAGGTGGCAGGACGATGCAGCCATTAGTAGTGACAACAGAGTGGAGTGAGAAAGTAGACATCAGAATGAGTAAGAAAACCATTCGTTTGAGTAAATTCAATGCTTGTGATTAAAATAATCATTTTGTAAGAATGCATGTAAAAAGAAAAAGATTCAGCCTGGCGTGGTGGCACGTGCCTGTCTGTAATCCCAGCTACTCGGGAGGCCAAGGCAGGAGGGTCACTTGAGCCCAAGAGTTTGAGTCCAGCCTGGGCAGCGTAGTGAGACCTCCCTGATCTCTAAAAAAATTATTTTTAAATAAATACAAAATAAACATAAAAAATTCAAATATAACACGTAGGTTGGGAGGAGGATGGGAATAGGTAGCAGAGATCAAGAAGAAAGCAAAAGAAAACAGGAGGAAGACCTCACCGGGACTTGGAAGTCACGAAGGGAAACTGACTCGCACTTGGATTTTGCTTGTGGGAAATGAGACAGAAATATACATACTCACGTACATACACAGACACATGGCAGTTAAACCTTTCCCAGAGGAGTGCCCACGCCAAATCTATGCTTTCTCTAAGCCCTGCTGAATTATCACAGTCAACCTAACAGGTGGGCAGGAGGACGGGAGCAGGCAGGGGGCAAGGGGCACAGTGGCTCCGCTGCCAGCCTGCCGCACAGCGAGGAAGGGCATGTGGGCTGTGGCTACACCAGCTGCTCTGCTGTCACTGCCTCAGCCTCGTCATAGCTCATCAGCCCCCAACATCTCAGCAACGTGCTGCTCTGTGCAATCAGGGTGGCTCCTTGGTCTTGAATTTTACACCGTCCAACACGCACAGTCTCTGCCCCTGCTGTTCTTCCAGGGGGAGCCAGTGCCTGCGGCCCCATCCCTTCCTGGTTCTGTTCTTCCTTCCGTTGTGTAGGTCCATGTTTCTACTTTGGATGGGCGGCAATGGAAGGAACTCTTAAAATTTTAAATGTGAGCATCCAATGGCCTAGCAAATCACCCTGCTTTTGCACCTCATCCCCGGGACAAACAAAAGCAAACATCCATAGAATGGTGTATAAAGGAACTTAAAACAGCACTAAGTTCAATGGCAAAAAAAAAAAAAAAAAAAAAATTATTTAAGGGACTGAAGCACCCACAAAAAATATGAATTAAGGGACACCAGGAGAGCTGTTCCTTTTTCTTCTCTTGTGCTTTCAAAAGTCTGGATCCTTCATTTTGGACAACTTAGCAATGTGTTTGAGTGGCCTCTCTGGACCAGGGGTAGACAGCTGGCAGCAGGAGATGGGAGAGAAACGGGCTCAGTAGAAATTCCTCCCAATGCCCAGTGCACACAGGGACTTGTGTTTCTCCTTTTTTGTGTTTAGAATCTGAAACTGGCTTATAGCAGCCGTTATTTAGGAGTCAGCAAGCTATAGCCTGTTTCTGTAAATCAAGTTGAATGCAACACAGCCGCACTCCTTCCTTCATGCACTGCCTGTGACTGCTTCCATGTTACAAGGCAGCAGGGCCACAAAGCCTAAAATATCTACTATGTGACCTTTTGCAAATTTTTCAGATGACTTCCTCGTCTAGACCTGTGCTGTGCACTATAGCAGCCACTGGCCACATGTGGCCACCGAGCACAGGAAATGTGCTAGCCTGGATGAGCTGTGAGCTGAAATAAAACATACATCAAATTTCGAAGACATTGTGCCAAAAAAAAGAATGTGAAATATCTCCTTAATAATTTTTAATATTGATCACATGGTTGAAATAATATTTTGAATAGAGTAGACTAAATAAAGTTTATTATCAAATTTTATTTTATCTGTTTCTCTTTTATTGTTGAAAATATGGCCACTGGAACATTTTAATGTATACACGTGGCTTGCATTGTATTTCTATCAGACTGCACTGGACTACACGAACAGTACAGGACAGGGCCACATGTCACAGCCCCAACTTCAATCACTCAGGTGTTTATTAACTGAAGTTCGGTAATAGCAACTCCTCACTCTGCTGTCTTCATGGTTCTTGGGAAGGGAGGGAGCACAGCTCAGTAGCTGCGTGTTTCAGGTGCTCAGTGCTTATGCGTTGGAAAACAAATGACCCTCAATGGCTCGAGTCCCCAAACTTTGGACACTCATTCATTTGCACAGTACAAACTACTTGCATCTGTGACTAGAAATGGTCTCCTCCTGGGATAACCTACCGATAACAGGAGAGTCAAACCCACCCCTCAGCTGAGTCAATTCTGGCTTGACATTGGCTGCTGTCTCGCAAACCATTGTCAGGTGAGGTGGAGAACTTCCAGTTTTCCAACTGGAATTAGAGAAATGCAGGTAGGTGAAGGGGGAAGGCTCTGTAGAGTGATGTGTTACAAGGTAACAGGGAAGAGATGGTGACATGCCCCTATAAGTGACAGCAGTAATTCTCATACACTAAGGACCTCTGTGTGTCTAACTCTACTGTACCTGCCCCGGCTTGCTGAAATTGCACAATCGCTCTGCTAAGAAGGGATTATCTCTGTAATACAAAAGAAAAACCCAGGCTCAGAGAGGTTGGGGAACACTACCCAAGGTCAAATGGCTGGTCCCTAGGGAACCTGGGCTTGAGCCCACTTTTTCACGTCACCTCCCTAAGTGGAGAACAAGACTTCACCCTTTAGTAGCTCCCTTCTGAAGAAGTGGCTTTGGAGAGCTTTTTGAATTTGTGTTAATTGGTGGTCCTCATGAAACGATGGGTATAGATCGTGATAATCAAAAAGCTCAAATAACCACACTCTTTTTATGGCACAGAGTGGCCACTATAGAGTAATGATAAATGGTATTTGTTGTTTTGCAGTTTACCAAAATTTTTTTTTCATTTAAGCCTACTACACATTCCTGTTTTGTATGGGGCTCAGAGAGGTTAACGACCTGCACAGAACGGCACAGCTAATCAGGAAATGTGGGGGGTCGGGACTGGGATCCAGCAGCTCTGACTCCACAGAGTGCAAAGTCCAGTGGTTCTCTTGCTGTTGTCAAAATTTACACACTGCTACCTTTTCCCTTTAACAGTTTGATGCGTTTAAATGCACGCATTCAGTCATTCTCAGTTAAACCAACCTCTCCGATGGGGCTGGGAAAACAAGAGCTTAATGTACATTTACAATATATCAGATGCCCAGGAGAATCTTAGCTTGCAATGATCTTTTCTGGACATTTTTTGACCTTCAGGGGTCTTGATCTAGTTGCCCTATTCAAAGAGGCCATGTTTTTATTTATTTATTTATTATATTTTTAAGAGACAAGGTCTTGCTATGTTGCCCAGGCTGGAGCGCAGTGGCGGTATCAGAGCTCACTGCAGCCTCAAACTCCTAGGCTCAAGCATTCATTCCTCCTGCCTCAGCCTCCTGAGTAGCTAGAACTACAGGCAGGTGCCACCACGCCTGGCTAATTTAAAAATTTTTTATAGTGGGGTCTCACTGTGTTGCCCAGGCTGGTCTTGAGTTTCTGGGGCTGAGCTCAAGGGATCCTCCCACCTCAGCCTCCAAACTGCTGGCCAAGAAGCTATGTTTGACAACGATTTGGGATCTTGTGCCAGGTAGGGCAAAATTGTGCTTGCTGTTCACTCGGGAATCAGATAAAACAAGGCTACAAATCAACTTAGGTTTCAACAGACTGCAAAATTGCTCCCCTGAGCTTTCAGATCCTTTCTTCATACTGCACACCCTGTGTGACTTGTATAGAATCATTTGAATGTTATTCCTACAGGATTCTTTTTTTTAACTATAGGAAAAAAGTGAAGAATTGAAGGATTAAAAATGTTCATTCATTCATCCATTTGCAGAGGTATTAATAGCAGGTTGTCCACATTTTCCACTCTCATTCTCTCACGCATATACATGGAGTTTGCCAGAGGCCACGAGACGTGGGCTGTCGCAGTGGAATGAGGCCAAAGCTGAGACTGGGCTCCAGCTGTCTTCGACTGAGCTAGACGTTAGAGATTTGCAAAAATGTAGAACAATGCCACTCTTCTTACTATTGTTTTTTGGTTTGCAAAGTATAATTATTTTTCATAAAAATATGTTGTTTATGCTCACATGGAATGGGTTTATCCTTATTATTTTAAAGTAAATTAATACATGTATATTTTTTGGTTTCTCAGTTTTATTTCTAATTTGGTAATTATTTCTAACTGTATTGTTAATTCTAATCAATAGATAAAACCCACAGGAACACAAACTTTGGGGTCCTCAGTAAGTTTGAAGAGTGTAAAATATGTCCTGAAAACAACATGTTTGAGATCCACCGGCAAGGGCAATTCGTCACATAGTACACAATTCAAAGCTACAAATACATGTTGGGTGAACACTGTGTCTTGCGCCTGCTTGGTCCCCCAAACACCACGTTCTCCTGCCCTAAGGGAACCCTTGTTACCAGTTTCTTGTGCCTCATGTCAGGGATATGCAATGACTACATGAGCAAATATGGATATATCATTTTTTAACACAAATAGCATATTATACACACTTTTCTGGACCCTGGTTTATTTTCTTTTACATATATCTCAGCCAGCTGGCCCATTCTTTGAATGGCTACACAGCATCCCATTTTATGGATGTACCATAATTTATTTAATCACCCCCTTGTCGATGGAAGAGTGACTATTACGCAAGTTGTTGGGCTTAGTGAAAACTGTGAAGCATTAAATGTTCAGTTTTGCTGCTAGTCTTCTAGGAACTAGGCTGTTGATTTCATCTTATCCATTTTTCTATTAATGCAGAAAATCTGAAACCAACTGTATGGCGATTGAATGAGGATGTGCATTTATATCATTAATCAAATGGATAAGCTTGATTTTTTAAAAACACTTCACTGCCCTATTTCCGCTGTGACACAGGGAGGCATTATTAGCCACTGTGAAATAAGAGTGAATAATAGCACGGTATTTAATCCTGTAGCTCTTCAGGTGGGCCTAAATTCTTTCAGGCCCAGGGACTTGGGGCTCTTTCCAACCACGTGCATGGCAGGAAGAGTTTGTGTGTTCTCCTGAGACAAAGTGTATGGGCCCAAGTGCCGGTGCTGATTGAATGTCTATAGCTCAGTGTGTACTCCAAAATCTCAAGGTGTATTTTAAGAATTCAGGGCTCTGTTTTCTTGTCCTACAGAACCACTGGACAGTTTCTGCCACAAGGGAGGGGCTCTAAACACTTTTTAAAAATTACTTTCTCACAACAGACAAGTTTGCAAGTCCTGAACACAAATTGATGATGTTCGGATTATAGATCTTATAATTTAAAAGTTTCAACTGCTCATATTTAATATGCAAAACACTCACTCTACCTGGTCACGGTGGCTCGAGCCTATAATTCTGGCTACTCAGTAGGCTGAGGTGGGAGGATTGCATAAGGCCAGGAGTTCGAGACCAGCCTGGGCAATATAGCGAGACCCTGTAAACATTCACCCTTAGCCATCCATCCTTATAGTCACTAAAAACATGATACCAGTTACTTCTAATTGCTGCTGAATTAAAATTTTTTCTCAATATACCTTACTTCAATATTGGGGGGCTGCTTTGGACATTAAGTCATAAAAAATAAGCTTAAACTTACAGCCCATGAAATTTAAAATTAACAGAATTAGCAAAAGATAAACTGTTGCAAAGAGATTATTTCATAAGTGTAAAATTAGCATCTAAATGTCAACCAATTTGAGTAAGAAATGGAGCCTGTGGGAAGGAGGAAAGGATCAAACCTGCCTAAGCCTAGATAAAAGTCAGAAGGGCCACAGTCAATGCTAACATGATCCTTTCTCTCCCTCACTCCATTTTGTGTCCTGTCAGATTTACGGATAAAAAGGCATCTGTGAATAAATAAATTTTGAGTGCCTACAATTTGCCTTACATTATCACAATAAATTTTGACCTTTCTTACATTTAGTTTTTGGTATCAAAATTCTTATTGAAGGGTTTTAGTTCAATGATTGCAGGTCTCTGTTTAAGGGTTGGTCAGAACATAATACTATCACTAAAAAAGCTGATTTTAGAAAGCTGAGACTCCATATATAAGTGATACAAATATTCCATACATATCTGCATGTTTAGAAAACATTTAAAAGAACAGGAGAAAACAGAAAAGGGAGTGGATCAGTATGCAGCCCTACCAGAGCTAGAAGCAGAGCTCAGGCTAAATTATCTCTTCTGAGATAATTTCTAGAGTTATGTGAGTGTGGTACCCCTTTCCTTCTTCATTCTACTTTAGTTTTTTCAGTCATATGTGTACATTTTTACACTTTTATTTTAATTTGGCTACGGATCACACGAAGGTCTTAAGTTAGACTTTAGAATTTATCTCTAAAAGTGATTATTCCTATAGTCACAGATTCACTGATGGTTTTTTGTTTTTTTTGGACCAAGAATTTCCTGGAGATCACTGATAGTCTTGAAAGCACATGATATTCATTAAACAACTTTAAACTTTAAACACACTCTCTGTCATAAGCATGCAATGAATTAAAATCTTTAATAAATCCTGAAATTCTCTGAATAGTACAAAACATTGCACTGCGTATATATTCTAACATGGCACATATTTAAATAACCAGCTTTAATTAAAAGCATTACTTTGTTAAATGCAAACATTTAAAACAGGCATGTACAGCATAACGCAATTTCAGCATTTCTTTACCTTTTTTTAATACTCAAAAAAATTTAAGTGGCCTGACCCTCTCTTTCAACCTCTGAGTTTGGGTGGGTAGTGTATTACTATTTAGAGAAGAAATGCTCTGGAAATGTTGAAAGGCTGAATTCCTACAAGGAAAAGTAGCTGTTTTTCTGTGGTTTTGTCGCGGGGGAGTTGGGGCACGCCGCAGGGCCGTGAACATCTGAACTCGCCAAGGAGGTGCAATGCTGCCTGCGCGCTCGCGCCATGTGCTCCGACCAGTCACCGTGTGTGTTCCCAAGGCCCCCCAGCTCGTCAGACTTCACCCCAGGGCTGCACAAGCAATGAGCAAACCACAACGGACATCCGCCTGCTCTGCCCTCGCGAGGCGACTGTGTTTCAGAAGGGTAGTAAGAACTCCGTTTGGACCCATCGGGATAGGAGGAGGGAGGAAGTCCTTGCTCCACCAAAATACCTCCCTTCCAGGCCCCTGCGTTTGTGGGAGTCCAGCCCGGGGTCCCTGCCTCTGCTCGCCCCGTAGCCAGGTAGCGGGGACGCTGGAAAATGCCTCCTGGCCCCTGTCACGATTCATTATTCAAAAGATCCCAAACGCTCACTTGGATCGTCCTATCAAAGCAGCCCTGTCCTCATCGCCGCCCCCGCCGCGACTCCGCGGCCCGGTCATCTCCGGGCACTTGCCACTAACTTATCTTACGGATTTGTTCATTTTCTTCCCCTGGACTTTGTAGGGTTCCCTCTGTCGCCCTAGCAAATTGAGTCGGCTCATGCTAGGCGCTCGGTGTGCATATTTAAATATACAGAAAGAAGAATAAACACTTCCCAGACGCTTCAGGCGCAGACCCCTCCTGTGGCCCCGTAGGAGGACTCAGGTTCCAGGTCGCGACTCAATGGAGTCCCAGCGGTTTCGGAGTTCGGGGAGACAGGCCCGAAGGGCGCGCGGGGAAAGGTCGGGTTGTCAAGGAGACAGCGATCGGCCTTACAGACCAAGGCTGACTCCGTCCCATTGCCCAGCTCCGATTGGGCACACCTTTTTCTGAATCCCCCTTAGGATTGGCTGAGAGGCGCGGGCCGAGCACCAGTGAGCCTTACGATTGGTTGGCTCTCGAGTCAGCTTTCCCTGCCTGATGTAGGGCCAGCCCTCAGATGGCCAATCAGCGCGCGAGCTGTGTGTGGCGCGTGCGTGCAGCCCGGATCCCTCCGCCGCCGGCATCCCGAGAGGGAAAGTAGGGGAAGGGGAGGGGACCCCGACGGGCGGGACTGGGCTGGCGGGGTTGACCTCGGGAAGGCGGAGAGGACGCTGGGTGTGGCAAATAGAGGAGAACCGCACACAGCCGAGTAGCTCTGCCCAGAGGAGGCTTCCCCTACTACTAAGGAACCCTCCCACAATTTCAGACTATCCCAGGTCATCCTAAAGAAGAAATAAAATAGGCCAGGTGCGGTGGCGCACGCCTGCAATCCCAGCACTTTGGGAGGCTGAGGCAGGAGGATCGCTTGAGCCCAGGACTTGGAGGTTGCAATGAGCTATGATGACACCACTGCACTCCAGCCTGGGCGACAGAGCCAGACCCTGCCTCAAAAATAGATAAAATATGGCCGGGCGCGGTGGCTCACGCCTGTAATCCTAGCACTCTGGGAGGCTGAGGCGGGAGGATTGCTCGAGGTCAGGAGTTCGAGACCAGCCTGAGCAAGAGCGAGACCTCGTCTCTACTAAAAATAGAAAGAAATTATCTGGCCAACTAAAAATCTATATAGAAAAAATTAGCCGGGCATGGTGGCGCATGCCTGTAGTCCCAGCTACTCAGGAGACTGAGGCAGGAGGATCGCTGGAGCCCAGGAGTTTGAGGTTGCTGTGAGCTAGGCTGACGCCACGGCACTCATTCTAGCCTGGGCAACAAAGCGAGACTCTGTCTCAAAAAAAAAAAAAAAAAAAGATAAAATAAAATAATGTAAATAGAAATTTTCAAAGAGCACTTACCAAACAAATCATGAAAACAAAGAAATAGAGGACCACTAATAAAAACAAAGACTTAAATTGCCCAAAATGTCCAAAAGAAATGCCCAATATATAATACTTCCCTCTATGCATGTGTGCTCATCAGTTAGTTCCAATTTAATAATGAGTACATGTGGTGTTTGTTTCTCCATTCTTTAGATATTTTCTTTAGGATAATGGTTTCCATTTATATCCAGATTGTTGAAAAAGGCACTAAGTCACCCTTCTTCATGGCTGAGTAGTATTCCATGGGTGAAAACCTACCTAACAGGCACAATGAACACTCTGGGTGATGGGCACACTTACAACCCTAATTCAAGCATTACAAAAGAGATCTTTCTAACAAAAAAACATTTGTACTCCTGTAATACTTTGAAATAAAAAAAAAATGCCCAGTATAGATGAAACCCACAAATGCTGCACCTGCAGCACCTTATCTTCCCGTAGATGTTTCTGGAGCTGCCGCTCTGTGCCCCAGCTGGTGCTGGGCACTGGGGAAGAACCCCAGGGAACCACAGGGACAAGAACCCTGCTATCATGGAGCTTTGGTCGGAGGCGCAGGAAGGACTTAATTTCAGATGATGAAAAGTGCAATGGGGAAAAACGGGGTGACAGGATGGAGTATCTGGGCGCTACTTTGAATTGTAGCCATAAACTGTAAAATGTGGTGGGGGAGCTTTCCAAACCAGGAGCAGAGTTCTTGTGGCCTTTTGCTTCCTGCATAGGAGACAGCATAGAAAAGGAAAGGGAAATGTTTGTGTCCACATGTATGTGTGTGTGTGTGTAAATACCTCTTTGCATCTTGTGACACCATCCATCCAACTTCCTTCACCATATGTGCTTGCTTAATATGCTAGAGACTTTGTATAATATTTTTCATGACCCATTTCCCTGCAAGTCTGGCTTCTGAAGAGGGAACTTAAAACTTACGTAAGATGAGAAAGAAGCCAAGTCAAGCCAGAGGGTGGAGAGTCAACTCATCTGGTCACTTTTTCCTGCCCTGTTAGAAACAAGGGAGAGAAAAAAACACAGCAAGCTTCAGATGGCTTCCTGGCTGGTGTTAAGTCTCTTTAGGATTAAATGAGGCCTGTGCTTGTGGGAATACCTCTGTTTCCCTATTAGCACTTAGCTAATAAGGATTAGCACCACCTAAAACCCTTTTATGGTATATTACCTAGTTGTTGGTGATGTTGAACTACAGGGTGTCACAGAGAGTGGCAGAAATGTAGCTTGTGCCCTCTAAGTATTTGTCTTGAGTCTACGGTGGCAGATTATCTGTGAGCTGTAGAGTACAAGGCATTCATGTAACAAATAGTTACTGTGTGTCTGCCACGTTTCAACACAAGGAGAAAGGTCCCCATTTTCATGGAATTTCATTGTAATGGGGGAGACAGAAGATTACAAAAGTAAACCAATTAATCATCAGGATGATTTAGCCTTGCACTGTGAAGGAAGGAAAACAGGATCGAGAATACAATGCCAGGGGGTGTTTAACAGTTGTTGGCTTGCCAAGGCAGGCCTTTGTGGGGGTGACATCTGAACTAATGACAAATGTCTGTGTCAGGTGATCCCAAGAGAAGTGGGCCAATTCATCAAAAATCAATTTGTTGAAAGCCAATTTGCCAAATCATCAATTCACTGAATTGGCAGAATTGTCCAATTTACTAAAAATGGTGTTTTACAGCTTAGTTTTCTTGCTTTAGATTTGGTGAATAAGAACATGGTCTTCCAATTTTTTTCTTGACTGTAAGAAAATATAGTTTATGAATAGATTCCTGTTCAGTATGTTGAGGAACACCCAGCCAGAGAACCCTGCGCGTCACTCATACGCTCCTTACCGAGCATCCGCTTTGTGCCGGGCTGTGCTAGGCACGAGCTGAACAAAACCGACCAAGATCCCTGCTCTCGGGAAGCTGACATTTTAGGAGGGACTCAGATCATGAACAGGTAAACAGAGACAGTAAATTTCAACACTGCAAGGAATAACCGAGTCCATTCTCCTTATAAAAAATGGGAACATGGCAGACAAGATGACAGCGTCTCTTGGCATCTCTCCAGTCCTGGGTCCACCTTCCCTCCCCAGAGGCCATCACTGTGGGCAGTTTAATAGATATCTGTACTAGTTTCCTAGGGCTGCTGTAACAAATGACCACAAACTGGGTGGGTGAAAACAACAGAAATTTTATCTTCTCAGTTCTGGAGAGAAGTTGGAAATCAAGGTGTCAGCAGGGCTCTGGGGGCGGGGGTGTTGGGGGATCCTTCCTTGCTCCTCTGGCTTCTGCTGGCTCTTGGAATTCCTTGGCTTGTGGCTGCATCACTCTAGTCTCTGCTTCTGTGTCACATGGTGTTCTCCTCTATGTCTCTTATAAGGACACTTGCCATCAGAGTAGGGCTGGCCCAGGTAATCCATGTCAAAAGCCTGAGTTACACCTGTAATGCTCTTTGTCCAAATAAGGTCAAAGTCACAGGTTGCAGGTGGACGTATCTTTTGGGAGAAGGCCACCACTCAATCCACTATGATATCCTTCCAGTTCTTTCTCTATACATGTATGTTATTGTATAGAAAATATATATTATATATGCCAACAAAGACATTTTGAAACACCATTGGTGTCTTGTATGTATCTTTCTGCAACTGTACATATTCTCTTTTTTAATTTTGTTTTTTCTTTTTTTAAGCAGTGAGAAAGGGAAGTGCAGAAGGAGGAGTTTGATCTGTAACTGACTGTGAGCCCTCAATGGAGAAGTCAGTGCCCTGGATCAGCCTAGTCATAGCCTAGTCACAGCCTTCCGCAATTTGCTTTCTCTCCCTGAACAACCTCTTTGAGAACAGTCTTATTTTTAGCTGATGTGTACAGTATTGCACAGTATGCATTATAATATACTTTATTTGCCAGTCCCCCATTGAAGGACTTCAGTATATTTCCAATTTTTTACCCTGGGCTTGGTGAAGTGAAATAGTTATGATCATCGGAGTTCTGGGGCTCTGCTTTTATTTATTTTTTAAACTGTGAGACGTGTGAAGCATAAAGACTGAATGCAGTGTGTGAGCACAGTGGGCAGAATAATACGTGCACAGCATGGACTTGCCACCCAGCTGAACAGGACATGACCAGCACCCTGCGAATCCCTCTGTCAATTTCCCTCTCCTTTCCCCTGGAAGAAACCAGTGCCCTGGATGCTGTTAAGCACTGCTTTGATTTTCTCTCTGTTTTTCTAATATGTGTAGATTCCTAACAAGAATTTTTTTTTGGGTTTGCCTGTTTTTGACCTTTCTGTAAAACAAAACACACAATTTGTACACTTCTGTAGCTTGCTGCTGCTTTTTTTTTTTTTTTTGCTAAAGACGCCGAGATCCGTCATGCTGATGCACCTGCAGAGCATTCATTTCCCTGCTGCACAGTATTCCCTTGGTTGACTGTGTCCCTCTTTCTGTTGAGGACGCTGGGGTGTGTGGCCACATTTTCTCTGCTCTCCCCTGGGAGCTAGAGAGGAGGCGGGGAAGCCGAACTCTGAGACGTTGCCTCAGGCACATCTGGCATGGAGTAACTGGCACCTACTGATTTCCACAGCCTCTCGGGCATACCCGGAGGGTTGATGCAACCACACTGTGGTGACCAGTAAAAGAAACCAGTCAACAGCCCTTTAGCTGGATAAACTCGGGACCTGGCTGAGTCTGCAGTTGCAATCACCCTTTTACCCTTCTTCTGGCCTGGCCCGGTGGGTTGGCTGTGTCAGCAGCTGCTGTCAATGATGGTGCAGTGTCTTTGTGCCCGTCTGTGCCTCCGTCCTGGTCCCTCTTCACCACTGCTTTGGTTAAACTCAGGTAAAAGCAAGTTGAGGCTAGAACTCGTTCTCATCTAGTGCGGCCTCCATGTACACCTCATCCATTCCAGCAGCACAACCTGCTGTTTCTACCTTCCAACATAGGTCTATGTATATGTATTAATAGCTATTCACAGATTTATATTTATATAAAAATAAATTGATATATTTATATGTAGGTAAATAGAGCTATAGGTAATTGTCGCCCACTTGCTGTGATATCCCATGTGACCTTTCGAAATATCTCTTAGCAGGTCTCCCCACTTGTGCTCCATCACCCCCAAATCTGACTGCACTCAATGACCACACAGCAGCCAGAATATTCTTTTCAAAATGTAAGTCACATCACTTCCTTACTCAAAACCTTCTGCATGGTGTCTCACCACACTTTGATTGAAACCTAAAGTCCTTACCACCTGGCCTCCCAAGGCTTTTAGAAATTCCTCGAAGGTAGTAGGGGGATATGTGGCCTTTGCACTTGCTATGCCCCCTGAAGGCTCTTGCCAAAGATCAGCACTGGGCTGGATGTGTCACTTCATTTAGGTGTCAGCTCATGTTACTTCATTAGAAAGGCCCCTCCCTGACCACGTTTCTAAAACACCCTCCCCCATCCCCTCGGCACACTCTTTCCTCTTACTCTCCTTTTATAAAACTATATACACATAGTCTCCCTCGCCCACTCTAATGTCAGCTTCACATGTGCAAGGAATTTGTCTGTTTTGTTCATTGCATATTTTTTTTTTTTTGAGACAGAATCTTGCTCTGTCGCCTAGGCTAGAGTGCCATGGCGTCAGCCTAGTTTACAGCAACCTCAAACACTGGCGCTGAAGCCATCCTTTTGCCTCAGCCTCTTGAGTAGCTGGGACTACAGGCAGGCACCACCACACCTAGCTAATTTTTTCTATTTTTTTTTTTTTTTTTTTTAGTAGAGATGGGGGTCTCACTCTTTTTCAGGCTGGTCTCAAACTCCTAACCTCAAGGGATCCTCCCGCCTTGGCCTCCCAGAGTGCTAGGATTACAGGCATGAGCCACCGGGCCCAGCCTGTTCATTGCTCTTATATCTCCAGCACTAGAAGAGTGCCTGGTACATAGTAGATGCTCAATAAATAATGTTAAATAAATGAATGAATTTATATTCTTTTTGGTTTGAAGCCAATTCAAGAAGTTAGGATTCTTGGGAAAACATGGCAAAGAACTTCCTCTTTACTTTCTCTCACTGTTAATTGTCACTGCTTTGTTTTAACATCTTTAAGAAAATGTTGGGTAATGAGTGAAGAACAAGGAGAGGCTCCCACCTGGGCTGCAAGACTGGCCAACACTTGCTCGCCTCTTCTCAGTCAGGTGTTCGGTAAATCCCACGCTGTGATTGTCTGGCTCACACACGTTCAGGCTCCCAAACTGGATAATTCAGACGAAAAGAGATTGAAGTGGAAATTCCGAAGATGTAGACGGGACACGTGGGCCTAGTGGGGCACAGTAAGGAGTACAGACTCATCTCTAAGGAGTGGAAGCCATTGCCCAGCTCCAGTCAATTGTTGCCACACGGGTCTGATGTTGCCAGAACGTCTGGGTTTCCAAACAAAGCCAAAAATCTAGATTTTAATGTGACATCTCCTAATTTTTAAGCATTAAGTCAATAAGACAGTCAAAACAACTTTTAAAACAATGGGAGCATACAAAACACACCTGAGGCAGAATCCACCTTGTGGAGCCACTTGCTGTCTGCGACCTTTAATGGAAGCTGTTTAATTTTAAAATCATGGCGCCTGTTCTATCCTCTGTCCTGGGGAACCCTGAGACATGGCAGCTGTGATGGACAGATCCTGGCACGGGGCTCTGACCCCCCCTAGTTCTCACCGTTGGTTTCATATCTTCAGACCAGCTGGCCTGGGCCATCGCACGTGGGTGATGAATGTCTCCAAGTTTCTCCCACAGGAAAGCACAGGAAAAATGACCTTTGATGACTGCTTCAGTTAGAATGCTTTTGGCAGCACACTGTGACACTCGACTCCCAGTGGCTTAAGCCAGGAGGACATTTATTGTTTACCCAACCAGAAGCCCAGGGCTAGGCCAGCAGGGGCTTGCTTTGGCAGTTCAGTGGGAGGATTGAGGATTTTCCCCCTTCTGTTCCACCATCCTGTTTCTTTTTTCGAGCTTGTTTCTCAGGGCGACAAAATATCTGTTTTTTCCCCATTCTGTGCCACCATCCTATTTCTTTCCTCGACTTTGTCTCTTACGGCCACAAAATAGCTGTCGCAGCTCCACGCAAAAGAGCCTCCCTCGCGAGGCAGCGGGAGGGAACTGTTTTAGTGAGGCACCGCTAAAACTCTTCTTGCGTCTCATTGGGCTGAACCTGGTCACGTGCCCACCCGGGCCAATCACCACCCAAGGTGAAAGAGGAGCGTTGTGATTGGCTTAGACCTGTGGGTCTTTAAATTGGGGCACTGTTGCCCTTGGAGTAGACAAAGACTTACCAAGGGATGTGGAAACACAGATTCTTTTAGTGCAATTAATTGACAGACCCTCACCCTCTTATGAACTTGGTCTTTACAAATGCCAGAGAAAGCATCTGTCTTCTCAATTGCTCTTCGCTGACTTAACTATAAAAGAGGCTTACTCATAACTCATCCTGATTTGTACTTTGGTACCGGCCCGCAGGTGTGGACAGCAACTGGCACGAAACCTTCTTTTTATGAGCAACGGGCCACTGTCTTGTCTTTCTCTGGCTTACACATTTCTCCTCAGGGTGAAGTATGGCTTGGGTTGAAATGCTGTGATTTTAGAACAACCAGAGCAGTGAAATGTATTGACGTGATCCTTTTAAGTGTAACTGGAGTATTTTCCAGTACTTCTAAATTTTCAAGATACGCTGAAGAACATCTACAAGGACATTTTAAAATGTAACTTCTGTTTTGGTGTGCATTGCTCAATATGGTAGACAGAAATTTATTCACTCACATCATGGCATATTTATTCCAATTACACCCAATCCTCCTCTTACTTGTTATAAAATACTCGAGTTTTTAATGTCCATTTAAGCCTATGATGAAAATATATGTCAGGATACAGATTCTGAGGTTGGGCACAGTCCTTGCAGGAGAGACTCCAAAGTTGGGATTCTGTTAGCAAGGAAGGCAGTGGTGATCTTACCGAATAGGCAGCCATCAGTGTGCACCATGCTGGTTTTCTTTTCCAGCTGTCTCCATAAGACAAATAGTTTGGCTTTTTCCAGCTTCATCTTAGCATTGTGCCATTTGTTTCTATGTGTACAAAGAAATATCCCGCTTTGAGAAGAGAGGAGAAAAAGGAAATTCCTATTGTCCAAAGCATGTGGACTATCCTCAGGTATGTCTGGTTCCTAACTCAGCTGTGGGCGCCATTCTTCTTCCACACCATCAGTTTGGGACTTTTTGGGAAAACTCCTTGCTAGTTCCAAATACTCATGGCTTTTACATGAAACTTTCAGCGTATTCCAGAGAACTCAGTATGTTTGCATGAATTTACTGTGTTGGTTAATGGTCTACTGTATCATATTGAGAACTCTGCAACAGGGAAACCCTAACTGAACACGTGCCAGGGTGGGAAAAATCAAAAGAAATATAGGTGGGCTCACACTTGGAGGGAGAAGCAGGGCAAATCCACAGAAATGAGTCGGAGGTCAGCCATCTGTTACAAGGGTAAGTGCATTTGGCCTGGCAACTTTCTAGATTTTTTTTTTCCTGCGTAGGCTGGGGTGCAGTGGCATGATCACAGTTCACTGCAGCCTTGAACTCTTAGGCTCAAAAGATCCTCCCATCTCAGCATCCTGAGTATCTGGGACTACAGCGCACACCACCACGCCTGGCTAATTAAAAAAAATTTTTTTTGTTTTTTAGAAATGGGGTCTTGCTACGTTGCCCAGGCTGAATACCTTTTATTATACCAATATTTTATTTCTTTTTATTTCGGCTTAGGTACCTGGAAAATATTAGGCCAATATTATATGCTAAATGTATTCCTCTACAATGTATACTTTGATACTCACTAGTACACTATGTATTGATGTATGGCATTATTATTAATATATGTATATACACGATGCATTTATTAATGTTTGTTGTCTGCCCCCCACACACCTGTTTCCCCCCCATCTGTTAACAGAAGGGCAAGAATTTTGCTTTGTTCACTGTTATATCCTCAAAGCCCCACAAAGTGCCCGGCACACCGTAGGCGCTCAATAAATATCTGCAGGAAGAGCAAACCAATAGCGAATGAAAGAGCACATACATGAAGTAGCCAGCCGGTGCTGCTTTAACCCCCTTCCGCCCCAGGTGAGGTCGGGGAGCCGGAGCCCACCGCGCCTGCGCAGTCCGTCCCGCCTCCGACCGCCGGTTCGAGTCCCGGCGCGGCAAGCACTCCTTTGCGAGGCCGGCGCGGCGGAGGGTTACAGGAGGCGGGTCCGAAGGGGGGCGGGGCCTGCCGGGTGTCCCGCGGAGGGCGGCGGCGCGGGCTCCCGCTCAGTCGCGCGCTCGGCGCCGTGGTGCTGCAGCCTGCGGCCCCGACCTCGCCGCAGCCATGTCCGAGGAGACGCGGGCCGTGCAGGAGGAGATCGTGGAGAGCCAGGTGATGTGGCGGCCGGACAGCAAGAAGCGCACGCAGATGGACCGCTTCCGGGCGGCCGTGGGCGCCGCCTGCGGCCGGGCGCTGGGTGAGCGCGGGGCGCGCGGCCGGGGCCACCTGTCGGGGCGGGGTGACCTTCCTGGGGACGGGAGGGTCCCTCCTCCCGGGCGTCGCTGCCAGGACCCTCCTAGTTTTGGGGTGGCATCCTGATGTCCCGTTTCTGTTGCTGGGTTGGGGCAGACACTTGACATGGGGACCGTCTCACTGGGGTTTTGCCTCCCTGTCTGTGGGGGGCGTCACCCCTATGCAGCATCTCCGGACTGCAGCATCTCGGTTGCATGTGGGGGTCGCCCTCTCCCTGGGAGGGTCACCCCTCTGGAGGTGGCAGCCCTGCTGGTGGCTGTGAGGTCCCGTGCTGGGGTTTCCTACTTGTAAGGGGCTCCCTGCTGTCTTGGCCTCCAGCCAGTGGGGGCTTCCCCCAGGACATAGGGCCTTGCTGACTTGTGGGGGTCCCTTGCCAGCTCACAGTACCGTGCGCTGCCCCCACGCGGCTCCTGCGAGAGGCCAGCGCCTGGAGTGATGGTCAGGTGGGAGCCCTTCCCATTGTGTTTACACGGCCAGCCCCTGAGCAGAACCTGGCCAAGGACCCTCCTTCCAGCCACCGCCTTGGCCCTCAGAAACCACCTCTCTGGGAGAGGAACATTCCACGTGCTCTTCCCTGAGCCCCAGCCGGCTTGTGCGGCTACCTGCTCCGCCTGCCCCACCCCGCCTCCGCTGCGTTCCTCAGAGATTTCAACTCATCACAGCTGCCTTCTCCCCTTCTTACCTCTCAGCCTGCTGCAGGGACCCCCTTGTTTCTATTGGTGGCATCACTGTCCTTGGTCATCCCCACACAAATGGAGACCCGAGTCATCTGGCCTGCACCGGGAACCTGCCTCGGTGACACGGCTTTCCTGCATCTGCCCTTTGCAGCCCCATGCCAGGGTTCTGGGGCCTCCTTCCCTCCTCTCCCAACAGTGGTTGGTTTTTCAACTTCCTGCTTTTCTGCCCTGCCACCTCCACTACACCCTGCTTGTCTTGCCAGAGTGATGTTGGAGCACAGGTCTGTCTTTGTCACTCCTTGGCTCAGATGTTTTCGATGGTTCCTTGTTGACCACAGAGTTGCAAACTGCCACCTGGCAGCTTCCAGGCTGCCACAGCATGGTGGAGCTTGTGCCGAGTCTCCCCGCTCCCTCTCACTTGGGGTGTGTCTTGTTACTCTCAGGGCTTCCAGGCTAGTTGATAAATCGTGCTGGATGTGGGAAGAAGAGCCTTGACCTCTAGGAAGAACCAGGGGGCTGGGTTGTGGGGTTACATTCTTCTTCTGTGTCACCTTGCCTTGATGCCATCTGTTTCCTCTGCCAGCAATAATGTAATACTGATCTCCTGGTGCTTGTCTTGCCCTGATGTCCCCAAATAATTTCCCGTAAGGGCAGCCCTGTGCAGTGGGCGAAACCTCCTTCCTCCATGGGAGGTGGAGAAGAGAAGGGATCTGTCATCCGACTGCCTGGATGTTGCACCAGCTCCACCGCTTGCTAGCTGTGTGATCGGGAGGAGGTCATCCAATCTCCCCGTGCCTCAGTTTCTTCTTCTGTACAACATGCATAACAAGAGGACCTGTGTTGTTGGGTGGGTGTGAGGGTGACACGAGCTGGTCAGGCCCAGTGCTCAGCTCTGCACCCGCACCTGCTGAACTCCTCTCCCTCCTTCAAGGCTCTCAGACTGGGGGCCCCTGGGCCGGGTTTGATCTGCAGGCACACTGTTGAGTTGCCTGCGTTTACAAGTCGGGAGGCCGCACATGAAATGGAAACTTTCCAACTTCTGAAAACCCCAAGGCCTGCAACTGGCTCTGTGTTCCCATGTGGCAGCAATCGGCGGGAGTTTGGGGCGGTGTTTAGAGCTCATTTGTTGTTTTTTCCCCCTCTTACCACTCCTGATGGTGAACTTCCACCTGCTTCCCTCTTTCATGTGCCTGGCCTTGGGGGTTTTGGGCTTTGCTTTAAGATCCAACTCTCAAATGCTACCTTCTGTTTGACTATTTTCTTTGAATATTTTCCCTTTTCCTCTGCTCACCAAGTGTATGTAATTCAGGCTTTGCTGCCTTGCTTTTTTGTGTATTTGTGAGCATTCTTACTGCTTGAAGACAGCACCCGTGGACTTGTACCCTGTGTGTCCCTGACAGTGGCTTGCTTGTAGCCGGTATACTGTATTGACTGGATGTGCACAGAGAGCAAGACACACATGCTCACATGCCCCATCAGCCTTGCTCCAGCCCTGGAGGGTGCAGGGAGGGAGGGAGAGAGGGGTGTTCCCCACCCTGCCCACCCCTCTGTGAGCCCATCTTCCCAAAGGTTGACGGTAGTTCTGTATGCCTGCATTTCAGGAGGTGCAGGGCCCTGTGGTGTTGCATGTACTCTTTTCCACTACCAGAGCCATAGGTCGCTTTGTTCCTGTCACTGCTTCCAGCCAAACTCACCTGAGGCTTCCCTGCACACCCACGCAGGGCTCAGGGGCGGTCCGGAGCAGCCCTCCTCAGGTGCAGCCTGCGGCTCCAGCCCAGCACATAAGCATGGGATTCCAGGTCTCTTTCGCAAGGCTTCAGGGGACACACTGAATGTACCAGCCCTCTATAATTAGGGATCAGAGAGGTGGCACCAGCTTCAAAGAACATGCTCTATTAGAGGACTGTGCCAAGTGTCTACCACAAACTGCAAGTCTACTCTGTGTGCACGTAGCTGGGATAGAGTTTGCCAACAAATAGAAGGCTCAGTCCCTGTTCTCTGATGGCTCAGTGGAGTTGGGGGAGAAGGTTCCCCATGCAGAGATAGCACCACAAGTTAGTCTGCTTATTTATTTATTCATACATACATGCATACAGACATACATACAGAGTCTCGCTTTGTTGCCTGGGCTAGAGTGAGTGCCGTGGCATCAGCCTAGCTCGCAGCAACCTCAAACTCTTGATCTCAAGCAATCCTCCTGCCTCGGCCTCCCAGAGTGCTCCTACTGTGCCCGGCCCCAGAGTCCATGTTCTTAGTGGTTAAGACATGAAATCACTGCCTTGATGCTTTTGTGGCCCAGTGGTGGTGGGTTTGCATCAACAAAAATCAAGCTCTCCTCCCCACCAGACCATTCCTCATCCATGTTTTTGAACTGCCCAGACGTCCCTGCCACTCCTAAGGTGTGTCCATAATACGATTGAACTGCTAAGACTTCCCTTCTGACGTCTGTCTGAGCTGTGTGCCATTTTATTTTATTTTTAGAGAATTACGATGACTTGTACCATTGGTCAGTTGAGTCATATTCAGACTTCTGGGCAGAGTTCTGGAAATTCAGTGGAATTGTCTTCTCACGAATGTATGATGAGGTAAGGAGAGGTTTTCCTTGTGTGTTATCTTTTTCTGTGGCTGTGTTTCAAAGTGAAATGTTAATTTTGGGGAATACTGAATCATATCTCCTTTTGCAACCTCATATTGACAGGAAAAAGTCATTGGCCTAGAGAACTGGGCACTAAATTATCATGGACCCCATTGAGACCTTGCAGTCTGTGGATCCTCTGTTGCAGGTAGACCCCAGGCGCCGTCCTGGGAGCTCGAGTGATCCTCAGCACTAAGTAGTAGGACCCTTAGTAGTAGATTTTTAAAAAAAAATGTTTAATTATGGTAAAATACACATAACATAAAATTTACCATCTTAATCCTTTTGAAGTGTACAGTTCAGTGGTATTAAGTACAATTACATTGTTGTTTTTTGAACTATCAGTAGTTTTGTGATTTTTTTTAACCTGCATTTTAGAGAACATTTTCAACTCCTTACACTGTAAATCAATAAATATCTGGGGAAAGGGAGTCCTGTTACTCAAAGTATAATTTACTGTCATTTTGGGGAAAACCATTCTGAAAGATTGATCTGTGGGCACTTTGAGAATAAAAATCAAGGTTCCAGCACCCCGAGGAAGTGAGCGGGGTCAAACTTCCAGAAAATCTGGAGGAGGGGCAGGTGGTGTCTGGCACTCGATCTCCTGGTTTCGCCTGTCTGGTCAGAGCCCAGCACGTTGAGCAAATGTCTCCTTTGTCTTCAGTATCTCTCCCGAAGTAGGTGCTTAGTAAATATTGGTTGAAAGAGCAAATTACAGGAGCCGGTTGTTTTCCCTTGGCAGGTATTAATATTTCCATTTTCAGTTTCAAGCCTTTAGGCTAGCTAGTTCAAAGTTCAGTCTGTAAAATGATTAATAATGGTCTGGGCCAGTGAGTTAGCTGGCTACCTGGGCGGCAGACTCACTGTTATTTATTTGTGGTGAAGATCTCTCAGGTACGTGTGTATCTTCGTTTGCCGTTGTTCCCTATAGGTCGTGGACACCTCGAAAGGAATCGCAGACGTCCCCGAGTGGTTCAAAGGCAGTCGTCTCAACTACGCAGAAAACCTCCTGCGGCACAAGGAGAATGACAAAGTTGCCCTTTATGTTGCAAGTGAGTCCTGATGACACATTGACAGTTCTAGATGGTGCACACATGCAGGGCCACCTATTTGGGGAGGCTCCCGAGCCAAGGGCTTCCCTGCCACCTTGGGAAGGACCAAGAGCCCGTGTGCAGCTTTTAAAATCCTAGCTGCCCAGTTTTCACTGCGATTTGCTGGAACACGTCCCCCAGGCGTGGGACCCAGGCTCGCATGAATTTTTAAAGCCCACAGATGCTTCTGATGCTCCTCCCTGGTTAAGAACCATGGAGCGTCGTCTTTATGTAGTAGTTGGGCTGTTTAGGATCATTTTACTCTTTTACCTGGTTCTTAGCTTTGATATAGTTAAGGCCGAGCGGACGAGTGGCCTGGCATGTTACGCTAGTGCTCTGTCTCTTGCTGAGGGGACATGTGCATTGCCACGCATCCTTCTGTCCATTCACTTGTTCCTCCCATCTGCATTAGCCGCCTCCCCCATGCAGGGGGCTGGGGACACTGCGTCGAATGGGACAGATAGCTCCCTGCTCTCGAGAGGCTGACGTTCAGGGGGTGGGGGGCAACAGTAAGTAAGAAAATATCCATAATAATATTCCAGATGGCTCTTAGCACTTGGAAGAACAGATAAAGCACCGTAATGGGAAAGAGCTGAGGGGTGGGGCACAGAGCTGTTTTAGGTGGGGCCGCTGGGGAAGCCTGTTTGGAGGAGGTGAGATTCCAGCTGGAGCTTGAATAAGAGCAAGTGAGTCATGCAGAGGTGCGGGGAGGGGGGCCCAGGCAGAGGGAGAGCAAGCGGGGGTGTGAGGACAGTTGGGGGGGCCGACAGGGCTGGGGAGCCCAGGGATAGCATCGTGGGAAAGCAGAGTCTGACGCAGGAGGCTGCCCGGGCTCCGCCTCTGGGTCCCCCAGGGTCATCCCTCTGACCTGTGGCAGGGACGCTCGTGTGTAAGATTTTGGGGCTTGTGGAGCTGTCCTCAAGTGGTGCCATGCTTTTATCAAAACCGTGGTATTAAGTCCCAGCTTCATAAAAGCGGATGAATGAGGACATTCCTTCCAGGACTTCTGTAAATTCTTCAAGTAGAGGGAGTTCCCTCCCTATGTTTCAGAACAGGACTCGGTTTACAGTCAGGAGCGTGCCAGTTGTGTCAAATGAAGTGTGCCCACAGCACGTCTGGGTGAACCTTCAGACGCCGGCCTTGGGCACACCTGGGTAGGAGACACATGTTTCCATGGCGTTTCCTGGCTTCGCTGTTGTAACCGCTGCGGAAGCCGGGTGGAGGGAACCTGGAACCTCTGTGCTGTCTTTCCAACTTCCTGTGAATCTAGAATTACTTCAAAATAAAAAAAATACCCACAACCTAAATCAAAGGATTCTTCGCTTAATAAAAGCATTCCCAACAGAAAATCTTTTTTTTTTTTTAAGAGACAGGGTCTCCCACTGTTGCCCAGAGGTGTGATCACAGCTCACTGCAGCCTCGAACTCCTGGGAGCAAAGGGTCCTCCTGCCTCTGCCTCCCGAAGTGCTGGGGTTACCTGTGTGAGCCACTGCACCCAGCCCCAGTAGGAAATGTTTAAATGGCAGATGTTGTTAGTGCCTTTCAAAGGCTGATTTTCACGCAGCCTTTCTTTTCCATAAAGTTGAGTTGACCTGTGTCTTGTTTCGCATCCCTGCTTCTGTGGGACATTTTCCCTGGGCACAGGTTGGTAACCTGCGCTGAGACCGCTGAGATTTTTCATTCGGTGTCCGTGATTTGGAACCTGTCATCTTGGGATGATCTGTGTACGACTTGTCATTTTTCTTTCTTCCTAGGGGAAGGCAAAGAGGAGATTGTGAAGGTGACTTTTGAAGAGTTGAGGCAGCAGGTGGCCTTGTTTGCTGCAGCAATGAGGAAGATGGGTGTGAAGAGAGGGGATCGGGTCGTCGGTGAGTGTTTCTGGTGCTTACGATGGTTTGGGTGGGGAGACCAAGGCAGAATGAATGGCTCCGAAGGTGGAGATGACTTTTGAATAAGGCGGAGCCATGTTATATTATGTAAAACCTTGGAGGACTTCGACTGGTCCAAGGAAAACTGTTGGAAGAGTACCCTGTTCTGCAAAGGCAGGAATTTTTTTTGTTTTGTTCCCTGCTTTGTCCTAGAGCCTAAAATAATTCCAAGAACATCAAGGGTGTGCAGTCAAGACTAGTTGGGAGAGGGAGGGGCAGTCCAGGCAGCAGAGACAGCTGTGCAAAGGCCCGGGGGCTAGTGAGAGGGAGGTGTCTGCAGGGGTGATAGGAGCTCTGTGGGCAGGAGGTGGGGCTGGCGCCCCAGACTGGCCCCAGGGCCTTGTCCACTGTCACCTGCTCTGCGTAGAGCTTCCTGATACTTTGTCTGTTCTGATTACCCTTCCCCCCCAAACCCCAAAGCAAGGGAAGGAAAGTGTATAGAACCCAAAGAAGGTAGGAAGTGGGGAGCAGGACCCGCCAAACACTTGGGCTGCAGCCCTGTTTGGGGACTGTTGCTTCAGAAGGAGCCAGGGCTGGAGTCGGCTGACGGTGACTGTGAGGCCTGAGGTCCAGTCACTCTCCCTCCCTTGGCCCCCTTTTTGTTCCCTCAGGTAGCGAGTAACGATTTCCTCCTGAAAACACATTAGGTGTTTTTCTTACAGTTTTCCTTTCACCTTGACTTCTGGAAAAAAATCTGAAGTCTTGTAAATGCCCCTGTTCTTTGCCCCAAGGAACTCAAGTTCATTCCAATGGGGGTGGGTGCACCGCAGGGAGGGGCAGGTGCAGACAGGGTGGGTGACTTCCCCAAGCAGCCCTGGTACTCAGGGCGCTTGCCACCCTCCGCCTACCCCCAGAATGGGGCAAGGGCCACAGGAGAAGCTGCCGGCCAGGGGCTGGGGCGTCGGAACCTCGGTGTTTGGCAGGGGTGTGCCTCTCCCAAGGGAACTCACTGCAAATTGCAGCTCGTTTGCAGAGAGGGAGGAGGAGCTGGGTGGCCTTGTCATGTGACACGCAGTGAATGGCTGCACCTAGAATCCTGTGGGCAGCGGCCCCCACGTCTCCTCAGGTAACAGAACTGTCCCGGAGTTAGTGCTCAACATATCCACATTTTGGTTGGCTAGGAAGGGGTCAAATACAAAGGGACATGTGAGGTGACCTCCCGTCTCAGCCCTTGATGGAATGTTCTGCATGTCCTTAGGGTTCACCCCGCTTTGTCGAGGTCTCCGCCTAGACACTGCCGCCTCAGAGGCCAGCCCTGGTTAGCTTCGGAAAAGCCGTCACCTCTCCCTGCACCTGCTTTACTTTTCCTTGCAGTCCTCACGCCCACCTGGCGCCACGGGGCCCTGTGTGCGTTTGTGTCGCGTGTGTCTTCTACTGCTGGAGGCTGGGCTCTGTCTTCTGCCGTCTGCTTCTCCGTGTGTGAAGAGTGCCTGGCATGTAGTTGGCACCTAATAAATATTTATCAAATGAATGAGTATGAGGACTGGGCCGGTGATTGGAAAAGGCATTTTTGAGGTTGAAACCTCACTTTTCTTGGATCCTTCTTGGCCCAATTTAATCTGTTCTCTTTTAAGGGCTAGCAAAGAAATGTAAAAGGCTCTACTCTCCAATTTTCATTTTTTAAAATCTCTTTTTAGAGCAAACGTTTTGGAGAGAAGGAGAAACAGAGCAGGGGATGCTGGGGAGGTGGCTTTGGGCTCCGCTTGCTTTGAGGGGCTTTTTGAGGATCCCGGCTCGGGTCGCAGTCTGCCCTGACCGTCATCACGAGGGCTGGGGACTGTGTTCCCAGGAGAGGACACTAGGGAATGTGCCTGGGGAGAAGGGCTGGCCCTCACCGCTGGTCAGTCACCACGGAGTCAGCTGGGTCTCGCAGCCTGCCGGGCAGTGAGTCCCGCTCTGCCCTGGGGATGACACTGCTGAGACGCTGTGGTGTACGGCAGACTCAGCACAGTCCTTGGGCCCAGCGTCTGCCAGATGCAGGCAGAGCCCCAGGCTAAGTGGACGGTGGAATTCTCCACCCCTGTGCCCCGGGGTGCTTGTGGCCTAGCAGGGGAAATGCGTTTGAATCCAAAGAAACAGAAGTACAAGCTGCGGTGGGGGAGAGGGAGAGGGCTGTCCGGGGAGCCCTGGCAATCACCTGGGAGCTGCACCTTGCTCAGGTGAGGCTTTGGCCATGGCCCTTCTGCTCTCTAATGCCTTGTGCCCAGGTCTTTTCCTTTGGAGTGTTTACAGTGATCTGCTTAATTGAGCATCATCTCTCGGCCATAAGTGTTCTCTGCCTCTGTTGTCATGAAAGCCAGCGGACAGAGGGCCTGGGCACCTCGTCTGCCCTCACCAGCTGGTCTGTGGCTCTCGACTGCGCTGCAGTGTTCTTCGCTCCCTCCTCCTCCTCTCCATCCTCCCAGCTATCCTTCCTTCCATCCATCCATCCATCCATCCATCTATCCTCCATCCATCTGTCCACCAGCCAGCAAATATCTGAGGGCCCTGATAGGACACAAACGAAGTAAAAGAACAAGACAGGCAAAGTGCCAACCCCCCATGTGAGAACCAGATATTAAACCTCCAGTTACGCAGGTGATTATTCATTTGCAGTTATGGTGAGTTTGGCAAGGGAGAAATACGATGTGTTTTGCAGGTGACTAGTGGGGGACATGAACTCATGGGGAAGGGGCAGGGGGAGGAGCGAGATGGCTGTGGAGAAGGCCTCCCTGTGGAAGTTCAGTTCGAGTTAGGAGCTGAGCGTGTGTGGAGTGGAGAAGGCTGGTGTGTGTGGAAGAGGGTTGGGGGAGGGCAGACAATGTGTACAAAGGCCCTGCGGCAGGAGGAGCTAGAGCAACTGCAGAACTGAGAGGAGGCTGTTGTGACCAGGTCCCATAGGGGGAGGGGAGCAGAGGCCGGGAGGACAGGGCTGGATTAGAGAATGGACCAGGATGGGGGCGATGGGGAGTGGACAGGCTGGTGACAGGCGATTTGGGTGAGCGGATGGGGTGGCCATGATCCTTGGGGAGGTCAAGCCAGCCTCCCCGCCTTGCTCTGACTCTGGCCCAGGCTCTCAGAGGAACCCCTCAAAGTTGCTGCCCCCAGTACACCCCGAGCCTGAGCCTTTCTGTATCCTTCCTGCAGGTTATCTGCCCAACAGCGAGCACGCGGTGGAAGCCATGCTGGCCGCGGCGAGCATCGGCGCCATCTGGAGCTCCACATCCCCGGACTTCGGTGTGAACGTGAGTCTGGGTCCCCAGCGGAGTGGGGGACTGTGCCCGGCAGTGTCCTGGGCAGGGGCAGCCGCGGGTGGAGTTCCTGGGGGGCTGTGCGGCAGCGTCACAATGACCTCCCATCGCCCTGGCCGGGGACGGGAGTAACGGAGAGAAAGAGCAGAAGGAGCTGCATGTTGATTTTAAATTTAAAGGCAAACTGGTTCTTCCTTCCTTTCAAGTGGTCCTAACGTCCCCGCTGTGGTTATGGGTGACCTTGGTGGGTGGTGTGTGCAGCAGGGGTCAGTGTCGTTAGGCCTTGTCTTCCTCACCTGTGACTTAGGGACCACATGGGGTTTCCTAAACGTTCATCCTCTGAGGACGGCTCTCCAGATTTGCGCTCACACTGTTGCTCACAGAAGTTCCCCAGGGACCTCCTCGCACCGATTCCTGCTGTTTCCTTCCCTCCTTCGGACCGTGCTCTGCTGTGTGGGCGTGTGCTCTGGGAGGGTGGTCACGGCCTCCCAGGGGACAGCAGAGCTCGTGGCACTGGCCTTTGGTGGCAGCTGAAGCCGGGGGAGGGGGAAGGGGACACCTCCCCTCCGCAGCGGCTGCCAGCCTGTAGCCTGTTCTCACGGCTGCACCCAGGCTGGCTGGGCCATCGTCCTGTGCAAATGCCACTCCCGGCCGGCTGCAGTCTAGCAGGTTCTGCCTGTCTTGGGAGGACCCAGTGCTGGCGTGTGGCTCTGCGGCAGGCACCATTCGTCCTCTGGCTTGGGGCTGGGCCAGGGGTCTTGGGAGCTGCTCCGGAGCACGAGGTGCTGGCCACCGACTTGTGCACTAGATGGCAGCATGGCTCTGTCACCCGCCGGCTTCAGCTGCTTCTGGGAAGAGAATCTTCCCAGGCGCTGTGGGCTGTGTCTCAGGGTCAGAAAGCGACAAGGCCAAATGCCTTCCTGCTAAGACGATTTGGTCTTATTAGGTTGGTGACCGAGGTGTAGTGTCCTCTCTCCGTCCTGCCGGAGACGTGTGTGTGTGTGTGTGTGTGTGTGTGTGTGTGTGTGTGTGTGTGAGATCCAGTGTTACACGTTTGAAGGGGGTGCATCAGCGCTTGGTGGCTTCATGGCAGGCGTTACCCGCAGTTCTGCTGCTCACCCCGCGTGGGAGGCCATGTGGCTGACACGTGGCACAGCGCCCGCTTGTACGGACAGGACACCCGGTGCCTGTGAGCTGAACGAGGACATGGGACAGATCTCTTTACCATGGGGCCAGTTGCTGTGGGCTCTGAAGTTAGTGCTGGAGCCCGTGCCTCCTGCGCGGAGGGTTATTAAGCAGGTGTTTTACAGATACAGGGGCGGGGCCTCCTGACAGGTGGATGCACCTGTCCGCAGACAGCGTAGTTACCTGTCCTCGCCTGGCCAGGCCGGGTGCCCAAGGGACCCTCTCTGTTGTGCTGCCACAGTCTGTGGTGGGCTGTGCAGCGAGGGCTGGGGCATCCGTCTCCTTGGCGATGCTGGGGGACGAGTTTCTGGCTTCCATCATCACCCTGTGCTTTACCCCTGCCCTGTCCCTGCCCCCCACCCCTGCTGGCTGCCTGGGAGTCTCAGCTTGTCTTATTGACTCATCTGGGCTCCGAGGGCATCGCCAGGCAGGGGAAGTGCTCTGTCCTTGGGGTTCCCAACCTTCTAGCCTCATCATGGGTCTCCAAGTTTTTCGAGCTTGTTGGTTTTTTTCTTTGTTTCACTGTTTACCTTTGAGCCTTTGGCATTTTCAAAGATGTTAGCGGAGGCCACCCTCTGACAGCCGCACGCCTGAGGGCCCAGCCTGCAGCCCCTCATCCTTCTAAAGCATTTTCAGGTGGCCGTGTGTGTGTGTGTGTGTGTGTGTGTGTGTGTGTGTGTTTGTAAATAGGACAGCAGCTCTTCTCCCGGTGGGTGGCTGTCCGCATGATTCAACACTGGCTGTGGGTTTCAACGCTTGATTGGTTGCTAAGCACCGTATTCAGGTCAGAGGGACGATCATAGGTGTGTTTGTTTCACTGCGACATGAAAGCAGTTCTCGGGCAGCTCCGGGGCAGGGCCGGGCTGGCAGCCGGTTTCGAATGCTCAGAGGTCTTGCCCCTGGCTCTGCACCAGGAAGACTTCAGCCTTGTCCTGGGACCTCAGCCTTTTCACGGTATTAGGGCCCAGACCTCTGATTCTGAAACACTTGTCTCTGCAGTCTGGTCACTGTCAGTGTGACTGGGGTCACGTCTGTGCCATTGGAGCCCCAGATCCCTGGCAGGCTGGGTCCTTTCACCCTGAGTTTGCTGCCACCTCGTGTGCTGGGCCAGTGCTCCGAGATGCTTTATTCTGTCTGTCCGGGTGTCTCAGCGCCTGATTCTACTCTGCTGTCCTTCTGGTGTCCGCTCCCACGCACCGCGCGAGTCTCGGTGGAGCCAGCGCCCAAGCCAGGCTGGCCCGGCTGCCGTCCCAGTTGTGCCACTGGCTGGTTTCCAGGCTTTGGGCAAATTACCTACCCAGTTCCTGTCTCATCAGGGATATGGAGCTAATAACATTCGCCTCTCTTAGGCCCGTGAAGGTCAGACGAGCCAGTGCCTCTAATGAGCTTACAGTGGCACCTGGCACATAGTAAGCACTCGGTGAATGGTGGGTATTTTTACTGGCAATGATTTCTTCCCAGCGACACCAAGGGCTCTCATTCCATCTTAGGATCCTGGGCACAGAGAAGGTGCCCGTATAGACATGCCATTTGTGGTTTGTATGCTCACTGCGGCAAAGGTCTGGAAAGGCCCCTTTATGGGTGGGTGAGGCAGCTTAGGCGTCCTGGAGTGTTGGGACCCGCTTTGCAAAGGGTGACTCAGGCTGGAAGGAGCCAGGTGCTGGAGGGGTAAGGGGTAAATCTGTTACCTCAATATTTGCATAGAGACAGTCTCAGAAATAAATGGAGTGACAAGTTTACCTTGTCCCAACTAGGGCTGGCTCTCCTGGGACATAAGTAATTCTGGGAAGCCGTTGTGCATGTGCTTGGGGAAGTGGGATGTGGTGTCCTTTAGGGAAGAGCTGCTCTGGCTTCCCGAGGGCACATCTGGGTGCTGGGAACAGGGCGAGGTTTCCCAGGCTGGCGTGAGCTGTTGGGGTGCTGGTCTGGAAGGCGGAAGCCCCTTTCCTGGGTGCGTCCATCCTGGTCTCTCCTGCTCGTAGAAGTCTGGAAAGGAGGGGGAGGTGGGACATGCAGAAACCCAGAAGGGTTTGGTGCCAGGAAAGTCCGTTTCTGGCGTCCTCACTTGCCTTCCGGCGGTTTTGGGCAGGTGTGCGTCAGCGTCAGAGTCAGACCCGAGGAGGGCCACCCTGGGCTGCGGTGTCAGTGCTGGCAGGGCGGGGGTGCCGCTGGTGCAGGCTCCTGGAGGGACCACCTCGTGGCTGTCTGCAGCCACCTCTGCAGCAATGCGGGCCGCAAGGAGCAGTAGAAAACAGCCTGTGAGTGTTGGGCAGAAAGGGTGTTGCATTTTGTTTAAAGCCTCAAGATGATCATGTGATTTTTTCCCCCCTCCCTTTAGTGTGTTAGTGTAGTAACATCGCTCTGTAATCTTTTTAGTCTGTGGATTTTCTGTCCTTTTCTGCCTTCTGTAGTGGTTTATGTAGAAGGGATGTTCTAGTTCAGGAGATTTGGTGGCCTGCCCTGCAGTGCTGCTCACCGTGGTGTCTGTGTTAGGAGGTGGGCCGATGTCTCTTTAGGGGTTCTACCACTTCCCCACTTCTTGAATCTTTTTTTTTTTAAGACAGGGTCTTGCTCTGTTGCCCAGGCTGGAGTGCAGTGGCATCATCATAGCTCACAGCAACCTCAAACTCCTGGGTTTCAGTGATCCTCCTGCCTCAGGCTCCCCAGTAGCTGGAACTACAGGCACATGTCACTATGCTCGGCCTTTTTTTTTTTTTTTTTCTCTCTTTTTGGCTTTTTCATAAAGACGAGGTCTCGCTGTGTTGCCCGGGCTTGACTGGAACTCCCTGCCTCGGCCTCCCAGGGTACTGGGATACAGGCGTAGCCACTGCGCCCGGCCAGTGTTATCTTTTTTCTTGATCATATTTGTCAAGAAGCTCATTTTATTGGGCAAAAAGATTTCGGTTTTGCTGATCAAATCCATCATTAGTTTTTCCTTATGGCCTTCATTCCTTCCTTTCTTTTCTTTTCCTGGACTTCCTAAGCTGCGAGTGTAGTTCACCGAAAACAATTGGAAATGGAAAACAATAACACTTTAATTGCTTTCCTGCCGTGTTTCTGGTAGATCGCGTGTTTCGGGAAGTAGGAACCCTGTCTGTGTGTTTCTCTGGAGCAGTGCCTGGCACCTAGTAGGTGGAATAAAAAATGTTCTCTACCCCCCGCGCTTCTGCTAATGCAGCTTCTCATTTGGAAAATTGGGCAGCGTTGAAAGTAAACGCTCAATCCTTGAGCTTTTTTGCCCAGAGATGCTGCAATTTTATCATACCTCAGGATCATCTGGAGGGCTGTTGCAAACAGATTGCTGCCCCTGTGCCCCCCGCAGAGTTTCCGGTTCATTAGGCCTGGCGGGGCCCAGGTGATGCTGATGGTGCCGCCTGGTGCACTTGGAGCTGCTGCTTAGACTCCTGCTGAGCGGGGGCTCCTCCTCCCCAGCCGGCAGTCACCTGGGAGCTCTGGAGACAACCACCTGGCCCACTCCACACCAGCTAATTAGTTATCCTAATGAGCTTAATTAACTTAATAGTCCCACCTCGGGTGGCTGTAATACCAGCCAGGGTAGAGAACCCCTGCCCTGTCAGGTCCTTACCCGGAGGTTCCGGGATCGCCGTGTGCGCCCTCGGAGCAGCCCTGGGCGTTCATCTTGAGCCTCTCCCATCCAGCTGGCGTACAAGGGAACAGCGCGTTTGTGGATAAAAATCCTGTCACGTGAGGATGGCTGGAAGGGGAACTGAACAGAGACCCTGTCTTAGAGGGCTTCCATCTGTTACGGCTGGGACTAGCACTCAGGGAGCTTCAAAGTGTGTCACGAGGCCACACTTGTGGCTCACATTAGTTCCAGAGATGAGCCGTGTGACCTACATGGGAGGAATCTCTTCTTTTAGGAAAGAGGTACCCTTGGCGGGACGGCAGATGCCATGTGCAATATAGGCAGGTACATAGGCAGGTGAGCCTGGCATTGAAAATGGGCTGTTAACTAGTGTACACGTGTGCAGGGCTATGCCTTTGGCTGGCAAAGATGTACCAGTTGGAGGATTCAGGTTCCACTTTAATTGAAGATTCAAAGAACCAAAATAATGGGATTGGGTGCGGTGGCTCACGCCTGTAATCCCAGCACTCTGGGAGGCCGAGGCAGATCACTTGAGGTCAGGAGTTCAAGACCAGCCTGAGCAAGATTGAGATCCCATCTCTACTAAAAATAGAAAAATTAGCTGGGCATGGTGGTGAGTACCTGTAGTCCCAGCTACTCGGGAGGCTGAGGCAGGAAGATCACTTGAGCCCAGGAGTTTGAGGTTGCTGTGAGCTAGGCTGACGCCACGGCACTCTGAGACTCTGTCTCAAAGAAACAAAAACAAAAACAACAAAATATTGGGACCACTTTGTAGTGCTATAGTTGCCTTTTTGGAAGGTGAATCTTGTGTTGTACATGTTAGAGGAGCCATGTTAAAAGGCTCTTTCTCTAAAGTGGGCAATCTTTTTGGTACTGCAGATACGCGCTCTGTCATCTTCCCATTTCACTGTATGTCTATGAATCCTTTTGGTGTTTCTCAGTAGTGACCCCTTCCTTGGCACGGTGGTGGTTTATCAGATGCAGGTCATGCTTCATGCTTTGATTGGCTTTCTATATTGGCCACGGGTGCTGGGGACACAGGACCGTGGCTCGTACGTGGTGGTCCCACTGGCTGCTGAAGGCTTTTGCCTTTTGGATGATCAATGATGACTTTTTCCTCCCACTTTCAGGGTGTCCTGGACCGGTTTTCTCAAATTCAGCCGAAGCTCATCTTCTCGGTGGAGGCCGTTGTCTATAATGGCAAAGAGCACAGCCACGTGGAGAAGCTGCAGCAGGTGGTTAAAGGTGTGTGGCCCTTACAGCTTCGGGTGGGCACGGCCAGTGTGTGTGTGTGTGTGTGTGTGTGTGTGTGTGTGTGTGTGTGTGTTTGTGCGCCTGCGCCCTTGGGTGCTGCAAGCTACAAAACCCCTGTGCAGTCCCCACCCTAGATCCTGTTACGTTTTGTTAACAAAAAAAAAAAAAAATCAGCAACTAAGTATCTTTGCCCTGTAACCTTGTGCTTTCTCCTGCCCTACCTACCTTCCAGGACTGCCAGACTTGAAAAAAGTGGTGGTGATTCCTTATGTCGCCTGCAGAGAGAAGATTGACATTTCCAAGATTCCAAACAGGTAAAGAGCCAGCCACACTCGCGTGCGCAGGCCCATGGGGAAGCCACGCGAATCCCGCCGGGAAGTGGGCCTCTGCGGGTCTTCCCACTTGGAGTCGGTCACAGCATTTTAGGAGTGGAGTTGGTTTTAGTTAAAATGATCATTTTGCAGGTGGAGCACCTGAGGCCCCAGAGCGAATGTCCCAAGGCCACACAGGGAACGAGCAGGGGGAACAGAAGAGGTCCCAGGAGTCCTCACTCCTGTCTCGTGTCCCTTTGACGTGGAGAGCTTGGATGGGGCCAGTCCTCCCTGCACCGGCCACACAGTTCAGCATTGACACTCACGTGTACATGCATGCGCATACGTGGGTGCAAGTGCAGACACATGCGCACACACAGTACACATGGGTATGTGCACACATGCACACGTATGTACATGTGTAATATTTATATGTGCATGCAGGTACACACGTGTGTATTTTCCCCTTTTAGAACCTGTGTGTGTTCCCGCTTGCTAAAGACACCTTCCTTTGCTTTTCTGACATCTGTAAACTGATAAGGCACATGGCTTGAGTACCAAATAGAATTGTGAACATCTCAATTTTGAATAGAAATTAAGGAAATGGCTTATGGTTTGGTCAAAGTTGAATCTGTCCCCAAAGTTCTTGGCATTATCCTCCTTTAATCTTTCCTGAAACAGTTGTGGGGAGAGGGTTGGGGGATCGGGTGTTTACCCTGGCAGGGAAGCCTTCCCCTGAGTGTCGGGTCTGGGCCGCTGAGAAGAGCCTCGTGAGTGGCCCACGGAGGCTGGTGAGAGGGGCTGTAGGGACACGGAGGGCATCCTCGTGCCCACGTGGGCAGCAAGGCGGAGGACGGGAGGGGATTGCAGAGCCCTTTTTATTCAGGCCCACGGTAGCTGATGTGTGGCTTATTCTAACCACCACGCATCAGGGTGCTCTCTGGGGGCACCGAGAGGCACCAGGCGTATGTCCTGGCCTCCGGGGCTTGCAGGGTGGTTGGAGAGGTGACACTCGCCTGCAGGGAGGGTGAGCCGTGACCACTGAGTGGGAGGGAAGGGAAGTGCCCAGCAGTTGAGAGCAGGGCCTGGTGGCCTCTCTGTGGGGCCTGGGGAGGTGGCCTCTGAGGTGGCCTTGCGGAATGAGCAGGGTCTGGGGACAGCTGCGTGTGCCAGGATTCCAGGGGACAAAGGGTGCTGCAAGCAAAGTGTCGGTTTGGCCAGGGCCTCAGTCTTGGAAGCCAGACTTCTTGGGCTCAGATCTCAGCTGTGTGACCCTGTGCAAGTGATTAACCTCTCTGTGCCGTGGCTTCTCCAAGTGGGGGCGGTACCTTCCGCACAGCTGGCTGTGAGGGTGGCAGGAGCTGGTGTTGAGCAGAGGGCACGCAGGCAGCCCCCAGCAGTACTGTCTGTGCTGTGAGGCTGCGGTGGGCTCTGTCCCCTGGAGCATCCGAGGTGGGACGCGCAGAGCCTTCGCGGGCAGGCCCAGGTGCTCGTCCCTGTGGTCTGTGGGAACCCTGCTGCCACCAGGTGACAGAGCGCTGGTCTGTGTCGTGCAACCTTGGATTTAGCGCCCAGGCTTTTATTGACAGAGGCTGGGAGGGAAACCAGTCGGGGTCTGCCAGCCCCGTGGTGGCCAGCTTTGTTTCTCTGTGTTCATCAGTAAGTGACACGAAACGGGGGCATCTAGTGGCATAGCATCAGCCACTTCATTTAGCTTTGTGCCACACAGAAGTGCCGCTCGTTAAGCCCTGGCAACCAGATCCCGCCACAGTTCATCTTTCCATTGCTGGAGGCCACAGATAAACCGAAAATGCGGACGTGCCCGTCCACAGAGGACAGTGGGCGGGAGCCGCCCTTTGGGCTTTTCGTTATTTGAAGAGCAACGAAAGTAATCGTGATTTACTGTGACTGACAGATCATTTGAAAGAAAAGGTTTTTCTGTGGCACTTGATGCAAGCGGGATGCGCAGTGGGGGTGGGGGTGGGGCTTTCGCTGGCCGTGAAGTTCCTCGGTGAATATGACGCTCGTTGTTTACCGCCCAGGGTTGGATTATTCTGGACGCCCTTTTTAAACCCCTGTCTCTCCCCCAGGACAGTTCCTCACCTTTCAGGAGGCCTTCCCATGCAAGACGGCAAAATTCTTCCTTTCAGTGTGCGCGCCTTTGTGTTTCAGGGTAATTGCCCTCAGCAGATCGCTGCAGGCTCAGTTTAACTCGTCCCACCTCCTTCCTTGAAAGAGAGAAAGTTCCATTTGTCAGAAAACGGTGTGGGGCCGGTGTTTGGGGATTGGTGTTTCTGCTGAGCTCAAAACAGCAAGACCACCCTTCCCGAGACGGCTTTGCAGCTCCTGCTGCTGGTTCTAGCTCAGAACACAAACCTCCTGTTTGCGTTGCCCCTTGGCAGGTTGTTGGTGCTTTCTGTCAGCTTTGGGGTGAGGCGGGGCAGATTTCTTAGGTGACAGCCAATAACTGGGATTGATTTTATTTGTTCTTGGGCAAATATTTGTGTCTTGCTATTGTAAACCTCAGGATATAGTGAATTAGTGGTAACACAGATACTTGCCTAGCAGTTCTCTGTGGTTGAGCTGTGGCTTTGGGACAGTGGCCCCATGTGTGAAGGGCTCGTTGATGCAGGAGGGGGTCATCCTAATTCAGACCCCCTTGCTCAGTGCTCCCCTTTGGGCCGTGGTTGGAAACAAGGCTTTGCTGATCAGGTGATGAACAGTGAACGAAGAGGTGGGCTCAGAAGACTCAACGCCATTTCCAAAGCCTCCTTCCAGCGTTTGCCCAAATAAAGCAATTTGAAACCTTCACTCGTGCAGTGCGTTTCCCTTCAGTTAGCTTCAATCCCTGAGATTTGACTTCCCCCCTCCCTCCCAGAAAGCTTCCAGATCATGCCAGGGTCTCCCGGAAATCCGGGCTTTCATTGTTGGTAGGACTTGGGGGGGAGTGCACGGGCCACATCTAGTCCAGCATTCTGGAAGGTTCACTGCTGGTTCCCCTTGTGTTCCTGCCCGCAGCGTGTTCCTGGATGACTTCCTTGCCGGCGGCTCTGGCGACCACGCCCCGCAGCTGGAGTTCGAGCAACTGCCCTTCAGCCACCCCCTGTTCATCATGTTCTCTTCGGGCACCACGGGCGCGCCCAAGTGCTTGGTGCATTCTGCCGGGGTAGGTCTCCCTGGAGGCTCCGCTGGGCCTCGCGTTGCTGTCGTGTGTTTGCTCTGAGGGGGCTCCCGGCTGGTGATGGGGGCGTCCGAGTCATCCAGCGACACTCCATGCCTGGCGATGCCAGCGTGCAGCCTCTCTCCCCAAACGGGGTGCCGTGTGGACATCTAGAACTGGGTCCGGGTTGATGGAGAGCTGCTGTTCTGGGGACTGTGGTGGTACCTGCCACCACCATGACAGGTGTGGAGGCCACCTGCGTAGCACCATGTCACCAGGGCAGGGACGCAGTGGCTGAGCCAGCAGCCTCCATCCTGCAGGTCTGGACCCTTAGGGGATTCTGAACTCAGTGGATGGCCCGCCTGCGTTTTAAAAAGAATGAATCATAGAAACGACAACAACTAAATGAAACCGAAAACATAGTAAAGGAAGAAAAATAAAAAGGATGAGTGAGAATAGCTGCGAATAGAGGTATCAGCGTGTCAGTCGTAAGAGGTGTGGGTGCTGTTTCCCGGAGCTGTCGTTACGTGGTGAGTGCAGACGTGTGCACGTGCTGGGGGCATCGCAAAACTTACATCCGACGGCGTGAGGAAGAGCTCCCTGCGCTGTTAGCCTGTCAGGGCTGCAGCCATAGCGATACCACAGGCTGTATGGCTTAAACAGCAGTCGTTTATTTTTTCAGTTCTGCAGGCTGAAGGTCAAGGTCAAGGTATTGGCAGAGTTGGTTTATCCTGAGGCCTCTCTCCTAGGCTTGTGGACAGCCGCCTGCTTGCTGTGTCCTCCCACGGTCTTTCCTGGGACAGCCCTGGTGTCTCTGTATGTCCAAGCTTCCTCCTCTTAGAAGGACACAAGTCAGACTGGATCGGGGCCCTCCCTCATGGCCTCGTTTTGACTTATTCACCCTTTTATAGGTCCTGCATTCAAATATAGTCACATTCTGAGATAATGGGGATTAGGGTTTCAACACATGAATTTTGGGGGGACACAATTGAGCCCATAACACCTGCTTTTTATTTTTCTTATTTCATCCAAGGTCTAACTTTGTTAAAGCACCTGAAATAATACATTACTACTAAGCAGATTTTATAATATAGAGCAGTGACTTTTAACCTTTTATTTTTGAAGGAATAAACTACCTATAGAACCTATAGAAAAGTTGCAAGAATACTATGATAAACTCCATCATACCCTTCGGCTAGATTCATCTGTTGTCAATATTCTCTTTTAACATCTTCAACATCCATTTTTAACATTTCCTAAAAGGCTCTTTTGCTTTATTTCTCTCTGTGTATACAGACACATTATTGTTGTGCTTTTTACTAAACCAGCTGAGAGTAAATTGCAGCCATAATGATCTTCTACCCCTTAATATTTCACCATGTATCTCCCAGGGAGAAGAACATTCTCTTACAGAAGTGTAGCACACTCATCAAATTCAGGGAAGTGGACGTTGTTGCAATACTGTCATCTAATACGCAAACGTTGCCAGTTTTCCAACAACATCCTAGCAGTTCAGGCTCCATTGCATCAGTTGTTATGTCTCTTTAATTCCTCCCTCTCTTTTTTTTTTGAGACATGGTCTCACTCTGTCACCTGGGCTATCACAGCTCACTGCAACCTCCATCTCCTGGGCTCAAGCCATCCTCCTGCCTCAGCCTCCCGAGTAGCTGGGACTACAGGCGTGCACCACTACGCCTGGCTAATTTTTCTATTTTTTGCAGAGATGAGGTCTTGCTCTTGCTCAGGGTGGTCTGGAACTCCCAGCCTCAGGCAATCCTTCTGTCTCGGCCTCCTGAAGTGTTAGGATTACAGGCATGAGCCCCCGCATGTGGCTTCTTTAATCTCTTTCCATCCAGAGCAGTCCCTCAGCCTTTCTTTGTCTTTCAAGATACTGACGTTTTTGAAGCGTCCAGGTTCCTGGTTTTGCAGAATGGCTTTTGCTGGGTTTGTCCAGTGTTTTCTCATAATTAGATCCAGATTATGCAGTGTGGGTAGGAACACCATGGAAGTGATGCAGTGTCCTTCTCAGCACATCGTATGGGAGGGTACCCCGTGTCAGTTTATTTCATTTTTGTGGTTCCACTAGGTCGCATCTTATTTCCTCTAATCCTCCTCTGCTCCTGAACTTGATGAGAGGGCGTCTTTCTGACTCGGGTTAAATCCTTACCTTGGAGTCAGACCCCTTCAGGGTGGGAGAGAATCCTTCCTCCCGGCCGTGGCTCTGCTCAAATGGCTCTGGGCTTCCTGCCCGGCCAGCTCTCCAGCCCCCTCTGTACCTAGTTGTTCAGTTTTCCCCTCAGTTGGCTTGGCCTAGAGGGAGGAGAAAAATCTGCAGTATCTTGGTCCAACCTTGTAATCGCTGCTTTTTCTCCCCCAGCTGGGAAGAAGACAGTTACCCCAGTGGAGGAACCTCGTGTTCCCAAACAGCTTGCTAGCTTTTGCCCGACAAGATGGTGGTATTTGGAGAGGAAATATACAGTTTCTCTTACCTCTAGCTCATGTAGCTTTTACAGATGTTCTCTGTACCTAGAAGCCATTTGAATCCCTTCTACAAAAAAGGAGACATTTACATTGGAATCATGTTAAAGCTTTAGACTGCTTGTCACAGAGGACTTCCATCAGAACTTGGGAAGGCGTTGGAAGGCGTTAGCGCGGCTCCGTCATTACCTGCGTTTGGAGTCCCCGAAGGTCTGCTTGCAGGCGTGAGAGAGAGCTGCGGGCCGGGCGCCTGCTGGGCACCCTGAGTGGTTCTCCAGAAACCTCAGGGAGGGAGGGAGAACGGGGTGGGGGTGGGGGGCAAAGGCTTTCTTTCTAGAAGTGACACTGGCCGGACTGAGGTGCCTTTTAGTAGGCAGTGTGTTGTCCTCGCTGTTCAGGTGTCATCCCATTTTATTAAATCAAGCCTGGGGTGTGTTCGACGTCCAAGGTGGTATTGGAATCCGGTTTTCCCTGTGGAGGGTGGCCTGGTCACCTGGCCACAGGTCTGTTAACGGGCCACAGAGATGAGCATTTTTAGGAGCCTTGCAGACAGGGACGGGGGTGTATGTGGCCAAACAAGACATTTTAGGAGAAATTGAAATGTATAACTGTACTTTTATTTTTAGTGCTTTCTGCATAGTGAATGTCATTTTTTAAGGAGAGGAACATAAAAATGTATTAGATATAATGTAGTTTGCTCATAAAATGATCGTGCCTGGTATATTTAGAGTGTGGAAAAATCAGGAAAAATTACATTTATTCTATCTCAACTGGGCTCTTGCATCTCCAGAGAAGTGACTAAGCATCTTGCTTGTTCTCAGGAGTTATCTTGACAATAAAACTTAAAAACAGCAAGGTGAGTCAGGCCACAGCGGTCGGGTTACTTACTACGGTTCTAGGTTTACTAGGGCGATGGGGGGGTAGTTGTGTCACTGGTTTGTTGGTTTGTGTTTTGTAAGTCTATGAAGGGTCTCAGGAAACAGCTTTCCTGTCTCTTCTTTTAAATTAAATTACTCTCTTGCTTGAGACCCGGGAAACCATGCTGTTTAAGCTTCGTAACCCTCAGGAGAGGCATTCAGACTTGGCCGTGAATATGTAAGAATTAAGGGGAAAACTGTCCATGCGAATTGTTAAGATTCCTGCAGAGAAATTCTTGAGAGAGAAGCAAAGCCTGGCTTGTTTGGTGCCATCTGAGAAGATGAGGATAAGGAACAAATGCACGACGTGGGCTCACAGATCTGCCGTGCGTACGGCGGACCATATGGGCGAAGGTGCAGATTTAGATTAAATACTGATTTTAAGTGGGGAAAATAAAAAAGGGAAGGGGGTTTGCCACAGGTTCACATCGAGAGTTCCTTGTCCTTTAAACGGATTTGTTGTGTACAGATTTCATTCGTAGAAAGAGTTCCTGAAAAGTTGGTCATCCCCAAGCTATTGCCCACCTGCTCTGCGTGAGAACAGCATGTTACGGAACTTTCCGTGGAAGCCTGTGAGTGCCCGGGCTGGGTGAGGCTGTCACCCTCACAACGGGGACCCAGAGGAATGTCCTGTCCCTCCAAGGCTTTTGAACATATTTCCCATGGGTGCGTGGAGGGTTGTAAAGGCTGGTGGCTTTTGTTTTTAGAGACAGGGTCTCACTCTGTCACCCAGGCTGGAGTGCAGTGGCCCAATCATAGCTCACTACAGCCTCGAACTCCCGGGCTCCCACCTGGGCCTCCCAAGGTGCTGGGGTCACAGCCCTGAGCCACTGCACCCAGCCAAGCCTCATTTTTAATACATGGTCCTTGTTCCAGCCCCAGTGGTTTCTCAACAGCCAGGGGTTCACACCTGTGGCCCAGGCTGAGGGCAGTGATGGGGCCACAGGCTGGCTTTGCCCCTTCCATGCACTGGAGGGGCAGCGTCCCTGCCTGTCCTAAGGGTCTTGTGTGAGATCCATTGTAAAGATGAGAACACTGAGGCTGAGAGTGCGAAGTGGCTGGTGTGGGGGCCACTGGCTCTGCTCTCTGGACTGTGCTCAGTGGTGAGAAATGTCTGTCCTCCCTGCCAGCCGCCAGGCAAACACAGAGTTGCTTGGAACGAGTGGGTTCAGGGCAGTGGAAGACTATATTGCTGTAAACAAAACAAAACCCCACAAGGGAGCTCTCTGTGCACTGATAAAGATCTCCAAGGTGTGTTAGGTGGAAAAGGCAATGTGCAGGACTGTGTGTCAAAAAAAAAAAAAAAAGGTGTAAATACATTTATGCTGGTATAGACAAGGGTTATACCTGGAAACACACACAGGACCCTTCTAACACTGGCTGCCTCTGGGGAGAGCTGGCTGCAGGGTGGGAAGAGAGGAAGGCTTTCACAGTGTATGCTTTAGAGCAGCAGTCCCCAACTGCTTTGGCACCAGGGGCAAGTTTCATGGAAGCTTATTTTTCCATGGACCCAGGGAGTGGAGCTCAGGCGGTGATGTGAGCGATGGGGAGCGGCTGTAAACGCTGTGTGGCTGGTTCCTCAGCTTCACGGAAGACAATTTTTCCATGGACTCGGGGGCTGTTGGGGGCAGAGCTCAGGCAGCGATGCTTGGCCCGGTTCCTAACAGGCTTGGAACGGGTACTGGGCCACGGCCCAGGGTTGGGCTCTGCAGCTTTGGAGATTTGGACCATGCAAATGTATTGCCCAGTAAACACTAAAATTGGAAAGTAACAGAAAGTGTTGGGGTGGGATGGAGGGAGGGGGTCTGATCAGGCGTCTTAGCTGGGAGGGGGACTCATGCTACCCCGGAGTGGAGGTGTCCCTGAGTTCAGATCGAGCCTCGCAGGTGGGCGTGAGGCCTGGCGACAGTCTCACCCTGCTGTTTGTGCTGAACCTCGTTCTTTTGCTCTTTAATTTTGACTCTCCTGTCAGCAAGGGTCCCCCCTCTTCTGCGTGAAGTTGGTGGGTCTCTGTGGTGCCCTTGCTGGCTCGGGCATGGAGAGCTCGAGGCAGGCGGGAGCGCGCCAGGGTCTTCCTCTCCATGCCGTGAGCCGCACTCGGGTGTCAGGCGGCAGAGCGGCTCGGGAGGGTCACTCACCAAGGCGGGGGCTCCGTAGTCCGCTGCCTCTGGGAAAGAAGAGGGGGGCGTGCTCGGGGTTCTTCCGGCAGAGTGTCCGAGGGGCGCCTGTGCCCTCGTACGAGCGCGTCTCACGGGAGCAGCCGCTTCACCCTTGTCTCCCCCCCAGGGCACCCTCATCCAGCACCTGAAGGAGCACCTGCTTCACGGCGACATGGCGGGCGGCGACGTGCTCCTGTACTACACCACGGTAAGGGGCGTCCTGCGGGAGCGGGTGTCGGGGCGGGCCCCTCCCCCTGTCGGGCGCTGCCGGGACCGCGGGGCAGGACAGGACGTGCTCCCGGCCCCACTGCACCTCCCTGTCATGCGTCGTTAAACCAGAATTGAGTTCACGTGCTGGAGGGACTCCCGTCCTTGTCGAATGCCGAGAGATGAACGTTTAGGACAAGTTAAAGGAAGTGTGTTTTACCCCAAAGGAGAACTCAAAATTGGCTTTTTCCAAGACTGCAAATATCAAGAGGTTCTGGAACAATCTAGCTACATTTCCTAGATGATGCTTTTGTACTGAGTTTTTAAAGGAAGCAGAGTGCTGGGGGCTCATTCCTGACCTGTGAGGCTGATGGCTGGGCCCCCCGGGACTGCACACAGACATGGGAGGGGACCCTCGGTGGCTCTTGGTGTGTGGCTGTGGGCAGGCAACTCCACGCTCTCTGTGCCCGGCTGTGGATTAAGGGGCTTGAGCCAAATGATTTGAGTTTCTTTCAGCTCCAGGGATTTGCTCTCACCGCCCCCACCCCCCTTCCCAACAACGCCTGCCGGGCCACCACCTGGGGTCCCTGCAGGCCGTGTCCTTTCCCAGGAACCTCAGGGCAGGGAGCCCAGGGAGTCAGCATCGGTGCAGTGTCCTGACTGACTGCAGCAAGCCCCCTGCAGCTCCAGTGGTGCAGGACTCAGCGTCCTCCCTGCGACACGGCAGTTGAAAATGACAGGGTTTTGTAGTGAGAAGAAATACACAATGGGAAGAACTCAAAAATTTGGAGCAATTTTCTCAAAGGCATTTATTTTACTTTTACTGGAAGCATCCTGCCCGCAAAGGACTGGGTGGGTAGATCTGTCCAGGGAGCAAGTGGTGGCAGTTGTTTCAAGTGTCCCCCAGCCTGGGCCAGGCCTGTGCTGTGTCCTTTACTGACCTGACAGCTTTGGTGGACAGTGAGGTGGCCAGGAATGCTGTGCTGCTCGGGGCTTCCGGCCGCTGGCTTGTTCTCTGAGGAGTAATTCTTTAATAAAAGAAATTCAACAGGGACATTACCACCTGTTCAAAAAGCAGCCCAACTAAATTGTGACTTCAGCCTGCACTCCCTGCGCCCCCCACCTTTGTGTGTGGTGCTCACGGGGAGGGAGGTGCCGGTGGGTCTCCGAGGGGTATCAGGTTTGGATCCCTGTAGCCCATTCAGGTGGGGGACAGCCCTTGGCTGAGCTTGGAAAGGGGGAGGCATGGGTTGCCTACACAGGCCAAACCCTGTCACTCATGCCACAGGTGACCTGCTCACTTGGCACTGTGTTCTGCCTGCCCATTAGATTTTACTGTCTGTCCTGTGAGCTCTTGTCTGGGGGCTCCTACTCAGGGCCGTATGGGGACCACTTGGGGTGCTTCCTCACGTGGCCCCCTGGTCCCACCTCCTGAGATCCTGACCTCGGGGGTGTGGGGGGGTCCAGGATGCCCCAGTGACATCTGCTCCAGTCTTCTCAGGCGGGGGCACCCCCCGGTCCTGCTTGCTTGCCTGGTGGGGTTGGGGTGCTCTTTTTGTCCTCCAGCATCGAGAATCTTGCTGGAACATGTCTGCACCTTCTTGGCTTTTAAAAACATTTATATTAAACCAACATTTTCAAGTCAAATTAAAAAAAATTTAAATCTACTTGCATATGGTAAAAATTCCAAGCAGCAGTGACAGGACATGTGGTGACAGGTCCGTGTCTTCCAGGGCCCAGAGGCAACCACGTCGGTCACCGTCATATACGTCTGCCTGTGGCACAGACCAGTGCCTTTCTAGGTCTTAGGGCGGATGTGCGTCTGTGTCCTTTCCTTTATGCTAATGGGCCACACCGCACACGCTCTGCCGTCCTTGTCTTGCACTAACAGTACGACTTGGAGACTGTTCCCACCCATCCAGACCGCTTTGTTTTTAGTGGCTGACTTCTGAGTGTTGCTGGTGCCACGTGTGTTAACATACATGATGTTTTATGTGGGGCAGCTAATTAGTGTGTAGTGTTCAGTCGTGTGTGTGCTCCGCAGTGTCAGCAGGCGTTTCAGTCTCGTCATCCCCGGCAAGGCTGCAGCGGGCGTTCTCTGACATGTCTGCGTGCCCCTGTGTGAATGCGTCTGCACGAGCAACGCTTAGACTTGGAGTTGCTGGGCCAGAGGGTTGTGCCCTTGACCGGGGCAGTTGGCGCCAAACTTTGGCTCGGTTCTAGGTGGTTTTGCCGGGGCACGAGAGGCCGAGGGGCAGAGTCAGGGGAGCTGGCCCCATGCCGCTTACGCACTCCTTCCGTCTGCCACAGGTCGGCTGGATGATGTGGAACTGGATGGTGTCTGCTCTCGCCACGGGCGCGTCCCTGGTCTTGTACGACGGCTCCCCGCTGGTCCCAACGCCCAACGTGCTCTGGGACCTGGTTGACAGGATAGGGTAGGTACTGCGGTGCCACGCTCAGGACAAGGGACAGGGCTGAGCTGGCGTCAGGATCAGATGCAGAGCTGCCTTTGACACTATCCCCATGTCGGGTGCCACCTTGGGAAGGCTTCGCCCTTCGGGACGTCCCTGCGAGGGGGGCAGGGAGGTGCCAGAAGCCGGAGGTGAAGTTGTTGCGGAGGGACCAGGATTCTTCCTTGTGGGGTGATGGGGCCGCCCTGGGGCCCAGGAGTGAGCTCTGAAAGATCATAGGGGCGTCAGAAGAAGAGATAAGATCTCATTTTTTTACTTTAAAAAATTTATTTTTATCAAAAAAATTTAATTTAAAAAATTATTTGTTAGTAATAATTGTATATATTTAAGGTGTTCGACATGATGTTTTGCTATACATATACACAGCAAAGTGACCTCCGTAGTCAAGAAAATTAACATATCCTTGTCCTCACACCTTTATTATTGTTATTTTTTGTGACGAGAGCACCTGGAATCCACTCTCCTAACACACATAATGCAGTGTTGTAGCTCTAGTCATTGTGCCAGGCACTGACCTCATCTCTATGGTTGTGGAATCTAAGAACTGCCAGAGAAGCTCAAAACAGAGGAGAAGCCAGGCTCGGTGGCTCACGCCTGTAACCCCGGCACTTTGGGAGGCCGAGGTGGGAGGATGGCTTCAGGCCAGGAGTTGGAGGCTGCAGTGAGCTGTGATCGCACCACTGCACTCAAGCCTGGGTGACAGAGTGAGACCCTGTCTCAAGAAAACAAAACAAAAAAAAACAAACAGAGGAGAGCCGAGGGTCGGCATGGGGATTGTTTCACCCAGGTTCATCAAACTGAAGATTAAGGTGTACTAAAGGCTGAACATACAGATTGCTTGAGCTCAGGAGTTTGAGACCAGTCTAAGCAAGAGTGAGACCCCGTCTCTACTAAAAATAGAAAAATTAGCTGGGCGTGGTGGTGTGTGCCTATAGTCCCAGCTACTTGGGAGGCTGAGGCAGGAGGATGGTTTGAGCCCAGGAGTTTGAGGCTGCAGTGAGCTGTGATGATGCCACTGCACTCTAGCCAGGGTGACATTCTGAGAAAGCAAATTGGTTGGGCACCACTTTGCCAGTATCGTCTTGACCCCCTGTGCATGTTGGATGGTCTGCTCTGTACCCAGCACCCTGCGGGTCCCCACTGCAGTGACAGGATGGAGCAGGCCCTGCCCTCGTGGAGCTGCACTGGGACGGGGAGGATGAGGGACAGAGAGGACGGCCTCGGGACGTGGAGAGTGCTTTATAGACCTGGGTGCAGGGAGTCCTCAAGGAGGTCCTGGCATTTGAGCTGAGGCTTGAATGTTCAGGGGCTGCGTTGTCAGGATTGGGGACATGTGTTCCAGCCAGAGAGTGGTGGGTGCCAAGGCCTGGAGGTGGCACTGGGATCGGTGTGTTGGGAAAGCCGGAGGGGCCCCTGTGCTCCCAGTGTGAAGGGTGGATGTGGGGCTGGGGCAGGACCTTGGAGGGCGGACTTTCCCCCGAGTTGACACAGATCGCCATACGACAGTTTGAATCTGGGGAGAGATGTGCTCAGGTTCCGGCTTGAAAGGTCAGTGTCGCGCGGTGTGGAGAGTGAATCGTGGGGCGAGGGCAGAAGCAGGGGAAGCCTCAGGCAGGCGCGTGGGGGCCCCTGGTGGCACCGTGGGTGGGGCCAGTCCACCTCTGGCTCCTCTCGGAGCTCCAGGCACTGGCCGGGACACCGGGTCCCAACAGTTTAGGGCCATGACTCCCGACAGTACTTGCTAAAAATAAGACATGGCACGGAACGCCTGCACGTGGGCTCCCATGGCTATGTGAGCTGAGTGATGTTGCATTTTTAAACCATCTTATGCAAGCGCCGGAGATGGATGGGGGACTTTGCTGTCTCTTCAGACAGGCGGGGCTGTGACTCACCGGCCTGGGGAACACCACCGCCGAGCTCCGGGCTCGCAGTCTCACCTGTGCTCGATCGCTCTTCGGAACCACAGAGAGCCTTCGAGTGTTCTGGGGGTGGGTGGGTGGAGATGGAGCGAGTAAAACCTGTGTGTTGTTTGGGGTTGTTGGTGGTCGGAGAGCTCTGTTCCTGTAGCTGGGGGCTGTCACTGCTGTCCAGGGTGGGTGGTCACCATCGGAGCCACAAGGTCTCTGGTCGGGGCAATACTTTAATCCTCGGGGATGATGTTGAAGTGGCTGATCAGACTCTGAGTCTGTGAAATAATCGTGGGGGGGCTGGGGGGAGGGGCCTGTTCCCCCTGCCCCTCCTGCAGTAGAACCAGCCTCCTCTAGGGGACAGTGGCCCCCGAGGTGCCCACGGATTGGTGGTGGTTTCAGTGGCCGCAGGTGCTTCTGGTGAAGTGAGAACGAAGGCACAGGAGGTAGGAGGACCATAGTCGCCCACCCCGGCGCTCCGAGGGAAACCACCGCCCTGAATGTCATGTGTGCCTTTGCCTGGTGGCATCAGACGGCAGCCCTACCTCCCGCGATGAGTCTCTCCACCCGAGTGGGCGGGGAATGAGTTTTACTGCCCAGAGTGACACAGGAGAATCTTGATTTTAGAGCCTCCCGTGGGCCCCGAGAGAAACTGTTTTTCCGTCTGGACAATGGAGTTTCCGAGCGAAGGCTGCCTGGCTGGAAGCAGCCCCGGGGAGGAGAGAGCGCTTTCGATCAGCTTCCCTGAAAACACGATGAGTATCCTCCGCACGACGTGTCGCTCTCTGAGTGCCGACGCAGGCACGGAGGACTGCGGGTTCCAGTGTTCGAGAAGAGCTGCGGTTTTCTAAGTTTCATGAAAACATGAACTCATTTAAGAAAAGGGGATCGGTAGTGAATTTGAAGTGTGGCACAAGTTTTTAACAGATAAAGAATTCTGTAGGCCTTTCCTCCTCATTGGAAGATGGATGTGTGAGGTTAGAATTTGAGGGGGTCTTGAGTTTGTGGCCTCCTTTGAAGCCCCCGAGGTAAAATACTCTGCAGCTGGGAAGAGAACGGGTTCACGGGCAGACGACGGTTTCATTAATAAAGCCCGGTGTTAAAGGGGCCGGGGAGCTCTGCAGGTTGGGGTCGGCAAACACAGGCGCTGGGACTCACTCTTGGGCAAATATTAAGTATTTGTTCAACCCAGAAAAATGCCGTGTCTTGGTTTTTGCAAACTCGTCAGAAATGCATCACTAATTTCAGAAAGCTTTGGTGTGTGGAATACGCGGGAGCATTGAAGTTTTCTGGTGTTTTCTTTCCCACCCCCACCCTCAGCATCACCATCCTCGGGACGGGGGCCAAGTGGCTGTCCGTGCTTGAAGAGAGACACATAAAGCCAGGTGAGTGCACCTCTTAAAGCACCTGTTCCCTGTAAATTAAATCCATCGTATGACTGTTCCTTGCATGTAAGTGACACTTAAGGTTTTGGGTTTAGTTTTACTCTTTTGGCAATTCTCCCCCCCAGTGGAAACCCACAGTCTGCAGACACTCCGCACGATCCTGTCCACGGGCTCCCCGCTGAAAGCCCAGAGCTACGAGTACGTCTACAGCTGCATAAAGGGCAGCGTCCTTCTGGGCTCCATCTCAGGTACGGCTCCTGCCCCGCGTCCTCCCAGCCATCCGCCTCCCAAAGTCACGCTGGCCCCGTGAGAGTGCACACCCCTGACCTGGCGAGTCAGCGTGCTTGCCTTTGTCCCATGGACACAGTCAGCGGGGTGTGCCCGTGTGCACAGCCGATTCTCGTTAAGCGAGGTAGTGATGTTCTGTACAGTCGCAGTGAACACGGAGTTAGCAAAACTGAACCATTGTTCCCAAGGGGAAGCGCGCGCGCGCGCACACACACACACACACACACACACCCACCCACCCACCCACCGCCGGCTACGCCTACCTCAGTCGATTATGACCTCAAATCCCCCAAACAACTCATCCTGGTAGATTGTATTTTCTTTATCTCACACAAGAGGAAAAGTAAAGTTTGCAAGTGTTGAGCGGCTTGCCTGGGGGTGCTCCGCTCACGGGCGCTGTGACAGGCGCTGTGATTCGAAGCCCCGGCGCGGAGCGGCTGCGCTGCCTACTCGTCTGTGTCTGAGAGGGCAAAAGGGAGGTGAGGGTCGCCTGTGTGACCTCAGCGTGGGACTGACTCAGGTTTTTCACCTTCTACACACGTAGGACAATGACCTTGAAAGTCCCCCTATAGATTCTGAGGTTACACACACATTTTAGCAAGTGGGTGAGTTTGCAAAAGCAGAATCTACATATAATGAGAATTGACCATATATAAGGACAATTATGGCAACATTGTTTATGTGAGTGAAAAATAGAAATTACCTACGTGCCCAGTAGCAGGGAATTAATTGAATAATTCATGGTGTATCTTTAATTTTTTCAGCCATCAGACGAGATAGGATAAAAGTATTTGTTTAGATGGAAATATATTTATTGATGTTGACAGATGATCATGATGAGTGAAAAAAATCACATTACAGAATCATAAGATGTCATTTTTGTAGATTGAAAAAAAGAATATATAGATGTGTATATGCAGGTGTATAGGGATTACAAGTGACTTTTTTTTTCATCTTTTTTTCCTTGATGTAAAGTTGTGCTTTGGCAGATAATTTGCACATACGGTAAAAGCATTGAGAGTCTACAAAGGAAGTGGGGTGCTGAGTCCCCGCCCACCCCTCTGGCGTGTGTGCATGTGAGGGGCGAGAGCACCCCGTTTCCACGCAGATGTGGCGTAGGGTACATACCTCACTCCCCTAACAGTGCGACTTAGCGTTGATTCCATTGCAGCCCACAGAAGTTCTGGGTCACTTTTACTTTCTTTTTTCACATCTGTAGTTCTGATGTTTCTCCCTGTGATTAAGAAAACTCTTAAAACACCTCTCAGGTGCTATTTGCTTGAAGCCCGAGGCTGGCCTGCCAGCCTTCTCCCCGCCGCTAATTCCTCGGCCACCAGGAAGGACGTCAGGGACCCAGGCTTCTGGTTGGGGTCACGCCAGCATCCAAGGGTGGCCTCGGGCACGACCTTTTCCCTTCCAGACCTCAGTTTCCCCCCCAGTATGAGGCATGGATGTGCCCGGTGGTTTCTAGGGGCCTTTCCAGGCTAACACTGCCTTTGTCCCGCCCTCGTGTGGACGGCAGTGTCTGGGCTCCTGTCTTTAGAGAGCTTTCAGAACCCGCCCACCCCCTCGCCCCAGCAAGCTTCTGCAGGGTGACCCTCCTTTGCTCTCTCATTCCTGTCTGAAGGTTGGTGCCCTCCCGGGGCTGGCTGGAGGCTTAGCACGTCCCCCTGGATGTGCACGAGACTTCCAGACGGGACCCAGGTTTCCTGAGGCCCCTCCTTGCATCCTTCTGGTGCCACAGAGCACCTGCTTGTCTGGGCTGGGCTGTGGTGGGGACAGCTTGGCCTCTGGAACCTTCCCAGGTTGCTGTGGCTGGTGGGGAGGAGTCATCTGTTAGTATCTGGGCCTGTCTTCCTGCCACTGTCCTGTTTGTCCCAGTCCTGCCCCTGGAGCAGCACAAGCAGTGCCCTGTCTGCTTGGCATCTCTGAAGTCTTGGCGGGAGCGGAGCGCTTGTGCCTCCTCCGGGGCCCAGGGAGGCCCGTCAGACCTTGATGGTGGCAGAAACGAACTTGACACTCATTTTCATGGTACACATCAGTCAGTGACATGAGGTGCCGAAGACAGGAAAGACGTCACATTTTGATTCTCTGCCTGAGGGAAGAAATAACATCATTGTAGAGTGGAGGCCAGAAAAAACTTCCTGGTCTTTGGTGCTGCTGAGTCATTTTAGGGGCATCTTGAACACCCCTCCCCCCAGTTCATATACACAGAGCTGATTAGGGAAGAAACTGGTAGTTATGAATGTGTGTTTTCCTGATATACAGCAGGTGTAAAGACCGGCACAGACACCGGGCACTGAGGTTAGGGGAGGCTGTCCCCGCTGCCTCCTGGGCACCCTCCTTGCTTCCCTGCACTGGGCCCACTGGCCCCGTGGTGGAGCGTCCCAGCGCCCTGTGCCCCCCGCCCTGCCACGCACCTGTCTGTGTGGCGAGTCTGCCCTCCCTGCAGGTGCGCCCGGCCGTGCAGCGCCGCTGCCCCTCCGCACGCAGGTGGGTCCCCGCCGGCCGTCTGCAGTGGTGGGTCCAGGGTCAGAGCCTCATGCTGCTCCCGATCGATGGCCTTGGAGCCTGACCCCATTTCGAGCCCCTTCCAGAAGCCGCGGTGTTTTCCATCTAGCGTGGCCCCTGGCGTGACACATCGCTCTCCACGGCCCTCGCAGCCGGAGGGCTTCTGTTTCTCCAGCTGTTAAGTGAACCTGAGCCACAGCGAACCAGCCGTCCACATGACCCTCCGCCCAGGCAGCGCCCGCAGGGTGGATATGACAGGGTGACGCTTCCATGTTCTGCGGCCCCGAGTCTTGAATTTCAGTGTGACCACGGGAGGTCATTTATTCAGAGCATCCTCTAGCAGGAGGACGCGGTCAAAGCATAAATCACCACACGTGGGGGGTTCGCTCCGGTTTCTAAATCACCTCCGCCGTTTCTGCCTGGAAACAGCTCCCGCTGTCTGGGATTTTGTCCGCGCTTGTCTGGGGGGAGTAGCAGGTATTTGTCCTTTGGGCTCCTTCTCCTTTGTTGCTCACTAATAAAAAAATCAAAAAAACGTTTGTCCTGGTCTTCTGAATTTTAACTCTCCTTCTGCCCTTGCAGGTGGCACCGACATCGTGTCCTGCTTCATGGGCCAGAACTCTTCCGTCCCCGTGTACAAAGGCGAGATCCAGGCCCGGAACCTGGGCATGGCGGTGGAAGCGTGGAGCGAGGAAGGTGATGGCTTCGCTGACTCTTCCTCTCTGTGACTGGGTGTGAGTCGTGGCTTGGAAGTGCTTGGATGCATGACTTTGCTTGGGGATAGTTCTTTAAAACAGCCCTGCCTGAGGGGGCGGCTCCTGTCACTTGCAGCCTGAGGTCCTGTTCCCCTCAGCCTGCTTTCACCCCCCGGGGCTGCCTGTCCTCAGCCACCGAGAAGACGGGGTTGGGCAGGAGCTCGGTGCAGAGCTGTGTGTTCAGGAACAGCAGGTGGGCAGGTGGCGGTTGTCCTCAATCTGAACTTTGGTGCTGGACAGATGTGCACGGTGGCTCACCGCTTCCAAGAGCCCGGTGGTTGGAAGGGATGCCCTCCCGCCCTCTGTCACCTGTGCCTAGTGGCCAGACATCGGGCTGCAGTTTGGGAAGAGTGAGCCAAGTCCAAGACACGTGCGTTCCACTCCTGGAAGAAATGCTCGCGAATATTATGAACAAGGTGTCATAGGCACGAATGTCATAGCCCCTTGATCTATAAATGAAAGCAGAATCGGGACAATACAAGTGCCTGTCCTCAGGGGGAGTGAGCTCTGTGCTCACCTGTGGAAGGAGACCAAGCAGTGAAAATGAATGGCCACAGTGACGCATGGTGGCCTGAACGCGTCACCCGGGTGTTACGCCAGATGAACCAAGCAAGATGCTGAATCGTGTCACGTGGCACTGTTTGTGGAGTTTAGTGACACACAGAGTGAGGATGTGTACCGCCAGGGGTGCATGCAGATGCAGTGAGAGCGTTAATGCACACGTGGGAATAACGGATTGCTGCATCCGAGAGAGAGGTTTTGGGGAGCACATAGGGAGGAGAATCCATTTGGGGGGGCATGCCTTATTTCTTAGGCTGTGTGTGGGGGTGTCCCTTTGTATGTGTCTGGAACATCGCATAAGGAGCGATCGCTTCGGGGAGAGTGCGCTGTGCCAGGGAGAGTGGCCGAGGGCCGTCCTGGGCTTACTTTATTCTCCCACCAGGAAAGGCAGTCTGGGGGGAGAGCGGCGAGCTGGTGTGTACGAAGCCGATTCCCTGCCAGCCCACACACTTCTGGAACGACGAGAACGGGAGCAAGTACAGGAAGGCGTATTTCTCCAAATTCCCAGGTGGGCCGGCGGGATGCAGGCAGAGCTGCCCGGCCTCTGCCTTGGCTGGGCCTTCGTGTCTAATTCTGTCTGTCCCCCCCTCCCCAGCCCCCCGCACCCCCATCTCACCCTGGCAAAGCCTGGGGAAGCTGCTCATAGCTCATTGCGCCAGTGGGGTGATAACCGATTTTTGATCAGTATCTTCAGCTTGAAAGCTGTGTGCTATGAGACCATCATCGGGGTTTAGTTGAATCTCAGCCCCACTCTGTGCCCAGAGCCCCGCAGCCCGACCCCTGCTGCCGGGAGCTGGCGGGAGCCACCGTGTGCTGTGGGCCGGGGCCCCACTCGCTGACTCAGGGCCCTCCCTGCCTGTGCACAGAGAAAGGGTGTGGAAGGGGTGTCTGGCTCGGGTCTCCCCGGTGCTTACGGAGGTGTTGGAGGAAGAGCATTCTTGCAGTGGAACAGTTTACAACCAGACACGTCATTCTCACACAGACTGACACCCTCGCCTGTCATCTTTTGAGGGGCACCTCTCCCCAAAGCAGGGAAGTCTTTTATTTAAAGCTCTGATTCCTGCCTCCCTCTTATCTTATTTCATAAGCAACCCCGAGTTGTTGCTGCTATATAATTCATAATTTAGCAAGCCTTCTGTTGCAGAGTTATTTATACTAAGTACTTGCTTTCTGCAGTCTCTGGAAAGGTAATTTAATTTTGCATAAACCATGCACGGAGAATCAGAGAGTGGCAAGTGACCGTCGGCTGTAGAATTTGCCACCCATCCTTCCCGTTTCTCTGCTCGGCCTTGCCTGTTTGCCTGGCGAGTGTCAAGGCCTTTGTGCCTGGCGTAGCGCCTCCCCGGCAGGAGTGCGGGCCTCCCCCCAGTGCGGCTCAGCCTCCCTGGGATTCCTGCTGCACTTAAGCCCCGCCTTGGCGCCTGCCAGCGCACAGCTGTCCAGACAGACTCACGCAGAAAAGTGAGAGTGTCCGTAGAGCGATAAATACTCTGCAGATGACTCTGAAGAAGGCAGGGGCTCCTGTCTTTGGAAGGGAGACCAAAAGGATTAGAACCTCAACTTCAGGATCCATCTAAGAAATGATAGTCCTTCATCTTCTGTAACATTGCTCTTTGAAAACGTTTTTGTCACATGCATAAGGCTTCATGTGATAAATTTCTCCCAGGATTAATTTGAGAATCAATTTTTCTCTTCTTGAAACTCTGACATTCCTTCTTGGAGAAAACAAATTCTTTGTAACCATTTGCATTTCCATTTTTGTCTTGGCTGCCAGGAAGCTCAGAGCTAAAATCATTGCTTTGTTGTAGTAGTCCTCTTATCCCCCTAGGCAGAGTTTGGATTCTCTTTAAATAATCCTGTCATGAAGTTGGTTTTACAGGTGGCTTCCTCAAGTGTTTTCTGGGAGTTAGGTAGGAGATATGAACAAATATGGAATGGCAAAGGCAGAGAGGGTAATGGATCTGAAGCTATGGGTCAGGGACAAGGTAAATGTAGGTTGACCTTAGACTGTTTCTTCAAGCGCCAGCACCGAGGGATTCTTGGACTGCACAGGAAATGGATTCATGATGAAACCAAGCAGCCTTGAGTTCCCATGGCCCTTGCTCGTACCCACAGGAGGACATTTCTCCACGCCGGCGGGTGTCGGAGCTGGGTGGGCACAGTCCCCGCTGGAGCGTGTGCTCCTTGGGGCAGAACTGCCTGGTTCCCTTCCGCCCCCAGCCCCCGGCCCCCGGCCCCAGCCCCACACATATCCGTTTCTGGGCCTGGGTGCTGGCTGTGGACCAACCTGTTGCTGTCACACCTGCCCTGGGCGTCTCTCCAGGCCGCCCGTCACGACCCCTTCTTCTGGGGTGACCTGCACCTCTGCCTTCCTCGCAGGTGTCTGGGCACACGGCGACTACTGCAGGGTCAACCCCAAGACCGGGGGCATCACCATGCTTGGCCGCAGGTGAGGGGTCTGCGGAGTGGGCTTCTCTTCCTGGAGCCCCGTCGGGGCATCTGGGGAGGGGAGAGGGGACGCTGCCTGAGAACTGGTGCCCGTTCCTGGGCGCCCTGCCCCACCCTGGCGTCGGGTGTCCCCCCCATGTAGCCTCTGCTGGCGTCTGGGCCCTCCCTTCCCCTCCACGCTCCCCCGGGGGCTCTGTGCTCTCCCACCTGTGGCCTTTGCACACACTGGCCCCCCGACTGAAGACCCCCTCTGAGGGAGTGTCATCTGCTCAGTCTGTGGCATGGGCTGTCCCCTTCTCGGGCCCTTCCTGTGTCATTCTTGCAGTGGGTATCCCTGTGCTGGCCTCCCGAGGGCTGGGGCCAGGCCTGATCCCCGTCGCAGAGCCTGCAGTGGTGGTCTCCGGTAGGGGCCACGGCAAAGGCGCAGCAGTGTCTGTACCCAGGAGGGGGACGCGTGTGTGGGTGGGGAGGGCAGTGAGGGGAGAGGTCTCTGCACAGAGTGGCCTCCCTCCGTTTGTAGCTTGAAACTTGGAGGAGAAGCGGGGTGGCCTTCAGTGATTGGGCCTGGGGGCTGCCATGTGCAAAAGGGGGTGACTGCTCTCCGCTGGGGACCCCCTGTCACCTGCCTCACCCCAGAGCTGCTGTGTTCCTGACCTCATCTCTCTTTCCAGCGACGGCACGCTCAACCCCAACGGAGTGCGGTTCGGCAGCTCAGAAATCTACAACATCGGTGAGCGTTTCTCGTCTCTCCCCGAGTCGCTCCCGGTTACCTGGGAAGGAGGGTTTGTCCTCGCACAGCCCAGCGGCCTGGGTTCCAGAGACCCCACCTCTGGCATGACTCTGCCTGCGGTGTGAGGATGGACCTTCCTCTCCAGAGCACGCCTGCTGCTTGGCTGCAGTTTGTAGAACCTCAGAGTGGGATTTTTAAGGTCACTTGGCCCATTCCCTTCCCCATTGCATTTCATCCTCACGGTGAGCTCGGTCAGGTTGGTAAATCGTGTCTACTCTTTATGGGTGAAGAAACAGAAGCACAGAGAGGGTGTAGGATTGCTGAAGGTCACACAGCACTGTGCAGGACACCAAGTATGGGTATCATAGCCCACAGATCTCATGACTGCACAGTAGGGTCCCCCGTGGGCCTTCAAAACTACAGGGCCAGCGACCCAGGCCCAGCTCCAGCCACGAGGTCAGGTGGCCTCATACGTTAGTGCTTGAGTCTGAGCCCTAAAGCTGTGTCGGGGTTATCAGTGCAGCCAGGGTGGAGAAATCCTGATCCGCCTGATTCCAGCCTCTGCTCCTCCTCCAGCGAGGCCCTGCCACGGGCACTCGCTTGCTTTGCATTTTGAATTAATTTCTCATTAGTAGGCAGGGCCCGCACACGGCCCCCTTGTAAAACCTCACCCGTCTGGGTAAAGCCAGAGCTCTGCCTCCGCTGTGAGGGGCTTTCTTCTGCTTGGGAAGCGGCTCCCTTGGCCACCGTCCCCCCAAGGTGCTCCTCCTGGGGGCTGGGAAGGACACAGGCACCCCTGTCTCCTGTCCTCCCCGGCCGATGGCTGGACCCCGCCCTGAGGGGCAGTCTGAGTGCGTGTCACCCTCTCCTGTCTCCGCAGTGGAAGCCTTCGAGGAGGTGGTGGACAGCCTGTGTGTCCCCCAGCAGAACAAGGACAGGGAGGAGAGGGTGGTCCTCTTCCTGAAGATGGCCCCCGGGCACGCGTTCCGGCCGGACTTGGTGAGGAGGATCCGTGACGCCATCCGCGTGGGCCTGTCTGCGCGGCACGTGCCCAGCCTCATCCTGGAGACCAAGGACATCCCGGTACGGCCTGTCTCCTGCCATGCTGGGCTGGTGGTGATGAGACCGCTGCCATCTCCCGAGAGCCCACACGTCCGGGAGCCCTGGGCACCGAGCAGCTTGCTCGCGCTTTATATAGCGCGTGTCCGTGTCGCCTAGCAACGCCATCCTTCCCCTGCCGTCTTTTCCTGCCCTTCCCGAGATTGTGTTTGCAGCAACTTCTGCTAAACGCTGATGTGCGGGGGGTCGGCAGGCCCAGCCCCGCAGGTCCTCGGCTTTTCCCCAGTGAGGTTTTAGCATCTTCTCAAAATCATTAATGAGAAAATTAATTTTAGCTTTTCAAAGAGCTGCTGGGTGCTCTTGCTCTCGCCTTTTAAATTTCAGTTCTGCCCGTGGAGACGAGACTGGAATCTATTTAGAGGCCGGGCTTCAGAAGCCGACCTCGTCGTCCTCCGTTTAGCTTCCAGGTGGAGGGGGAGGCTTGCCCAGATCAGATCACAGCCTTGACTCGAGTCGCTTACAAAACGGCGCTCCTGCGAGCCGGGGGGAGAAGCTGCCGTGCTCATGTGTGTGCATGCGTGTGTGTGCATGTGTGTGCTCGTGTCCGCACACAACGATCCAGACACACAGCCGCGTGGCTGTCTGTATTCAAAGCCTACAGCAGGGCTGTTCTTTAAGGAGAAGGCGGGAGAAACGCTAACTGGGCTCGCGGGCGCAGTCAGAGACCGGATTTACCAGGGAGTGCCGCTTTTTGGAAAATAGGGAAAGATGTGATGCCATTGACTTTGCAACTGCCAGAGCATGCTTAGATCACTCACTCCCTTTGCTTCCAAAAGTTCTTTCAGGATCTTCAAAACAACCTGTCCAGGGATGGGGGCTGGGGAGAGCGGTCACAGCGCGGCACTGCGTGCAAAGCCTGCCTGTCCCTGGACAGCCGTCCTCTCTTGGCCGCCTCTGGCCTTTCCTTCCTCTTCCCACCCCTCGGGCCACCTGCTTCCCCCCTCCTCCAGCCACCTGTCCACGTTTGCAGTATCGCTCCCTTTTCCTTAGTGTTCATACGCTTGTCTTCATGTCGGTCACACACGGGAAGAGCCTCCCAGCTTGCGGGCTTCCCAGCCACGTCTCTCTCTCTGTCTCTGTCTCTCTCTGGCTGGTGACTCTCTGTGCAGACCTTGGCTCTCTTTGGGTGAGAAGGTCACTCCTTGAATTGTGATCCTTAGTGTCTTTTCCTGGTGAGGGTGCGAGGTTTTCCTTCCGTGGATCAGTAGTGTCTGCATCTGGAACATTTAAGTTTGACTTTTTCCCCTTGGCTTTGTTTTGTTGAAAAAGAATCTGGGTCCTTTGCTGCCAACATGGTTATTCCCAACCTGTTCTGATCATGAGGGTAGTGGAGAAGCTTACTGGAAAGAGAGAAAACAGATGATGTTTCTTTCTGTCCTTGTCCTGCTCTCATTGGCTCACTGTCGGGGCGCCCAGCCGGGTTCTGGGCTCTTCTCTCCCCAGTTCTGCCTTCCCCTGAGTCTGATTGCTCTGTGAGGTCATTTTGTGGGTTACTTGGGATTCTCAAGTACCCTTGTATCTTCAGACCCCCGGGGAGCGCTTAGGGGAGGAGTCACCCGAGTGTTGCGGAGCTGGGCTGGGTCTGGCCCGGCCTCCGCAGGGAGGGTGACACTGGGAGGCCCCAGCCTGCCTCGCTGGGAAGTGGACCCACCTCAGGGTCAGCATGACTGAGGTCCCACCGGCAAAGTTCCAGGGCCTCGCTGAGGCAGGAGGGCCCTTTGCAGGTCTGATGAGCCACGTGGTGTTTGTGGGGAGTGGGCCACCCCCTCGACCACCCTGGGAGCAGCCTGGGCTCAGGAGTTAGAGACCAACCTGAACAAGAGCGAGCCCCCATCTCCACTAAAAATAAAAAACTTGGCCAGGCATGATGGTGCTGCCTGTACTCACAGCTACTCAGGAGGCTGAGGCAGGAGGATCACTTCAGCCCAGGAGTTTGAGGTTATAGTGAGCTACAATGATGCCACTACACTGTAGCCTGGGTGACAGAGCAAGACCCTGTCTCAAAAAACAAAAACACCAAAAACAACTGAAAGATGCCCCTTGTGTTTTGTCACGTGACAGAAGTGGGTCTTAGCTCCCACGAGCCGCCCTCGAGCTCCTGTGTAAAGCTTAGCAGCACAGAAACCATGCGAGACGTTTGCATTTCACAGAGAGGGCCGATGACACCACACTGAAGTGACAGGCAGTCCCTCCCAAGAAGCCGCCGCGCAGCGCTTAGATCCTTAATTAGTTCACACGTCGACTGAATTTTTCAAGTGAATGAATTTTAATTACATCTCAGGTTAAAAGGAAATAGCACCAGCGCTTTGAGAGCTCCGGGTGCTGCAGCCCTACTGGGCTCTGCTGCTCTAAAAGTTTCCTGGCCCATAAACACGCCAGCACCGCTGAAGGCCCCTCAGGATTAAAGACGAAACACACGTGTCGGCCAGAGTCTGAGGGCGAGGAAGAGCAGCGCACCCTGCTGCAGGCGCAGCTGGTGAGAAGAGGCGGACGTAGGCCTCGGGGGCCAGCTCTCTCCTGGAGTAGTGGAAACAGTCTTTATAATAGAGTGATGTAAAATAAATACATACAATCAAATTGTAAACATAAATGACAGTAAAACCATAATAGCATTTAATAGCAGGCGTTCCTGAAGCCGTGTGTGTGTTAAACTCATTCACTCTCGTCCCCACAGCCCCCAGGATAGGGCTGTCACCCTCGTCTGACGTTCGAGGAGACAAACTCAGGTTAAGGAATTCCCCCGGAGTCCCCAGACGTGGTGGCGGAGGTCACGTCTTTGCTGAAAACTCCCTTCCCCGGGGCACCTGTTGGGATCTAGCAATGAGCTATGGGTTTTCAGAGTCCAGAGTCCTGAGAATCCCAAATTCTGAGAAAGAGGCTCTTGTTTTCCCGTCCAGAACACGCAGCGCCGGGGACAGTGGGGGTCTGCACTCTCAAGGGCCAGCCTGGGTGTGACGTGTACAGCTGGGTTCTCTCGGGGCCTGATCAAATGTCCAACATTAGAACAATTAATTTGCTCATGTGGACGTCACGGCATCTCTGCGGTAGCCCCACTGTCTAGGCCACGCTGGGACAGTGAGGGAAGGTTCTAGAGTGTTAGAGTTGGGTTTAAGTACTAGGCCTTGAAATTGCCTTTCAGAAGAACAGACTTTTCCCCCCAAACACGGAGGGGACAGCTGCCTGTCCGGGGACTTGGGTGCATGTTTTCAGGCCGGCTCGGTGGGGGGATCCTGGGGTGGAGACTGGGCGGCCTTCAGCTCTCCGGGCTGGGTCGGGCCTTCGGGGCTGGATGTGCCCAGAGCTGAGGGCTGTTTCCCCGCCAGGTTTAAATGCTCTTCTCTGTCTGTTTTCTCTGCCCGCCCCTCGCAGTACACGCTTAACGGCAAGAAGGTGGAAGTGGCCGTGAAGCAGATCATTGCCGGGAGAGCCGTGGAACACCGGGGGGCTTTCTCCAACCCCGAGGCCCTGGACCTGTACCGGGACATCCCCGAGCTGCGGGACTTCTGATGGCCGGCGTGCTGTGTGGCACACGCGTGTGCGCGGTAACTTCTGTATGTTCCAGAAATTACTTAGACACCTACAGCTGTTCTACAGGGACGTTCGCACCACGCGCTCTGCAGGCTTGGGGAAGAATTGTTTCTCTGTTTTGTGGTTGAATCTGGGGGTGCCTGGGTCCTCCGCACGCTGGAGCGGGATTCTGGCTTTCAGAGACCACGAGGAGGTGGCTGGGTCACACGTGTGGTGCCGCGGTGAGAGTGTGTGTGTCTTTGCACTCACGGGAGGGGCACAGGGCGGCTGGTCCTCTGGTGGCAGACACTCCTGAGCGGCCACCTTGCCTTCCACCTGGCGCTCCCGTCGTCCCATTTCACCCTGGTCAGGTGCGAGTCCGTTTCTTCCCTCTGCGATGATCTCCGCTCGCCTGCCTCCCTCAGGGCCGTCCGTCCCCTGCCCGGCTTTGGCTGTTACAAGGGACCCCTGCACGACGTGACACATCTTTTCCCAGCTGGCTGCTAGGCCCTCGGGCCACCACTCACGCGTTGTCTGTGTCACCGACGGGATGTGGTTCCCGGGAGGACCGAGCCGTCACGCTCCAGCCAAAGACGCCTCCCAGCCAAGCAGAACCGAGTGGCTTCCACTCTTCAATACGATTTATCGCACGGACGTCGAATGCTTTTAAATGTTTTTAATGTTAAGTGTCTGGTGTGTGTGGGCACGTGACACAGCGGGCATCCACCTGTGCCCCAGGCTGCGTGTCCGGGCCGTGCACACCACGGGAGGAGTGGCAGTGTGTATGTACCTTGAGCATGCGTCAGTAATCCTGATGTTCCTTTTTGTATTTTTTTAAACTGAGCACAGTGAAATACCTTTTGGAATCCTTTTTCTTCTGGATTGTAAAAATACAGGGGGAAGTGCTATGAGGAATTTTATGCAATAAATAAATGTGTGTATGTGTGCACCTATCAGTGCACATGCAGTGTGCTTGCGTGTTCTCTGCACCCATCAATACACATGCAGTGTGCTTGCGTGTTCTCTGTACCCATCAATACACATGCAGTGTGCTTACGTGTTCTCTGTACCCATCGATGCACACACAGTGTGCTTGTGTGTTCTCTGTACCCATCGATGCACACGCAGTGTGCTTGTGTGTTCTCTGCACCCATCAATACACACGCAGTGTGCTTGTGTGTTCTCTGTACCCATCGATGCACACGCATTGCGCTTGCGTGTTCTCTGTACCCATCAATACACACGCAGTGTGCTTGCGTGTTCTCTGTACTCATCGATGCACACGCAGTGTGCTTGAGTGTTCTCTGCACCCATCAATGCACATGCAGTGCACTTGCGTGTTCTCTGCACCCATCAATACACACGCAGTGTGCTTGCGTGTTCTCTGTACCCATTGATGTACACGCAGTGTGCTTGTGTGTTCTCTGTACCCATCAATGCACATGCAGTGTGCTTGCGTGTTCTCTGAGGGTGACTGCCTGTGTGTGCGTGAGGCTGGCTGTACAGATGTGCCAGCCACGCCTCTGTCCTGGAGTTGTGTGGCCCAAATTCGTGGGGGCATTTCCCGGGCCCCTGGTATTAGTCATGTCCCTTGTGACTGACTGGTGAGGGTGCACTGCTCCATGTGACACCAGCACCCTGGGCTCCCCCAGGGCCCAGAGCCCACTGGGTTTCTGGACATCAGCTCCTTTCCTGGTAAGAGCTGTGTGTCGCTGGGGTTGTGTCTGGCTGCAGGTCACAGAGTGCAGGCTTGGCCCACCAGGGCTTATGGTCCTCACCTCACTAGAAGGTGGAGGCTGTTCTTCGGGGCTGGGCAGTGACTCCACGATGCAGCTGTCCCCAGGTCCTGTCTCCTGCGTCCTGCTGTCCTCGGTAGGTGGCTGCCTCACCTCCAGGCAGGAAGGAGGAGGTGGTGAGAAGAGGGCTGAGTAAAAGGCAGAAGCCTGCACCTCTGGGATCTGTCCCTTTTTATCAGCAAGTCGGTGACTTTTCTGGAAACCCACCAGCTCACATCTGTGCCTCACTGGCCGGCGTGGGACACACGGCCACCCTCGCTGCAGGGGCATCCGGGGATCTGAGTATTTTGGAAAGGACCTATTAGTTTTTTGTATTCATTTCCTATGGGTGCTGTAACAAATTATTACAAACAGTGGCTTAAAACAGCCCACATTTATAATGGTTCTGCAGTCGGAAGCCTGGCGTGGGTCTCACGCGGCTGTGCTCCCTCTGGACCCTCCAGGGGAGGATCCGCGTCTGTCTTTGCCACTAGAGTCACCCGGCGTGACCTCCCTGTCGTAAGATCTGCTACTTAGCGGCCTTAACTCCCCTTTTCTGCATGTCCGAGTTAGTTGGTTTTGTTTGCTGTAATAATGCCCAAGGCTGGGGAATTTATAAAGAAAAGAGGTTTATGTGGCTCACAACACCCGTCAGAAACATTCACAATTGGGCAGCTGCGTCCGGTGAGGGCCTCAGGCTGCTCCCACTCAGGGCAGAAAGCGGAGGGAGAGCTGGCGTGTGCGGCGATCACACGGCGCGAGAGGACGCCAGAGTTTTCAACAGCCGCTCTCAGGACGAATCCATTCCCAGCCCCGGGGCGGGGACGGGGGGCCTGTTAATCTATTGATGAGGGATCTGCCCCCATGACCCAGACACCTCCCACTGGGCCCTGCCTCCCAACACCACATTGGGGACCAAATGTCACCCTGAGTGTTGGCAGGGAGAAACCACAGCCGAACCACAGGACTGTGTAACCTGACACTCTAGGGTTTCGGGATGAGGATGTGGCATCTCTGGGGGCCGGGATTCTGCAAACTTCACCTTGCAAACACCGTCAGGGTCCCGTTGCCGAGCAAGAAAGGGAACAGTGATTGTCGGGGAGGTGTGAGCCCTTAGCCGGAAGAACCGAGCAGGGGCCACCTGGTTGTGGATGACCCTTGGGCTGGGCTCGTCCTCCCGTGTGGCCGGCCTGTGGGCCTCCCCGCCAGGGTTCACGTCGGGCCTGGGACCTGCAAGGCCCTTTCCTGCCGCCGGTGCTTGGAGACTCCCGTGTTGCTGGTGCCCGAGGAGTCATTATGGCTTAATCATCGTGCCCTTTAGTTCTAGCAAGACGGCCCAGGCTGACTAAGCCCACGCGTCCTTATTAATAAGCTGTGCCGGACAACTTCATTAATGAGAGACAGATGGTCAGGAACAACAGGCACTCGGTGCACGCGGTGCCCAGCCTGCCTTTGACGTTCCCTGGCCCGAGCGTCACTGTCAAAACCCCACCACCTGCCGGCCAGCTGCCTTTTCCTCCCTGAGGTGGCCCCAGGCTGCACTGCGCCTCTCGCTGCCTTCCAGCTCCCCCAAGGCCTGTCCCGTCAGCAGCTCCTGAAGGTGTCAGGATCCACCACGAGGCGTGGCTGGGGCTGCGGGATTCTCTGTCTCCACGGCCGCCAGCCCTCTGCACAGCCGTCCTCACCGGGCCTTCCTTCCCACCCCCTGGAACCTTCCCCAGGGTGGAGGGCTCCTTCAGGTTTCATGGTGACTGGCCCACCCTTCTGCCTGGGCGGACCCTTCTCAGGGACCCTGGGGCTGAATCGATCAACTCCAGCTGCAGGCATCTGCCCGCCTGTCCCTTGTGCTGCCATTTGAGCCCTCGAGGACAGGGCCCAGGTTGGCCCACTCACCTGTTTCCCAAGCAGATGCCCTGAAGCCCACCAAGCCTTGGGAAAGGCGTCTTCCTGACCTCGTCACCGTGGCTGTAGGTGAACGGAAGAGTCCCCTCTGCTCGGGTCTTCAAATGCCTGAGTGGGGGTCTCCAGGGGAACAAAACTCCCTTTGAGGACCCAGCCACATCCCACCCTGAAGCCTTCAGAGGGAAAGTCGCACACAGATTTATGGGGGTGCAGGCTAGGTTGCTGAGACAGGTACCCCCAAATCTGGCTCAATTAGGAATGTTTTCTCTCCTGTAACAGCCCCAAGGTAAGTGGGTGCACTGGGGGTATGGGTGGCTTTGTTTCTCGAGGTCACCCAAAGACCCGGCTGCTTCCATCTGGTTGCTGCACCATCCCCTGGGAAGAAGGTCCACAGGGCGGTGCCGGCTCACCTGGTTTCCTCAGGGAAAGGGGCACGGAGGGGGTGGCCTAACCCTAACCCATGTCCCACTGGCTACAACGTTGTCACACGACTGCACTCAGCTGTGTAGGAGGCTGGGAGAAATGCCGTCTGGTGGGAGGCGGGTGTCCTCCTGGAGCCCTGGCGGTGGGCGGGGCTGGCTCTGACGAGGAGGGGTGGGTGATCTGGAGCCAGTCACGGTTCCCCCCGCAGGGATGAGGGCATCTGGCTGCTGCCTGTGCCATGGGGGGTATGTATGTCTCGTGGAGGGAGATAGACGATCAACAGGAAACAATAATGTCTGATGGGACATGAGGCTCTTTAGCCAAGGTGGTCCGGAGGGGCCCCAGGTGACCCTGAAGCCATAGCCTGAGAGGTGTGACACCACCACCTGAAGACTGCAGGACAGCCAGGCAGCCAGAGGTCCTGAGAAGGGAAGGAACTGACCTAGCGGAACAAAAAGGCTATTTTGAGGATGCAGGGGCCAGAGAGTGGAGAGGCAGGTGGGGCTGCGGGGCCAGGCGTGGACCGTATTTGGAGGGATCTCGGAAGCCAAGGAGGATTTTGAGTCCTGCAGTGATATCTTCAGATGAGCATTTACAGGGTCACGCCGAGGGCAGTTCCTTCTACTGGCCTCGGTTGGGGCCACGGGGACGGGTCTGGATTGGGCGCTGGGTGGTGGGAGACTTGACCTTGGCTCCCCAACTTCCTTTTTCCCTCTTCACTCTTCTCTGCTCACTGCACCCTGAGCACCTTCATGCACAAAACGTGAGAACGATTCTGGTCATTCAAGCCAGTAAGTGTTGAACATTCAGCAAAGACACTCGGGAGGCTGCCTGATCATGCCCGGGAAGCCTAAGCTGGCTTTGATGAGCTGAGATTCTTTCTCTCCGAGCCACGCCTGCCTTTTATGTTCATGCAAACTATTTCTAGAAGCCTCCTGCCATTTTGTCACCAAACTTTCAAGACTGTCGTAAACAAATAAGGAAAGGCCTGTTAAGAAGATGTTTAAAATATGAGTGAGACGCTGGCTCTGTTGTCATGGCTTATCATGCTGGAGAGCACGTTGGCCGTCACAGCGGTAAGTGGACGGTCTAATAATTTCATTAGATGACTTCCAAGGGAGAAGCAGTTGTTAGTCAATTCATTATGTGCTGGAACAATTTCCAAACTTTTTCATCTCGGGGCTCCCTGCCTGTGTTTCCTCCTCCTTCTCCTCCTCTCTTTCCTTGGCTCAAACAGAGATCACAGGCGAGCTGGGTTTTGGGGAGGGAGAAGGGGAGTGGTTGTCACATGGTCCCACCTGGCGTGGACCCAGTTTTCATCTTGCAGGCTCTGGAGTCATGTGTCTCACCAGTCCTGCTCACCGCTCACCTGCGGGGCATGGTCTAGATGTTTTTGGCATCCACTTTCTCCTTTCAGTCCTGACTCTGTATTTTGTTGGCTATAAGTAACAGAAAACCCCAACACCAACTGGCTCAAGCAAAAAAGGGTATGATTAGCTCACCGTTTTGCAAACGCCAGTGCCAGGCTCGCTCCAGGTGTGGCTGGATCCAGGGGCTCCGTGACGTCATCAGTGTTCTCTCTCTCCATCTCAGCTCTGCCTTCCTCTGTGCTCAGGATTCCCTCCTGATAGCAAGGTGGCTACTCGCAGCTCCAGCCTTAGGTCCTCACAGTGCTAAGAGGCAGAGAAAGAGCCCCCTCACACCGTCGCCATAGTTCCTACATGAGTCTCCACGTTGGCGTTGATTGGACTGTGTGGATCATGTGACCAAACTCGAGCCAATCACTGGCCAAGAGGAGGGAATATGCTGATTGGTCAGGCCTGGGTCATATGACGCCTTCAAGTACCGAACTTGCCGCGCGAGGAACAGGACTGAGGGAGGACAGGCGGGCTCCGGAGGGGAAGGGGTTTCCTTTAAGAAGCGGGAGGCAGCTCCCGGGCCCTCAGTGTCGTCTCAGGTGGCTTTCAGCGGCTAAGCGTGTGGCCATTCCTGACGCAGCCAGCGAGAACTAGCACCTGCCGGGCCCGGGCCCCAGCGCGTGCGGCCGCGCTCGCCTCAGCCCCTCCAGGGGTGGCGTCGCCGACGGGGATCTTCTGGGCCTGCTCCGCGGCCCTCGGCCCCGCGGCGGAGGACAGTTTCAGTGACGCGCTTGTCGGAGTCGCGAGTGGCGCTGTCTGTGAGCGCTCCGAGTGCCCGTGAGAGGGGGGCCTGTCCCCTCACCGGCCCGGGCGAAGCGGCATCTGGGCCGACGGCCACCGCGACCGGCTTGGGCGTCTCAGGGCGCCCGTATCCGCGCGAGGGTGCGTGGGTTAGGGCCTCAGGCTCCGGAATCGGGTCGCCGGATAGAGTACGGCACACCCGGTCCAATTTCGGTTTTAGAAAAACAATGACTAGCTTTTATTTATTTATTTATTATTTATTTATTTATTTTTTGAGACAGAGTCTCGCTGTGTTGCCGGGGCTAGAGTGCTGTGGCGTCAGCCTAGCTCACAGCAACCTCCAACTCCTGGGCTCGAGGTATCCTCCTGCCTCAGCCTCCCGGGTAGCTGGGACTACAGGCATGCGCCACCATGCCCGGCTAATTTTTTTTATATATATATATATTTTTAGTTGTCCAGATAATTTCTTTCTACTTTTAGTAGAGACGCTCGCTCTTGCTCAGGCTGGTCTCGAACTCCTGAGCTCAAACAATCCGCCCGCCTCGGTCTCCCAGAGTGCTGGGATTACAGGCGTGAGCCACCGCGCCCGGCCAATGACTAGCTTTTAAGTTTAAGAATGTCCCAAATACCATGTGGGATGTATTTATACCAAAAAGTACTCTTTGTTTATCCAAAATTCACACGTAACTCGATGTTCTGTAGTTGTATTAAATCTGGCAACCCTATTCTAGAACCAAGTGCCTGGACCTGAGTGATGGCTCTGCCTCTGTGTGACCATGGACAAGGCACTTAACCTCTCTGAGCCTCCTTTTCTGGTCTATAAGTGTGCGGATTAAGACTACTATGCATCTCACAGGGGTGCGACGAGAGTGAAGTAACCACGTTGCCTATAAATAGTGCCAGGCACATAGCAGGTGCTCAGTAAACATTATCTGCCATTATTTTATAATCTCTTGTTTTATCTTTCTCCTGTATAGGTTTTCGTCTTTGACTTTTTGCCTAAATTCCAACAAAAGGCCTGGGGAGGTGTGTCGTTGGCCTGGCTGATGTCATGTGCCCATCTCTGAACCAATCATGGAGACCAGGAGACTGGAAGGTTCTGATTGGTCACACCTGGATCATGGGCCCAACCTGCAGCTGCTCAACCTGAACCAGGTGGGCTGAAAGTGGGTGGGGGGTGGTTGGTCCTCTGGGGAAGATTGGGGGTGCTGATGCTGGAGGAGTTGGGGACAGGTTCCAGATGGGCACACACCCCACACGGCACAGCTGCCCAGGTGTTTGTGAAGTGACAGAATTCCGGGTCAGGAAGACATGCTGTGGCTGCATGTTGAGCTTAGGTCGCTGCCTCCTTCCCAGTGGGGCTCTCACAGCCTCTGGCCACTGGTCCCCGCAGGAAGGCGGAGGGATGAGAGTCTGTAAGAGAAGGCCTGTTTGAGGCGAGATGGGAAATTAAAGAATTGCTTGGATCTTGCCTGGCAAAGTTTCCAATTAGAATTTCAAAGAAAAAATTTGTTTTTCTGGGTCTGAATGTTCACGGGTGATGAAGACAAATGAGACTTATTTGCACAAACACAAGAGTTGGGTTTTGAGGGCCAGTCGGATTGAAATGGAGGCAAACCATCCTTTGGGGAGAAACAACTTCATCTGGGATAAATCCGTCTTATAAAATTGTAGTACCCTTGGAGCTAGCATTTCCTCTACACAGAGAGTCACCTTAGGGGTTGTGGCAGTTAAAGAAAAATGGTGGGAACATTCTTGACACTTCTCTTGGCCATGTCTATATCCCCTTCTCCTCTAAACTGGGTGGGCTGGTGACCGGTTTGTTCTAGAGAGTCTGACAGAGGTGACTTATAGGCTGGGCTGGGAAACCATGGAACTCACTGTGGGGGAGCCCCCCCGCCATTTCAGAAGTCTGACTACCTCGAGGTCACCATGCTGGAAAAGCCACATGGAGGTGCTGTGGTCCCTGCAGAGCCTAGGGTTCTGCCGTCCTTGCCAAGGCACTCCAGGCATGTCAGTGAGCCGCCTCTGACCCTCCAGCTTGGCTGTCTGCCAGCTGAGCATCCTTGAGGAACCTCAGTTGACACCACATGGAACAGAACGATCACCCAGTGGAGCCCTGCCTGAATTCCTGACCCATGGAATCTGTGCAGTGTAATAACATTACCTTCAGTCCATGCACTGAGTTTGGGGCAGGCATGCAGCAGTAGCAGTTGGAACAGGGCTCCTCTGAAACAGGACCAAGCTGGCGATGTCAACCAAGAAGGTTGGCAGAGCCATGGGGAAGCTGGGGACAGCAGGAGGCTGCTCTAAAAGTGGTGGCCATTGGTGGGAGGTGCAGGTGTAACAGGACTGGCCCTGGAGCCGACTGTCTAGGTTCAAGTCCTGGCTCTGGGTGACACTGTGCAAGTTTCTCAACCAGCCAGGGCCTCACCTCCCACATCTATAAAATGGGACTAACCATGAACTGCAAACTTCACAACAAGGAACAGACGTCTCAAAGCAATGGCCAAGGGTTCAAATCTAGATCACAGATGGATCTTGCTTGGCTCCTACGAGTGCTGTTTTATTATTTGGTTCTAGTGCCAATTTAGAAACTGGGAGATTTCACAGCTTCTCTTGGGAAAAAAGGGAAGATCAGGCAGGGCTGGCCATATTCCTTGGGTCACCGATCGCCAGGTCACAGTGGCTAACATGGAATGACTACCTAGCATGGGCCAGGCATTGTTCTAAGGCTTCACGTGCATTGATTCGTTCGACCTAAGGCAGCCCTTCGAGGCTGTGTCAGAAGGGCCTTTCTGGATCAATGATTAGATCTGGAGAGCAATGAGGCCACCTCAGTGGGGAGGTGATGACGAGAACATGTTCCCTGCACCTCCTGCCCTGGCAAGACATACCCCTGTCCAGATTTAGGCACAGCCCTGGGGAGAGAAGGAAGCCCCACCCATGACAGAATCATTCCACATCCCTAGGAGAGTGGGAGTTCATAAAAGAAGTTAATTTTGGTTATTGAAAAGTAAAGTCATGTTTCTGCAAACTCAAGTGTGGGCTGAGCGCATAGTGGAAGCTGCTCCTTGAGCAAAGCCGTGTTGAGGATTTAGGCTGCTCCAAGCACGTAAAGCATCCACTCATTTAGCCCTCACGGCCGTCCCACAGAAAAGATGCTTTTATGATCCCTGTTTTTACAGGATGGGAGCCGACTGCAGAGAGGTTGGCTCACCCAGACAGTGCCCCTCTGTGGTCCACCAGAGGCCCCAGGTGGGACGGAAACCCTGAGTGGCCTGGGGTGGGAGTCCCCGGCCTGCAGAGAAGCAGAGCTTAAGAACCACTGGTGGGGACTGGCAACTGAGGAAAGGCATTTGGGGAGGGAGGCAGGTCAGGGCTCGTGCCTCACCCAGACTGGGATGGAGGGAACTGATGAGCACCACCTTGCATCCGGCAGACTGTGGTCCCTGCAGTTTCAGCAATGCCAGGTCCCCTCTGTGCACTGACAGCAGAACCAGCTGCCCATTACTGAGGGCAACAAGTGTGTTGTTTTGGTCAGTCTGGGCTGTCCTGGTGGCTGAGGGCTTTGGCTCCCACTGGAGGGTCTGTTGGGCTGTCCTTCTGCAACAAACAGGGCTTGGGACCACTGGCTCTGGGGGCTGGAGCCACAGTTGTGTGGGCCTTGGGCTGGGTTCTGTTGCCCCTTCAGGGCTTAGCCAAATAGTACCACTAATAGGTAACGTTGCTATAGCATTTACCATATGCCAGGCACTGTTCCGGGGACATGATCCAGACCATAACCCCAGGAGGCAGGTGTCATCATTATCCTCATTTTGAATATGGGGACTAAGGTACCAAGTGCGAGGAACTTCCCAAGGTCACACGGGCTAGTGCCAGATGCTGGCCCTCACTTTCTTGTTGAGCCTATTCTCCAAGAAGAATGGAGAGACTCCCTCTGTTAAGCCCCTTTCTGTGTTCCTTTCTTTAGGGAGTTCCTGAATGTCTAGATGGATTAAGAAAAGAAAAACCATACCCCACTGAAAAAGATCAATTGCATGTACAGCTTCCAAGTCACTTTGACGTTGTCACAAACTTTCTCATATGCTTGAGACTCTAATTAGATTTGGAGTGAGAATCAATTCATGTGTCATGAAATTTTAAAAGACGATGTTCCATGAATGGTACTTCCCATTATTCCAGCTTGATTGAAATTGTGGCTTTTTAAAGGGGTGCTATTTATACTCTTAAGACAATGGAGCTTTCAAAAGGATTCCGACTCTTAAGTCTTCATATGTGATTTCTAGGGAAGTGGAGATTTTCAAATTTTCATAATGAATGTGTCTTTGTGGCTTTCTTTCTTTTCTTTCTTTCTTTCTTTTTTAAAACCACATGACTCTGCAGTGTCTCCCTCTGCCTTGACAGGAACCTCAGGTTCTTGCCACAGGATACGCTGCGTAATTGCTTTCGTGTTCAGACCCAGTAAGAGTACGTTGGAAATGGCCATGATGCAGATGCGACAATTCTATTAGGCCTGGGTTCTCGCAAGCCTGACCTTGCAAATTGAATTCAGGGAGGTCAGCCCTTCTGGCCGGCTGCCAGATTTCATGTTCCCAGTTTGGGGAGAGGCCTGGGGAGGCTGGGGCTGGGGTTTCCATGCCCGGCAGCCACCCTGGCTTGCCCCGTGCTGCGTTCCTCCCTTCCATCTTGGCATCCCCCTCGGCCCTCCAAACAGGAGGCAGCGGCCTGTGATTGATGGGTTCCTGCCTGCTGTGGTGTTATTAGCCACTCTGTCAAGGTGACATTGTCATTTCTAACACTCCATCTTCAGACCCGTGGTTTATTTTTAGGTTGGGAGTTGGCCAGACTTGCCCGAGAGAGAACCACAAAAAGGTTAGGACGTGGTTCTTAACCCTGGCTGCCAGGGAGCTTTTCAACAATACCGCTTCCTGTGAGGGTGCCCTCGGGGTGCAGGAAATGGTAGATGTCTTTATCCATGTGGAGGTTACTTGGATTTATGTATGTGTACCCCAAAATTGGACTTTGGCGAGGATACGGAGAGATTGGAACCCTCGTGCGTTGCTGGTGGGAACGTAAGGTGGTGCAGCCGCTGGGGGAACGGTGTGGCGGTTCCTTAAAACGTTAAACGTCGAATTACCCTATGACCCGACAGTTACACTCCCCGGTGTATACCCAAAAGAACTGAAAGCAGGGATAGGGACACAAACACGTGTTTATCCATGAACAACGTTCATGGCAGCACTGTTCACAATAGTAAAAAATGTGGAAGCAACCCAGTGTTCCTGGACAGATGATGGATAAACAAAATGTGGTCTGTCCCTACAATGGAATGGTATTAAGCCCTAAAAAGGAATGAAGTTCTGACACATGCCACAACACGGATGAACTTTCAAAACATTACGCTAGGTGACAGATGTTAGTCACAAAAGCACAAATACTGTACGAGTCCACTTACGTGAAATACCTAGAATCGGCAAATCCATAGAGACAGACAGTAGAACAGAGCTTATTCAGGGGCTGAGGAAGAAGGACGAGGAGCTAGTATTTAATGGGGCAGCGTTTCTGTTTGGGATGGTGAAAAGGTTCTGGAAATGGATGGTGGTGACGGTTGTGCAACATTGTGAATGTACTTAATGCCACTGAACTGTGCACTTAAAAATGGGTGAAGTGGCAAAGTTTATATGTCTGTTTTACAGCAATAAAAAGTAATTGAGATGTACTCTGAAGATTTTTGCACTGGACTGTATGGATATTATGCCTTGACTATAAAATACTGATTCACAGGCCCCACTCTTAGCGTTTCTGCTATTAACAGTCTGCAGAAAAGCCTGGGCATCAATATTTCCAAAAGCCAACCATGGGGAATTTATGGTTGGGGAAAAAGGGGCAAACTTAGACATGAGAAACTTTCAAGAATAAGACAGAACTATGGAATCAAAGCTAGGCCGCGTGGTCTATAAAGGCCGATGAGTTGCGAGCAAAAGTGACGTGTTGTTTCTAGGCCAGAGAACTTAATGTCTGATGTGAGACTCTGCAAAGCTCTGTTTTTCATTTGGTCATACTTGACGTGGAGGCTGCCCTGTCCCTGGGTCCTGAGTGATACAGGCTCTCATGCTGGGCCTTGAACGATGGATTGGAATGGATAAAGAATTCAGGAATTGAATGATCCCGTGTAACCTCATAAGCAGGGTAATAGTATCAGGCCTCTGGGTACCACCTTTGTGAGTTTCTTGGCCTCTTCCTCATGGTCACAATATGGCTGCTGCAGCTACAGCATCACATCCTCACATGTTTAAAGCAATGACAGGATGTGGGGATGGGGCAGCCAGTACAGTGACAAGTCTCTCTGTGGTTCATTGTTTTTTTTTTTTTGAAGCAGAGTCTTGCTCTGTCACCCTGGGTAGAGTGCCATGGCATCATCATAGCACACTGCAAACTCAAACTACTGGGTTCAAGTGATCCTCCTGCCTTGGCCTCCTGAGTAGCTGGGACTATAGGTGCATGCCACCACGCCCGGCTAATTTTTCTATTTTTAGTAGAGACAGGGTCTTGCTCTTGCTCAGGCTGGTCTTGAGCTCCTGACCTCAAGACATCCTCCCGTATTGGCCTCCCCGAGTGCTAGGATTACAGGCATGAGCCACCAGGCCCGGCCGGTCCATTCTTACTTTGCCAGGGGGAAATTTTTCCCCAGAAAGACCCTCAGCAGCGTTCCCCTCCAGTCCATTGGCAGAACTGTCTCGTGGCCACCCCTGGCACCAGAGGAGACTGGGAAGCAGGTCTCTGGATTCTTTTCCTTTCATTTCTGTGTTTTGACATAATTTCAAACTTAAAGAAAAGTTTCAAGAATAGCACAAACAATGTCAGATATCTTTTACCCAAATTTCCCAAATGTTAGCACTATGTGACATTTCATCCTTTTCTCTCTCCCCACGTACATATATACACACACAGATGCACGCATACACATGTATCTGTGGACACAATGTCCCTTTGTCCCTAAATACTGCATTGTGAGTTCCTAAAAACAGGGACATTCTCTGACGTAGCCACAGTACAATGATCAGGAAATTAATATGGAAACTGCTATTATCTAATCTACTGACCTTTTTCAAATCCTGCCAATTGTCCCAATAATGTCCTTTATAGCAGAATAAAACCCCACGTCACACATTGCATTCTGTTGTCATGTCTCCTTATGCTCTGCAAATCAGAACTTCCCGGAACTTTCTTTACCTTCCGTGACATTGGTGTTTTGGAGGGGGCAGGCCAGTGATTTTGCAGCACGCTCCTCGCGTTGGGTTGTCTGATGGCTCTTTTCATTTGGATTCATTTGTGAACTTTGGGCAGGACCAACCACATGCAGGTGAAGCTGAAGCTTTCTGCCTCATATCAGGGGCCACACGATGTCCGTTAGTCCCATTGCTGGGGACGTTAACTTTGGTCGCTTGGGTAAGGGGGGCCTGCCAGACTTCTCCACCATGAAGTTGTTATATTAATACTATTTAAGTATTGGATTTTTTGCCTTGAGTGTGGGAATGGCTATTGGGTTGCCAACCACAGAGTCCACTACACTCCTGCTCACCCGAGCTTGTGACCTGCAGGTTATCCAGTCATCGTTCATCTCGAGTGGAGGGGAAGGAGGTCTTCAGGAAGAGGCAGATTCAATATTCTCTTTTTTAACTACACTTTCTAAGGAACTTCTGTGGGCCAGGCCCTTGGGGAAGTCCCCACAGGCTACAGACAGTACTGGATGGCATTGTCCACCCTCACTGAACTTCCTGCCCGACGGGAGAGAAAGAACTAATATTTCTTGTACACATACTATGTGCCAAGCCTGGGTTAGCCACTCATGTCTGTTAATACTACCTCATTCAAATTAGCATATCAGCTCTGGGAGGCATGTGCCGTTACCTGGATAATGGTTTGTGGGGGGGTTGTTCATTTCAAACCAGGAAAACCATTCATAGCGTTCTCCAATGCCTGAGCCTGCCTCACCTCACTTGAGAACGGTTTTTTAAAAAGCATTTGAAATATTTTCCATATCAAGTGTTTCAAGGACCTAATTATAAACTTCATTATAATTGTTCATTAGTTATATTTTGTTCAATTACTTTAACAAGTTGCCAAATGGAACACAAAGCCGGCAATTAGCATTATGTAATTGTAATGAGACACTCAAATTGGGTTATAGAACATCGTCTTTGCTGGCATATTTTTCCCTCAGAATTAGACAAACCCAAGGCAGCAGCCAGGCCGACATCTGCTCACTGGCTCCATCCAGGCCACGTGGGGTGAGAAGTTGCCTCTTCTGATGCACAGACGTCAGCTTTGGGAAAACAAAAGCACTTAAGGATGGTACTAAACATGCTTTAGATGATTATTCTATCGAATTATACTCTAGTGTTAGTATATAAAATAAAGTAAAATGTTACATATGTGTATATGCACAGCAGTCCCTGTTCTGGGCATGGCTGTGTTGTGCAGTAACCCATGTGACCTTCCCGCCATGTCCCTGAGGTGGGTGCTAATCATTTCCCCATTTTACAGATGAAGAAATCAAGGCACAGAGGTTGGGCTATTTGCCCAAGGTCGCGCAGCTAGGGAGAGCTGGGCTCAAGCCCGGGCAGTTGGCTGACTGCTACTTTCTATTGATTTATTTAGTCTCAGAGAAAAAGGCGTATTTAAAGAAATGCAGTGACCCACGTTATCCAACAGGAGACCATCAAGGGTGACTTTGCTGTTCGGCCCCTTCGTCGTTAACATCTGAATGTGTATTAGAGGTAGGCACATGGGGGTGATTTTCTAAAATTTGTCATGAAACTGGATCACAACGCGGTCTCACGTGGCTGTCCTCAACCAGCTGTGATGGCTGTGGGGACAGAGCACCCTCACTGGACAGGCTGAGGTCCTCTGCTTGGAAAGCATGTCTGTGAGGATGTTCGACTGGATCCCACTAACTAAAATATTCATCTGTTGAACTTAAAGAAGCTGGTTTGACTGTGAATGTCGGTCTACTTCTTTGGAGGACAATGACAGAAACCTAACTCATCTGGCCCAAGGAAAAGGGAAGACTTCATTGGTTCATGCAGCCAAGAAGCCCAGGCATGGATTTCAAGCATGGCTGCACCCAGGACCTCAAACAGCGTTCTTTTAGTCGGCTTGGGCTGCTGTAACAGGATACTACAGGCTGGGCCACTTAGACCACAGACATTTATTTCTCACAGTTCTGGAGGCTGGAAGTCCAAGATCAAGGTGCCACAGATCCAGTGTCCGGTCCACAGATGGTGCCTTCTTGTTGTGCCTTCACATGGCAGACAGTGGAGAGAGAAAAGCAACTTCTGTCTCTTTTTACAGGGACACTAATCTAATTCATGAGGGCTCCAACCTCATGACCTTGTCTAAGCCCCTAAAAGCCCCATCTTCGATACCAGTGCACTGGGAATTATGGCTTCTACACATGAATATTGGGGGACACAGACATTCAGACCCTAGCAGGTGTCATCAGCATGCTCCCTCCTTGCTAAGGTGCTGCTGTCCTCTGTGTTGGGCCACCACTGGGCCAGCTCTCCTCACAAGGCAGATGGCCCCTGATGGTTCCCTGTGGGCTGTCATGGAGGTGTGTGGCTTGGCTCTCACTTCAGGGAAGAGCCTGCCATTCAGCAGCCAGGAGTGTAGTCAGCTGACAGCCTCCACCTACAGCCCCTCCAGGGTCTGCCTTGGATTTTGAGCTGAGGCCTTGATGTTCCCAGGCAGTTCTGGCCAGTGACAGAGAGCGGTGGTGGCACAAGGTCCTGGTCGTTGTAAGGGCAGTGTTTCCTCCAGAGCTCCCACTGTGCGTGCGTGGACAGATCTGCAGTGTGGCCTGCAGCACCGTCAGATCTCGCCCACTTCTGCTTCCTCCACTTCTTATGTTTCACAGGAATCACCCCAAGGTCTCTTGTCCTCCTAACTTCCTTTCAGTGTGTGCTTCCTGAATGACCCCAAAAACACCCTGGGGTCATTGTCTAAAAGGTCAGCCTTCCCAGCAGCAAGGAACGCTGCTTCACCAAGAGTTCCAGCCAAACTCTCAGGCCCGACTCTCATTGATTGAAATCGGGTTAAGTGTTTGTCCCTGAACCCTCCCTGTTAATCTGATTGGCTAAGCTTGCATCATGTGACCACCTATGGGTGGGATCATGCCTGTCCAAACAACGTGACCCAAGAGTTGTAGTTCCCCAGAGGAAATCTGGGTCCGTTTCACAGAAAAGAAAGGGAATGGCTGCTGGTCAGAGACAGCCGCTCTCCTCTGGAACTTTGTGAGTTCCGAGGGCCTGGCCCTTGGCCAGCTTGTCACATCACCTCGTTTGGGACTCAGTGTCCACATCTATGAAATGGGCATATGGCAGATGGATCCCTGCCCTGATTCTTCATGGGGGCCTTTGTGAAGTGAGAGAGGAGACACTGTCACAGCCTCTTCCCGCTCTGGGCTGACCAGATTGAGGGAAGGACTTCCTACCTGTCCTAGCCATGGCCGTGTCGGGGGAAGGGGTCCACCTCCTTGCACCGAAAGCTTCTGCCTTCCTCTGGAGGCCCCTGATCCAGTCGGAACTCAAGGCCAGCTTTGAGTGATGGAGGCGGAGGGTGTGCTTAGCAGATGCTTCTCTGACAGCCATGGTGACAGCCCCAAATGTGAAACAGTGAAACCCTTGTGTCGTACAAGGTCCCCTGCCAGAAATGCCAAGCTGAGGGTCGGGTGGGGATAGCTGCTGAAACACATGTATATAAATGGGACTGTTATCTTCTGCTGCGGTCTCAATGTGTCCCCCCAAATTCTTACATTGAAACCTGCTCCCTTATGTGGTGGTATTAAGAGGTGAGGCCTTTGAGAGGTGATTGGGTCATGAGGGCTTCACCCTCATGAATGGGGTAGTGCCCTTTTAAAAGAGGCCCAAGGGACTTGTTCCTCTCTCCACCACGTGGAGCAGCTGCAGAAGGGGCCACCTACGATGCAGAGACTGAGCCTTCGCTGAACCCACTGGTGCCTTGATCTTAGACTTCCCACCCTCCAGAATTACGAGCGGTACGTTTCTGTTGCTTCTACATGACTTAGTCTGACGACTCCGTTGTAGGGTCCTGAGCTCATCTCCCAAGGGAGCGTTCTTTAACATCTTAATTATTATTTTTTCAGTTTTTAAAAAATTTAATATTTTAAAATTCAGTTCCTGTATAACATTCCATTGTATGGATCTTTGGTAATTAATACCCCTCCCTCACTAATGGACATTTGGGTTGTTCCCGTCCCGTTCACCTATGACCCCTTAGTAGGAGATGCCACCGTCCTTTGCAGGGCTGGGGTAGGTGCGTGGGAGGGGAGTGTGCAGCCAGGGCTTCGTCTGGGAACTGCCTCCCGGGGTTTCCTGACACTTCTCACCTCTCCTTGTCACTAGGTCTGCCTGTCTATCTGTCTGTCTTTTTCTCTCTCTCGCTCTGTTTCTGTTTCTCACTCCGTCTGTCTGTCTGCCTTTCTCTCTCTCTCTCCCTCTCAGCTGATCTCTGCTCACAGCTCCCCTAACAGCATCCATCTGGGCTCCGCGCTGTTAGCGTGAGCCTCTTCCAGATGGTGGGACGATTGCAGTTGATAGCTTGGCGTGCTAATGACACAGGGCTAATTCTTAATAATGATGAAATGTGATTTAAAAAACCACCCTCTCATCTGGACCGGTTCAATACCTGGTCAGAATGGCACTGTCTGCTGCAGTCCTGGCTGCTGTCGCCGGGACAGGTGTGATTCTAGTAGCGCTGGGGTGACCTGCAGCCCTCGGTCCCCTCCTGGTGCAGTCTCAGAGTTTGGAAAATGGAGGTTATTCGAATCTGGGACTGGCGAGTTGCAAAGACCCTCTCGGAGAAGCTCCAGCCACAAGGGAGCTGACTGTGAGCGCAGCAGCTGCAGAGCTCAGGTCCCACACGCAGGTGTGCGTCCAAGCCAGTAGGACCGTGCCAGTCGGGATACCTGCACGTGAGCGAGAGAGAGAGACTCGGGCTGAGTCACATGGAAAAGGAATTTACTGAAACGATACCTGAGGAGCTTACTGCATTGCTGAGAATCTGCAAAACTGTACTCCAAAAATGGGCTGTAGGGGTACGTCCGAAGAGAAGCACACCAGAGAATTAGCCTGGCAGGGTCATCGCTGCTACTGCCGCCGGGCACTGGGCATCAGAGCCAGCGGGCATCAGAGCCAAACATCACCACTGCCCTGCTGCCCCCTGGACACTGCTGCTGCTACCGGAATGGCTCCCTCCTGTCTCTGCCTCTTCAGCCCAAGAGCTTCCGGTGTGAAGTCTGGCTGGCCAAGCTCTGCCGCGCGCTCACATCCCCGTCCGAAGGGAGGCAAGGTGTTAAGTGCATGGACTCTAGAGCCAGACCAGGTTTGAGTCTGGGCTCTGCCACACATTATCTGTGTGAGCTTGGGCAACATGTGTACCTCAGTGTGCTCATCTGCAAAATGGGGATAATATAACCATTCCTACCTCCGTGGGGGTTGTGCGGACTAAATGAAGGAATATATATGAAACATGTAGCAGAGATAGCTGAATAAGCATTTTAAGTTTTAGCCATTAGAATTATTATTATTTTAGAAGGCTCATTTGGCATTTGTTGGGAAGGCAGTTGCTGTTTCTTATGAAAACTCAGACAGTGGGGGATTCTCTGAACATACAAAGTGGAGTACACAAGGCAGGTGTCCACTACAATATTCCCTTTCCGTTTTCTACAACTCATTTCTATTTTGAGCCCCAATTCCTCTGTGGTTTCCTAAAATCTCAGTCAACCTGGGGATGTATCTACCTGTTCTCTACAATTATTTATTATTTTTCATGTTTATTCTTATTTTTTTGAGACAGGGTCTTGCTCTGTCACCCAGGCTGGAATGCAGTGGCATCATCACAGCTCACTGCAGCCTCAAACTCCTGGAATCAAGCAATCCTCCTACCTCAGCCTCCCAAGTAGCTGGGATTACAGGCATGCACCATCAGCCTGGCTAATTTTTCTAGTTTTTTATAGAGATGGGATCTTGCTATGTTGCCCAGGCTGGTCTTGAACTCTTTGGCTCAAGTGATCCTCCTGCCTCAGCCTTCCAAAGTGCTGGGATTACAGGCATGAACCACTGCACTTGGCCCAACATTTGTTTTTTAAACATTAAATCAAAATGCCTTTACACAGAGCATGCATTCTCCAGTTTACCACATCTGCGCCCCCTCCCTGTGCCCCCCACACCCTGCTTCACTCATATACGTTACTTGGTTTCTGAGGATGTTTGACTTTATGATCGCAGAACCTAAGAGCTGGGGGTTTTGAGAGACACAACTTAAAGGCTTTTGTGTCTACTTTCATGGAAGTCCCTTCCCTACCCTGAGACAATAACGTGTATCACCTGCTAGATGGGTGGGGGGGGCGGGACACAAAGAGGACACAGTACTGTCCAGCCACACAGGATACAGGGGGGTCTCTCTCGGGGCCCACGCAGGACACGTGGCTTGACCTCATGGGCGGTAGACAGTAGCGGCACCTGCTTTCTCGGGGGCTGCTGGTTTCTTGCCTCTGCCCTGCCTGTGCCTCTGATTCCCTTCTCCTTGAAGTTCCTTCCGTGGGCCTGAGCCCGTTCATTGCAGCGCTGCCTTTGTTGTGAAACGAGTTCCCAAGCAGTACGCCAGCGGCTTCCCATCTGTTTCATTCCTAGGGACGCTGGGACAGTCAGTCTCTGCCAAAGCTCCCGCAGGCCAGAGCATGCTGACCACAGGTGTGTCCCGCAGTCCTGGACGGTGGGTGTGCTGCAGCGTCTCTGGTGGCTGAGCGCCGCCACCGCTTGGCCTCAGCTGTTGGGAGCCTGTCTCTGTGGCAGCCCCCCACCCCCAGCTTGCACCCCCATCCCGACCGGCCAACAAAGGGGAACAGCCATGGACATTCAAGGATGCAGGTGTTGCCCCCACGAATGCATTTCTCAACACCCCAGTGAAAGAAGTGTTGTCTGGGCTCCCCTGGGGGATGTAGTTGCTGGGTAGGTGTGCAGGTTGCCATGGCAAATCCTTCCCAACATTTCAGCCCCCCTTGGCTTTTGGATCCCTCTTGCACGTCACGCCAGGGAAGCTCTGGCATCTCTGCTCATTAAACGTGGGCCACTGTCAAGTCCTGGCTCCAGCCAACCAACCAAATAAGCGTTTAGAGCCACCACCAGCGACCTAAACTAACACATCATACTCAAAATCTCTAGTCACTGCACCCACGTCAATGAACTCAGCCCTCTCTAAGGTTATAACCTGTCTACTTTGGTCTGACACCTCACTCGCCCCTCAGGTTTCTGCCAATCCGTGTTGGCAGAATCTTGCAATTTTCTTGGTGTAAAAGCTCCTCCGTCCCGGGCGTGGCACATATGGGAAACCCAAGATTCTAGTTATGGTCTGGCGCCAGCAGGGGGCAGTCGTGGTGAGTTTGAGGAGCATGGGCATCTCCTTGAGTGGCGGCATCTGCTCAGGTGAGATTATGGCACAGGTTTCAAGAAGACGACAGCTCATCTTCTCGGACCCAAGAGAGCAAGCAAGTTCCTTTGGCCAGGAGACTCAGCGTGACTTGGGGACTCGAGATCCCAGTTTCATCTAAGTCCACCAAAGCCTTGAAGCCATCGTCACTGCCGTACAGTCAGGGATGCAGCAGCCACCTGAGCTCCCAGGGCACGTGCTTCTGTCAGCACTTTGTCAGAATCAACCACAGGTGACAACTGCACTGATGGATGTGTTGTGATGTCCCCACATGCCATGGGTCACTGGCACCCTATTTCAGACAGTTGAAATCCCAAGACTGCACTCAAGTCCACGGGCATAACCAAGCCAGTCTCCAAATCCCACCTTGGAGGGCCTGTTTCCGGAACCACTCTCATAGCCAGTTCTCCATCAGTCAGGGTCCAATCAGGATACAGAAACCACCCAGTAATTGGAATAGAGGAAGTTCACTATAAAGAATTATTAACTAGTAAAAGGTGTTCAACTTACCAACAAGGTCAGAGAGGACTGTAAGGGGTCCAGAAGTACCAGGTATAAAAATGTGGCTACTGCTAGGCTGAGGGGAGGTGGGTAATGAACAGCTACACACCGGGAAGAGCTATCCTACTCCCCAGGGCTGAGAAATGACGTCTCTGAAGAGGATATAGCTCCCGCAAGAACATGCGGTCTGCTGGAGTGGACAAACTTTTCAGAGAATGAAGGCTGCAGCTGGTGCACATGTACAATCTGCCGCTGCTGGAGTTCGTGAGCGGCTGGAGCTGCTTTCTAGGAAATGCCCCCTGGGGTGGGGAGAGCGTGGTCCGAGGGCAGAGTCAGAGCTAGTCTGTGGAAGCTGCTTGCTGGGCGGGGCAAGTGTGGCCCAAGGGTGTGGCTGGACCTCCTGCAGGGGTGGCACGAGAGGGCCACTGGGTTGGTCTGAGAGCTGCTGGACTTCTGCTCCCAACAGAAGCAGAGGACTGTACCCTGGAATAGACATACCTTCCTGCCCCTAGCTGCGCAGTGTCTACCCTTCATCTTCTATGGACAAAGTCTAACATTCTAAAAGCTGGCAAAGGAGAAACGTTTACAGGGTCCAGCTCCAGGGTCACCAAACATGCAAAGAAGGGTGGGTTTGGAGCGGAGCAACAGTAAGTTGACAAGTAGAACAGGAAGAAGACATGGGCAGCGGGGAGAATTTTTGGGGGAATTTGGAGGAATGAGAAGAGGTATGGAGTGTGGAGGATGTGGATGAGAGAGCGAAGGAGAATTTTAGGAAATATTTCTGTGGACCATGTATCGTCTTTATGGTGTTCAAGGAATGCAAGTAAGGACTGTGAGTTATTTTGGAATTCCTTTTAGTTGATGGATAGAGTTACACTGACCACAATACCATTTTGAGACTGGAACTCTTGGGTCCTCGGTTTCTGAATGGGTTACAATAGTTTTCTCTTTGCCTAAAGTAGTAATTTACAATGAAAATTTTCTTTCTTTCTTTTTTTTTTTTTTTTACTTTTAGTTGTCCCAGGGATCCTGTTTTATATTATGGGTTCTTGTCTTTCCATGGGTTGGACTGGGGATTTGGAAGTCCAGGTTTTAGTTCTGAGTCTCAAGTTTCATTCATTGCATACTGTGTGATGCTTGGCAAGTCACTTAATCTCTTTGAATCTGAGATTTCTCATCTGACAAATGGGGGGTCAAAAGTCTTCCCGGGCAAACTCTCTGGGGTGTTGTGATGATGAGATGAGATCGTGGTTGTGCAATTGCTTTGGCAAAAGACAAAATTTTGTTCACGTATGTGGAGCTGTCTGTACCCATACACCTGGCATATCAGTAAGAAATATTTTTGCTTGCAAACACCAGCAAACCTTACTGTTGTGGCTTAATAAGAACTTATTTTTCTCATATATCAAGAATTCTAGAGGTGGTTATCTCTGGGTAATGATAAACCTGCTTAATGATGTAAGGGCCAAAAATTTCTGTGATTCTCTGGGCCTTCTCCTCATGGTCACAAGGTGACTGCTGTGACTCCAGCCATCAAGGCTACATACATTTAAGCAGGAAGAAGGGACAGGGCCTGGCCAGGCACTTCTTTTCTTTTTTTAGGTACACGAAGGTATTCTCAGATTGTCTGCAGACCTCTTTCATTTCATATGGGTCTGCAAGAGCATCTGGAAAAGCCAGTGTAGAGCTTCCCATCCCTTCTAGAGTGAGGAGGCAGGGGAGAAGGAAGTTTGGGATGGGCGTGGGATTAGACAGCTGATGGTGTCTGGAATAACTGGCAGGTTCTAGATGGCACAAATTGAGCTTGTTTGCGACGGAGGGGAAACAGCCAGTGGAAGATTTTGATTCCCACCCTTGCGATTGCTGCTCCCATTTATTTGAGCCTTTTCACGGGGACTGGCTACATTTGAATAGCAAACGTCTCACTTCGGAGGTGGAATTATATTAAAAATCAGATGCTTGTCATTATGCAAATGGATGTCTCGCTATTGCTTAGGATTTTCATTTTTCTATGAATTATTCCTTTTTCACTGCTTTTTTTTTCTTTTCCCCGTGGAAGAAAGAAAAACAACCCCTGGCTGATCAAAGGAATTTTCCAATCATTCAGTCAATGGATGTTTATGGAGTGTCTATCCGGGGGCCAGGAACTGTTAATAAGGATCTGGGAAGTAGTGATGAAAAGATACAATTTCTGCAGAATGAGAGCTTATATTCCAGTGGAGGAAATAGGCCATCAGCAAGGAAATTAATAAACCAAATAATTTATGAGAACAATACGTACTAAGAAGAGAATAAAACAGTGTGGATAAATAGATTTGTGGGTGGGGAGGGCTTCTTTAGATGGGGGTGGTGGTCACAAAAGTCTCAGAGGTGACATTTCAGGAGAAACCTGAACTATGCGAGGAGGCCAGCTGTGCAATGATTTGGGAGACAGGTGTTCTAGGTAGAGGGAGTAGCATATGCAAAGGCCCTGAGGTGGGGACAAGCTTGGTATGTTTGAGGAAGAGAAGCTTGGCCAGGAGGCTGCAACACAAGGAGGTATAAGGGCCAAATCTCTGTGATTCTCTTGGCCTTCTCCTCATGGCCACAGAATGACTGCTGAGACTCCAGCCATCAAGACCAGTAGGGGATGAGGTCAGAGAGGGGCAGGCTAAACCACACAGGGCTTTGCAGAGGTGATTTGGCTAAAGATTCTGCCTGTGGGGGGTTGGTTTGTTGGCTCCCATCTTCAGGGGGCTGGGTGAAGTGGGCCTTCCACACTTAGCCCACTGTTCTGCCCCTGGGGGCCTCATCTTTCAGGGATCAGCATTACCTCCCTCTGACATTATTATCTCGTTACTTTTTTGTCCATTTCCCTAACTTGAATACAAGCTCCACGATGACAGGAGCTTTATCTGTCTTGCTCCTGGCTGTGTCGCCAGCACCTGACAGGGCCTGGCACAGAGTGGGTACTCAGAGCTATTTCACGAATATGTATTCATTTTCTATCGCTGCATAACAGGTGACCCCACATGTTAAAGCTTAAGACAGCACCCACTTATCAGCTCACAGCTCTGTGGGTTGGGATTCGAGGCAGGTGTTGGCTAGGTTCCCTGCTTGGGGTCTCACGAGGCTGAAATGAAGTTGTCGCTGGGCTGTGTCCTGACCTGGAGCTCGAGGTCCTCTGCTGAGCTCACGTGGTTGTGTCGTGTGTGTGTGTTCAGCGCCTGTGCTGGTGGGACCCAGGTCCCCGTTTCCTCACTGGCTGTCCGCCAGGGCTGCTCTTAGCTCCTAGAGCCCCCCGCCACCCCATTACTTCTCACTAGCCTCCATCTCCAAAGCCAGCAGAGGATCCCCCTCACGCTTCAAACCTCTGGCTTCACAAGGAGCCCAGTCTCTTTTAAGGAGTCACCAGGATAATCTTCCTTTCTTAGTATTGACTGCACCATAAAACACAACGTAATCCCAGGTGCAAGATCCATCACATTCATGGTTATACAACATGGGGATCTTTAGGGCCATCTTGGAATTCTGCCTCCCAAAGAAAGCAGGAAGAACCAGCTCTCGTTCCTCTTCCCCACAGAGCCCTTTGCCTGCCTTAGCCAGCCCTCCTGTCTGTTGGCAGCTATAGCTTTTGTTTTCTGGTTTCTGGGAGCTATCTTCTTCCGGCCATGGTGCCTGCAAAGCCCCCCGTCCCAGCCATGGGGCTCCATCGGGCCCTTTGTCATGGTGGCCTGGTCCTACCTCAGGGCCTGTGCACTTTCTGCTCCCACTGCCTGGGAGCCTCCCCCAGCAGACACCTGTGTGGCGCATCCCCTCACTCTAAGTATCTGCTTACGTGTCACTTTTCCAGAGTCCCTCCCCTGCTTAAAACCACCCCCTTCCAGTCTAAAAATACTTTCTTGTTTTACTTCTCTCTGCACTTATTTGCATCCCACCTGCTCCATAGTTTACATATTTATTTGGTTTATGGCTGGCCTCCCTGCACTTGAACGTCAGCCTCACCCGCACGGGGCGTGTCCCCTGTTAGGTTCATGGTCCCATCTCCAGTGTCCACGACAGTGCTTGGCTCACAGCCGGGGCTTAATAAATATCTGTCCAGGGAATGAATGAATGAGGTACAAGGAGGATGGTTTTAACTTTCTTTATCTGCTTTTTCTGGTTTTTGGAAAAACCTGAACAGGCACAAGTCTTTCCCCAAGCAGCCTTGTTACATAATCCGGACCTCCGTTCTGCAGGGAGCTGTCAGCGCCGCCTCAAGCAGTTATATTTAGTGTTTACAGCCTCTCCTTTTAGCTGCATGAGCTCTCCCGAAGAGCTCTGGAAATTAGGCCTCGCTTCAACAGGGAGAGAGGGCTCTTGGCATCATCTAAGGGGGCCTGGGGGCTGGTGGGGCACTTGGTGGTGGCAGTAGCCAAGCAGTCCTGATTTCAGGGTCAGCCCATGGCCAGCGTCACGTTCATGGCATCCTCATCCAAGGATGGAAGGGCAGTTTGTTCTGGAAATCACAGAGACAGAAGAAATGAAGCGTGGGAGTGGAGAGGGAGTGATTGGAGTTCGAATCTTGGCTCTGCCACTTGTTAGCTGTGTGACCTTCATTTAGTGACTTAACCTCTCTCTGGGACTCATTTTCCTCAATTGGCTGAAGGGGGATAGATCAAGCATACCTGATCCAGTGAAATCGTTCACCGGCTGTACCTTGCACAGGGCAGGGACGTCACGGGTCAGTCGTGAAGTTGTGTTGTGTTCTGGTCCACCTGAGATGCCTCCGAGGGCGACTACACGGTGGACCCCCGGCATTCTTGGCTAGATTAAGGGGTACCCAGATAGCAGACACCTGTCATGGGACTGCTCTGCCTCCACAACTGAGTGAGCCACTTCCCCTAGTAAGTCTCTTCTCATTGCGCTTTCTCTCTGTATATCCTGTAGGTGAGTGGTCCCCAACCTTTTGGCACCAGCGACTAGTTTCAGGGAAGACAAATTTTCCACGGGCCGGGGTGGGGTGGGGGATGGTTTTGTGATGATTCAAGCATATTACATTTATCGTGCCCTTTATTTCTATTATTATTACATTGTAATATATAATGAAATAAGTATTCCACTCATCACAATGCAGAATCAGTGGGAACCCTGAGCTTTTTTTTGGCAACTAGATGGTCCCATCTGGGGTGATGGGGGACAGTGACTGATCTGACAGGAGGTGGAGCTCAGGCGGTGATTTGAGCCATGGGGAGCAGCTGTATAAACAGGTGAAGCTTTGCTCACTCCCTTGCCGTTCACCTCCTGCTGTGCGGCCTGGTTCCTAACGGGCCCCCGTCCAGGGGTTGGGGATCACAGTTATAGGTTCTGTCCCTCTGGAGAACCCTAAAATGCCACCTTTATCAACTAGGCTGCTTTTTGCTGCAAGTAGTAGATATCCAAATGTCTGTGTTTAAACAATGCAGTCTGTCATCTCAGTGGACAGCATTCTGGAGGCTGCATTTCTGGGTGGCACATTGGCTGAAGGATGTTGCCAGGATCTCCCTGTCTTTCTGCTCTGCCACCTGTAGCTGGCGGTGGTGGGCACCGTGGTGCCTCATGGTCACAAGGGGGCTGCCAGAGCCCTTCCCCTCTCACCTTTACTCACCAAGCTGCCAAGGAGGAAGGGGATGTAGGGCAAAATAGGGCCTCTGCCTCTTGCATTTGATCAAGGAGAGCGACTATCTCCCAACTCCCCTTATAGCTCATTGGTCAGGCTGGGCCACAGGCCTCCTGCAGAAAGACCCTGGCATGAGGGAATATGGTTGGCCAAGACCTATCATTCCCTCGTTCCTGTGCCCCCAGGGCTGGCACGTTGCCACTCAACCAGTTGGGAGCCTGTTGGGGAGGGAGACAGGGCAGCATCTAGTCTCAGGGGTTCGGGCTGTTTGGAGGCGCTAATGGCTGGAGAGGGTTGTGTGACGCCAGTACTCATCTGTCTTGGTCGCTAATGGACCCAGAGTCAGACTTTGTGGGGTCCAGTCCGATTCTGTCGCCTGCTGGTTGGCAGTGTGGCCATGGAAAAATTGCTTAACCTCTCTGTGCTTCAATTTCTTCAGCTGTAAAAGGAAGGGATGTTTGCAGGGATTAAAGGAATGAAAACATGTGAGCCCCAAAGAACTGACAATAGGGGTTTCAATAGGAACTTGTACATGGATGTTTATAGCAGCGCTATTCATAACAGCATTTGTAGGTAGAAACAACCCAAATATTCACCAGCCGATGAGTGGATAGACACATATGGTCCATCCACACAATGGAATATGATTCAGCCATAAAAAAGAGAGAAGAGTTGACTCATGCTACCACGTGGATCAACCTTGAACACACAATGGCGGGTGCAAGAAGCCAGATACAAAGACCACGTGTTGTATGATTTCATTCCTACGAAGTGTCTGGAAGGGGCAGATCTATAGGTGAAGAAAGGAGATTAGCGGTTGCCAAGGAGGAGGGGGTGGAATGCGGAGTGACTGCTAATGGGTACGGCTTTATTATATTTTGGGCTGATGAAAATGTTCTGGAACTAGATAGTGGTGACGGCTGCATTGTGAATGTGCTAAAGACCACTGAATTGAACACTTTAAAATGGTTAAAATGGTGAATTTCATGTTAGGTGCCTGTTACCACCATGGAAAACAACACACCCGCAAAGCGCTTCGGGCAGCGCCTGGTGCGTCATCAATGCTGCGTTGTTATTTATTATTAGACGTGTTCTGCTCTAGCACATTTTAAACTGACTCCCAAGTCCCACCCGGATGGCACCTTCCCCACTGGCTGCTTCCTCATCCTGCTCCCATGCCCACCCCCTGCCAGTCTGGGCATGCGCGAATCTCTGGAGATGCCGGGGCTGTTAGGTGCTTTCTGCTTCAACACACCAGGAATTTCCTCCCTGGGGTCTCCCTCGCCGCAGTTGGGGCTGCACCACAAGTCCCTTCTGGTCTCAATTTTCACAGGCTCACAGGGGCCTCTGTCACTCCCCAGGGCTCGGCTCTCAGTCTCTTGTCCAATCCTGCGTTCCTTTCATTCCTTCATTCCTTCGTGTAACCTGTATCTGTTGGGCCTCTCTCTGTACATGTGGTGCCAGGTGGTAACCACTGCCATGTTATTCAGAAGAATAAAGCTGAGGGAGGGGACAGAGTGATACCAGCACTCGAGGCTGCCAGAAAGAACCCTTGTCCTTCGGTTCGGGTTGGTACATCCAGGTGTGCAAGTAACTGTTTTCTTGAAATTCTTGCTTGTTAAGGAAATTCCTGATTTCCTATGTAAGTGGGCTCAGTTTCTATTTTGAGAGTCACCCCCCCCACCCCGGCCCCGCTCACCAGGTGGTGCAAACGCGCTCTGAGTCAATCCTGTGTCCCTTGGTGAGGATGCCAGCGACGTTTTGTGCGACAAGGGACAGTCCCCGTCTTTGCAGAGACCATCTCAACTGGTGGGTCACCACGGGGCAGCCACCTGCGTGTTGGGAATGTTGGCGTTCAAGGGTACAGGGGTCTGTTATAGGTGCTGCGAGCTGGCGGAGGGGGGGATCTCTGTGCCTGGTAACCCGTCACCCCTACCCGCGCCCCCCTCTTTGACCGCGGGCTTCCTCCTGCAGCGTGGGCCGGGCTGCAGTGCCAGCTACAGCCACGAGATGGCAATGTTGCTCTTCGCCCGCAGCCCGGCGGCCCGTGGGCTGAGCGGCAGCAGAGCCAGGGGCGGGGGAAGGACCCGGGAGGGACCCGCGCTAGGGGCAGCCTCCCGGTGGATAGCGGGTGGCGGGGCCTGGGGGAGCCTTGCATGGCTGGGCTGGGGCCCGAGGCTGGCTCTTAGTCGGATCTGCCCCCACACCCGTTACAGAATCAAGGGAAGGATCATTCCTGGCCTCAGTTTCCCCATCTGTACATGGAGGAAGAGTGTGGGCTGTGTAATATGTATGATCCTGCCCCGAGATATGAGGCCTGCAGGCTGGGGATGAGAGTGTGGGTTTTCAGGCTGGGGTAGGGCTGAGAGGAGAATTCTGCCCAGCCCTGGGTTCTCGTAGTTTCTGCCACCAGCCCCTGGGGCCTTCCCCGAGACCTTCCGAATCCAGGACTTTTGACTCCAGAAATGCCCCCATTAGAGATACAGGCTCAGGGGCCTGCGTAATATGCAGACATCCTCATCCAAACCCAAGACAGGCTGTGACGGGGCTGGAATTCTGGTCCCTACTCCACTTATGAGCTCAGAGAGGGTTAGGGGCTCGTCCACAGTCACACAGCTGGGTCATGGAAAAGGCATCTTCAAAAACAGATCTCTCTCCTTGCCCATCAAAAGCATCTTTCAGTCTGGGAGGGCACGTCTCTAGCTCCAGCCAGGCCCTGGAGAGGCAGGGGGTTCTGACTGGGGGGTTAGTGGGGGGCGGGGGGAAGCAATTGCTGCCTGCCATCACACCTGGGCCTGTATGACCCCTGGCTTGGGCACTTGCTGGACCCATTCATGACCCTCCCAGTGCACTGCCACTAAGCCACAGACTGACCCCTTACCCCTGCCAGAAAATGACTTTTTAATCTTTGGTCACCCTCACCCACCTGCTTCCTGGTCAAACGCGGGGTTCACCTTGGCATGAACACCCTGGGGTCTCTCCCCTGCTGCCACATGGCCTCGTGATTAGCTGTGTCCCATTTCCCCCACCCCGCCCCCTTTTGAGACAGAGAATTCACTGGAGGGCAGGCACTGGCATTCTGTTCATTTCCTGTTTCACCATCCCCGGCACAAGCTGGCACACAGTAGGTGTTCTGCGCAGCGAATACTTATGGACGAGTGAATGGGAAGGAGAAGGGGTGTCTGGGGCAGCAGGCACAGAGGACACTAAGAAAGGCCTGACAGCATCTCAGGGACCATACTTCCAGCTGGGGAGAGTCACAGAGAAGGGACAGATGGGCCCCTTACAAGGCCACCCCCGACCAGAGGAGACCCCCAGTCCCACTGTCCAGCCGGTCGTGTGGCTCTCCATGCATCGCAGGCTTTGCCAGGGAGCCCAGAGGGGGCTTGGCAGGGGCGTGGGTGCCTTGAAAAGGAAGCCTGTTAGCAGCAATGGGAAAATCCCTTTCTGTCTCATAATTAACCTGGGCTGGAGACTCGCCACCTGCCCCTGGCTCTCTCTTCCTTCTTTTATCTAGGAAGCGCTGGGTGCTTCCTCTGCTAATGAGCCTGTCTGTACTAATGAAGCAGGTGCCCCGGCCCCCCACCCCCTCGCCAGCTGGGAGGGGCGGAGGAATGTTCTGATGTGAGCTCTGGGCCCACGGAGGAAAATCAGCTACATCATAATAATGGCCGTAATGATGAGGATGATAATGTCCACAGCGCATACTTTAAATGAGCTCTTACTTCATAGGTCAGGGGCTTTCAATGCATTACTGGAGACACCTCGTGGGTGCTGCCATGGCTTCCATTTCTCAGATGGGGAAACTGAGGCTCATGGAGGAATAAGTGACTCACCCCAGGTTGCACAACTAAGCAATGGCAGAGCCAGGATTCTCAGCCAAGACTCCATGACTCTGGAGTCTTCCCCAAATCTATCTTTTCATCACCCCACACTCCCTCACTGACCGTTTCCAAAGAGTTTGACCCACTTTTTCATGGAAACAGACATTGGAGCGAGTGGCTGGTATGATGGGGGTTGCAGTGGAGCAGGGATTCCAACCCAGGTGGGCCGCCCCGCCCCCACGCCCCCTGTTCTCACGGCTTTCAAGGCATCTGAGCGCTGTGCCCCACGTGCACCCAGCATGCTTCATTCATTCGGCTTCGCCCACCCCCCACCTTGCCTGGCCTGGGTTGGGGGTGAGGCGCCCAGGAGTATCAGTGGTTCTGGGACAACAGGCACTGAGGTCCTCTTGACCTCCCTGCCCACTCTGGCTGAGTCCCTGTCTCCCTGGGTGAAGGAACCCCGGGCCCTGCGCTGCACCCCCGCGTCGTCATTGCCGACTCCTGTATGGGAAACGCGTCCCCGGACCGCGGGGGAATCTGCCCTTTCCAGGAGACAGAGAACTGGCCTCCGCCTCCGCGTGGCCTGCGAGAAATGGGAAGGCGCGTCCTCTGGCTGGGGATATAAGGGTCCCTGTCTCTCACTCGGGTAGACATCCCCGAGACGCCTTCGATCTGCCCACGATCCCTGACTGCACCCGGCCTGCGCACCCCACCGCCACCCCAGCGCTCTGCAGACGCTCCGCGCGTATTCCCAGACTCCCGGAGGCCTTCCCTCCCCGCAGACACCCCCAAACTGTGCCTCACTGAACGCCGGACCTCTGGTCTGCGCTCAGCCCCGCAGTCTCTCTCCCTGCAGACACCTCCTCCCCAGGCGTCAATGCCCCGTACCGAGGACCTTCCCAAAGCTCCCTCACCCCTCGACCTTGGGAACTCCCACCATTACGCCCCCAGCACGCCTGATCTGCATGGGGACCCCCTCCCTGCACTCTGCACCCTTCCCGCGGCCCCAGTCCGCGCAAGCGCCCCCGACCACCCCGCCGGGGCTCGCCAGGCCTCCGCGGCCACGCGCCCTCCCCCGGGGACGCCGAGGAGAGGCGCGTCCCGCCGCCTATCGGCTGGGCGGCCGCCTGGTGCCCCGGCTCCCGGGCGGCGGCCCCTCCCCCGGCCTGCGCGGCCCCTCCCTCGCCCGCCCCTCCCCGGCGCTCGCTCTCTCTCTCGCTGGCTCGAGAGGCGGCCGGCAGCTGGCGCTGGCTGAGGCGGCGGCGGCGGCGCGACCGGGATGGGACGGGCGCTGGGGCACAGGAGCCGCGGCGGCGGCGACGGCGGGGGCCGCGCAACTCCGGCCAAGTGCGGGGCAGCGGGCGAGGGTGCGGGGCGCTGAGCCCCGGCGGCCCCCGGCTCTCCGGCCGCGCACGGCCGAGCCCAGGAGAGCGCGCAGAGGCGCAGCCGAGGAAGCGCCGCCAGCGCCGGCGCCTGCGTCTGGGGAGGAGCGGCGCGCCGGGAGCGAGCCATGCCGGGCGCCCGGGCGTAGCCGCCGGGGCTGCTCCCGGGAGCCGCGGGCCGGGCCGGGCGCGCCAGAGGAGCAGCCCCGCGCCGCGCCCACCGCGCGCCGAGGACCATGCCGCCCCCGGGCCGGGCGCCGCCGCTCGGGCTCCTGCTGGCGCTGACTGCGCTCCGGTGCCCAGGTAACGCGTCCCCGGACCCCATCCCCGACCCCGGCCGCCGCGCACAAAGTTGGCTCCAGACGGGCGGCTGTCTCCTCTGCAAGTCCGTGGCAGCTTGCATTCTCCTGGACTTGAACAGATCTGGGGAGACCCTGGGAACCCAGGACACCCCGGCCCGTTGCGTTTTGCCCAGCGCGGAGCCCGCCTGCCTTCTCCCCCCAAGCCCCCAGCTTCCCTGCGGACCCTTTCGGGGCGCACGGGGGCGACTGACGGGATGCGCTCAGCCTCTCCAGGAGGGTGGGGGCGCGCCTCCAGGAATCTAGCCCTCTCCCCGCCCCGCCTTGGGGCAGCATCCCCTCAGGTCCTGGTTCCTGCGGGGGTTTTGCTGTGATAGGGTGTTGGTGGAGCCCTTTCCCGCTCCCAGCTGCCCGCGGTCGCATAGCTGTGCGTTCCCGGGACACCTGCGGGGCCCCAGCCTTGAGGTCGTCTCAGCCGGCGCTGTCTAGCTTGTCCGCAGCCCTTCGCTATGCCCCGCGGCCCTCCCCTGCTTTCCCGTGGCCTCTCCACCAAGGTTTTCCCCTCCCCAAGTGGCCTCTCCTTGGCCAAAGTGGAGCCCTTCTGTTCGCCTATTGGAAACGCGGGCTGCCCCAGCGCCCTGACCCCGAGGCAGGCGCGAGAGGTTAGCGGTGGCCAGGCAGCCCCGGGCGCGTCGGGCCGCGGGGAACATGGTGATGCCCAGAGCCACTGCCTGGGTACCAGGGAGCTGGACTCCCTGCTGAGGACCGCCAGCGCAGCTGTTGCCAAAACCCAGCGAGTGGGGAAATCAAAATAGTCTGGTATTGTCTGTCTCCGATTGAGTTTGGAGAGCTTTCTACCACCTTGATGTGGCTACATGTTGGTTCTAGAGGAAGCTCATCTTAAAATGACAGTTCCTCCTCTCCCCCCCACCCAAGCAGTGGAGAAAATCCTAAAGGCTCGGATGAACCGGCCACAGTCACGAGCAGCATTCATGTGTATTTGAGATCTCAGTTCTCCAAACCTTTCAAAATCAGGACCCATGATTTGGGGAGCAGGTAGCTTTTGCTTTAGAAGATCTCTCCCCATTTCCTTAACAAACATACCACACAGGCAGAATGCAGCAGAAAAATAAAACTTTAACTTTTCAGCTTTAACTATCTTGGTAAGGTTGCAGTTAGGAGCAAACCTTGCGTGTCAACTTGATGTGTGATGTCTTTGCATGGAAAAAAGTAAGTATTCCTTTGAGATGCCCTTAAGTGACCCCAAATGTTTAATAAAACCTTTGACTTGGAGAGAACCTTCTATTAGAGATATCTGTCTTCGGCGTTGGCTTGGGCTCAGAGAGTGGCCTTGGGCTTAAGGTGGATGAATCTTCAATCTGCTGGGCTAATGAGCAGCTATGATGAAGCTGTTTTGCTTTTGGCATTCCTCTGCGGTACACGAGAGGCTGCCGCTGGGGTCGGGGCTGTTTTCTCTTAGCTAAAGCCCTGGGACCTGTTTCCAAAAGTGCACAGTCCTTTGGACTTGAGAATTGCAGTTTTGTCTCTATTTTGTTTCTCCACGGGGGTCAGCGTTTGCCTGGATGCGCTCCTAAGTGAATATCGGGAATCTCTTAGATAGGCTGCCTGCCTGATGCTTTGTAAGAGAACATGATGGTCCGTCAGTCCTCCCCAGCCCCAGCAACAGACCTGTGCCTGGCTCTAGGAGGTCCTGGTCTTGGGGTGGGGGGAGGTGAGCCACCCCTGAAACCTGCTGCTTTCCCCTGAGAGCCTCAGTGGGGCAGCTCACGCAGGCAGATGCCACTAGGGCAGAGCTCCCAGTGCCATCGCAGGAGCCCTGGAAGCACATGCAAGTCTTTCACCAGTCCCCAAGAGACGACAGTTTGATAACTCTATATTTAGCACCAGTTAGGAGGGCTGGCAAAAAAAAAAAAAAAAAAAAAATGGAAAAGGAAAAAAAATAAAAACAAGGCTGAAATTCCTGAAAGATACTTGGCTGCCTACTCTTGGTTGAAAGGTTCAGAGGAATTAACCAGAGCTTCCTTCAAAGCTGGTTGGATTTTCTGGATAATTTCTGCCATGATTTACCGACCGTGTTTGGCGGAGGCACTGGCGGAGGGGCTGGGAGAGTTCAGAGGCAAGGATGCTTGCGCGCGCTCTCCCATCACACACAGGGACTGTCTTCTCTGTGCCCCCCCCTCCTGCGTGGGTAGCTGCCATGGTAAAGAGTATGGTGGGTGTACTTCTTTCAGCCTTGCAAGCGCTTAAACATATGGAACTGTACTTGGTAAGAGTCAGCACAAATCCCCCAGCTTAGCGACTAGGGGGCCCCTATTATTTGAGCCACTTTTGTGCACACTGGGGCTTTGCAAATTAGCGGCGCAGTTACAGTCCCTGCTGGGGAAAATGAACGTGCCTTGCTTCGTTGACTCATTATTCTGGGGGGGGGGTGTCTGTGAAATTAGGATGGGTGGAATGCCCCCACCCCCTCTAACAGAGGGGCCCTGTGAGTGGCAGAGCTTGCAAGTGTGGGGAGGGGGAGCTTTGGTTTTCAATGCAGAGGTGCTCTTAGGGCTGCCTGGCACCTTGGGGTGGCATGTGGTATATTTCTTTCTCATTACAATAGTGATTTTTTTGAGGGGGTGGGGGGCTTGCCTGTGTGTGGCACTGCCCTTCAGGGAGGTGGCCTTGGGAAGTGGTGGGGAGTGGTATGCAAATGCCGGTGCCTCCCCCGGTGATTTAATGGCTGCACAGCGGAGTTCCCAGAGTAAATCATTTCATCCTCCTCCTCCCACCGGATGCAGGGAACCGGGGAGGCGTGGGGCTTCTGCATGAGCTACGGTGCTTGGAGCCAACAATGAGCATGGTGGTTGCCGTGATCCAAGGGAGCTAAAGAAACCCCTCATTTATTGGCTTGAAGTCTGGGAGGGTGGTCTCCGGGCCAGCTAGCAAAGCCCTTCCAGTGGCCTTGTTCCCGATGAGTCCCCCAGTTCTATGCGGCTGGGTGGCTCCTTTCTTCTCTCCTGGGTCTCTGTTTGAATGGGGATGGAGAGAGTCCATTTCCCTATTTCCCTTTAAGCTCTGGGATTCAGCAAATGCATCGCCTCCCACCACGGGGGTGGGGGTGGGTGGAGGGGGGCGGGGAGATGGAGGCATCCTGGCCTGGGCAGCATCATAGGTGACGGTGGTGCTGGTGCTGCTGCCCCCTCTTCAGCAGAGTGAGTGAGTTGAGTTCTGGAGCAAGCAGGCATCTCAGAGCATCTCCTTCAACGGCCCGGCCCGCTTTGTAGATGGGAAAAAGGAGACTCAGGAAAGGGGGTTGCCTTGCTCAGGGCCACACGGTGAACTGGAGGCAGATCAGGGCTCACACACTCTCTCTTTTTAACTCCTCACCCAGGATTTTCTAACGCTACACTGGGGAGCTTTTCTGGTTAAAAAAAAAAAAAAAGTTCTGCTGTACAGTCCTTTAGGGGACTTGTGACTTCATTTAAGGAGCCCAAGGTCATGAGAATGACAGCCACTTGGCATGGCCAAAATAGCAAATGTCAACTCAGAAGGACAGGAGGAAATCCTAGTGATGATGATGATGGTGGTAGTGGTGGAAGCAGGTGCTACTGAGGTTGCTGACCGTGCTGCACACACCGTCCCGAGCCTGTCCCCGTGTGAGCGTGATGGAACACTCACCACTCTGGCAGGTGGACTCTCGCGTTATTCATGGTTTACAGGTGAGGATGGTGAGGTCCAGAGATGCCAGGTAACTTGCTTGGGGTCACACAGGACACTGGTCTGTGCCTTACCCACAGCCAGAGTTCACTCTCTAGCCTTGTGCAGAATGGTGTGGACCCGAGGCCGGGCGCGGTGGCTCACACCTATAATCCTAGCATTTTGGGAGGCTGAGACTGGAGGATCACTTGAGGTCAGGAGTTGGAGACCAGCCTGAGCAACATATCAAGACCCTATTTCTACCAAAAAGAAAAAAAAAAAATGGTGTGGCCCCGCCTTTGGACTTCCACTCCAAGGTGGTGGGCAGTTATCAGGCTCCTTTGATGTGCAGCCTGCGCTGGGTCTTTCACTTCCTTTCTGCTCTCTCCCTGCAACAAATAAACGTGTTCATGCGCTGAGAGCCACAGAAATCAGACACATTGGAGTCTACTCTGTGGGCAGCAAGGGGTCCTTTAGGATTCTGTGCCCTGGGGGATTAGATGGTCACAAGCAAGGGCAGGACTTTGGCGGGCAGAGTTCTGGTCTCATGCACTGGTTCTCGCCGTCAGCGTGTCCCTGCGTTAGTAATAGCACAGTGACTCTAGAGTGCACCGTGTGTTCCAAGCCCCTCATGGATTCTACCTCATTCAACCTTCAACAGCTCTAATGGGCTGGGGACTTCCATTTGTGCCATTTTTCAGATGAGGAAACTGAGGCCTGGAGAGGTGATGTGACTGTGCATGGTCACACGGCCAGTCAGTGATGGGGTGCCATGTTGCCATGTGAACCTGGGGTGTGTCTGTCTCAGAGTCAGTGCTCTTAGCTACCACATTGTCTGTGTTCATGGGCACTGAATTTTGGGTGCAGCTTACTTGATTTTGAGACTAATTTGGACCCAGGGGATTAGGGGATGTGCCTTGAGTCAAGGGGAGAGTTGGGTCTTTTATGAGAAACCCATTTTGGGAAATTCTGTCCCTTCTAAAGTCTACCTGCTCAGTCACGAGCCCTGGCCTGCTTTGGTGTTCGGGTAAATTGAGCAGACGTGCAAGGCCCGAGGGCTTACGGCAGCCTCTGGGCCATGTCTGGCCTGCAGACTTCGCCTGTTAGTTGCCAGCATTTAACAATCGCATGGTGTCAGCGTCGCAATCCAGGTTTCTGGCTATGCTCAAGAAATTGGGTGATCTCAGAATACTGGTCTAGCCTCTTGACTGCTCTGAGACTCAGTTTCCCCATCTGTGAAATGGGCTCTGAAATCCTTCCCTGCTGGTCTCACTGGGGGACTTCAGCAAGAAAGAAGTTTGTGAACAACAATGGTGTGCGAATGGGTGAGGCGGTCAGCAGAGGGTGAGGGTCTCAGGGCAGGAGAGAGGGTGCACTTCCCTGCAGCAACGAAAGCTGCAAAGAGAAGGATCATGAACCATCAGCCGTCTACCAGGTGGCTTCTCACTTGAGGATTTCACTGGATTCTTGAGCAATTATTGATGTTGTGGGGTAGGATGTATCCCAGATGGGGACACCGAGGCTCAGAGGAACCCAGGCACCGGCTCAAGCTAACTCAGCCCGTGAATGGCAGGATGAGTTGTCCTTCCCAGAGCTCATGACTGCTGCCCTGATGGTGCCTCCTTGTCCTGGAATTTTGCCTCAGTTTCCCTGCCCTCAGGTTTGGGTGCCTATGATCTCAGGAGCTTACATTCTAGGGCAGGTTGCATGGTGACAGGGAGATGGACAAGAAGCCCACAAGTACAGTGACAGGAAAATCCCAGACATGAATGTGTGCCCCTTATAGGCAATGCAAGGTGATGTGATGGGGAGTGACTGTGTGTTCCAGGAAGACTTCTCAGAAGAGGTGGCAGTTTTCTTATTTGAGACCTAAATGACCAGAAAGAGCCAACTTGGAGAAGGGGTTCTGGGCAGAAGGCATGCAAGTCCTTGCAAGGTTCTCTGCACAGTGCCTGACACACAGCAGGTGCTCAGGAGAAGCCAGCTCTTTCTTTCATTCATTCAACAGAGGCATAATCAGTGCTGAGCACTTGGGACACCGAGGGGAACAACAGAGACAAATCCCACACGCTGTCATCTTGGTGGATCAAGACAACAATAAAGCAATGGGCAAACAAATCTGGACCGTAATACCAAGTGCCACGGGGATGGAAATAAAACAGAGTAACTCCTTGTCACTGTTGTCCTCCGCCCAGGTGCTTGGTTTTGCATCTTCCATTTGGTGCAGAATGGACCCTCGATGCCCGTTTTCTGCCAGGGGCAGGGGAGAAAGAAGCTCAAGCTGTTTGGGGGTGAATTCCAGTGCCCCCTCTTGGCCAGACCACCTGGTCTTGCATCCAGGGTGCCCCCAACTCCCTTCCCTGACACCCTGACTCCTTAACTGATCAATACCCTCTTCTTATGCTTTGGCCCCAAAATAGTTACATAAAAAATCAATGGAGTCCAATTTGATTTGCTGTATTTTATTACTGAGGGTGATGGAGTGTCTGGAATTGCTCGGTGCTCTGAGCCGGGGCCCAAATTAACCCGTTGGGGTCCTAACTCAACGAGGCTGCACTTTCGAGCCCAGGATTGAGTGCCTAGGGTGGGCGACTCAGTAAATAAGGCGTCTTGAATATCTGCTTTGTGTCGTGAATGCCTCCCACCAGGGCTCTTAACACATCGCAGCCAATGGACACATAAAAATACTGCTGTGGCTGCAGCCAGCGCTGCCGCGCCGGCTCCATGGACCTTCCAAGGGATCCTGGCTGTGCCCTGGGAGCTTTGGTGCGGCAGCCGGCTGTGCCTCGCCTCCTGGCTCCCAGCACCGGTGGCTGTCTTTGTGTGCCGGGTCCTCTCCCTGTTGTGTGCTGCCGACGTATTTATATCCTTGGCTTGGTATTTTTCCCTTCTGTAGTTGTGCCATCTGCTGCCGCAGGCTGCTGGCTGTCCTGGCGAGCTAAGAGGGCCAGGTCAGTGGGGACTCGGGCTCCTGGGCGGAGGGACGCAGGAGGCTGGGCAGGAGGGACAGCGGGAAGGGACGGGGGGAGGCCTGGCGTAGATGGAGAATGTTGTTTTGCCAGAAAAGTTCTTTCTGAATGACAGTGGATCGGAACTTTTCCAGGCCAGTGGAGGGCCGCTGCCTGCCTCTGGGCCATATTTGGCCTGCAGACTTCTCTGGTTAGTAGCTGGCATTTAAAGATTGGGAGCTGTTGATATCGCTATCTAGGTTTCTGGCTTCTCTCAAGAAATTGGGAGGTCTGGGCAGCCCTTTGACCGCTCTGGGACTCAGTTTCCCCTCCTGTAAGATCGGCCCTGAACTCCCTCTTGCTCCTGCTGATGTTCCTGGAAACCCCCCCTCCCACCTGCTTCCTTCCTCACGCCTGTCTTTGTTTATTCCAGCCCGTTTGGATTGTGCACCTGTGCTGCGACAGGCACTGTTCTGTGGGTATAGCAGGGACAAGACAGGCAAGGATCCCTGTCCTCATGGGATTAGCATTAAGGTGGAGAGAGGCAAATCCTAAACAAAATAAATAACTAACACACACTGCTTATTACGTGGCGGTCAGTGCTGTGGAGAAACAGGCAGTGGGGAGCAGAGATGGAGTGCTGGGGAGGGAAGGTTTGTAGTTTCAAACAGCAGAGTCAGGAAGGTGACATTTAAACAAAGACCTGAAGCGGTGAGAGAGGAAGCCAGGTGGCTGTCTTGGGAAGAACATTTCAAGCAGAGGGAACAGCAAGTGCAAAGGCCCTGAGGTAGGAATGTGCTTGGCAGGTTCAAGGGATGGAAGGGAGGCCAGTGAAGGTGGGCTGAGTCAGGGAGGGAAGAGAAGGAGGAGATGAGGCCAGAGAGGTGACAGGGATCTGGCTCTGGCCAGGACTTTGCCTTTCACTCTCAGTGAGGTGGGAGCTGTTGGCAAGTTTGGGCAGAAGAAGGACATGCTCTAACTCACTGGAGTAGAAGTGGCCAAGGTGCTACTGCAATAGTCCAGGTGAGTGACAGTGGTGGCTTGGACTTGAGTAGTCGCTGTGGAGGAGGTGAGAAGTGGTGAGATTTGGGATGTACTTTTGAACATTGAGCCACAGGATTTGCTGATGGATTAGAGTCATTCAATAGATATTTACTGAGTACCTGCTATGTGCCTAGCACTGTATTTGGGACCAAATCAGTATTTGTTAGTGATGAAATTAACAAACAGAACTTCGTCTGTGAGTGGGACTTTTGCCTTTTGTGCGGTCTTCCCAAGAGCCCTGCAGCGAAGGTTGGGTGGATGAGCCTGCGTTTTGCATCTGTGAGATGAAGCTATTAACACATCATTAAGGAGAATCAAGTTAAGAGGCTTCACGAGAGGATAGGTGCAGAATGCTTATTAGCACAGTGCCTGGCACATACTGAGTGCTCAATAAAGAGTGGCAGTTATTTAATAACGTTATGATAGCTGGGAGGCCCAGGGCTCAGTTATGCTATTTGCCCAGGAAACACTCAGCTGGTAAGAGGCAGAGTTAGGATTTGAATTGTGATCTATTAGACTCAGTTTGGTGTTCATTTTGCCTGCTGAAATCACTAATATTAAAAGAAAAAATTCTCCCTGTGTTCATGATGTGATTATTTTGGCACAGTTTATCATTAATTTGCCACACAGGTATTCTTGGTTTATTTAGTAGATGTGTCTGAAAAATTGTGTGTCGACCAAATTCTATTACGTTCATCAACTTCCATGACATTTTAGAGATGCGTAAATTCCATCTGAACCTGGGCTGGCCTTGGCTCCTGACACATTGTGTGTTATTTTCTGCACCCTTTAATCCAAGCATCAGCAAGCTATGGCCTGTGGACCAAATTTGGCCCTCCACTGGCTTTTGTAAATAAAGTTTTATTAGAACACAGCCATGCCTATTTGTTTTATTTATTTTTTTATTTCGGCATATGACAGGGGTACAAATGTTTAGGTTACATATATTGCCTTTGCCCCGCCTGAGTCAGAGCTTCAAGTGTGTCCATCCCCCAGGTGGTGCACACCCCACCCATTAGGTGTGAATATGCCCACCTTCTGCTCCCTCTCACCTGCCCGACACCTGATGTTACTATATGTGCACGTAAGTGTTGATCAGTTAATACCAATCTGATGGTGAGTACATGTGGTACTTGTTTTTCCATTCTTGTGATACTTCGCTTAGGAGAATGGGCTCCAGCTCTATCCAGGATAATATAAGAGGTGCTAGATCACCATAGTTTTCTGTGGCTGAGTAGTACTCCTATTTGTTTACATATTGTCTGTGGCTGCTTTTGCACAACGATGTCAGAGTTTAGTAATTGTGACACAGACCCTATGGCCTGCAAAACCTAAATAACCTGCCTACTCTCTAACCCTTTTAGAGACAAAGTTTGCCTTAAGTGGTCAGGCAGGGAATGCTCTGAATGTATGTTTACAAGACTGTGACAGTTTTCAGGAACAAACAATATTTTTAATGTAAAAAAAAATTGTCCAGCTCCTCTGAATAAGAATTGTGGGTTTGGTATCTCTTGGTTGAAAAAGAAAAACATATTGATCAAAAGTTGCCATCCATTTAGTGATGCTTTTGAATGAGTGGGTTTTGGTAATTACAGTAGCATTTATGTAACATTTTAAAAATAGCAGCACATGTGTGTGCAAGATGTTTTTTACTCTGCAGGCAAAGCTAGATGGCTCACAGCTCAGAAGACCCCCTTGCAAGGATGCTGCCAGAGGGAACTAGTATTAAAGGAACCCACTGCTTAGCTATTTTATACTCAGAGTGATTCCAATCAATGGATTTCTTTTATGACCTTGTGTTTTTTCTTATTGGGTTGTTTTAAAGATGAATGTAGCCTTCCCTGGGTTTATCTGTGACACCCAGGTCTATGATATTTTAAGTTTCCAATGCTGATGATCCAATGGAGATGCTGTGCCAAATGCAAGGATATGTCACTGTTTTCTTCTGAATTCTCTTAGTTATGAAGGAGAAAAATGAGAATTTACTCATCCTTGGAGCTGGGAAGTTCAAGGGAGAAATGGCTGCAGGCGTGGCTGGATCCAGGGGCTTAATTCTCTCCTAAGGAGGCCTTCTGTTCTCTCACTTGATCTCTTAGTTTTTTTTTCCTCTGTGTTGACTTAGTTCTCAGATGGGCTGTCTCCACCTGATGGCAAAGCTGGTCACAGTTTGCTCCAGCCTGTCCTCTGACCAGCAGAAATTGAACGTCTCTTTGCAAATCATACCAGCAGGAGCCCCACGACTAACTTTGACTGGACTAACTTGGAGTGTGCACTGACCCCTCCACCAAGGGCTGTGACTGTGGAGATGGAATCCTACATCTGACTGGCCACATTAAGTCAGAAACTCATCTCTGGTATTGGAATAAGAACCATGTGGTCAGAGAGGAGCAGAGAGTATTTCTGGAAGGAAAATCCCGGTGCTTTCACTGGAAGGAAGAAACAGTTACTACTACAGCCCACCAAGAAGGGTGCAGAGAGCTGCCCAGGCCAGGAGAGCGCTCACGTGTGGGCCGATGCCTCTGGGGCCCCTCTGCCAAGAGACGAGCCAACAGCCCACTCCTGCCCGTTGAGGCTGCCCTTGGGGCTGCTGCCGAATTCTCTAGGGCTTCTTTATTGTGCGTGTGACCTCTGAAACCTCAGTCCAGTGACTTCACACATTATTTTGGTTACTTTAGTTGAGAACATGGAATATTTGGAACGTAATCTGCTAATACCTGTTAAAATAGTATCTGGTCTTTGACCCAACAACCTCACTTCCAGGAAACCTATATTTTGCAGAACTAAGGATTGCTATGAAACAGGTGAGCGTGCGTGTTTCTGAGGCAGCGTACATGGTGGTGACGTCATTTGGTTCTTACCCCCATTGTGTGCTGCCTCTGAAACAGGCACCTGCGTGCACCTGCTCACCTACGATACCATATACGCTTTTATGTAATTAGTGCGGAGGAAGGTGCGGGTGGACTCATGCCGGGTGTTAACATTACTGACATCAGTGAAGGGATGAAGGGGAGATGTGTGCAGAGCCAGTGGGAAAGCAGACGGGGGGAGGGGGAGGAAACCAACAATGCTTTGGATATTTCAGCCACAGTAATGCTGATATTTAAGTTGCGAGCCCAGCTCTTTCCCTTAGGGTTTCTGGGACCCTGTCAGAACTGGTGAGAATCCTCTGAATTGGCTGCTGCAGTTTGTCGGTCCTGGGGGCTCTGATGCATGAAGCCCAACTGACCCCAGGGATGCTGCTTGGTGGCTCCCCGAGGGACAGGGAAGCTTGGATGTGTTGTGATTGGGCCCATCAATGAATGGAGAGACTTAAAGTAATGGTGGCTTAAAAAGTAGAAGTTTGTTTCTGTCTCCAATAGGATTCTGGGTCTATGTAGCCTAGGACACTTCTCTCTGCTGTGTTCCATGAAGGGCTCATGGTCCCTCTCTCCTTTCTGCCATCTCAAGGCTGTGGTCTTTGTCCTCATGGTTCAAGATGGCAGCTGTGGGTGCAGCCATCTCATCTCCATTCCAGGCACCAACATGGGGATACAGATAAAGAAAGGGTCAAGGATATATGCACCAACTGTCTTTTATGGAGGAGTCCTAGAAGCAGCCCTGTGATGCTTCCTCTTGTATCCCATTGGCTAGGGCTCAGTCACATAGCCACATCTAGCTGCAAGGGAACCGGGGAAATTCAGTCTTTACTTTAGATTGCTAGAAATCAGAAGATTAGGAGTTCTGTTTCTGTGGAAGAAGGAGAAAGTAGATACTGGGGACAGCTGGTGGTGGTACCCTTTATAGCTTGCAATTTGTGGCAAATACTTCAGTGGGAGGGAGCATTGCATTTGGAGAAAAGACTTGAACCACCAGGCTCTTACATAATCACTCTTGTCTTAATAGAGTGTTTTTTTGTGTGTGTGTGTGATTTTATTCTGCCTCCTAAGGTGGGGGCCAGGAATATGTTGTTTTTCTGGGTGCCTGGAGGAAAATAAAAGCAGTTGGTGAATGTGTAACACTGTCTTTGTCAGAGATATAAAAATGGTTTTAGACACATTACAGATAAATCTGAAGTCTCTTTTGACCAATTTCATATTCTCTGAAAAGGTCAGTTTTCTGTGTATTTTTCCCATAGGAAATATATGTCATACTAATGTTTTAAGTTTGTTTTTGTACGTATATACCTTGCCTCTCTCTGTATTCCCCCATCTTCCAGGTATGTATAGAAGTGCCGTATTTTTTGAATTGCTGCATAATACTCCATGGCATGGATATAGCACAGTGTATTTAGTGATTTTCTTCTGTCTCATGAAATGAGGGATTCCTCAGACATAGAAAAGGGGTTCAGAAATATTTGCAAATGTCCATCCCACCCCCCAGGAACACTGGCAGAGATCAGCACCTCCTGAGGGTCTCTAGACAGTGAGGGAGAGCCAGCGCGTGACCGGGCGATGGCAGAAGAAAGAACTGACGTCTGAGAAAGTGGAGTTAACAGCCCTGGGGCAGTTAAGAGATGGTGGGGGGTAGTGGACTTGTTCTTAGAATCCAGAGCTCTTGCCGAAGAGGAGTTGCTCCTGCAGGCAGGACCCGGCCAGAGCTACCCTGGGTTCTATGCCCAGTGTTTCTGGCTGTGGGCGATTCCCAGAGGACTTGGAACGCCAGCCCGTCTACTCATGGCCTTGCTCCAGTTTCTGGGAGCTTTGATCTTAGACGAGGGGCATCCTCCCGGTTCTCTGGTCTATGTCTCCATAGCACTTAACACGACCACATTTGTTTCTAATGGAAAAGCCTCTAAAAAGCACCATGTATTTATGATGGAAATTTTATTTCTTTATGATATTTTTTTCTCCCTCCACCCACTACCCCCCACGCCCAGCCCAGTTAAGTATTTTTCTCTTAAATGTATGGGCTGAGCTCTGGAGAGGGTCTGCATATTTCAGGAGCAAAGTACTAGGGGAGGAGGTGTCGGCCTTGCTGTTGCACCAGCTATATTTGCACGCGCTCCAGCGTGGTCTCATCTTCCTATTTGATCAATTTGCCTGTCATCTCAGATCATTTTGTAAGGTGACTAAATTCTCCTCTCTCGCTGGAGTATAAGGCAGAGGACAACATGAGGGGAGAAGGCTCTAGAATTTCTTTCTCAATCTTTCCCATTCTTCAAGTCCCCCTTAGTCCTCTCAATCCCTGTCTTTCTTCGTGAAAGATTTAAATACACATTTGAGTAGGGAAAGAACTACTGCGGCACTTCCTGTAGACTTACAGCTCTCCTGGCTTAATTATATACCTTTGCCCCTCTGCCAGCTGCCTTCTCTTGCTAATGGTTTCAAGCACAACACTAAAATTAAGGGCATAAACTCAGGCGACAGGCTGCCTGGGTTCCAATCCCAGCTCCACTACTGGCTAGCTCTGTGACCCTGGGTGAGTTACTTAACTTCTCTGTGCCATGGCATTTTCATCTGCCAATGGGGAGAAGAGGTGCTCCTACTCTTGGGGGTGTTGTGAGGATTAAGGGAGATACTGTGTGAGAAGAATTTAACATAGTGCTTGAAATCACATGCATGTTTTGTAAATGTTAGCAACTACTTTAATCCTCTTCTCTGCTCAGTGGGTGTTTAATGAACACTTACTATCTGCCCTGGTGGTCATTTTTGTAGTTTTTGTTCATATCTTTTCTCTATTTCATACCTGAATCCTGTCACATGGTAGTGGTTGTCTGCTTCCTCGCTCTGGGTGATGGTGTAAAATCGAAGCAACACTTCCTGGTTTTCTTTTGGAGAAACTACTTCTCCCCTGCTCTGAAGCCCTGTGGTTTGGGTAATGCTAACTTCCTCCCCAGCCATGGGCGGGCTCATGACTTGCACCTGACCAATCAGAGTGTCCCATCTCTCAGGCCTCAAGGATTGGATCAGGGTTGGGCACATGATCCAAGTGCAGCCAATGAGGGCCAGCCCTGGGATGTTTGTTGAATGCACTGGGGAGGAGCCGTGCCTTTCTGTTGCAGTTGCTCAGCTGGTAGGATGTGAGCCTAGATATTGCTGTGCAATGAGTGACCACAAACTGATAGCTTAAAACAACAGGCATTTGTTACCTCACAGTTCCTCTGGATTGGGAATCAGGGCAGGGCTTAGCTGGGCCCTCTGCTTCAGGATCTCCCACAAGGCTGCAGTCAAAGTTTGGTTCTCATCTGAAGGCTGGACTGGGGACAGATCTGCTCCTATGCTCACATGATGGTGTCAGGATTAGCTTTTGTGGCTCTTGCACGGAGGGTCACAGTTCCCTGCTGACTGGTGGCCAGAGGCCATGGTTACTTGCCTGCCCCGTGGCCTTCTCCTCACAGCAGGCTGCTGCATCAAAGCCAGGGAGTGACAACCCCTTGTAACCTAATCCCAGAAGAGATATCCCTTCCACGTTGAGGCATCCTACCTGTGAGAAGGAAGTTTCTGCAGGGGAGAGAGCTACGCGAGGCTGTGAATGCCGCGAGGGGGAGCTTGTTGGAAACCCTCCTAGGAGCTACCTGCCGTTCTGGAACTGCGTGAGAATGAAGCAACACGGGGAAAATAAAGCCAGAGAGAGAACCAGGGCGAGTTTCCCAGCGACCATACTTGAGTACACGAAAGTAGCTGTTTTGGATGCGAACTTGAACTTCCCCAGTATGTGATCCAACACATTTTTTTTTTCTTAAGTCACTTTGAATTGGGTTCCTGTCACTTGCCACCAGAGAGTCCTGATGAAGTCCTGTGCAGGCTCCTCAGATCTCCTCGCCTGGCAGTGGCCTCTCCTCCTCTGAAGAGCTTTGGCGTTCCGCGTGCTCCACTAGAATCTAGGCTGGGGAGTGTGCGCCAGTCACACCCGCCTCTAGGCTGAGCTCATCAAGAGCAAAGCGTATGAGTATTTTTTTATTCCCTTCCCTGCTTTACTTCCAGTGCCTAGAACGCTGTCAGACACGGAGTGGATGCCATCTGCCAGTAATCACTGGTATGAGAGGCCTTCCCTCTTCCCCGTCCCTCTTCCTGCCAATCAAAAATGTTTCAAAATTATCTCCACTGCACCTGGCTTGTGGCTGGAAAGCTGAATGTCAAAGACAAAATTATTGTTGCTGCTACCCTCTAGAGGCAGTGCACAGCTGCACACAACAACCTCCCTGCAAGTGTGAATTTCACGGCTCGGCTTGGGGAGGATCTTCTTAACAGAAAATGAGTTGCAAGCAATGGAACTGTTTGGAGGTTGTGCTTAGCTAATTCCCCTAACATTTATATCTCAATTGATTACTTCTGTGACCGTCTTGCCCTATACCAACGTTTACCTGACACTGGTGTATTTTTAGTGACAGGATTTTATAAGTTTTCTAGGTTAGTAGAATTTTATTGCATGTCCCAAACTTATGATCTCCTATTGGATGCCAGTATATACAAAGTATAATGTTTTCTCCACAAAACCACTTTAAAATATTTTTCATTAATGTATGATGTAAAGTGTAATTTTTTTAATGTTTGCTTGTAAAATTGGGATGTACTTTGTATATATCCAAATTTCCTATAGGTCAGGAGACACAGTTGGGCTATGCCTCAGTCAGGGTCCAACCAGGAGAGCAAAACCTCAGTCATTTGAACAGGGAAACTTTAATATGAAGAACTGTTAACTACTAACGCTAACAAGGGATTGGAGTGACAAGGGATTGTTCAGTAAGAAGCAAAGAGAATGTGAAAGAGTAAAGGAGTGACAGGTGCCAAGAGCAGCCTCCCCCTAGGGCTGAGGTAGAGCGATCAGATCAGTGGGCCTTGCTGGAGTGACTCGATTACAACAATCACAATCATTGCAGTCACCTTGTATTGAGGGCTCCATGTGCAACCAATATGTGCAGTAGCTCATTAATCCTTTCAACAGCCCTATAGAGGAGGAGGTTGGGGCTGAGAGAGGGTGTGGCTTGGCCCAAGCAGCGTCTCTTCATGTGGTCTCTCCAGCATGGCGGCTCAGCGTAGCCCAACTTCTCACATGGAGGCTCGGGACTCAGGCATGTCTCGAGAGGGGGCCAGCTGTCCACTGTGTGGCCTTTTGCGACCTAGCCTGGGAAACCACTTCAGCTGCATTTTATTCACTCGAGGCCAGCCCATAACCCAGGGGAGGGCAATTTGGCGGCACCTCTAGATCAGAGGCCTGTCAGGATTTGCATACACACTTTAGAGCTACAGCCTGATGGCTGCAGGCTGGGTTGCAGCAAGGGTGAGTCATTGAGTCACCTAAGAGGACTCTGACCTCCCTAAGTCTGGTCTGGGGAATGACGGGGGTCAGGAGGAAGGAGCTGCTTGGCTCTGGGATTGGTCAGGAAGGCTGTGAGTGGTGGGACGGAGGGTGTGACTGCCTGACCCTGTAGCTGCGTGGCAGTGGTCCCATGGGCTGGCTTCACTCCCCCTTAGACTTTCTGCTGCAGTGGTCCCCTTTCTCTGTGATGTGGCTCGGGTGCCTACGACTTGTGGAAACGTGGCCCCCCGCATCTCTGGCTGACTCCGGGACAGCAGGCTTGGTGTGGGCATTGAGTCTTCCTCTGCTCAGCTGTCGGGGGGGAAGCCACCAGCCCTGGCCTCAGTTGCTTCGTGCCTTATCCTGGCAGCGGCTTTGGTACCCAGACATTCCTTCCCCAGAGCCACCTGCCTCTCCCAACCCCCTTTCTTGATTGGTTCTCTTCCTTTACAAAGGATTCATTTCGAGTTGTTAGTATTCCAGGATGGTGGCAGCCAGCTACCTTCATCAATGTGAGAAACTTCAATTAGAATATTAATTTCACCTGGGGCTTGGGCACATTGTTTCTGTGCTGAGCGCATCGTTAACAGCGGGGAAAATGTAATTGGCTTCTTCCTCCCATGCTTCTTCCCAAGGCTCCCGGGGGCTGTGATCGGAGGTTTTAGGGTCTCTGCACCCTGCCCGTCTCTCTGTGCAGGTCTTCGGGCCCCGGCTCCCAATGCACAGGGTGGAAGGAACCTTTGCAAACTCCTGGTCCAGTGGTTGTAAACCAGTATCTTGGGGCTGGAGACCGCCCAGGGCCGTATCTGTTTGGCCAGCTTGGTGCTTTAGTAATTTTGAGCCAATATTCAAGAGCTGGAAGATTTAATATGAAAATCTGGGTTTTTGGCTTCTTTTTTGAAGGGCAGCAGGGATGGTAGTACTGGGTCTTCTTCCCAGAGAGTGACCATGGGCTGCAGGGGGTGGAGGCTGCCCCCTTCAAACATGCTCCCTGGTTCATTTGATGGATATTTAGTTGAATACCTACTATGTGCCAGGCACAGTTGCAGGTGCTGGGGCTGAAGCCCCTGCTGTCAAGGAGCTTATGTTCCATTTAGAACGAGGCACTGATTTCTGTTGCCTGTGGGAGCTCTGCAGACCAGCACCACTGAACAGAACTTGCCACAGCACTGGAGACGTTCTCTGTTTGCTCTGTTGCACTGTTCAATATGGTGTCCACTAGCCACATGTTGATTTTGAGTGTTGAAATGTGCCCAAGGAACTGGATTTTTTAAATTGTAAAATATGCATAATGTGAAATGTACCATTTTAACCAGTTTTAAGCACGCAGTTCTGTAGCATTAAGCACCTTTTCATTGTTGTGCAACCATCGCTACCATCCATCTCCAGAACTCTTTTCATCTTGTAAGACAGAAACCCCATTGCCCATTAAGCAATAACTCCCCTTCCCTCCCTTCTCCCAGCCCTGGGCAGCCACGATCTTACTTTGTGTCTCTACGAATTTGGACATCAGTGGAATCATAACGTTTGTCCTTTTGTGACTGGCTGATTTCACTTAGCATAATATCTTCAAGGTTCATTCATGTTGTAGCATGTGTCAGAATTTCCTCCCTTTTAAAAGCTGATAACGGCTGGGCGCGGTGGCTCACGCCTGTAATCCTAGCACTCTGGGAGGCAGAGGCGGGTGGATCCTTTGAGCTCAGGAGTTCGAGACCAACCTGAGCAAGAGCGAGACCCCCGTCTCTACTAAAAATAGAAAGAAATTAGCTGAACAACTAAAAATATATAGAAAAAATTAGCCAGGCATGGTGGCGCATGCCTGTAGTCCCAGCTACTCGGGAGGCTGAGGCAGAAGGATTGCTTGAGCCTAGGAGTTTGAGGTTGCTGTGAGCTAGGCTGATGCCACGGCACTCTAGCCTGGGCAACAGAGTGAGACTCTGTCAAAAAAAAAAACAAACAAAAAACAAAACCAAAAAAAACCCTGATATCCCATTGGGGAACTGAATTTTTAATTTCATTTAAATTAAATTAAGAGATAATTAAATTTAAGTACATTTAAACAGCCACATGTGGCTAGCTAATGGCTACTGTGTGGGATGGTGTGGCTCTAGATATTTAAATTTGCATTCCCTACTCCTCAGCTAACCCAACTCCTTCATTTACCAGCTAGGGAAACTGAGGCACACGATTGTTCAGAGTCAGAACTGGAACCCACCCCGCCCTGATAGGTCACCCAGGATGTCCAGTGTAACCAATATTCGTGAAGCAGTGATTGGGGGATGACGTTAGATCTAGTTGGGGGAGGTGGGCAGGTTATGTGGGGCTGTGTAGACGAAGGGAAAGAATTTGGATTTAAGAAAAGTGATTTATTGAGGTGAGATTCACATAACACAAATTGACCATTTTAAAGTGTCTAATGCAATGGCATTTAGTACCTGGACAATGTTGTGCAACCGCCACCTTACCTGGTGTAAAACATTTTCATCATCCCAAAGAAACCCTGTCCCCGTCAGCTCTCCACCCCCCCACCCCCCCCACCCCGCCGTCCTCATCCCCAGCCCCTAGCAACCATAGTCTGGTTTCTGTCTCTATAGATATGCCTGTTCTGGACACTTTATATAAACGGCATCGTATAATATGTGCCTTTTTTGTCTGGCTTCTTTTGCTTAGTGTGATGTTCTCGAGGTTCGTCCACGCTGCAGCCCGTGTCAGGACTGCCTGCCTGTGTGCGGCCGAGCCCTACACTGATGAGTAGATGCGGAGTTTGGATTTTATCTAAGAGCAGTGGGGAGCCCCTGCAGGGTCTTTGGCAGGAGGTGGCATACCGTGGGGAGGAAGGCCCCCTCCTCAGCCCCATGGGGCACAGATTTCCTCGCCTTGGCTAGAGGAAGCCCTTCTTAACTTCATGTCTGGGGTCCAAGGGGCAGGGCTGCCCTGGCTGCCGTACAAGATCCTCATGTGCCCCTTTGGGTTGTCACCACCAGCACCCTCCTAGGTGCAGAGGACCTTCCTCTGAGTTAATTCTGGCTGGGGGAGGGGGTCTCTGCAGCTGAGTCCCTCTGCCAGCCTCCTGCCCCTCGGATGTCAGCTGAGTCCCGGGTTATTGATTTACATGAAGCAAATTATGTTTGGAAAATTGATTTGATTTGGAAGGAGAGCTCCGATGTTGAGGAGAAGGGTTTGTACTCAGACGTGGCTCTCCCCTGGGAGGCAGGAGCCAGCGGGTGGTGGCTTGGGGATTAAAGAGAGGAAAGAAGAAAAGCGGGAACCTCCAGCCCTCCTGGACCTAGTGAACGTGTCAGGGGAGGGGGTGGCATCTCTCTGCGCATGATGCTGGAGCCAGGACGGTAGCTGTGTGGCTGTCCACGGGGCCTGGCGAGCTCCATGCAGCTAAGCGTCTCTAAGTGGGGCACAGGCTTGCAGATTGACTGTCCCTGGGGATGGCACAGTGGGCCTTGCTGGGCACCTTTGTGCCAGCCCCAGAGAGCAGGCACTGGCAGCAGCAGAGGGGCAGCTGGTCACTGGGACAGCGCTCTCCTGGGGGGAGGGGACCGGCCCCCTTTCTGTCCTGGTCACTGCATGCTGTGGGGGCCTCCGGGAGGAGGACATTTGCTCAGTTATCTCTGCTGTGCTCGAGGGTCCCCGTCCCCTCCCCCAGTCCCTTTTAGCAACCCTTTCTTCCCGGCCACTCCGGTGCTGTCATGCTTGGGAGCGTGGAGACACTTGCTCCTTGTCTCTCAAACCCGCCGGCCACTGGCCCACATCACAGGCTCCTCTTGGCAGACGCACAGTCTCAGTGACTCAGACAGGCTTTTTTTGTGTGGTGGCTCTTCTTTGTCCCATGAGGTTTTTCTTTATTATACTACGGAATGCAAGTGTTATTGATTTTATTGAAAAAGGCCATGACACAAGTCATATGTATGTAGCCTCTTCGTTGAGAACGTGAAAGTGTCCCCTAATCTGACTTCCTTCCCCCTCCCCAGGGTCAGCACGGCTAGATGGCCTGCGTGCCTCTCGCCTGCTCTGCCCGTCCACTGTGCCCCTGCCTACTGCTTGGTCGTTCACTCGGCGCCGATTCATGTAACGTGTCTAGACTCTGGGCACGTACCGATGTACAAGGCAGACAGTCTGGTGGGGGAGGCAGGTGATAAAGTAAATAACTAAAATATATAGCAGGTGTGAAGGGTTAAGTGCTGTAGAGAAAAATAAAGCAGGAGGAGAGAGGTTGGGGGTCCTGGGTGGGGGCTGCCATTGCAGACCGGGTGGGCAGGGGGCCTGGCCAGGAAGGTGGTGTCTGAGCGGAGATCTGGGGGACATGAAGGAGCAAGTCACGTGGCTATGTGGAGGCGGGGTGCTCCAGGCAGCAGGGGCAGTGAGTGCAAAGGCCCTGGGGTAGAAGCTGCCAGGTGTGTAAAAGGAACTGCAGAGTGACCGTGTGGCCAGAGCAGAGAGAGAGAGAGTCCAAAGAGCAGGGGGGAGCGACTGCTGTTGAAGGGCCGGTCACACGGGGCACAGGGGCCATTGCAGGGCTTTCCACTCTTGCCCTGAGTACAATAGGGACATTGGAGGGTTTCAGCAGCTAAGTGTGACCTGGACGATTCCCACTGTGAAGGGCTCACTCCGCTGTGGTGCAGAAGACAGCCTGATGTGGGTGGGGGGCGGTGGGGCCAGGGAGACAGCTGCTGCCGTTGTCTGGTGAGCAACCATGGGGCTTGGCATGGCGGTGGCAGGGGAGGGCAGAGGGCAGGGGAAGAGACTAGCTGTGCTTTGAAAGTCAAGGCAACAGGATTATTTTCCCATGGGTTAGATGTGAGGGACAGAGGACAGAGAGGGGTCAGGGATGTCCCTAAGGCTTTGGCCTGAGCTCCTGGAAGGATGGAGCTGCCACGGGCTGAGCTGGGGCAGCCTAGTGGCGCAGGTTTGGGAAGTGATCAGAAACTCCAGGTTGGGCATGTTTGATGTGAGATGCTTGTTCCACTTGGAGATGTTGGCTACACAGCTGGACTTATGGGTCTGGAGTTAAGCATTTAAACTGCCTTCTCGCCGAATATTTGTCCCCCAACCATCTCTCCACCGCATTGCCTTCCTCTCCCCTGCCATCTCCCCAAAGTCAGCCTCAAACCCCACCGGCTTCCTGGATCACCAGGCACTGAGGGGGAGGAGGCTGCTGCTTCCTCCTGCTGTGCTCTGCGAGGTCTCCGGGGCGTAGAACAGAGGAACAGTGGCCTGGAGGCTGAGTCCTGGAGGGAGGACTCGGTGAGGAACAGGATGGGAAACCAGGGGATCCGAAAAATGACAAAAATAGAAGGCGGCAGTGCGCACATTCAGGCTGCACACAGTTCCCTTTCTTAGCACTAAGGCTGGTTTCCTCTGTCACCAAATATAATAAATGTCTTCTCTTCCTGGCTTCGTGCTGGCAGGGATGAGTGAAGGGTGCCCTCTCTTTCCCCCATGCCAGCCACCTGTGACCCTTCACGTCTTGTCCAGGACATTGAGCTGCTCAGCTCCCTGCAGGCAGAGCGGCCTGGAGTGCACACTCCCTTGTGAATTGCACCGGCCGCGGCATTCACTGATGGGCCCTAATGGCCTGGAATGACGACACAAATGAACCCACAAAGCATTTGCTTGTTTGAACAGGAAATAGAATGTGTAGATTTGGTTACCTTCCTTCCTTCCTTAGGGAATGTGTAGATTCGGTTACCTTTCTTCCCTCCACAGACCTCTGTCTGTCTGTGGCCAGATTGAAGAGCCACCTCCTATAGGTGGCTCTTCAATCTGGCCACAGACAGACAGAGGCTGATTGCTTCCAGCGTCCTGGTTTTTGGTGGGCTTTGTGTTGTTTTAGGTGGCAGGGGCTGCCGTCCTCACACAGAGATTCTCTGGCTGCCTTCAAAATACCAGTGCCCAGGCAGCGTCCAGACCTACTGTGTCTCTATGGATGTGACCTGGGTACTTTTTCTGTTTTGTCTTTCATATATTTCATATATTTAGAATCCTGTTCAATGCTTTTTTTTTACATGAGCTAAAATATAAAGGATTATATAATCTTTTCTCAACCATGTCTAACTAGTTGGATCCACTATTTTTTATAAAGCTTTTTTTTTAAATTGAGGTTAAACTCACATAAACAGACAATCATTTTAAAGTGTACAATTCAGTGGCATTTAGTACACTGACAGTGTTGTGCAAACACCACCTCTGTCTAGTTCCAAAGCATTTTCATCCCCCCAGGGAAACCGTGTCCCCATCAGTGGTCACTCCCTACTCCCCTCCCCCAGCTCCTGACAGCTTCCCTTCTACTTTGTCTCTATGGATGCGCCTGTTCCGGACGTTTAAGATAAATTTAATATGTGGCCTTTTGTGTCTAGCTTCCTTCACTTAGCACGGTGTTTTCAAAGTGCATCATGTTGTAGCAGGTGTCAGTCTTTCATTCCTTTCTGTGGCCAAACAATATCGCATTGTGTGCGTACGCCACATTTCTGTATCCGTCCACCAACTGGTGGACATCTGGGTGGTTCCCTTCTTTCGGATATCGTGAATAGTGCTGCTGAGAATGTTTGTGTGCAAGTATTTGTTTGAGGACATGTTTTCATTCTTTTGGGCACAAAACCTAGGTAATTTTTAAGAGCTCCATACATGATTCTTACGGGTAACCTGAGAGCCATCAGAATTTTGACCCCTGAATTCTGAGCTTGGTGAAGGAGTCTTTTATTATTAGTAAATAGCTTCTTACTGGTCACTCTGTGGCTTCTTATCTGGTGGTGCCCTCTCCAGCCTGGACACTCTATAAATGACCACTCTGTTTGACCGTCTGAATGAATCTCCCTTTGTTGCATGGATAGATGGTTTGCTTGTACATGATCTAACTCCTCTTGCTTTAGACTAGAACATGATCTTCATGTGAATAGTTCACAACTACCTTAATCACTCCAATAACTGTATTCCTAGCATGGAGACAGGTTCTTGGTGGTGAGTGCCAGGTAAGAATCTACTTTCCGAAAATGTCAGAGGCTGGGTTGCTGCTGAATCTGTCTTTAGGGTAACTCATTCATTTGTTAATCCATCCGAATGGACAGATTTAGTCATGTGACAACTATTTTTTGGTGCTCACTGTGTGCCATTGTGCTTCAGTGCTGGGGACAGAGAGAAAGCAACACCCCTTCCATCAATGAGCTCTCAATCTCCAGGGGGTGGGGATAGACTGGTGAACAATCCCAGTACAGTGCCGGGAGTGCCACTGTGGAGGTATGGATGGGGGCCGTCAGGGTTAGCTTCAGGGGGAGGTGTGTTAGGACTCTTGCACTTGCAAGTGACAGAAACCCAAGTCAAACTGGCATCACTGAAAGAAAACATCTTTTGGTTTATGTAACTGGAAGAGTCCTTCTAGGCCTCAGGTATGGCTGGATCTAGGGCCTCCATTGATGTTATTAGGACTAGTCTCCCTCTGTCTCTCTGCACTAGTTTCTTCTCTGGTGGTTCTGGTCTCAGGCAGGCTCTTCTCAAAGATAACCATTAGATAGGGCTCACATCCTACCAGTTGAGCAGCCACAGCAAGAAGAGAACATCTCTTTCCTGTTGGTTCCTGCCAAAATCCCAGTTCTGACTCTCATTGGCTAGGACTGAGTCATGTGATGATCCTGGAAGCAATCACTGTGACTCTGGCCAGGCCTGGGTCATGTGCCTCCTTCTGGAGCAGGGAGGGAGTGGGATCCCTCTGACTGTACCACTTGGACAGAGAGGGGAGGGGAGTCCTCCAAAGGAAAATCAGGATGCAGTTGGGGGAATGGTTGCTGGTCAGGCCCAAACAGCAGGTGTGCATTCCAGGAGTCAGGCTGGTGCTAAAAAGAGGACGTGCCAGATAGTTCTTAGTTGCCCTCACCCCAGATTCTTTCTCCAATCTCCCTGCCCTTTTCTGTGCTGGGAAAGCTCACCCCTAAGGGCTGCATCATCCGGACCTCCTTGCCCTTCAACTTCCAGATGGATTTGGCCAATGAGGGACCCAGGCTGGAGATCAGAGGGTCGGAAAGAGAGATGGGAGGCATTTCATCCCTGCTCCTCCCTGCTTGGTCACCACACTGCTGCTGGGCGCTTCATCTCCTGCTGTGACTTCTGTTCCCATGAAGAAGCCTCACCATGACGCCCTCCTCTCCTTGTCCCTTGAGGCTGGGAAGTGACAGCTCCCCATCGTTGGCAGTCTCAGTGCCTCGTGGTCCTGCCATGCCCTCGCCCCTCTCGCACTTCTGTGGAGACCCTGCATTGAAACCTCTCCCTTCAAACCATCCTGGAGGGCGAATTCTCTCTTCTGCGAGGACCTCTGTGGTTAGGAGGAGATGTTTGCCACTGTGTTAGTTTCTTATTGGTACTGCAACTAGTTAGCACAAACAGAGTGGCTTAAAATGACATGCATTTATCATCTTATTTTCTGAAGGCCAGAAGTCCAACGTGAGCCACACAGGGCTGAAATCAAGGTGTCAGCACAGCTGCACTCCTTCAGGAGGCTCTAGGGAGAACCCAATTCCTTGCCTTTTCCACCTTCTAGTGGACACCTGCACTCCTGGGCTCAGAGCCCTTCCTTCATCTTCAAAGCCAGCAGCAGACATAGCACGTTCTCTTTTTTCCTGATCTCTTCTTCCATCCTACTTTGTCTCTGATTCCGACTTCTCTCTCTTTCTTATAAGGACCTTTGTAATCACCTGGGGCCCACCTGGAAAAATGCAGGATAATTTCCCCATCTCAAGAGCCTAAGCTTAATCACAGCTGCAAAGTCTCTTTCACCAGGTAGGGTAACACGTTCCAGGGATTAAGGACATGGACATCTTTGGGGACCATTGTTCTGCTCACCATAGTCATCTTTACCTACCTCTCGTTAAGATCTCTGGACATAGGTATCCCTGCAAGCCTGATTCCCTCCGTCTACTGTATTAGTCAGCTCCAGCCGCCGTAACAGAATGCCACACCCTGGGTGGTTTAAACAACAGGAATTAATTTTCTCACAGTTGTGGGGGCTGGAAGTCCAAGATCAGGGTGCCAGCATGGCTGGTGTCTGGTGAGGACTCTCTTCCTGGCTTGCAGATGGCAGCCTTCTTGCTGTGTCCCCACATGGCAGGTGGGGGTGGGTGGGGAGGTTTGAGTTGGGGGCAGGCTCTCTTCTTCTAAGAACACCAGTCCTGTTGGGTCAGGGCTCCACCTTTGTGGCCCCATTTATCCTTAAGTACCTCCATTAAAGCTGTGTCTCCAAATACAGTCACATTAGGGGTTGGGGCTTCGACATATGAATTCTGGGTGGAGGACACAAAACTTCATTTCCTAACACCTTCCCACCTCCCTTCCCCTAAGCTCCTTTCTCTAACCTTCAGCCTTGGAGGCCGCCTTTCTGTCTTTGCGGAGAAAATAAGAGCTGAGATACCTTTTCAGTCTTGCATCACCCATGGAATTACCCCATTATCATGGCCTCATTCTCTCTGCTCTGTGAGTGTGGGCAAATTGATAGGATGTTAAAGGATGTTCAAGAAAAGGTCACCGAGAACAGGCCTTTGATTAGTTCCTGAGAAAAGGAGTCAGTGATTCCCTTTCTGAGCTGGCATGGGAGGTGCAGGCCCAGAGGCTCAGAGATCCTCCTTCCCGACAGAGGCTCCACAGATGTCTGGACAGAAGGGGCCTGGCCAGGTGGCACCCAGGCAGCGAGCTGGCTGGAGGCACCGAACACCTCGTCCATCATGTGCGCACCTGCTGTGCGGTGCGGTGGGCCGCTGTGGCCGCTGGCTGAGACCTTGGCGGTTCACAAGCTGGAACTGCCAGGCCCTGAGCTGCTCCGCGCACAGATGCCTTCCTTGTAGGCACTGGCTTGTAATTAAAACGCAACTTGCCACGCTGATTAGATTAAGCGGTTAAGTTCATCAGGAAGAGTTTTTCATCTGCATTGTGTAATTAGCAACATATGATGCTTGTTTTAGTTCAATTAAAAGTTATGGTGATTAATATGGGCATCAATGCAGAACCATAAATCAACCGATTCGGGGCACTTAGAGTCCAGGGGCTAGGAGGCAGCGAGCCAGCGATGGGCTGTGCCTCAGTGGCGTGGGATTTAGACTCAGCCTGGCTGGGCGGTGGGTACACAGCTGGGTCATTCGCTTTCCTCTCTGAGCCTCAGTTTCCCCATCTTAAAAATGGTGGTACCAGCACTTACCTCTTGGGTTCTTCTGAGTTTCAAAGCCTGGGATGTATTTTATATATAGAAAGTGTTCTCTTTTCCCTATATACCCCTTCCCCTAATTCTAAAGTATACTGATGGGCAGGCTCTATCAGAATGAAAATGTCCATGCCTTGACCCCAGCAATTCCATGCTGAGATATTGATCATGCAGATACATTTCCATGTTGGCAAAATGTCTTAATAGTGACTGCAGCGATTATTCATAAGAGAGAGAGAGATGTGAGGACAGCCTAAACGGATTAAGTAAATTATGATATATCCATGCAAAGAGAGATTTTGCAGCTGTTAGGAAACGGAGGCAGGCCCATTTAAAGTGGTATGGGACCGTAAGATGTGCCGCTCATGCGTAAGGCAAGATGGGGGGTGAGCTCTGCTGCGTGTGGACAGAAGGAAAATACAGATGTGTGTGTTTGCAAATGTACAGCAGCCCCCGTGGACCCCTGTGAGGCCGGCCCAGTTGGTCACCTCCTGGAAGGGTAACGGGTTGACTGGGGGGGGGCGTGGATGGGAGGTGACTTAATGTTTTACTGTGTACTTTTGTACTTCTTGAATTTCGTGCCATGTGTATTTATTTATACAATTTAATTACAAATATTTTCAAAGAAAAAAAAAGGCAACCTCCCAACCCTCCTTTCCCCAAAAAATGAGAATAAAAAGGTCATATTCTAGCATTTGTACCAATTCTATCATTTAGTCATTGTAACTGACAGCTTCCAGAGCTATTTTTCTTCAGTGGGGAATTGTAACATTTTGTATCTGGCTTCTAGATTTTCAGGGCAGGATTGAAATCTAAAAATCTCAAACGCCCACGACACGGCATTCTGGGGTGGGAGAGAAGAAACCCTCGCCTGACTATATTCCTCGTTTGTTGGTTGTGAGTCGGATTTGGTTGTGGACCAAGATTGTGACTGCTCCAAGGTCGGCGTGAGCGGTTCCCACCAACCCTCCAGCTGGGCCTCCCAGGGACCCCACAGTGATGCTGGAGGCCTGGCAGGTTCCCTCGTCTGCAAGAGAAAAGGGCTTGGGACGGGCAGGAGAGCCAGGGAGGCACATCTTTCTTGTTAAAGCTGTTTTTTGTTTGTTTTTAAATTAGAATTACCCAGCAACTCCACTTCTAGGTTTATACCTAAGAGAATTGAGAACAGGTGCCCAAACAAAACCTTGTCCATGAATGAGAGGGAGAGTAGGGAGTCATTGCTCAATGCAGGGGTCCCCAACCTATGGTGAGCTGTGGAATTATTTCTTTATATATTACAATGTATCAATAATAGAAATAAAATGCACGATAAATGTAATGTCCCTGAATCATCCTGAAACCATCCCCCCTCCCCTGTCAGTGGGAAAATTGTCTTCCATGAAAACAGTCCCTGGTGCCAAAAAGGTTGGGGACCGTTGGCTTAAAGGATACGGGGTCTCCTTTTGGGGTGATGAAAATGTTTTAGAACTAGATGGAGGTGGTGTTTGCACAACAACATGAATGTAGTAAATGCCGCTGAATTGTACCCTTTAAGACAGTTAATTTTGTGCTATGTGAATTTCACCTCAATTTTAAAAAAATGAGAGCCATCTGTGGTGAGAGGTCCCGTGCCTCTAGATTAGTCATTCATTGCTCAAGAGAGATTGCTGGAATGTGTCAATAAATTGGACTCCTTTTTCCTTTAAATAGGTAGCTATAACGGTGAGGTTTCTGGTGGCATCTCAGGGACACGTTACAGAAATGCATTCCTAGAGTTCGGATGAATACTCTGGATGATGCTCACGGCTTGTGACGGTCACTCCTCTGTAGAATTCTGTTATTTTCCCTGAAGCATGAGGAGAGAGATCTGGTTGACTCAGTGAACTCTGATTAGGAAGTTGGGTCTCAATTAGGTTTCTTCCTGTTCATCAGAAGGGCGCTTAATGGTGTGAAAAATCAACTGACATCATGCGTTCCCGGAGTGGGTGGCTGTTTGTGTGCACCTGGCATCTTGGGGGACTGTCCCTCCCGGGTGCGTGACGGAGGTGTGAAGGGGCTGCCCTGTACTTGGCTCAGTGCCTGGAGCTGCCCCTCCCAAGACCTGGCCCTTCAAACACCCCTCAACCTCGGGCCGCCCATCTCCTCTGGTCGAGTCCACTTTGGTTGCGAGCAGTTCCTAGAACCCCAGCTGAGACTGGGCTGTGACGGACGATGACTAAGGACCTGTGTCCTGGTTTGCCCCAGGCAGCCTGGTGTCCCTCTGGCGTCCTGGCGTCCTCACTCACAGCAATCCCTTTCACTTTCCAAGGTGAGTCAGTGACGACGGATCAGTTCAGAGGGCGCCCTGGGATGTGTGCGTGCGAGGGGGCCACTGCACGCCCCAGAGGTCGTCCCACCCTGCTGGTCCCCTTGCTGGGAGACTCTTTTTGCTTCTCATCGGTAATGACAGCTAACATTTTTGGTGGCCTCCTACATGTCAGACTTTTACAAGTATTTACATATATTAACTCATTTGCCCCTCGTGGCAGCCCTATGCAGTGGGCATCCAACCCCTTCTGCCTGTCCCTGGAGCTCCTCAGGTGACCTTTTACAGTCCATTTCTTACGTATCCTTCCAGAGTTTGTTTATCCAAAATACAAGCAACTGCTGATATGTATTTTTATTTTCTCTACTTTTCTTACAGCGTAAGTAGCCTACTTTACTCATCACTCTGTAGCGTGCTTAACAGTGCGTCTTGGTCAGTGGAGGTATTTTTCATCAAGGTTCGGGAAGGGGCCTCCCTCCTTCCTCAAACCACGGCTTGTTTGGGCTGAGGCCGTTCCTACCCTAACCTGCGTCTGTGTGAAGCGGGGCGACCCGGCCTCCCTGCCCGGAGAAGTCTGTGGGATTTTATTTGGCTGCAAACCTTTAACAAGCTTTCAAGATAATGCTGTTTCTTGGAGGCCCAGCCGTTGCTTAAACAAGTGCAGATTAAATGCTTGTGTATTCTATATTGATTTGATCTGGGCATCTCGCCAGTCCTGCAGAACGTGAAGACGGTGATTCAGGCCCTTCTCTGTCGGCATTTCCGAGAGGTCTGGAGTGAGAATCTGACCGGGCTTGGGTTTTCCAGTAGTGGATGGCGGGTAGCACGGGCCTCCTGGTTCTGACGGTTCTGTGGTCAGGCAGTCAGTCAGCAAGCCCTGGAGGCTGCAGTAGCCTCCTGACTGGTCTCTGTACCTCCACCCTTTCCTTTTGTGTCTTGTTTTCCAGGTAGTGGCCAGAGCGTGCCTTTTAAGATGTTAAATCAGTTCATGTCCCTCCTCTGCCCCCAGCTCACTCAGAGTAAAACCCAAAGTCCTGCACTTGGCCCACAAGGCCCCTCCCTGCTTGTTTGCTCTTTGCTGGCCACTGGCCTCCTGGGTATGCTAGAGGGGCCAAGCAGCTTCTATATGTTGGATTTCCAGCATGTTTGGAAGAACTTACTCTATTACAAACACCCCCTGCATCTCAGTGGCTTAGTCCAGGGGTGGGGAACCTGTGGACTTAAGGCCACATGTGGCCTTCTTGGTTCTTAAGTGTGGCCTTTTGACTGAATCCAAATTTTACAGAACAAATCCTTTTATTTTTATTAATACATTTTTGTCCATCTTTTATGTTTATATTTTATTTTTAAAATGAACATATTTAAAATACCAAAGAATAAAATAAGTTTCAATGAAATAATCCTCGCAGATTGCTGGCACAATTAGAACATTAGTAAACTGTAAGGGCTGAATGGACGGCTGCTACACTCATGATTTAGTTCTAACTTCCCCTGCCTGGCTGGTGCCACTACTGCACAAGGCTGGTTGGTGAGAGTTTATGGGGGTCGAGTATGCCAGTCTATCACCAGCTTTTGACAACAGTGCACTGTGTTTCTGTTTGAAGTGGAATTTGAATAGTTGCCCAGCTCGATAGTATTTTTTAATTCTGTCTGCTTAACAGCTCATCATGTCAAAGGAGACCAAGAGAATGCTGAAGGAAGAAAACAGATTTTTTAATGAGGATTGGGAATGGCAATGTTATCTTGTTTCTGCTAAAGATAAGATGATTTGCTTGCTTTGTGATACTGTAATAGCAATATTAAAGAAATTCAATGTTCATCAGCATTATAATACTCATAAGGACCACAGCTATTTTAAATTAGAGGGAGAGGCGTGAAAGGTTGTATTGCAGAAATTAAAAGATGAAAAGCAAAAGCAAAGACAATTCTCTCAAGCAGCAACAAGACCTGGAAATAATGCCACTGAAGCAATTTATTATATAAAGTAGCTTATATACTTAGGAAAAAAGGGAAGCCATTCAGTGATGTAGAAATTGTGAAAGAATGCACTGTTGAAGTTGTAGGATGCTTGGACCCTGATAATGTTTCAAAATACAAACAACTGCCTCTTTCAAGGAGAACCATAACTGAGTGGCAGCATTCAACTTAACAGAACAACTCCATGTAATAATTCAAAAGGAAAAGACATATTATTTAATCACTTTGGATGAATCAACTGATACTACTGACTCAGCGTGGGTTTTATACTTCAATCAGGTCATAACAGAAGATTTTCTTTGCTACGAACAGTTACTCACTTTGAGCACTCTTGCAAACAGAACACGGGAAATAGCCATCTTCAACAAATCTTCAACAAGATAAATCTTGTGAAGTTGGACTGAATTTGGTAAATTTAGTGAGTGTATGTACAGACAGTGCACCTTCCATGACAGGAAAACATGAAGGGTTTATTGTATAGATTTAAAAAAGTATTAACAGATCTAGATGCTCTCATTTCTTTTCATTATATCTTGCATCAGCAAAATCTCTGTGCTAAAGCTACTATTTTAAGTGACACTTCGCAAAAAGTTATAAGTATTGCTAACTATATTCATGCAAATGCAACATGGGATTGTCAGTTTTGTAACATGCTAAAGTTGAATGGTGAGGAATTCAGTGTGGATTTGCCATACAATTCTAAAGTGCGTTGGCTGTCGCAGGGGCAGGTGTTAGCCAAAATTTTATCTTTGCAAGAACAGATAGTTAAATCTTATGGAGAACAGAATCACCAATGTGAATTATTGAAAGAAGACTTCCATAGGAATGCAGCATTTCTGTGTGATGTCATGTCAAATCAAAATGACTTGAATATTTCTTTGCAAGTTAAAACTAAGTCTATATATGATATGTGGCAAAAAAAATTCAAGCATTTAAAAAAAAACTGTCTTTTTTCAAAAGGAAATTTCAGATGAACATTTTCCCTAGTTAGCAAAGGTCATTGATAAGCAGGATGATATATGTGAATCATTTGAAGAATATGCAGCCATTGTAGACCTATTAATTGGAGAATACAACAAAAGGTTCACTGATTTTGAGAATCATGACATCACACTCAAATTAGCATTTCAGCCTCACCTAGTTGATATCACCAAGGTACCTAAAGAACTACAGATGGAATTGATTGGGCTCTCAGTAGATGACATTTTAAAGTTATTGTTTGATGCTAAGAAAGATCCATTTGAAATATAGAAAAATGTGGTAGAATACCCACGTCTTCGGTAACATGCCCCGAAAATGCTTTCTTGTTTTTCAACCACTCATTGCTGTGAATCTACATCCTCCTACCTAACCCAAATCAAGACACCCTTACGGTCACAAATGACTGACACCATGTAGAAGATCAGCTGAAACTGTGGACCTCTGTGCTGCAACCAAACATGCAGATGCTTTCCAATGAAAAGCGGACACCACAGTCATTAAAAAGAGTAGTTAACTTTAACAAATAGTTTTCATTTTTTAAATTATTAAGTACGTAGTAGTTAGATTTTTACAAAATAACGTACCTTTTTAAGTATATGTAATTGAAGTTTCTGGAATGTGGCCTTATTTGCTTACAGCTAAATTAATACAGCTTTCCAACCTGAAAAGGTTCCCCACCCCTGGTTTAGTCCAATAGAAGTTTCTATCTTTCCCAAGGAACAGTTCAATCAGGGTGTGAAGCAGGCCTTCCGCATGGTAACTCAGGGACCGAGGATTCTTCCATGCTGTGGCTTATTTACCCCTGAGGACCTGCAACCCTCAACTGAGTCCCTACATAGGGGAAGAGAGCCTGTGAGGATCGTGTGGGAGTTCTTATGGGCCATACCTGGAAGCAGTTTGCCTCCTTTTCAGGCAGATCCCATTGGCTCAAACTCAGTCACATGACCAATCCTAGCTGAAAAGGAGGCTGGGAACTGTAGTCCAGCTGTGGGTCTAGGACAAAGGGGAAATGGATTGGTAAACAACTGGCTAGTCTACAGCAAAATTATATTAGCAGCATGCACTTCTTTCTCAGGGCATGCTTACAAATACCAGGCTCTGCTGGTATTAAACCAAACTGAAGGTTAGTATGGCTAAATCCCCATCCCAGCAGAGCAAGCAGACAGGCTCCAGGTTTCTTGCTACAATATTTCTGCTCTTAGCTTTCTATCAGCCTAAAAATCCCATTTTACCCTGTGATGGACATTTGGGCTGCTTCCAGTTTCTGCCTTCTGTAAAAAAAAAAAAAAAAAAAAAGAAAGCAATAGTGTCCTTGGATGTATACTCTTATGTGCAAGTTCAAATATGCCTGTTTGGTTTTAATTTTAATGCAGCAGCATCAACTCCCCATCCATTTAGTGCTTGCTCTCAGCTAAGGGTGTCAAATTTGCATAGGAAGGAGTCACACTGAGTTGTGATAAAGCAAATAAAGGGGCCCAAGCCTGCGAGTTAGCACTGTGGCTTCCAGACCCAGCTCCACCTTGGACCGGCTACTTAACCTCTTTGAGTTTAATGTTTGACATTAACCCGCATTTCTTGAGTGCCTGCTGTAGCACTTCCTATTTGCTCACATTTTGTGAGCATGGTGTTCCAAGCTCTTTAAGTATATTGCCTCATTTAATCCTCACACAGCAATCCTTTTGGGGAAGGTACTGTTGTCTGTCCCAACTTGCAGAGGAGGAAACTGAGGCACAGAAAAATATTAGAAAATGGCCTAAGGTGATGTAGTTGGTTAAGTGTACTCCCTTTGTGGTAGGATAACAGGGAGAGTCCATTAAAAACTGCATGGGCGTAGTGGAAAGAGGCTAGATTTAGAATCAAGGGTAGGCATAGATTCAAATCTGGACATTGCTGGGTCCCTTAGGAAAGTCCGCCCTTCCTAGAGCCTCAGTTTTCTCACCTGTAAAATGGGCATAAGATCCACCTATCAGGGTTTGTTGGATTGATCCTTCCTCCATTTATTCATTCAGCCAGTGCTGTGCCAGAGAGTGATGGAGCATTGATCCGCTAAGTCCTGGCTCTCACGCTTTAGAGGGGGAGTTCTCTAGGATTAGAGATGAATCCCATTTACTGCCTGGCTTTGCCCAGTGCTTCTTAGGCTCTCAGGGACTGGTAGTTATTACAATAATGGATAATTACATGTGTCATAAACTGTTAAGTGCTGTAGAAGTGTTGTTAGGCAGGAATAATATTGAAAATTCTGTTGTTGTGGCAGGTGTTCCCAGGATGTGAGGCAGCTATGAGAAAGCGGGGGAGAGCCAGGCTACTTGGGGGCTCAGTACTAGCTGCATCTGTCGGGGTCTGACTTGTTCCAGGAAGCACTGTACGTACATACATTAACTCATTTAATCCTCACAAGACCGTGAGGAAGTGCTGTCATTATCCCCATTTTATAAATGAGGAAGGTAAGGCACAGAGAGGTTAAGGAATTCGCTCAAGGCCACACAGCTCCAGAGTGGCAGAGCCTGTGGTTTTAATTTCTATGCTCTGTGGGCCCCTGGGACTGCGTCTGGATTCTTGCCTAAGGCGGGAGATGCCGGCCAGGCAGCAAGGGGCAGACTCCAGGAGGGGTGGGGTTGTGGGTGCTTTCGGGACCCATCAGGGTGGTTCGCTCTTGATCCCAGGGTCCCCCTTCCACAGGATCACACAGAATCAGCAGCTTGGAGACCAAGACAGATTCGGGATCACTCCCTACCCTCACCCCCTTGCCATTCTTGTGTTGGTACAATATTCCACAGTTGACACCTGCGGGTTCCCTCTGGCTATCAGAGCCACTCTGGTTGTGTGCAGGGCAGAACAAAAGTGCCAGGAATGAATGACTTCCAGGAGTCCAGCTCCCTGGGTGGGATAGCTCTGAGGTGACTTTCTGCACTGTCTCCCAGGTGGCCCAGCTGCCTGCAGTGCACAGCACTCACTGTTCTGGCTTGAGAGTGTCCCCTTATGGACTTCCTTCCTTTGTCTCATTCTTCCACTCCTCACACCCTGCTTCCTGGGGTCACCTCCAGATTAACCACCTGCCCGTTCTTGCCTCACACCTGCTTCTGGGGGATCCCAAGCCAAGACCCCAAGAGTAACTGGACTCTGCCACCTCACCAGCAAAAGGGTTTGTCTCCCAGGGCACCCAGTGGCATGGAAGCCCACCTCTCCCCTTCCTGTGGGTTCTGAGCCTCAGAACGCGGATTTCAGGTGAAGCTTTGCTGCGGTTGGACTGGCCAGAATTTCTCTGGCCCCTTGTTCCCCAGCCTGCTGTCTTCACGAGCACCCTGGGGTTCCTGGGACCACGTGTGTGTCAACAACTGCAGATGGCACTGCCGTCTTGATGAACGGAGAGCTGCAGAGGTTGCACCTCTGGGGTGGGAAAAGGTGGCAGCGACCCTCTCGGCTGCTGACCCTGAAAAGATCTGGGAGAAAAGTCGAACAGTTTGGGTCTTGACGCTGTCCTGACCTTAGCATGGCAGACGTGCTTCTGTTTCAAGCGGGATGGATTAGGAAATGGGTTGGGAATTGCAGGGAGAATGAAACTCAGGTGCTTTTGCCAGAGGGCTGGTGGGCAGGGCCGGGCCTTTGCAGGCTTGGGAGGTTCAAGTCTGTGGTTGGAGCTCTGTGGGGCGTGTGGTCATGGAGGGATGGATGGAGAGCTCTCTGCAGCAGATAGCTGGTGCCCAGCCAGCAGCCATGGCCCTTTGGTCTTTGCTGCTAGAATAACATTTTGCTCAGGAGGCAGTGGTCCAGAGAAGCATCCTCACTGGTCCAAGACATGTAGCATTCCCCACTCTCTTTGCCAGTGATTGGTCTACAGGCCACCATGTGACCAGGTTGTAGCCAATGAGATAGAAGAACACGTGTCCATGGGCGTCTTTGAATAATTTCCTCCCCAAGAGCGAGCCCAGGAGGAAAAAGTCCTTCTCCTGTCTCCTTCTTCCCTGCTTGGACGCAGACGGAGGCCTGGACGCGCCGGAGCTGAGGAAGGCAGAGCCGGGGCTGGAAGGGAGCCCGAGTCCCCGATGACGCAATTGAGCCTGAGAAGCAGCCGCATCGCCCACCTCTGAGTTTCTTGTTAAGTAAATAACACATGTCCTTATGGCTTAAGCCACTTTTAGCTGGGTTTTCTGTTCTTTCAGCCAAATGCATGCTGATGGAGAAGGTCACCAATTTCAAGAAGTTCTTTCTGGGGGTTTCTTTAATATTTTAACCATGATCCACGACTCGCTTTGGAACTATCAGCACTTAATGGAATTAGAACTTCCTTACGTTTTGCTCCTGTGACATCTAAGTGTACGGAATCCTGGCCTAAGAGGGTTCTTGATGTCGCTTGGTTCATCCCCACTCTGCTCCCTGACTCCTAGAAGACAGTATTTTAATCTGTATTAGTCAGGAGTGTTGTGATTGCCGTTAAGAGAAACCCAACTCAACCGGCTAAGTAAATGAGTAAATTCTATCTGTCTGTCTGTTTCCCTCTGTATCTACTGAAAGAGTTTATTGGCTCTGCAATGGAGAAATCCAGGCATAGATTTTCTAGTATTTCAGCTTCAGGTATAGCTGCATCCAGGGGCTCAAACAATATCACTGGGAATGTCCTCTCGGGCTCCTGGCTTTGCTTTCTTCTGCTGGCTGTGTTCCTGGGCAGGTTCTCCTCTTGAGGTATCAGGATGGCTGCTGAGGCGCCCAGACTCGCATCCTCCCAGCTTTGCAGTCCCAGTGGAAGGAGAACAGCTGGTGCTCAGTGGTTTTATCATGCCTCCCACAGTTTCATCTAAGGGGCCCAGCGAAGGCCACGTGCCCATCTGGAACCAATCGCTATGCTCAGGGGGATACAAAATGCCGGTTGGCCAGTGGTCCTGGTCACATGGTGCAGCCGCACTCATCTCCCTGAACAACAGGGGATGGGGTCAGGGGATGCTCCCCAAAGGCAAACTGGGCGAGATGAGCAGAAGGGAAGCCGAGCCCGGGCAGGCAGAAACAACAGATGTCTCCTCACAGTCTAAGGTATTTTGGGAGGAGAGGAGACACTGCAGATTTCCTCTAGTTTCTTTTTTTAATTGCTAGTTGTAGAACCTTTTGCTTAAAAATCTTACACGTGAGGCTAGCATGTAAAGCAGAGAGAGGAGGTGCTTCTCAGGTTGGCACTGTGGGGCGGTGTGTGGTGGCTTCTCATCTGGGTGAAGCCGTTGAGCAGTTGCTGACCCAACCATGTCCCTGGACTGTGGCGCTAGCACCTGGAAGCCTCAGAGAAAGTGCAGGTTCCTGGGCCTCGCCCCGGCCCCCTGCAACCAGAAACTCTGCAGGTGGAGCCCAGGAGCGTGGGTTTTCACAAGCCCTCTGGGTGATTCTGAGCACGCCACGGACTGGAGGAGGGAAGATAAATGTGGAAACTGTTTTGGTTTGGTTGTTGGTTCACAGCTTGTCCGCACTGCTGTCTGCCTTCTCTCTTTCTTTTGTGAGTTGGATTAGTGGCTCTAACAAATTGCCACAAATCTGATGACTTGAAACAGCAGAAATTTATTCTATCATGGTTCCGGAGGCCAGAAGTCTGGAATTGGGGTGTTGGTAGGGCCACACTCCCTCCAGAGGCTCTGGGGAGGATCCTTTGTTGCCATTCCTGGCGGTAGCTGGCAGTCCTTGGTGTTCCCTGGCTAGTAGCTGCATCACTCCAGTCTGTGCCTCCATCAGCACGTGGCCTTATTCTCTGTGCGTCCCTGTGTCACCTCTTATAAGGACACCAGTCATTGGATTTAAGGCCCACCTATGCCAGCATGACCTCATCTTAACTAGCCACATCTGCAAAGGCTCTGTTTCCAAATAAGGTCACATTCTGGGGTTCCAGGAGGACATGAATTGGGGAGGGGGCAGACACTATTCAACCCCCTACATGAATCGCCTGCCTTCAGTGGTTCCAGAAATGTGAGTTTTTAGACCACGTCAATCCCTGAGAATTGGATGAGCAGAGGCTTACTCTGGTCCACATAGGGCAACTTATTTTTCTCAATAAAAATGATATGAATAATCTGGCACATTTATATTGCCCTTGTCCCATTGAAACATAATTTTTAGGGGTAGAACTCTATTCTCCCCATAAGAAATACCGTGCAGGGGCGTAGGCTAGAAAACACATCTACTCTGATTGCAGCCGGGGTAGAAGCTCTGCCCACCCCCTTGCTAAGGCATATTTTTAAAATTCTAGGATTTCACAGAACAAAGTTTGAAAATAATTGCTTAATGCTTTAAGTTAAAAAGAAGTGACAAAAAAAGGCTTATAACCCTTGTACCAGTCTGTTAATGCTTACAAAAGTGCATGTATTTGGTGAAAACAGTTCAAATAGTAAAGTTACAGAATAAAACTTCTTTCGTGTTCTCCCACCAAAACTCAGTCTTTCACTCTAAAGATACCACCTATCATTCCAGAAAAATTATTCTGTGTACGTGCCAGTCTGTGTGGGGGTGTGTTGTTTTTAATCTGTGTGAAGGAAGGCATAGTATACACACTCTTTTACATTTTGATTAAAAAAATAGTTTATATTCTAGAGCTCTTCACATATATACACAGATAGATTTCTCTTATCCTTTGTAATAGCTGTGTTACATTCATTCTCTGCATATATTATAATAAAAAGTCTCTCCGTTGATGGGTGTTTGTTCTTTCTCATTTTTTCCCCTCACTATAAACAATGCTGCTGTGACTATCTTTGCCTTCCTCACACATTGTCACCGTCCCACAGTGCCTTTGCTAGATCTTTCTTAATGCTTTTTGGAGCTCTCCAGTAGTGGGTGTCCCATCTGAAAGAAGATAGAAGTTTGAAAGTGAGGTGGTCGCCCCACGTTACAGCCATTCTATTTCAGGATATCCTTCCAAGGATATCTTCTTGAAAAAAAAAAATCAAGTTTTTGCTTTTATAACTTTTTGCTTTTTTTTTTTTTTTTTTTGAGACAAATGCCTGCAATAGACAATCTCTGATTGTGGAATTTTCCTGAAGAATTCCCAGCCAATAAACATCTGATTAAGTTGACTTATAAATTGGCTTTGGGAGAAAGTTCTAGGCACAAATATAGAATTGACACCTGCTTGCCAGACAGGGACGTGCTGTAAATATTGGGACAGGGTGAAGTCTGCAGAGTCACATTATGATTTTTTTTCTCTCTCATAAATATATAAATAGTTCCCATGTTGTTCCTAAGGACCCAAGCTTGACTTCTTTGAGCGATTAATTAATTGAGGAGTTCAGAGAAATTGTTTAGTTGTTCTCTTCTGTTTTTAGATTTGGCAAAAGCATTATTATGGACTCATCTAGTTAATGAGCAGATCTTTCTGATGAAAGTTACTTTGGTATAAAAAGTCCTAGCCTGGAGAAGTTGGGAAAATCATTTTTCTCCTGAGAGTCTGAACTTGCAAATCTGTCAAATGGGTTGGTTAGATCAGAGTCTTTAAGACTTTTCCAATTCAGCTATTCCATAGCTCTTTGAAGGTCATAATGACCTGTGCACGTGTCTCTAAAGTCCCTGGCTTTAGAAGTTTTTTGACTTAGGTGGGTCAGTGTGTTCGTCTTGGGAAAGGAGATTTATCCAGGCCAGAACTTGAATTCTTTTTTTTTTTTTTTTTTCTGAGACAGAGTCTCACTCTGTTGCCCTAAGTAGAGTGCCATGGTGTCAGCCTAGCTCACAGCAACCTCAAACTCCTGGGCTCAAGTGATCCTCTTGCCTCAGCCTCCCAAGTAGCAGGGACTGCAGGCGCACACCATGAGGCCCAGCTAATTTTTTCTATTTTTAGTAGAGATGGGGTCTCACTCTTGCTCAGGCTGGTCTTATACTCCTGAGCTCAAGTGATCTTCCTACCTCGGCCTCTCAAAGTGCTAGGATTACAGGTGTGAGCCATGGTGCCCAGTCCAGAATGCGAATTCTTAATTCACTCAAGTGTCTGATAAAAAGTGGTCACTAGACCCTCAGTGGTCATCTAGAATTAGGTTCAGATGTACATAGCAGAGAAAACCAAAGTAACAAGGACTGAAACAAGGTAGAGGTTACATTTCCTCTCTCACCACAGGTGTGGTGATTCTATAATGTCAAAAAGGCCCAAGATCCTTCTACTTTCTGCTCTACCATCCTTGGCCTCTGACCTCCATCTGCCTGGGCATCTACCTCATGGTCCAAGATGGCTCCCAGAGCTCCGGCCATCAGCTACACCTTCCAGGCAGCCCCAGGAGGAAGCAGGTGCACCTGTCTTTAAGCAGTCTTCTCAGAGGTCTCACCCACTGCTTTTACTGACATTTTATTGGCCAGAACATAGTCAATGGCCATACCTAGCTGCAGGGGAGGCCAGAAAATAGAATTTTCAGCTGCCTCAGATGAACTTGGGGTTCTCTTCTTAACAAGGAAGGGGAGGACAGATGTTGGCATAGGCAGGTGGCAATATGTTCTAGGATTGGGATTTGGCCATTTAGTCTGAATCAAAATAGACTTTCCAGCTAGTAAGTTTGAGACTTCCCCATCTGGTTGGGCTTGGGGAAGCAGAGTTTGTCAGCTCCTACTGAGCTGGTAAAGTTTTATGCAAAAGGCCCCTCTTCACGGACCCGGGGGACCCCGACTCATACACAACCTCCCCGTAAAGTCTGGCACGGTGCTGGCCTGTAGCAGCCATTTCATAAGCACTCGTGGTCTGATGATGGAATTTTCTGCTAATTTTAGAGTGGATAGGAATTTCTTTTGCTGACTTAATATTACCGAGGTACATATACGGGGGGTTTCTCTCCCACCAGAGACCAAAGGATCACTGCAGTCAGAGATATGGATATTTTTCCTGGGAATCCCTTAGCAGAGTTCCTGGCATACAGTTGGTTTCTGTAAATATTTTTTGGATTATATTCTGTTTGGGGATGAATGGCTGTGGTCAGGGATGGTGCTGGCCACGTGATGTGGGTGAATTTGCCTTTTGTGCACCTTCCTCTTGGATGTCAGCATTTTCCCCACCTCTACCCTCTCTGCTTCTCCTGCTCACACAATTCTTGTTGCTCCAGTTGAAATGTCCCATCCTGTGACTTCACTCCGAAGGACCCAACCCCCTATATTCCAAGATGTTTGCTCCCCAACCCGGTCACCCTAGTCCCGTGGACAGGATAAGGTGAGGGCCTCCCTCCCGCCCCTCCGTCCCCCCGCGTCATCTAACTCACAGCAGAAAGCACAGTGGTTCTCCACTGGCCGCACCGCTGCCCCCCGGAGACTGTTCTCCCGCCCCACCTGCTGCGTCGGGTGCTGTGGGGGTGGGACACAGCCGTCTGTGTTGTACCAAGACCTCCGGGCACCTCAGATCCCTGCTTGCCCAGGAATCTGTATTTTCAGCAAGCAGTGCTGGTGATTCTGATGCAGGCGGCTCAGGAGGCACAATCCCAGTGATGTCCCAAGATGGGATCAGATGGGTCCTTTTGATGATCATGGGAAGGTTCTGTGTGTCACCAGATGCCAGGATGATCCAAAGATGATAAGACCTCCGATGGACCTGTCTGCTCCCTGGGAGAGAAGGTTCCTCCTCTGTCTCACCTGTTAATATTCCTGTTGCTTTTATCTGAGGATGTGGGCTGTCATGGTGATGGACAGTGGGGTGGGGGCGTCGTGAACGAGGGGGCGTCGTGAACAACACTGCAGTGGGAGGAGGGGGTTTAACGGGCAGACGTCTCTTTCCACACGCTGGCTGCGCTGTCCCTGGTGCTTGGTGCTGTCGCGGTGCACGGTGGTGCTCAGCAGAGCGTTGAGTGGACAGATCAGCAGCTCCACGGCCATCCTGGTCTCCTCCCCTGGTGGCTCCCAGAGCAGGTGTTGATGTTCCGAGGACCAAATCCTTGGTGCTTTTTGCCCGAGCACGGCACAAAAGCCCAAGATGCAGGGCACGTAGAGTAGCTGCTCATATTTATTTTTCAAAACCAGACTTGATTGTATTTGGATTTTGTGCCTCTTCTTTTGCTGCTTTTTCTTTTTTTCCTAAAGGGACCGCAGAGACGCTGGGGAATTTCTGGGAGGTAATTACATATTTTCTCTCACGTGGGCCTCTGTTTGTCCAAACAGCCCCGACTTGGGCTCCGCTTTCCGGCTGCGTGCGATTTGGTTTCTGTCCTTGTTCCCTTTCCTTCAGGCTCTGGGCTGTTCTGCTGGAGTTAATTCCCGGGAGCATTAGGTGTTGATTTTTGTATTTGCTTGTTTCTTACGGTGCATTCAAATGGCTATTTTTATATGTCTAGGGCTTCTGTTTTCTGGGCTTGATTTTTGACAAAAGGTTTTGTTTGGGAAGCTCCAAAGGCTGGAGAAGTGTACGAAAGGAAAAGATGAGAAAAGTCGACGGAGATGGCTGAGGGCAGCGGAGAGCCGGTGGCTGGCACCCGTGTGTTACCCACGTGAGGGTTTTACAGGCCCATATTGGTTTGTTTCCTCCAAAAACCCTGGCTGTTTGTATTTGACAGTGTTGAGAATAATGAGAAAGCAGGAAATTGGGGGATTGATGAGAGGAGGGCGGTAGAGCAGATGGAAGGGCTGGAGGAAGTGTATTTATTCCTGTGTTAAGAAAAGGCCGGCAGAACCCTCACTGTCCCAGTCTCTGATGTGGTGTTGGGAATAGAAGACGAAAGGCATGGACCCTCATCCTCAAAAGATTTACACTCTCTGGAGGCAGACCGAATTTCAGTCCAACACGGTGACTATCATGGTAGCAACGTGCCACGGAGAGCAGGGAAGAGTGGGGAGGGCTTCCTGGAGGAGGTGATGAGTAGACAGTTCAGTTTTAGCGGGGAGAGAGAGAGAGGGGAAGATGAAGTGAAGTCTTAGGCTTAGAAACTGTAAGGGAGAAGGAGTGAGACTTCTAAGTGTGGATGATGTGGCTGGGCTGGGAGGTTCTGTGATGCTCTGATTTATTCTGGCATGTTTCCAAGGATAGGGCTAAGGCTCTCTGGCCTTGAGGACTGAACTATAGTCATGGTCAGGGTTCTTTGGGTTGTAGGAAATAGAAACTCAAGCCAAACTGCTTTAAGGAAAAAAAAATCCTTTTGATTTATATAAGGGAAAAGGTTAGGATGGCTGGCTTCAGGCATGGTTGGATCCAGGAACTCAGAACATCCCACTGAGTCTTAGTCTCTTTCTTTTAGTCTCTGGGCTCTACGTGTCTGTGTAATGCCTCCATTTGCAGACAGGTGGTCTTCTTGTAGTGACAAGATGACTGTCTTTTCAGTTCACATCCTTGCCTTTTCCTAGGCCCAACAGGACTGCATGCCTCTTCTCTGATGGGATTAGAGTCCTAGAATTGAAGGTAAGTCGGCCCAGGGGCACCCAGTGAGATCTGGAAGGTGGAGGCAGGACAAAGCCACCCCTTTCCTTGTCCTCTCAGTGAGCCTTGTTGTGGAGGTGCCTGGCTTTTCCACGGTGGCGTTAGCTGAGGCCCCACTGCCTGCTCATAGCTTGGAGGGTCTGGAGAGGCAGGCCGTGGAGTTCTGGCTTCAGTGGGTGGACCGCAGCAGGCTTTGGTGCTACAGGGCAGCCTGTCGATGATGGCTGTTTCTTGATCGTAGTGGCTTCCAGATGGTGGCAGTGGTGGCGTGATTTTGGAGCTAGCAGCTTGGGTAGCAACTTCCTGATCCAGCTTTCTGATTGGAAGCTTCCTGATCACACAAGAGACAACAGCTCCCTTGGTGCCCTGGATCTGCCACATGGCTTGGAGGGTCATTTCTGGAACACTGACACACACAGCCCATTTCTTCACCCTTCCTAGTGATTCTGCCTGCCTGGGAGAAGCCCCCCTCTGCCTCAGCTAACTGGAGCAGATTCTGTTCTCTGCAACAAAACCCTGCCCAACACGCTGGGCATCTCTGGGCCACAACTGTCCCACTGGAGCCAACCTGTGGACAGTTTGGAAAAAAAAACCCACATAAAAGAAACTTCTGGCCTTAGATGGCCTGGAGCCAGAGGGTAGGCACGAGTCCCTAACACCCTAGCATTGACCTCTTGGTCTAAGTAGAACTTTTTAAAAAGAACATGCACCATACTCTTATAAATGCATGTTCCTATGAAACTGAATGCAGAGCTTTTCAGTTCAAATGCTGCTTCCTGGCCACCCATCGCTCTTCCAGATCAAGTACAACTGCTTGGTAAATGTTTGTAGCTCCCACCAGGCTGGAAGCTGCGGCCCTAGTCCCACACCTGGACAGAGTGTGTGCCAAATGCACGTTTGCTGAGTGAGTGATCACCTGAGTGAACGTGTGGGCCTCAAAGTCTCCAGAGCCCCAGACATGGGTGAGCACCTCCTTGAAAGCAGGATTCTTAACCCATGTGGCGCCATGGCCCCTTTGGTGGTTAGACAAAGCTGTCTCAGAAAAATGCTTTTCAATGTATACGGTAAAATACAGAGGAGGACAAAGGAAACCAATTTTATTGAATCCAAATATTGAAATATGGGGAAAAAGAAATTTGTGATATGGTAATCTGCTTTTTCAATATATTAAATACTAAGATACGATGGGGTATGACAGCTACTGTAACTCTGAAGTCGTGATAAGCGCACATGATGTTCTGAGATCTGCAAACTGGGAAGATGATGTGACAATATCTGTGACTCTCTTGGTGGCAACACCGCAGGTCCTGCTGCCCTACGTCGGTGTGTTGCTTGGGTTTGTGATGGGAGGCGATGCTACATTTCAGTTGGGGTTTCACTGTGTGAGTTTTTCCCATTTATGTTCATGGGCCCCTGAATTCTGTCCACTCACCCCTGGCCTTGGCCTCTCTGTTGGAAGGAATGTTGTCTGGACTCATCTGGTTGTGACTATCGGCTTGAGATTCCCTCTTTCATCTCACCCTCCCTCCGCATGACAGCGGGATTCCACTGTTGCCTTAGCCCGAGCCTTCAGTGGGAACATCATCGTTCTGCTGACACCTTGATTTTGGACTTCTGGTCTCCGGGGAAAATGGGAGAATAGCTTCCTGCTGCTGTAAGCCATCCAGTTTGTGTCATTTGTGATGGCAGTCCTAGGAAACTAACACGGTGTCTGAAGTGCTTCTTGCTGTAAACATTTATGAACAGAGTTTGATGATGGCTGTGTATACGTTTTCTCGAAGTTGGCTGCACGTGGTCTATCTGTGGCGTGGCCACCGTTCAAGGGTCTCCTTCCTGCAACTGAGATTGACTAGCAGGCAGATGGGGGAGGAGCATAAAAAGTCTACTAAGCTCTGGTTTGGGGTTCTGCAGCAGCAGGTACTTGGAATAGCTGTTGTGAATGAATAGAATTACAGCAAATATGTTTTCGAGATGCGAATTATGTGCTGAGCCCTGTTTTGAAATGCTGTATAAGAATGACCTCTTTAACCCTCACATCAGCCCCACAGAGCTGGTCCTATTGTCGATGCCATTGGATCTTTAAGGAAACAGGCCCAAAAAGGTTGAATGATTTGCCCCAAATCACTCAGCCAGTGAAAGGCAGAACTGAGCTGGTTTTAGGTGGACGTGCAAAACAAGAACACCTGGTGCTGGGAGCCAGCGTTCTCTCTCCCTCCCCACGTGCAGGTTGAGGAAGAACCTGGTGCAGTTGCAGATATTTGTCCCTCCAGGGTGTCTGAGCAGCACAGTGGGAAACTCAGCTCACTCTGGCAGGTGTCCTTGGTCCCTCGGGATTTCTTGTTTACCCGGCCCAGGGTGCTACCAAACAGCAGGTGTCACCTGGTCAGCCCCAGGGGCCTCCCTATCTCGTTGACCCGCTTTTCCTCTAATTGTGGTAAAATACACACGACATACAATTTACCCTTAGTGGCATTTAGTACATTCCTTTTGCTGTGCAGCCACCACCTCTGTCTCCTTCCAGAACATTTCATCACTCCAGGAGGAAACCCTGCACCCATAAGCAGTCATCCCTCCATTCTTTCCCCTCCCCACCCCCGGCCACCACCGATTTGCTTTCTGTCTGTGTGGATTTGCCTTTCAGGGACATCTCACATAGCTGGGGTCATACAACATGTGGCCTTTTGTGTCTGGCTTCTTCCAGCGTCACACTTCAAAATCATCCATTGTCGTAGCCTGTGTCAGAATTTCATTCTTCTTTATGGCCGAGTAATATTCCACTGTAGAGGCCACGTTCTGTGTACTCACCAGTTGATGGACGTGTGAGTTGTTTCCACCTTTTGGCTGCTGTGAATAGTGACGCCGTGAACATTAGTGTACACATTTTTGTCCAAACACCCATTTCAGTTCCCTCGGGTTGTGTGGGAACTCCATGTCCAACGCACTGAGGGACCTCCATGCTTCCCAAGAGAGGACAGATGTGGGTGTGAACCATGACGATGGCCATCAGGAGGTGACAGTGCCGCTCTGCCTGGTGCTGGCCCATCAGGGAGCTTCTGCCAAGCTTCTCCCAGTGTGGGGACCCACGGCTTAGCGCCTGTCCACGTGGGAGACTCACTTTCCCAGGTTGCCTCTTTCCCCAACATTCTCAGTCCTCTTTCCCAGCCAAGTGTTGACCAGTCTGGAGACACCTCCCTCCACTCGCCACAAAGAGGTCAGTTTGTTCATGTTACAACGAGACCCCTTGAACAAAACCTTCAAAACCACGGGAAGGGATGATGGCTTTTCCTTGCTGAAGGAACCTCTGCAGGATGCCACTGAAACAAAAATCCCTTCCTAGTTTAGGAGTGCTGGTTCCAGCTCATGAACCCCTGAAAGAGGCACAGGGGAGTTCGAAAATGCCCAGGAAGGGACTTGAAACCTTAAACCGCTGTCCCCTCCTACCGTCACGCTCCTGCCTTCTGCATCAGTCCACACCAACCATCTCTGCTAGTTTTTCACTTAAAAATAGTTACTTATGACAACCACGACTCTATATCACTGGCACTGCTGGAAAACCAGTATCCCTTGAAATAATTCCAAGGCAACAACAAAAGTACTTTTGTTGGTTTCCTTTCATTTTATTGGTTGTCAGTTTTCTTTCCTTTCAGAATCCTTCTATAAAAGAGCAATGTTGAAAAATCAAGAACTGTCCTTGTTCCCAGAAGCCCTTCTCCACCCCCACCCTGCCCTGCCCCAGCTGGGCCACCTCCACAGTTCAAGGTGGGGGGCGTTAGCTGGGAGCTGCTGCAGCCAGACTTAGAGGGGCAGTGGCCACTCCCTGCACAGAGACCCAGTGTCGGATCTGGCTGGTCTGAGCTGTGAAGTTTTTGATGAGTCTAAACACCCTGGCCCCTTGCTCAGCTAGGACGTGTGGGGGACTCCACACAGGGCACAGAAGATGTGGGTTCTTCTGCTAGGTGGGCAGCAGCCAGAGTGGTGGGTGTGGGGTCAGTTGGGCAGATGCCCCAGACCTGCTCAGCCTTTGGCTTGCCCCACGTCATGTCCGCCCTACTGCCCCACTCCCTAGTTGCACCCCAAAGTCCAGGCTCTGAAGTGGGATCTCGAGCTCCCAGACCAGATCTGCCTTGGGGCGTCCAAGTTGACTTTCTGGCTGGATGCAGGCTGGGGTAGTGATAGTAATAACATCTATCCTATTATAAAATAAGGTGCTTGATTGCTCCTCCCACGGGCAGGGCAGGCAGAGCCATCCCACTGACTGGTGAGGACCCAGCCCCTGGCAGTGACTGGCACTGCCTCTCCTGGGGTCCCATTGGCTTTCTGCTCTGTGACAGCGATCGCTCTCAGTATTGACCGGGCTGGAACTCGCTCTGTGCTGAATGGAATGTCAATCTCGTTAGATCAGAAAACCTGCACCGCTGTCACCGTGAGCTTGGCCGGGGTCCCTTCCTCTCTGCCACCTCCCCCGCCACAGGGAACGCGAGTGGGTCTGGGGTTAGGGAGCAGGTTGATCTGTGTAAATAATGTGTAGGATTATGAATATGAATAGGGCACTGGTTCAATTTGTGATGAAGTCAGCTTCCCGGGCCACGTCTCTCGCCCTGTGTATTAACATGCCATCACAGCTCAGATGCCACGTTTCAAAACAGAGTGCCAGTGTTATGATTTTGATTACTGTTATTATTTGTGTGGCGTCATTTGGAAGCCCTTATTAAGTGATTCCCGTTTGCTTTGGCATGAATGCACAACATGCACGGCTTCGGGACAAGTTCAGCGTTCCCAGCACACACGGTAACATTTAAAGAGGAAGCCTCAGATGCCAGTGTTGGCTTTAGAGTACAAACAAATACTGATTTTTTGTTTTCCATTTCGGGCTCTTTTGTGAAATGTTAAAGTGCTTTGATTCTTAAATCAGAGCAGGCTTTCGGGTACACATCTTCCCACCCTTTGTTCCTGTGGACAGAAGTGATGGATTTTGCACTTTGGAGGCATCTGTCATTTTGACTTCATCTGCTTGTTAGGCATCTCCAGTGTCGCTGATATGACAGTGTTTGGGGTTTCTGCATTTCATCACGTCTCCCACCAGGAGAGCCGGGGTGGAGGAGGGGCAGGATTTTCCACTTGTTTTAAGTTATTACCATTTTGGACTTTGGAAGTATATTTTTAGAAGACATTAAACAAGTGAAATGAGTCTGAGAGAGGTCCTCCCCTATGCAGGGATATTTCTTCTATGTGTTGTTTGATTGCTCCCAGGCACGAGGCACTCACTACCTGTAAGGTAACCCATTCCATCAAAACTCGGATCTGATTGTGACAATTTGTTTCGTTTTTTCCCCTTCTTTCTTTGTGTCTATAATCACCCACCCCTTTGAGCTTCTGGAGTCGTTCAGAACAAGTCTAACCCAATAGCTTACCTATTTGAGAAACAAATAGCACATCTCATCTTCAGGCTAAACATTCTCCATTCCCTCTGCTTTTAGTCTGATGACAACTTGCCTAGGACGGCTTCCCTTCCTGTCTGCGCTCTGTTTAAAGACATTCCTTGGCCGGGCACGGTGGCTCACGCCTGTAATCCTAGCACTCTGGGAGGCCGAGGCGGGTGGATCGCTCAAGGTCAGGAGTTCGAGACCAGCCTGAGCAAGAGTGAGACCCCGTCTCCACTAAAAATAGAAATAAATTATCTGGCCAACTAAAAATATATATGCAAAAAATTAGCCGGGCATGGTGGCGCATGCCTGTAGTCCCAGCTACTCGGGAGGCTGAGGCAGGAGGATTGCTTAAGCCCAGGAGTCTGAGGTTGCTGTGAGCGAGGCTGACGCCACGGCACTCACTCTAGCCCGGGCAACAGAGTGAGACTCTGTCTCAAAAAAAAAAAAAAAAAAAAAAAGAAAGACATTCCTTGATGACTTTTCCATGTGGCTGGTTCTCAGCCTTGATGTCTGTGTCCCCTCCCTAATTATCATATTTGGTTCACGGTGGTTTATATACCTCAGCCCCAAGGAGGCATGTGACCAATCAGAGATAACATCCTGGCCAATCAGAACATAGCATCCTCCTGGCCAATCAGAGAGCGTAGCCTTCCTGCTGGCCAATCAGAGCATAGTATCTCTTCTAGCCAGTGTCCCTGGCTCCGGGTGGCCCTGACCTACCGGACCTCATCTCTGAACTTTTGCTGGGACAACGTGGGAACATGCTCCCCCACCCTCTCAGGGCACGACATAGGGCCTCCCCTTTGTCTTCTCGTTTCCTTCAGGGAATTAACTCCCTTGTTCACTGAAGCCAGTTTGAGTTGGTTTTCTGTGACTTGCCGCTAAAAGCCATCAGGACTCATCCTTCACTGTTACTTTGGATTTGTGCACAGGTTTTCCACAGCCAGGACGCATGGCAGAAGGCTTTGAATATGATCCCAGCCAGCATGATTTTTATTCACAGAAGCAAATGTTGGAGGTGGCGACCAGGAGAGAGAATCTGTAACCATGCCAGCAGGTGTGCGGATGCCCATGGCTGGCAGTTTAAGCAACGGTCCTGCAGTTCTGGGGGCCCTGGTCTTGTCTTTCTTCAGGAGTAAAAATTAGAAGCTGATGGGAGACACATGGGAGGAAAACAGAGCCTCAGAAATACCAGAAAAAGCGTCTTTCCGGTTGTAAACCAGGTTAATTCAATCTATCCCTATTTAAATCTCTTAAAGCTCAAAACAGGTTTATCTCAGAGAAGAAAAAGAGTATGAAATCTCTCCATATGGAGACTTGAGTTATTTTAATATTTTAAGTGGGTTACCAGGGGGCATCAGTGATTGCATTGCCATTGGTTTTTTACTACACTAACTTTATTACCTTTATCGGGATTTATATAGCATTTGATAGAGTTTATATCACTGGGTGCGTAGAAAACCATTTGAATGTGCCCACAGCTTTGTATCTGAGTGTGCCCTGTGGAAGGCTAATAAATTATAAAGCAATCTATCTATTCCCATAAAGGCATACATGCAGTTGACTCTGTCTGCTTTATTTATGTTTGGTTTATGCTTTAGGCTGGTATTTTTTGTGGGAAGGAGACTGGGGTTGGGGGAGGGTGGCTGGGGAGGGCATGAGGATGTGTGTCCAGAAGTTATTGTGGCCAGTGTCACACCTGCAGCACAATTCACCTTCTCCCTCTGCCCACTGTGGCTTTCTTTCCCCTTCCACAGGTGCCGGCCCAAGGGAACATGTGAATACATCTTACTCTCTCCTCCGTCTCAGTTTCCTTCCTGGGGAGCCAAACCTGCAGCACCTCCCTTTTATTAACCACCTGTCTGGCCCCCAGACTGGTAATAACCCCTGGTTTAGAGCAAAGATGAGGTCTAGGTGCCTCTCAGTCCCACATGAGCGTGTGACCCTGGGGTGGGGTCGGGGAGAGAGTCACGTAACCCCGCTGGGCCTGTGTTTCTGGTGGTGACAGGGATCAGTCATACTTACCCTCTCCCATCCTCGGACTGCAGGATCTGAAAGGGTCTTTCAGACAGGTGACAGCTAAGAGGCTTAAATTAGCCCAGTGGTTCTCACACTGGAGTGAGTGTCAGATCACCTGGAGGGTTTGTTAAAGCACATCTGCTGCCCCATCCCAGAGTTTCTGATTCAGTAGATCCGTGGTGGGGCCTGACGATTTGCATTTCTAGCAGATTCCCAGGTGTTGCAGATGCTGCCGGTCCAAGGATTATACTCTGAGAACCACCAAGTTAAACAAAAAGAAAATCCACACAAGGGCAGGAGCTGTTGGGTCATTCTTTGAACCATATCGCTGAGGAAGTATATAGAAAGTTGATCTACTGAATGGTGATTAGTTTCTGGTGGGGCATAGACTGTTCTTCCCCATCATCAACCTGATGCCATAATAGGTTAATTTTACTATGCGATGCTGAAGATGAAGATGATGTAATAATTGCTGTGTCATCTGGACTTGCCTTTACAAAGGCAGCTATCCCTAAGAAGCGTTCTGCATCATGAACTTTATACCAAGGGGGTAATTCCTGGCAATGGGCAGGCTTTGAAGCAGTTTGACAGCCATCATGAAAACTCTCGCCAACATTAGGGACTGGTTAGGTTAGGGCATCTGCGAGAGCCTTGCAGATCCCGGGGTCTGCACATGGGAAGGAGCAGGACAGGTATTGTTGCTCATATGTCATCGTTAGAAAAACAAGCCCGGAGAGTCCCCCCTGGGGCCACACAGCTCATAAGAGACTGAGTGGTGCCTGGTCCTCACCTTTGCCCTAAACCAGTGGTTTGAGTCTGGGGGCAGGTGGGCGGTTCCTAAGGGGAGGTCCTGAGGGCTGGGTTCCCAGGAGGAAGGCCCCCAGGGAGAGGTCAGAGTGCAGGGTCTTTAGTCCGGAGAGTCCCCCATTGAGCAGAGATGACTGGGCCTTTATCCCCCTGCCTCCATCCGTCATTGGCTCTGGGTCACCCTGGGAATAAGCACGACCTTGCGCTGTTAGCAGACAGCTGAGGCTGTGTGCAGCAGGCACCACAGCAGCTGGGGCAACAAGGCCCTCATTGTGGGGGGATCCGGGCGGGGCTCGGCGAGAGCTCGAGACGAGGTCCCTGGTGAGCTGGTCCTGGTGTTTCAGAAGCCTGCAGGAAACTGGCTCTGCTACCTGCTATAAGTCCCCATTGCACAGAGAAAATGTCGTCACTTTGCTTTTGGCAGAAAGAAGTACTGCACTGTTCTATCTTGTGTTTATCAGGCCTCTGATGCCCTCGTGTCTGGGGTCCTTATGCTTCTGGGACCCTTGTCCTGGGTCCTGCTGACCTCTCACCCTCATCGTGTCCCCGTCCCCTCTCCCTGGTCCCCCAGTCTGGGTATCCCGTGCGGTCTCTGGGATGAAAGGTTGGCTCCTGTCTGTCTGTTCCTTCAAATCTTTTGTCTAAACACAGGAGTACTTGTGTGCCCCAAGAAGCGCAGCCTTTTGAAACTCAAAGCCAGGCGTCCACTCCTCTTTTCTTGGCTCTCCCTGGGTCTCCCCTTCCCCGAGGCAGTGAACACAGGAGACCTCGCAGGCTGAGTGAGAGAGGGGCTGCGAGTGAGAAGGAGTCCCAGGGCCTGGCAAGCACAGCGATTTATGTTTCAAAAATATTACCCCATCTGCACTCATGATCCTGCAGGTCCCTGCCCGTGGTCTGCTGGGAAAACGGAGGTGGCTGTCCTCGCCTTGACCTCCTGGGAATCTGCGTCTCCATCCATTCCCTTAAAAAGCCCAGCACAATGGGCCGGCAACTGCCAAGGTGACCTTTCAGCATTTCCTCTGCTTTAATGCCTTGATCTCCTTATTTGACTTTGTTGTAACGTTTAATGAGGTTTCTCTGAAAAGGGGAGATCATGTCCAACTACTGCTAATTCAACACTGAGTGCAGCCGCAGCCCTCAGGAGTGAGGGGTGCCCCTGTGCTTTCTCCAGCAGGAGGGTGTCACCCTGCAACAGGGTGGAAGTGACTTTCTGGGCTGGCCTAAGAGCTTGAGGACTAAATGGCATGGAGGAAGGACTTGCTTCTTCATATGCGGTGCATTTGGTGCAGAAAGTGAGATTATTTTTGAAAATATCAAAAACTGTCTTTAATTTGGGCTGAACCAGTATAGTTCTTAAAATCTAATATTAAAAACTAAGAAATAAGGGAACAGGCATAGTGGCTCACACCTGTAATCCTAGCACTCTGGGAGGCTGAGGCGGGAGGATGGCTTGAGCTCTGGAGTTTGAGATCAGCCTGAGCAAGAGCGAGACCCCATCTCTACAAAAAATAAGAAAAATTTAGCCGGGCATGGTGGTGCACACCTGTAGTCCCAGCTACTCAGGAGGCTGAGGCAGGAGGATCACTTGAGCACAGGAGCTGGAGGCTGCACTGAGCTGTGATGATGCCACTGCACTTCAGGCTGGGCGACAGAGAGAGACCCTGTCTCAAAAATAAATAGATAAATAAATAAATAAAACCCCAACAAATAAAACCCCAAAATTAAGAAATAACATTTTAGAAAAGAGAACTGGCTAGAATTTATTTTGTGCCTAGAGATTTTTCATCGAGGATGGGGCTCAAGATTCTGCAAGCAGTTACGTGAGCCTTTAAAGCAGGATTGCAGGCTGGAGCACCCGCAAGGCTCAGACAGGCAATGGAGGGGAGGGAGGACATTCACTGCTCTCTGCCTATGTTTTGGTAGGCACTTGGCTATAGAGAAATGTTTCTGTACTATAGGGAAAACTATAAGCTCAACGAAGCAACAGACACCCACCACAGGTGCTGGGACAATAAGGAATGGAGGGGAATATGGCAAACTGGGGGCCATGTACCCTAGATGCAGGGGACGATGACAACTCAGCTCTAGTTTGTTGTATCCATTTGGAAATATAGTCCCAATATTGCCAGAGCTGATTTTTCTGGAAAGGCCATACATTTGGATTTTCATGTGAAATCTCCCAATTTTATAATATTAACAATTATAATTAAAAAAAATGGTCAAAACAAAACAAAAGAAGAACAACAGCAAATCAGAACACAGCTATGTGCCACATCTGGCCTGGAGGCCTTTCGGTACAGCCATACGTTTTCTAGTATTTGGAGCTGGGAGGATGGCTGGGTGTGCCAATTTCAACCTCCTATCTAATTTAGGAGAGTTATTTGGGAAGCCTTCTTACAGAGAGGCACTCACTACCCAATGAGGTGGAATTTCCAGTTTACTGGCCAGAGGTGAGGAAATTCTCTTGGGTGGTCAATAGGAAACCAAGCCAAGCTAGGAAACCCTCAGGGGAGAATGCAGTGGGCCTCAGGCAGGGCCTCAAGCTGGGAAATTGGAAGCTGCCAGAACACCCTGTCCCTGGGCTCTCCTTCTGTCTGCACCTTGCTTTCCTTCTTCTCTCTCTCCAGTGAGTGGCTTTCTCCAGGTCTCTGGTCTCTGGGGCAAAATGGGGTTGCCTCATAGCTTTTTCTTTTAGGCATGTCTGTTCCAGCCTCCCACGGTGACCTGCACTCTCTGGTTCTCAGTTCCAGAGCCCCAGGAGAGAGAATCTGATTGGCTCACCTGGAGGTGGGTGTTCTGCCCTGGTCCAATCAGCTGTGGCCAGGAAGTGCGGTCACACAGAGCAGAGATGGTGAGATCGCTCTTGTGACTCCCAGTTGAGCAGACCTTTGTTTCAGGGCTATCTTCTCCCATGGCTCCTAATCCTGCCTCCTGCAGAACCATGCAGACAGGCTCAGTGTTGCTTCCCTGTGACTGAGGAGGGTGGTCTCCCCTGAGTGTTTCTTTTGGCTCAGTAGCCACAGTTCTTCCACCTGTTTCCTGACCAATTAGGTTCCAGAGTTCTCCTCAGTTCTGGGTCTCTCTCTGTTGCCCGGAGTGCAGTGGTACAGTCATAGGTCACTGCAATCAGCCTCCAACTCCTAGGCTCAAGACATCCTCCTGCCCCAGCCTCCCGAGTAGCTGGGACTACAGGTATGTGCCACCACACCTGGCTAAGTATTAATTTCTTTTTTTGTAGAAATAGGGTCTTGTTATGTTGCCCAGGCTGGTCTCAAACTCCTGGCTTCAAGCAGTCCTCCCACCTTGGCCTCCCAAAGTGCTGGTATTACAGGCATGAGCCTCTATGTCTAGCCAGGGAAAGCTTTAAATGGTCAAAATTTTCTTGAAATGTGGTATCCGATCTTATCCCAGCCCACTGGGACACTTGTAAAAATAGCGACATTGCTAAGAACTCAAAGGGGTTAACCATAAGATGAAAACAGCTTGAAAAAATCTCTTTGCTCTGTGTGTGGAGTCCCGTGGAGCTAGGAAGGAGCTGCCTGCCCCCCCAGAGCTGCTGAGACGGGAATGTGAGCTGTCTGGTTTTGAAAAATCCATCTGTCATCACGCAGGAGCTTGGCAGAGGAAGTGACCCCCTCGTGGAAGCTGCCTCCGAGCCCCTCCTCTCCAGGCAGAATTAAGCCCTGACTGCGTTTGCTCAGCTCTTTATCCATCTTGTTATGAGAGCCGGGTCTCTATTTTAGCATTGCTGTTGATGATGAAAATAACAGTAGTTCGTATTTCCGGAGCATTCACTGTATGCTGGGCACTGTGTTAAGTCCTTACCAAGTTACATGCCTGTCTAAAATGTGCTAATGAAATATTAATACCAATACGACTATTATTTATTTAAGCACATTTCATACATTCCTCCATCTTCTAGCCTCCTAATAACCTCATGAGGTTGTATTATTATTATCATGTCCCTTCTAGAGCCCCAGAAAGAGAAATAATGTGCTCAAGGTCTCCCAGGTAAGCAGTGGTGGGATCGGGATTTGAACCTGGATCCGACTTTGGTGTCCGCATGTGGCATCACTCTCTCATACAACATTGTATTTATCTTTTCTTCTGTGGGGCTTGGTTTATGTGAGGTGTTTGAAATGAATGAGTGAAGGAGAGAAGGAAAGAGAAAGGAAAATTAACTTGGAGAAGAAGGGCAAAGCCAAAAGTTTGCAGATGGGACCTGGGGGCTTCCTGATCCGGAGAACTCGGGAGACGAACCCGGACCAGGTTCCGTGTGCTGTGGTCAGCGCCGTCAGACCAGGCTTCAGGAAGCTGCGGAACACACGTTTCCTTGAGGGTTTGCTTGTGAGTCTGCTAGTTTTGCCTGTCAGCCAGGAGAGCTACAGCTGTGCCTGGGGAGCCTCCTAATCTGCCGCCTGCACGAGGACCCGGCGGGGATTGTCCTTTTCCCCCATCGGAGACACTCACCTCATCGGGGATGGAACTGCATTTTGTTTAAGTGCATGGTCCCCTTTCCTGGGACTTAGGAAGGTGCCTACGAGCCTCCTCCTACTTTTAAACGGTGGGAACTGTGACAAGGAGGTTGTCAGGGGGCCCTCTCCTCTTGGATTTGATGGAATGTGCCGAAATGTGGGGGGCAGCCCCAGGTGTTGCTTTGTGTTTAGTGGGGGTTGCAGAATTCCATGTGACTCACCCCCACCCTTGCCACCCTCCAACTACTAGCTCAGAACTACGGGGGCTGGGGGTGAGAGGGGGGGTAGCAGCTTGCAGAGTAGATTTGTATGGGTGTGTGGGGGTGGCTGGGTAAACGTGGGTGCGACTTGTCGAGCCACAGTTGCCCACGGGGGCGGCATGGCTGTGCTGTAGGCTTTAGGCAATTATCAGCTCTCTCTTTAATTCCGTTCAAGGTGACTGTCAAAAATCCACAGAAGACTCTCCTAATGAAATGGAGAAGTGTGCAAATTTATCCTCCTGCATACAGATGCCTTTTCTTTTTATCTGCTAATAATTGCTCCCTGAGGTTCAGCTTCATGATATTAAAGGATCTTTTCTTGTTCAACAATTAGTCAAAACAGTCCACCTTGTGTGCCTGCTTCAGCCTGGTCCCTGGGTGGTGACAGGCAGGAACCTGGGGATCTTGGAGCGAGGTCTCTGCCCTTTTCCTTCCTTTGCCTTTTAGTTATTTTAGTTATTTATTTATTTTTATCTCGCAGGCGTGGTTTGAATGCAGGTGAGATGAGCTGTTTTTGAGAGCGGATGTGTCTGAGGGAAAATAACATCTTTCAACACGTAAAGATGAAAAGATGGCTCTGGAAGGACATGTTCTGGTTGAAGTTGTCACAGTGACTGATCGTGGGTTTGATGAAACTAGTATCTAATGCAGGGAAACAATTAGTAAATTCACCTGGCCCTGGCATATGCTTCTGTTGTCAATCCCAATCACCAAGTTTTAAGTCGTCTGGTTTGTGCGTGTTTTTTAAAAAGAAATGCATTTGAATTTATTTCTCATCTCTTGGATTTCACAGAAGCGATTCTGGGTCAGTCAGTGCATTCACATCCCTGCTTCTGTCATCAAACCCTGACGATCTTGCGAAAGCTGAAAAATGATTAGCTTCCACTGGAAGGAGACAGAGGCCAGCTTCGGGAATCTGCTGCTCTTTCTTTGACAACTGTGCTGGAAAACAGGGAGGTGTTTGGAAATCACAAAAGAGTATCTAAAAGAGGGAGCATGTCAGATCATAGGATTTGTATATTTTGAATACAGCCTCTCTGAAGGAAATGTAAAAGCATCAGCTATTCTTTGAGGAGGTTTAGTGGTGGTGGTGGGGCTGTAAACTTGCTTTCAAGCTTTACTGGCAGTCGTGTGGGAAGACAAAAGTTTTGACTTAGAGCTGAGGTTGGCAATCTATGGTCTGAGAGTCAACGCTGGCCCCCAGCCTGTTTTTGTAAATAAAGTTTTATTGGCACACAGCCACGCCCATTTATTCACATATTATCTGCAGCTGTCTTTGGAGCTGCACAGGCAGAGATGAATAGATGAGACCTGCAAAGCCTAAAATACTCCCTCTGTGGCCCTCTATGGAAATATTTGCCCCCTTCCTTTTTAGAGGACGATTCTGCCTGTTAAGCTTTCCAAAAGTGGACGTGAAGATGAGGCAACTAGATCATGCAGCCGGTTCAGGGCTGTTGAGGACTGTTCATTTACCTGTTTCACCTCTTCTGGGCAACTTTTCTATCCACCTAAGGGGGAGCAGGTGAGAGAATGGGGGCTCCCTACCCAGGGATTTCTGCTGCTTGGCAGCAATTCCAACCAGAAGGCTTTTGAGGCATATGGTGGAGATCCTTGTCATCGGGACGCCTGGGATTTATTAGAAAGTGCAGTTATTTTTGGGTAAAAAAATGGTCAGCTAGCAGCAGTTTCACGTGATTCAATCTTACATTTGTGCATCCTGTACCTGGAGGCTCCCTGTTGCTGCCTAAGGTCAGTGCAGGGAGAATAAGCAGCCAATCCGGCTTTTCTTCCTGCTGTTTCGCCTCTGCTGTTGCTCGTCTACACACCAAGGGATTTTGCCTTTCTGAGTCTGGCTTCTGCCACCAGCTGTGGTACTGCCTGAATCCTGCAGGTGTCTGGGTGGGCTGGGAGGTGAGGGGGCTGGCGTGATGCCCAGGAGCTGGGTCTGCTTTCTCGGATGGTGTGGTAGGTTGAAGAATCCCCCTTCTGCCCCGGGATGAACCTAATTCCTGCAGCTCATGGATGTTACTTTATAGGCTGAAGACTTTACAAACGTGCTTAAGTTAAGGCTTTTGAGATGGGAGATTATCCTGGATTTTCTGGGTGGGCCCTGAATGTAGTCAAAGTGTCCTACAAGGGAGCCCGGGAGAGATCTGACACTGACGGAAGAGAAGGCAACGTAGCCACAGAGGCACAGACTGGAGTGATGCGGCCACAAACCAAAGAATGCCCACGGCCGTCAGATGCTGGAAGAGGCAAGAAACAGATTCTCCTCCGGAGAGAATGAAGCCCTGGCAACACCCCAAGTTGGGCCAGTATTGCTGATTTTGGACTTTTGGCTTCAAGAACTAAGAAAATATATGTGTGGTGTTTTAAGCCACCAAGTTTATTCCAGCACAATTTGTTCCAGCAGCTATAGGACACTAATGCTACGGCTTTTAAACTGTGCCAGTTTGGGCCATAATTTCCTTCATTAGTTCTTCAAGAAATATTTACTGGGAGCCTCCTGTGTGCAGGCACTGTTTAAGGGCCTGTGTACAAAACAGGTGCAGGTCCTGCCTCCTGGGATATTGAGCCCAGTAGACAAGGCACACAATGAGGTGATTTCACATAGTGGTTGGTGCTGTGGTCCAGGTGCTATTGCTGCATAAGAGATTTCCCCTAAATCCAGTGTCTTACAACAACCTTTTGATCGTGTTCCCAGATTCTGTGAGTTGAGAATTTGGACAGAGCATACTGGAGATGACTGGTTTCTGTTCCACGCAGTCTGGGGCCTCAGCTGGGGTCAGAAATCATCCAAGACTTGCTCGCTCACACCTCTGGTCCCTGATCTGGGAGGACTCGAAGACTAGGACTGCCATTCAGAGTGTCTTCCTCTGTCCTCTGTGTGCGATTGGGCTTCCTTCCAACATGGAAGCCTCCAGTGTGAGGCAAGCTGCATGGCCTTTGAGGACCCTGCCTCCAGAGGCACAGAGCATTGACACACAGCATTGACAGAGTTTGACCTACTGGTCAAAGCAGTCACAAGCCCATCTAGGTTGAAGGGGAGGAGACACAGACCCCACCTCCCGGTGGGAGGAATGACGAGATTACATCACAGAAGAGCATGTGGCATGGGACATGGTATTGCTGCCATCTTTGGAAATCCGACCTGCCGCATGCTGAGAAAATGATAAAACAGGGTAAGGGGCTCCAGAGTGGCTGGGATGTGGGGGCTGCTTTAGATTGGGGAGTCAGCAAGGGGCTCTCTGAAAGGTGACATTTAATCTGAATTCTGAATGGGGAGAAGGTGCCACCCTTAGGAAGACCCAGAGAAAGAGCGGCCAAGGCCAGGGGAGGCATTTGTATCCTTAATGCAGGAAGGTACAGTGCGGCGTTGACCAATCAGCAACGACACCCCCGGCCAGTGGGAACAGATGCCAGCTGTGCATGGTGAGGATGACTGTGCTGATTCTGTTCCAGGAAGAGGGAGAACCAAGGAGAAGAGGGAGAACCATGGTGGGCATGAGCTTAGCTTTCCTGATCAACCTATCCTATCACCCCATCACCCTGTTTTATTATTGTCCTTGCATTTAGCCATTTGCTGAAATTATCTTATTTGTCTACTTCTTGATGCTTTTTAATCACTAGATCAAAACCCCGTGAGAACGGGGACTTTGTCTATCTTGGAAACTGCATTCTCAGTGTGTAAGGAGTGCCCGGCATATACAGGCATCCGATGAAAATTCATGGAATGAATCATGTGTTTCTGAGTGAGCTATACCTCCTAGGCACAGGGCTGCCTGGCAGAGAGTTTCTCCTTGATTTTGATGTCTGTAGCTTCAATAATTGTCACAAGATTAAATAATTACAGAAAAGCCCAAGAATGTCGTCAACCTTCTGGACACTTGAAATTTGTCACTGGATAATGATGCTACTCCTATGGGCCATTGCTCTTTTAAATAAAATCCTCTTTCCTTGGTTTGAAAAATGCTCTGGGAATCAGGAGGGAACCGAGTCTGAGGAACCCTCCGTAAATGGTTTCTGTAATTAATCCCCCGGGACTCCTTGGCAGCGGCTTCCCGCCCATTACTTACGCACAGAAATAAAGATAAATGTGCCTGGATAACAGCCCTGGGAAGGTATAAATTTTGCTTGTTTATGGGGAAGGCAGCACGCGAGGACTTAACGCTGTGGTTAAGGTTTCGTTGGATTTATGAGGACGTGCGATACCGGCAGGCACTGAGATTTAGAATCAAAAGGTTAAAAGAGAGAACCAGAGTGTCCGGCCGTCCTTGTGGCTGTGGGCCATGCCCTCTGTGGAGTCGTCTGGTCAGCTCTTGGTGACCCAAGGGGTGTCTTCACTCATTTGTGGATGTGGCAGCCACTGTCCCTGGGAAGGGTTTCTTTCAAATGCAGAAATTACATCTTGCTGTCGAATGAGTCGTGGATTCTGGCTGACTGGCTAGAAACTGCTGATATCCACACTGAAGACATTGTGCAAACTAGGCTGGAGCCTTGATTGAAGTGAATGTTGGTGTCTAGGGATGTGTTTGGTTTGGGCATTTCATCATCATTCATTTACATCTTTGGTCAGCGTTTATGGAGTTCCTGCTACGTATGAGCCTTACGCTAGAACTTGCGGTTTTGGCAAAGTGAGTCGTGGTCTCTGGGGCACGTCCTTACTTGAATTGGTTCCAGTGTTTCCTAAGCTGCTGTTACTTCCTTCTCTAACCATGTACCAACTCTACTATGGCTTATTAATATTTACATTTAAATTGACTCACTTGTTTTTAAACTTAAGTGTCAAGTTTAGCCTTGTCCTAAGTTGTAAATCTTACTGAATCATTCTGATTTGTTGTGTCGGGCATATTTCTAGCTCATATTAAAATAAATATATGTGTCAAAAATAATTTCCTTTGTCTGCCACCCAAAATAATGTTGTGTACCACTCAGTCCTTTTCTGTATTGCTGGTGGTTTACGTACCTCACTTTGAGAAACAGGATGTTTGCTTTGGCTGAATGTGTTACCTGGTTTGGCAACTCTACAAAACTTGGGACCTTTGCCTGCCTATCTCCCCAGCAAGAGGTTTCTGGTCCAGGTCTTTTAGGGCAAAGATACATCCTGTCTTTAATTCTGTCATTATTTTCATTGCCCATTTTTTTCTTTCTTTTCTTGCAAAATGATGCAAGGGCATATACAAGAAAGACTATGTCAGATCACTGTTCATTGACTTCCAGAAAATTCAGAGTGAGTCCCTCCCAAATGACAGGTCACTTTTCATGGGCCTGAAATGCGCCATTATAGTCCTCTTGCACCTACCCTAGTGCGTAGGATGAGACTGTGTAGCAGGTGGTCTTCGTTGCTCTAATATCATGGTCTGATTTAAAGATCAGGTGGAATGGACTATAATGCTCAACTGAAAGAGAGAGATAGAAATGCTGTTTCATTGGTGATATTTGGTGGAGAGGTGAACTTATATACATCATAACCATATTTCCTAGCTCCCATACCAGAATGTATTATCTGAATTTGTTAATATGCAATTAATATGCAATACCCCCATGAGCATAGAAAAATTGAATTTTCATTAGCTATGCAGTTAACCAATGGATTTTACTGAAAGAATAACATTACATGAAAATGTCATGGTTTCAGAATAGCTGGAGCATATGGAGGCTCGATGGATGATTTCTCCAAGCAGAGGAGGGCAGGAAAGGGGGCTATATATGTTCCTGGACACTGGTATTTTTCTTCTGTAATCCATGGCTTGGTCTTCTGCTAAGCAGAAGATGCAAAATGATGCCCCTCAGACTGAATCTGGCCAAAACATATCTATTTGGTTTTGCATAACAAGTGTCTGAAAAAAAATAGGGGCCAACATAAAGAAAATTGGACTATTGCTCATAAATCTCTAGATTTTTTGGTGCCTTGAAACAACGTTGGCTCTGCGTTCCCACTTAGACTCACGGGATGAGTCTTGCTAGCGTGTGGCCCCCGAGATAAGGTGTGGGCTCACCACTTTGCCACAGTCACCACCACCCTCTCTTTGCTACCCTACACCCAGGCTGTTAGCATTTACAATCATCCTTGAACTATTATTTTTCTTAGGGGAGACAAGTATTTCTCTGTTCCCCAGACTCTGTCAAAAATGAGAGGTTTCCAGAGAGCTGTGTGTTCCGACAGCAGTGGGAGAGAACATCTTTGTAGAAGTGAAGATCATTTCCATGTATTTAATATTCAAGCAAATTGTGTTGTCTGCCTTTTTGTGCACTTACTGCTGCTGTCTGGTCCCTGCAGGCATTTGACTTTCTGACCCCTGAATTCAGCTAAGAGGTCAGGGAGGGGCCCTTTAAGGCAGACTGACTATTGGGAAGCACCTTGCAGAGCCTGGTGCCCCCAGATGCAATAAACCAGCCTCCTGGGCCCCTTCAGCACGGAGTGGATTAGAGTCGGTTTCATCCTTAATGAATGAATTGAATAGCTCCCAGCAGGGGAAGCTTTTACCCACCAGTTTTCCACTTAGAACTACTCTTTCTCTGTCTCTCCTCAACTAATCAACTGAGTTTGCTGTTGTGTATCATCCTGTGGTATCGAGGGTGGCGGTTTACATCTGCGGGGACACTGGTCTCTCCAGTGTAAGGTCAGATTTTCCGTATGTATCGTGTTCTGTACCCTGCAAGTCCTCTAGCATTCGAGGCAGCACAGAGTGGAATGACAACTTGATGTGAGCAGTCCCTTTTCTGCCAGACAGTACAGAGAGGTGGGTGAATCAAAGCACGGTGCTGGGAGCTGGACTGCATGTGGACTGTGCAAGCTGTGCAGCCTTGCTGGGCCACGGTTTCCTCATTTGTGGACCAGGCAGAGTAGTGCCACTTATCCTCATCGGGGTGCTGTGGTCCGTGATATCCCCTTACATGTAAAGTCCATGGTGCCTGGCCTTTAGCAAGGGCAATTGTGTTTTTGTTCACTGCGATATTCCCAACACTCAGAATAGCACCTAGCACATTCGAGGTCCTTAATCATATTTGTTTTGGTCCCTGAGGTATTTTCAGCACCTAGGACAGTTCCTGACCCTTAGCTGGTCATCAATAGTTGTCTAAAGAAAGAATGAATCAATAGCTTCAAGATAGTTTTTGAAGCTGGCATGTGTCTGAGATCTGGGTATAAAGACATCTTCTCCAAACCAGAAGTCAGATGTGTGGCATGACCAAGGATTTTGGTGCCAGAGGTACATTTGGATGTGAAATGCTGGTATTTGTGGGTGTGTTCATGGTTTATGGTGAAATGCACCAGACACAGAAAGTGTCAAACATCTCAGGGAATTGTGGAGTAGATTTGCCCGAGACTTAGTCCTGGGCACCAGCTGTTTGGGAATTCTGGGAGCATTGTTGTGTGTTAGTTTCCTATTTCTGCTGTAACAAAATATCAGAAAGTTAGTGGTGCTGGGTCTCAGAAAATGATACCCTAAAATGAAAGCTTCAGAAACAAAAGTTTTTATCTGACCTTCTGCTCTAATGTCTCTCAGTCCCACTCTCCCCTGTGTCTAGCCATAGAATCCCTCTTCCCCAAGGTGGTCTTAGAAACCAGAGCCTCTTTTCCCCAAAGCCAGCCATAAAACCTAAGAACATTACTCTAACTTTCCCTCTGCCTTTCTGTGTAAAAACAGGCCATAAAGAAACGATCTGACTTACCTTATTTGACTGTAGGTCATAAGACCCCATTCCAGAGAGGATCCTGCCCCACACCGGAAGGAAGGGTGCTGCACAGAGAGGCCAAGAAGAGTCTAGACAGACAGGCCTTGCTATTAGCATTAGACTGCACCCTTTGTGTCCAATCATATTTCTACGTGGCTGTCCACACTTTTTTGAACCTAAACATAAAAATGGACGATTTCCTCTGTATCCTTTGATCCTCGCTCTGAAGGCCCCTGTGTGTACACAATAAATACATTTGTATGCCTTTCTTTCCTGTTAACTTGTCTTGTGTCAGTGATTTTCAGCAAACCTTCAGAGAGGGCTGGGAACTTTCCCCTTGGCCCCCACCGTGGCTTACACAACACAAATTTATTATCTTACAGCCTGGGGGTGGGAAGTCTGAAACGGATTGTAAGGGCTGAAACCAAGGTATTGGCAGGGTCGTGTTCCTTCTGGAGGCTGCAGGGGAGGATCTGTTTCTTTGGTTTTTTGGGCTTCTAGAGTCCACTCGCATTCCTTGGCTTGTGGCCCCTTCCTTCATCTTTGAAACACCTGTTCAACCTGTTTTCATCATCACGTCTCCCTCTCTGACTCTGATCCTCCCTCCTCCCTCTTATAGGGACCTTTGTGATGGCATTAGGCCATCTGGGATAATCTGGGATAATATCCTTATCTCAAAATCCTTACCTTAATCACCTCTGCAAAGTTGCTTGGTCATGTAAAGTCACATATTCACAGGTTCTGGGGTTTAGGATGTGGGCATTTTTGGGGACCGTTGCTCTACTAAGCTTACTAGGATTTTGGTGCTGCTGCAGCCGTGAGGGGCCTGGGCAAAGCACGGTGGGGCGTTCTGGGCAGGTGGGGATGGAGGCCTGGGATCCAGATCGCATGTGCTGGGTGAGGGCTCCTTGTGGCTCCTTTCTCCAGACCTTGGGATGGTCACGCTCTGCGGGCTGGAGCGTTGAGCCCGTGAGTGAGTGGTGCCAGCGTGTTGATGGGACACGAGCCGTTTTGGGTGGGAGGAATGTTGCCGTCCACTCCCAGCTTAGGTGTTTGGGCGTCTCAGAAGCAGGTGGGGTCTGGGAGAATGAGGCAGCTCACGGCCAGTGCACACCTGCCGCGTGCCAGGCATGTTGTCTCTTTGATTAAAAATGTACCCTTCATTCTCAAAACAGAATTTTAAGTGGTCTAATTTATTTTATGCTCTGCTTTCCCCCTAACCCTCAATTATGAAGGCCACCCACATTCATTGTAGAAGTTTAGAAACAGCAGCAAAGTATAAAGAAGAAAATAAAAATCATCCTAAATTCCAATATCCTCCTAGTCTTTCCCCCATGTGAAGGGGCGCACCCCCACGCGTGTGCACAGACACATTTAGCACATCTTCCCTTGGGAAGTTCAGTTATTTTGTGAATTTTTTTGTTGTATTATATATAGTCATGTGTCGCTTAACGACAGATGGGGACACATTCTGAGAAATGCATCATTAGGTGCTTTTGTGGTTGTGTGAACATCACAGAGTGTAGCTGCACAAACCTAGGTGGTGCAGCCTGCTGCATACTTGGGCTGGGGGTGTGGCCTGTTGTTCCTAGGTACATACTTGTACAGCAGGTTACTGCACTGAACACTGTAGGCAACTGTAACACAATGCTAAGTGTTTGTGTATCTAAACATAGAAAAGTTACAGTAAAAATACAGTATTATAATCTTATGGGACTACTATTGTATGTGGAGTTCATTGTTGACTGAAATGTCACTATGTGGTACATGACTGTACTGTATATATGTGTGTGTTTGTGTATATAAATATATATATAGTAGCCCTCCCCATATCTGAGGGGGTACGTTTCAAGACCTCCAGTGGATGCCTGAAACCTTGGATAGTACTAAACCTTGTATATACTGTGTTTTTTCCTATGCATACGTACCAATGATAAAGCTTAATTTATAACCTAGGCACAGGAAGAGATTAACAACAACAGTAATAAAATAGATCAATTATAACAATACATTGTAATAAAGGTTATGGGAATGTGGTCTCTCCCTCTGCCTCTCAAAATACCTTACTGTACTGTCCTCACCTATTTCGGACCCTGGTTGACTACTGGTTTCAGGTGGACTAAAACTGCAGACAGCGTAACTGCAGCTAAGGGGGGACAACTGTATACACAAGTTTACAGCCTGGCAACATTTACCCACTGAACACACTCATGTCCCCCGTCCCCAGGAGCCTCTGTGGTCTGCCCTAATTGCATGGTGCCTGCCCCAGCTGCCACCATCCTGTCCTCTAACAGCACAGCTTTCTTTTGCCTGCTCTGGAACCTCATATAAGTGGAATCGTGCTGTTGGGCCCCTTGTGCACCTTTATGTCCATGAGGTTCATCTGCACTGTTACAGGCAGTGACAGCTCATTCATTCTCATCTCTGTAGAGCAGAGGTGGGCGCACTATTACCTGTGGGCCAAATTGAGCTTACGGGCTAGGAATAGTTTTTACATGTTTAAAGGATTGTATATTTTTAAAAGCCCAAAACAATGAAGAAGAATTTGCAACAAAGACTAAATGGCCAGCACAGCCTGAAATATTTACTCTTTGGCTCTCTACGGGAGAAGTTTGCCAACCCCTACTGCAGAGCACGGCCTTGTGTAAGTAAGTCACTGCTTACCCATTCTGCCGATGGGCCTTTGGGCATTAATTTCCTTTTAAAATCAATTCATTATAACTTAGCCTAATTATAATTAAAAAATTTAAGGATGACACATGCACGTGGTCAAAATTTAAACAACATGGAATGGCATAAAAGCAAGTCTAGTTGTTTAGGCCAGGCCTGTTCTTAGAGATCACCATTGCACACAGCATCTTTTGGGATCTTTAAAATTTTTTGGAGACTCTTCCATTTTGGCATGGTTAGGGTTGAAGTTTGGGCTTGGGTTGGGTTTAGTCCTGCTTCACTCCATAACCATAAAATAATGTTACCCAAGTTCTCCTCCAGTACTTTTATGATTTCTTTCTAAAGTATTTGATATTTGGAATTTATTTCAGTGTCAGGGTGAATCTGGGATCCTTGTCCAAATCCCAGTAGCTCACACATTGTCTCAGCATGAGTTATCGAACAAGTCAGCTTTTTCTGACTGTTTCAAAGTGAAGTCATCTGATTTGAAAATGAATATGTCACATGACACTTCGGAGTGGGCTGTGCAGTGAGACCCAGTGACGAGCGAATCACCATGTGGGACCTAGGAATGGTGAACCTTGGTGGTGACACAAGCCAGGCATTTGGATGTTAAATGCTTGGGGATGTTCTTCTTGTTCCCAGAAATGCGCTTTCTCTCCATCTTTGGGAAGATGGCAGGCTGCTGTGTTGTGGAGACCTCAAAGTGCAGTGGCTCAGATGAGATAGAAGTTTTTCCCTTCTCACTTAGCCATCCCAGGGTAGGGGTTGCCCTGGTCTCCAAGGTCATCCAGGAGCCAGGAGTTTTCCATCTCTTTGCTCTGTCACCCTGTAGGCTGTGTCTACATCTCAAGGTCAGGGTTGTCTCCACTCAGTAGGTGCATTCCAGGCTGGAAGGGGAAAAGAGTGAGGACGTGGAAAATGGGACATTTCCCCTTTAAAGGGTGTGTCTTGGGAGTTGCACACATCACTTCTCAAGTCCCAGAGTCTGGGAGTGGGTCACGTGGGCACAGCCCGCTGCAAGGGAAGCTGGGAAAGGTAATCTCTGTCCTTGTGCACAGCTCAGGCTTGGGGGTGCTATGACTAAAAGGAAGGGGAGGGGAGAAAGGAAACTGGAATTAGCCGTTTTCTGTTGTATTTTCCCCTTTCTCTGTCCTTACTTCTGCACATGGCTAGAGAGAAAGGTTTCTCTACTATATGGGCAGTAACACTGCAGTTGGGTTGCTAAGAGGTGCCGAAACTTGCACTTGGGGGAGGGGGAAGCATTAGAGAGTGGTGGGGACTGTGGCTCCACGGAGAGGCTGAGCATATGGGAGGGGCAGGGGCTGCTGATCACTGACTGCTGCTTATTGCTTTGCAGAAACATGAGCTTCGAGTTAACCGATTTGATTTTTCAAGAAAGGCTAGAAATCTAGATTTCTTTTTTTAAAAATGAAAAGCTTCTTGATTTTTAAACCTTGGCTTAATTTGAGAAATGCTGTGTGGGCCGGTCCATATAGGTGTGCAGGTCACATCTGGCCCGTGGACTCCAGTGGATGATCTCTGCTCTCAAGTCTGCTGTGCCAGCTCGAGACGGCGCTGTCCTCTCACTGGCAGAGCTCAGGGCTCTATCGGCTTCATAGGTGGGGAATTTGAGACTCAACTTGTATGCACTGCTGTTAGCAGTGTCGGCACCCCTTCTCTGGAGGGCAGTTTGGCATTATCTGTCAAAATTACAAATATACATTCTTAGACTTATCCATTTTTACTTTGGAGAATTTATCATTCACAGAAATTGTACTTAATGCAAATTAAACTACGTATGTATGAGGTTATTCATTGCAATTCTTCACTAGCAAAAGGCTGGGAGCAACCTGAATGTCCATCAGGAGGACTGGTTAAATCAATTTTAGTGCATTCATACAACAGAATAATATACAGCGGTAAAAAAGAATAAAGACCGTTTTTACATTGGCTGTAACCATCTCCATAAGCTTTTGGTAACTGAAAAATAAAACAAGATGAAGAAGAGTGGGTATAGTTTGCAACTATGTATGTTAAAAGGAAAAAAAACATAGTATGTGTGTACATTTGCACCTTTACATACATGAGATTTTTCTGCAAGGTTCATAAGAAACTGATAACATTGGTTGCTTCTGGGGAGTTGAGTAGCTGCAAGACTGTAATGGGAGACATTTTTCTGTAGAATTGTGTATCATTTAAAGTATGAGACATGTAAATATTTTACTTTTTCAAAACATAAATAAAATTAAGATTAAAAAACAAGAAAGACCAGTGAGGCTCAGAGAGGGCGTGGGTTTCCCAGGCGTCACACAGCAGCTGGTGCTAGGATCAGCACCCTTTTTTGCACCTTCCAGCACTGCATTTTGTTTCCCCGGCAATCTTCCCACGCTGCTAGTTTTTGCTTTTAGAGGCTGTTCAGAGGAACTTCTACCTTATTAACCAGCAAGTCGGAATATGTTTTACCAGCTGATACAATGAATTTGGTTCCTTGCCGGAGCTGCTGTTTTCCTCTGCCTCCATAATGATGGCCCTGAGGCAACATCCTCTTCTGCAAGATCTTGGGCTCCAAGATAATACCTCTGATTATATTTACAGTTGCTTTGCAGTTCATTGAGCAGAAACCTGGGTCAGTTTCCCTTGTGTTTGCTTCATCACCTGAACATTTGTAACCTTGGCAGCTGAGTCGGGGGCCGGGCACCGCTCTGAGCCTTGTTGGAATTTCAGTAACTTGGAGGGTCTCCTTGGTGCTTCCCCTTCCTCCAGTGGTGCCAGGAAAAATAATGATTTCTTGGCTGCAGAAAGCAGGGTGACAAATGCAGGGCCTTTGTGCAGTGAGTCAGGCAGCCCTTCTGGTTCCCCAGCAGAGAGGCTGTTTAAATGACATTTTTCTTGAAGATTAGAGAGCTGCTAGGAGTTGCCTTGGGACTAGAGCCTGGTAATTAGCTCCTTACCTGTGTCCTGAGGATTCTCAGCACAGTCGCTTGTCAAGGGAGCTGGGGAGAGGATGTACTGTGTTCTCACCCAAGATGAATTAGAAGCTTCTCCTTGTTTAAACAAAACGAGAAATCCAGGTGTCCAGGGATTGTGCTGTCACCTTAAATTTCCCTAGTGCAATAGGATTCAGCATGGAGCATGATTGATCACTTAAATCGTGTGTGTTGGATACAACATAGGTTTGGCTACAGGTAATGGAGACCTTAAATAACAATGGTTTAAGCGAGGCAGAAGTGTGTTTCCCTCTCATCTACAAGAGCAGGTGTCAGCCCCCAGGGCTGGCAGAACTCTCAGGGTTTCCAGTTCCCTCCAGCTCACTGCAGCTCCTAAGGGGTGGTCTCTTTTCATGGTCCAAGACAGAGCCCTAGTCATGCCTCCCACATTCCAGGCAGCAGGAAAGGGGAAAGAGCAGGGCAGGAATGTATGAGCCTTTGCTCCTTAAGCCCACTTTCTAAGAAGTTACATACAGCATCCCTGCTCATGTCCCATGTCCAGGACTTAGTATGTTAACTTGGGTTGCCCTCAAAAACAGAAGCTGATGTAAGGGCTCTGTGCAGGTAATTTATTATGGGAATGAATTCAAAGGAAGTGAAACGGGGCAACTGGGAAGAGGAAAGAGGGAAGGAGGGAAAAACCACTCCAAGGTTGCATGACCGAGGTGGTTTCCATTCTGGGGAGCTGGGGTTCAGTCCTGCTGAGATTGCTTCCAGGAGCAAAGTGGAGCACACCTCAAGATTGTTAGAGACACAGAGGAGGGGAGTATTTACTCACAGGCTGCCGTGCCCCATTAGTCGAGAGTTTCTCCCAGGACGTGAATTCCCTTGCATTCCCAGTTTTGTGCACATGCAGAATGGCTGACCAGGCTCCTGCCTGGAGGGACTCTGTGTCTGGAGAGGAAGGATGGGAGGTGCAGCTGAAGCGCTCTCAGGGTCCGTGTATGCCCCACTCGTGGCTGCAGCAACAGCCAGAGCAGAAAGATGGGCTGCAAGACTGTGAGGTGGGGCGTTAGCTATATGGCCATGCTGAACCGCAGAGGCACCTGGGAATTGTAGTTTTTATTCACAGTGGCCACAGCCCAGCAAAAAACCAGGGAGTTTGATTATTGCTGAAAGGTTGTTGGAAACAAATGGCAGGATCTGGCACACTGTGATCTTTCTTTGTCCAAAAGTGAGCTATTTGTCCATCTCAATGATATGGGACTCAGCTGAGAATGTATAAAAAACCCCTCTGAGTGGCCAATATAGATGTCACAGTCCATGTACTAAAGCACGTGTTGGCAGGATGGCCTCTAAGACCCTACGTGAGACCTGGTTACTCTCACTTTGCCACGGTTCTAACAAGCACAGTGATCCGCCTTCTAAGGGCCGGCACACGGAAGTGGGAGGAGACGGGAGATTTGCTAAGGGTCTGTCCACAGGCAGAACCCTAACATTTTCTCCCAGCTCCAGTTGTCCTTTGCAGACTTTCAGAGTGATTACAAAAATGTAGATGTCATGTTGTATATCTTAAATAGGTACAATAAAAAATAAACTAAAAAAAAATGCAGATGTCACTTCCTCCTTTAAAACTTCTCAATCCCTTTGGATGGTCCCTGCCCTCTTCCCCACTCTCTTCCTGTCCCCCTTGTAGCCACACCCCATGTGGGATTCCAGTTCTTTCCACGTCCTCTGCACATCATGCTTCCTCTTTCCTAGGTGGCTCTTCCCCACCTCACCCCAGCCTGGCTGCTGCTGGTCATCCTTCAGTTTTCTGCTGAACACTAGACCCGGTTAGGCCCTTGCACCACAGGCTCTGATGGCATGTGCTTCCTCGTTATTAATTGTTCAGTGGTCTTTCCGCTCGACTGGACCATGTGCTTTATGAAGGAAGGAGCACAGCAGTATCTTTCCTGCTCGTTGGTGTATTTCCAGGGCCTGGCACACAGTAGGTGCCAACACGTCTTTGTGGAATGGATGATGGATAGACACACACCGCATCTCTGACCCTGGGTGGCTTCTCTCTGATGCAGGCCCTTGGCTCCTGGAAGAGAGAGGGCCAGAGTCCTGTGCCAAGCCTCTCCCACTGCTGGGGTACGTTCAGAGCTCACACTTTATTGCTGGAGGGCCTAAAAGTGTGGCTTTGCTTTATAACTGGTCTTAATTGCTGCCGTCACCGCAGGCTCAACACAGGGATCTTCGGGCAGAGAGAGCTCAGTGAATGAATCAATCATCTAACAGGTTCACCAATGTGGGACACTGCCTCCTACCGGATCTTGGGTGCATTGCAGGCCGTGCACCGTGGCAGTGGAGGACCTGGTTGTCCTTTCAGTTCTTACTGCTGTCTCTTTACCTTCAACGAAAAATATTCACAAACCTAAGCTATTTCCCCAAAATATAAAACAAACTTAACATTAAAAACTAAACTGTGAGTTCTCCTGAAAATTCACTCCTTAGCATTCTTTCCCCTAACCCTGATTTTAAAAAAAATATTAAAAATTTAGAGACTAAAGCAAAATATAAAGAATAAAAAGCTATCCAGGAAAAGTCATTTGATTTTTTAAATGTACTTCCTCGCAATCTTTGTACTACTACATATATTAACATGCATGAACACACACATGCACACACACAGCACTAAGATGATTATCCTAAATGTAAAGTTGTACATCTTGATTTTTTTTTTACTTTACATAAGATTTTGAGCGTGTTCCTATGTTTTGAAATGTTCTTCCAGAATGATGTTTGGAGACTGCGTCGTACTTTGTGGCAAGGGCGTACTTTATTTAACCATCTCTAATTTTGAACAATTGGGTTGTTGCTGATTTTTCACTGCCATGGGCTTACTGCAATCAATTTTCTTAAATCTCTGATTATTCCCTACAAATTCTTAGGAGCACAGTGCTTGGGTTGAGGATATGAATACTTTTCTGTCTTTTGATTCCTGTTGCCAAATTAATTTTTAGAAAGATTCTCCGTTGACGTCTCCACCAACAATGTGTGAGGTTTTTTTCTTTTTTTTACTGCACCTTTCGCCATATCGATTGTTATAATTTAAGAAAAGTTAAGTTGATTGTCTCCAAATTATCTTCTAAACTTCAGCGATCTAATGGGTTGTTTTGTAGTTCCAACTGGTGTGTGAATAAGGCAGCTTTCTCTCTTTTCTAACGTGTTTATGTGTCACCTATTTCCAAAAAGGATATGGAGTAACCCGCAGTAAAAATACGAAAATACAGTAGTTAAAAACAGCTGTTTTCACTTGACATTTTATTGAAACATTTCGCGTTAAATAACTTTCACACGCATGTTGGCGTTATGGTTGATTTCATAGTTCTTTATAGATTTTCACTGGCATGTATATTTCTGCTGAAAATACGTTTGTATAAATTACGTGTTTCCCTATGAGGTTTATTTTTTTAGGATATACTATCCAATTACAATAACTGTGTTTTGGGGTGGTTTTAAAACATGGTTTCAAAGTTTTTGACACCCTTTCTATTGCGAGGTGGGGTCTACGTCTCCTCCCTTTGAATCTGGGTGCCTGTGACATCCTTGGCAATAGAGAACAGCCACGGTGACGCCTGGTGGCTTCTGAGGCTGGGACATCAAAGCCATACGGCTTTCACCTTGTTTGCTGTGACACTGAGCCACCATGTGAGAAGTCCAACTCCCTTGGGGCTGCCGCGCTGAGGAGGCTGAGGACAGGTGACCTCAACCTTCCAGCCACCTTGCCAAAATGCCAGATATGAGAGTGAAGAAACTAGTTTGGAAATGGACCCTCTAGTGTCACCCATTTGAGTCACCTCCAGCCGTTGAATTTCCCTAAGACCCCAGACGTCGTGGGGCAGAGACAAATCATGCCCACTTTGTCCCTGTCCCGATTTCTGACCCATAGAATCCATGAATATAATAAAATGGCTATTGTCCTGTGCCACCAAGTTTGGGGGAGTTTGTTACGTTGCCATAGAAACTATAATGAGGTCAAGGGCTCTAGATAGTCTCAGAGCTCTTGTAACAAGATTTTAGATTGCTTGTCAAAAAGAATGCCTTTTGTAATTATTTATTCAAGATAAGGTTTATTTGTGGATGGGGTGTAAGGTCTTCACCCTTATGATTGATAGCAAAATCAGACTTCAGCTTAAATATGTTGCAGCTGCTGGTGGCTGGTATGAAGAGAAGATAGATGTCTGAGACCATTGCTCAGCTGTGCGCACCTGGCTTTCCTGTTCAGGCACAGTGATGACAGTGGCTGAGCCTGGCATTTGAAACCTGATTGAATTGCCCAGACCTTTCTCCCTTCGTGTATTTAAGATTAGGGAAACTTCTTTTCCAGGGATGGCCAAAAGATCTCATTCTACCTGCTCGTTATAATGGATTGGTGTTGGTGTTGTGGGAAGGAATTCCAAGATAGATTGGTGATGTCTGCCATGGGTATTGTGGTGGAGAAGTGGAAGGTTTTGTGTTGAGTCTGTTCTCCTTGGCCCTTGGTCTTTGTTCACACTTCATCAGGCTTCAGTGATAAAAGTTTAAAAAAGTGGTCATAGCGAAGTGGGAAGAAACCCTTCTGGAAGGTGGTGCTCAGCTCATCCTGAGCTAAGCTTCCCTTTGCCGCCCTTTCTGGTCCTCCTCTGTTTATATTTTCAACACTCTTGAACCGCACACCTGCTGTGTGCACAGCTAGCACGTCGATAGGTAGAGAGAAACAGAGGCTGCCTTGAGGAGGCTATGTTTCCCAAATTTCAGCCTTTTCATGTATTACCTTTATAATTTTTTGTTCTGTGGCCACATCTAGGGTCTGTTCCTGCTATTTTAAAAAAATTAATATATATTCTAAAAATAGACTCCCTATTTTTATTTAAATGTCTTTATTTTAAAGGCAGACTCTATCACTACCACAAATGGAAAGCCAGTATCACTTGCCATAAATAACCAGAAACCTTCAAAATAAAGACAATGAAAACAAAACAATGGTCTTGAATTCCAGCTCCATACTGTTGCTTGCCAGAGGCTGTCAGACTGAGACCTGCTGTCTCTTTTAACAAGGGCCATTAGCCAACTGTTAGAGACTCATTAGCAGACACCAAGGCATCCTCTCTTTATTGGAAGGATGGCAGGAGGATGAAGAAGGGAGTAACTTTCTAATAGTGGGATTCCATATTCCTGAGAACCCTTTTGGAAATGAGCTTCCCCAGGGGTGGGGGGCACTGGGTAAAGGCTGGGGAGCGCAGATCTGGGAGGGCTTTGAATGCTGAACCAAAGGGACTTGTGCGTTGGCAGGGAGTCTCCTTGGATACTTTGGGGGGATTGTTTGGGGGCACGGGAGTAGTTAGGTGCAGTAGTAGAATATGTTGGTGAATAGGGCATCCCTGTCCCCCAGTGGGTTGGCTATTCCCATTTAGAGAATGACTACCTCTTTGGTCCAGCGACTGGTGAGAAGCAGGCATCTGATCCTGTGGCCCTGGACCCGTCCTTGAACAGGCACGGAAATAGCATCCATTCCTCAGGAGATGTCCTGCACTGCTTGAGCTCCTGTGAGCTCTCGGAACGGAGAGAAATAAAACCGAGTTGGCACCGCATCCGAGTGGCATGTGGTGCGGGCGTGTGCAGTTGGATTATTTTTATTTATGATAGCTGATTCACAATCGTCTCCATGGCGATGGCGGAGCTGGAGGCGGAGGGAAGGAGTGCGTTGTCGCGTTATTAAATGACCCAACTAAAGGAAAAAAGCCCTCAGACACATTAAGGATTAATTTAACATCGTGGCCTTGCCTGGCGGGTCATTACCCGTCCCTGCTACAGATGTTGGCACTTCCATTTCCAGAGCATTCTGCACAGAGTGCGGCTGGGCTCGTCTGTTTGCGTTTGAATGTCACTCTTAGCTCAAGCGCGGCCAGATGCCAAGGGTCAGGAGAGCTGCTGGTGACCTCATCAGGCAATGCTCTCTGCCACAGAGCGTTCCGGAAGCCATTCACAATGCTGTTTCCAACATTCTGTATCTATAGATAGAAACGTATGTATGCATTTCTGGGCTTTTACAATTGACTTGAATAGATGCAAAATCATCTTTATAAATTGTACGTACCATACAGTGAATACCCATGCACCTGCCACTCAGGTCGAGAAAAATAAAAGTGCCATTTCTTTGACATAGGGTAAAAGGGGGATGTACATACGACATCAATATGTCTCGATTTCCTCGACATCCCAGTTTCCTCTTGTTGCCTTCGTGAAACGCTTAGTAACGTCTCACCCTCCAAAGTGGGTTCCAGTTGGGATGACGCATTGTGTGTCTACTTTAAGCCCCCTCTGTGCCCTCCCCCAATCTCATTCCCTCCCCCCTCAGAAAGGAACTTTCTCCTGCACTTTGTGTTTTACATTCCTTTGCTGTTCTGGACTGGTGTCCCTCAATTATACACAATTTTGTTTTGTCTCTTCATGAGCTGTATGTTAAATGAAACTGTACTGGGTATTTTTGTTGTTGTTGTTGTTGTTTTTGCTCCTCTTTCATTAAACATTGCGTTTGGGAGACTCACACATGTTGTTTGGTGTAGCAGTGATTCCTCCTTTTCTCCAGCTGTATGCTATTCCACTGTGGGAATGTGGCATGATTTATCCATGTTACCACTGATGGTCTTTGGTTCGTCGCCTGTTTTTTTTGCTCTACTGAACAAGGCTTCTTTGAAGATTTTTGTAAATGTGTCCTGACACACACGTGCCTGAATCCTCAAGGTCCTGTGTCTACAATTGCTGGGTCATATGTTCGAGGCACCTGCAACTTTACTAGATGGTGAGAAACTGTTTTCCAAAGAGGTTGTATGGGTTTATACCCCACCAGTGACATAGACGTGTTCTGACCACTCTGCATTCTCGTCAACGCTTATTGCCAGATGATTTAACTTTTACCAGTCAGACAGGTGCAATATGGTATCTCATTGTACATTTGGACCTACTGTGCTGCCCGGGACTGTTACTACCTGCCCAGTTCTGGGGTTCGTATCAGGAAATCTGCCTTCCTGTAAATAGGAGAATACGCCGTATCCTCCAATATTAACTCTGCAACGATACAGTTGACATTTTGATCCATATCTGCCTTACATCTCTGTTTTAATTGGTTGAGAGCTTGAGTGCCACTTAAGGGTGTCCTAAAGACAACCACCCTCCACAACTGGCAGTGTTGTCGCTTGTAAGTTAAGTGCTCCTGGGCTTCTAATTCACCTGTCCCAAGTCTAACTAGCCTGGAACTTCAGCTGGCATTTTCTCTCCTTCCACGGAGCTGCCTGCTCATTCCAGCTCACTCCAGACTCATAAGATTTGTTGGTCGTTGTAGATTCAGTCTTTTCTTATTTAATCATATCCTAATAGCTCTTCGTGGAGTAAGTTTTCATCTGTATTTCCCACAGAGACCAGTGCAGTGTTTTGCCACAGCTGATTCATTCAGGAAGCCTTTGGTAGAGCCCATTACATGTCAGGCCTAGTGGCTGAGGAATCAAAGATAAAGAAACTGAGTCCCTTGCCCTTGAAGGCCATGGGTTTTCCAGGAGAAATAAAGAAATAAATGAGTGATGAGCTGTGACTTTGACAGGAGGAATATCTAGATTACTAAAGAGAGTTTCTTTGCCTGAAGAAGTTAGATAAAGTTTCCCAGATGAAAGGGAACTCTGAAGTGGGTTTTGAAGGATGAATAGGAGTTGAACAGATGGTAAATTAACCATGTCTCACCTTTATAGCTTTTGGGGATTATTGTAGTTCTGTTATTTTGCATCCTTGGAAGCCTTGGCTCAAAATATTTTTAAAGGTAAATACTAATGAAAATTGACAAATATCCCCTCAGTATCCATGGATGCTTGACTCTGGCCATTAAATCTTTAGAAATGAGTTGAGAAATCAGTGCCAGTTGTGACTTTTATGCATTCATTCTTTATTTGAATGCATAGTTTGCATCTGTTGAATGTTTGAATTAAGGTTAAAGAAAAGCCAAATAAACCCCATTCTTAGGACTGTGACTGCCATGGCTTCCGCACTGACCTTGAAGGGGTCAGATGACTCCAGCTGGTGACAGCAGCTGTCACCACCGAGGTGCAATATCTGAGCATTTTTTAGCCGTTTAGATTGGACTGTGGTTCTGATCACAGTGGCTGGGGCTGCACAGAGTCATTTTGGGCATTTGGCTAATTAGAACAAAGCCATCAGGTGAAATGAGCTATCCATCCCCGACTCCGTTCTAATGACCATTAGATGGGCTCTCTGATGAGCCGGCCGCAGGCTGTGCTTGAATCCGGGCATCTCAAGGCTGTCTGAGGGTGTTCGTCAAGGCTGAGTGGCTGGGTCGGAGTTGGGAATGAGAGGATGTTTTTTCTCCATGGGGAAATCTTGGGAGTGTTTGTGTGGGTGTGGGTTTCTCATGCTTTTGGGGGCTACCTGTCTGTTAAGCGATGCTTGCCTTTGCCATTGGCCTTGACCTGACCCTTGTCGGTGCGGCTGTCAGTCAAACAAGCAGAGCCGCTGGCATCTCCCCTGACAGCTGGCGCGATAACGACTGTCAGTGCAGGTGAAGTTGGCTTGTCTTCCGAGAGGCATGTGTGATGTTCCAGTCTGGAAAGAGGGAGTGATTGAGGGGTTGGACGGTCGAAAGGCAGGCAGGGGTACAGGTCCCCCTAGCAGTCCAATTTAGGCATAACTTTGGATTCCAATGAAGTGGTCTTTTATCTCACTGGCCAACCACATTAGATTTTAATGAAGAGGTTGCAAACGGGAAGGCTGTCAGCTCGATGTGTGGGTTCAACTATGTCCCCCCTAAAAAGATATGTCCACGTCCTAACCTCCAGGACCTGTGAATGTGACCTAATTTGGAGAGAGGGTCTTTGCAGATATAATCAAGTTAAGATGAAGTCATTAGAGTGGGCCCTAACCCAATAGGACTGGTGTCCTTATATGCAGAGACAGACTTGCACTGAAGGCCACATGCCAGAGGCAGAGATTGAACGGACATGTCTATACACCAAGGAAAGCCAAGGATTGCCAGAAACACCAGGAGCAAAGAGAGAGCCCTGGAACAGTTCTTCCTAGAGCCTTTGGAGGGAGCATAGCTCTGCCAGCACCTGGTTTTGGACTTCTGGCCTCCAGAACTGTGAGAGAATAAGTTTCCTTTGTCATAAGCCACCCAATTTATGGTAATTTGTTATGGCAGCCCTAGGAAACTAATAGAGATGTTAAAAATAATCAGACTAATGGCAACCGCTTAAGAACAGAGATTTCACATAAAAATGTGGATTTCTCGCATCTCTACAAAAATCAGATCTGTTCTTGTAGGACAAGTCTGTAATTCCTCAGTTCACCCTGGTCACCATGGCTCCCCATTATCTTAAAACTGTTTTACTTCTCCCACTTGTGTTTTGCATCGATCCCTTCCAGGTATCTGCGTTTGGGGCTCTTCCTCTCATTATAGGTCTGGGATGGAAGGGTTGAGAGAGGGCCCATCTCTTGCTTTCTGTCTTCTAGAGCAGAGGTTGGTAAACTACAACCTTTGGGTCAAATCTGGTCTTCTGCGTGTTTCAGTAAAGTTTTATTGGTAAATAGCCATGCCTGTTCAGGTACAGATTGTCTATGGCTGCTTTCTCACTATGACAGCAGGATTGAGAGCATCAACAGAAACCATTTGGCCTGTAAGGCAGAAAACATTCACTGTCCATCCCTTTCCAGAAAAAGTTTGCTTACCTTTGTTCTGGAGAATCAGTAAATCCAGATTTTTATCTAAACTCTACTCATTTTTCAATGAGGGCAGCAAACTCATATTTTAATGATTTTTAATTTCAAAAAACATAACTATCAATTAAGGATACCTTTCCATGTCAATAAATGTGAATCTTCATAATTTTTTAAATAAAAAAATGGAGTAATAGGACTCATTTATCCAATTCTTTATTAACGTGTATTCAGGCAGTTATGTTTTAAATTTATATGAACTAGTTGAGACTGGCTAAGCATTGAGCTGCTTTTTGGTGGAGAGGAGGGAAGGAGTGATTGGAATGTTTAACCCAGAATGAGGAAAGCCCAGCAGACTATGCCATTACTCTTGTCGAATGCACATGTTTAGTTTTCAAGGGCAAGATATCAAACGTTGGCCCTCCCTGTCCAGAGGGCTCTGCATGAGAAAATGGAGGGAAAAAAATGTAGCAGAAAAGAATAGTTTTGGGTGTAAGGAGTCAGCTTTTGTTGGTAAACCCTGGAAATAGTGGCTGAAAGGAAGTCAGGAATTTCCCTCTCTGAAGACCTTCTAAGAAGGGGTGGCTCTGCCTGGGTTGGAAGGTCTGGTCGGCCACCTCTGCCCCAGCACCAGTGGCTATCTCTGGCCCCATACTGAGAGGGTTCTGTGTCTGTCTTGTCCAGCAGGAAGGAGTGCCATGCTGGGTCCAGACATGGTCATGGGTAGTGGAGGTATTTGGCCGTCAACCACACCTTTGCCATCCTGGATTAGAAGGGAGGGGCTGGGCCAGCTGGTCAGATGTCCTTCTGAACTCCAGGTTCCTTATCTGTGATTGGCTGACTCCACTTCTCTATATAAGGCCCTTGACAGTTAGGGCCACTCTGGGCTGTGGGACTGTTTCAGGGGTGTAGATGTGTGCACAGAAGAGTGAGACTGTTGTCCTTAGAAAGGCCTGCATGCAAGGTTGACCCTGCGCTGGCATCTGGGAACTTGGCACTTGAGCTGTTCCCTAAATGATAACTGTGTTTCACTGTCCCTAGGCTGTACAAACAATGTGATGGATGGTGAACACCTACTTTCCTTCTGGGAGTGTGGAATCTGGGGACATGCTAGGCAGAGGGCACCTACATGATTAGTCTGCAGTAGAAACCTTGGGCACTGAGGCTCTGATGGGCTCCCCTGGACAGAGCTGAGAATGAAGCCCCCGGACTATGAATGGCAGGCACTTGGGATCCTCCCCAAACACAGGACTTTCCTTGGATTGGGGACTGGAGCCAGTGCTTTCTTGAAAACTAGCTTTCGTTTAAAGAGGCTGAATAAAGAGGATATTGAATATTCCCAGCACAAAGAAATGATGAATGATTGACATAATGGATATGCTAATTACCCTGATCTGATCAGTAAACATTGTACGTATCAAATCATCACTACCCCCTAAATATGTACAATTATTATGTGACAAAAAATAATAAAATATAAAAAAAGAAAAAAGAAGGAGGCTAAATATGGTCTTCACCTTTTCTGGTGGAGGGTGTATCAGTGAGGATAAGAAGGGATAACAAATTATGTCACAACTCCATTGGCTTAAAATAGCAAGGTTTATTCCTTGCTCAATCTGTATGTCCCTCCCTGGTAGGCTGTGGGCTCTGCTCCGAGTCTTCCTCACCTGGGGACACAGGCTGCTGGAGCAGCCACCATCTTCATGCACCATGGGGTGTTATGCCCTGCCTGATGTTCACACCTGGTGGGGACAGCTCACTTCTCATTGGCCAGAATAGTCACCTGACTCCACCCACCTACAGGGAACCAGGAAGTGAATCCTACCACGAATCCACAAGGGAGGTAATGCCACTGTTTAGTGAACAGCACATGGAATACTATGGCAAGGATTAGGAAACAAGACTTCTCTTTTCTCTGACTCCAAGCTAGGGGAAGAATGCTCACTGAAGGAAGAGTTGGAGTTGAGAGCCAGGGGTGGGGAAAGAGCTGATTGTTGTCAAAGGCAGAAGTGAGAAACCAGGGCGATAGTTAAATCCTTTCAGAGCAAATGAAAGTGATTTCCATGACAACAGTTCAATTAGAAAGAGAAGTTCTCCTGTGTGAGGGAACACTGAGGAATTATCACCACAGTGAACCTACTGCATTTTGGCCCTGGGGGTGGAAGGGTACTGAAAGTGCCCCAGCGGGGGACCTCCACGGGGAGGTACCCCGCTTCTAGCACCCAGGGAGTAGGGAAAGGGCGTTGGCAGAAATAAGCAAAATGCATAGTGGGTGTGAATGAGCGGGAGCAACCCGGGAGGGCAGGAGCTAGGGTTGGGGGCGTGAGGAGGCACCTGTGTTTTGCTCTGAGGTGGGGTGGCTTGGGGGTGCAGGTTGCTGGTAGGGTTGCAGAGTAGATGTTGAAATGTTTCCCCACAGCATTAAAATTCAGCCTTGGGGGGAAATGAGGCCCCAGGATGTGGTGGAAAGAAACCAGGCTCTGAAATCACACACTCAATGGCTTTGAATCAGCTTTCACCCTTTGCTTTCTGTGCTTGAACTTAAGCTCCCTGTGCCTCAATTTCCTTGACTGTTAAACAGAGCTAAATTTGCCAATTAGGAGGGCAATGGTGAGTGTCGCATAATGTAGTATAATATCTGGTACACAATAGGTGCTGTCTACAAGGTAGGTACCTGCACTCCTCTGTCTTTGATTAGGGATAATGGCAGAAGGATTTCATCTCAGGGGCAAACTCTAAACCTTTGGTATTGACTCCCTGGGGCCCGTGTTAAGGAGGATTCTGAAGCTCAGTGAGAAAGTGATACTGTCAGGTTTCAGTCTCCTGGTTCTTAGTGTGCTCATGGCTAAAGAATGACCAGACACACCAAAGGAAGGCAAGCATGAACATGAGGTTTATTGAGAAGAGAAAGATAAGATTATAGAGCAAGAGCAAGATATAGGTTTACAGAGTGTGATACATATGCCACAGATGACAACCAGACACACTGTCACAGCAAAGGGAGAGCGAAAGGAAGGGTGCAAAAAAGGGGTGGTTATGGTTTGCATCCTGTTTTATAGTGCCTAGACTGGGACCTCTCTAGTGGCTCAGACGTCACCATGGAACCACTTTGATTGGATAGTTGGGAGTTGTATTACTACACATGTGGGTTGTTCTAGGTCAGTTTCTGGACTCTGTGATACCTATGCTGCTTGGCTTGTGGGCTAGACAGTCCTCTGCATTCTTTTGCAGCTGGCTCGCGAAGTTATAATTGGCTTATTCGCAGGGTATTCACTCCTCTCCCAGGTATGGCAGTAGCTCAGGGCAGGATCAAGGTGGGGCAATTACACCAAGGCAAAGCGCCCACTTTCTCCCCAGGAGACCCAGAATCCCTTGCTGACTACCTAACAATTCGTGGCCTATTGATGTCTGGCACAGACATGGGGGTGGTGCTGTGTGTGCCACGCATTTGCCATCCTTAGTTTGGCTTCATTTCTTACTATTACTGAAAGTTCAGCACTTGTCCCCGAGGCTGAATCAGGGAGAACAAAGAATGAGGACAAGTGGTTTGAGGAAAAGGATAGAGAAGTTTGTTAATTTGCCTGCCAGCAAATGAGGAGGACAGTGGACTACTAGTGTCTCAAAGACTGCCATCCTGCCTTCAAGCAGAAATATAGGGCTTTTTAAAAGGGGGGTTTTCGGGTCTCCCTGAGCAGCTGTCACATGTTGTGGCTTCAGGCTATTGTTGTTTAACTACAATTGGTGGTTTCCATCAACCTTATCTCTGGTGACAGCAATCTTGTGACCCTTGGACAATGCTGTTGAGCCATCTCCTGTGGTTTAAGATACTAGAAAACAAACAGCAAAGAACCTTTTTTCTGCCCCTTTGATGACTGGCCTCAGGGAAGGAATGAAGGTTTCAATTCCCAGAAAGGGTGGGGGTTTTAGAGAGACTACTCATAAAATATTTTGTTGCCGTTTTTCCAACCTTTACCTCTGTTGCGTTACCACCCTCTTCTATAAATCTTTTGCTCCACTTGAAGTGCTCAGTGGTCAGCTAGCTGGCTACCCCCGTGATGCCCCGGTGCCCCTGCCTCCTCTGCCCTGGAGCACTCCCTGTCCCTCCTCGGCTCATCTGGACTCCTCCTGTTCTTCAAGGATCAGTTGAGACCACCCCACAGGGAAGCTCTTCCAACCCACCCCTACACCAGCCATTCCAGGACCAAGGGATGCCATCTTTGTCTAAATTCCCATGAAACTCACCACCTCTTCTGTGGCCTGGACACATCTCACAGCACTTCATGGGGTGGGCACTGGTGTCCTTTCCTCGTGAGCCCCAAGGGCAGCAATGTCCCCTACTCCTTTTATTTTTTTTACAGACAAGGTCTCACTCTGTCACCCAGGCTGGAGTACAGTGGCACTATCATAGCTCACTGCAGCCTCAAACTCCTGAGCTGAAGCTGTTCTCCTGCCTCAGTCTCCTGAGTAGCTGGGACTACAGGCGCGCACCACCACACCCGGCTAATTTTTGTATTTTTTCATAGAGATGGGGTCTCACTCTTGCTCAGGTTGGTCTCAAACTCCTGGCTCAAGCAATATTCTCACCTTGGCCTCCCAAAGTGCTGGGATTACAGGTGTGAGACACCGTGCCTGGCCCCCCTACTCGTTTTGGTTGCATATCCACTGAGTCCAATCTCCACACCCCCTTTCCTGTGCAGGGAATGAAATTTTTAATGATTTAATTGGCAGAATATGGACATGTACTACTTAGAAGTGTTGACCTGCAAGAAGAAGCTGAGCAAAAATGAATATAAGTAGAGAGTTTATTTGGGCCAAGCTTGAGGATGGCAACCTGGGAGCGTTGCTTCAAGTTGCCCTGAATATGCACTCCGATTAGCAGCAGTTACAAGTGGATTTTTGGAGGCAAAAAAGAGGGCAGAGGGAGTGTTTTTTTGTCAGGAATTCTCACTGGTTTACAAAAAAGCATTAATTAGTGATTGCCTATACATGGGTAAATCACAAGCTGTGGGTTATAGTGTCCAATGAGGCATTATTAGGTAAATTGATAGCTACTTGTAACAATAGCAAGCAGGTTCAAGAAGTGAATACATGGCTCAAAGAAGGGAGTAGGACATGGTTGCTATCTCATTTTAATGTCTCTCTGGGCCTGATAATTTAAAAGGACTCACATTCCTCAGTTAAAAATTCTTTTCCTTTCTCAAAAGCCTGGATATGGCAATCAGAGATCCTGGCTAGGGCCCCCAGCACTGCTGCTCAGGGCTGTGTGACCTTAGATAAATGTTTTGACCTCTCTGAGCCTCAGATTATTCTTCTAATAACACAGAGAACATTGTTGGGAGCATGCGGGCGACCGGTGTGCCTGGTGCTTTCCCAGCCCTAGGCACATAGTAAGCACTTACCTAATCCATGGTAGTGGCTGTTACTTTCTTTCCTCTCCCTCCGTCTTTCCTTCCTTGCCCTGGCTCCTTTAACAACTGTTCCAATGTGGTCTTTTCATCTTTCGCTGGGATGGTCCTATGATTCTTTATTATGAGTCCAGCTGGTGTAGCCCAGGGGCTGTGGAGAGCTTGGTGCAGGAGAAAGAGGATATTTTATCCACTCACGAAAAACCCAAAGTCCAGGGGTGCCCCACTTTGGGCAGCAGCCGTGTTCTTGAACAACTGTGTCATTTCAGCTTGATTAGCTTTAACATGAGCCCCCTTTTAGAAGTCCCAGGGGACTTGCCAATTAAAGACCTGTTTGACAAATCCTTTTGTAAAATGCAGAGTCACCAAATTGTTCTGCTTTGTGATTCTGGATTCATATATATTAGGTTTTCTTCAAGTAGGTACTTTTTTAGCAACGAAACCTCCTTATCATATTCCAGCCAAGTTTTTGAGCTTCAATAGTCAAAATTGCTATTTATTTCAACCTTTGAATATGTATTATATTCCGGAAAGATATTTTCAACTCATGAAAATTAAGTGAGAAAACTAGAGTTACCAGGGTTTGGCTTCTGTTCCCACTAAGTACCGACTCTCACTGGGGCGTTGCTGGCAGATGCTTGTTGTCCTTGACAAAGGAAAGGGAGTGACAAAAACCAGGAAGATGCTGAGAATGAATAATCTGGCCCAGGAGACACGTAATTACCATGAGTGTCAGTCTCTGTAATGAAGTGTTAATAGGGCCAAATCCAAAGCGTAAATTATCAGGGAAGGGGGCAAGGTAATATGTCGTGTCCAGTGATTTAGCCTCTGAGCAGCTCTCAGCAGCTGTCCTGTGATGCTGCTCGTGGGATGCAGACCAAGACAGATGCATCCCAGCGCATTCCACCTCAAGAGAGGATGCCTGCAGAGACCACTGGCCCGTGTGCCACTCCCTCCTGGGGGGATGCTAAGAGTTTGAGTAGTGTCCTGCCTCTGTCGAAGAATCCTAGATTTTTAGGAGAGACTTGACATCAATCCTCTCAGTTTTACAAAGAAGGAAACTGAGGCCCAGGAAGAGGAGTGGAATTGCCAAAGCCTCCAAGTGAGTCCGTAGCCACAGTTGGGGGTGGAGTTACGACATGGAGTTACCACAGGAACGACATGGAGTGAGGATGAGTGGGGAGTTTCCCCAAAAGTGAAGGGCATTAGGTTGCCCGCTGGCACCAATGTTTGCTGCAATGGCAGAATTGGAAGCAAAGTCATGGCTGAAGGAACCACTGGAAAGAGGAAGAGGAGGGAGAGAGGAAGCCAGAGCTGCGTGGTTGGGGCTTGTGGTTGGGGCTCAGTGTTGAGCCCCCATGGGGAGAACCCCTGGACCCGCTGCTGAAGCATTTGTTTTGTTTTGTTGGGCACTGGGAGTCCATCCAGCACTAGATTCCACAAGCGAGAGAGGGGATTCACGCCATTCATGCTCGATGTGGAGGTTTCAAAGCACCTTATAGTGAAAGTTGTTCCTCAAAGTGCATCAGATTCCATGTTCAGCAGGTGAGACCACCTGGGCACAGGTGGTTCTTGCCCCATGGAGGGGGCTGCTACCAGCTCTGCTGGCCCCCTTCACACCTCAGATGCCCTGCAGCCAGCTTCAGGGGAGCACCAGAGTGGCCCTAGGTCTGGGTGCTGCCCCTTCACACTCCGGGGCTGCACCTGGGGCATCGTTGAGTGGGCAAAGCCTTTAGCAGCTATTGAGCAGGGCCTGGGGTGCTGGTGGGCACCACTCAACATTAGAGAAGGTAAACAGCCTTGATAGGGCGTTGGGGGTGCTTCTTGCTCCTGGAAACCCTGTGGTGACAGCAAGCGCATTTTGCACAGTGCCTGTTTATTGAGCGCCAGCCATGGGAAAAGAAACCATGTTACACTCTACATTGACCCCAAATTAATGATAGCAACCATGAGTTTATCCAGGTCATCCTAGTGCCAGGTGTTCTACCTGTATGAATTCATTTCATGCTCACGACAGCCTCCTGAAGTAGGTCTTACTGTGATCCTCATTTGATGGATAAGAACAGACAAGCACAGAGAAGTTCACTAACTTGCCCAAGGTCACACAGCCAGTAAGAGGAGAGCCAGCATTTGAGCTGAAGCAATCTAGATCCGGAACCCACATGCTCAAGCATGGCCTTCTTCTGTCTCTGCACTAATTCATGTTTCAGGGAGAACAGTGGAAAAGAACCAGGCCCCACTGTTGGCTGTGACACCAAGGAGCTGAGTGATCATGGAAAACTGCCATTTAATAGTCCTGGTGCCTCAGTTTCCACATAGAAAGAATGGATACCAGCCTGACCCAGGGTTCTTTAAGGATCAAATGAAGTATTTGGCAGGAAAACTTTTTGGTGGGAAAATACTATAAATGCTTTTGCACCTGTTTTAGTTTTCTGTTGCTACTGTTACAAATGACCACACACTTAGTAACTTAACACAACATAGATATATTAATATTGTAGTTCTGGAGGTCAGAAGCCTGAAATCATTTTCACTGGGCTAAAATCATTGTCAGTAGGGCTGAGTTCCTCCTGAGGCTCCAGGAGAGAATTCATTTGCTCTTCTTGTCTAGCTTTCAGGGGCTGTTTGTGTTCCCTCACTGTGGTTCCTTCCTGGATCCTTAAGGCCAGCAGGATAGCATCTTCAAATCAGTCTCTCTCTCTCTCTCTCTCTCTCTCTCCCCCTCCCTCCTCCTCCCTCCCTGTTCTGCTTCTGTGGTTACTTCTCCTTCTCTGGCTCTGACCCCTCTGCCTCCCACTGACAAAGGACGTTGGGCCCTCCAGACAATGCAAGATCATCTCACCATCTCAAGATCCTTAATTTAATGATAGCTACAAAGTCCCTTTTACCATGTAAGGCAACGTATTCACAGGTTCTGGGGAGTAGGACATGGGCATCTTTGGGGCAGGCGTTTAATTCTGTCTGCCACACTACATATCATTTGGATTATTTCATTATCTAGCACCTATGTAACTATTTTTAAATGTGCCATTTGCAAGCTTTTAAAACACATAGAGATCAATACTCAGAAGAAAACAAAAAAGGGCCTTAATCTCCCTGCCCAGGTAACCCCACGGGATGGTTTATTTTTTCCTGTTTTGACATTTAAACAGAAAATGCAAATAATATTAGTAGAAGGATAAGAAATGCAAACCACAAAATGATGCAAAATGAAAAGTTAAAGCTGCCCTTCCCTCCCTGCATAGTCTCTCCCCAAAGGTAACTATTTTATAGTTTTAGATAATTCCTTCCAGAAAAAAACTAATGCATAATCCAGAATAAATGCATCTATTTATACCTCCCCTTCTAAAAAATGCTAGTAGAGATCATATTAACACCATTATGCATCTTGCTTTTTTCACATTATTCTGTACCTTTTAGATATGTTTGTACCAGTGCGCAAAGATCTCTTTCTCCTTTAAAGGGCTTCTAGCATTTCATAGTAGGGATGATGCATCATGTATTTACTTATTTTTTGTAACTAGTCCCCTATTGTTGGTTACTTTGATTGTTTCCAGCTTTTTGTTACTATGGGCATGCTGTATCGAGCATAACCTCCAATATCATATTTGCGACTATATTTAGGGTTTTGTTTTTCCCAACATTTGGGGCAAAAGTGTTTATGTTGCAGAAGGCTGTTCTGTGTGCATGGTAGGATGTTTAGCAGCACCCCTGGCCTGTACCCACTAGATGCCGGTAGCACTCACCCCGCAACACTTGTGACAACTACATATTGCCAGATGTCCCCTGGGGGCAAAATCACCCCTGGTTGAGAACCCCAGTCTTGGGGCATTCCTCACAGTGGGGTGGTGGAACGAGAGTTTTCTTATAAACTGGCCCCAAGCAGCTGATGGCAGGTGACCAGGTGGGCCCTGGCCAAGCTTGGAGGGCAGAGTCAGCAGGTGACTGTAGCTTGGAGTTGGCAGGTAGATGACACTGAGTTTCTTAAATCTTACTACAGGGAGTTAAGCAGTTACCACACCTTGGCTGTTTCTAGGAGAATTTGTGCGAGCTTTGACCAGCCTGACCTGGAATGTTCTGTGCAGGGTGTATCTTGCACCAGTGGCTCTGCGGTTCTTACCCGTTCCTGGTCTGGCTGAGTCACCTGCTCTCTGCCAAATGAGTCTGAAATATTTATATATTATGTTTATGTAATAACCCCACACAAACACAACCTGATCTTCTGTGAGGGTTTTTCTCCTCTTCCTAAAATGCATATAGAATAGAATACTCATCCCAAAAGCAGGGACACCAGGCACCCTTCTGGTGCTTTCCTTGTATTCACTTCTTACCTTCCTCCTATGATGACCAACTCCATTTCACAGGGGAGAAAACTGAGGCTCAGAGAGTGACATGAATTGCCTGAGGCCACGTCACTCTGAGGTGGTGAAGCTGGGATTTGAACCGGGAAGTCCAGCTCTGCATGGGTCCCTCCACCACTGTATGCGGAGGACCATACTAGTTTGCAATGAAACCCAGACAGGATAACAGCAGCTGACATGTGGCACACGCCAGCCGCACACTGGGCTGGTTGTAGGTGCTTTGCACGTGTTAGCACCTTGGAGCACCCTTGTAAGTAGATACTTCCATCACCCATGTCTTACAGACGGAGTGTGAGGCACAGGGAGATCAAGTCACTTGACCCAGGTCACACAGCTAAGAAGAGGCCAAGCAGGTGGCTCCAGGGTGCATGGCTCACCCGCCAGGCCACTCTGCCTCTGGACAGGTGGAAGCAGGTTTTTAGCCACAGCAGTCTCAGCCGTCACCACCTTGGGAACATTCCTAAAGCGTTTGGACAGTTTATCCTCTAGTCTTGCTGTTGATGTATCTGGGTTCCCTTCAATCCCCCAAATACAACCTATCATGTTTTATGTCCCCCTTAAATCAAAGGTCCACCATGTCAGCAAAAGGAAGCCTGGATGTGCAACGTGTGTTTTTCTAGCTGGTAATTGTTTCTTCATTAGAGCCCAGAAAGTCGGTATGTTTTCAAATCCCAAACTGGAACAAAATGAAAGCCGTCCGTGAATCCTGGCTGGCGCTGGGCCGTAATTCATCCAAGTAGCTCATTACGCGTCAGAATCACCCAACTGCAGAAGCTTCTGAACAGCAGGCAATTCGAGAGTTTCAGTTTCAACTTTCTGCTCGTATTGATTTATGAAACCTTCCTACCTTGAAAATTATGAGATATTCTGGGCATGCAAAGAGGTACAGAGAAGATTTTAATGAACGTGGTGCACCCACCACCCAGCTGAGGAGATAAAGCCTGACAGTTATGATACAACTGATGCTTCTGCAGACTCCTCCCAGATACCGTTTCCTTCTCTTTTTCCCTGGAGGTTACCACTGCCTGAATTTAGCATTTTTTAAATAAAGTTTTGTATCCATATATGTGATCATAAACTATTAATACATGAAGCATCGTGCATGTTTAGAACTTCATGGCATCTTGCTAAACATACCCTTCTGCAACGTTGTTCTCTTGCAGCGTTTGTGGGGTTCGTCTGTGCTGATGGATGTTGCTGTGGTTTGTTTCACTGCTGTATAGTATTCTGGTCTGTGAATATATCACAGTGTATTCATCCGTCCTCCTGCTGATGGGTGCTCGGGCTGCTCCCCATCTCTCGCCGTGACAAGCAATGTCGCAGGGAGTGTTCTTGTATGACTCCTTGTGTGCAACTGCAGGAGTTTCTCCGGAGCATGTGCTTAAGATCAGAATCGCCAGGGTTCATGGCATGTGGTAGACAGAATCGAAGGTGGCTTCCAATAGTCCCCACCCCCTGACGTGTGTGCCTTGTGTAATCCCTGGGACTGTGCTCATGGAGGATCTTACTCCTGAGATTGGGTTATGTTTCATGGCACAGGTGAAATTAAAATAGGGAGTGTTATGGACTGAATGATTGTGTCCTCACCCCACTCCTGCCAGTTCATGTGTTGAAACCCTAATCCCTAAGGTGATGGTGTTAGGAGGTGGGGGCTTTGGGAGATGATTAGGTCATGAGGGTGGAGTCCTCATGAATAGGGTTAGTGCCCTTATACGAAGAGGCTGGAGGACTAGTTCACTTTCTCTGCCACGTGAGGGCACAATTAGAAGGTGGCTGTCTGCAACCCAGAGGAGAGCCCGTACTGGAACCCCGCCATGCTGGCACCCTGATCTCAGACTCCTAGCCTCCAGAACTATGAGAAATAAATCTACGTTGTTTATAAGCCCCCAGTCTGTGGCATTCTGTTATAATAGCCTGAACTGACTCAGATAGAGAGGTTATCTGGGTGGGCACAATCTAATCACCTGAGCCCTTTAAATGAAGGTCAAAGACTGAGAAGTTAGAGGGGTTCGAAGTGTTGGAGGGATGTGATTCGAGAGACGTTGTCCACGGCTGGCTTTGAAGTTGGGGGAGCCATGTAACCTGGCATGTGGCTGGTGTCTAAGGGCTGAGAGCAGCCCCTGGCTGACAGCCAGCAAGGAAATGGGGACATTAGTCCTACAACTGCAAGGACCCACACTCTGCCGGCTGCCCGAATGAACTTGGCAGAGGACCCTGACACCCCAGGTGCATCTTGGCTTCATCCCTGAGAGAACTTGAGCAGAGAACCCAGACTTGGCACGTCTGGACTTCTGACCTATGGAAACTGTGAGATAAATTTGCTTTGAAAAAATTGTGGTGAAATATACATAACATAAAACATACCGTTTTAAACCATTTTTAGGGGTACAGTTTAGAGGTATGAAGTCCATTCACATTGCGGTGTAACCATCACTACCATCTATCTCCAGAACTTATACATCTTCCCAAATTGCAACTCTGTCTCCATTAAAATTTGCAGTGTTTTAAGTTGCTAAGTTTGTGGTAATTCATAAGTAGCAATGGAAGACTAATACAATATCCAAAGCCATAGTGTTTTTTACAGAAATCATTTCACCAGAGTTGTCTCACTCAATTGCCTGTGCTGAATACCACTGTTCAGGAATTTCCAGGGTGCATTTATTACCAACAGATCAGAGAAGAATTAAAATAGCTCAACCTTTGTTTCATTCTCCTGTGGAGGTTTCATGCAGGCAGCAACTTCAGGAAGAGATGGAAATAGTTTCTAACTAGATTAAACCTTCTAATTCTCCTCCCCTCCCCCATTACATATATAATTTGTTGCTTAGAAACACTTTTATTTCCCATTTTATTTTTAAAATGGCAATGACAGAATGGAAGGGAGGTGTTAGCTTGAAAGGTTTTATAAACTGGAACAAATGTGAAATGTTTCTGTTTCTCTTGTTTTGGAGCCGATGGCCTGCAGCCAGAGAAGATTTTATTTTACTTTTTTCAATTTTGGGACTATATTGGTTGATGTTGGTCATGACAGCAAGGTCTAGAAAGTGACTTTGATGACACATTCAATGTAGTAGCTTTGAATATTTTGTTTGCAAGTCACAGAAAGTCAGCTCAAACTGGCTTAATGAAGAGATTGGCTTCCAAAGCTTTAATGTCTGAGAGAGACAGCTTCAGGCATGGCTGGATCTGGGGGCTCAAATGAAGGCATCAGGGCTTGGTCTTTCTCTATTTCTTGCCTCTTTGTTGGCCTCTTTCTCAGGCTGCCCCTTCAGGAGTGACCTGGGACAATCCAAATTCATCTCATCCTTGTAGCTGGTGGTAGAAAGAGGGCTTATTTTGCCCAGTTGTTTCAGCAGAAGTGACAAGATTGAGTCTCACTGGATTTCTTTGGTCATGTACCTGCCTCTCAACTCATTCTGTGGCCAGAAGTTTGTACAATCTAGGTCTGGGGCCACATGCCCAGCTAAACCATATGTACTCAGAGTGGTTTCTCAAGAAAAACTGGGGTGTTGTTAGCAAATGTATGGGGAGTGGTTGCTGGGTGTGCAAGGACAATGGATGTTTAATTGAGCCAGGAGTTCTTAAGCCAAGGTCATGGATTTGACCCCTTTGAGAGCTGGGGAGCTCTGTGCTGGGGCTCCAGCTGGACCCCTGGCTGGGCCAGCATTCCTTGAACGCAGGTCGTTGATGCAGTGGAGATGGAGAGAGAGTGATGGTGGCCGGGGCCTCAGTGCAGTCTCTCCCTCTTTGTTGGCACATTTGTCAGACTCCCTGTTTTCCTATGAATGCCCGTTATAGACAAGAGGACCTGCACCTGCTTCCACTGTATTACTTTAATGAGTCAATTCATAGTAAAGGATATTGCAGCAGTTTTAAAAACTGGTCATAAGTTTTTGACATTCCTCCTATTGAGTTGTGGGATCTATGTCCCCTCCCCTTGAATCTGGGCTGGCTTGTGACTGCTCCAACCTCTATAGTGACACTGTGTGTCTTCTGAGGCTACGTCCTTAAAGGCCATGGAGCTTGGTTCTCTTGGAACGTTCCCTCTTGAGCTACTTGCCTCTCGGCACCAAGTCGCCGTGCATCAGCATAGTGTGTGATGGCCCCTGCATGTCCCAAAGCTGGGAGGTGGTGGTGGGGAAGCCTGTCTGTTAAAAGTTAATGATCTAAGAAGTCCTGACATAAAGTAAAGCCTTGAGTGAAATTCCATGGCGTTGCGGACAGTTAATTCTTTATTAGGTTTTCCTAAGACTGAGATAAAAAGCATTTTATCCTTTCTAAGGTTTGCATTGCATTGTCATTGCATTTTATAGATACATTGATCTTCATTTGGACAATCTGGGACAGGTAATGGAAATATATGCTTTGTGGTACAGCAAAGACAACCTCTAGTACCTTGTTGATCTGTTGTTCTTTTTTTGTTGAGGATCTCCAAGTTTAAAAGCGGAGGCGGTCTTGATTTAAGCAAATGAGAGCCAGATGGATGTTTGTGCCCATTCCTCACTGGCCGATGTGGAGTTTCTGTCTTTCTCTGTTGCCGTGTGAGCTTGACAACTTTGCACTCCACTGAAGTTAGCGACTGTGCTAGGTTGGTTTGCCTAAGAGATCTTCGTAATGAGCTTTTTAGATAGAGAACAAGTCCAAAGTTCCAGGCTTTGCTAGCTTTGTGCTACAGCAGGTGTCTCCGTGGAGATTCATATCTTAGAACCTGGTGCCAGGAATGGATCGGAGATGCCCAAAGGGCCAGGCAGGGAAGGCCATGAGCCCCACTGCCAACAGGGGGCTTCGGTGGCTGCCCAGTCCCACGGGGTGGACGCTGCTCCTCTCCACGCAGGAATGGGAGCCTAGAGTTGACAGGTCTTCCAATTTTTCACCCAAGGCTGGAAATCTAAACTCTTACGAGAAATGTAGCAAATAAACCTAAATTAAAAAAATACTATGCAGGCTTAACACAACGCATCTGCCAGCCACATTTAGCTCTTGGAACCTCAGGGTTTATAGATGGTGGGTGGAGTTTTTCATTCTGTCTCCAGCCAGGACTTCTCTCCTGAGCTCCAGACGTCTCTGTCTGACCATCGACATGACATCTCTCCCTGGATATCTCCTGGGCATCCCATACCTGGTTCAGAACTGTACTTCCCGTCTTCACCCGAATCTATCCCCCACAGCTTTCCCTGGTTCTGACGGCAGCTCTGTGCTTCCAGCTGCTCAGGCTGCAGAACCCAGAGCCATCCTTGATTCCTCTTTTCCTGTCCCTTCTGAGACATCAGCAAATCCTGCGGCTCTGTCTTCCACATATATCTGGAACTGACCCCTTCTCCCCACCTCCACTGCTCCTACCCTGCTCCCAGCCACCACGGCGCTTGCCTGGACTATTGCAGTAGCCTCCTCCCTCACCTCTTCCCACGGCAGCCAGAGCAGCTCTGCTACCAGTCAATTGCACCACATCCCTCTTCTGCTCAGAATGACCCAGTGGCTCTCATCTCATTGGAAGTAAAAGCCAACATCCTTAAAATAGATCTGACCGCCCTCAATAATTGGGCATTCCCGTTACCTTGATGGCTCAATATCTATCTAATTACCCCAATCTGGCCTCAACACCCCACGCACGCTCCCGCCTCAGGGCCTTTGCACCTGCTGGGCCCTCTTCTTGGAACCTCTTCCCCTTTGGTGCCCTCACCTCCTCAGGCCTTTATGGTGGTGGCCCTTGGTCAGAGAAGCTTCCCAGCCATCCTGTCTGACATTGCGACCATCCAAGCCCACTCCTGCAGCATCCTTTATCCTCCTTCCCGTCTTCGTTTTTCTCCACGGCACTTGCAGCTGTCATGCATCCCGTGCAGTTTAGTTTTTGTTCATTTGTTTGTGTGCGTTTTTTGTATCTATTCTGTGGACAGTCTTTCTTTTCCCCACTAAACTGTCACCTCCACAAGACCAGTGATTTCTGTCTGGCACATAGAGGGGGCTCATTTTTGAAAGAGCAAATGAATGGTGCGGACACAGGAAGGTTTTGTGCGATATCATTACAAATCCATGGATTTATATGAAATTAATGTGTTTGAGTCTGTTGCAGTTGTTATTCTTTTTGATTTAGGTAAGTTTCTTAACCTCTCTGTACCTTGGGATCCTTCCTGTAAAATAGGAATCGTAACAGTACCCACCCTCTCAGGGCTGTTGCTGGGTTTAATGCATCAATGTATGAAAAGCACTCAGAGCAGTGTCTGGCAGATGGAAAGTGCAATAGAGAGGATTGCTGTTATTATTACTACTATTGTTGTTTATCCGTGTGAGAATGAGAATGTTGCAAGAAGGGCTAAAGTCTGTCATGATCAGCATCCCCCCTTCTCGCCTTGCTTTCTCCCCAGAGGTGACCGTAGCTATTACACCTTTTGTCTTTATTTCAGACCTGTTCTATGCATTCAAACACATGTACCTATGAAACATACAGTACTGGCTGGGTGCAGTGGCTCACGCTTGTAATCCCAGCACTCTGGGAGGACGAGGCAGGAGGATCGCTTGAGGTCGGGAGTTCGAGACCAGCCTGAGCAAGAGGGAGACCCCCATCTCTACTAAAAATAGAAAAATTAGCCAGGTGTCATGGCACATGCCTATAGTCCCAGCTACTCAGGAGGCTGAGGCAGGAGGATCACACCTGGAGCCCAGGAGTTTGAGGTTGCAGTGAGCTATGATGATGCCACTGCATTCGCTTGGGCAACAGAGCAAGACTCTGTCTCAAAAAAAAAAAAAAAAAAAAAAGTACTTAAAAAATAAATGCTGTACTTCATGTAAGTTTTTGTAACTTGCTTTTCTTCCCCCTCAACAATACATCTTGCAGATGGTCCCAGTCCAATCACAGATGCCAACTTTACTCCTCACCGCTGCCATGTCCTATTCTGGAATATGGGGCTGCTCTGGGTCCCCTACCTGTTCCTCACTGTGGACATTCAAGCTGTTTCTGAGCATCTGCTCTGACAAACAGTGCTTGCTTGATATCCTGGCATCCCTCTGTGGGCGCTTGGCCTTTCTCCTGGGCAGATATCAAAGCATGAGATTGCTGGGCCCAAGGGTTTCTGCATTTGCCATTGTCATAAATTATTGCACACTGTCCTCTGAAAGGGTGTTGCCAGTTATAGTTCCACAAGCAAGATGTGAAAAGCCTTTACTTCCTTTTTTAAAAATTTTTATTTTGAGACATAAAAACTGAGAAAAGTACAAAGAGTAATGTAACAAATATCAGTGTATTCAGTGCATAGAAATGTCAGCTGTTAACATTTGGTCACATTTGCAGCAAGTCTTTTATTATTTTGTTAAAAGCATACCCGGACATTATAGAAAACATTGAAATTCTCTTTTGCACCATTCTCAATTCCATCCCCCCTCCCTGAGGCAACCACAATTATGAATTTAATGTTTTTATATTTTTACTTATATGTGGAACCATGAGTGTGTTATTTTTATTATTATCATTATTGTTTTTAAGACAAAGTCTTGCTCTGTTGCTTGGGCTAGAGTGCAGTGGCGTCATCATAGCTTACTGCAACTTCAATCTCGTGGGCTCAAGCGATCCTCCTGCCTCAGCCTCTGAAGTAACTGGGACTACAGATGTGTGCCACCACGCCCAGCTAATTTTTCTATTTTTTGTAGAGATGGGGTCTTGCTATGTTGCCCAGGCTGGTCTTGAACTACTGGCTTCAAGTGATTCTCCCACCTTGGCCTTCCAAGTGCTGGGATTACAGGCGTGAGCCACCGCAGCTGGCAGATTCTTCATTATGTATTTCTATAATGCTTCAGTTTTGTATGCTACCAGGAATAAGGTGCTCTTTATCTTTTCATAGACACAGGAATAAACTTGAAAGGAAAAATATCATCTTACCTGCCTTTCCCTACCTGCGATATGTTTGTTCTTCCAAGGGTAGAAAGATTGGATAGTTGCAGCTTGCTTTTATTAGTTTGGTTATTGTTGTTACTAATGTATATCAAGATGGAACCTTCATCCCACACTTTAGAATCTTAATTATATGATTCTCTTTGTATCTGATGTTCTCGTTCATTCAATGGATATTTTCTGAGTAGCTGTTATGAGCCAGGCTCTGCTCTAGGCAGGGAAAACTCAGCTATGGTCCTTGTTGTCTTGGAATTTCCATTCCAGGGGGAAATGGACAGCACAACAGGTGTACATTGGTACTCCTTTCCCCCAGGGTTCATCACAGAAGAGCTAGTGGAAATGTGCTCACTTGGCAAAGTCTGTCCTCTGGCTGAGCCCTCAAAGAGTTCTATAGGGAGCAGTTTTGGTGAGGCTCAAAATCAAAATTTCTGAGTTGTGTTCTGATGACCTACTGGCACATAACAAACCACCCCAAGACATTGTGGCTTATAACAACAATGCCATTTGTTTTGCTCACTACTTTATGAATAGGGCAGGGCTTGGCAGGGACAACTGTCTCTGCTCCACTTGCTGTCATCAGGGCAGCTTGAATGTCTGGGGGTTGATGCTGCCTGTCAGCTGGGGTCTCAGCGGGGCTGTGGCTAGAGTGCCTCCGTGAGGCCTTTCCATGTGGCCGCCTGGCTTCCTCATAGTATGGAGGGGGAGTGTCCCAGGACAATCAGGCAGGGGCTGCACTGCCTTTTGTGACTTGGCCTCACCAGTTACGTGGAGTCACTTCCACTATAGTCACAGGCTCACCCTTGGGGAAGAGACATTGGCCCATCCACTGTAGGGAGGGCTGTAATGTGGGATGGACATACTGGTGATTCCTCTTTGGACAATACCATCTGCTACCAACTGTACAAAGCAACCCTTTGTGCTGCACACGGATTTAGCCAGATCTCTTAGTGGGCTGTGGCATGGCTTGGGGGAGACCTGGACAGATGTGGACCGTGGCTGGGAATTGTAGCAGAGTTGTTGAGGGCTCCTGTGTGCTAGGCACATTGCATTATCTCCTTAACTCCTCATAACACCCATTATCTCTCCCATTGGACAGCTGAGGAAACTGAGGCGCAGAGCCCTTGTGTAAGCTCCAGGGTTCACGCAGTCGATAAGCAGGGAAACTTGGGTTTGAGCCCAGTCATGTAAGTCAGACTCCCCTGCTCAAATCTGCATAACCACCCCTTCTCCCCAGGGAGGTGAGGCTTCTCTGCTCTGAAAACTCCTGGCCACAGGACCCGTGTGCAGCTGCCTCTGGTTACCATGGCAACAGTAGCCAGCTACACAGAGAGACACTTTGACCTTTCTCCCCCCCCCCATCCCTTAAGAGTGCTTCTGGGTCTTGCTGAACAATGAGAGGGATAGTACATTTAGAGGCTGCTGAAGGGCACCTCCCATCCGTCTGCTAATGGGCTTGTTGATTTGAGAAATGGTCTTAGGATGTCTCCTTGACTCGAGGCACGAGCTGAGCAATTACAAAGATGAAATATGATGTCACGTCAGGCGGCCCATCACTGAGTTCTGGTGGCTGTTCAATTATGCACACCTGTTTCCAGAGCTTCCAAACTCTTCAATAAAAGACCTTTTGGGGTGGAATTTTTCCTGCTTACTCCTCTGGGCTATTTTGGGAAGATGGGATGAGACACTGTTCACATATTCTTAGACATAGTTGAGCATGACAAAAGGTGGGTGTATACTGGTGTTTGCAGAAGAATTCTACAGCGAGTGGCCCTTAAAAAGGAAAATTCTTTCTCGGGGATGATCCTGGCTCTAGCATTTACCCTGCTTGGCATCCCTGTTTATTAGTCATGGGGAAACCGGGTCACTGTTCCAGGAGTGGCACCGTTTTGATTCTGGGTTATGAGGGGAGGCTGCTGCTGCTTAGGAATGGCGATTTAAAATCAAAGTGAATTGGGATTTAAATTAATTTAAATAGACACTAAAACTTTACATTCACAAAACACAGATGGCAGGTGATGGCGATTCCATCCTTCCAGTTTGCTCAGGCTGGAACCTTGGAGCCTCCTGGGCTTCTCTCTTCCTTTCCCGTCTCACATCCCACATCCGATCCCTCAGTGAGTCATGTCCCCTCTAGCTTCAAGTGGATCCCCAGGGTCTGGCCTGTCTTCCCTCTTCCCCGCTACCCCACCCGACCCAAACCTGTCATCTCCTGCCTGGAGTCAGCCGCAGCCCCCTATTGTGTCTCACTGTGGCCCCTGCTTGTCTCTTCCCAGTATGGTCTCATCAAGGAGCCAGAATGAGCCTTTAAAAATGTAAGTCCTGGCATGCTGCCCCTCTGCCCCAGACCCCAACCAAGTAGGGCAGAGTGTGGGAACATCAGAGAGGGGTGGTGAGGGCAGGGAGTTGGATGTGGAATGTGAACCTATCATTTTTCAGTAACTTGTTTCCTCCTAGTCATGGGCCTTCTGGAAGCAGCCTAGAGAGGCTGGTTGGGCCAGATCTGACCCCTAAGAACTGCTAGATGAGTATGTTCCAGATCAGAAGGACATTTTAGACCTAAGTACCAGGTGCATGGCCTAAGGGAGTGAAGCAGGTGCTCCTACAGAAAAAAAGGGCACTGTTTCTCCAGGGACTATAATAGGGAGTGGTGAGGACTGTGGCAAAGTGGAGACTTGTGCCCTGCCTGTGAGACAGCTGCTCCTGGCTCCGGCCAGTTGTCATCTTATGAGAATAAGGGTCTGATGCTAGCAGATCTTCCAGTTTTCCAGAGAAGGCAGAAATCTAGCCTTGTAGACTCTCCCTATGTTTGTTTTTGAGTTTCACTTTGAACTCATGGATTTTAGCATATTTGATGTGTTTCAACCCACTGAGTCATTAGTTGTGTGGATGCTCTAAATCATCCCATCAGTGCCCAGCAGGTGCTCCTTCCTGCTCCCTCACGTGTCCTTCTGATGTGTCCCCATCCGTTTTGGAGCGATTTCCTACTTCCTGGCATAAGATGCTCCGGATTCATCTGGTACATTTCTTGATCCAAATGTGGGATCGACCCTTTCTTTAAGGTGTCTGGGTTTGAGCTCCTTGTTTCTAAAGGGTAGCAAGAAATTCACGTTAAGAATGAAAAGCTCTGCTGTCCTTCTGTTCCTGGGGTGGCTCTCGAGGGCCCACAGGTAGATATTTTGGCATTGTCTGGAGTGACCCAGGCCGAGTGCCACCATCTCCGGGAGGTTGGCCTCTGTGTCCAGGGCTTGCTGGGCTGATAGATGGTGCTGCTGATGTGTCTGGATGGTTGCATTCCACTCAGGGGCGGCCACCCAAGAAATGTCTAAAACGCACTTTTCCTGAGAGCTGCCCTCACAGGTGTCACCTTGCTGAAATCTGCCAAGACTCAGGCGTGGATTCAGAGGTAGCGCAGTGGGCTCTGTATACTGTGTGCTCTCCCATCACCTTCTCCGCCATTGGAGTGTTATGGGTGGACAGAGGTCGGGGGTGAGGGTGTCTAGAACAGGCCATCCCTAATGCACACTCCCTACACCGATGGAGAGATCTTCCCTGAACCCTCTGCCTCCACTGACAGCCGTCACCCACGCCTTTGCCTCACGCGCTGCTGGGGGCTGTGACTGTCTGCTTAAGTGCCAGCTTTCTTAGAGGACTGTACGTGCTGTGCTGTACATGTATGATTTTTTTCCATCCTCTAGGGAGAATTCAGAGTCAAATTGTCTGGATTTGAATCCCGGCTTGGCTATGAACCAAATTTGGAGTCTTGGGCAAACGGCCTAACTTTTCATGCCTCAGTTTCCTCATCTTAGAAATGGGGACATAGACGTATATTCCTCAGGGGTTGTCATGACCAGTAAATGGGTCAGTACGTGTGAGTCCCTTAGAACAGTGGCTGACACCTAGCGAGGTTCAACCCATGTTGACTTTGAAGATGATTTGAAGCTCTGTGTCCAGCCAGGTGTAAACAATTGTCAGTTACATGATCCAGAACGTTTCTTTTTTTCTTTTCCTTTCCTCTTTTTCTTGATTCTTCCTCACTCTTCCACCCCATCCCTCCATCCCTCCCTCCTTCTCTTCCTTCCTTCCCTTCCTTCCATCCATTCTTCTGTTGGTTTGCATTACTTTTCTGCCATGTGCAACCCAGGCTGGCTTCACAGATGTGGGACCTGTGCAGTTGTAGAGGGCGCTGTACTCAGAAGGGCCCCAAATTCTTAGTAATTTTTGACCAAGAGCTCCTGCATTTTTATTTGGCATGAGGCCCTGCATGTCACATAGCTGGTTGGTCTTACGTGGCACCAAAGCAGTCTTCTCTGTCAGGGCGTCTCTTGGTGTCTCTGTTTCCTGGCACGTGGTGGCTTTCAGTAAATACTGATTGCATGAAATTATTATTCCCTGGGATCTGTTCATCTTTCCCCACCCACCCCCCTTCTCTTCATCCAACACCTGCCTTGGCTGCGCGAGCTCGTGTGTACTTGCGTGCAGAGAACTTAGGTTGGGCACGTGGAGTGGATCCAGTCATGTTCTGTTTCTCTGAGAGGTTCGCCCCAATGCAAGGTCTAGTCTGCCGCGTCACAGCCTCCAGTCATTTGCGAACCAGCCTTGACTTCCCACGTGGGTGTCTGAAAACATTAATGAGGTCTCGCTTTCTTGGGACACAGATATTTTGACAAAAATCAGCAGTGATATCTCCTCCATGGTAATTGGAGGTTTTGCTGAGATTTGGTATCAGATCTCGACAGCAGATGGGAGGCCCTTTCTTTTTTTCCTGCTCAGAAGCTGGTTTGGAAGGCGGCTGGCTCTGGCTCTGCCCTGAGGGTGAGGAACAGGGAACGAGAGACACTGCAGGGTCGGGAGGCTGCGCTGGGCTCCCGTGTGGGCATCCTACCCTGCACAGGGGCTCAAGGGGGCCCAGACATTTCCTCCTGCAAGAGACGGAGCCAGCAAGGCTCACGCAGGGCAAACTCTCTAAGCTGGGAGCAGCGCGGGTCGGAACCCTTGCGAGGGAGGCAGAAAGATCTTTTCTTCCAGCCCAAATTAGTGAAGTTGCCTGAGGCTGTTGTCATTTCTCAGCTAAGTCAGAGGGGTTAGGAGTTGGGATGAGACATTTCTTTCTTCAGCCGCTAATGACTGTCTAGGTTGCCTGGTCTTTTCTTTCAGAGATTAGAATCAAAATCAGGCGAGAAATGTCTTCTTTGTGCAGAGCCGCTCCAGTTGGCCTCTCCGGCCTCGCTGCCAGGGAGGTCTGCAGATGCCCCCGGAACCGGGAGACGTGGGGTGGGAGAAAGGAGTCGGGTGGCCACCTGCCTGTCTGTGCCTGCAGGTGGGGTCGGGCTGGTTTCCTGGTCAGGTTTATTTTCGGCCTGCTCCTGTGTCCTTTGGACAGGCTCAAGAACCCGTCCTCCTGGGGCTGCAAACTCAACCAGGCAGCTAACACACAGGGAGGAGGTGGTTAGGGTTAGGGAAGCAGCACAGCCACAGATCCGACTGAGAGGTGACCTGCCCAGGCGAGGGCGCATGCTAATGGGAATCGTGGACACTATTATTACCTGCCAGGCACGGCGCTAAACACTCCGTGTGTGTCTTACGTCATTTAATCCTCATGACAGCTGCAATGCGGTGGAGACCATGAGCCTTGTTTTACAGATGAGGAAACTGAGGCACAGAAAGAGGAAGTACCTTGCCCCGGGTGACACAACTAGAAAGCAGTGGAGCTGGGATTGGAGCCCCAGATTCTGTGTCACTCGCCTGTTGGTTGTTAAGGGGTGATAAGGATGGGAGTGAGCAGGAGACCCTGTGGCTGGTGACCCGGGGGGGGGGTTCAGTGGAAGCAGCAGTGCCAGTGTTCCCAGCTCGTGGACAGACCCCCTCGTCATCATCAGCCTGGTGGAGACACCCACCCACTGACCTTGGGCAAGTGACTTAAACTCTCTGTACCTCAGTTTCCCCATCAAGTGGAGCTGATCACAGTACTATGCTTGCTGGGAGGATCAGGATGGGTTAGTGCACATGAAGCAATTGGGACAGCCTGGCACAGACTGAGCGCTGTGTAAATATTAGGCACGGATATTTCCATTCATCTGGAGCTTTCCAAGTGCATCTATGTAGAAGGAGGCTCCTCCACTGCCCTGTAAGCAGTTGAAGTGCAAAAGCACCACACAATGGCAACACGCATTCATGGGGTTTGCCAGACGGGCAGAACCGAGAAGAGGGGGTGTTCTCTTCCAGCCTCTTGTCCTTGCCTCTTCTTGGGCTGGGAGCAGGACTTTGGGTTTTGATCCCAGCATTTCCATGGTGAGTGGCCACTGGCAAGTCACCTCCCCTGCTGGGGTTCCCCCTGGAGACTTCCATTCTGGGGATTCCGGGGCAGAGGGTGGTGAGTGTGACACTGGGGGCTCCAGACCCGCCCTTGCTGCTCCCTCCAGAGAGCTCTCAGTGGTTCTCTTTGGTGGCTTTCCAAAGCCAAAGGGATTCCCTCCCCTCCCCAAACGATTCAGAAACTCCACTCCTAGGTCAGTAGAAATGCAAATGTAAACAAAGAGACTTGTATGAGAATTGTTTCTTAAAACATTGTATATAATCACAGAAACTTGGAACCAGTTTAGAGATCCCAGCAGGAGAATGCATCCATATGGTATTTCCATACAATGGGATATCAAATAGTAGCAAAGTGAGTGGGTTACAGCAATGTGTATCAATGTGACTTCCACAAATATCGAGTGGAAGATGCCAGTTGTAGGATCATAGATAAGAATACTATTTATGTAAAGTGTAAAAGTCTACAAATGATACAACATATCATAGCATAAGTAGACACTATATGCTGTAATAAAAGTAAAAAAAAATATACATGATGAACCCCAAATTGAGGAAAGGAGTTACCTCTGGGGTCAGGGAGGGAACACAGGAAACTTCAACTGTTTGCAATGACTCATTTCTTAGGTTAGATGGTTGGTACATGTATATTCTTTGTATTACAGACATCCTTTTGTAAATCATAATAAATTTTAAAACAATTTTGTGTGAATACAAATTTGCATAGTTAAGAATAAAAATAAGTCTGGATGTTACTGGACTGGTGTCCTTGGGCTTCCCTGCTGGCTTTGACTCTCGGGGATTCCTGGCTTTTCCCCAGCAGCCATCATGTAACCTCAGTTTCAGGTGGGCAGGGTGGAGCAGTGGTAAGAGCAGCAGATGGAGGTGGTTTGGGTCCTGGTTTTATCCTGGTGACTTCAGATAAGAGCTGTGTGTCAGTTTCTTCAACTGTAAAATGGGGAGAATTTGGTCCCTGTGACTACAGCTCATAGGCCTGGTGCCAGGATTTATCCAGTGATGGTGCAAGTCATGTGTTTAGCCCAGAGCTGGGTATAGTGAGTGTACAGGACTGAGTAGATGCTGTCGATGATGGTAGTGGACAATAATTTCATCCACACCGTGAGAGGGACAGCAAGATGGAGGGAAGGAAGAGGGAGAAATGATGGGGACATGGCCTGACCTAACACTTCCGCGTCAATCAGGCTGCCTCAAGTTCAAACCCCCTGAGGACTGGTTGGTTTTGAACCACACTGGCTGGAAGCCTTTTCTTCTCTTTGGGCTACACACACTGCTGCCCTGTTTGTGGCCACAAACTAACCTTGTCCCCATCCCAGATCCCATGGCCAACAGTGGCCTCAGACTCTGCTCCCCACCCTGCCTATGTGGGCACCAACCTTCTCAATGACACAGCGTGGTTGGGGCAGCCTGTCCACCCTCTGCTTTGTGGCAGGTGTTTCTCTCTGAAGATGGCGAGCCAGGAACCCAGAGGGCAGGGGCTCTGTTCAAAACAAGAGAGAGCCCAGGATGCCCCAAAGAAGAGCCTTTTCAGAAACATGAATGTTCCTCCTTGTCACAAAAGCAGTGGCTGTCCAGCTGGCCACCTGTTGTGCGGTGCTGTTGTGCGCCAGGCACGGGATGAAGTCCGCAAAGTCACAAGGTGTGCTCTGCAGGGAGGCGTACCATCCTGCTCACCTCTGTTTCGATCCAGCAAGTGAGAGGAAGCAAACTTGGTGGTGCAGGGGACTCTCAGGCTGTGGGACCCAGTCAGTTTGGATTTATGGACGTTGTCTGGGGGAGCCAGCAGCCCCCACCTGGGGACTTCAGGGCATGGGGAAGCTGAGACTAGAGGCCACTCTTCCTGCTGCACAGAAAACCCCTTGGTCCTATGGGAAATTAAGCTCCTTGACCAGGTAACCCTGAGGGAGCCCCCACAGTCTTGATGGGACAGCCATGCTCTGTCACCCCCTTTCTTTATCATTTGCCTGGAAACTAGATCTGGGATATTATGTCCTGCTAGGTGAAATCTTGTTTTCCCAACCCTTTAAAAAGTCTGACACCTCCTTTATTATAATATCATATAAGGCCCAATTTAATGATGAAATCTTTTATCTGTGAAATCCCGAGAAGCAATTATATCAGTAAGGGCATTTTGAGTTTCAAGAGACAGAAAATATTAAGCAGGGAAAATGGAAATGTATTGACTCAGAGAGTTGAAAAGCAGAAGGCTACAACTTCAGGTATGGCTTGATCCAGGGGATCAAATAGTACCACCAGGACCTAGTATCTTTCCTTGTCTTATATTTCCTCTGAGGATTGGCTTAATTTTATGCATCCATATGGGGATAAGAAGCCTTCTTAGTAAAGGCCAGAGGTAATGAAGAGTTCCTGTCAAATATTTCAAACAGAAGTCCTAGGCCTCATTATTGCTGGGCTGCATTGGGTCTCTGCTTGGCCAGGCCTGGGTCAGGTACTCATTCCTGGAAATGAGAGTGGACTCGCTGCTGCCTGAGGCGTGGAGAGAGAAAGAAGGTAGTTCCCAAAGGAAAACAGGGGCAGAGTTACCAGGAGGGGGATGGATGCAGAGTGATCCAGTAATCACACAGGTGCGCAGAGATTGGACAGGGAGCCACCGGCCTCAGGGCAGCACAATTCACTGTTTCTCACCAGGACTGGCCTCCCTTCCCTGGAATCTTCCATAATGTCTCGGAGTCCTGCACTAAGCCGTCAATGTTTGGGGTGCTGGCTTGGAGCACCGTCCTCCCGGAGCCCTCACTGTCACCGTATCACAAGGGCCCAGCTGGCGAGGGCGACTAACCCCGGCAGCCTCATTCATACGGCACCAGAGAGAAAATAGGAGCAAATAAATTGCTGGCCTACGTTAAATTTAGATTTATTCTGTTGGAGCTAATTGTAATCTTTATTTGGTCCCAAGTGATTCATTCTTATCGTTCTTATTATAGCTGAGAAAATTAATTTTTATTCTACCATAAAGGTGGCTGTAATAATCTGGGTTCAGGAAGGGGGATTACTTTAATAAGATTTGCCAGCAGGCTTTGAAACACTCAGCTTTTATTAACACATGGAGCCGGCCTGTTGCGCTGGAGAGGATGTTGGGGGGTCCAGGTGGGATTGCCCCAGTGAGCTCAGCTAGGAAAAGGGACAGGTTTGTTTGCTCTGTAAAGAGCTCAGGCCTGTTTTCCTTTCTGTCTTTAAGTACAGGAAGGCTCTAAGGTGGGTGTGTGTGTGGGGAGCTGAGCAGACTCCAGCGTCTTTAAATGGAAGCAGCTGCATTTAAAGGTATGGTGAGCCTGCTCCTACAACACTGTGCACCACAGGGACAAAGGGGAAATGGCTTCAGGGGTCAGGCCGGTTGTATACACCAGGACCGTGTGCATCTGGAAAGCACACACCTTCCTTAGAAGGAACAGATGTTACAGACCCATTATCTCTTTATTTGCAATTCCAAATTCCCAACGCTCCGAAAACAAAAATGTTTTTGGTACATTTTTCAGCAGACTCATTTCGTGATAGAACTTCACCTGAACTCATTTATAACTTTGTTTATTCCATTTGAGACAAATGTTCTTCTTTGACTTGAAATGACTGGTGTGTTTGATGAAAAGATGCCACTCCAGACCCCACTGAAGGTGTTAGTGATTCAGTATAGGCGTCGTGTTGCCTTTCTACACCAGAAAAACAAGCAGTCGAGAGTTCTGGAAAAGAGGTGTTAGATCCGTACACATGGATTGCAGACCCAGTCTTTTCAGATCTTCTGATTTGGGGAAGAGAAACCAGATGTCCTGATTTTTAAGTGACATCTCTCCATGTCTATTAGTTACTGTGTCAAACTTCTAAATTTTATTTTTTGAAGACAGAAGATATCCTCAACATTGTTAATTATTAAAGAAAGGCAAATTAAAACTGTAATGAGATACCACTGCACAACCCATGGAATGATGGAAAGGAAAAACACAATGTCTCGTGTTGGCAAGGATGTAGCAAAACTGTAGTCCTCTTATGTAGCTGATGGGAATGTAGAGTGGTGCAGTCACTTTTGAAAACAGTGCAGTTTTGTTTTATTATTATTATTTTAGAAGTTATTATGGGTATACAATAGTTGTATATCTTTATAGGGTACATGTGCTGTTTTGATATAGGCATACAATGTGAATTAATCAAGTTAGGGTAATTAGGGTATCCAACACCTCAGGCATTTATCATTTCTTTGTGTTAGGAACATTCCAGTTCTACTCTTGCCGTTATTTTAAGGTATATGCTAACTTATTATTGATTATAGTCACTTGTTGTGTTATCAAATATTGTTCATTCTATCTATATTTTTGCACCCATTAGCGATCACCACTTTATCCCACCCTCCCTGCTACCCTTCCCACTCTGTAATAACCATCATTCTACTCTCTGTCTCCATGAGGTAAATTGTTTTTAATATTTACCTCCCATATATGAGTGAGAACATGCGAGATTTGTCTTTCTGTGCTTGGCTTATTTTATTTAACATAATGTTCTCCACTTCCATCCATGTTGTTTCAGATGTCAAGATTTCATCCCTTTTTGTGGCTGTATAATATTCCACTGTCTATATGTACCACAATTTCTTTATCCATTCATCCATTGATGGACTCTTAGGTTGATTCCAAACCAGAATATTACAGGGGTACAAATGTTTAGGTTACGTATGTTGCCTTTGCTCCACCTGAGTCAGAGCTTCAAGCACGTCCATCCCCCAGGCGGTGCACACCACACCCTTAGGTGTGAATATACTCATCCTCCCTCCCCACTTCCACCTGCCCAACACCGAGGAATGTTACTACTATATGTGCACTTAAGTGTTTATCAGTTAATACCAATTTGATGGTGAGTACATGTGGTGCTTGAGGTTAAGTTCCTTCTATACTCAGTTTTTTCGAGAGTTTTTTCGAGAGTTTTTGTCATGAAAGGATGTTGAATTTTATTGAATGCTTTTTCAGCATCAGTTGAAATGATCATATGGTTTTTGTCCTTTGTTCTGTTGATATGATGCATCAGATTGATTGATTTCCATATGTTGAACCATTTTTGCATCCCTGGGATGAATCCCACGTGATCATGATGAATAATCTTTTTAATATGTTGTTGAATTCTGTTTGCTAGTATTTTGTTGAGGATTTTTTCATCTATGTTTGGTGATACTGGTCTATATTTTTCTTCTTTTGTTGTGTCTTTGTTTGGTTTTGGTTTTAGGGTAATACAGGCCTCATAGAATTTGGGAGTATTCTCTCCCCCTTGATTTTTTGGAATAGTTTAGGATTGGTATTAGTTCTTTGAATGCTTGGGAGGATGCAACAGTGAAGCCACTGGGTCCTGAGATTTTCTTTGATGGGAGACTTTTTATTACTGCCTCTATCTCGTTACTTGTTATTAGCTTATTCATGTTTTGGATTTCTTCCTGGTTTAATCTTGGTAGGTTGTATGTGTCTAGGAATTTATCCATTTCTTTTGGGTATTCCAATTTATTGGCATACAGTTGCTCATAGTAGTCCCTAATGATTCTTTGGATTTCTGCAGTATCAGTTGTAATGTCTCCTTTTTCATCTCTGATTTTATTTATTTGAGTCTTCTCTCTTTTTCTTCTTAGTCTGGCTTTAAAGGTGTGTCAGTTTTGTTTATACTTTCAAAAAACCAACGTTTTGCTTCATTGCTCCCTTGAATTGTTTTTTGGTTTTAGTTTTAGTTATTTCTGCTCTGATCTGTGTTCTTTTCTTCTACTAGTTTTGGATTTGGTTTGCTCTTGTTTTTCTACTTGTTTGAGATACATTGTTAAGTTGTTTATTTGAAGCTTTTCTACTTTTTTTGAGGTAGGCAGTTATTGCTATGAACTTTCCTCTTATTACTCCTTTTGCTGTATATCATAGGTTTTGATACGTTATGTTTTCATTTTCATTTGTTTTGAGGGATTTTTAAAGTTCCTCCTTAATCTCTTTAATGACCGCCTGGTCCTTCAGGACCATATCATTTCATTTCCATGTGTTTGCATAGTTTCCAATGTTCCTCTTATTATTCATTTCTAGTTTTATTCCATTGTGGTCAGAGAAAATATTTGGTATGATTTCAAATTTTTTGAATTTTTAAAGATTTGTTTTGTACCCTAACATATGGTCTATCCTTGAGAACCATCCATGAGCTGAGGAGAACAGCTGAGGAGCTGTTGGACAAAATGTTCTGTAAATAGCTATTAGGTCCATTTGGTCTACAGTGCAGATTAAGTCTAGTATTTCATTATGGATTTTCTGTCTGGGTGATCTGTCCAATGCTGAAAGTGGAGTGTTGAGGTCTCCAATGATTATTATATTGGGTCTGTCTCTCTTTTTAGCTCTGATGATGTTTGCTTTATATATCTGGGTGCTCCAGGGTTGGGTGTGTATATATTTAGAATTTTTATATCCTCTTGCTGAATTGACCCCTTTATATAATGACCTTCTTCATCTCTTCATACAGTTTTTGTCTTGAAATCTATTTTATCTGATAGAAGTATAGCTACTTCTGCTCTTTTTTTGGTTTCTATTTGCCTGGAATATCTTTTTCTATCTCTTTATTTTCAATCTATGTGTATCTTTATAGGTGAAATATGTTTCTTGCAGGCAGCATATGGTTGGCCCTTGTTTATGCTATCCACTCAGCCACTCTGTACCTTTGGATTGGAGAGTTTAGTCCTGTCACATTCCATGTTATCATTAGTAGGTAAGGACTTGGTACTGCCATGTTATTATTTGATTTCTGATTGTTCTGTGGTCCTCTCTTTCTTTCTTATTTCCTTTCTGTCTTTCTTTGTTAAAAGTGATTTTCTCTGGTGTGTGTTTTAATTTCTTGCTTTTTACTTTTTGTGTATCTGTTGTAAGTTTTTTGATTTGAGGTTACCATGAGACTTGCAAAAAATTCTATAACCAATTATTTTAAGCATATGATGACTCTGCTTACAAACAAACAAACAAACAAGCAATATCTAATGGAAATTCTACCCTTGAACTTCACCTTCCTGCCGGCTTTTTAACTTTTGTTGTTTCCCCCCATATCTTTTTATACTATCTATTTCTCAAAAGGTTATTGTAGTTATTTGTAACAGGTTTGTCATTTAGTCTTCCTACTCAAGCTATGAGTGGTTTATACACTGCAATTCTGTGTTTGTGTACTTACTCTTACCAGTGAGTTGTGTACCTTCAGATGATTTCTTATTGTTCATTAACGTCCTTTTCTTTCACATTGAAGAACTCCTTTTATTAATAGCATTTCTTGTAGAATAGGTCTGGTGTTGATGAAATCCCTCAGCTTTTGTTTGTCTTTATTTCTCCTTCATGTTTGAAGGATACTTTTGCAGGATGTAATATTCTAGGGTTAAGGTTTTTTCCTTCAGCACTTGGAACGTGTCATGCCACTCTCTCCTGGCCTGTAAGGTTTCCACCTAGAAGTCTGTTGCCAGATGTACTGGAGCTCCTTTATTTGTTATTTTTTCTCTTTTTTCTTGGTTCCCTTAGGACCTTTATCCATGACATTTGGGAGCTTGATTATTAAATGCCTTGAGGTAATCTTGTTTGGGCTAAATCTGCATGGTATTCTGTGACCTTCTTGTACCTGAATATTGGTATCTTTCACTAGGTTTGGAAAGTTCTCTCTTATTATTTCTTTGAATAATTCTTCTACCCCAATCTCTCTCTCTACTTTCTCTTTAAGGCCAACAACTCTTAGATTTGCCCTTTGGAGGCTATTTTGTAGATCTTGTAGGTATGCTTCATTCTTTTTATCCTTTTTTTCCTTTTTCTCTTCTGACTGTGTCTTTTCAAACAGGCTGTTTTCTAGTTCACTAACTCTTTCTTCTGCTTGGTCAATTCTGCTGTTGAGAGACTCTGATGCATTTCTTAGTTTGTCAATTGAATTCTTAAACTCCAGAATTTCTGCTTGATTTTTTAAAAATTATTTCAGTCTCTTTGTAAATTTCTCTGATGGGCTTCTGAATTCCTTTTCTGTGTTATCTTGAAGTACATTGAGCTTCTTCAGGACAGCTATTTTGAATTCTTTTTTTGAAAGGTTACATATCTCCATTGCTTCATGTTTGGTGTTATTTGCCTTATTTAGTTTGTTTGGTGAGGTTATGTTTTCCTGGGTGTTCTTGATGCTTTTGGATGTTCATTGATGTCTTGGCATTAAAGAGTTAGGTATTTATTTTAATCTTCGCAGTCTGGGCTTGTGTGAACCTGTCTCATATTGTATGATTATATATGTATATGAATTCCTAGAACAGGCAAAACTAGAGAGACACAAAGCAGATCAGTAGTTGATAGGGACTGTGAGAAGGAGTAGAGGTTACCCATCAATGAACATAGAGAAATTTTGGGGTGTTGGAAGTGTTCTAAAATTGGATTGTGGTTATGGTTGCACACTGTATGAATTCACTAAACTCATTGCACTGTACATTTTAAATGGGTACATTTTATGGTATGTAAAGTATACCTCAATAAAACTGTTTAAATATTTGAAGACATAGTACATTCATATGGTTCCAATTTCAAAAAATATAAAAGTGATTATAATGCAAAAAAGTGATTATGATTACGATGAAAAAAAGTCCCATCCTACCCCTCAGCAATTCTGTCTTCTTTTGCACAGGCAACCGACATTATGAGCTTTTTTCCTAATGTGTTCAGAGATATTTCATGCATGGAAAAGCATATAAATATATTTTTCTATGCATAAACATATATATATATACTGTATATGTTATACTATATATAGTTTGGTTTGCCCTCAGTGATAGTATTAATAGCAAATCATGGATACCGTTCTATACCTTGTTTTTTCCACTTTACACACAATATGTCTCAGAGAGCTTTCTTTAACATAAAAAGCTACATTTTTTCAAGTGCTGTCATTTCACATTCCATCGTGTGGCTGGCCATAACTTATGTAGCTTCTCCTCGACTGATGAACACTGGCTTGGTTTCAGTCTTTTGCCACTACAAAAATGAGAGAAAAGCACAACATCCCAGATGACAAAAGCCTTTTGAGTTCTCATTAAAACATGAGCATTTTGATGCACCGTGAGTAGAATTCTCAAACCAGGGAGGGGCAGGAGGACCTTCCAAGCACTGTGCAGTGGAAATAGGAACAGTTTTCCAGCACAGACCACCTTGTTTTGGGTCTAACTGTTTGGAAGAAGTGACAACATTGGAGAAATGATTAGGAATTAATCTGTTTTTCAATATGTTTATTCACTAGGCATTCAAAGAATTATTATTTGAATGCATAGATTGTGGCATTTGAAAGTTATTGATCAGAGATTTGACATTTTTGCAAAGAATTCCAGAAACAGGGGGCTTCCATTTTCTGATCTGAAACTGGTTCACTTTTACGATGTTAAGAAGGTGTTCACCGCTTGTATTCTTTCCCCTTGTGGGTGTATTTTTTAGGGAAACTTCTGGGCTTTTTTGTTGTTGTTGTTGTTGTTGTTTGTTTGTTTCTAGCTGAAAAGTTTTCAGTTGAAACCCTCTCACTGTCTTCTGGTGGAAGTTTCTCTTCTTCCTGCATGGGTCATAGGACTCCATGGAACACTATGGATTCTTCTTTCATGTGCCTCATGGGAGGAGTTGTGGGTATAAGAGGATTCCTCATATAGGAGGTAGCGGCTTGACCTTGCAGCTCAGACTCTCTCTCTCTCTCTCTCTCTCTGTGCTCCTGGGCTGCTCTCCATGGTGCTGATGGCCCCGCAGCTCTCAGCTCCCCACTTAGCGTAGTAACATCCAGCCTCCACCCTCCACCAGCTCCTGTTCTCAGTCCTCACACTGCTCTGTTCATGGGAGGAGGGGAGGTCTCTCCAGGGAGCTTCTGCTCATCCAGAGAGTCTCTGTCTCCCTTCGTGGCCTGAATTAGGTCATGTGCCCATTTATGACCAAATCTCCAAGGTTTTCCTCAAAAAGAAAGAAGAGAAATAGATATTGTGGAGGCAACTCATCACCTAGTAATAATAAGTAAAAGACCCCCCAGAGTTCAGCACTTGGCCTGGCCCCATCCCTTTGAACTCAGAAGATGTGTGATCTGTGTCTTGCTTTTGAGAGGAAGAATTTCTCCTTCCCTGAGTGACTGGTCTGAGGCTGAACAACCTGTATGTCAGTATTCCAGTATGTTGAAAAGGCTACCCGCCCTCCTCGCTGACCTGCGTTCAATAAAGGTGGTATGAACTCAAGATGGAGCACACTCTGATGTTCCGTTGTCCTAGCAACCTGGGTGGTAAACACTGGCTTCATGCCATTTGATGGGGACATCGCAGGGGCAAGCATTAGGAATTGGGGATTTGAATAAAGCTGAAGATTTGGTGTCCTGGTTTCAGCTCCAGACCGTGTGGGAGATGCTCAGTGTGATGTCCTGGAAGGACACTACTTCTGTCTCCACCAAGGGATGCTGAAAGTGGACGGGCAGGTGTGAAGGAGAGTGTTTGGGAATGACTCAGAGGGAGGGTCCTCTGTGTCCCACTCCGATTCACCCTTTGCAGCCGTACTTTGTAAGAGAGCTGGCTGTTCTGGACGCTTCCTTTCCTCATGTCAAGGTTGTTGCCAAATGCCAAGGCTGCTTCTTGGGCCTGGCTTCTCTGCCCTTTCATAAAACGACCTGATTTTCACCTGGTTTTCATCTGTCATTTCACTGGAATGACAGATACAGGCAAAAATCAGTTCTCCGTTCTGTGATTTCTCAGGGTGAAAGGAGTGGATAGCGGGAAGGGGAGGGAAGACTGGATGCAGAGGTACCTGCTAGCGGGGTCAGCCGTCCTGCGATCCAGCAGCGTGTGGCCCGCGCATGTCTGTTGGAGAAACCAGATGTGTCTCCAGGTCACCGCGTGCGTGGGGCGAGGGCGCTTCCGCGCCTTCCGGGCGGCGTCTCGGTCCTTGCAGAGTGCGGAGCCCACGTGGCGCTGGTGGCAGCCTGGGGTCTCTCTGCCCCAGGCTGGTGGTGGGGGCGGTGACTCCCTTTCTCCCGTGAGCCCTGAACCCATCGGAGCCCGGGTTGCTGCTACTCACAAGCAGTCTGGTCATGTGAGTCATTGCTGTTGGTTCACTGGTTTTCTGAAAGCGGCGCTGGGCCTCGGTGCGGGGGGGCCCCCAGTCGCCCCAATCTCGCTTTCATCTCTGAAGTCCGGACGAGCCACCTGCTTCCCGCAGTGTGGGGGCCTCGGCCGCTGGGTGGCAGTGTCGCCGCGCGTGGCCCGGCTTCTGTGCGGGCGGGGGCAGGGACTGGACGGGCGGGCGGGGTTAGGGTTAGGGGTTAGGGTTAGGGGTGGCGCCGCGTTGGACCCCTGCCTTCCCACCCCCGCCTCCCCCGCAGCGCTGTCCCCTGCGCTGGCGTCATCCCCAGCTGACTCTGCCTGAGGAGCAATCAGCCCTGAATTCCATGTGGGGAAAAGGGGACTGAGAGCATTTTGGGTTTTTCCCCTCCCCCAGAATCCTCCAAAGCTGTTGTTGAGAAGCGATTTTACCTGTGATGGGGGTTCCTGGCTTAGCCCCTGGGGTCAGTGAGATAGTGGAGGTTCTGTTTCTTTCCTTGAGTTCTTTATGGATTTTAGTCTACAGGTTTTGAGGTCCTATTATCAGCTAAAAGCAATAATTGAGCCCTTTTTTTTTTTTTGCTTTGGGGTAAAATCTGGCACCAGCTCACACTTGGGGCTTATACAGGAAGGAGGTGTCAGAGTCGGACCAAACAGGGAAATGAGCAGAAGCTACAGATTCCAGGAGCCGAGAGAGAATAGTGGGAAAAGCCTGGTGGAGCCCAATCTTGGCTCCACCCCTTACTTGCTGTGTGACCTTAGGCAAGTTTCTCGACATCTCTGTGCCTTCATTTTTGAAGCCACAGGGCATCCCCAGAGTCGCCATACATAGGGAAAATGGGAAATTTGTAATGAATATTTTGTAAGTAAAGGTACATTTAGCTACAATTTTCCATTTTCTCTATGTATGGTGACTTTGGGGACATCCTGTATATAATGGGTATAATATTACAAACTTATAGAACAATTGTATAATAGTATTAATAATATAACAACATGAGAATAATATCCTGTCACAGGATTGTGTAAAGAATAAATGTATAAAGAGCTAATACATGTTAATACATTTAGAGCATGTCAATACATGCATCAGAACATGTTTATACATGTTAATACGTTAGAACAGTGACTGGCACTTAGCAGGTGTGTGACAAATTCCCAGTTATTACTATGAATATTATTACTGCCACCATTTTATTTTTTGGATACCCCCGATAAACTTGTGATAATTCCCAGCCAGTGTTGATCCCTTCTTTCTCTGCGATCTGGCAACACTCATATCAGGCAAGTTGACAATAAAGATTTTACTTTCTTTTATTATTCATCAGTTTTTTTCCAAGGACATTTGTGTTCTCTTCCCAGTTAGGAGCAAGCTCTGCACAACACGCCAGGCCCCTGCATGCCTCTTTTCTTCCCAGGCCTCTCCTTCCTGCATCACTGGAACCTTTATGGGATTTGTCTGAGAAATTAATTCAGACAGAAAGTAGATTCAAGGTTTTTTGTTTTGTTTTGTTTTGTTTTGTGGTAGGTGAAAGGGGTTTCCAAGCCATTGGACAGTCAACAGGATTGTAGAAGGGATGTTGAAGGCATTTGAGGTCATGCTGTTTAAATGCTTAACCCCTTAACCCTTAAAAAACAGACTTATAGATTCCCTCAAGGGTATTCTCTAGCAAACAGCCACAGAGACTGGACACCGTTTGTTTTCCCGTCCTCAGTTACTCCATGTGTTGGAAAATAGTGTGTTGCATTCAAAGAAAATAAGAAAAAGAACAAAACATTTTCCATGAGTTATTTTGGATTCGTCAAACTAGCCTGGGTTAATGGTGTTTTATTATTTATAAGGCGTGTTACTTTCCTGTGGCCATTGCAACAAATTACCACAAAGTTGGTGCCTTAGAACAGCACACATTTATTGTCACGATTTCTGGAGGCCAGTAGCCCCAAATCAAGATGCTGGTGAGGTGTTTCCTTCTGAAACCTCCACGGCAGAGTCTGCTCCAGGGCTCTCTTCCAGCTTCTGGTGTTGCCAGTGATCCTTGGTGCTCCTTGGTTTGTGGACGCATCACTCCAATCTCTGCCACCGTCTTCGTGTGGCCTTCTCCTGTGTCCCTGCGCCTCAAGCCTCCCTGTCCTTTCTCACATAAGGACACCCATCATTGGATTTAGGATGATTTCTTCTCAAAATCGTTAATTATATTGGCAAAGGCCCTATTTCCAAATAAGGTCACATTTATAGGTTACCGCGGGTTAGAATTTGAAAACATCTTTTTAGGGGACACAATTCAACCCGCTACATAAGGCAGGTGAAATTAATTACATCCATGGAGAATAGACAACTAAGTCTGGAGCTGTGACTCAACTTGGATCCTGGGATTGTGTCTCCATCTCCCAGCTCTGCTGTCCTCAGTGTGGGGCTCATTCTCAGAGAGCAGGCAGGAGGCCAGGCAAGGGCTATGTGAGTGAGAGGGCTGGAGTGGGGCGACAGGGAATGGTGGGGACTGTGGCAAGCTGTAGATGCAGGTGCTAGCTAGGCAGAGCAGTAACTATGCTGCCCAAGCTGCTTGTTGCTGGGTGGAAATGCACGCCTAGTCTAGTGAAATCTTACTGCATTTTAACGAAAACCTAGAAAAATGGATTTTTGTGTGACTAGTTCAATTTTTAGAAGACCACTGAGTAGGTAAAATAAAATATGTCTATGACCCAGATAGAGTCCCTGGAGCCTGCTTTCTTAACCTTTGGCCTAAGTGTTTGGAGAAAGCTGGGGATTGTGGCATGATTATATTTTCTGGTGGGTTAACTCATGTGTCCTCATGCCTGGCTACATAATTTGTGGTGCTCAGGGCAAAATGCAAATGCAGCCCCCTGTTCAAAAATCAGGGAAAAAAGAGCCATTAAAAGTACTAAAATATAAATATACAGCCTTTTCCCTTCTGGGGTCTTTTTTTCAGCTTGTCATGGTTTTATTTGCTATTTAATGCCATTCTACAAAAGAAAAATTAAAATCTTAAATCATGAGTATGAATTTTACCATTTATATTTTTACTGTGCAAAACCAGTTTTGAAGGCAAATATAAGAGCAATGAGCTCATATGCACAATCTTGAAAGTCACACAATCTGTATTTCGTAGCTCGCGCATGCCTGTGTATTTCATTGTTACCAGAACAGTGAAAACACCACATAGAACTGTTTTTATTTTATTTCTTGATACTCACACATCCCACCGGCACCCTCTGCCTTCAGCTTCCTGGTGAATAAGGACGGACTGACCGGAACAGGAGCTCTGGGTTGTCCCATCTGTGCCATCCCTTGTGTGTCATCCTTTTCAGCATTAAGTAGTTGCCTAATACAGGAAGGAACAGGGGCAACAAAGAATAGGATAGTGTTCCTTGGTTGGTTGTGTTTTGTACAGCATCTTTGCCCTTTTTTCTGCAATTGAATCAAGTTGTGTTTTGAACGGAAAGCAGGGCTTCCCCAAGTTGTCAGTGCTGCTGCTCACTCATCACAGGTGCAAGATGCTCAGGTACAGGTAAGCACCTGATCAGTCTTCCTGATCTCCACGTTGTGGGTCCCCTGGAACTCGGCTTATGGCGGCATCGTGAGTGCTCTATGCAAACAGGGCTGCAAGGAACAGCAGACAGCATATCGCAATTTCTCCTCTTCTCCTGTGCACGCTCCATCGTCCCATGAGATTGCACCTACAAAGCACAAGTTCAGAGATCCCACTCTTAGGAATTCCAGAGGTGAAGAACGTGACCGCAGAGCATTAAACCAATAATGGTTCCCTCTGAGCACGGGGCCCTGTGGGGCCGCACAGTTTGCATGCCATGAAGCTGGCCCTGTTTATCCTTCTGTTTCCTCACTTCCTGCTGAGATCAGTTTTGAAGACTCAGCATCCTAAAGTAAACATATTAGTCTTTTGGTGGATGTTGGTTTATTTTGGGCCTTGGGTTTGGAGTCTCCCACTTGTGTTTTCAACGCAGTGTGTCAACTTGCAAAGGTAACACGTTTCTGCAGGGCGACTGCTGAAGTGTCTGGTTTGCGACGCCAGCCATATTCCTGATCTTTATTTTTCTACACCAGTGGTGTTGAGAGTAGTACTGGCAGTAAGAAATCAGTCTAGACTTGGTGTAAGTTGTTTCCTTTGAGAAACAGATTTTTGTGTGACCTTCCTAGAACTTCCTTGTTCTTCTTGTCAAAATGGTACCATGATGATGCTTTGGGGGACGCCCCCCGTATTTCGGCAAAAGTGAACTCTATCTCCAGGCTCCTGGGAGGGGAATGTGACCCTGGCTGGGCCAGAGCAGCCATTCCCCTGGTCGTAGTGATTGGTTCAGGGATGGGCACATGACCCATCAGAGACAACGAGATGCGCTGAGGTTTTGTTCCCTGCAACGTTGAGAAATAGACTCTTCCCAGTTCTTATTGGATTTGAAGGAAGGAAAAGGTGGGGCTTGGTAATGCTGACCTCACCGTAATATGGAGAATAAAGTCAGCTTCATGGAAGATAGAGCAAGGTGATGGGTGAAAATGCATCTTTAAAATAAACGACTTTAAAATTTATTTTCAGTAAGAATCACTCTTTTTGATATATAGCTCTATGAATTTTTGACAAATGCATAGAGTTGTGTAAACATCAGCAGCATCAGGACACAGACCAGCTCCATCATCCCACCTCCTGTGCCTTTGGTTTGAATTTTTGTAGCCATATTATCCCCAGATGCTAATCTTTGGCAATCATTGATCTGCTCTCATCCCTCTAATTTTGATTTTTCTAGAATGTTACATAAATGTAGTTGTACAGTATGTAGCCTTTGAGGTTGCCTTCTTTTGCTCAGCATAATATATTGAAGACGTATCCACATTGTCGTGTGTGCCCAGTGTTTACTCTTCCTTGTTGCTGAGCAGAACTCCACTCTGCAGATGGGCCACCGTTGACCCATTCCCTCACCGAAACACACTTGTAAAAATGCAGTGATGACGGTGTTTAGACGAAGCCGGCCTGTCCCTGGACTTCCTAGCTATGACTGCCCTTAAATTCTAATTTTGTTTAGACTTGCACGGTTTGGGTTTCCTGTGAAAAGAAAGAGCAGTTTTTGATTTCAGTCATGGCCACGTGGAGGAAAGGCCAGTCCGAGCTGGGGAGAAGTTGAGCTGGAGTAAACAGGCTTCCCCCACGACAGTCCTGTGAGTGCAGCTGCACAAGAACGAGCCACACTGCTGGGTTACCTCGCGGTGTATCCCTGATGGGCGGAAGCAGGCGACACCCCATTTGACACAGAGGGAAATTGAATCTCAGGGGGATGAAGTGACTTGTCTTGGTACATAAACTGAGCCGATGGCAGACCTGGGGCTGCAGCCCAGGTGTCTCTCTGCCTCGTGGAAGCTTCCACTGCCTCCCATTCAGACAGCGGCGGAGCTGTCAGGATTACTTAGTGAATTTTCCTCTCTTATTTAAACAATCTCCAAGGTGTCCAATTTAGAATAAATATAAATGGAAATTAGAACAAGGTCATCAAAATTTCCTACTGTTTAACAGCTGACGGCACCTATAGGAGGTCAAAATTACTGTCACTAAGCGATCTCTCTAATCCATTTACTAATGCTCTCTCTACATCTGGTGCTCCGTGGAAATCTCTCATGTTGGCTTAACAGCTCTTCGCTTTTGTTTCTCTGAGTGTCTTTATCTCCTCCTTGCTAACAAAAGCACAGTTTACATTAAGAAAGTGCTATGCAATTTGTTTCAACTTTTTAGTAGGGGCAGAACTACCACTCTCCAAATTGTAAGCCTATACGATGTTGTATGAGTTGGTTATCATGAGTTGCTGGGATAAATAAACTCCCCGCAGTGGCTTAACACAGTAAAAGACTGTTTCTTGCCCACATCCAATGTGGGTGTCCGTGTTTGGCAGGCAACGTTCCTCCACGTGGAGATTCCGGGGCCCGAGCTCCTTCCAGCTTACGGCTCTGTCATGCCCTAGGGTCTCAGCGTCTTCTCACTGGTGGAAGGTAAAAGCTATCAATTTTGGCTTCAAAGTGATATGTGACACTTCTGCTCACATTTCATTGGCAAGAACTAGTCAAGTGGCCACAGGTGGATACAGGAGAGGGTGGAAGAATCCCTAGCCCAGCAGCTGTATGCAGTATGATGGGTGGGGCGGTTTTGTTTTCCCTCTTGGCAGGTGGCTGTCTCACCCACACACTTGATGCCTGTTGTCCAGATTAAGGGCACTCTGCCCCCACAACCCATGCTCAAATTTCGTGTATTCTGTCCCATGCTGTCCTCCCCTGCTTGGCTAGGTTTGGGTTCATGCAGGCAAAGCCCTACTCATCCTCCAACTCACGCATGCATGTGGCAGAAATAAAATGGTCTGGGCTAACTAGTCTCAGTAGTGTCCCATTCCTTTGTATCCTTTATCTCTGTCCCCAAAGCCAGCCATGTCTGGCCATTTCTGCTTTTAGTTCTTCTCATGATTACTTCTATAGCTGTTTACCTACCTTGACTTTTTGAGTTCATCAACTTAGACAGCAGTGCTCTCTCTATAAAAAATGAGGATTTAGCTGATTTATGCAACTTCTTTCCTTTTTTTTTTTTTATCATGTAGGATCATATTCGGCTGCAAGTAACAGAAACTCTGGCCTCAGTGGCTTAGGCGAGTAGGACTTTATTTTATTTAGTCTCTTATCTCATGTTGAGGCTGGCTCCTTTGTCTTCCTCTGTCTTCCTGAATCGCATGCTCTGTGTGTGACTTTGGTCCCCATGGTTGCATGGTGGCTACTCTGTCTCCATCCCTCTCGGATGAGCACCAACACCCACACTTGGATTCTGACATTTCTCTGGAGCGTTAATTCAATGTCCTTAGAGAAGAGTTGTTTTTTTGAAGAGTTCCTGGGGATAAATACCAAGATTTTTATCTTTCGTTCAGGCTTGGGCATTGGGAGGAGGTGCACCTGGGGTGGATGTCCCATCTACAGAATTTAGTTACTCCCCCTGCTAGCAGCCCCATTTCTCACTCCTGCCCTCACTGTTTGTGCCAACATGGAGTCAAGAGCCCGTCTGGGGTCCCAATGGGCACAGTATCCCCTAGACCTTCTGCAGCACATGCAGAATGTTCTAGCTCAAGGTTTCCTCTGCCGTCTTGCCCATTGACACCCTTTTATCCACTTATTATCTTTCATATACTTGTTGAAATACTTTATTTGCAGATGCCCCTCCTCCATTTCTCTGGGTAATAGTTTTTTTCTTTTTTGTACTTTTATGCTTTTGTTCAGCTGGGTTTCTGTGGAGATGTCAGTGAGTGAATGTGCTCAGTCTGCCACTTGAAATCAAATTCTATATCTTTCTTTTAAAAGGAAGAATGTCAATATTTCTCTTAGATTGAATAAGCAGCACATGTTCATTCTAGAAAATTTGAAAATACATAGAAAAATATAGCAGGAAGTTAAAAGGCATCCACAGTCCCAACATGTGGATTCTCACCTCCAGGTAAGAGTCCGTTTGGGTGTTGGCACGGCAACTTAACCAAATGATTCTGAAGGTAACTTGGAAGACAGGAAACAGGAAAGTCTCGCTAATGGAATTTTGAGAAAGAATAACAATCTCTGTGTTAGTTTGCTAGGGCTGCCATAAGAAAGTATCACTTACTGGATGACTTAACAACAGAAATTTATTTTCTTACATACTGGATGGTAGAAGTCCAAGATTAAGGTGTCAGCAGCTTTGGTTTTTTTCTGAGGTCTCTCTTCTTGGCTTGTAGATGGCTGTCTTCTCCCTGTGTCTTCACATGGTCTTTTCTCTGTGTGTCTGTGTCCTAATTTCCTCTTCTTATGAGGACACCAGTCATATTGAATTGGAGTCCACCCTAATGACCTCATTGAAAGACCCTATCCCCAAATACAGCCATATTCTTTAGAGCTTCAATATATGAATTTGGGGGGAGAGACCATTCAGTCCATAACACTCTTATGTAATTAACTATATTGTAAATCTACATTAACTTCGGCTATAATGTACTGGCATGAGTATAGTCACAGAGCAACGGAGCTAAATAAATAGCTAACAAGTAGACTCTGGCATCTATCAAGGACTGAAACATCATCAGACAGAGAGCATTAGAAATCAGTGAGAGAGGGATAAGCTATACAAACATGGCATGGAGAAAGTGGCTAGCTATTTGGGGAAGCAATCTCTGAGATCAAGGCTGAGGCACGTATCATGAATGAATGAAAAGAGGGGGTGTGAGTGGGTGTCAGTGAATTGGAGAACAGTGGAGAATGTGTGTGCACCCTGACACAAAGTATTCAAATTTAATTAAAATAAACCCAAACTGTGAAGTCTAGTAAGATCCTTCTGCTGGCTGAATTCAGTGCATGCTAGTTTTTTAAACTTCTATCAGATTCTCACTTCCCATAATACACCAATAGAAGTTTCAGATGGATTGAAGAATTGAATACGAAGGTGTGGAGACACACAGCCATGTATAGACACCATCCACAGAAACCTAGGCAAGAGTGTAGGTGAGGGTGTGTTTGATCTTTGGATATTGGGGAGGACTTTCTCAGCATAAAAGCAGTGTTAGAAATCATAAAAGAAAAGATCAATACTCTTGGTTGTGTTTTAAATCCTGTGCATTTGCCTTTGATTATCTATGTAGAATATTTGTACTCTCAGAATATAATCTCAAGTGTTCTGCCTCTTAACTCTTCCTAAGATGTTGGCTGGTGTGGGAAGAAAGCATAGTCATAGGGAGAGCACAGAAGGTGGGAGTTTTTGGAATCATTTTCTGGATTTTATTTTTCTACCGAGCTAGTCCATCCCAAAGCAGTCAGCTGTCTTGGCTCACACTGCTTTGCCCTCTGCAGAATTGCTTTCACTTCATCATCCTTTGTTGTTCTAGCCCCGCCTTGCATGGAGGACCACGACGGAAGCATCCTAATAGATTCACGACGTGCTGTGGGAATGCCGTGTGCCACCCAGGGGCCAGTTGGGGGCTTTCACCACGGGAATTTCTCTTAGCACCAGGAAAAGCTTTGCTTCTTGCTTTCGTCTTAGGGACAGTTTTCAACTAATGACCTAATCTTGTGCTTTTAGTGCTGAGCAATTCAGAGCCACACTTGTAGTTCTCTTTAGTCATTCTTAAGCTCTTACAAGGTAGATCTTGCTATCTGAGCTTTCCTCTGGCAGCAGAGCATAGTGGCTAACAGTCTGGATCTTGCCTGGAGCTAGACTTCCTGGGTCAGCTTCCACCTCTGACTCTTACTGGCTGTGTGATCTTAGGCAAGTCACTTAACCTCTCTGTGCCTAAGTTTCCTCCTCTATGAGTGAGGATAATAACCAAATACTCATAAGGAAAAGATTGTCAAGATTAAAAGTGTTAATACCTATAAAATGCTTAGAATAATGTTTGGTCTATAATAAGGATTATGCAGATGACGACTATAATGATGATAATCATTTTAATACCTATAAAATGCTCAGAATAGTACTGGGTAAATAAGCATTATATAAATGATAATGATGATTCTATTCTCATTTTCCCTTTGCTTTTAGTTTTCTATATCTTTTTCATCACTGTAACTTACAAAGGCATCTCTAATCCTCTATGGACTTGGGGGTACATGATCCAAGACTTCCCTAAAGAGTGGCTCTTCTTGCCTTGACTATTTTATGAATACACACAAAGCACCAACTATGTACTTAGCAGTGTCCTTAAACTTTTAGAGTGGTGATTCTTTCTACTGCTGTTCATTTGAATCATCTAGGGAACACAGAGAAATCTTGGGCTCCCACTGAGACCATTTGAATATACTCTGAGGGAGTGGGTCTAAGTATAAGACATATGTTCATGAAGCCAGGGTTGAGAATCCTTGTCTTTGAGAATACAGAGGTAGTTGATGATAGGGCACTTTGTCTAAAAAGAACTTACTTTTGTGGGGAGATAAATTAGGGCTCTATCTCCTCTGGATTCCACATTCATATTTTTAGCTGTCTCCCTATATATCTTCCCTTTACCTTAACTCAAATACATTCAAACTAAATTCCTTATCTTCCTCCTGAGAACTGATGTTATTCCTGTGTTCTCTATTTTGTTGATAGTTCTACAGACTGTAGTACCTAGGAGTTTTCCACTGGTATCTAGCACTATTTCGCAGCCTCTGATAGAGACAAGCCACTCTGGATTCCTGGCTTCTTCTCTAAGAACTCTCACTTTTAGGTTTTACCTCATATACCTCCCTAGGGTCTTCATGCTTTCCTTTGGACCAGGGAGGAATTATGGAGCATCCTGGGATTCTGGGACTATGACTTTTTCCTTCCTGCGACTTCCTTAGTGCAAAGCAGTATAGAGTGATGGTTAGCAGTGCACACCATGGAGCCAGTTGGCCAGGATTCCTGTTCTGCCACCATTATTTGCTAGGTGTGTGCTTAACCCCTCTTGCCTCAGTTTCTTCCTCTGTTAAATGGGATGTGCCATTATTAAGTTACTCATTCATAGTTCCAAACTTGCCCTTCCAGCTGGTCCTTCTTAGGCTCTGCCAATAGGGGGAGATAGAGGAGAATGCAAAGCTGGAGCTGAGAGGAGTCACCTGTGCCTTTTCATTTGCTCTGTGTATGATTCCTGTCTGCTCCCTGCCTGTGTCCTGTCTACTTCCTTTCTGCTCCCTGCCTGCTTCCTGTCTACTTCCTGTCTGCTTCCTGTCTGCCCCTGCCTACTTCCTGTTTACTCTCTCCTGGCCCCTGTCTACTTCCTGCAGCTCCCTGTCTGCTTCCTGTTTGCTCTCCATCTGCTTCCTGTCTCCTTCATATCTGCTTCCTGTTCCTATGAACCCCAAATTGGCCACACAGGGCTGCCCAGCTAGAGAGTTGAGAAGAATCTTGGGACAAAGGCAAACATCACTCCTCCTGCCCAGCTGGCACTGGTGGCCTCCTCTCTCCCGTCTGTGTGGTCTCTCCTTCCTTTTCAGCCGGCAATATGTTTTATTTAGCTGTGAAAGGGAGAAACTCACCTGACTTTTTCCATCTTGCTTTTATACTGGTGGCTTTTGAATTCAACCTTCAAGTATCTGCTACCTTTCTTTTTTGGTTCTGTAGTGAATGACTCGTGTTTCAGAGTGTGGAAGGAAGGCTCTCTTCCCCAGGGTACAATGAAGGGATATGGTGGGGGCAGGAATGGAAATGACTGAATGGATAAACTGAATGGAAATTTACAGTGTCATCCCACATAGCTAGTTATTAGTGGATAAATGACCACCTGCAATCAGCCACCTTAAAAAAGCATTTGGTCTAAATTATTGCATTGGCTACTTCCTCATGAGGCTCTGGGATATGTTAGGAAGTTTATAAACTTTCACATTTCACATTTATCACTACCTTAAAGGCACGGATCACTGGCTGTTTTGCTAGGAGCTGGGTTGAGATGCCCTGGGTCAACGGTACCTATTTTCCTACTCTCCCTGGGGGTCCAGGCTGGTAACAGGTACCTGGGAAGGGAGACATAGTCAACTTGTGACCACAGAGCAATGAAAACCTCACTGGGTATACAGCAATTGTGTCCATGAACCTGGCCTTGTGAGCATGAAGCATTCAGATGACCTCCATATGGTTAACCTGTTGGCCCCACGTAGAACTGCCAGGCCAGGCAGGCAAAAAAGTAGAAAGAGTTTGGAACTGGACAGAGCTGGTTTGAGTCCTAACTTTGACCATGTTCAAATTGCTTAATTCCTCAATGCCTCAATTTTCATCATTTTTCAAAAGGGACTAAGACTACTCATCTTACAACTGTTGTGATAATCAACTGCCATAGCAGGTACATATACCTAGCCGTGTTAGCCTGTAAATGGCATGTTTCTTCTTTAAGTGATAGTTTCTCCTTCCACTTGAAGATTTCAGCTTCTTGCTTTACAAACCTAGCTGCCGGCTTAGTGACCACAGTGATGTGATATTTGAGGAGGAAATGAATGGAGTGATAGTGTGGTGGGCAAATGGTATGTTAATAAAAATGGTATCTGTTAACAACCCTGGGAAGAAGCCAAAGAGAAACTTAGAAAGAACACAGAGAGATTTCTTCTCTCAAGCATTAAGCCAAGGCAGTCTTAACTGATAGACAGCAAACATCTATGTAATTTCTCCTGCCAGGTACTGGAGATTTAGCAGTAAATGTGATGTCAGAGTCTCTGCTCTCAGTGGTGCTTGAATTTTAGTAGAGAGAAAGGATGGTAAATAAGTAAACAAGTAAAAATACAAAGGCTAATTTCAGATGGTGATAGGAATGTAACAGGAGGCAGTGATTAGTGATTGGATATATTAATCAGGCTCTAGCCAGCAAAACAGAAATCCCTCTAGGTGTTTTATCAGAGAGAATTTAATAAAGGGAATTAGTTTCTCAGTGATGGAACATCTGAGAAAGCAAATTGGGCGTGGTAAAGTAATCTAGAAATTAATAACAGCAGGAAGCTGTTACTGTCTTTTGGGTTGGAGGGAAAAAGGGAAGAGGTTGCGTTATTAGAACTTAGAAGCTGGAACTGGAACTACTGCTCCATCTTGGGGTTCAAGGCTACAGGTCCCAGTGGTCCTCACCAAGGCCCATGTCTAGGAATATTTTTGGGGTGCCAAGCACAGCAGTGACATCCACACACTCACTTTGGGTTACCAGTCCCTGCCAGGATTCCCAGTGCCTTGTGAGTTGCTTCACTCTAGGAAAATATCCCTCCCTCCTGCCTGAAGCTCTCTCTGGGGATTCCTTGGAGACATCTGCCATTGGTATTTGGAGTCAGAGCATCCTTTAGCCACAGAGCTTCTGTCTCATGCACCTTGTGCTCTCTCTGAACCTGAGCGTGATTCTCTTCTTGGTTCCTAGGGAGGGCAGCGATGAGGGGTCCTTTTCAGCCAGGCCTCACTGAGCCTTCCTCATTTCGTGCTCTCAGGGCCCACCTCCTTCCAACTGGTGGTGACAAGCTCCCTAGTAGATAGGCAGAGGGACTGAATAGGGCCTCATTTCACATTCAGAATGCGGGCCACGTGGCCTACCTGCCAATGGGAAAAACAAAGGTGCCACTATGTGACGTTTTGTGATTAAAGGCAGGGGCATCTGCTTCTGAGGCCATGGTGCATTTCTCATGACACAGTCCCATGGCTTCATAAAATGCTCTTGAATTCGGAGATCGTATTTTGTTGCAATCCGGTTGGAGGACAAAATGAGGCCCTGGCAGCCGATGTTTATGGCTTTCCCTATAAGCTTTCAGACAAAATTTGTATTGCATTTAGCTTGAGTTATGGTAGGACAGGACTGTAAACCTCGGACTGCTGTTTCAGATAAAATGGAGGCTTTGGCTACAATAAGGAAGAGAAGACATAGCTTTAAATTTCTTGTAAATCAATTTTTGAGCGGTGTAAAGTACCTACATAAAAGATAAAAGAATAAACCAATCCACAATGAAAACAGAGCATATGAGTTTGCATTTGTTTTAATTTCCTTTCCCACATCTGTAAATAAATCAGGATTTAAACCTTGCATTGGACTTCTCCTAAGTTTATGAGAATGTAAAATCTGAACCTCTGACTTCCAAATCTGGTGGGCCGTGTGCCCCGCTCAGCCTGGCGGAAGGATATTGGCATGCTGGTGCTCCCTACTGACTGTGCTCCTGTTGCCATCCATTCATGAGCAAATTCACCTGAAATTTAACTCTCTGGTTTGGAGAGGGGGAAATAAACCACCACCACCACCACAAAAAAAAAAAAAAAACTAATTTAAATTTCATCTGGAATTGTGCTTCTGCATTGCTTGTCATTGTCAAAACACAAATTGCCCCTTGGTGGCGTCAGCTGCTAAAACTTTCTTTTAGATGAGGCTAATTCTTCAAAATCATTTCTCCCTCTTCTGTCTTTTGATCCAAATCCTGCCTAACCTATATGGATACATTTTGGAGGCCTAGATGATAAAAGGGAATATTGCATCTGTGTGTAAACAGATTTGAGATAATTTTTAAAAAGTGCTGAGTTCTTTTTCAGTTAACATGTATTTTCTTATGACCCTATGGGTTTGTTGAAATCATGGTTTTGATGGCAGTTTAATATCACACATACTGCGTGGTTTTAATCACTTATGTAATAATTTCCCTAGTGACAGGTTTTTGGGTTGCTTCCAGGGTGTTGCCGTTATAAATCATGGTTGTGATGAACATACTTGCACATTAATCTCCTTCTTGTTCTCTTGATACTTTCCTTAGAACAAATTCCTTGGTGAATTCCTGGGGTGGATATATTTAAGGGTCTTAATGCTCAGTTTCCTAATTGCTTTCTGAGTGTTAGCTGTGTTCTCTGCACAGTTTGCCAGTTCCTTGGGGGGCAGAAACCATGTCTGTCTTGTCCCTGTGCTATGCTTACATGCCACAGTACTGGAAACGTGATAAGTGAATAATAAATATATTTAGAGAAATAATTGGAGGGATGAATAGGTAATTATCCTCCTCCAGAAATAAATCTAACACGGGACTGGTCATGTTGATGACAGTTGAGGAGAACTTGCTTTCTGAACGCCTTCTTGGAGAAAGGATGCATCAGCCCCTATGTGGGCTGTATCTTTTTCACAATCTCTAATTACAATTTTGTTACCCGCGAGGAAAGGAGAGCTCACCAAGAACAGCCCTGAACTGGCCAAAAAAAATATTTAAATCAATAGAAAGCTATATTTTGCAGAATTTGTAATGGCTGCAGAAAAATGTGAAACCAGGAGTCAGAGACTATGGAGTGGGATTTATTTTCATTTCCTCTTCTAGTGATGCAACATTGTGAACACCACTGTCAGGTCCCATTTCTTCTTGCATTGGTCAGAAAACCGGACTGCAGTGGTGGAGGTTTATTTCAGGGCAAGAGAGAAAAAATCTGTCTGTTCTTGGCCTGATTTGCTGACCCAGGTTCCTGGTGGGTTGTCTTCACTTTGAAAAAGCTTGTTGGTTCTTCACTGTCTGTGTGTTTCCATTTGAAAGCAGCGTACACTAAGAAACACACATACACGTGCATTTAGACACACATGCATGTTTAAGTATGTGTTATATGTTTTAATTAACAAAATAACACATGGCTGTTGTGACATTAAAAGAAAGTAGAAACATAAATGACAAGCAAAAATCTTTCTCTTTTGGGTTCTATAGACACATAAACATAAATATTTATACATTTACCTATGTGCGTATAGAATCTTAAAATTTTCTGCAAATAGGATCATGTATGACGCATTTAATTTTTTTTTGTACTTAATGAGATACCATGGGCATCTTTTCATTTATGTTCGTCAATCTCTATCTCATGTTTTTTTACAGCTGCCTACTATTTCACTGTAAAATATTTAGTTTACAGTGAAATAATAGTTTAATCTCCTGTTGACCAACCTTTAATGTGAAGTAAAATAATACATAGTAATAGTAATAGCAGGTAAATATTGATTGAGCATTTCTGTCTGCCAGCTCTGTTCTAGGCACGTACATTTATTAACTCATTAATCCTCACAGCAACCAAACACGGTAGAACTGATATTTACGTCCTACTTTATATGAGGACATTTGCGGCACAGAGGTTCAGCGACTTGCTCAAGGCTGGGAAGTGGCAGAGCCAGGATTCAAACCCAGGCCTCCGGCCCAGCACATACGCTTTTAGGTTTGTTTGTTTGCCATTCTAAATGATGCTGCGGGGAAGGTCCCATGTAGACACATCCTTGTGAATTCTCACTGGTATTTTGGAAGGAGAGATTTCTAGAAGTGGGAACCGTGAGCCATGGCTTCGCCCTCATTTCAGTAGGAGCTGTGGAGCTGTCTTAATGTCCATGTAGACTTCACATATAGGAGTGAGGAAGTACTACCGTGTCGCAGTCAGTGGTGCAGTGCCTGATCGGTAGGCTTGGTAGATGTGCAACCTGCTCGCTGTGGGGTGATTAAGGGCGCAGAGGACCACAATCCTCCCAGTTTGTGGCTTTGCAGGAGGAAACAATGTTTTCCCTCTGGGAGGTCACTGACCAGCCCCAGGACTACTGGATCAGTGGCAAACGGGTCCCTTCCCACCCTGCTCTGGTGTTTCGGGAAGATCCTGGGGAACATACTTGATGTAATTACAAGACTTTCGCTGTGATGAGACCCAGGGCGGATGGTTTGTCGGGGATGGGTGACACTGCGTTGCGTTGATCTCATTAAGCATCAGAACACGGCTTCATTCTTTTGCTCTCCTCTCTCGTGCAGTGACGGAGAGTCGCGGGGTCGTGGACAGCCTGCAGAGGTTTTCCTCGCTGCCGGCCTACCTCCCCACCAGCCTGCACATCTCCAACGCGGAGGAGTCCTTCTTCCTCAAAGAAGCCAACCAGGACCTGACCAGGAACTCCAGTCTGCAGGCCCGGGTGGAGCCCTTCTTCATCTACCGGGCCAGGAGCCCGCCCATCGTCAACGCCAGCTATGGCCCGTTTTCGGTGGAGAAGACCATCCCCCGGGAGTTCCTGGTGATGTCTACGCCCTTTGGAAACATGGAGAAGTTTCCCTTCAACTGGAAATTGAAATCCCACATCCTTGACAGCTCCATCTACTCCAACAGACCCAAGGTGCAGACCTTGTTTTACGTTACTGGCATGAGCTGGGATGACAGTGACCCTGCAGAAGATCTGCCCTGCGTCAAGATGTTTGCCTTCCCGGAGGCCAGGGAAGTGGCCGCCAGCTGCCGGCTGCAAGGGGCCCCGGGGCTGTGCGTGGCTGAGCTGGAGCTGCTGCCCGAGTGGTTCAGCTCCGGCCTGGACCTGGAGCCCGAGGAGGAGATCCCGGCCCTGCTGGGTGGCACCGCCATGGAGCTCTTCTTCACGCTCTACCCGGCTGACGAGGCCGGCCAGTGTCCTCTGGAGGAGGAAGGCAAGTGGGAGAACAACATCCACTCGGGCCAGGACAGCCCCCAGCAGGCGTTCCCCACCCGGGAGAGGATTGGGAGCGTGGTGGTCTACCCGACGCAAGATGACCTGAAGTGGTCCCTGGTGAGCTTGGATGAGAATGTCGTCATCTCGGTACCTCTGAACCTAGTCCGGGAAGGGGACACAGCCACCTTTTTGGTCTCTCTCACCAGTGGCTCTGTGGCAGACCAGTTCACTCTTAGGTAAGAGGCTTTGTTGGACTGGATGGGATGGAAAACAAACTCTTAGTTATCAATGAGCTGTCAGTTAATAAAATGGGTGTTGATCATTCACTGAATATCGCCAAAGATAAACGCAGCTGGACATAGCTAATGCAGTGAAAACATGTTATTCAGCGACTACTGACAGTAGGGAGAGGGCTGAGCTCCGTTCCAATGGGTGCGGGGGACGATTTGAGTGTTTTAAAGGGAGAGTGAAGGAGGAGGAAGGGGGATGTTCAGTAGAGTCAGAGAAGTGAAACAGTGCAAAGGGGGGTTGGTGCGGACGCAGTGGGGCCAGCTGCGTCTGCTCTCTGGCCATTAGCAGAGTCAGGGTTTGATCCTCCCACGGAGGCTGAGAGACAGAGGCCCTGTCTTTCCTGATGATTATATTTCAGAGGAATGGTCCTGGGGAGAGATGCTTCTTAGTGGCAAGAGACACATATTTATAGTTACAAGTTCCAGTAAATGCTCTAGAAAGGGAGGTCAGGGGCCCTCTCATCAGGTGTGTGTGGCTGGAACAAACGGTAACCCCCCCTGGCCATGTTGCGCTTTCTCAGGCAGGCACTTTCAGGGTGCTGAGGTTGTCTTATGCAACAGCCTTTTGCTGCCAGAGTTTGGTCAAGTCCCCTGGTGCGGAGGTTTGGATGGAGTTGTCAGGTGCTAAGAGTTCTGCAGTTCTCAGTGTCCAGTGTAGTGAGAAACTCAAAACGTGAAATAGCCATGTAAGATAATAGACCAGGGGCCAGAAAATATTTTTTGGAAAGGGTCAGATGGTAAATAGGTATTGTGGGCCATTGTAGTCTCTCTGGTGACTACTCAAGTCAGCTGTTGTAGCATGAAGGCAGCCAGAAATGAATGGGCGTGGCTGTATTCCAATAAAACTTTATTGAGAAAAACAGGCTGAGGGCTGATTTTGGCCCACGGGCCATAGTTTGCCAACCCCTGCAACAAGTGATCACGTTTGAGCTTGAGTAACAGAGACCACAAAGTCTGCAGGAATTCAGGGATGAGGGTGGCGTGTGCTGCAGTGGGCAGAGAAGTTTTCTTCTTAGCTGGATCTTGAAGGATGAGTGGAATTTGGGGACAGAGAAAGGAATGATTCAAAATTGGGGGAGCAGAGTCCAGTCAGGAGACTGAGACCACAGGAATATATTAAAAGCATGAATTTAATATAAAGAATCATTAACGAGGTATAAAGAAATACTAAGTAGGTAATTGAAAAGGCAAGAAAAGGCAGTACCAAGGTACTAGGGAAGTAGCGTCTCATAAGTGTTAGAGCCTGGAAAAAGGGAAAAAAGTCAAGAATAAATATGACCTATGGGGACAGGGAGGACACCAAGGTACCTGAAACTGAAGACTTTTCTCGTGGAGATGGCTGGAATTTAAAGGAGGTCCCTAATATCAGGTAGGAAATTTACACAAATGATATGTGCATTTATTCATATAAAAGATTTAAAGAATCCAAATAAACTGAATGTTTACTTGAATCCTCCTTCCACATCCTAATCCTTTCCCAAGCAATAATGAGATTAAAAAAAACGTTCTGGAAATATCCTTCTGCATTTAAAAAAATGTGCATTTACATACATATATGTTCATACAGAAATATAGATTTGACTCTTGTTTTACGTAAATGGTGTGATGGCCATGGACACATGAGACTAAGCTTATCTGCTATCTCTGGTGTGGTAACAACTTTGTTGGATGAGAAGTTAGAGGACAGGGATGGAAGATGATCTGGGGGTCAGGGAAGCCATGGAGTCTGGCTGGGAAAGGCATTGCGGGCCAGGGGAGGGGCACACACAGCACTAGCTCACATTCACTGGGGACCAAGGATGGTCCAGCTCATGTTGTAAGTTCTTTACATGAATCAACTCACTAAACTCTGTCAACATACAACTCAAGGAGGCAAGTACTGTTACTTAGGTTATTTCTTAAGCTTTATTTGATGGCCAGAGAATAACGCATTGAAATTGTGGAAATCAATGAAGATCATGCAAATGAGGACAAACAGAGGACATTTATTCAGAGCTTACTGTGGCAGGGGAGTCGGCCTCCATTGCTCGTGTTTGGCAGAGACTCAAAGGCAAGCAGAGGAGTGGGGAAAGGGAAGGTCCCAGGTCTGCTTGGGTTGGAGGGTTTTGGCCCTGGGGAGCCGGAGGCAGGGTTACTAGAAGTGGGCGTCTTATGCAATGGGCTTGGGTAGCATGTCTGGCTTTCTCTGGTTGGCCCTGAGTTGGAAGCAGAGATAAAAAAGAAAAGCCGGGAGTCATGGACCAAGTCCTGACCCTTCTGGACTGATTGCTGCAGAGGCTGTGGTTTGATTTCCTGGACTAGTTGCTGCAAGGTGGTGGGTCAGAGACCTATTGTCCACAGTCTGGGTATTGTCTGTTTGTATTAAATACATTCAATCTCTTAAAACACTTTTTTTTTTTAGGCGTAGGGAAATGTGTTATCTCCTAACACATAACTGATTGTCTGTTTTAATCATGTCTCTTATGAATGAAATGTGACATATTTCATTCTGGCTCAGATGAGGCCCCGGATCAAAGCGGGAATGTGCGCAAGATGTGCTGAGATCTAATTTCAGAGCCAGGGCCACGTGGGGAAGGGACAGATGTGTACTGTTTCCTTGTGCCACATTGCTATTTCAGACTGCGTGCTGTAGAAGGGCCAGTTTGAACAAAAGTTGAACTGGTTATTCTGTAATACTGAAATAGATTCTGTGAAACATTAGCATCCAAATCTCACCGTACCTTGAAAACCTTTCAGCAAAGGGTTGTAAAGTGGGTTTGGAGGGGCCAGGTCAGTGCCAGGCATAGATCTTTATCACACTTACAAGAAAATTTGAAATATTATGAAAATTTTCCCTTGCTAAATATAATATCTCTGAGGCTGAAGCCAGACTGCCTGGGTTTGAATCCTGGCTCTGCCACATACCAGCTGTGCGACATTGGGAAAGTGACTTAACCTTTCTGTGCCACAATTTTCCTATCTGTCTACCTCCAGCACTGTGATCTAGGTCCAGCCAGCGTCCCATCTTGGCTAGACGCATACAGGAGCCTCCTAACAGGGCTCCCTGCTTCCACTTTTGCCCTTGCAGTTGGTTCTTGCATAAAAGGCAAGATCCTCATATTGGTCTGCCAGGCCCTGCCTGCTCTGGCCCCATTACCTCCTTGAGCTCATCTCCCATGACTTTCCCTCCCTCCCTTGGCAACAGCCACGCTGACCTCCTGTTGGCCCCAGGCATGCTGCTACCTCAGGGCCTTTGCACTGGCTCAAAGAACCCACCCTCACCTCCCTGCTGAGCACGGCACTCCCACCCCTCTGTGCCCCCCGCCCTGCTCTGGTTGTTCTGACCTAATTCATCGTTTACATTCATGACATCAGAGAGCATTGTTTATTATCTGCCTCTTTCTGCCAGCATGTGAGTTCTGTAAGGGCAGGGACATTTGTCTCCTGTTTTGTGATGTATCCTAAGGATCTAGAACAGTGTGCACATCATAAGTGCTCAATAAATATTTATTGAATGAATGAGTGAATTCAGAAGTATTGTAAGGCGTTTGTTCCTGGATAAAGGGTGTGAATTGTTAACATTGTATGAATTCAATAGATAAGAGTTTCATAAATATTGACAATTAGGACACTAAGGGAATGTGATTCTGGCAAAAGTTTCCTCCTGCCTATAACGTGAGAATTGATTCATCGCTTCTAATCAAATGATGGGCTGTGTCAGTGATCCCAAACGTTAGTCATTCATACAGCACCTTTGAGTTTTTCTGGTCATATCAGATACCACCATATGTCACCTTTATAAATTAAATCAGTTGCATGTACCTTCTGTTCAATTTTTATTTACTCTTTTTTCTTTAAATCAAATCACTTTTTAAAACTCATATAAATGCATTTAAAAAGGAAACCTACCATCTTCTACTATAAACAGAAACCAATATTACTTGTTAATATGAAAAAGTATGATAAAAATAAATTACAGGCTGGGTGCGGTGGCTCACGCCTATAATCCCAGCACTTTGGGAGGCTGAGGCAGGAGGAGTACTTGAGGTCAGGAGTTCGAGACCAGCCTGAGCAAGAGTGAGACCTCATCTCTACTAAAAAATAGAAAAAAATTAACCGGGCATGGTGGCCCACGCCTGTAGTCCCAGCTACTCGGGAGGCTGAGGCAGGAGGATCACTTGAGCCCAGGAGTTTGAGGTTGCTGTGAGCTAAGCTGACGCCATAGCACTCTTGCCCAGGTGACAGAGCGAGATCCTGTCTCAGAAAAAAAATTACATAAAATAAATCACAACAAAAAACAACACTGTCAAGTTCTAAATAGGTTCCATCACCTGCTAAAGGCTGTGGACCTGTGGCTTACTCTCTGTGTAAAGGAGGAAGAGCGTGCGCTATGGAGAGGCCAGGCCACACTGACACTTTCTCCTGGAAGTTGTCACAGGCTTAAAGGAGAACCTGAAGGGGACGTTAGTCTCCCTGTGTCACTCGATGTTATTTAAGGGCATGTCTGTGCATCACCAGAACCATCTGCAGACCCAGGACCTGTGTGCGGCCATGGGGAACTGGCTAATGTTGACTTTCTCTTCCATGGGATGGAGAAGACAGTCCAGGCTCAGCTGTACCCCAGCCCTGTTCCTGGGAAGCCTCAGTCTACCCCGTCCCTGGGTCAGAGGCAGAAAACCTAACTCACGATGTTGGGTGGGTGCCCTGGAGACTGCCGACTCCGTATAGTTGCCGTTGATTGTATAGATGTTTTGCGGTCACCTATTATGTGTCACACCTCTTTGGTGACACCCTGTGCTTTTCTCCTTCCTCCCTTCTGAAGAAAGTACCTGTGCTCCCACCCCTCCTGAAGTTCACATTCTCAAGGGAGGGAGAGAGTGAATACACAAATAAACAAAAACATATGCAGTTAACACCCAGGCAAAACGCTGTGCAGAAAACAAACAGAATGCAAGACATTTACATTTCATGTCATTTATTTTTAATTTTTTAAGTTTTTTGTTTTGGAATCACTTTAGATTTCCAGAAAATTTTCAAAAACCTCAGCTTCCCCTAATGCTAACATGTAGTACGGATATCAAAACCAGGACGTTAACATTGATACAATCAATGTCTTTAACTCATCTGCAGACATTACACACTACTGGCTGTCCCGGTAATATCCTTTTTCTCCTCCGGGATCCAACGTGGGGTCCCATACAGCACGGAGTTGTTGTATCTCCTTTGTTTCCTCAATTCCATTCTGTTGTCTTATTATCATTATTATTATTATTATTATTTTGGTCTATCACTTTAACACTTTTGAAGACTACTGGCCAGGTGTTTCGAGAATGTTCCTCAATTTGGGTTTGTCTGACATTTTCTCCTGATTAGACTGAGGAAGCACATATTTGGGGGGGATGTCAGTGAAGTGCCCTGTCCTCCTCAGTGCATGGTGTCAGGAGGTACCCGATGCGTCTGCCCGGTTTCTCCACTGTAAGGTTGCTATTTCCCCCTTTGCACTTAGTAATCGTAACATCTAGGGAGATTCTTTGAGATTATTCACATATCCTGTTTTGCTTCATCCTTTTGCCTGTGAATTTTTGCACCCATTGACGATTCTTGCCTCGCATGCAGCAATTTCTAAATAAATGACTTAGAAATGAATGTTGTGGAAGAATCTTGGCTCTTCCTAATCACTTCTTATTTGAATTCACATTGTGAGACAAAGTAGCCGATGTAAGAACCATGTTTGCTCATTTCTGCTTGCCAGCATAATTTCACAAAACTCTGTGATGACGTGCAGCTCTCCGGAAGGATCTTTAGAGACAAAACAGGATGGGGCACGTGGCACCCACGTCTCTCGCCTGAGTCACTGCATTCCTTAATAGACCAACGATCCTAGTTCTTGCCTTTTCCTGCACAGAAGACAACATCTGACAGGGTTAGTGATTACACTTCTACAACCTGTGACCAGGTGAACTCTTATACCCAAACTTTGATACTAAACCTCCACAACCTGTACGTAAACTATAAACTAAAACACTGTTTCAAAACTGTCTGACAAAACCTTTCTAAAAGACTCTTCCTGGACTAGAAGTCCTCAATAAGACTCAACATAGAACTAACTTTAATTCTTTAAAAACTTAATTTTTTTCTTTAGTGAACAATATAAAGATGGGAGCCCGTAGCAATTAGACATCAGATTAGACATCCCTGGACTTGTTCTGCCTGGTGCTGAAATGAAGGAAGGTGGTCTGTGTGCTCGGGGGGTCTGGAAGGCTTTGAGTAGACAGCTGTGTTTGACCGGAAGTGTTAATTAGCAATGCACAGTGCAAGTCCCTGCACAAGTGGCATGAGCAGGAAGTGATGTCAGATCAAGGAGGTCAGTGCAGTTCATGAGGGTAAACTAGGCAGGCCTCCTGGAGGAGGAGGAGGCTGTGGAGGATGGGCGGTTTTGGGATCAATTAAAGGAAAATGGGAGGGGGCATGTGGGTAGGGCACTGTGATGACAGAATCTGGTGTGCTCAGGAAGCTCTCGGTCGGAGGCAAGTTTCCTAAGCGATTAGAACCAGAATCAGTGAGGCTTGGGGTCAAGTCTCAACTCCCCTCCTCACTGGCTGTGTGACCTTGTGCCTGTTGCGTCACCTCTCTGAGCCTTGCCTTCCTCTTCTGTTCCGTGAGACCCGTAATAGCACCTGCCTTCCTGGAAGGCTGTGAAGACTGAGTGGGATAATGAGGGAAGGTACTGAGCAGTGCCCAGCATTTTTTTCTTTTGGAATCTATCCTAGTAATTTTATCTCACATGACCTAGACTATTGGTTTTAAAAAAAGAAACTCCAAGGGGTTTTCATATATGTCCTGGATAATATATTTTTTTATATTATAGTAAAAATCACATAATGTGAAATCTCTATCAACACATTTCAAAGTGTACAGTAGTGCTAACTAGATGCGCATTATTGTACAGCAGATCTCTAGAGCTTGTTCATCTTGCAGGACTGAAACTCCACACCATTGCACAGCAACTCCCTATCCCGCCCCCAGCCCTCAGCCCCTGGCACACACCGTTCTACTCTCTACTTCTACGAGTCTGACCTTTTTAAACACCTCACATAAGAGGAACCATGCAGGATTTGTGCTTCTATGATTGGCTTATTTGCTTATTTAAAGTCATTTAAAATCTTTTTTTCCAGCAATTCTAACATTGGTGGCACCTTAGGGTTGGTTTCAGTTGATTATCTTTTCACTCTTGAATGGACTTTATTGCTTGAAATCTTCATTATTTGGGCAATTTTGGATTGTATCTTGGACATTGTGTCTCTTTCTTGGATTATAAATCCAATCTTAGGACAAATCTTTTGTCTTTAGTTGAGATGCTTTGAGACTGATATGCATATAGGTGGCTCAAAGGTTCAACCGGAGATACTGACAGGCAGAATTTGAGCACTCTCTCTCTCTCTCTCTCTCTTTCTCTCTCTCTCTCTTCCATCATTCTCTCATCTCTCTTTAGCTGCCATCTGGGACTCCATCTTGTGGTTTCCCACCCCCTACCCTCAACTGCATTTTTTCCACTGATGGTGCTTTTTCTGTCCCCTACAATGATTACTGCATTATCATCCAGGCTAAATGGAGCAAGAATGGGGGAAATCCTTCTTTAGAGTGGTCCTCCTCTGAGTGTGGACTCCCTACCGTGATCTGCCTGTTTCTGTTTACTCTGCAGTGCTTTCAGACAGCTGCTTTGAACTGCAGAGTTTGCAGATGTTAATCTACAGGGGAGCTGGTCCCCTAGCATCTCACTCAGCCATCACCAGAAACAGATTTAGTCCATTTACATTTAATGTAGTTATTGATATGGTTGGAATTAGGTATGCTATTTGTTTTCTGTTTCTCATGTCTTATTTTTTTTTCCTCTATTCTTTCATTTCCCTTGTGTTAAATACATTTTAGTATTTTATTATATTTTAATTTGTTGGCTTTTTAGCTGTCTTTCTTCGCATTTTTAAGTGATTGCTCTAGGGATCATAATAATGTATCTTTAACTTTATCACCATCTAATTAGAATTAATATTTTATTGCTCTAGGTAAAATGTGGTTATTTTGCAATAGCATAGTGCCACTCTCCCCATTCTTTGTGCTGCTGTTATAATTATACCTCTACATGTTATATCTTGACACTTTTAAAATTGCAGTTATTCTGCAGAATGTCTCCCAGTTTGGGTCTGTCTGCTGTGTCCTCATGCTTAGATTCAGGTTATGCATCTGTTGCATGAATGCCGTGGAAATGAGGCTGCATCCTCATCGCATCCTATTAGGTGGTGCATGATTTTAATTTGTCTCATTCCTGTTGATGTTCACTTCAGTTACATAATTAAGGTGGTATCTGTCAGCATTTTCCATTGTGAAGTTGCTGTTTTTCCCTTTGTAGTTAGTAAGAATTTTGTGGGGAGTTACTATGACATTATATAAACACTCCATTGCTCACCAAATTTTCAACTTATTCACTTGGTTAATTTACATTTGTATGGAGTTATGATTTCCTTTTATTGCATGGATTTGCCCAGTGGGAGGCAGCAGTGAAAGGCTGGAGGGTGGGAAAGAGCAGAGAAAGCAGGTGATTACTTCCCTCCTATTCTGCTTTCGGATAAGTCTCTGTCAGAGGCTGCATCTCCTCTGCAGCCCTGGCTCCTGCAGGGCGAGTGCTCCTCGGGAGTAGACCCTGCAAGGAACTGAGCTCCCAGTGGGTGGCCCCAGGTCCTGGGCTTTTAGGTAACAACATCTCCCTGTGTCTTGCCTGCAAATCCAGATTTAGGTGTGTCTGGCAGTTTAACGATAATAATCGAAGTCTTGGAAAGGATGATTTTTTTTTTTCAGTAAAAAAATCACAAGATGAAAAAAGAACTTATAGATGAGTCCTGAAGGACTCCAACATTTAATAGGTTGATAAATGACAAAGGTGAGTCCCCAGAACAGCCAGAGAAGTAGCAGAAAGACCAAGAGAATATGACATGACTCAAGCCAAGAGAGGAGAATGTTTGAAAACAAGGGAAGGTCAACAGGGTGGGATGCTGATGAGAGGTCAAGCAAGGGCAATGAAAATTATTCTCTGCATTTTATGTATGGAGGCCATTGGTGACTTTAATAAGATGTTTAATGGACTCCTGGGAATAATAGCCAGATTGAAAGGGTTTGGGGACGAGTGATCTGTGAAGTTAATCCTTCTTAGGGGTTAAGGTCAGCTGCATGGAGCAGAACCTCAAGAACACTGATCTCACCAAGTCAGGGATATAGTTCAGGAAAGGCAAGAAAGCCCACAGGTAGGGCTTGGTTTGGTGATCAAGAACGTCAGAGCATCAAGGATGTTACGATTCTTTTGGTCTTTCCCTCATTGTCACAAGATGGCTGCTGCAGTGGTGGTCATCATGTCTATATTTTACTCAGAAGGAAGGAGGGAAGGAGAGAGAGAGGCAAAAAACCTTGCGCATCTGCATCTGCCCTTCTTTAGGGAGCATTCCCAGAGGTGTCAATCAGCATCTTTTGACTATCACCCAATGGCCAGAACTATTCTCATAACCAAGCCCATCTGTAGTGAGGTAGGGAATTGTAGGTATTTAACTGGACTTTTTATTCCCTGTCCCCCAAATCAGAGTTTTATCAATAGGGAAGAAATGGAAAATGGGTACTGACTGGTGAGCAGTTAGTATTGTCTGACACATGATTTGATGGAAACAGGGAAGGCAACAGCGGCGTTCAGTGCTGTTCCAGTGTTTGTCAGGGAAGAGGAGGGGAGGAAGGAGGGTATACTGGGGACCTGGGATGTCAGGGGGATTCTTTTCCCTGGCAGCTGAGGGAAGCTCGTGCATGTTTAAATGGGGAAGTGAAGCTCAGAGTCCCCGTGGTAACGTGGGCAGTTTTTCAGGGGCCTGAAAACACTCTGGCTGTGTACCTGAGGGTTTCCAAGACACAGTTATGCAGCCATCTTACTTTTACTACTCACTTTGGAGTGGTGGAGAATTTTATTTAAAAGAAAAATAAGGACCGGGCGCAGTGGCTCACGCCTGTAATCCTAGCACTCTGGGAGGCCGAGGTGGGTGGATCACTCGAGGTCAGGAGTTCGAGACCAGCCTGAGCGAGACCCCATCTCTACTAAAAATAGAAATAAATTATCTGGCTAACTAAAAATATATAGAAAAAAATTAGCTGGGCATGGTGGCACATGCCTGTAGTCCCAGCTACTCGGGAGGCTGAGGCAGTAGGATCGCTTAAGCCCAGGAGTTTGAGGTTGCTGTGAGCTAGGCTGATGCCATAGCACTCACTCTAGCCTGGGCAACAGAGTGAGACTCTGTCTCAAAAAAAAAAAAAAAAAAGAAAAAGAAAAAAGAAAAATAAGTAATTGTGTGCACAGCAGATCTGTTGCATATAAGTAGTTTATGTGGAGATAGTTTAGTTTTACCTCTTAAACATTATGTAGCTGCCCACCAATGACTTGTGCAGTAATTTTAGGAAAATTCATTGAGATAGTACTTGTAATAACAAGAGATGCAAACTCCACTCTGATCTTTTCATCTTGACTAGTGGGATATTGTTTGGTAAGAATTTCATCAGATTTTATTTTAATACAATAAAAGTGCTTCATACTACTTATCTCTGTTAGTTTCATTAAAAATGAAAATATGGTCTCTACCTCCATTATGCTGAGGTTGACTCACTCACTGTCATTTAGGCAGAAGATTTCAGAAAAAAAAAATCACTTAAAACCAGGAAAGAAGATGATAATGAATTGTGTAATCTATATTTTAAGATTAGGTATATTTTTAAATTATATTTCGTTCTATCTGGGTGGTCTAAATCCACAAAACTTTCTGCAAGAAACTCACCATGCACTCTTCTATCTCAGCATATTATAATTAACTGAATTTGTGTCAATCTCTTTGATTATGAGCTTCTTGCAGACAGGGACTGCTGACTTGGCGGAGTCTGTGTCCCCAGCTAGGACTGGCAGTCTGTTAGAGCTCATAAAGTATCCCCTGAGTTGAATTAAATTTGAAACCCAGAATAAGAAAACTTACCACTTACCTCCAGGGCCCCAAGTAATGATTTTTCTTCACTTATGGCAGTGCAGTTGCACCTGATACTTAATAAATATATTGGCGGTTTCCCTCTCAATGGGAAATCAAAACCTTTTCCAGTTCTTGCGTCCTGTTGGGTTTAGCCAAAGGAGCTTTTTGCCTGCCCTTGGGGTTGCGATGTCAGGATCAATGTTAAGAGATGTTTTTCCCAAGGAAAGGAGTAGAAACAAAGACGCCCGTTTTGCACTGGTTAGGATCGCCCTTGGTGGTACTTTATGCAAAGTATTTGAAATCCTGATTGGGTCAAAAGGAGAAATGCAGGCGAGAAGTAGAAAGACACCTCTCCTGCTGTAAATTTGCAGTGGTCATGATCGTGACCTGAGGGGGCAGGAGTGAAATGAGCAAAAGGCCAAGCCGGATGTTCCTGGAGCTCCACTCTCCTTCTGACATGTCATTTCCCCCTGTGTCCAGCAGCACAGCCACTTTCTCTGGGCTCCTGGAACCCACCAAGCTCGCTCTGGTCTCTGGGCATTTCCTTTGTTCTCCCTGCCTGGAATGCCCTTTCCTCACACCCCTGCAGGGCTGACCCCGCCCCCCCTCAGTCATTCAAATCTCACCTAGAACTGTCCCCTTTTCAGGGAAACCTTTCCCGACCATCCCTAAGTGGCCCCCATCTCAGTCCTGCTCTAGCTGGTTTCCTTCAGAGCACTTGTCACCGCCTGAAATAGACTAAGTTATTTATTTGTTCATTTATTTGTTCATTTATTTGTTGTCTGTTTCCCCCACGTTAGCATGTCAGCTCCACGCAGGCAGGGACGTGTCTCCAGTGCTGAGAACTGTGCCTGGTTTATGGTTGGGACTCGGTAAATGGGGAGCACACACTTTTACGTCCTGGATACAGCAGTTAACTCAGGCAGCTTGATGCCTGTCATGGGCTGAACTGTGTCCCCCAGATTCTTATGTTGAAACCCTAACTCCTGGTACCTGGGGGATGTGGCTGTCATGGGACAAAGGGCCTTTAAAGAAGTAATTAAGTTGAAATGAGGTCATTAGTGTGGGACTTAAGCCAATGACTTATAAGAAGAGGCACAGGCAGCCACGGCGAGAGGCCACAGGAGAAACCAACTCTGCCAGCACCTTCATCTTGGACTTTTGGCCTCCAGAACTGAGAAAATACATTTCTGCCCTGAAGCCACCCAGCTGGGGTATTTTGTGCGGCAGGCCTGGGAGACTAGCGCAGTACCCTACAGTATGGAAAGTAATGAAATAGCCTTTAGTGCCACTGGCTGTGAATTCAGAATTTTCTTAACTTGTCTCGTCCTTGTCTTCCCTTCACAACTCCTGGGTTTTCCGTTCCATTCCTGCATCAGTTTGAGACTTTCAGGAACACAGGTTCTTATTTTTGGAATGCACTGGGGTGTTGGAGCCACTGCTTGGCAGATGTAGGGTACACACGAGTCTTGCTCTGGATTTTGGATTCCTCTTTAGGGGTTTTCCTTCAGGATCAGAGGTATGGAAAATAGCGTTAGTGCAAGAGGAAAGGTATTACCCACACCTGCTGGCTCTCTGAAGTCCTCTGTCTGGAGGCTCATCCTTCTTAGAGCTGAGATGACTTTTCCACTTAAATTCTCCTGGGACAGGAAATTCTACCGTATCTGGGTTCTCCTGAGAGTCTGTGTGGGGCAGCTTTTAATTCAGCTCACCCACAAACATATTTTTCCGCCTTGTTTAGATATACAGAGTGGCTGATTTTAACTAGTCATTAGCCAATCCTTTGAGGCCTAGATGTTTCCTGCCAGGGTTCAGTTTGAAGCAGGGATGCTTGCAGAGGGAGATCTCTTTGGGGCTTCTCTGGGGGGTTTCAGCCAAGTCTTCCAAACGCATTTGCCATTGCAGAGACCCCCCCCCAACCCCTTTCTTTCTTGCCTAGGCTTACTTCTTCTTGACAACTTTGTATGTTGATCAACTGGTATCCCTTGGTGCTCACTAGCTAATTGCAATTATGTGCTGTTAAAGAAAATGGATAGCGAAAAGAGACCATTTGTGGCTCGAATGAGAAATGAAAAAGGGTGGTTATTTCCAGTGCTGCATACAGAAAAGACTCAATTTTGGTGGCTTCATGTTGCAGAAAAATGTTGAGAGTTAAATTTCATTTTGTAGCAGGGCTGGATTGCACAGCTGAAATCCATAAGATCAGATATAACATTTCTATCACCGAGCAGGTTAATAAAGCCCCTAATAGGATTTGCTGTCCATAAGAACCACAGACCAAGCACAGAAAGGTTTTATTTATTTGCCATCTGTATGTAAATTTTGCTATTATGGAAATAGTGTCAGAAATTGTACTGCCACCAGATAGCACACAATGTACTATAATATTTGAGCTAAGACACACACACACACACACAAAAGCCACCTCTGTGTGTGTATATGCCTATGAATAATCCAGCTCATTGTTGCTATCTATAGGAAACTCTATCTTAGACTCAGAATCTAACCTGTGACTAGGGTGGTCGGGCTCATTTAAATATGCAACAGTCACACAAAGACTAGGAGATGGGGGCTACATTTTCACATTTTCAAGGGAAAAGAAGTGACTGTGCCTTGCCTTTTTATTGGCTTTCAGGGTCCAATGCCAATCTGTTCTTTAGCAACTCCCCACACGACTAGAAAGAGGTACATTCTGTTGCTAAAGGACGAATATTTTTGGAGTTAATTATAGCTAGTCATGGAGGACAGGAACACCCTTCTTTGCTTTTCATCTTGAAAGAAACTGGGCTGACGTGAAGAAATTATATCAGAACCTAGACTCTGTTACATAATTAGTGTCCTGGGTGGGTGAGCGAATGGCTTATGCTGTTGCTGGTGGCTGCCGACCATTTTTGAGGAGCACACTCTGTAACACCCAGCGAGAAAGTTTGACTTGCCACGGCTGTGTTTCCATGGTAACGTGATGGGATTCCAAGAAGGTGGTAGACTTGCTTTGGAGAGACCTGCACATAAGCTAAATTACCTGCTGTGTTCCCCTGGGTTCTTGATTTTTGTTCCTTCACCCTCCCTCCAAAAGTTTCTGGGTTCTAGAATGAATTTTGCCTTTAAATCGTCTTAGAGACCACCTAAAATCAGTCCTTCCCCAGGGTGACTGTAGGTATTCAGGTACCAAATACTGTAGGTGCTTACGTAACACTGAATTGCCTGAGTAAGAGCTGATTCTCTCGGCGCCCCTTTCTATCCCAGTGAAGGCGGGAGGCAGGCTCTGTGACGCGCCAGTCTCCTGCGTCCGCCTGACCACGTGCTCATCTCCTCGCCTGCTGGTTTGTGTTTGTTTTAGGCAGGGGGAGCCCACCCCCCAGGCTGGTAGCCTTTGGCAGGCAGCAGTCTGGCAAGCATTCAGTAACATTGTTCTGTTATTGTACTTATTTTAGGGTTTTCTTCTCTTTTCGGAAAGTGATAATTGCTTTTTTTCATTTCAAGTGCCGATCTATTGCTTCCTCTCCAGATAAAGTGGTGTCATGAGCAGATTTTTTTTTTTTTTTTTTTTTTTTGAGACAGAGTGTCACTTTGTTGCCCTGGCTAGAGTGAGTGCCGTGGCGTCAACCTAGCTCACAGCAACCTCAGACTCCTGGGCTTAAGCAATCCTACTGCCTCAGCCTCCCGAGTAGCTGGGACTACAGGCATGTGCCACCATGCCTGGCTAAATTTTTCTATATATATTTTAGTTGGCCAGCTAATTTCTTTCTATTTTTAGTAGAGACGGGGTCTCGTTCTTGCTCAGGCTGGTCTCGAACTCCTGATCTTGAGTGATCCACCCGCTTCGGCCTCCCAGAGTGCTAGGATTACAGGCGTGAGCCACCGCACCCGGCCCATGAGCAGATTTAAAGGAGAATAGTAAGTAATAATACACCCAGGATAAGGCAGAATAGGGGCAGGGTACAGGGTGCCTGGGCACTGGGAATGTGGGTCGACAGCATGTGGGCTCTCGAGTGAGGCACGAGGCCAGCCCCAGTGGAGGCCACACGTGGCCTTGTTTCTTGAGGAACAGCGGGGCCATTGGCACTGAAGCAGCCATTCATGTTCTTCGCCTAGCAGCTGTCTGGGTTGGGGCTATTTAAACTCATCCTGTCCTAGTTTTCTCATCTCTAAAATGGGGTAATAACCACTTCCTAAAGGGATATGTGGTGAGTCTAGACAGAATCACCTGCAGGGGTGAAGCTCCCAGGTTGAGGGAGGGGTTTGAAGACAGCAGATTTGTCCCCTACTCCTTGCCCTGCTGAGGGCTGAGGCCACTCTGGGAAGGCCGTCATCTGATGGGGGAGCTGAGTGGGCCATGCAGGGACCACAGGATTCCATTGGCATCCGAGCCAACACCCACAGGCATGTCAAAACGATCTGAAAGCAAAATCCACGTAAAATAAATGCCTGTTCTACTGTGGGTGGGGGGGAATAAAACTGAGTGACCAGCTTTCCAACTCATTCCACTTATATAGGCCTGATATATCTCATGGGACATCTGAGTGTTCTTAAAGGGTCCTCATAGAGTTGGACAGATCCCTTAGGGAGGTGGAGTGAATCATTTTCATGAAAGAGCATCTCTTTAAAGAGGCTGTAACTCTGTTGCTTGCTGTGGGTTTCAGTGAGCAACTATCCTTTGAGCTCTCACAACCCAGCTGGTGTTTCAGAAAATACCAATGAGTCTTGGATAAGGTCCTTACCCCAAAAGATCTTAAGTTCTTTGGGGAGGCAGCACACACATGCAAACAGATGGGTAACAAAGCAAGGCTCCATGCAATGAAGGCTTCAGGAATGTTTTGAAAGGTAGGCATTGAAAAGAGGAAATGTTGCTTGATCCGCAGTTAAATGAAGGCATGGGAAGAGGAGGGGAGAAGGCGTTCTCCATCTGGACGCTGAGTGTGGAGGGTGGAGTCGCCCATTCCTGAGCCTCGTTTGCTCATATGTGAAATGGGTGCCAGGACTTCCTGTTAGTGTTGCTGGAGGTTTAAAGGAGGTCACGTGTCCATAGCTCCCACCCCAGTCTCTGGCATCTGGTGGACCCCCTGCAGAGCAACTTTATGTACTTGCCAGTCTAGGGGAGAGTGAAGCAGGTTGCATGTGGACCTGCCGCCCAAGCCTTCATTTTAAGGATCTGCCTCTTGAGAGTTTAATTGAAGATTTCCTGCCTGTGGTAGGCAGAATAATGATCCCCCAAAGATGTCCAAGGCTTAATCCCCAGAACCTGTGGGTAGGTTGTGTTACATGGCAAAGGGGAGTTAAGGTCTTAATCAGCTGCCCGTGAGATGAGGAGGTTATCCCGGCTTGTCCAGGAGGCCCAGTGCAATCACAGAGTCTTCAGTGGGACCCTGTGAAGTTCAGAGACAACGGCAGTTGAATTCTGCAGTGCCGGCTTCGAAGGTAGAGGAAGGAAACACAAGCCAAGGATGCAGGTAGCCTCTAGAAGCTGAAAAACAACAACAAAAAATGAACAAACAAACAAAAAAATCACCAAAACCCCCCAATAAACTAAAAACAGAATTTCTCCTTGACCCCCCTGAAGGAACACAGCCCTGCTAAAACCTTGATTTTAGCCCATCTCGGATGTTTGAACTCCAGAAGGATAAGATAATATATTTGCCGTGTTTTAAGGCACTAAGTTTGTGGTAATTTGTGACAGCAGCAGCTGGAAGTGAACAGAGTGCCTTAACCAATTAATCCAGAAGATAGAGGGATGGCGCTGCCCTTGAGCGCTCCGTGAAAGGGGGACAGACGGCCTGAAAGTGCACTCGGTCGCCAGGATGTTATTCACCCCGTGGAATGAGCACTCCTGGCTCCAGAGACAAGTTTCCATCATGAGCGCAGCAAGGACATTTATAGGTGCGGCTGGGACAGGAAGAGAGGTGTGAAATGGGGAGTTTTAAGAGATGAGGGCCTTTCATCACATTAAAGGCAGAGCTTTTGAACTCCTCTTTTGCTCCTGTCTTGCTGGTTGAAGATTTATGTCCAACTTGGAAAGGAGAGAATTCCATAGCACAGAAAAAAAAATAATGGAACTTAGGATGGGTATATTTATTTCTCAGGGTTGCTGTAACTAATGGCCACAAACTTGGTGGCTTAATACAACAGAAATTTGTTCTCCCACAGTTTTGGAGACCAGAAGACTTGAAATCAAGGTGTGGGCAGAGTTGGTTCCTTGAGGATTCTGGGGGAGAATTTGTTCCAGGCCCTTCTGGTTGCTTCTGGTGGTGGCCAGAAATTCTTGGCATTTCTTGGACTGTAGCTACGTAAGCCCTGTCTCTGCCTCTGTCCTCACGTGGTCTTCCCTCCTGCGTGTCTCTTTGTGTCTTCCCCTTTTCTGTGTCTTATAAGTCACACTGGCCGTTGCATTCAGGGCCCATCCTAGCCCAGGATGATTTCATCTTGAGATGCTTACCTTCATTACATGTGCAAAGACCCTTTGTCCGAATAGGGTCATAGTCACAGGTTCCGGGTGGACGTATCTTTTAGAGCCACCATTCAGTGAGGACCACGACAGTGAGCAAGGTGAGTCCCTCCTTCCAGCCTCAGATGAATCGTCTCCCAGGGCACTGAGGGGTTCGTGGACAGATCCCAAGCACCACGATTGGAGTGGGGCATGTGCTGGTGCCCAGGTCTTGCCGTCACACCCATGGGTTGCCCTTCCCTGCCCTGTCTGTGTCAGAGGAGCTGACCCTGCGGGCTGTGGTTCCTTCAGCCGGCATCAGCCAATGGGGCACCAGCAGCCAGGGCACCCCCTCCTCCTCCTATCTGTGGCATCTGTGGTAGCAGCCACGTTTCTCCTGCTCGAGGAGCCCCCAGGAGTCCTATTGCTCTTCGAGTGACCCTGGTCCCTAGCTCTGAGAACATTACTTCCTCCTTCTGTTCTTCTGGCCTAGGGGTTCTAGCAGCTTCCTGCTGTTCCAGTCTCAGTTGGGCTTCTCAGGTGCACATAACTGTGTAGCCCCCTCCCTGGATTAAATTTCCTCTGTGTTAAATGCTTAGCATTATTTCTGTCCTGGCCAGATTCTTACTGGTTTAAGAGTTAGGGAGAGAGAAAGGAAGACACTGATTTGATACGTCAGCTTCATTGCTAAGCACACTGTGTGTGTAAAACCAGGGTCGGCTTTGATTCCACCCTGGCTCAGGGGAATTGCAGGCAGGTTCTCTTTAGCCCCTTGTGGTAGAGACATTGGGGGTTTTATATTCCATGCACCTTCCAACCTGCTGGGGGTCCAAGGCCTCTCTCTTTCCGTGTAAGACATTGCATGATGCACCCGTGCATGCAAATGTGCATGTAGACCCAAAGCAGACTCCAGACCAGGGAGTTGGGGCCTGGAAGTTTATCTGGGAGGTGATGCCAGAAAGTGGAAGTGGGGTGGTGGGAAACGAGACTAGGAAGGAAGAGAAGCTGATAAAGGTCCCTGTGACATCATCCCACTGGGGTGCTCTCTCAGAACTGTGTACAAGGTGCCTCAGAATTGTCCCATGGGAATATGGGGAGGCTGGACCTCCATATTAATACTGACCTCCATCCCAGTTGGTTGAAGGGTAAATTGGGGGAGCTAACCTGGAGAAAGCAGCAGAGGTCAAGAATGCTTTGGTGACAACCACACCAGGGGCGGGGCTGATGGTGCATGGAACTGTCCACCACAGCAGTGCTGAAATCAGATGGGCTGAGGGGCGGTACTTCACCAGGGTCTGCTGCTGCTGTGTGTGCACACATGAACATGTATCCATGAATGTATGTGCATTCACATGAGTAGATCTGACAGGGACTCAGCTGGGCACAGACATGGGTCCCTCCTGCTGGCTGGTGCACAGGTGAGGTGCATCTGCTATTGAGGGCAGTACTCCCTGGATGCCAATGGGAAAGGCAGTTCTATAGGTCCCAAGTGCACATGATGTTTGGTGCAGTTGCAGCAGACACTTAGGGGTGGGGTCTGGTGATTCCAATCAGGGGTCTCGTTGAAGTCTTGCCAGTTACTTGCCCTGGATCTTGGCCCATTCCTAGGCTTGCGTTTCCAGCTTTCCCTTCACTATTCAATGAGATGGTTAATATCCCTCTTAGAAATCTCTTTCTCTTAAGCTGACCAGAATAGGTTTCTGTTGCTTACAAGCAAAGAACTCTAACTCATATCTTCCCTTGAGTGTTTAGCTTTTCAGGTTATTATCATATGATTTTATATTAAACATAACTAATTTCTAGTGTGTGTCCAATATCTTTTAGACTCCTAAAACACAGACAAAAGCAAGATATGGTTCATATTTTCTTCTAAGGCAAGTGTGGTTTCTCAGTGCAGTTAGTCAGTGTAGCATCTCTCTTTTTCTAGTTGGGATCACCCGGATTTATCTTTTTCATTCCAAGAGATGGTCCCAGGATACCAAATGATAATTCCGAACAGGATGTTTGGTTCGAGAACATGAAGCAGGTGTATTCTCACTGCCCCCTCCTCCTCCTCCTCCTCCTCCTCCTCCTCCTCGCCCCCCCCTCCTCCTCCTTCTCCTCCTCCTCCTTCTTCTTCTTCTTCTTCCTCCTCTTCTTCCTTCTTCCTTTTCTTCTTTCTTCCTTTTTTTTTTTTTTTTTTTTTGAGGCAGAGTCCTGCTCTGTCACCCTGGCTAGAGTGCTGTGGTGTCAGCCTAGCTCACAGCAACCTCAAACTCCTGGGCTCAAGCAATCCTTCTGCCTAAGCCTCCCAAGTAGCTGGGACTACAGGCATGCGCCATTATGCCCGGCTGATTTTTTCTGTATATTTTTAGTTGTCCAGCTAATTCTTTCTATTTTTTTAGTAGAGACAGGGGTCTCGCTCTTGCTCAGGCTGGTTTCAAACCCCTGAGCTCAAATGATCCACCCACCTTGGTCTCCCAAGTCCTAGGATTATAGGCGCGAGCCACTGCACCCAGCCTTCTCACTGCCTTCTTACTGAGCAGTGGCGGGGTGGTGGAGAGAGACCTGGAGTTGGATGTCTGAATCTGGTCCTGCCTCTTTGAAACTTGGCTTGGGCCACTTCACTTCTCTGAGCTTCAGTCTCTTGATGACTGAACCCTTAAATCAATTGAGACATAAACATGATACAGAGGCCTTTGAAAAAGTTTAAAAGTCTATTAAAGGTGGGTGATCTGATTGCTGTAATTTGATGCCAGGTAATTACATTAAACTCAGTTGAATAACATTGTTCTTGAAATGTGTCTTTGGTTTGAGCCACTCAATAAGTTATTCCAGACCAGTCCAACTTTGTGAAAGTTGTGAATACTTTGCTTTTTAAAAATCTGTTTTCTTTGCCATTTCTTTGCTAGAAAACTCTTTTTTGTTTGTGGCATCCCATTCCTGGTCGCTCCGTGCATTGCTACCAGTGGAGATGGATGAGATGTAGACAGGTGACGGCAGGGGCTGTGTGTTCCACAGCAGAATGTTTTGTGACAACTGCAGATACACTCTGAGTTCGTTTTTAGCAGCTTGATTCCCCCTCCAGATGTGTTTTCTTCTTTCATCTGCCCTGTTGAGCAAACCCAACCTGGAGTGGGATTCTCATGTTGTGGCACCAGCTGCTCATCTTAGCTGAGTTGAGCTGGTCAGTGAGACCGCCTCTTGTTGTAGAGAATTGCCTCTTTGATTTGTAGCTCAAAGACCCCTGGGGTGAAGCTGCAGGGTTGCAGGAGAATACGGGACTGACTGTGAAAGCCAGCAACAGCTCCAGTCATCTCTGAAATTGGCATTTCCCAGAGTTCAGTCATTCATGGGCCACTTTCATGGTTTTTGTCCATACCTACACACCACCCAAACTCTTTCCCCCTTACTATTTTCATTTCAATTGCTACACAGTTTGGCAATAAATTTATCTTTTAAAAAATATTTTAGACCTTGCTACTACTACATGTGGTCTGGACTTGGGTCAGCACTGGGGCCACTGGCATTTTCTGAGTTGGGGAGTGGCATATTGAAAGTGCTTTTGTAGCAATGTCACCTAATGAAAAAATGCCCATCACAGATGAGCAAATTAGCAGATTCTACTTGCTTTTGCATTTTTTTTTTTTACTTAATGATTTGTGACATTTTTGTTCTCTACTTAATGATTTGTTTGTTACAATTTAAAATGCCTGTGGAGGCAAGACAAGGTATGTAAGCAAGTGAAGAGGCTGGATAAGGTGAGACAGGCATAACCAAAAAGCCATGGGGAGCTGGAGAGGGACAGGCAAATGCAAAGGCTCTGTGGTGCGAATAATCTTGGCTTTTAGGAGGAACAGAGAGGAGGCAGCTCTTCCTAGAACCAGTGGTACTTGATTGAGTTTCCAAGTGTGCAAAGATAAGGACAGTTCACCAGATGAATGCAGCTTGGTGAGGCTGGTTTGGTGTTACACAAAGTGGTGCGATGATATGTCTAACAGGGAACTGTTAGTTAGGTTTGAAATAAATCTCACGCTGTCTAAGACCCAGGGCTGCTTTAACTTCTATTCTCCTGGATGTGTAATATTTACAATGTATCCCTGAAGTGATGGTACATAGTTAAGGAGGCTGAGGTATGGGGAGATGTCGTCTAAGCAGCATGGTTCTGAAGATCGCTGGGAGAGTTATCCATGACCTTGAATATCCCAGAGAGAAGTCTGGTCTTTTAAAAGTACTTGCTTCTGTTTTTCTTCAGGGTTGATTTGTGAACCATTGCATAGGAAGTCTCTCTTCTGCAAGGAGGCTTGGGAAATGTTTTTGCTTCTCATTTTGCAAGTCTCTGTTAATAGCATTGGAGCTTATTCCACAAACGCAACTAGAAACGCTGGATTCTTGAATACAAGTACCCAAATGGGTTCTCTGGTTGTTCCTTAATCAAAAAACAGGTGGGTCTCTGGTCTGTGTGCAAAGGACAGAATTTGCCCTTGCAGGAAGGCCAGCCAAGGCAATGTCAACTGGAGCTTGGTCTCCTTGGACTTTTGTGTGTCCCCATGTAGAGCAGAACCCCCACTCACTGTGTGGCTGGTCTGTAGCCGACGGGCTCTTCCCTCCTCTTGCAGGTTGAAAAGCGACTGTGGTGGGCACCCTTTATAGCTGCAGCATTAGACCAAGACTTTGAGATTTGTAATCCCAGTTTGTAAACATCATCGACATTGTTGTAGGCAGTCATTTATCGAGCGACTGTACCAGGCTCCAGGTAGGATATTAGAAGTCCAAAATAAGAAATGACAGTGACTTGTAAGAAGCCTATTACCGAGATGGAGAAGCGTCTGTCCCCATCTTTTGTTCATCTGTGTGTTCATTCTTCTATTATCCATCCATCCACCCATCCTTAACTAACACCAAAAGGCAATGTAAAGAATTCTGGGCGCTGAGACTAATAGAGAGTGAATTCTAGGGGAGTTGAAAGGAAGGAGAAGTCTTTGGGGGTGAGGACTGCTGTGGAAGGATCAGAGCCCCCAGCTAGGAGGGAGGCTTCCTCTGCAATCTGCTGTGACAACTGTGAGTTTGACGTCTGGCTTCTGACAGGCTGGTGGCGTGGCACAGGCGGCAACCACACATGAGGTGTGGGGGGGCTGCAGAATGCAGGACTTGGTCACGGGGGAGGTTGTTAAATCTCCTTTTCCAGAGGCATTTTGAAACATAAAAACCTGCTGTCCAGTGTGGTTTAGTTGCCATTGTCCTTGGACCCAGACTATGATTGGAGCCGACTGCTCCAGTCTGGAGCATTGTGTGACGGTCAGCAGCCTGCCCAGGAAACACGCAGCTGGGGTGGCGGACGGTTGGCAGGAAGCTGCCAATAACACCCCTAGCCCTGGCTCAGAAAGCGAGTCACAGCACTCTCTCCTGCCAAGCCCAGAGGTGACTTCCGAGTCTTCTCCAAAACAGTGCTCCAAACAGCACGGTTTGACTGTGTAGACACACAAGATGAGCCGTCGGCCATCCCCACCTCAGCTCTCGGTCCTGTCCCGGCAACTATTTCACACACACACACACACACACACACACACACACACACACACACACACACACAGCTGGTGATGGTTTCTGGATCTCGGAACTTATGAAGCACATTCTGAAACCCCTGTTGGTTGCAACGAGGCAAGAACTCAGGAGTTAAACAAGGAAAAGCCAATGGTCTCTCCTGTTGTGGTCCTCCTGCCTCCCCTTTCTTCTTCCATGTCCTCTCCACACGCAAATACACACATATAAATTAATATTTCTAGTTTTTTAAATTGGGTGTTGAGGATACAGCTATGAGCGAGACAGACAGAATTCTGTAGGGACCTTAGCTTCTAACTGGGGAGACGAACAATAAATAAGTAAGCAAATAATTAATACATCAACTGCCACACTAGAAAACAAAATTTTCTCCCTGGGGCCATGGTGTTTTATTAAAACAAAACAATCCTTTCTAATTTGCTATTTTTTATTGTTTTCTGTGTGTGAGTCATATGCAACACAATACACACTTTAGAATTAAATTGTCAGTATTAATTTTAATGATAATAACATCAACAAGTAAGATTTTCAGGAACCAACTGCAGGGTTTTGCTTCACAAGGCCCGGGGCTCAAAACTAGCATGAGTTAAATACAACTCACATGGCAGCCAATGTGTTAAAGAAATATAATTTTAGGGCATGATAAGTGTAATGTGAAAATTAAAGTAGAGTATCAGGGTAGAGCATGATGGGGCATAGGCATTTTAGAGAGGGTGGGCAGAGAAGTTATGACTTGTCTCTCCCTTCCTCCCTTCTTTTCTTCTGTAATTCGGCACAGGTGTCTGCTCCTGCTCTCTGACAGCTCTAGAGCCAGACTTCCTGGGTTTGAGTCCTGGCTCTGCCTCTTACTGGCTGGGTGATCCTGGTTGGCTTACCTAAACTTTTTGCTCCTCACTTTCCTTATCATTAAACTGAAGATGGGGTTGTTATGAGAATTAAGAGAGCTATTATAGAGTCTAGGACAGAGCTTGACACTGATAAGAACTCAGTAACCATCAGCTGCCAGTTTGGGTTATTATTGTGGGGTTCCATCAGTTCAGTGTAGCAGTTCAGGGAATGCCAAGAGCCAGGTCCTGGGTGACTCACTGTGAGGGTCCCTCTTGCAAGCTTACAGCTTGGTTGGAAAAGGGCACTGACAGGAGGGGCCACTGCTGTGTCTCCACTCCCCACCCCACACTAAGAGCCTGGGAAAGGGACTTTTTCTTGTTTGTGGGAATGGGAGGATGGTGGAGGTTTTTCTGAGCAGTCTACAGTGGCATGTCTTGAGGATGATAGTAGAGTGGAGTCACCAGCTTGATGAATTTCCACAAAGTGAACATACCTGTGTCACCATCACCCAGTTTAAGAATCTGAATGTGACCACACCAGAAACTCCCTATGCCCCTCCCCAGTGATCCTCTCCTCACCACGGTTACCGCTACCCTGACAACTAGCACCTTTTGGAGCACACACAAACCTATGACCCAGCAATCCCACTCCCAGCTAAATATTCAACAGCAATTCAAATATGTGCTTGCCAGAGGACATGCACAAAAATGCTCATAGCAGCATTATTTATAAAAGCCAAAAACTAGAAACAACCCAAGTATCCATCAGTGATAGAATGGATAAGTAAAATGTGGTATACCCATTTGGTGAAAAAACAAACTCCTGCTATATGCAACAACTAGCTTAATGTTGATAAACACAATGTTGACCCATAGGGGATATATGATTCCTTTTATATGAAATTCAAGAGCAGGCAAAACTAACCCAGGGTTTTAGAAGTCTCTAAAAGCTTTTCACTTGTAAAGGCTTTGAGATATGTTTAAAATTCTTTGATACTCCTCACTTCAATAGGAGGAGCTGAATCCCCCACCCTTTGAACATGGCCTGGATTCAGTGAGTTTCTTCTAACAAATAAAATAAGGCGGACGTGGGGTTGTGTGACTTCTGAGACCAAAAAGTAAAGGGCATCTTATCTTTCTCCTTGTTCTCTCTCTTGCTCATTCATTCTGGAGGAAGCTGGCGGCCATGTTGTGAGGATACTCGAGTAGCATCTAAGGTGAGGGCCACATGGCTAGGCACTGAGGTGACAGCATGTGAGGGCATCCCCCTCAGACGTGGGTCCTCTAGCCCCAGTCAAGCCTTCAGATGACTGTAGCCCCAGCCAACTCTGTGACGGAAATCCAGAGACAGAGAGAGAGAGAGAGAGAGAGAGAGAGAGAGAGAGAGAGAACACCACCTGAGCCAGAACCATCCTGCAAAGATGCCCTTGAATTCTTGACCCTGAGAAACTTCAAGATGATAAATGTTGTTTTGGGGTAGCTAAGTTTTGGGGTGATTTGTCATGCAGCAACAGGTAACTAATGCGTTACTCTTCCTCCTTTTCAACTGTAGGGTCTGCACTAAAGGATGATTTTTTTTTTTTTTTTGCAGCAGGATTAAAACAGGGATTTACTAAAGAATAATGTGTGTGTTTGTGCATGCGTGTGTGTTTCTCACTATCAGTAATTAAAGTGTACTGTGTCAAGTGTGGACCTAGAAGATTGTGTTCCTGGACTGAATGAATGGAGAAAGGCTGTCCTGGAGGAGGATTGCTGGGTGGTGGGGAGAGGAGCTCCTCGGAGAACGTGTCTGCAGAGCAGCCTCGGGCTGCGGGTGGGCCGCAGTTGGGTGTGTGCGTGGGACGCTGCCTCTGGGTATGGGTGGGCGGCAGTTGGGTGGGTGCGTGGGCACACTGCATGCTGGACGGAGCTCTACGCATGCTAGGTCTGGTCACTGGAGGTGATTATACCTGTAGCTCCTCCATTACAGTCTTTTTTGGTCACTTTCAACGGGACCTTGGGGACTGGGGAGGGGGTCTGGAGCACTTCATGTGACCAACCGCTGACATCTTACCGAGCCAAGAGGGTGTGAAGCCCAGGTGGCCGTGGCGGGATCACCTCCTCCTGGGAGGAGCTGTGGGCTTGGGCCTGTGACCACAGGGTCACTAGACCAGCCCTGGTTCTGCAGCTACACACTTGTGTGGTCGTGGGTGTGCCAAGCATTTCTCTGTAGCAGTTTCACAGGTTTTCTCGAGGAACGGGTGAGATAATGTGTGTGGAAGGACCCGCAGGCGTTTGAGTGGTGGCTGGTTGTGAGGTGCTGTTAATGCTGCTGCTCCTGAGTGACACAGGGGTGGGTCAGACGCAGTACCGGGGCCCCTGCTGTCTGTCGTCAGCCTCCTTCCTGCCCAGCCTGCCTCCTGCCTGAATCTGCAACACGGGCTCCATCACAGAGTGGACTGCAGAGCATTTGCGATCAGCAGCAGAGATGACGGACATGAGTGTCTTCCAGAAGCATCTGCCCGAGGCTGAGAAACCAAAGGGGCTTTGCCTTTGACATCAGTTTGCTCTGTTTCTTCCTGTGTTGGATAAAGGATGGTCATTTCCATCGCAGGGACCTGCTGCATTTCATTGTTGGATTTTTTGATTCATTTGAGAAGTGCGTATTGAGCACCAAGTGTGTGCACAGCATCGTAGTGGGGGATACGATAAAAACAAGGTATGGTCTCTGCTGTTTGGGGTCTCACTGTCTGGGGTGACCATAATGTATGTGAAAACTTACACAGATGGTCATTTAATCTTAGTTGTGATAAGTGCTAGGAAGGAAACAGAGAGATGCAGTAAAAGAAAAAGCTAACCTAGTTTTGTGCACCTGGGAAGGCTTCCAGGAGGCGGTGGCAATTAAGTTGAGCATTGAAGGATGGACAGGAGTGGTCCAGATAATCCGGGGTGAAGGGGCCGGGGTATGGGGTGAGGGAAAACAGCTTCAGGCATAGGGAACAGCATTTTGTAGAGGCCCATACTAGTCCGGGTTCAGGCAGGAAGGGGCCAGCACACCCCAAAGAGAACTTAATGAAGGGGCTTTTGACTCAGGTGGAGGCAGAGGTGAGGATGCCAGCCATCATCACTCCTATTGGGTGAGCCCACCTGGAGGCTGGAGAGAGGACACATGCTCACATGTGTGCCTGAGTGTTTCTGGGTAGCTGTGAGGACCCAGTTACTGACAGGTCTTCATGGACAGATAATATCCACTACATGAATCTGGGCGGGAGAGGGAGAGGTGGAAAAAATTCATTGTGGGTGATAAAATGCTTTAAATTACTATGGCAAAATGATTAATAGGCATTTGAAAGTTTATGTCACCAAACATTCTACAGATAGCAGGTTTGAAAGAAAATGAGTTTAATTCCATAAAAGGTCAGGTTATTTTCAAGTTATGAGTCACGTTTTTATATCTTAGCTTTTTTATTAACATTTATTACTGAAATGATGGATATGACAAGAGAGGATCTCTGATTATTTCCATAGATTCCTTTTATTTAATATTTGCTCTCTGTGCTCACAAGGATGGTTGAAATATTGGACATCCTTCCACCATCTGTTGTCTTGCCCTTGGATTACAGGGGGGTAATGTTATGTGCATATCTTCTGTGAACTTTGGGAGGGTTTTATCTTGTCCTCTGAGTGGTAGAAATGTCAGAGCCTGACTGTTTTTTGTCAGTGAATTTTTGACTGCAAATAGAAGAAACCCAACTCAAAGTGGCATAAGGGGAATTTATTGGCTCATGTAACTGAAAAGTTCAAAGATGGCCTCAGGTCTGGCTGGATCTAGATGCTGAGACAGTGTGGCCAGAAAGCAATCTCTTTCCATCTATTGCCTCTGCATTCTGCTGTTGGTTTCATTCTCAGGCAGGTGGTGGACTCTTGGAGTGCTTATTGCTTGGTAAGAGAGCCAGGCCCAACAAGCTCTGATAAATCTTGGGTCACATTTCTAACTCAGAGGCCAAAAACCTGTAAACTCCATGTCTAGGATTCCAGCCTCCTGCACAGGAGAGCGCAGGAGGGGAGACCTCCATCTGCTCTGTGGCCATCGTGGCAGGCCTGGCTCCCCTGGGCTCTCTCCCCTGCCCTGTAATCTTTTCAGGTTTAAATGACAGTTTGAAATGAGCTCTCAGCAGATACATGCATCTCTTTCTGTGGTTAATTTATCACAGAGAAAGGGGTTTGCTGGGAGAACCCAAATTAAAAAGTATCTTTACAGTTTTCCTCAATCACACCCTGAAAACACTCCAGCGCTGGGGCTGGGCGTATCTCAGAGAGTGTGTTGAACACCAGATACTGTGTTGCAACACCCCCCTTGACAGAGTGTGATCGTCTGAAGTGTGTCCCAAACGGTGTTGCCCAAATAGTGTGGTGAGGACCACCTGTGTCAGAATAGCAGCTTTTTAAAAATCACAGCACTATGGGTCCTGCCCCAGACCTATTGGATCATAATCTCTGCAGGTTGGGTCCAGAGCTCTGTGTCATTACAAGTGGCACAAGTGATTCTGGTGCCCGGTGAGTTTGTGAACCTCTGCTCCACAAGATTCCAATGCCTTCATTCCCCGCCCCCCCTTGGCATTTTGGTGATGTCTCTTACTGAGCATTTTTCGCCTTCAGAGTCTCATGTTCACAAAGCACCCAGAGACAGGTGACACCATAGACAGAGACCCTTCATTCTTCTGATATTTACTAAGCTCCTCCCTTCCACCACGCATGGTTCTCGGCACCACGGATCATGCGGGAAATTAAACATACAAAACCCCCACTCACCTGGTGCCTATATCCAGTGAGGGAGGCAGAAAATAAATACATAAGGAAGCAAAGCGTATATATTGCGTAGTGTTTAGTGCTAAGGAGAAAAATAAAGCAGGAAACTGGAAATAGAGAGTGTTTGAGGATGGGAGGAATTTGCCATTTTAGATTAGATGGTCCAGGCAGGGTTCACTGAGGGGTGACACTTGCCCACGTCTGAAGATTAGGGAATGAGTCACGCCGGTGTCTTGGGAGAGAATTCCAGGCAGAGGAAATGGCAAGTGCAAAGGTTTAGAGGCAGACAGAACGGGCTGTGCTGTTTTAGGAACCGTGAAGAAGCCAGTGTTCTGTTCCCCACCAATATAGGATATTGGCATATTTTCACATACACAAAACATTCATTTGTTGTGAGTGTTGCCATTCAAAGCTACAAGGGTGTGATGGTGAACTTTTCTTTAACCCCAGAATATTTGGCTAATTAATATCAATCCTCTAAAAATGAGAACCAAAATTTCATGGAAAATAATGAGAAAAATAAAACTTGATTGGATTTTATTCTTCCTTGAGAAATGAAATAAAGATGATAGCAACACGTTTATTTCATCTTATAGCAAACAAAATTTGAGTTCAGTAATTCCTACTCTGTGATACTCACAACAAAGAATGCATTTCCTGTTGATAACTTGTTGTTTTTTTCCTAATCATGCATTTTTCATTTCACGTTTGATATTGCCGGTAGGATCACAAAAAGGATCCATTTAGCAGAGACATTGGAGGGCTCCCCCAGTTTCCCCAAGAGCTTCACACTACTCTGCCCGTCAGACTGCTGTCTTCTAAAGCGCCCGTCATTCTTGCTGATTTTGTCCTCTTCACTTGTTAGCTGTCAGTAAACCTCTCCTGAGGGGTGACTGTAGACCCTTGCTGCAATCTCTTAGTCAATAGCTTTGCTGGCATTTGTCCATCCTCCAACATTATAAGGTTTGCAATTTCACTGCACGATAGGTTTGCATCGCATTTGCATTGTACGTATAGCCAGCAATCAGCAGGGCCTGACCAACCAAGGTTGCAGAGGTGCTGAAGTGGTGGGTGGGCGTAGAGGCTGCTGTTACCCAAGGGCCATGTGTAAGTGGGGACCGGTTTCTTGGAGGGTCAGTTCATCAATGAGCAGTTTATTGTTCTGCCAGTTTACCCTCTCCATGTAATCCCGTAATTTCAAGGATGCATGCAACAAATATTTATGTAACGAAAACCCTAGGGAATTGTAAATGTAAGTTTTCTATGTATGTCAGAAAGTGGTTATTATATAAATGAGCCAAAGACGGTCCCCGGGTATTGGCCCCTGTGTTATTTATTTCTTTACAACAGGCCTGGACCTGTTAGCTCAGAAGCATGCTGGCACCAAACACAAGTTTTTACACATCCAATTGTTTTAAACATAGCCCAAATAAACAGATTTTTAGCCATTTGGAGCCTGCCTGTTTTGCATACCCTGCAAAACTGAGTCCAATGTCTGTTAGTCATAAATAAGGTAAACCCTGTAGCTATAGAAGAACCCAGGCTGCAACTGCCCTTTGGAGCGCTCTGACCCGGAGACTCCCCACTGTGCTGCTGAATGACATCATCTAGACATGTGAGCTCCTGTCTCTCATCTTCCTCTCCCCTGAGAGTTCCCTCGCTCTCCTCCCCTTCTGGAGGGTGGCCCTGTGTGTCATAGCATTTGGACCATCTCTTGCTGTGAGGGTCTTCCCTTGCATGCAAATCCGTCAAAGTGTTGCCCAAGTAAAACTTACTGTGGGGGACTGCCACCTTGTGGTCTTATCTTTTTCCATGTTCAGCCCCTATTTATTTTTTCCACGTAGTTTTAGATATTGTAGTTTTTAAATGACAAGCGCTAAGAATACCACCAAGCCTAAAGATATTTCTCTAAAACAAACTTAATGAATATTCAAGACATGGATTTTTCTGGGCTTAAATTGTTCTAACAAATATAAGCTAAAATTAGTAGGGATTTGGACTAAGGACTGGGATTTAGGAACAATTTTATAACTTGTGTTTAAGAGGGAAGCAAAACGTCAATAATTTGGTGTTCAGTTTCTGTCTTGGTACTCAGTGTTGGTTTGTTCTGTTTTAATTTGAATTTCCTTTTAGGAGCCACTCCTGGCTTACCCCTCCCATGTGATTAGGATGGGATTAACTTCAGCCTTAGTGCATGGATGATTGTTGACCAGCTAAGCCAATGAGTATCCCCACCCCCCATCCCATAGGCCACAGTTATTGGTCCAAGGTTGAATTCTCAATCTAATTCAGCCAATGAAAACATGGCTCCAGGATTTTCATTCTGGGGGAAGGAATCTTGCTTTTTCATTGTGGATGATGATGTGAGATCTGGAGCTGCTGCAGCTACACTGTGACCATGAGAAGAGAGTTAATTGGAAGACAAAGCCCACACACATAAGAGCTGAACAGAGTCAGGTGCCTGAAGAACTGGGGGTATCATTTGAATGTCTGTGGTGAATTGTATAGAAGTTGGCCCAATCTCTGGACATTTTACTAGATATGAATTAGAATTGGATTAAAGAAAATAAATTGCAACTACCACAAAGTTTCTGAGAGTTTTTCAGGTGTACAGTGATGTTCTTTGGGTCCAAATGGTTGAGGGTTAGATGTCCTCTAGAGTACCCTTTCTGAAATACATGGACCTACTATGGCACATGGAGACATTTGACCTGCCTTGGGATGTTAGTGGAATTTTCTGCCAAGGAACAGGAGTAGGATCAGGAAACCATATCTGGAGGGGAGGTTGTTGGGATCCCGACTGGAGACTTAGAGCAGTTCCAAAGGATACCTCACAAAGGGGGGCCCTGGATGGCTGAGTGTGTGATCTCCGGAAAGCATATGGTAGTTTGTTGTGAGAAAAATAATAGTAGCAAACACTGATCAGTTTGTTTTTTCCAGGTGTTCTTTTAAGCACTTAATAATACACGGATTCACTTAATCTTCATAATAACAACACTATAGGTAGATATTATTAATATCCAAATTATACAGACAAGGAAACTGAGTCACGGAAGTTCAGTGTCTCTCCAAGATCTCACAGCTAGTCAGTCTTGTGGCTGGAATTTGAGATCTGGGAGTCGGGCTCCTCCTCTCCCCATCCCTACCTCCATCACTTCCCTGATCTTTGTTCCTGGGTGCACCCGGCTCTCCTAGGGTGGTAGGAATGCCCAGTGTTTCACAACACTCGAAAAGCAAAGATCATTAGAATTTATTTCTCTTTATCTCGTCATTTCTGTGTAAGCCATTGTTCCCCCACACAGACTGTTTCTTGATCTCTTCCTGGGACCACAGATAGCAGCATAGTGCAATAATAATAAATGTGTGTAGCAATTTCGCTGTGTGAGCACTTTATATTGCATTATCTCAGTTAACCCTTGCAACAACCTTAAGAGATGGCCACTGTATTAGTGTCCTAGGGCCACCACAGCAAATGACCACAAACATGGCGACTTAAAACAGCAGAAAGAAATTCGCGCACAGTTTAGGAGTCCAGAGCCCAGTTTACGGGCATAGCACCCCGAACACGTGTGATCTCATCTGATCTTGGAAGCTAAGCAGGGTCGGGCCTGGTTAGTACTTGGATGGGAGGAGTCCCATTTGAGAGATGAGGAGCCTCATCACAGCCAGGGTCAGTGGCAGAGCCAGGACCTGGCCTTGGGCGGCCTGGTGTGAACACCTGTGCCCCTCCGGGGGCCAGAGGGCAGGCTCAGGAGTGAGAGTCCCTGGGCTCTGTCTTGGCTCCGAGACGGCCTCCCCTTCTTGATTTCCGTCCTGTTGCTTCACCCCTGGTGCCGCAGATTCCTCCTCTGGAAACCGGGGATGACACGCCCCACTCGTAGTGCCATAAAGAGGAGTAAATGTGTCGATACGGGTAACACATGAAACCGTTTGTGTAAAGCCCTTGTGACAGTGTCTGGCACGGGGGGAGAGGGGTGGCCTCAGTGGAGCTCAGCTGTTAGAACCCACAGGTATCACCGAGCAGCGCTGAGACACACTCGGCTCCTGGTGTTGCGCAGGCGTCAGCGTTTGAGCAGGACAGTTTACTATCAGCGCGTCACCAGTGTTGTCTGCAGAGGGTTGTGACTTTAGGTTATAGTTGTGCTTGCTTTTCTTTCTTTCTTTCTTTTTATTTTTGCATGCTTATTAGTTTAGTTTCCTCATGAGCACTTTCCTTATCGTGGTTGTGCGCTTAACTCAAACATTAGTAGACAGGCTTATCTAAACCTTTTGGTTAGTGAACTTGGCCATGGTCTGCCTCATCTTGAGACCTTCCACTAAGCATGGGCAGAGGTGGGGCCACGGCATCCCCTGGCTCTGCGTGCATCCCTGTTGCAAACACGCTTGCCTTGTTTTGAGCTTTACATTGAACTGCAACATACACACAGAGACGTACACACGAGTGGGCACCGCTCGATGAATTCTCACAACCCACCATGTCATCGGCATCGGAAGAAGAATCAGAACATTGCAGGCGCCCGGAGCCTCCCTGGGACTGCGCCTGGTGACAGCCCAGCACCGAGGGGCAACCGCTAGGCTGACTTCACCCCCAGAGCTTCATTTGTCTGTTTCGGACTTTCTGTAGGTGGAATCACCCCGTGTGCGCTTTCTGGCACCCAGCTTCCTTCACTCAACACGATAGTTGGAAGTTCACCTGTTGTTTCATGGGGTGATAGACCTCTCGCTCATTATTGCTGTATGTTATTCTACAGTATCGTGTCGTTTTACACTTTATCAGTTCTGTGGCTGATAAGTACAAGGGTCTGAATGTTGTGTCTCCCCCAAATTTACATATTCAAATCCTAACCCCCAAGGTGGTGGCGTGAGGAGGTAGGGTCTTTGGGGAGGTGACTGGGTTGTGTCCCCCGACGGATGGGATTAGCGCCCTCGCTCAACAGGCGCTTTCCCAGCGAGCTGTGCTGGCGCCATGTTTCACTACGTATCCCAAGCTGCAATGGTTTTATTACATATGTGTTTTCCCCCCACCCCACAGAATTAAGGCCGCGGCAGGTGTGAAGATAACGGCAGTGAGGATCAGCAGCGAGGACCAGTGGGCGGTGCAGGAGGAAATAGACAACGGCAGCACCCAGACGACGGCCAGCCTCACCTGCATGGGCCATCGCCCCGACATGCAGAGCAGGTGAGCGCGAGGTCCCCAAGGGGCCTTGGCAGTGGTGGCCCTGGAGTGGCTGCCAGAGCTGACAGCAAAATAACGCGCGTATAGATAAAGCGCTACCTCTCCGTTTAATGGGAAATGTGTTCCTTTCAGCTCATCAGCACCGCTCGGTCGCGCAGCTTCGGAATGGCTCCATTACGGTGTGAGGCTTTTAACCCTGATGCCTGTGTACACAAATGACCTAATTAGGTTGGCAGTCTCAAAAATTGCCGGAGTTCACATTTGTCACAGTGTAGAGTTTGATAACCACATTTAAAATTTTTATTGTTATTATTATTATTGTTATTGTTTGCAGCGAAGAGTTGAAGAACAGAATGGGGGAAAGTAGAAATGATTTAAGCGGCAAGGGGAAAATGTACTTTTTAATGAGCACACCTAGGGCAGCTATTGCTGTGGGGTAATCGTCCCTTAGTGCTGGAACGCAGTTGTTTTGCTGATGCCACACCTGGGAACTGGCACATGGCTTCAGAAGCTTCAGTGGGATGAACGCGGCGTTGCTGGCAGGCAGCTCGTCTTCTCCGGCTCAGACTCCAGCCTTGGGGGTGATGGGGCTGAACTCAGCCGGGAATCGGAGAGTGGTCATCGCCGATCATCTCTCGTCCGACACCCAGCAGGTGGAGAGAGCTGTCGCCCCTGCTGCAGCAGCCTTCTCTACACAGCCCCGGCCTCTGCTTCCTCCCCTTTTCTTGAACACGCATCTCCTACGGGGTTGCTCCCCTGGTCGGGCTCAGGAGCTTGGCTGGACTTGCAGCCGCCTGCCTTAACCCCCCTGGCTCCTGCTTCACCCTGAGCGGCTCGGCAGACAAGCCCCTTTCGAGTCTGTTACTTGTCACCGTATTTGTCGCAACCTGCTCTATTTGCTTTCTTCTCTAGTCTCTAACGTCTTTGAGGTCAATAGTGTTGGGTGCAGAGGAGGCTCCCATGAGTGAGGGCAGGGGTGGGCGAGGGGCACATGAGAGTGGAGGGCCCTTTCCTGTGGAGCTGTCCGGCGTGTGCTGTCCCCTCTTGGGTGACCTCGGCCAACCTCAGGTAGAGATTGCCTTTCTTTGAAGATCTCTTTCAAAGGGAGAGAAGTGACCCAGGTTGTGTGGTCGAAAGCCTTCTCTTGGGAATCATTGACCAAGTCACCTGGGTGCCTTTCACTCCACACTCAATGCTGTGGTCACCGTCCTTACACCCGTGAGAGTTTTCCGTCTGCAGCCTCACCTGACCCCTGGTTTCCCTGGAAACCTGTATCTGCCCGCTGAATGCTCCCAAATCCTGAGTTGTTAATGTTTCGAGAGAGCCTAGGAGTTGGACATTTGCTGAGGTGCTTTCAGGGTGAGTAATAGAATATCCACCTAAAAGTGGCTGCCACAGTAGGGTTTCATCATCTCACAGAGCAAGAGGTTGAGAGGCGGGTGGTTCCACAGGTGGTTAATCCAGCAGTACAGCTGTGTTGCCCAGGGATTTTCTGTCTTTCCACTCTATTATGCCCAGTGCGTGGGCTGTCACCCTCCAGCTTGTCTCCTCATGGTCACAAGATGGCTGCAGCCCTTCCAGGCATCACAGACTCACCCAGCTATATCCAAAGACTGGACAGGAGGGGACTTTTTCTCTTTGTGTGTATTTTTTTTTAACCAGGGAAGGAGGCCTTTCCAACAATATCCATGGAAGTTGTCTTTTTAGATCTCATCAATAAGCAGTGGGTTCCATGCTTTTGCCCAAGAGGCAAGAAAGTGAATCTTTGGTATTATTTTCAGGCTTTGTAGTGGGAGGTGGTCTCTGTTGCTGGGGAATGAGGATGGGAGGCTGGGTACTGGGTGGTCAGCTAGCAGTGTTTGCCACACTCTTTGGAGGTGGTATCTATCAAAGGTTGTAGCTTGATTCTCTGCTTTGCACAGGGGCCCTGAGTGTTTATGTCCCCAGTGGAAGACGACCTCTTGGTTGCTTGGCTTCTCAGGTGGCTTTGTCCAATGGATGCCATTAGGTACTGTATAATGACGTTCCTCATGCCAGTGGAGAAGCTCAGGGTGGACTGGTACCAGAAATGTTGGGCTAGATGCTCAGGCAGCATCCTTAGCAACCTGCCTCCCTGTCTTTCTCTGGGTTGGCTTTTTCTCAGGCAGGCTCTGCCCTCCTGGAGGCACGGTGGCCCTGCGGGCAGCTCCCAGGGTCCATCTGCTGAGTTGGTCACTTAGGGAGAAAGCTGCTCTCCCCAGAGGCACCAGCACAAGCCGCTGGGGCGGTCAGCACTGGCTGTTTGGTATAACTAGGGTCATGTACCACACCCTGAACCAATCACCATAGCCAGCCCTGGAACCAGGGGTGTGATCAGTCCCCCACAAAGCGGGGGACTAGGTAGACAATGGGTGCTGATGGGGACAGAAGCTGGAGTGGGCTGCTCCGGTCACTGTAGTCTCACAGGTCCCGATATTGTGCTAGAGCAGTCGGAATGGGATTCCGGTAGCACAGTGGGTCTGCGCCCTCAGAAACCACCGTCTGGGTATGCAGTGGTGGCATCCGTGGTCTATGCCGGGGAAATTAATTTTGTCGAAATATTTGACTGACCAAGTGGTAATGTTTTAAATTAAAAGAGCAATGCAGGCTGTGGTTTTCACTTTTGGTTTTGTGAGAATCGGTTTTGCATTCTCTCTGGAAGAGATAAAAAAAGTTACAGGAGAACAAAGTCAAGTAGTTACACAAGGAGAGTTACATAATTACCAGACAAGCTCACGCCCAGTGTCCTCTTTCTCCTCTTTCTTCGCGTTTGGTGTCTGACCTCCCCTGGGCCCTAAGAAGGGCAGGGATTGTCACTTTGGCATGACAATATATGCTTATTTAATCGCCTTCTAAAATCCATTCTGTCGTCTAAATAAATAATTGCTTCTTTTTATACTTTTTTGTTGCATTGTAATATCAAATGAGGTGTGAAATACAGGCTCATGGGCCATGTTTGCCAGCCAACAAAGGGAATATGTGAATATCTCTCCAACAAAACGTCCTGCAGAAAACTGTCATCTCTGAATTGTGACAACCTTGAGTGGAATGGAGTTTTTAATAGAATATAATGTACAAACTGCCTGAAATTCTGTGATAAGAATTAAAAATGTGTTGCAAGGGAAGACCCGATGCACACGGTTAGAAAGGCAACTAAAGGTCTTAATTTGAAATATTTTAATGAACACTCATTGTGAGGAAATGTGAGTAATAAAGATGAAAACCACAAGATAAAGAGTGGTGTTGCCAAAAGAGCAGAGAAAGGATTAGAAAAATAAGCAAATTTGGAAGTGTTCAGAACAGATAACACTGAACCGAGGGAAAGGCAAGGTAGGTGATGGACCATTTGCATGGAAATGACTCACGCGACTGGGTAGCTTGAGACGAGGTTGTTCCCGTCTGGCTGTTGGGACCAAACCTCAGAGAAAACAAGCTGTGGCTTTTCATGTGGTCAGAAACCATGATACAGAGCCCACTGTCATCTAAAAACTGGAATAGAGGCAGAGCAAAGTTCATGGGGTCGACGAGGAAAAGGCCTAAAACAGATTTCTTCAAAGAGACGGGCACACCCACATTCTTGTAACCCAACTCAAGGTAAACCCAAGATCCAAACCTGATGTTCATCGTGAAGGGCTACCCTGTTGGAAAACCTGGAACTACCCTTGCAGGAGTTTTTCTTTGTCTGCTCTAATCCGAAAAAATATCTACTATTATAACCAGCGGAGCAGAGGGAGAGGGCATCCTTCTCATTAACTTGACTAACCTATTGCTGTTTGTGAAACAACAGTTGACCAGGACTCTTCTTCCAGAGGGTTCCTGTGTATACATGTTAAGATGAATTTGTATCGCTTTTCTCTCAAAAGAAGACAGAGCCACACCCAGCGGAGGGCAGGGAGGTTGATGTGTTTCAATTCAGGCTAGAAAGTGAGAAGAGAGTTCTATAAAAAATGAAGGTCTCCTCCCTCTTCGAAAAGGATCAGAAGAAAAGAAAAAAAGAAATACTTTAAAACAATCCACCTCTTTTTCTAATCAGTGGGGAGTTCTTTGTGAATTTATGCTGCTGGCCAATTTCAGCGTGAGTATAATCGAAGGCTTCTAAATTCATAGGTAATGGAAGGTTCAGTTGTAGAAAATTTAGAAAATATAACTGAGTGAAGGGAGAGTATAAAAATTATCCCCAAACCTATGATTCAAAGCCAATAGATGTTAATATTTCGGTGGGTGTATTTGTATGTATGTATTCACATGTATGTTCAGAAATATGTTACTTTTGTCCATATTGGGCTCATTTACTTAGATTTGAAAGCTGTTGTTTTCAATAACAATGTAGAATAAATACATAGTAACATCTTTTCATGTTATTGAATATTTAACTACGACAATAATTATCAACCCTTTTGAAAAATCAGTAAAAGTGGTTGTCCCTCTTCAGAAAAATGCAAATATACACACATAAACAAATTTTCCCAACAACTTCAAGATTTGTGGAGTCCTTTAAATGAACCTGTAATTTTAATATAATTTTAACATGTAATCTGTTGATATTCTAGAGATATTTTCTATTCATTCACTATGTTTAACTTTTTTCCTCTTTTAGACATTGCTACTGGCCATTTTTATGAAGTTTCGTCTTTTTCCTTTTAAACATTCCTTTTAAATACTTTTTTTTCTTTTTAAACATAAAATGTCTGTTGACTATCTTTGTAGGTAAATCTTGAGGAGAGAATGCTAGAAATGAATTGGTGGGTCAAAAGACATGATGTTTTAAAGATTTTGATGCTTTTGTGAAATTTTCCTTCCTGTTTGAGCCAATATTGACACATTAGTACTAGCTAACGTCTGCAGTGTACACTGAGGTTCACTCTGTGTGTTGGGTTTTGATAAATGAATAATGACAAGTGTCCACCCTTATGGTGACATACAGAATAACTTCACTGCCCTAAACCTCCTGTGCTGTACCTGTCTTTCTCTCCCTCCCTCTCCCTGAACTCCTGGCAACTATTGAGATTCTTCTTACTGTCTCCCTAGTTTTGCCGTTCCCAGAATGTCATAGAGTTGGAATCTCACGCAGTATGCAGTCTTTTCAGATTGGCTTCTTTCACTTGACATGTATATTTATTTAAGTTTCCTCCATGTCTTTTCCAGGCCAGATGGCTCGTTTCTTTCTATCACTGAATAATATCCGATTGTCTAAATGTACCACAGTGTATCCATTCAGCTACTCAAGGATATCGTGATTACTTCCAAGTTTTGGCAATTGTGAATAATGCTGCTGTAAACATTCATATGCTGGTTTTTGTGCAGTTGTAAGTTTTCAACTCACTTGGGAAAATACCAAGGAGCGCAATTGCTGGAGAGCATGGTAAGAGTATGTTTAGTTTTGTAAGAACCTGCCAGGCTCTCTTCCAAGGTGCCTGTACTGTTTTGCATTCCCACCAACAATGAAGGAGACTCCCTGTTTCTCCACATCCTTGCCAGCATTTGGTGTTGTCAGTGTTTTGGATTTTAGCCATTCTAACAGGTGTGTGGTGGTGTCTCCTTGTTGTTTTAGTTTGCAACTCCCTAATGACACATGATGTTGAGCATCTTTTCAATATGCTTATTTTCCATCTGTCTATCGTCTTTGCTGAGATGTCTGTTCAGATCTGTTGCCCATTTTTAGTTTGTTTTTTTATTGTTGATTTTAAGAGTTCTTTGTCTATTTTAGATGCCAGTCCTTTGTTAGTTATACGTTTTGCAAATATTTTCTCCCAGTCTGTGGCTTATATTTTCATTCTTGTAATTAAATACACATTTTGGGCAGTGATACCATCTCTGTAATATGTTCATAGGTTTCAAGTGACTACGTTTAGATGACTAAGAAGTTCCTCCAATTCTCAAGATGCCTGGTTTGGAGTGGAAATATCCATATTTGGGTGTTTTGGCTTGGTTGGTAAAAAAAAAATAGATTTTCCTACTTTAGGCCCCTGAGTCCTCCTGCTGACTCAGTTGGGCCTCACTGGCCGAGGACGGTGTCCCTGGCAGTGTGCAGGCTCGTACAACTCTTTCCTATGGTGCCCATGTGGTCACCTCCAGGTCTCTCTGGCTGGGTCTTTCCCCACAAAGCCATCCAGCTGCCAGACTCATCTTTTTAACACAGCTTTCACCATGACCTAGTGGCCCTGTTGCCTGTTTCAGCAAGTCTAAACAATTGGCTTGATTTCACAGTCCTTTCTAGACACAAGGTTCTCTCTTGAGATGCTCTCAAATTCTAATATAAGAGTCAGATGCTGAGATAGTGAACTCAGTAGGTAGGCAGTGCTCTCTGCACAGTTACAGGACAAGAGACCAAGGCAATGGGACAAAGAGGACACAATGGGTTCTGTATGAGAGAACCTAAGAAGGCTTCTGGGAGGAGGTGACATTTGAAGTGGTCCTTAAAGCATGAGTAGGAGTTTAAATGTGTTTAGAAATGCACATTTTGAGGAATATGAGCTATTAGGCCATTGTTTATATCATATTAACATTGTATTGTATTAGTCTTCTGAAATGTTCTGTAATGAAAAAAATTGAGGAGCAGGTAAGCTTTGATAATGGGGCTGCACCATCTTAAGAGTATGGGAGGGTGGGTCTGGATGGGGGCCACTTTGAGGGGTCCACTCAAAGGCGTCAATGTGGGAGGAGTTTTCAGGGGTGATTGGAAGCAGATCCTTCTAAATTCAGCACTAATTGAGCACCTACTGTGTGGTAGGTCCTGTTCTATATATTATCTGCTTTAATTAACAATTCCTTTGTTAATTAAGGGTAGCACCTTAGTCCCATTACAGATGGGGAAACTGAGACCCAGAGACGTTGAGGGCCCACAGTTTCATAGCTGTGACTGGCAGACCTGGGATTTGAACTCAGATTTCAAGACTCCAGAGTAGGGTCTGGTGCAGAGCAGGCACTCAACAAAGAGATGCTGAATGTTCTAAGTCGAACACACTTTTGTCAGCACCAGAGTAACCAGCTGGGGACAAAGAGAAACTTTGCCAAAGGTCAGCACTTTGGTGGGATTTGGGGGGCCTCCCCAAATTCTTGAATGAAGTGACACTGTTTGAGGTTACAGGAAGTGAGACCTTAATTACCACGTTGCTGGTTTCATGCACTGCAGATCCTTTGTGAGCTAGAAATACAGCATAGTTTCTCTTAGAGACTCCAAGTGTCATTTAGATTCTAACATGCCCTTTCTCACTGAGTGCAGATTTCATTTGTACTGTAGGATTGAACTTTTGTAATTCCCTTATGCAGGCAGAAATCAAACCAGAGGGAATTGGAGTCCTTCTTTCCAGAGGTCTGCTAGCGGGGTGATTTTAAACTGCAGCCTTTGCATCAGATTTCTGATGGGTGGTTGAAGAAACTAACCGAGGGTAACTTGCAAAGTGGATGCTCAAGTAGAGTCTTTATTTGGTCTTTTATATTGGTGTTCGTCAGAAACCCTGGCCTCTCCATGATATCATTTTATTCTTATGTTGTTATTTGGATGTATTTGTCTATTTGTTGATTTATTTATTATTTTGGCATTTATTGTCATTATGTCACTGTTGTGATGACATTATAAGTCATATTATTGTGACTGTTATGATGATGTAATATATTATCAAGTCATGATTACATATGTCATCATGGAGCCTTCCTCAGGGCTGCTGCAAGCCTTTGACAGAAGCAGTAGAATGAACCTCTGAGCGGTTGTCCCCGCCCCCCACTTCCTTCCTCTCAGTTTCCTGAAGAAAATCCTGTGATTTGAAAGTCTTCATTGAACTCAGTCTGCCTCCACCAATTCACGCACCCCGCCTTCACCTAGCCTAGATAAAAGGTGATGCGCTCAGTCATTGTTCTCTTTTTGGGTGAGAAGAAACCTTCTGTGTCTTTAGAAAGGACGTTTTATTTGATTTTATCCCAGTTCTGTTGTCAGTGGCCTGTGTCGCTTTTCATGGGTAGAGACGCACATGGCACCACGTAATGTTGATGGAGGAGTTTGCAGCCTGTAGCTGCGAAGGCCGGGGGTGTTTGCAGGAGTGAGATGCGGCCCTCTACCCCAGAGACATTCCTCTGCCTGACCAAATGATCCACTTTAAAAAAAATTAATAGACTTTATTTTTCAGAACAGTTTTAGATTTACAAAAGAAATTGAGCATAGAGTACCAGGACTTCTCATCGAAGCTTCCCACCCACTCCGCACACGGTTTCCTCTGTTATTAACATCTTACATCAGCATGGCACATTGGTTCATTAATGAACCGATGCTAATATGTTGGCATTAACTGAGGTCCATACTTTATTCAGATTTCCTTAGTTTTACCTAATGTCCTTTTTCTATTCCAGGATCCCACGTAACGTTCTTTCCTCAAGTCTCATTAGGCTCCTCTTGGCTGTGACAGTTTCTCAGATTTCCCTTGTTTTTGGTGGCCTTGACGGTTTTGGAGATCGCCGGTCAGGTGTTTTGTAGGATGCTCCTGTATTGAAGCTTGTCTGGCTTCTTAACTTGACTAAGCTGAGGTTATAGGTCTCCGGGAGGTAGACCACAGATGTTAGGTGCCGTTGTCATCACGTCACATCGAGGGGACTTACCACCAACATGATTTATGACCGTGACCTTGATTGCCAGGCCGCGGTCGTGCTGTCAGGTTTCTCCACTGAGACATGAGAGAGGAGAGTCCCCCAGAGCCCCGGAGGTGGCCGGCCCTGGTGTGGTCAGGGGTCAGCTCTGGGACTGGTGTGGAGTGAGTGAGGGGTGCCGGGGGACTAGGTCGGCTTGGTGGCAGAGGGCTGCGTTATGTGGGGCTTCGTAGACTTTGGAAAGACTTTGGATTTTATTCCATGTGGGATGGGCAGCGGCTGCAGGGTTTTGAGGGAAGTGATGTGATCTACTTTGCATTTTTAAAAGGTCTGCTGGCTGCTGCCTGGAGCCTGGGAGACCAGGTGGGGGCTGTTGCCTCAGTGTGATCATGCGGGTCCCGTTCATGTTAATGACAACACGATGAGAAAAGCTGTATGTCAATAAAATAAACGGTAAACAGGCAGAGAAACAAATGGTCTGGCTAACTCTGCTCTGGCGGAAAGACCCCAGCCCACTGGGGAGGGTTTATGGCAGGCTGTGAGCAGGGCAAGGGTGAAAACTTCAGTACAGAGTCTGCGATAATCGCTCGGGGATCACACTGAGCTGTGTGCTGGGGAGCATCTTGCTTTCTGTGGATGTTCTCGGTACAAACAATCAAGGTCCCTGTGTGTGCCTGTCACCTCTCCTCTTCCACCTGATGCCGCTGCATGGGCAGGAAAATGCAGGACTGGGAGCAGGCTGTGCTCAGTGCTCCAGGGTGCGGCCTTGGGGTGCTAGCAGCGGCGGTAGCCTGCGCCGTGAGGGAGCCCCAGCCCTTCGTGCCCCCAGGTGTGTGGAGGGCTATGGATTGTGCTGGGCAGACAGGGGAGCCAGTGAACAGTGAGCTGGACAATGGGATGTTTGGCTTGAGTCACAAACCATGATCCAGACAGCTCTTGGTGCGTGGACGGCCGTCAGTCATGCAGTTCTAGGGCTTACATCTGAAGCTTTGGGACTGAGACCGGGGCTCTGTTCCGGATACCTCTGGTGTCCACCTCTTTCTCTGAGCTTCGATTTCTCCATGTGTGATCGAGGGCCACATCTCTGAACGTCTCAAAGGCCCCTTTCCTGTGCTAGGGAGACAGCTCTGATCCTGTGGCGTGGATCATGGCCGCTCTGCTCGTGTGTTGCCCAGGGGTGGGTGGGATATAACAGGGGTTTGATTTTGTATAAGCTGTTTGGGGAATTACTTTTGCAAATCCTGCAGGTGAGAGCAAGGTGCAGCCTGCATGGCCAGCCAGGCCGGCTACAGCCCTAGCGCTCATTCAGGCACATCTGTGGCTTTACCCTAATTAGAACGTAACCCCTGTAATCACACAAGCTCGGGAGGGACTGGAACCTGGAGAAAGCTTTCTTCTGTTGAAAGACAACAGCGGATGGGCCAAGGGAATTGCTGGAATGTGTGCATTTTTTGTGTTGTTAGGACGTGGCCTGCGATGTCCCAGGCTCGCTGCCCCGTCACGGGATGGGCCCGTTGTTCGTGAGCTTTCCATGTGCCAGTGGGGAGCTGAGAGGCATTTCTGGAATTTCATTTCTGACATATCACCTTTCTCGCTTAAGCAGTGCATTAAAAAGCACAGACACTGCCAAGCATTGGTTTCAGTCACTGGCCTGTGGCACGTCCCTTTAGTGGCCAGACGGTGGTGGCATCAGCCGGCCGGCATTTGGCATCTGTTGATGCGACGCTTGGTGTCAGGCATGGTGCACACGTCTTGGCACTGACTTCGCTCAGATGAATCTTCTCTGTAGGAATGGTTTTCCTTTGCCCGTCTGTGTTTTGGTTCCACAAACACACTTTATCGCTCACTCATTTGGTCTGCAAGCAGTTGATGAAAGCACTTCAGCGTGGAAAGTCGATTTGGGCAAGGAACGTGAAAGCTAGAAGCGCTGGAGCGCTGGCGGCTTATTTTCAGTGAGTGACGGGCGGACACTTCACACCTGAGAATGTCACCTGCTCCGCCCTGCCCACCGCAAGTCTTGCTGGGCAGCTTCTGGACGAGCCCCCGCGGCCAGTGTCTTTGGAGTGTGTCTATGTGAAAATTTTCAGTAACTGCAGGGTTGCAGGATCTAGACCTGGCCGCAGAAGTGACCACTTCCTTCATTCGTTTGAAAGGGCTGACGTGAGCGTGGCTTCCCGAGATGCTTGTGAAGGCGTCTGCTGGGGTCGTTGCGGTCATCGGGGCAAGGCCGGCAGCCCTGAGGAAGGAGGTCCCCCCCGACTTGAACTCCAAATAGCTTTATTTCTGGAATGACCTTCGCATCATCCCGCGGTCACCTGCCCTCTGGCTCATCTGGGGTTTCTGTGCCACGAGTCTTAGCTGACTGCCAGCCCCAGAGCGGTACCCTGAGGCTAGACAATGAGATTTTATATTTCCTACCTTCTGCCTACGCTGAAGCTAGCTTTTCTCTTAAAGTCCACGAGGTTATGCCATGTGGTTTTCTCTTCCTTTTGCACGTGTCATTTTGCCCAGGAAGGGGGCTTCCACATTGGACATTAAATATGAAATATTCGTGGTATATTAGTTTCCTTTGCTGATACAATAGATCACCACAGATTTAGTGGCTTCAAAGGACACAAATTTATTCTTTTTCGGATCTGAAGTCCAACGTTAGTCTCGCCGGGCTAGCGTCCGGGTGTTGGCAGAGCTGCGTTCCTTTGGGAAGCTTGGGGGAGGGGCTGTTTTCTTGCCTTTTGCAGCTTCTAGAGCTGCCCACGTTCCTCGGCTGGTGGCCCCGCATCACTCTGACCTCTGCTTCCGTGGTCACATCTCCTTCTCGGACTCTGATGCTCCTGCCTCCCTCCAAGAGGGACCAGTGTGACCCCATCAGGCCATCTCCCATCCTGGGATCCTCCACGTAATTGCATCCTCGAGGTCCTCTTCATCACGCGAGGCCCCACGTTCCTGGTCCTGGAAGCAGTGTGTGGTTATCTCTGGGGGGTGGGGCACTGTTCTGCTTACTCCCTGTGGCATTTGCAAGTCCTGCAGAACCAGAATCTGTCATGTGTGTGTCCTGGGCCTGTCCGGGGTCAGCTGGCTTCCCTCTGGGTTGGTCCTTGGTGGGAGCTGAGAAGGTGGAAGGACGGAGGAAGCCGGGGCCTCCCCCTTCCCGGCCTCAGTGGCTGCCCTGGCAGTGGCTTCGCCTGCTGCCTTGATTCTAGCTGTGGTGGGAGGGCCGGCTGTGGTCAGTTGTCGCTTCCATCTGGGGGCAGAGAGCTCCCCATCGCTCCGAGATGTCTCGCAGCATAAAACCCAGAGTGCGCGAGGAGGGAGGTCGGGGTTGTTGAACCAGCCCTGGATTCTTTCTTCCTCTGGGAAACCCTCTGGAACATCCCCTCAGTGGGACATGACATGTCCCCTCACCCCCGACCTCTGCTCCCTAATGACCATCCTTTCTCAAGGAAAGCAGCTGAGGAATAGCTGTGAGCATCATCTCTTGGTACCTTGCAAGTCTGCTCAAGCTGTCACCTCCAAAGTGACACTGAGGACTAAGAATATGTAGCAGTGAAGCCTCCCACCACAAGCCTCTCGGTTGGAGACCCCTGTGAGCCTGCTCTTTTCAGTTGTGTCTGTGTGAATAAACGGGGGGACCTTTGACTGCCTGATGTCCCAAGAAGGCAGGACAGAGTTGTGATCAGCTGCCACTGTGGGCCCAGACTTTCTGTCCCAGGGACCATGACAAGAGGGCTTAGGGTGCAGCAAGAGTGGAGCCCCCAGCCCTCCCCACCCTGGGCTGGGACATCTCCCAGGCTCTCTGCAGTGGCAGGGGTTAGGCATGTCCTCCCTGGGCACCGAGCAAGGACACAGGAGCCCCAGGACCCAGCGCTGCTCGGATGCGTCCATTGGTTCACTCGACATACGTTACTGAGCCCTCCCCAGAGCCAGGCTGATGTAGGTGCTGGATTTGCCACGCTGAGCAAAGCAGTCAACGTCGCTCCTCCATGAGATTTATATTCTAGTGGGCGGAAGGAGATGATAATAAAGATTTACTATTAGACGGAGAAAAGTCCTAGGGAGGAAAATAAAGCAAGAGATGAGTAGAAAAGCTGCTAGAGGGGACTCCTGATTTTGGAGAAGGCACCAGGCACAGACTCAGTGTGACGAGGTGGCAGGGAGGGGACAGGTGGACCCCCAGGCGGGAGGGGCTGAGCAGGGGGTGCCTGTCCTCCCCGGGGCAGCGGGGAGCCCACAAGGCTGGAGTGGAGTGGAGAGGAAGGGACAGGGGTGCAGTCAGAGGGCCTCGATGCTGATCCCTGCCCTCCATCCTGCCCTGGCCTGGGGCCCTGCCTGGAGATCCCCTGCCTCCCTGGTGACAGTGTCCTGCAGGCTTTGAGGACATCCTGCCCACCCCCCTGTTTCAAGGCAAGGTGTCCGGTTCTGCACCGTGGCCTGTGTTTTCCATCCTGTCCCTGTTCGAGGCCGCGCTCCAGTGGACAGAAGCGTGTTCCTGGGCCCTGGAGGCCGCTGCCTGAGCTCCTCTCTCAGCCACGCCTCGTGCTAGCCCTGTGAGCACGAGCACATCTTCTGAACCTCTCTGTGCCTCTGTCTTCTCCTCATTAAAATCAGGATCCTGACGGCTGCCCCACAGGTGTGCTGGGATGTTCCGGGAGTGAGTGGAGAAGCTGCAAGCCCAGCATGCCAGCGGCTCAGCCTGTCTCAGCCTCACCCTGTTTTCCACCCTCCTTCCTGACTCGGGATCCTGCCTCCCACAGAGTCGCACATTCAAGTCCTAACTCCCAGTACCATGGACATGACCTTATTTGGAAATGGGGTCGTCACAGTTGTAACCAGCTAAGATGAGGTCCCGCTGGAGTAGGGTGGGACCTAATGCAAGCTGACTGGTGTCAGAGGATTTGGACACAGACATGGGCACAGGCAAAATGATGACGGCGGAGATTGGGGCGGAGCATCCTCAAACCCAGGAACACCAGGGAGTGTCGGCAGAGCACCGGAAGTCAAGGGACAGGCCTGGAACTGATTCTCCCTCACAGCTGTCAGAAGGGAGCACCCTGCCAAATCTTTGTTCTTGGACTTCCAGCCTCCAGAACTTGGAGAGAATAACTTTCTGCTGTTTAAGCCACTCAGTCTGTGGCGCTTTGCTGTGGCAGCCCCAGGAGGCGGATGCACCTCCCTCCTCCTCCTTGTGTCTGTTTCCCGGGAACACAGACCTGTGGATGGACTATTTACAGCTGAGTGGCCGGCCTGGATCCAGCACGTCTTCTCTTCCAAGTCTCAGAACAGTCTCTCTGGGAGAAGGCACAAGTCCACTCTGGTCCCCACTAATGTTCTCTGGACACCAGTGGCTTTTGACCCTCGAGCCAGGGTCATCTCTAGAGCACCGGTGTATTCAGGTCTATCATTCTGGTGGATGCAGTTTTCAAGGGTCACACCACACCCTTGTTTAGCTGATAGAATTTGACTATACGCTTCTATGAAAGAGGGAGACTCAAATAACACCTTAAATTCAACACAGATGGCTCTGCCCACCCTCCACTTAGGAGGGGCTGCTCAGGAGGGAGCATGGGGTGGGGGGCGACCCTGCTCCTCCCTGGTTTGGAGCCATGCTCCCTGGGCTGTTCATGGTGTGAGGATTCCCACACGCTGACTACGATTCTGGTGCTTGCAGATCTGAAATTTTGATGTCACCCGACTTTAACACAAGGCAGCCACTTAATAGGGGCAAACATTTGGGTCGTTTCTATTTTCGGTTATTGTGAACAGTGCTGCTGCAAACATTCCTGTGTAAGTTTTTGTTTGAACACCTGTTTTCAGTTCTCTTGGACATATGCCTGGGAGTGGAACTGCTGGGTCATATAGTAATTCTATGTTTAGTTTATTGAGGAACCTCCAAACTGCATTTCACAGTGGCTGTACCATTTTACATTCCTACCAGCAGTGTAAGAGGGTTCTGAGTCCTCCACGTCCTTGTGTGGTTAAAGACTATGTGGTCTCTCCATGTCCTGGGATATTATTGAGCTGTATCACGGAATGCAGGCTGACACCTGCTGCAGCATAGAAGGACCGTGAGAACCTGATGCTGAGCAAAAGAAGCCAGATACCAAAGACTGCAGAGTGTACAGTTCCATTATGTGGAATGTCCAGAACAGGCCAATCTGAAGAGATGAAAAGTAGAGTAGCGGTTGCCAGGGTGCTGGGGGTCGGGAGGGGAGATGGGTGTGAGTTTTCCTTTGGGGTTGACGAAAAAGTTCTGGAAATAGGTAGTAGTGTTGATCACACGGCATTGTGAATGTCTTTAATGCTACTGAATTTTAACCATTTAAAAATGGTTAAATTGGTAAATTTTGTGTTATGTGTATTTTACCACAATAAAAAAGAAAGCAAGAAAAGGGGAAAAGACTTCTCTCCACAAAAGTCGCCTGTAGGTGTGCTTTATGGACACTTTAAGGGCTACTCAAAGGCTATTTCTGATGTACATTTTACCTTCCATGTGGTCTTTCAAGTCAAACCCTTATATAAGAATCAACTCCACTCTGCTCCTTTTGCTGAGACTTTCCAAGAATTAAACATATTTTTAATAATGCAAAGGTATTAACATGGGAGCTTACACTTCCATGTGGGTAGTTACTTAGCAAGGAAGGACCCTAGCTTTGTGGAGATTGGCAACAGCCCCACATTTAATTCTTGAGAGGTATAACTATATATTTTTTTAATTTCAAAGTATTACAGGGTAGAAATAATTTTGATTACAGGAATTGCTTTTATAATGCTTGAGTCATGGTTATAAGAGTGCCCGTCACCCAGATATTGTTCATTGTACTTGTTAGATGGGTTTTCGCCTGTCCTGCTCCTCCCACCCCCATTGATTTCCACTGAGTTTTACTTCCCTCTGTGCACATGTGTTTTAGTAGTGAGTACATGCAATGGTGTTTTTTCCATTCTTTAGATACTTCACATAGGAGAATAGTCTCCAGTTCCATCCAAATTGCTGCAAAAGGCATTAATTCATCCTTTTTTATGGATGAGGAGTACTCCGTGGTATACATACACATTTTGTTAATCCACTAATGAATTGATGGGCATTTAGGTTGATTCCACATCTTTGTAATTGTGAATTGTGCTGCAATAAACATTCTGATGCAGGTGTCTTTTTGATAAAATGATTTCTTTTCCTTTGGGTAAATACCCAGTAGTGGGATTGCTGGATCAAATGGAGGTTGACTTTTAGTTCTTTGAGGAATCTCCATACTGTTTTCCATAGAGGTTGTACTAATTTTCAGTCCCACCAACAGTGTATAAGTGTTCCTTTAGTGTTTTTGGACTTTTTAATAAAAGCCATTCTGACTGGAGTAAGGTGATATCACATTGTGGTTTTACTTTGCATTTCCCTGAAGATTAGTGACATTGAGGATTTTTCCATATGTTTATTGGCCATTTGTCTGTTTTCTTTTGAGAAGCTTCTGTTCATGTCTTTTGCCCACTTTTTAATGGGGTTGTATGATTCTTTCTTGCTGATTTGCTTGAGCTCTTTGTAGATTCTAGTTATTAGTCTTTTATCGGATGTATAGCTTGTGAATATTGTTTCCCGGCCTGTAGGTTGTTTATTTGCTGTGTTAATTATTTTCTTGGCTGTGCGGAAGCATTTTAATTTAATCAAGTCCCATTTATTTACTTTTGTTGTTGCTGTGATTGCCTTTGGGGTCGTCTTAATAAATTCGTTGCCTAGGCTGACATCTAGAAGAGGTTTTCCCACATTTTCTTCTAGAATTCTTATAGTTTCATGTCTTACTGGCATAAGACAAAGATGCCCACTATCACCACTTCTATTCAACATAGTGTCAGCAGTCCTAACCAGAGCGATCAGGCAAGAGGAAGAAATTAAGGGTATCCAAACTGGGAAAGAGGAAATCAAACAATCACTTTTTGCAGATGATATGGTCTTATACCTAGAAAACCCCAAAGATTCCACCAAGAGACTCCTGGAATTGACAAATAAATTCAGCAAAGTCTGAAGTTACAAAATCAAAGTATGCAAATCAAGTAGCATTCCTATACGTCAATAATAGTCAAGCTGAGAGTCAAATCAGATACTCAATATAGTCATTCACAATTGCTACAAAGAAAATAAAATACCTAGGAATATACTTAACCAAGGAGGTGAAAGATCTCTATAAAGAGAACTATGGAACACTGAAGACTTGGCACTAAGAAGTGGGAAAACATATCGTGCTCATGAATTGGTAGAATCAACATTGTTAAGATGTCCATACTACCCACCAAAGTGATTTACAGATTCAATGAAATTCCCATCAGAATACCAACATTGTATTTCACAGATCTAGAAAAAATAATGCTACGCTTTGTGTGGAACCAGAAAAGAGCCCGAGTAGCTAAAGCAATCTTAAGCAAAAGGAACAAATCGGGAGGCATCACATTACCAGACTTCTAACTATAGTACTAGACTGCAGTAACTAAATCAGCATGGCATTGGCACAAAAATAGAGACATAGACCAATGGGACAGAACAGAAAACCCAGATATAAAACAATCCATATACAGCTGACTGATCTTTGACAAAGCAGAAAACAATATACACTGGGGAAAAGAATCCCTATTCAGTAAATGGTGCTGGGAAAATTGAATAGCCACATGCAGAAGAATGAAACAGGGTCCATATTTCTCACCACTTACAAAAATTAATTCAAGATGGACAGAGAAGTATAACTCCTAAAGACCACGAACCTGGGAACAATAAACTGGTGTTAAAATGGTGCCCACAATCTGTCAAGCTATACAGGCAGGTGTCTGGTCAAGTCAGCAAAGAAGCTAACTGCTTTCTCTTCTCTAAGTGGAAACTTTTCTTTTTAAGACTTATGAACTATTGAAAACATACTTAAAATTGTAGAGAATATTATAACATCCATCTGTCTACCACACAGCTTTGTTGCGCTTTAATATTTCACCAAATTTGATGCAGAGTTTAAAAAAAAAAGGCAAAATCAAACAAAACTCTGTCTACTGCATTCTCCTTCCTCTTTCTCTAGAGTTAACCACCATACTGATTTTTGTGTTTATCCCTCTTATTAATGTTTGTGTGATTTTACTACATAGGTACCTTTCCTGGTATGTTTAGCATGTTTTCAAACTTTATATGAATGGCATTGTGCTATAAAGAATCATTCTGCAATTTGTCTATCTTTCACAAAGCAACATTTCCTAAATTAATCCCTGCTGATAAGTGTAGTTCTAGTTCTCTTATCCTCTTGCTGTATAATATTCCATCATATAGATATTCCATAATTTAATTTTTCATTCTTCTGTTGATGGATGAATATTATTAAAATTTTTTTCTTTTATAGATCTTAGTGCCTGTTCTTGTACATGAAATTTTAAATAAATATTTGCACTAGTTCCTCTGGGATAGTGGTTTTTAAACTGGGGGTTACAACCCATTAATGAATGAGTCATGGCAAACTTAAAAAAAGGGAAATTGAATAGATTAGCACAGTATAGAAAATGTCAGAGTCCATAGCATGTAATAAGTAAAGGTATTCTTTCATGAAACTTTTGTATCCCTTATGTGTGTGCGTTTTGTGCTTGTCCTACAAACTCTTTTTCTTTCTGGGGGTTGGATTGAAAATATGAGATGCTGACACTATGATCTGTTACCTGGCAGTGGAATTGCTGTGTCCTTGGCTACACTTACCTTCAACTTTCTCTAAGTTGAGAAATCAATCCCCAAAGTAGTTGCACAAATTGACAAGTTGTGTTTAAAGCTAAATTTCTTAACTTTTGGAGATGAGAGGATTTTTCCAACAGCTAGTCCTTGTATATCTTATTTTGGGTTGGTGTTCTTCCAGCTTGATTTTATGGCTATGCTGTTGGTGTTTTGTCAGAGACACACGTGTGGCATTTAATTTCTCTGCTGTCAAGAGGCAGAATTAAGTTATTCCTCTTTTTAAAAGGATGATTTAAGTAGGAAATAATGAATGCAAAATGCTGTAGTTAAACATTGGCAGATAGCTGATGGATCAGGTGTCACTTGGATCTTGCTATAAAGAGGAAGAAAGTGATATTTAATCATTTTCAACAAATAAAACAGTGATGATGAATTTGATGCATTTTGATGCTGAGTGACTCATTAGGGCCCGCGATTATTTTCCAGTTAATAAATGAACTAGTACAGGGGTGGGGAACCTTTTCAGGTGGGAAGGCCACACTAATTTTGCTGTAATCAAATAAGGCCACATTCAAGAAACTTCAATTAGATATACTTAAAAATGTACATTATTTTATAAAAATCTAATTACTATGTACTTAATAACTTCAAAAATGAAAACTGTTAATTTTACAGTTAGCTAACCTTTTAATGACTTTGTTTTGTATGCTTTTTGTTAGAAAGCATTTGAATATTTGGTTGCAGCATGGAGGTCCACAGTTTCAGTTGATCCTCTAGACGAGTATCAGTCATTTGTGACGGTAAGGGCGTCTTGATTTGGGTTAAGTAAGAGAATGTAGATTCCCCGCAATACGTGGTTGAAAAGCAAGAAAGTAGTTTTGGGGCATGTTGCTGAAGTCGTGGATATTTTACTGCGTTTTTCCATATTTCAATTGGATCTTTCTTAGCATCAAACAATGACTTTAAAATGTCATCTGCTGAGAGCTCAATCAATTCCATCTGTAGTTCTTTTGTACCTTGGTGATATCAACTAGGTGAGGCTGAAATGCTAATTTGAGTGTGATGTCATGATTCTCAAAGTCAGTGAACCTTTTGTTATATTTTCTAACTAAAGGTCTGTAACAGCTGTGTATTCTTCAGATGATTCACATATATCATCATGCTCATCAATGATCTTTGCTAACTGGGGAAAACGTTCATCCGAAATTGCCTTTTGAAGAAGTGTTTTGAAAAAAGATAGCTTTTTTCTAAATGCTTAGATTTTTTTGCCACATATTGTACATAGACTTAGTTTTATCTTGCAAAGAAATATTCAAATCATTTTGATTTGATATGATATCACACAGAAATGCTGCACTCCTAGAGAAGTCTTCTTTCAATAATTTGCGTTGCTGATTCTGCTGTACTTCATAAAATTTAACTATCTATCTTTTCTTGCAGAGATAAACTTTTGGCTAATACCTGTCTCTGCAATAGCCAATGCACTTTAGAATGATATGGCAAACCCACACTGAACACCTCATCCTTCAACTTTAGCATGTCACAAAACTGATGATGCCATGTTACATTTGCACTGCTACAGTTAACGATACTTATAACTTGTTGAAAAGTGCCACTTAAAATAGTAGCTTTAGAACAGAGATTTTGCTGATGCAAGATACAATGAAAAGAAATGAGACCATCTGGATCTGTTAATACTTTTTTAAATCTGTGCAATAAACCCTTCATGTTTTCCCGTCATGGAAGGTGCACTGTCTGTGCATACACTCACTAAATTTACCAAATTCAGTCCAACTTCATGACATTTACCTAGAAAGTTGTTGAAGATATGTATTTTCTGTGTTATGTTTGCAAGAGTGCCCAAAGTGAGTAACTCTTCAAAGCAAAGAGGATCTTCTGTTACGACCTGAACGAAGTTTACAACCTGCACTGAGTCAGTAGTATCGGGGTCTAAGCATCCTACATCTTAGACAATGCATTCTTTTACAAATTCTATTAATACCTCACTGAATGGCTTCCCTTTTTTTCCTGAGTATATTAGCTACTTTGTAAGTTGCTTCAGTGGCATTATTTCCAGGTCTTATTGCTGCTTGAAAGAATTGTCTTTGCTTTTGCTTTTCATCTTTTAATTTCTGCAATATAACTTTTTGTGCCTCTCCCTCTGATTTAAAATAGTTGTGGTCCTTACGAATGTTATAATGCTCATCAGCATTGAATTTCTTTAATGTTGATATTGCAGTATCACAAAGCAAGCAAATCATCTTCTCTTTAGGGGAAACAGGATAATATTGCAATTCCCCATCTTCATTAAAAAAATCTGTTTTCTTCCTCCAGCATTCTCTTGGTCTTCCTTGACATGATGAGCTGTTAAACAGACAAAATTAAAAAATACTGTCGAGCTGTGCAACTATTCACAATTTCTACTTCCAACAGAAACACAGTGCACTGTTGTCAAAAGCTGATAACAGACTAGTGTACTTGACCTCCATAAACTCTCGCCAACCAGCCTTGTGTGGTAGCAGCAGCCAGTCAGGCGGGGGAAGTTAGAACTAAATCATGAACATAGCAGCTGTCGATTTAGCCCTTACAGTTTACTAATGTTCTAATTGTGCCAGTCAATCTGGGAGGATTATTTTATTGAAACTTATTTTGCTCTTTGGTATTTTAAATACATTAATTTTAAAAATAAAAAATATAAAAGATGAACAAAAGTGTATTAATAAAAATAAAAGGATTTGTTCTGTAAAATTTGGATTCAGTCAAAAGGCTGCACTTAAGGACTGAGAAGGCACCACATGTGGCCTCCAGGCTGCCAGTTCCCCATCCCTGAGCTAGTACCTGTGTCATGAAACTAGTACCTCCCCCTTGATTAAACAGTTGCAAAGCAAAGAAGCCTTTGCTTTCAAGAGCACACCAGGTCTCCTGGACTGTTCAAACACATGAACGGTTGCTACTTAGCATTGGTTCAGTTGGAATCTCCTCATGCAGGTGGCAAATCAGTAGCCAATAAACCTGTTTTGTTTGTTTTGCTGAATGTTTTTTTCCCCTTCAACTTCAACCAACATAAAAAACATCGGGAGATTTGACTATAAAAGTATACATTCAGGCATCTCTGGAGAAGCTGGAAACCCTGACAACATTGAACCGGGTTGATATTGCATGTCCACAGCTGCTGGAGCTGATGCGGCCGCCCAGTTGAGCAGGGGCCCAAGCTTTCTCATTCACTGCAGTCCCCTCCACTCCCTACTGTCCCCCCAAAACTGGGGTTGGGCATGCCTCAACTTTAAAATGGAAAATTTTCTATCTATCCAATGGGTTGTTATGGGATTAAATGATTTTATTTATGTGGAGTGCTTGCAACATTATCTGGCACAGAATAAATGAACTGTAAATATTGACTGAATTAATATTAGTATCCGTGTCTGTATCAAAGTGGAAAGGGCGGAGATGGACAAAGAGTGATGTGTTGCAAGATAAATGAGAATGCACGTTTCTTTGTAACAATAAAGAGTATCTATCCCTATATGATTATATGCAAACAAAAGTTTCCATGTTGAAAGAAACAATGTAAAACACCCATTAGAAACAAATCTTCCTACCTCTGTGATAAATACACAGAAACAATGTATGATGAAAAACTTAATGAACTGATAAAAGAGCTTAGATTTTCAACAGGGTTTTGTTTCGTTTTCCTGAATGCAAAGAAGGCATGTCTTGCTTCGAAAGCACCTGTGTGTTAGACCTGTGCTGGTCTCAGGCCCTGAAGGGGTCTGCTGGCCCCCCAGGCTTCCGAGGCCCTCCCCCAGCATTGGCTTGTGTCAGAAGCAGCCCAGTGTGATGTGGGAAGAACTTACCCAGATCCAGAGAAAAGGGGGCTTTTTTAGAGGCTGGCATAGCCTGCGATTTGTAGGCAGTGAGCTGGAATCAGTTGTAGCTCTTCCTTCTCTGATCAGTTGTGTGAATTTAGTCAGATAACAGATTCTCTCTTCTGTAAAATGGGGATTTCATTGCAGGCTCACCAAGGAGATTAAATGAAGTAAAAAATAAAAAGCAACCCAGCCTTTGTGAATGTTCCTTTTGATGGTTTATTCCCTCAGCAGATATGCACCCTGAAGACTTAGATCCAAATGCAGTATTTCTGAAAGATTTTTTTCCCTCTAAAACTTACTTTTTTTAAAGCCAAAAATACACCATTAGGTGAATGAAAATGGATCCTTCAAGAGAATTTCAAGGTACATTCTGTTTTTCTCCCCAGAAACTCCTTTGGATTCCACTTTTACCTGTTTCAAAGGCAACAACAAGTAAAGCAATAGCTTTGCCAGAGGCCTAGGCCATGATTTATTGAGGAGCAGAAAAGACAGGAGAGGTTTAGAAGGTGTTCAGGAGAGAAAATTGCTGTGAAATCTGGTATCCGCGTGCTGTTACTGCCTTTGGGAAAATAGAGGCAGGAAATGTCTGAAATACACAACCAGCAGATAGTTTAAATTTCATGTCGGCCAGCCATCATAGGATTGGGAATTGGAATATTGTTTATGTACTGGGCGATGTTTTGTGATTTGTTTGAATCTACTAGAGGGAGGTAAATACATTAAAATCACCATCTTTGGAGTCAGAGCTGAGCTTAAATCCATGCCTTGTCATTTATTAGCTGTGTGACCTCAGACAGGCGACTCAGCCCCAGTGCCTTGGCTTTTCATCTGTGACACAGGGAAGGGGACAATAACTACTCTGCATTTTGCTGTGGGGACTAAGTGAGATAATTCACATGAAGTATTTAGTGTAGTGCCTGTGGACAGTGTAAGCCCTTAGTAAATGACCTCCTCAAAAAAGACAAGATGTTTTGTTTAGGACAATGAAATGTCTGACAAGAGATGCTATCACCCTGAGCCAAGGCCGGGGGAGATTTGTTTTTCTGTGGCTCCTGTTAGTCACATGTAAGATAATAGTCCATCCTGTAAGTGCAGTAGACTTTCAGACACTGGTAAATGCATATCTTTGTATGACATCTCTGGAGACTTACTTTTGACAAATGCTGAGTGGGCTAAACGAAGCAGATCTGGGGGTCAGGGTTGACCCCTGGTCTCTAGTGGATAACTCTCAGACACTGGCCAATCCCTCCGAGTTGTGAGAAAGTAGCCAAATGATGGATGTCATTCTCCAGTTTCTCCTTACCCCAGGGTACATTCTGATTTTCATGCATAATTATGACTCTCTCCTCTGCTCAGCATCTCAAATCATGGGAGAACTTCCTTGTGAGAGAGTCACGTTGGGAACAAGGATCTCTGGACAGCATTTCACAGAGCTCTGTCTGCCTTGGTTGATGCAGCCTGAGGTGCTTCTGTTATTTTTCTTCTTGAAGGTAGAAAGCGGCCTGCAGTTGGCCATCCTTTTGCTTATACACAGCAGGAGACCCCAGAGAAGACCACCGTTGTCAGCTGTCACAGGGGGAAGAGGTCTGGTTGTAATTTTTAGGTCTGTGAGTGAAACATCTGAGGCTTTCCCTGGCTGGAAGCTTTATTTGGTGCCGGGAGGCATTATGGGATGGCCTTTTTCTCTGTGAACTCCAGTGGAGCCAGAGAACTTCTTCAGGATGATGGGGGTGGGGAGGGGTGTTGCTGATTTGGTCTCTTCTGTGATTGTGTGTCAGTCCCTCAAAGATGCTTCAGTGGCAGTTCTGGGATCCCTGCTGGGAAGAATTGACTGGATTCCCTGCTTGAAGAGGGTTTTAGGTAGCTGGGTAACAATCATTGCTGTGGGATTTGTTTTCAGTCTGTTTTCTTGGTAACAGTTCCTTCTTAAGATAGAAAATGAATTTATCTTAAATTGAAATGGAAACATTATAATTAAACACTTACAACCAAAGCAGATTTCTAGCTATGATGGTTACATTTTTTTTCAGTGTCAATAGATGCCACTGAAGCTCTAAATAGCCCATTGAAACCACAAGAAAAATGTTATTTTGTTTTTTAAAAAATCTGTTAACAATGGTAGTCTTTGTTTCCTCTGGTGGCTTAGTGACAATAAAATAGAAGGCAGTCGTGCACCGTGAAATTGAGCCGAATTGGGAAGGGCAGGGCTGATGGAAGTATATTTTTTTCCTGTGGTAATTTATTAAAGTTGCCTTCACAGTGGTTGGGAAACATTGTATCTATCTGGGGTGTCTGCTGGGTTGAAGGAAGTGTCATTTATTAACTATCAATCCTCTCCTCCTTTCTCATAAAGATGAAGTTAGGTCATTGCTCTCATCTGCATACAAAAGAGCTGGAATCTATAATGGGATAAAACACTCCTAAATATTGGAAAGACATCTCACTTTTAAAATTCATGCTTTATAGTTTGCATGGTACATTCTTCTTTATTTTGCTCTGTAAAAAAAGTAATGCAAGGTCATTGTTGAAAAATTGAAAAACATAAAGTATAAAGACCCACTGTTAACTTTTTTTTTAGTTCTACTTAGTGCTCTTATTCTCTGAATTTTTTACATTTTGTATAAACAGTTTTCTCTCCTGCTTTTTTTTTTTTGGACGTAATCTTTTATGACAGGAATTTACAAATGTAATTGCAAACTTTTTGTAAAGCTTTCAATAGCTCCCCGCTATTTCTTCAGATGAATGTTACATAATTAACTTCCCTAATGGTGCTAGCCAGTTAGGTTGTTTCTAAATATTTTGCTGTTCTCGATAATGTTTGAATCTTTCCCTTTTAGATTATTTCCTTAGATACATTCCCAGGAGCAATGGTACTGGGTATTGATACTTTTAAGGTTGATTACATGCTTTGGAATGCTGCTTCCCAGGAAGTATCAGGTAATTCTTGTGACAGTCAGTTTTATGTGTTGACGTGGCTGGGCTACAGCTCTCAGTCTGCAATCAGACTCTAATCTAGGTGTCGCTGTGGGGCACACCGTGGATGTGACTCATGTTCATTATCAGCTGACTTCCAGTGAGGGAGATTATCCTGGATGGTCTGGTGGGACTGATGCACTCAATTAAAAGGTCTTGGCTGGGCGCAGTGGCTCACGCCTGTAATCCTGGCACTCTGGGAGGCCGAGGCGGGTGGATCACTCGAGGTCAGGAGTTTGAGACCAGCCTGAGCAAGAGCAAGACCCCGTCTCTACTAAAAATAGAAAGAAATGATCTGGCCAACTAAAAATATATATATGGAAAAAATTAGCCGGGCATGGTGGCGCATGCCTGTAGTCCCAGCTACTCGGGAGGCTGAGGCAGGAGGATCGCTTAAGCCCAGGAGTTTGAGGTTGCTGTGAGCTAGGCTGACGCCACGCACTCACTCTAGCCCCGGCAACAAAGCGAGACTCTGTCTCAAAAAAAAAAAAAGATCTTAAGAGCAGAACTGAGGTTCCCCAGAGGAGGCAGAAATTCCACTTGTGGATGGAAGTTTCTTCTCCTGCCCAAGAATTTCCAGCGTGCTGCCTGCCCCGTTGATTTTGGACTTGCTCAGCCAGCCCCCACAATCACATCAGCCAGTTCCTGGCAATAAATCCCTTAACATATATCCCCTACGGCCTCTGTGTCTCTGGTCGAGCCTTGACTAATACGCTGCTCCAACAAGAGACTATGACCCACTCATCTCACTGCATCCTCAGAGTATTGGGTATTAGCATATTAAAATTTTTGCTTATTTGAGAAGTGTAAAATATATTCAACTATTTTCTAAATTGATTTTACCTCGTGGGACCAAAAGACTTTCACGTTTCTTCACCATTTGTATTGCCATTTTGGTGGTGTTTTTTCACAACACGGTCCCCGTGGTTGAGGAGGCAGGCTCTGCCTCTGTGATCTGGCTGTGTCACTCACTGGTGACCTTAGGCAAAGAACCCCTCACTGCCTCAGTTTCTCCATTTGTAAAATGGCAACAATAAGACCACTTACTTTTGCCAGTTATGAATGTATTTCTTCTCGGCCCCACATTCACCCTTCAGCGCCTGCCCTGAGACAACGGGCTGAAGTCTCAGCGTTTCGCCTTTGCAACGAACGTGATGTTAAGCCCTGTCAGTAGAGGGCGCTGGAGGAACACCGCAGGAGGAGGGGGTTTCCTCTGGAGAGGGGCTCTTTTTCCTCCTTTTTCCTGCTAACGTTTGGCTGCAGTGGCGGATGTGGAGGACGTCCAGTGTCTCACTCCACCCCAGCTGAACCCTGCGGGTGTCACCCGGGCAAGCTCACGGTCCTGGCCAGGCCTGGGACCATCTTGCTGAAGCTCCCAAGGTGCACCCCAGGCCCTGTGCAGCCCTGCTAGCCAGTGGACTCCCGGCACCCTCTGTGTGCCCCACCCAGCCTGCACCTGGGAGAGTGGACTCCTCTGGCCTTTGGCATCTTAATATTTTGTTATTGGTTTTTATGAGTTATTTGTCTATTGAGGATGTGAACTTCAAATAGAATTTTAGAAAGGTAATATGCTAAAATGCCCTACAGAATATCCAGTTAGAAGACCTGACTCAATGTTCATTGAGACGTAAGTAGGTGTAACCAATAGCTTTAGAGTAAAAGAACCTTGGATTTTAATTCTGGGTCTGTTATTTGCTAACTTCAGCAAAGTCCTTTAGTCTCTTCTGGCATCTTGTTTCTCATTTATGAAAAAGCAAACGAAAATAAGTATCTTTTAGAGCTGCTGGGAAGATTACAAGCGGCAAAGGATAATAAAGCAGCTAGGGCAGTTTTTCCTGCGCAGTAGGCATTCAATAAATATTGTTTCTTTCCTTCCTCGATTCGAGTTATTCACTTCTGTAGATATTGAAGCACCCCATTGGCATCTCTAACAACCTTAGGAAGCCACCAAGGTCGGTATTCTTTTATACAGTTTTACAGATGAACAAAAATCAAGGCACAAAGAGATTGAACTATTTAGCATCACACAGCTAGCTAGCAACAAAGAAAGAACCAGAGTGTTGCATCTGGGATTTGATTTGACTCTACTTAATAAGTAAGAAGTTTCCCTGTACTCTATGGATCTCTGGTGAATTGAACCTTTCATCACTTTGAAGTGACTCTCTTTATCTCTATTTGTGCTTTTTATCTTAAAATCAACTTTGATATTGCTATTTTATACTGGTTTTCTTTTGGCTACTATTTACATTTCATATATTAAGTTTTCAAACTTTAAATTTCAACATGTGTTTCATGTATTTTGGATGTGTCTCTTGTGTTTTTATTTTTATTTTTTTTGCCAGTCTGTCAATCTTTTGTCTATTGATTGGCATATTTTGTCTATTTACATTTAATGTAATTACTAATATATTTGTGTTTTAATCTATGAACTTACTATGAGTTTTCCCTTGATTATTCCTGTTCTATATTTATTTCTTGCTTTCTTTTGGATTGATTAAGGGAAAGGATGGAATAATAAAAAATATTCTCAACTAGCTTCACAGTTATATACTCTTTTATTATTCTTTTAGTGGCTGCCCTAGAGAATTCAACATGTCACTTTTACCTATCAAAGTCTAATATTATTTGATAACTATATTATATTTCTAGATAATTCCTTATAATATGTTAATTCCATTTATCATGTTAATTATATGCCATTATTATTGTATGGGTTAATACTATTTCTTTATAAATGACAGCATGACATTATTGATGTCATTTTATGTAGTCAACATTCAGTTATATTACCCATGTATTTGCTCTTTCTTTTGCTCTTTTTTTCTTCAGAGTTTAATCTTCAGAGTTCACTTTTCTTCTGCCTTCTTAGGTATTCTACTTAATAGTTCTGCTATAGGTAAATGGTATCCATTTTTGTTTTTCTGAAATGCCTTTATTTCATTTTAATTCTGGAAGAATATTTTCCCTGTAATAGAAATCTAAGTTGACAGTTATTTTCTTTCAGTACTTTGAATATATCATTATATTGTCTTCTGGCTTACATTGTGTCTGTTGAGAAGTTACTGTCAGTCTAACTATTTTTACTTTCAAGGTAATCTTTCTTCTTTATGTGGCTGCTTTTTTAAAAATAAAAAATTTTTGAAGTATAATCTGGATACAGTAAAACATCCATTTTAATGTACATTTTGATGAGTTTTGACAAATCCATTCACCCAGCTAATCATCACTGCAATCTAGATGCAGAATGTTGCCTTGACATCTGAAGGTTTCTTTGTGCCTTATCCCAAAGTTTCTTACCCCTGTTCCCAGACAACCACTGACTTGGTTTTTGTTTATTTCTGTAGCTTGGATGGGTTTTCCCTAGAGTTGCATATAGATGAAAAGAGGTGTGTGGCATCTTCTGCTCAGCGTAATGCTTTGAGATTCATCCATGCTGTTGTGTATCTCAGTACTCGATGTACCCATCCCAATAGGTTCCATTGCATAGATGTACTTTGTAATCTATTGGCCTGTCTATGGAGATTTAGGTGGTTTCTAGTTGCAAGCTATTATGATGAATAAAGCTGCCATGAACATTCATATACAAATATTTGTTTCTGGGCATGTGTTTACATTTCATTTGAGTAAATACCCAGGAGTGGGATGAACATTTAATTTCATAAGAAACTGCCAAATTGTTTTTCAAAGTGATTATGTCATTTTATGTTTCCTACAGTCAACATTTGAAATTTTCAGTCTTCAATTTTAGTCATTCTAGTAAGTACATAGGGCCATCTTATTGTGGTTTCATTTACATTTCAGTAATAAGTAGATATTGTGAGCATCTTTTCCTGTGCTTATTTCGCATTCATGTATCTTCTTTAGGGAACTATGTGTTCAAATCTTTTGCCCATTTAAAAAATCAGGTTGATTGTTTTCTAATTATAAAGTTATAAGAGCTGTTTTTGTATTGTGGATACCAGTCCTTTATTGAATATATGTCTTGCAAACATTCTCTCCTAGTCTGTGGATTTCTTTTTCATTTTCTTGTCAGTGCCTTTTAAGAGCAAAAGTTTTACATTTTGATGAAGTCCAGTTTATCAATTTTTAATTTTGTGCTTTATAATCTTTATATCCTAATCTTTATCCTACCTGAGGTCATAAAGATTTTGTACTACATTTCCTTTTAGGAGTTTTCTAGTTTTAGCTCTGATGTTTAGGTTTATGATTCATTAGAGTTTATTTTTGTATATGGCATGAGGTAAGAGACCAGTTCTATCCTTTTTGTTTTTGTTGTTTCTTCTTCCAACTCCCTCACTTCTTTCCGATCATTCTTTTCTGCCAGTTGTTTCAGCACTATTTGTTAAAAAAAAAAACAAAAAAAAAACCAGCCATTTTTTCCCCATTGAACTGCCTTGACACCTTTGTTGAATATCAATGGACTATATATTTATGAGTCTATTTCTACTCTCTATTTTTCTCCATCTGGCTGTATGTCTGTCTGTCCACATTATCTTGATTATCTCAAAGCCAGGTAGTGTAAACTCTTCAACTTTTATCTTCTGTGTCAAAATTGTTTTACTATTCTATCTTTTGATTTCCATATAAATTTTGGAATCTGTTTGTCAATTTCTACCAAGGAGCTTGCTGGGATTTGGGCTGAGATTACATCAAATCTATAGATCATGATGAAATTTAATCTTTGGAAAGATTAGTATCGCTGTTGCTTAAGGCCTTTGACTTGACAGTAAATTATACATTGAAAACCAGGTGCAAAAAAAACACAAAAAGCATCACTGAAACCTCCTCTAGCCTAGTTATTTCCTTGGCGTCAATGACAGTATATTAGTCTGTCTAGAGATGCTCCGTGAAACAACAGCCAATGTGACCAAGTTTGAGAGATACTTCATGTTGTATTCTCTATTCACATTGTACTCTTAGAGATTCCAAATGCACATTAGCTTGTTAAAACCTGCCATTTTGTAGGGGCACATAACTGTCACCCAACCCCAGAGAATGCAGGAACTCTCAGCCTGGTGTGTGCCGCCTCTGCTTGTCACTGTGCCACGGCCAATCACAGGGCTCTCTCGGATTGCGCCTGCCTTGTTAATTACTGTTAGGGCAGCTTGTCCTAACCCCCTACCCTAGGAACAGGGCCAGACCCAACAGAAGACATCTCTTGTCCTTGCTGAATTTACTATTGTGTTGCTTCTGCACACGGCTCTGGACAGCTGAATGGCGCTTTCAAGTAGGGCCCGTCTTAAAAGGGATTTTGGGGCTCTGGCGTAGACCCACCTAGGTAGACGATGTTCTGTGATGAACGCCAAGTTTCTGTTTTCAGAAACAGTCAGCAAAGTTATTATTGTGACAACTTTACAGTTAAAAAGCAGTGCAGCCCAACTTTGATCCGGCATCTAAAATAACGCAATAATGAAACTAAGGATGCTGCATTGAATTCATTGCGCCTTTTCTCCCCGGCTCCATTTTCCATCACGATGCTCTCCGTCCATGGCGGCAGTAGTGCAGAAAGAGGGCAAAAGGCAGTGCCTGCCTGGACCCAGACGTGCACGTGAGACAGTCCTGGTTATTCCCAGCATTTTACTGCACGTGGAGGTGATGAGAAGGGACATTCCCTGTGTATCAAAACCAAGGCTGGCAGTTAGTCCGGCCTCTTCAGTAAATTAAGGTCTTTCCTACAGGCATTACAGAGACAGAGCTGTGATAGCAAACATCTTTCTTAAAGCTTAAAAGAGAAAATATTTCCGTCATCCAGAAATCTGCTTATTTATCTTGTAGGAAAATGTTTATAAATACAGTTTTAGGGAGACAGAAACCATTCCATTCTGGGTGATCTGTTAAACTTCTCAGTTTTGTTTACTTTGCATTTGAGCACGTTCTCGGTTCCTTGGCCGTTTTCCTCTTTAACAAGTGGCCGTGATGTCTCACTTGGTGCTTATTTGCAATCACGACAGAAACTGTGAACCATCTCTAGGTTGAGAAGTGAAATTTTAAATGCTGTACGCTGATGGTTTTTTTTCTTCCCTCCGTGAAGCTAATAAGAGGACTTGAAATGTAGAACTTAAAGTGCATCTACACCGAATTGGACTCATTAAAAACTTAAAATACACCTCACCATCCAAGGCCCTGAAGCAATTTGAACAGAAGGTGCTCTATGTATTAAAAGAAGAAATAAGCAGTTTGAGTTTAATAGAAGGCAACAAACAACCATTGATGATTCAAGGGAATTCTGGAGTGATTCCTAATTGGGGAGTCAGAGAGGAGCCTGGGGTAGAGGAGAGGCACCGCACATTTCGGGAGTGGGAACGGGGAGGCAGGGGAAATTGAAGCGCTGGAAGGAGCTAGAATAAAGACCCGGCTAGAGGAGAGAAAGGGGTGGGGAGGAGAAACAAAGTGGAGAAACATAAAATAAAAGCGGTAAATGCTATCTTGGGGCCTGAGGGGCTTAGTTCAAGGCAAGAACAAAGTGCTGACGCAGATAAAGCCTGTTATTTAGTGACATTTGTGGGAATCACAGCTTGTGCTTAGCGACTCAAGTAAATCAGATTTGAAATTCTGCCCAGCCCAGGAAGGCACAGAGGACTCTCCTAAAGGGGTTGAGAGAAATTTGCAAGGATGTGTTGGCGACTAGAGGTTTGAATAAGAAAAAATACTAATCAAAGAAAGGAAGTGTATCTGATTTTTTGGGGTGTGTGTGTGTGTGTCTTTATTCGTCCTTTGCTATTTTCTGAGTTCCATGAAAAGGCCATCGGACCCCATCACTTCCACCTGTCGGTTGACTGGGATGGATTATTTTCAAGCATTGCAGAATTCTTTAACACAGCAACTGCCACAGTAGAAAAAAAATTTTTTTCCCCCTGGGGCCATGGTGTTTTATTAAAACAAAATGATCTTTTTTGATTTGTTATTTTTTATTGTGTTCTGTGCATGAATTATATGCAACATAATCCATGTTTTTAGAATGATCAATATTAATTGTAACAATAAGAACATCAATAAGTAAGATTTTCACCAACCAACTGCAGGATTTTGCTTCATGAGGTCCCGGGCTCAAAACTAGCCTGAGTTAAATACAACTCACATGGCAGTCAATGTGTTAAAGGAGAGGGAGAATCTGAAGGTGTGTGTAGTCACCAATAATTTGCCACCACCCGGGTAGTTCACCAATAATTCGATCATGCCCCCAGCTTCCTTGTGGTTGGGAGGAGCTAAAAACAGGGCCCCTGGGATGGAGGCTGAGCTGAAAGTCCTGGTCCATGGGTATGCTCATGAGCGGAGTAGCTCAGCTTAGGATGGAGTGTGGAACTGAAGAACGAGGTTTTCCTCTGGTCCCTTGATGTGGAAACTTTCAACCTTGATCACAGAATCATATTCGAACCATCCCAACTGCTTTAAAGGTTGTAGGGTAAGAATTTATCTCCTCAGTATTAAGTACATTAAAACACTAAAAGCAATTGAAGGACTTCTCCTGCGCTAAATAAAACTTCCACGTGATACTTTCAATCCTCTCCTGACCCAGACTACTTTGCTCAGATCCTACTTACGAGGGAAATGGGTTGTCATTAGTGGCAGGGTATGTTTCAAGTGCAATATTTGTCGTCCTCCATCAGCCGCCATCCCTGCAGACGGGGCGGGAGCTCACGCCTGGCCCGAGTGGCCACATCCTTCCATCCCGCGGTAGGACTGGGTGGTGACGGGCTGAGCTCACAGCGCGACCTGCATTTCTGAATCAGATTTCTCCTCCCTCAGCTCTCTGTTAGCTGTTTAGAGATTTCCCCCCTTTGTGTTGATAACTTTTCACTTTTTTGATTTATAAACTGAATTTTATTTCTGTTGCATTTTCTCTGTTTATGGTTGTGATGGTCTCTGGGCTGCTTGGAAATCCGCGACTGCGCATTTGGAGGGAAATTAACACGAGAAATATCAGTCACTGGTCGGCAGAGTCCTGGGAATCTCAGCTCTCCCTGGTCTGACAGGAAGCTCTGGAGTCACCACCCAGAGTTTCTGCTTGTTGGGAGGAGCAGCATTAGAGGGGTGGGGGATGGAGGGCAATTTATCCCTTTTCTCTGGTTCCAGGAAAGGCTCTGTTCATACCCGTCCATTTAAAAGGTTGCCCCAAAGCTAATGGTAAATAGTATTAACCTGACAGCAGCTGAGCACCCTCCCAGCCAGGGCTCGCGTCTGCTCAGAGCAGGACGTCACTGAGCCCCCGGCTGCTGCCAGACGAGAGGTGGCTGTCTGGGCTCTGTGGGCTTTTCTCTGATTCGGCCCAGAATGTGAAATGTGCCTTTAGCTTTGGGGTTGGGGGACACGCAGGTGGTAGCCATGGCTTTCCCCGTGTGTTCCCATATCTGGTTTCAATGTTTGATGGATTGAAACTGTTTTCAGTCCTCACTGATACAGATTGTGACTTGTCACTGTCCCAAGAAGATTCTGTGCTTCTTAGCCAAGGTGGGCTCGTGGGCTTCCCAGGGTCAGGGACAGTGTTGCCTTGTACACACGGCATCGACCATGGGGCCTGGCGCTGAGTGGGTGCACAGTGGCTGTTCACATGGCAACTTTCTGCTCTTCATGATGAAAGCCAGTCTAAGCATACGTCAGCATCATTTGCATGTGCTGCCAGAGGTACACCAGGCAGCTTCGGTGTGGCACAGTGATGGCTTTAAGTTACTCGGTTGCCCTGAGCATGAGTTCTGGGATTGATTTCCAGACTAGAATATTAGCCCAATGCTCAAATTAGCAATCAGCTTCAAGGGCATGGGGTAATTATTTATTTTGCTAAATAACACAGACACACTCTGGCTTAATTACGGTAGTTTTGCTGCGAAAAAGAATTGTGATGTTTTCCATGTCACTGTATCTCCTTAATGAGACTTTGCTCACTTTTATTGGCAATAATCTGCAGTGCCCTTTGGTTTGAAATGATTTTCCAATTTGCTAATGTCATTTATGATAGAGGGAACATTTCTAAACTACTTTTTTTGGTGGTGTAACAATTGTATTTTGGAAAAGCCTCCATGTTAATCCCTGGATACCCAGGAAGTTTGGAACTTTGCTCTGCTACTAGGCAGCTGGGTGGCATTGGACAAGTTATTTAGCATTTGCAGGCCTCGATTTACTCTGTAAAATAAGTGGGTTCATTCTTTTATTGTTCCAATGGTCAGAAATTGCCTAGAAAATATGTGGAGTTCAAGGTTGTAATTCATCTATTAGTTTCAGTAAGGTCCAGTGATGAAAAGTGCTGGTATTTCTAAATAGTGTTGCTATTATCCTAACTGATGAAGTTGATAAGCAAGTGATGCCTTCAGCAGGTAGGGCACTAACTCTTCCAGTGCATGCATTACGCCTGTGTGTGTCTGCCCACTATCTAGAAATGAGCATCTCAGTGACAACGTCCTGTCCAACTCCATCCACTGCTGAAGAGTGACCAGGACAGTCTTGGAGTCTGGTTTCCATTACTGCAGGTGGGCCAGGACCTGGCTTCGCACCACCTTGATGTCCCACCTGGGTGGACGACCTCTGGCTCTGAGTCCTGTCTCCCGTGAACACCCCCTCTGTATGTTGGTGCAATTTTCTTGGCGAATCACTGCACAGGCCTGCTCGTCAAGGCAGCCTTCTCTGGAGGGATATCAGTCAAACCACTCATCAGGATACCTGGTCCACTCGTTTTACAAACAAGTATTTATCTTAATCATTGGGTTTTCTTGGTACCCTCTTAAATTTTACACCCTAATCCTGGCCCTGAATTCAGGCCTCAGTGCCAATGGAAGGGTTCCTTCTTCTTGATGGCTCATGTTCAATGAAAATGTGTTGGCACCACCCAGGCCACTGTATTGCCTCAGTTTACTTGTTTGCCCAGCCTAGCCTTTGCCTGATCTTTAACAATTGCTGGGAGGATCTGTGCTTAGAAAACTGTGGCTAGACATCAGACAGAACCAGCCCCTCTAGGAGAATCAGGAGAATCAGGTGCTGTATCTGGAAGGGGGAGGAGTAGATTACAGGTAGATGCACTTTACCCAGATGACGCGTTTAGAGGAAAGTTTGAATAAATGAAGAAGTGTGTGTGTGGGGGGCGTGGAGGGGGAAAGGGTCCAAGCAATTAACCAACCAATGGAAGTTGTAGTTTAGGTCAGTATCAATAACGTTGTTATCACCATCATTATTATGATATTTTATATGATTATATAACAATTTATCAAGGTGCATATTCCCTCCAAATAGCTGCCAGCCTAAGAAGAGAGGCAGAGAAAATAGGATAATTTTTCCAATACCTTTCTTTATGATAGTGAGAAGTGATCTCATTTGCTGTTTCTAGACGCTTATGGAATCATTTGAGACGCTGATTAAGCTTTTCTCAGTATTGCTGTTGTAAATCCTGAGCATAAAAGTGACGGTGAAATTTAGCTCCGGTTTTTATATTGGTATTAGTTGGACATGTACCCTTGTTACCTACTTTCTCGCCTTGTAATTAAAACACTATGTGTTTGAGTTAATGTTTGGGAAGAAAGGGTGACCAAAAGATGTTAAAAGAAGAAAACTGTGGTAATAAGAGCTGATTTGTTCTAAAAATGGAAGAGATTGACTTTTCTTGGTAAAGAAAATTATTTTTTTCTATTGAATTAAAATTTACATAACATGAAATTAACCATTTTAAAGTGAACAATCCAGTGGCATTTAGTACATTTGCAGTGTTGTGCCACCATGACCTCTGTCTAGTTCCAGAACATTTTAAGCAGTTAGGGAGCTGCTCCCCGTTCTCCACCCCTGGTCTTGGTGACCCCCAGTCTGCATTCTGTGTCCATGGATTTGGTTGTTCTGGATGGTTCATGTAAATGGAACCATACGATACGTGGCCTTTCGTGTCTGGCGTCTTGCACTCAGCATAATGTTTTTGAGGTTCATCCATGTCATAGCGTGGATCAGAACTTCATTCCCTTTTATGTCCGAGTAACAGTCCATCATATGTATAAACTGTAATTTACTAATCCATCATCTGGGTCATCGGGACGGACATTTGGGTCATCTCCACCTTTTGGCTATTGTGAATGGCGCTGCTGTGAACATTCATGTTCAAGGACGTGTTTTGAGCGCCTGTTTTCTTTGTGGAAGGAGGGCGGGGAGAGTGCAAACCTAGGTGAAGAATTTCTGGGTCATATGGTAATTCTATGTTTAACTTTTTTGGGAACCGCCCAACTGTTTCCAGGGTTGACTTTTTGAAAATAATAACAACAGCAACAGATGCCTTAATGCTCAGTCCTGAAGACCAGCTGGGATGGGGCCTCCTAGGGGTGGGGCTGTGCAGAGTGGAGTCGGCCTTTCTCCCTGAGGCAGCTTTGTGGGAGATCAGAATGGAGTCTGAGCTTCGCTGATTTGTGCGGAGTCTTCCTCTCCACCCAGCTCTGTAGTTGTTGGTGGGAGGCAGCCTGTTATCTTACTATACAGGCTCTGAGTCTACTTCAGCCCAAGCTGCCTGGGTACTTATTATGATCAGGCTCAGGAAGGCATTACTGCAATTCTGATTTCATATCGGCTCTATTAGAACTGATATTCTCTTATCAGCCCCATGCAAGTGATAATTTATGTCTTTATCAACTGCACACTTCTCACCAGGTTTCGGATCAAATCTGAATATATATATATATATATATATCTCCATTTTTTAGAGTATAATATATTTCAGTTTCACTTAAAGATGTCTAAATGGATTATGAAAAGATTCAAACTCAAAACTGATCTTATCATAATTTAAAAAATTTATGGGGAGAAAACTGAGCCACGCAGACAGCCAAGTAATGCAATTATTCTGATTTACGGAGCGTGTTCTCTCTGTCTGGTTCCATCCACCCCTTTCCTCACCAGAGAGGATTCTGAAGAGTCCTTTAGCTAAGATGGTTAACTCTTCTTTCCCCTGATTTTTCTTTCTCAAGAAAATCCCTTTATTTTTTCCCTCCAGGAACCTACATTTTTTTCTTTTCCCACTCTGAGGTTAAATTGTTATAGTTTTGGTGTTGGGACTCTTACATTCATTCTTTCAACTTTAGTTAATATTTATCAGCTTTTGAGATCTGTGTAAAGTTGAAACATACTTATCTGGGTAGTTTGTATTTTTAATTTGCTTCCTTTTAAAGTATAGATAAAAGTATTTTGGTCTTGTGAATTGGTTGAGTTCTTTGCAAAGAGAAGCACCAGGTCATTTGGTATCTGTCTTCCTGTTAGCTGAGGTCTGGGTGACATTTTTATCATGGACTAACCAGGGACTATGGCTTTCAGAAGAGCACAAACCCAGGCATGAGCAAAAAGGGGAATTCATAGAGGATGCTGGGTTATCTTATGAAATAATCATTTGAATGACTGGGCCTCAAGAAGGTCAAAACCAAGGGTATTTCCAAAGACCTCAGAGGAAGGAGTTCCTGGAAACTCACTTTAGGGTTCTGCCCTTAATAGCAACTTATCTCTCAATCTAACTCTCTGTGTTTTGAAACTCAGTTTCAAGAAAAGGAAACCAGATCGGCTTTTCGCCAGCCAATAGATTGGCTTCCCGTGGGTCACATGTTGCTCTGGCTCCATCAGCTATAGCCAGGTTTGGGAGGGAGGAAGCCTGACCCGGCACAGACAGCTGCTGGAGTCCAAACCTACGCGGAGTCTTTCTCAGGGAAGTGTGCTAAGAGCCAACTCCCTTAGGCACCCCTAAGACGCCCCTCTTGTTGGGTATTATCTGTATAACCTAATCTCTGCCTTCTGTGTGCACAGACTGTACGGTGAGGACACTGTGGGTTTCGGCCTCTCAGCATCCGTATCTGTTTCCTTTGGTGGCCACTCCTTGCTTTCCTTCTCGGGGGCGTCTTTGTCTTACTAGGAACATCAGGGGTGGGACTGTAAATCCAGGTGTCCTACTCTGCCCTGAGCAAGGGGTGGGGGTCTGACCGACGCTCAGATGATCAGATGCTTTCCTCTGGGACTCCGAGTCTGGGGTAGATTGACATGAGCTTGGATGGGACAGTATGAACATGCTAATTTTGTCTGCGACTGGCAAAGCTGTTCATTTGTTACGTTACCCAGACTCCCAGAGACACCCTGGTCTCCATCGTTCCTGAGACCTATTTTTTCAGCTTTTCTTTTAACCTGGTGAGCTGGTGTCCTCCAAAAAATTCAACAAATTCTGCTCAAGTTAGAGTCAGTGCCTGATGCTTACAACAGAACATCACTAACCGATTCACTATTCAAGTCAGGATAATGGCTCTGAAGCATTAAGGGAGGGTCAGGAGAAAAATAATCGTTGCATAATTGTTGGTTGTCTTAATTTTTTTTTTGACTGATTTAATATCTTCATGGATTTAATGGCTATCTTCTGTCATGGTGGAGCCACTGTTGGGGGGTGTTCAGCTCATGTTACTCTCCAGGCTGAAGTTAAGGGGACCGAGTGGGAACTGAACAGTCTGAAGACCTCAAAGAATGTGTGCAGTCCTGAGTAGCATCATTTTCTTTACCCTCCCCGGGTGGTGGTTGTTTTGAAATTTGTTCTGAAACTGTAGGGAGCCTGAACTCTGTTACCTTTGACTGCTGAAGTTCCCACCTGTCCTCCACCTTTTGCTTTGAAATACTGTTTAGCACAACCTTCATGACCCTATTATTCAACAGCCTTGGTGGACGTTGGTTTACCACAACAGGTACATCTCCCTTCCCAGGGAAGTGCAAGGAGGCTCGTTCTTCCTTAGATCCCAAAATAAAGGCAGCCTTTGCAAGTAGGAAGCAGAAGGCCAGAATTCCAGGCCAATGGGTATGGCACAAAGTGGTTTGTCACTAAGGAATTTACTAGGATATTATTGAACTCTTTGAACTCCACTCATTATGGCTCTTTGTATTAGTCAGGGTAATTAAAGTTAGCTGCTTTAACAAATAACCCTCTATCTCAGCGGTTGAACATAGTCTAATGAGGCTTGGATGGAGTTTCTGAGCCACATCCAAGTAGCTACAAACAAGTCCAAGTAGCAATCAGTGATCCTGGCTGCTTCTGTCCTACGTCTGTGTCCTCTGGAAACTGTGCTTGTTGCTATGCCATCCTTGAAGTTTCCATGGAAACCCTGGAAGATCTCACAAGATGTTCTCAAAGGCCAGGACTGGATGTGGCTTCCATTACCTCTGGCCACCTTTTGCTGGTCAGTATGCAGGGACGTGGCTTCAAGGGAGGCTGGGAGGTGCGGCCTTTCCGTGTGCCCAGGGACAAGCCTTGGGGAGGTGAACACGTAGCGTGGCCTCTACACATTGGCCAAGCATGTTTTTGCCATTTTCCACCCTTCTGCTGTGTTTTTGTCTCTTCCTGTGCTCTCTCCTAAATGCTGGTTTCCATCTTTTACCTTTAAAAAAAAAAAAACCAGCCTCACATTCTCCTCTGAACTTCTGTTGAACTGTAGTTCATGTCTTTAATATTTATCATTCGATCATATGCTATTCTGTATTATTACTTAAGCGTTTCCTACATCTTGGTCTCGCTTATTCCACTGAAAGCTAATCAGTATGTCCCCAATGTGGTCTCCTTGAAGAAGTTCTCCCTTTGTCTGCAAAGGGCTGCTCAGTGCTTAGAAAATGAAAACAGCTTCTATTTTAACTCTTAATTTATGCAAAAACTCTTCGCACAGTAGAAATAGACACTTTCTTAATTTTACAGTGTTGTCCAGAACTGTAAAATAAACATTATACTTAACAAGAAATCAAATGTAGGGGAAAGACAAGGAAGGCCGTTATTATCACTGTTCCGACATTGTACTGAATGTCTAGCTGAGGCAATAAAACATGGAAAAGAAGTGAGTTATAAAGATTATGTATCAGTTTTTGCTGCATAACAAATCACCCCAAAATGAAGTTGTCTAAGATTTACTTAGCAGATAATTATCTGGGTCTGCAGTTGGGGCTGGGCTGGGCTGAGAAGTTCCTTTTCTGGACTTGACTTAGGCTACTCATGCACCTGTGGCCAACTTCCGGACAGTTGACCGTAGTGTGAAGCCACTAAGTGTTGGGATGCTTCATTACAAAGAGAAATCTAATACAGACGAGAAGGGACAAAACTCATCATTTGTAGATGACATTCTAGTCTATTAAGGGGATCTTAGTATTAGGAATAAGACTGAATTGAAGAAATTGGTTTTATCACATTTATCAGTGTTTATTTATTTATTTATTTATTTATTTATTTATTTATTTATTTATTTATGTATTTATGTATTTATGTATTTATGTATTTATTTTTGCCAGACGTTGGTCCTGAGATGCTTTTTTTCCCTAAAGCAATGCATTTGCAATTAGGAGTACAATTTGCATGTGTAAACATCTCTTTAATTGTCTCTGGGTTTGCCTACAGGAACTTTCTTATTATCTGATGTCAGATGTCACAGATAGATAAATTCAGACAGTTAGAGCCTGACAGAATGTGAGGAATCAGATATTCAGCACCTTCATTATTTGTGGTTGAGAAAACTGAGGCTGAGGGAAGGTACATGATTTATTCGAGAGTGCACAACTGGCATATGGCAAATGTCTGTGTTATTAGTATAAGTATTGTTCTCATATCAGAAGCTGGGCATTTCGATGCCTGGATCAATGCTCCTTAAAGAGGTAGCCAGTTTGAATGGTCCAAGGTGGAAGAAAGCTGAAGTGTAATTCTCAGTCGGTTCTGGAAGGCAGAACGTACCTGACGACTTGTATGAATTTTGAACATTGCATGTGTCATAGTGCAATCAGAATGTGTTGGGGGCATTGATGATTTTATATCATCCTGTTATTTGTAGGACACTGTTTAAGACTTATCAGTTATACATTTTAAAAAATAATTATTGTTTTAGCTATATAAGTTCCACCTATGATGTTTTAGTTATGTTGGGAGAAGTTACGCTAGAAATTAATTGTGCAAAGAATGCTACATGTTTCTTCTTCACTCTTAATTAAAATATTAACCGTGATGAGTTGAATTCTTACTGTGTGCCACTGTGTTGAATGTTACATATTATATATTATCTACTTCAATTCTCACAGTAACTTGGGAATGTAGATGTTATCCTGTTTACAGATGAGGAAACTGAGGTGTGAAGAGGTTAAAGCCAAGGTGACTAATGACAGATGGGGAATTCATACCCAAGTCTGTGCAGCCTCAAAGTTCTGAGCTCAGCTCTTGATGTTTGCTCAGTAGGCCTGTGGTAGTTTTAAGACAGATACAAATTCCCTTGATACTTTCTCTTTTAAGAGGTAGAACTTCATTTCTTTCCCCTTTAGTGTGGGCAGCACTTAGTGACTCATCTCTATAAAGCACTACATGGTGGAAGTGATGCCATGTGACGTCAAAGACTAGGTGACAAAAGGTGGCGCACCTTCCTCCCTGCTTTTTCTTGGATCATTCATCCTGGAGGAAGCCGGTGCCATAGTGTGAGGATGCTCAAGCAGCTCTGTGGAGAGGCCCCTGTGGTGAGAAACTGAGGCCTCCTGACTGCAGCCTCATGGGGGAGCTACCTGGGAAGTGGATCCTGCGGCCCCGGTGACACCTTCAGATGACGGCTGACATCTCGACTGCAACCTGACGAAAGAATCAGAACCTCTCAGCCAAACTGCTTCCAAATTTCTGATCCACCAGACCTTTGAAATAACAAATGTTTATGGTTTTAATCTAAATTTCGGGATAATTTGTTATGTAGCAATAAATTACTAATGCAATAAAGATAAACCCAGGTGAGGCTGTCTGGGTGATCACAAACCCTGAGCCATTGGGACCAACGTTAGCTAAACTCTCTTCAAAGCCATACATCAACAGAGATTTGCTTCATCATCGTGATGTGCACTGTGTATACAGATAGTGCTGCTCGCCTGCCATTGGTGTATTCATCTCAGATTACCTCTGCAAGAGTTGAGGGCCCTGTACCTACCTTCACCTTCTGTGACGTGGCTTCCTGCACACCAGGGAACCCCCAGTGCAGTAGGGATTCTGCTGTGATTGGCATTGGCCCCTGTGAGCCTGATTGAGCTCGGTCCATTAGCCAGGTGTCAGGTGACCTGCTGACTGGACGGATTAATAGGCGTTTGCTTGTTTGATTCAACCCAACTGTGCAGCCTGGCAAGGGCACAGAGTACGGCATCAAAGTGCATCACGTGCAGCAGAGACGGAGGGATTTCCTTTGGGCTTTCACCTGAGGCCACCTTGGATGGAAGCAGCACAATATTTAAACAGACCTGCATTAATGAGCAGAAATGGAAATGTCAATATCCTTCTCTGGGAAGCGCAGGGTAAGAGGGAGCCTGCAAAGGCAGCTGTCAGGATGGCGATTAAACCAGGTTAACAAATTGGATTTTCAGGATATTACTGGAAAAGGGGAAAATGTAATCAAGGGGGATCGATACGCCTTTGGAGTAACAGTGGCCCATAGTCGGGGGGATCCGGGTTTCTGTGGGTTATGGGACTGCCCTGTTTCTCTCTGTCCTCGCCTCTCAGGACCGGGGAGCAGAACACGTCTGTGGCCATTTGTGCAAACTGATGTATGCAGTTTGCATCCATGGCGGCAGCTCAGCCTCTGTCTCCTGAAGTGACCGCTGGCTAACTCTTCCTTAGCGGGCTCTCATGATGTCCCCCAAACCCTGCTTCTTACCACTGGACAGCTAACCCCATGCATCCTGGCAGCATCGGTGTGGGTTTGTCTCCTGAAATCCGAGGGGAAGGGGGGACACTGTGCAGCTGCCTGTCTGGGGCCGGAGACTGCTTGTTCCTGGGCGTCACCATGCACCCAGGCGAGTGTGGTCACTGTGTCTTCTCCTCAGCAGGCAAACCACCGATGAGAGGGAGTGAAGGTACATCCTTGGGAAAGTGCGCTGCCTTGGGCGGGGTGCTGGCTTCTCAGGACTTGCTCCCCCAGAGGTGAAAGAACCCTGTCTGTTGTCCCCTCAGCCGGGCCGGAGATCTCACTCGGCTCCTGAATGTGTTGGACCCAGGGTCGGGCCCTGGGGACAGACAGGGTGTGAACCAAAGACTCAGTTTGTCTCCTCAGAAGCTTACGGTCAAGGAAGGGGGATGGAAATGAACCCCTGAGATGCATAAATGCCTAATGAGGACTTGCAGAGAGCCTTGTGAGTGAGAGTACAAGGTGCATGGAGGAAAGAGAGTAAAAGGGACGGGGCACTTCATATATGCGTCAGGAGCCAGGAAATCCCATCCCTGCAGGTGGAATGTCACCCGCAATCTAGAGACCTTTGTCAATAAATAATAAGCACCGCAGTTTCCCGATGCTCCACACTTCAGCTCGTTTAATCCTCCCAGCAATGTTGTGAGGTTTTCACTCCACGGCGCGCAGTTGGCTGGAACCATGACCAGACAGCTGGGGGCGTTTGGGCAGAGGCATTCTTAGCTAAGTGACCACTCGAGCCAAGGCAGAAAAGACCCTCCCAGAAGATGTCTTCAATGTGTAGAACCTGCGCTGGATTCCTATTTCCATATGCCTCCCTTCTGCTTTCCAACAGAGGGTGTGGGAGATGAATCTGGGAGGTATCTCGGGGTCACACCGAAGGGGACCCTGCCCACCAAGCATGCCCATTCTTCTCTCTTGCTCCTCACCTCCACTCACCTTCCTCTCTTTCTGCTGTGTGCTTTGTGGGGTTCACGCCCATTGAGGGCTTCCTCTGGGTTCCCCTGGGGCTGGCTTCGGGCTGGGCTCAGCCAGTGCGCGGCATTGGTGGGAGAGCAGAGGGCGGAGGGAGGGGCTGGGTCACGTCCTCCCTGCTGCCCCTCTGCCTGCGCTCAGGGTTCTGGCCATAGTCAGAACCTCCAGGGACTTCTGGGAATACGCTCTCTTCCCTTGGGCCTTCACACTCAGGGTGGTGACAGCTTTTGCTGTTGCTCATCTCTGGGTTCCTTGACATCCATGGTGAATTCCCTATCCCTGCTCGCATCTCTGCAAACACTCCCTTCATCCAGTTCTATTTCATAAAGCAATAGGAGTGGAGTCCGCCTCCTGCCGGGACCACTGTGGATGCACCAGGCTGCGGTGCTCAGATCTCACCGGGTGAGCAGTGGGCAGAAATGCCTGGGCATGCTCATCTCCCCTAGGCACGAGCCCCCTGCCAAGGACGCTGGGCAGAACGGTCAGACCAGCCCTGCAATATCACACGTGCACCGAGATCAGGACGTTTCGAATGATGTCAGGGCTGGAAGGACGTTGCACATTCCTTTGGCGGCAGTTCATGAACATGTCTTAGTCTTTTACTATAAAGTCCTTTTTAAAAACTCGTACTTTACCGCAGTTGTTTAAAGCACATCTCTGAACATTTAATGTGCAAGATGGTTGAAAGGCTGCTCAGGGAGCTTAATTCATTGAGATCCATTGAGGTTGTAACACAACAGAGTGTCACGTCCTCCTGAAGTTGCATTTTCGTCAACTCTGTGGGTCCTTTGTTTGGTTGAACCATGGCGGGATGCCAGCCACTTAACTCCAGTTTTTAAAACAGAAAACCCCTGGAAAATAGCCTTCCTGGATTTTGAGATGAGCTTATCAAATGGGGTCGGGAGATGTGTAATCGTGTTTGCAATTTAGCCATTTCAGGGAAGTTTCGCACTGGCATTTGGGTCCATTTTCTGGAAAGATTAGGCTGCCCTTGGAAGACAGTGCTGGGCGTCAGGAAGGGAGGTTGGCCTGGCACCTGGTGCAGATTTATTGCTCTGTTGGACCGTCCCACGTGTCAGTTGAAATATGGTTAAGTGCCAGTGTAAGTCACCACAGTTGAAATTACGAGGCAAGTAAAATAATGCCACTTGTGTATCATAAAATACTGCATCTCCACCTCATGATAGACTTTAACACGCTCATATTAGTGTATAAGTTTATTATTATTTTTTGTTGCAAGCAGTAGAAGCTTAAGTCAGCTTAACCAAACATCAGAGAGAATGCATTGGCTCCGGTCCTGGCGCAGTCGGGGTGACTGCGGTGAGTTGGCTGGGTCTTGGGCCTCATGTGATGAGACTCTCTCCCTTACTCTCTGCCTTCGTCAGCTCTGCTGATGCTCTTTGGCCTTCATCCTCAGGCGGGTGCGCAGACATGCTGAGAGCTTACGTCCTACCAGCTTGGGATCCCCTCTGGGAACAGGTCAGGTTTTCAATTTCCTGTACCCTGACTTCTCTCCCTGGGCTTCTTGAAGACCATTCTCTGCTGCAATTGCTTAGGTTTCAGCTCTTTTTTTTTTTGAGACAAAGTCTCACTCTGTCTCTGGGGACAAAGTGGCCTCCAGTTGAGAACCACTAGTTTCAAGGTATTTCAAGGAAGGGAGAGGGAGGCAGGAAACATTCCTGAATGGGGACATGACAGTCTGAGTTCTTCCCCCTACTCTCGGAGAGGACAAGAGGAGGAGGGGTTTATTTAGGGTGTGGTAGGCATGGATAAAAATGTGTGAGACGGGGAGGATTTTGTAGGATGTTGATCTAAAAGTGGAAAAATGCGGGACACTGTCAAGGAAGGGTAAGGTCTGAGGCAGCAGGAAGGGCCGTGAGGTTACGTGGATATCCTGAGACCAAGTCAGCAGATCCTCTGGCAACCTTGTCGCAGCAAACGAGGAAAGTAGCCTGTGCCGTGGCGTCCAGTGAGGGGCTGATACATGATGGGTCTCTGGTGTCAGTTGTGCTAGTGAGTTGGGACCCCCAAAGTTTGTCCCCATCTTTCATATACAAATAGAGTTATAGTAATTGGGCGGGGGGAGTCTAGGGATAGGAAGGTTTTGGAGAAGGTCCTCTAACAAACAGAAGATAGATGGAGACTGTCCAGGGCAGAGGTTTTATGTCAGCTTGTGTCAGATCGAATCAAGGGACAGCCAGTTCAGAAACGTTAGGGATCCGGTCTGTATACTATCTTATGAAACTGAGAAATCCTCCAAGTTGTCTTTTGGTAATTGGCCAGGAAATTCACAAACAGCTTTCTGTCTTTGAGAGGAAAGAGACTTCCATTTTGTGGATAATCGCCAGATAAAATACAGGATGCCCATTTAAATGTGAATTTCAGATAACTCAGGAATTTTTTTTTTTTTTTTTTTTAGTGTAAGTATGTTCCATTTCATGTTCTTTATCCAATGCATTATTTGGGACACATTTATACTAAAAAATTATTTGTTGTTTATGTGAAATTCAAAATTAACTAGGCATCCTATATTTTTATTTGTTAAATTAGGTCTCTGATTGTGTGCGATGCCAAGACTGGAAAATGTACTTGGGTCTCCCACATTTGGAGTTTATGTTTGGAGATTTTGCGTACCTTGTGTGCTAATATTGTCAAGTGGAGGGGATGGATTCTGCTAGACTCTGAATCTAGGGAACATGACAGATTATCTGTGTGATATATGGGCCAGAGCACAGGTGGGTGCCCCTAAGGTTAAGTATCTGCAAGAATAAGAGGGCACTTCTGTAAACCTTGGGGTGTAACTGTTCAGGTGAATGAAAATAGGGTACTGTCTTAGTCCACTTTGTGCATGCCTGTACATGTGCATGTGTGTGCATGTGTGTCGTGTGCATGTGCATTGCATGTGTATGAGTGCATTGTATGTGTGCACATGAGTGGGTACATGAGTGCACCTGTGTGAGCATGTGCACATGCATAGGACATGTGTGCTTGGGCATGACAAACGTTACAGCTCAGGGAATTTGTCTTTGCTCTTCCCTTGTCTGGAGCCCTGATCCTTGTCCTCCACCACCGAAGTCTCAGCTCTCAACTATCTCTTCTTCAGAGAGTCCTCCTTGCACTACTTTGTCTAAATTATCTCTCTCCCCATCCTTTGTGCTGTTTTGTCTTCCTTTCTGCATATCTCTGCATCCACTAGAATGGGCTACTGTGTGCTGTGATAGCAGACTACCCCCAAACCTCAGTGTTTTACAACAGCAAAGGTTTATTTCCCACTCACACTGTGAGCCCTTCGAGGTTCAGCAGGGGTACTCTGACTGCCATCGTCTCTCGGGTGGCCAGAAGAGCAGCTCGGTTGACAGTTGCTGGTGGCTGTGGCAGAGGGAAGTAGAGACTCACACTAGGAATGAAATGCACTCCTGCATGGACGGGAGACGCAGATGTGTCCGTGGGACCCGGACACGTGGCCCCGCCCAATCTCCAGTGGGGCAGAAGTGCAGGCCTCGCGTGTGTTTGGAAAATGGGGAGTTGGCGTGTTTAGGAAAGTTCGCTGACGACTACCAAATTCACTATTGAATAGCTGCCTTATTTATTTTTTTATTTGCTTGTTAATTGTGTCTTTCCACGAGAATACAAACTCCAGAAGAGCTCCCTGCTGGTCCCAGTGCTGAGTACAGAGCTTTGACACACTGTAGATGCTCAGAAATATTTCACCGAGTGTTTAAATAAGTTATAATTCAGAACTTGGAGACCCAGCCAAAGAGGGTAAGTCTGAGAAAGTCTGGTAGACTTAGAGACTGAGTGTAGACAACCGTGCATCTTCAGCTTCTTTTTATGTCTTCCTGGGTGTGCTGAACTTGATGTTCTGGGACTGCCCTGACTTCAAACATTCGCTTCCCATTAGAAGCTCACACACCTTAGACTGCGTGTTCTCATCCTGCGTTCAGGTCCCCAGACTCCACGCATCTCTCATTAGGGCAGATCAGCCAGCCTACATCAAAGAGAGCATACCAACTATTGCCTTGAGACCGAATGGAGTTTTCAAAGAAATTGGCTGCTCAGGTGCTGACCTTGGAGGCTCGGATCTGAGTAGGGATTTGCTCCTGGGTTGTAAGGCCCGAGTCCAGCCCCCTCTGCCCGCAAGCTGTGCTTTGTCCCCTAGCATGCTTGGGACTCTCCCTGGTGGCAGTGGGTGTGTGGGAGACATACTCATGATGTCAAAGCTCAGCTACTGGAATGGCCATCACACGGCCACAGGGCCCCTCATTAGTGCAGCCTGGGCTCAGCCACCAGGAGAGATTTTACCTTTTGTTCTATTGTTTTGGGCCAATTAGTGGTCTTGCTCCTCGGAGGGTCTGACCTGGTGCTGGATCTCATTGTTTTTTGGAATCATTCTCCTTCCTTGGGGACACGCACCCGTGGACCTGCTTGTGGGAATAAGACGGACGTGGGGAGAGCGCCGGGCGAATTCCAGGTGCTGGTACCTGGATCCTACGGGAACTTGACGTCCCTTTCCCTGGAACCCAGAGAAACCACTGCCCGAGTGATGCACACGGAGGCCTTCCCCACCCTGGACCTTCCTGGTTTTGTATCCTGTGGGCACAGGAGCAGCCTTGGGGGATGAAAGACAAAAAATCCAGTTTCTTACCACTGTGTCCTGTTATTTCCTGTGTAAGTCTGGCTCATACTTGCTCCTCAGGACCAAACGAGTTTCTCTTAATCAAAATGTGGCAGGGGAAGGATGGGCCCAGTTCCATGGAAGGAATTTCAGGAGTCCTTGGAGAGATGCAATCAGCAAAGGAGACATTAGAGAAGTTACATGCACATAATTTTTCCTAATTGTGGTCGACTTAAGATCTAATTACTTTAGAGTAATTGGCCTATAAGAAAGATTTTGAGGCTGTTGTAATTAATACAATGGGCCAAGTCGGTGATGGGATGGAATCATTGGGTTTTAATTAATCGGTGGCAGGAGAATGCCTGTTTCCTGAAGGAGAGCTCTTCACTTAGGGAGATTTACACACTTTGGGATTACAGGGGCCGGCAAATCCCTCCCATTGACTTTCCGCTCAGCTGACGTGTATTGAAAATCTGCCAGGTACATGGAAGGTTACAAGAATTCTGATCTGATTTTTGACTGAATTGACATTCAGAGTGTCAGCCTGTTTGTGGGATTCTCTTAATTCTACTACCTTGCAAGGTTCATGAGGTTAAAGATTCTGTTTGGGTTTGTTTTTGATTATCCCAGAGTGTCTGCCTCTCTCTTTCATTTTTGCTCCTTTGCTCTTGTGGTGTCAGAATAATTCTTGGTGACTTGGAGGTGCCATGTGCTTTGGGAGTGACTGAATCAAAGGTAGATTTATTATTTCTCAGAGAAAGTGGGTGATCATTTGTGATATTCCTTGGGAAAGTTTTCCTCATTGTTCCTACCCGTTATTGAGTCCACTGTAACAGTACCTGCCTGCGAAACCTTAGCACTGGTGGTTCCTTGTCTAATAATGGCTGAGGAGCTGCTATCCTGCTAACACACACAGATAACAGCTATAAACTCTGGAGAAAATGCAATAACAGCCACCTGAAGGATGCACAGAGTGGTCAAAAGCAGAAGACGCTTGGAAACAGGGAACAGCACCATGTAAGTTTCCCATATTATGGGATTGGGTGGTATGGCTTTCATGGGGAAGGGTGGCCCAGCTAGAGGTGTGAGCTAGTGCAAAGGCCCCGAGGCAGCAGTGTGCCTGGAGCTGGAGGAACAGTAAAGAGGCCAGGTGGCTTGAGCAGAGTGAATGTGGTGGCCCAGAGGTTCAGGGAGGTATTGGGCCATGGGGCTAAGGGGACCAGGTTGTGTAGGGCCTTGTAGATTTTTGTAAGGACTTTGGCTTTCATATGAATGAGATGAGAATTCCTCAAGGCTTTGGACAGAAGAGTGAAGAACACCTGCCTTATGTTCTAACACTCTGTCTGCTGTGTAGTGATAACAGACTGGTGGGGGCAGTGGTGGGGGCGTGAACAGAGAGATCATTTAGGAGGCTATCGCGGTAACCCAGGCAAGAGATGAGGATGACTTGGCCCAGGGTAGAAGTAGTTGACATGATGAGAGTGAAGGTGTTTTTAAAAATACATTTTCAAAGTAGAACTGACAGGCTCTCTGGACACATTAGGTGTGGGCTGCTAAGGAAATAGAAGAGTTAAGGATGACCGAGATTTTGACCTGAGTAACTGGAAGAGTGGAGGGGTTGCCTTTAATGGTGATGGAGAAGACGGCAATGAACATCGTGATTTTATCCCCTCTAACTCCACCCCTTTGTCTGAGAGCAGTGAATTCCCCTAGTCAGTCGAGTCAGATATCTGTTGCCTTTGTATTTTGCTCTAGGTGGGTCTGAGCAGTCTTCCGAGCTGGCGTTCTGCAGGCAGCCCTTCTTGGGCCTGATCTTTTCAGGTCAGCCACAAACAAAGCTCTGGTCTCTAACTGTTACCATCTCCTTAATGCAGAGCCCAGTGTAATCCTTCGTGCACCTCACTGCTCCTGTGTCTCAGCAGGGAAGATACTGGGCCTGGAACAAGCTGGCCCTGATTGCAGCTGCAGCTGCCAACTGGCCCCTGGTGACCAGCGTAGCCTGCAGGGCGCTGGACTCACAGGAGCCCTCCACAGCCACCTGGAGAAACCCAGCTGACCAGCACGCACAGGGCATGTCCCCAGCACTCCGGTCTCATTAGCGGCTGCTGTCACTTGGAGTTGACTAGCCCGTCAGGCACTCAACGAGGCCCTTCCCAGCACAGGTGCAGAGCAATCCCGGGCAACGGGACACGAGGAAGGCTTTCCCTTAGAAGCAGACTCTTTGGAGAGTAAGAGTTTTTTGTGTGTGACTCTGCTCCTTCCCTTCCCTGTACGTATATGTAACTGGCACAGGGCTGGGGACATCGTGATCTCAGTGGATTTGCATGTACAAATAAATGAATGAGTGTTACGTTCACTCTCTCCCAGCATGGACTCTGGAGTCAGACATGTGGTGGATCCTGGATGCTCCGCTTCGTAGCTGTGCGGCCCGCCTACGCCAGGGCTTCCCCGTGCTGTAGTCAGGAGCGCCGCTCACCACTCCCCCGGGGTGTGCAGGAGGATGGCCCTGCTGGCCCTGTGGCCTGTCCTCACTCCCAGGCCAGAGCATTTTGTAGCCAGCCTTTCCCTTTGGGTTGGAGATCGAATGTTCTAGATGCAGAACAGAGTGTATAATGTGCACCATCTGTGTAAAATCCAGGCACAGCATCACACTTGTTCATGCTTGTGGATCATAGACTATCCCTGGAGGGTTAATAAGGGAGCTAATAGCTTTGATTGGCTGAGGGCGTGGAGTCGGGAAGGCAGCTGTGGAAGTTCTTGTAGACTTTTTGAATTTTGAATCCCAGCAATGCGTCATTTATTCAAAAATTAACATTATATTATAAGTAAAACTCAGCTGAATAAATAATGCATTTTGAATAAATAACGCATTGCCGGGGTTCAAAATGCAAAACGTTCCACTCTGGGGTGGCGCAAGGGAAGTGTACCCCGGGAACCCTGAGGACGGTAACATGGTCCAGTACTTAGCCCACCGCACTGCGTCTGGAGTCCCTCCTGGTGTTTCTCAGGTCAGTCGGCGAGGGTTTGTCTTTCCTCTTTATAAAGACCTAAATGTAAATGGACTGCAGTGAGAAATCCACTGGCCAGTTTATAGAACAAGAGTTTTCCTCCAGGTTGGTAATGAGAAGAAAGAGAGAGAGGGGACTCTGAAAAGTTGTATTTAGGAACCTGGCGTAAGATGATTTCTGAGCCGTCACTTGCTGGAAGGGTTTTGGGGATGTTGTCAGAAAGACGGAGGCAGAGGGGAAAAAAATAATTGTGGCAATTGTCTGAGCTGTCTCCAGGCTTGTCACAGTGGTGCTGATAAAATCAAATGAGCTGGGAGTGAGGGTGAGTTGTTAGTGTGAGAAATGGGCCCGGACTTGGCAGCTGTGAAAGTGGAGGTGCCTCAAGTGTTTGCTCATTATCAAGATTTATTGTTTTCAGCTCTGGGAAAATGTTGGTAAGCAAAAATAAGGGCACCCGCACCAGCCTGCAAAGTACTTGAACATTTTTAAAAAGAGGAAAAGAAGACTATGACATCGTTTTCCCGTGGTTGAGAAGTGGGGCAATGGGTTGGCCGGCTCACTGCGTGCCAGTTTAGGAGTCAGATGGAGAGATTCTTGGAGCCTTTATACCAGAAAAATGTATCTGAGATTTAAACAAAAGCAGAATAAACCAAACAAGAGAGTGGAGGATGGGAACTTTCTATTTTTAAGTAAATCATTCTCTGATTAGAGAAAAGAATAGAAAATAGTAAAACAAACACTCATTTACCCAACCCCAGCTTTGTAAACTCTTACTATTTGGCTTTATTCCTTTCAAATTTTAAAAGAAATATATTACAGATGTCGTTGGAGCCTTATGTACTTCTTGGTGACTCCCCCTCTTCTCTCAGGCAGACATTATTATTACCATGATGTTTTCACAGTTTTTAATATGAGCTGTGTAAAGAACTGTTGCCCATATGTTTACCATTTTTATAAAACGTATTATACTGTGCATATGCTTTTGCAACTGTTTTTTTTCTTTCATTTTTTTCTACTTAAAAAATTGAGATATAATTAACATGCAATAGCTTCATCTTTTTTAAGTGTACAGGTCAGTGGTTTTCAGTATATTCACGAAGCTGTGGAATCATCCTGGCTATATAATTTCAGAACATTTTCATCACTCCCCAGAGAAACTTTGTACCCATTAGTGGTCACATCCCCAAAAGTGCGTGGCAACCACTAATCTACTTTTTTGTCTTTTTTTTTTGAGACAGAGTCTTGCTCTGTTGCCCGGGCTAGAGTGCCGTGGCGTCAGCCTAGCTCACAGTAACCTCAAACTCCTGGACTCAAGCAATCCTCCTGCCTCAGCCTCCTGAGAAGCTGGGACTATAGGCATGTGCCACCATGCCTGGCTAATTTTTTTTGTGTTTTTAGTTGCCTGGCTAATTTATTTCTATGCAGGAGCCACTGCACCCAACCTATTTCCACATATTTTTATAATTGTCTTGGTTCTTGTTGAAAATCAGTATGAATGTAAGGGTATGGAGGTGTTTCATGGAATCCAAGGAAAAGGACCAGAGTGGGTTGCAGGGGCTGGGATCAGGAAGCAGAAATACCCCAGAGATTCTGGGACATGTGCTCCACTTTCTACCTTATCATTCTCACTCTGATCTATCTTTGTAGTTCTTAGTCTGCTTGGTAGACGAGGTCACTGCTTCTCCACATTTAAAACTATTGGAAGTTAATTCAAAATTTGTTGAAACATAATAGTGGGAATGATTAAGCCAAGTATAGGCCTGGCTGTGTTCAGCCCGGTGATGGGAAGTTGCAGCCTCTGGGTTGTCTATTTAACTTTAGCAATTAGCCAGCAATGAAATAAAGGAACCTCATTTATTGGATGATTCCCATTTGACATGGTCCTACATATATTTTTTTAAAAGTTCTATATAGCAACTTGATGATAGAAAGTGGGAAATCAAAGTGATAATGAGAGAGTGTTTTGAATCCTCAAAGTGGGTAAGGCCCTGATTTAGAGTTGTGACTCTTAAATGTTTTCAAACCCTAGACATTTGATTGCCAGCCACTGCCTGACTTGTCCATCTAGAACAGGCTTTCCATAGCATGCTCAGAGGAAGTTGAACTGCCTTTGACAAAACAGAAATGAGGAGGCAGTGCTTGGATTTTGTAAGATTGCAGAAGGAGATGATTGATTTCTGCCAGATTCTGAGAACCAGCCATTCGATCACGATGCAGAAAGTTGCGTGAGAGGCAGAGGGATGGACGAAGAACCTCTGCTCCATCCAAAGGATCTGTGAGCAGGAATTTGCTCTGTTCCTCTCTGGGAGATGGTGTTGGTGGGGATTTGGGGGTGCCAAGGATGTGGGGAGAGGAGAGAAGGGGGCGATGAGGAAACTCCATGCAGTGGGGCTGTAGTGGCTGCCTGTGGTGCAAGCCCATTCCTCAAAGCTCAGCCCCAGCCCACCCTCCCCTGGGTATTCCCTGGCCTTGCCCACCCACGGCAGGGCTGTCTCCTCCCCACACCTGTAGCTCAGGCTGTCTTGTTGCTCTCGGCACATACTCTTCTGAGACTTGCTCAAACTGTTGTTTGATACTCATCGATTCATTCATTCATTCAACAGATATTTAATGAGCACCTACTATGTCCCAGGCAGTGTTCTAAGTGCTGGGAATACATTAAGCTAAACAGGCAAAAATCCTTGCTTTCCTGGCACTTACATCCCTCCTCTCTCTGACAGTCAAAATAATCAATAAATAACAGTATGTTAGGAGGTAAAAGCTACAGCAGGATGAGGGCATCAGAAATGCAGAGATGGGGATGGAATTTTAAATGGGGAGGCCAGAGGAGGCTTTATTGAGCAGGTGGCATTTGAACAAAGACTTGAAGGAGGATGTTCTTTTTTATTTAGCACCTGTGTTCATGCTGATGGTTTGGGATACATTTTTCCTATGATTTTTTTTTTTTTAGCTTAAAATAGATTTACTCATTTACTTAACAAACACTTGTTCAGGATCTGTTTGGCTTCTATTCATTTTCTCAGTTTCAACTCAAATGTCAACTCCTCACTCCTGAATACTGTTTCATTTTTCCATTGTCTCCTGTTATAATTTATATTCTACTTTAAAATTAAAAATGACCATTTTTAAAC